>NC_060141.1:643606419-644856419 GCF_021461385.2 Schistocerca piceifrons
TACTTCAGTTGATCGATAAGAAAAGGATCTGTAAAATTGTTGAGGGAGATTCAGAAACACAGAAATATAAGTTGCTTGTGAATGAAATAAATAGGAAGTATAGGGAAGCTAAGGCGAAATGGCTGTATGAAAAACGTGAAGATACCGAAAAAAAATGATTGTCGCAAGTAGTGAATCGGCATATAGCATAGTCAAGAGAGCCTTCTGTGAAATTAAAAGCAAGGATAGTAACATTAAGACTGGAATGGGAATACCACTGTTAAATGCAGAGGATGGAGCGGATAGGTGGAAACAGTACACTGAAGGCCTCTGTTAGGGGGCAGATTTGTTTCATGTTGTAGAAGAAGTAACAGCAGTCAGTATAGAGGAGACAGAGGTTTCAGTATTATAATCAAAATTTAAAAGAGCTTTGGAACACTTAAGATCGAATAAGGATAAAGGAACAGAAAACATTCCAACAGAAATTCTAAAATGATTGGAGGAAATGTCAAAAGAACGACTATTCCCTTTGGTGTGTAGAATGTATGAGTCTGGCGACATACCATCTAACTTTCGGAAAAACTTCATCCAAACAATTCCGAAGACTGTATGAGTGAAAAACTGCAAGAATTATGGCAGAATCAGCTATACACGTCATGCATCCAAGTTGCTGACAAGAATAATATAAAGAAGAATGCGTAAGAAAATTGAGGATGTATTAGACGAGGATCAGTCTGGCTTTAGAAGAGGTAAAGGCACAGGAGAGGCTTTTCTGACGTTACCGTTGAAGCTAGTCTAAAGAAAAATCAAGTCGCTTTCTTAGGATCTGTCGACCTAGAAAAAGCGCCCGACAATGGCAAATGGTGCAAGATATTCCAAATTCTGAGAAAAATAGTGGTAAGCTGTAGGGAAAGACAGGTAATAAAAGGCATGTACGTGAACTCAGGAGGAAACAGTAAGAGTGGAAGACCAAGAACAAAATGCTCGGATTAGACAAGAATGTAGTCGTTCGCCCCTACTATTTAATCTGTACTTCGAAGAATCAATGACGGAAGTAAAGAAAGAGTGGAATTAAAATGTAAAGTGAAAGAATGTCAATGATCAGATTCGTTACTATCCTCACTAAAAGTGAAGGAGAATTACAGGATATGCTGAATTGAATAAACTGTCTAATGAGTACAGAATATGAATTAAGTGTAAATCGAAGAAAGACGAAAATTATGAGGAGTAGCAGAAATGACAATAGCGAGAAATTTAACATCATAATTAGCGACGACGAAGTAGATGAAGGTAAAGGATTTCTACTACATAGGCAGCAAAATAACCTATGTCGGATGGAGCAATGAGGACAGAAAAAACAGACTAGCACTGACCACAAGGTCATTCTTGACCAAGAGAAGTCTACTAGTGTCACACATAGGCTTTAATCTGAGGAAAAAATCTCCGATAATGTACGTTTTGAGCAGAGTATTGTACTGTAGTAAAACTTGGGCTGTGAGAAAACTGGAAAAGAAGAGAATGGAAACGTGTGAGGCGTGGTGCTACAGTGAAACGTTGAATATTAGGCGAACTGATCAGGTAGGTGAGGAGCTCCTTCGCAGAAACGGCGAGGAAAGGGATATGTGGAAATCACTGAGAAGAAGAAGGGACAGTATGACGTCAGGGAATAAGTTCCAGGATACTAGAGGAGTGAAAAACAAGAAAATGGTCGCACTGCATACAGTGTAACATGACGAAAGATTTTTAGGAAATGACGATCAAGAAAAAGTAATATTTTCCTCAGAGCAGAATCCTTGTGTTTAATTTTAGAGAAAAAAGCCTTGAACTGAATTTCAAATACACCCTAAGACAAAAGGAGCGACGCACAACAATGTAGTTGTCAGAATGGGACTGAAATCGGAAAATGTGATATACAAGTACAGACAAACAAATGAGTAGAAAAAATAGATGATTTGTTCACGAGAAACAGCTTCTGAAATTGAGCAAGCCAGTAGAGTGTTTGTCCACCTCTGGCTCTTATGCAAAGAGTTATTCGGCTTGGCATCGACCGGCAGAGTTGTTGGATGTCCTTCTGAGGGATATCGTGCCAAATTCTGTTCATCTTGATCGTTGGACCGTCAAAATTCCGAGCTGGTTAACGGTCCTGCCGTTACTACTCCAAGCATTCTCAGTTGGGGAGAGATACGACGACATTGCTCACCAAGGTACGGTTTGGCCTGGAATCTCATTGACTGGAGTATAACTGTCTTCAGGGAGGAGTCCTGGTGACCATCGAAGACGTGTGTGGAGACGACTTTCGGCCGCTATACGGTCGGACAATTAGGAATGATGGTCTGGGGTGCCATTTCCTTTCATAACAGGACAATTTTGGTTGTTATCTGCGGAATCCTTACGACACATCCACATCTCTTTGCATACTCCGCAAATCACTTTCAAGTGCCTGGCAGAGGGTTCATATAAACACGTTCACAATAATTCCCTATTATTCCAATCTAGTACAGTGCGCGGAAAAAACGAACATCTTACTCTTTCCGTGCGAGCTCTGATTTCCCTTATTTTATTACGATGATCGTTTCTCCATATTTAGGTAGGCGTCAACAAAATATTTTCGCATTCGGAGGATAAAACTGGTGATTGAAATTTCGTGAGAAGATTTAGCCGCAACCATAAACGCCTTTGTTTTAGAGATGTCTACCCCAAATCCTGTATCATTTCAGTGACAATATCTCCCCTATTTCGCGGATATACGAAACATGCTGCTATTCTTTGAACTTCCTCGATGTACTCCGTCAATCTCGTCTGGTGAGTATCCCACGTAGTGTAGGCAGCCTCTTTAGCAGATCTGTTATATTCTCTAAGTGTCCTGCCAATAAAACGCAGTTTTTGGTTAGCCTTCCCCTCAAAATTTTCTATGCGTTCCTTCCAATATAAGATGTTCGTAATTTTAATTCCTGAGTATTTAGTTGAATTTGCGGCCTTTAGATTTGACTGATTTATCGTGTAACCGAATTTCAACGGATTCCTTTTAGCACTCATGTGGATGACCTCATACTTTTCGTAATTTGGGGTCAACTGCCAATTATTTCACCCTACAGATAGGTTTTCTAAATGGTTTTGCAGTTTGTTTTGATATTCTGATGACTTTACTAGTCGATAAACGACAGAATCATCTGCAAACAACCTAAGACGGCTGCTCAGATTGTCTCCTAAATCGTTTATATACGCTACTGGCCATTAAAATCGCTACACCAAGAAGAAATGCAGATGATAAACGGGTATTCATTGGACAAATATATTATATTAGAACTGACATGTGATTACATTTTCACGCAATTTGGGTGCATAGATCCTGAGAAATCAGTACCCAGAACAACCACCTCTGGAAGTAATAACGGCCTTCATACGCCTGGGCACAGAATCAAACAGAGCTTGGATGGCGTGTACAGGTACAGCTGCCAATGCAGCTGCAACACGATACCACAGTTCATCAAGAGTAGTGACTGGCGTATTGTGACGAGCCAGTTGCTCGGCCGCCATTGACCAGACATTTTCAGTTGGTGAGAGATCTGAAGAATGTGCTGGCAAGGGCAGTAGTCGGACATTTTCTGTATCCAGAAAGGCCCGTACAGGACCTGCAACATGCGGGCGTGCATTATCCTGCTGAAATGTAAGGTTTCTCAGGGATCGAATGAAGGGTAGAGCCACGGGTCGTAACACATCTGAAATGTAACGTCCACTGTTCAAAGTGCTGTCAATGCGAACAAGAGGTGACCGAGACGTGTAACCAATGGCAACCCCATACCATCACGCTGGGTGATACGCCAGTATGGCGATGACGAATACCCGCTTCCAATGTGCGTTCACCGCGATGTCGCCAAACACAGATGCGACCATCATGATGCTGTAAACAGAACCTGGATTCATCCGAAAAAGTGGCGTTTCGCCATTCGTGCACCCAGGTTCGTCGTTGAGTATACCATCGCAGGCGCTCCTGTCTGTGATGCAGCGTCAAGGGTAACCGCAGCCATGGTCTCCAAGCTGATAGTCCATGCTGCTGCAAACGTCGTCCAACTGTTCGTGCAGATGGTTGTTGTCTTGCAAACGTCTCCATCTGTTGACTCAGGGATCGAGACGTTGCTGAACGATCCGTTTCAGCCATGCGCATAAGATCCCTGTCATCTCGACTGCTAGTGATATGAAGCTGTTGGGATCCAGCACGGCGTTCCGTATTACCCTCCTGAACCCACCGATTCCATATTCTGCTAACAGTTATTGGATCTCGACTAACGCGAGCAGCAATGTCGGAATACGATAAACCGCAATCGCGATAGGCTACAATCCGATCTTTATCAAAGTCGGAAACGTGATGGTACGCATTTCTTCCCCTTACACGAGGCATCACAACAACGTTTACGTTTCGCCAGGAAATGCCGGTCAACTGCTGTTTGTGTATGAGAAATCGGTTGGAAACTTTCCTCATGTCAGCACGTTGTAGGTGTCGCCACCGGCGCCAACCTTGTGTGAATGCTCTGTAAAGCTTATCATTTGCCTATCACAGCATCTTCTTCCTGTCGGTTAAATTTCGCGTCTGTAGCACGTCATCATCGTGGTGTAGCAAATGTAATGGCCAGTAGCGTGGGTAAGGAACAGCAAAGGGCCTATAACACTACCTTGGGGAACGCCAGGAATCAAATTTGTTTTATTCGATGACTTTCCGTCAATTACTACGAACTGTGATCTCTCTGACATGAAATCACGAACCTAATCACTAAACTGAGACGGTATTTCATAAGCACGCAATTTCATCGCAAGCCGCTTTTGTGGTACAGTGTGAAAAGCCTTCTGGAACTCCAGAAATACGGAATCAATTTGAAATCCCTGGTCAATAGTATTCAACACTTCAAGTGAGCAAAGGGCCAGACGGGTTTCACAAGAACGATGTTTTCTAAATCCGTGTTGACTCTGTGTCAATAGACCGTCCTCTTCGAGGTAATGCATAATGTACGAACACAATATATGTTCCAAAAAGTGCTGCATATCGACGTTAACGACATGGGCCTGTAATTTAGTGGATTACTCCTACTACCTTTCTTGAATATTAGTGTGACGTATGACTTTCCAGTTCTTCGAGCGAACGGTTGCACATTATTGTTAAGTATGCAGCTATTCTATCAGCATACTCTGAAAGGAGCCTAACTGGTATTCAGTATGGACCGGAAGAATTGCTTTTGTTAAATGATTTAAGTTGCTTCACTATTCCGAGGAAATCTACTTCTTCGTTACTCACGTTGGCAGCTGTTCTCGATTCGAATTCTGGAATATTTAACTCGTCTTCTTTTGTGAAGGCATTTCGGAAGGCCGCGTTTAGTAAATCTGCTTTGGCAGCACTGTCGTCGATGGTATTCTCACTGCTACCGCGCAGAGAAGGCATTGATTGTATCTTGCTGCTAGCATGCTTCACTTACAACCAGAATCTCTTTGTATTTTCTGCCAGATTTCGAGACGAAGTTTCGTTGTGGGAACTATTATAAGCATCTCGCATTGAAGTTAGCGCTAAAATTCGAGCTTCTGTAAAAGTTCGCCAATCTTGGGGATTTTGCGTCTGTTTAAATTTGGCACGTTTGTTTCTTTGTTTCTGCAACCGTGATCTGACCCGTTTTGTGCACCAAGAAGGATCAGCTCCGATGTTTGTTAATTTATTTGGTATAAATCTCTCAATTGCTGCCGATACTTTTTCTTTAAATTCAAGTCACATCTGGTCTACACCCACATTGTTCATTTGGAAGGAGTGGAGATTGATTCTCAGGAAGGCGTCAAGTGAACTTTTATCTGCTTTTTTGAATAGGTATATTTTACGTATATTTTTGGAAGATTTGAGGATTACAATATTCAGTCTCGCTACGACAACCCTGGGTTCACTAATCCCTGTATCCGTTTTGATGCTTGTTATTAACTTAGGATTATTTGTTGCTAAGTGATCACGTGTGTTTTTACAATCATTTACAATTTCGGATGATTTTTCATGCGTACCTCCCGATTTAAACACGTATTTTCGCCAACATGTTAAACTCACCTCCAACTATAATTGTATGAGTCGGCTGAACCTTTCAGCAATTGTATCATCTGAATTGGGAGATCGGTAAAAGGATTCCATTAACATTTTATTCCGGTTGCCAAGAATGACCTCTGCTCACATTAACTCACAGGAACTATCTACTTCAAGTTCGCAACAAGATAAACTATTTCTGACAGCAACAAACACGCCACCGCCAACTGCGTTTAGCCTATCCTTTTGGAACAGTGTTAGATTTTTTGTAAAACTTTCGATTGAACTTTAGCCAGTTTTCAGTGTCTATAACGTTTTGAGCATCAGTTCTTTTTATTAGCGCTTGGAGCTCTGGTTGTCTCTCAACACAGCTACGACAATTTATAAGTCTTATACCGATGGTTCCTGTATCTACGTTCTCCCTGCGTTCGGCCTGCACCCTTTAAGACTGAAGCCCTTCTTGTGTTTTCCCGAGCCCCTCTAACCTAAAAAAACGGCCAGTCCACGCCACAAAACCCCTGCTACCTGTGTAGCTGCCTCCCGCGTGTAGTCGACTCCTGTCCGATTTAGCGGAACCCAGAACCCAGCCATCCCATGGCCCAAGTCGAGGAAAATGGAGACTTCACGGACGCAGAACCGTTTGAGCCTCTGATTCAGGCCCTCCACTCGGATCCGCAACAGAGGTCCGCAATCGGTCCCGTCGACTATGCTGCAAATGGTCAGCTCTGATTTAACTTGCAAGCAATACTCGCAGCCTTTACCACTTCTGTCACCCGCTTGAAACCAGAGATAATCTCTTCTGATCCAAAGTGACATACATCATTGGTACCGACGTGAGCAACCATCTGCAGTTGGCTGCACCCTGTGCTCTTCATGTCATCCGGGAGGACCCTTTCCACATCTGGAATGACTCCACTCTGTATGCACACGGAGAGAACATTGGTTTTCTTACCCTTCTTGTCAGCCAAGTCCATAAGGGGCCCCATAACGTGCCTCACGTTGGAACTTCCAACTACCAATAGTCTCATCCTCTGCAATTGCCAGGATCTGGCAGGCTGAGTGGTTTCCTCTGAAACAGGAGAGGCGACAGCATTCGGCTTAGCGACAGTGTCAGCCACAGACAGCTCCTGGAACTGTTTGTCAGACAAACCGGGGAGGCATTACGTGCGCCCGCCTGGGAAGTCTTTCGCCGCCTGCTTCGCCCCGGGGCGACCTCTCACTCGATTACGGGTGGGGGATCAACCTCAGTGCGAGCAGTAACTGGGCTGGCACAGGTGAGGACCAATCAGAGGACTCTGACGTACTAGACGTCCGTTGGATACCCTCGGCCAGCCCACAACAGTGATGCCCACCCACTGCAGCTTCAGGCTTTATAAACGAAGCCATCACAGCCTGAAGCTGTGAGTGAAGTGTCACCAACTCTGCTCGCATCCGCACACAACAATCACAGTCCCTATCCACACCAAAGACCGTGGAACACTTCACTGCTCAGAAAAACGGACTATCGATACGTGCTGTGGAACTGTCCTGCAGACCCTGACGAAGGCGCAAGAACTGTGTCTAATAAATTAGAGTAACAGGCAGAGATTCGAAAACCAAACTACCAAACCTCTCAGGTGAGACTAAATAATTCACTCCTGATTTGGAACTTGTAATATGTTGCTACATTGGTTTACTACACGAGGCAAACGAAAACGCTAGGACTATGTATGTTATATATTAAATTAACACGCGGAAACAGAAGAAACTAAACTATCAACGCACACAGATGAAATTATACTATTCACTCCTTGTTAGGAACGCGTAAAAGCCCCAAAATCGGTTACTTCCCTGTTGCTGCTTATGTCTCGGCTAGCTGATGCTACCTGACTGGCTGATTTACGCCAACAAGCGATCACCAGATTTAAAAAAAAAAAAAAAAAAAAAAAAAAAAACGAACAACTATCTACTAGCGCTACTCCATCCAATTTAGGCTACCCAAACAGTGGAGCAACATGAATTCTGGGTACTAAATGCTCCTTTTTATTGCACTTCGTAGGAAGCCACCCTGGGCTTATATTTCAGCAAGATAATACCCGAACGCATACAGGGAGAGTTTCTATTCCTTTTTTTGTGCTTTCGAAACCCAATTTTGGCCAGTGAGGTCGCTGGATCTCCCTGTAGTCGAGAAAGGTTGGAGTATTATGGGCAGGGCCCTCTAACCAGTCGGGATTTTGACGATCTAACGACCCAGTTGGACAGAATGTGGTGCAATATCCCTCAGGTGGACATCCAGCAATTCTGTCAATCAATATCAGGCCGAATAACTGCTTGCATAAGGCCCATAGATTGACCAACGCGTTGTTGACTTGCTGAATTTCTGAACCCCTTCCTCTTGAATGAAACATGCCATTTTGTTGGAATTGTAATAATCTTTTCAAGGCAAGAGATGACATCTGACGATTTCCGCCCCATTCTTATGATTCCTTTGTAGTACGTCGTGTTTAACCTTTTTGTCTTGGACTGTAATTTTAATCTTTTCAAGGCAGAAAATTACGCTTTCGTAAACGCTGGTCTCCGTGGTATAGTTACCGTTACTACTGGTAACTTACAAACTTTAGATTGAACTGATCATCAGTTGGAAACAGAAATTTCCTTCATTTGTGTCTGTGAAACTTTTAATTGCAAGAACCGAAAAATTGATACTTTGTGCTGCTTACTTGGGACTATAACATAAAGTGCCAATAGTCTACATTTTGGGTAATAATATTATGAAATATCCCATTGTATATACCTTTATTCGAAAGCGCAGATTTGTTGCTAGATGACCGAAATAACATCAGAAGACAGCAAGTGGATTTTCAGCAGTGGACGAGGTCCCAGGTAGAACCGATTACTGCTACCTTCTTGTGCTACTTTCAGGACGTGCGGCTTGTAGGTGCAGACACTGTGTAGGCAGCGACCGGTTAAATTCTGACCCACTATACGTGTCATACGTAGGCACTGCTTTCGTAAGTTCTTGTCTTTTACCAAGTTGTATTGATCCTATACGCACTGCACGGAAGGTTCAGACATAAACGACGATATTCCTCATGATGAAAGGGAAAAATGTAACAAAGACGGCAGGAAATAATTGTGAAATATCTTGACTTAAATATTGAGGGTAGGTGGCTTTAACTGAATGTCTTAGGGGCACTATAGTGAACTGAACTGTCGAAGTTTAAAACTGTCTACACTGAGTGTGGATCGAAACTCTGAGTACAGCTGTTTACAAAGAGGCGCCGGCCAATTGGAGTCACAGGCTGTGAGGTCATGTAAATTCAGCGTCTGCTAGTGGCCACCGGAACCAGCAAGCGATGGAAAATCGAACTCGTCTGTGGCTTGTTGGTGAGAGGTTTAAGTGTGCCGTCTCCTGCTCATTTCAGTGTGGTAAGCTGGGTGCTGTGTCAAGTCAACGAAAACGACGTCGGTATCGCAATAAGTAAGTGTCACCTAACACAAGTGAATTATTTGTCACAAGCTGTAATGATGTTTGCGATTCATTTTTTCCCTTTTCAGTTCGCTTTGACTAATTTTCCAATGAAAAGAAACTGCAGATAACTGGCAGAAATGAGTATGCTGACAAAAGTCTTCGATACTTATTCACACCTTAATATTCAATAGGGGTGACAAAACGCGTAGCCCAAGACGCATAAATTCCCAGAATCTATTCGCGCAGTATTCAAGCACGAGAGCACTAGGTAACTTCCAAAAAAGTTGACACATAATTACAAACCCTTATCATATTTTTTATCGCTGACAATCCTTACAACATTATGAAAGGAAAAAAGTTTATCGCTTACTACTTTCCCCTGTTTACGCAGTACAAGTGTCGCATCACACATGAAATTTACTTTATTAGTGACATATTTTGCATGCATATGCAAATGTAGCTCTGTATTTAACTGAAAAATTATATCACTGTACGACATGTAATTCAAGACATATGACATCAGGAACAATGAGATGCGTGAAAAACTGCCACATCATCTACATAGATATTCCGCAAGCCACCGTATGGTGCGTGGCGGAAGGTACCCTGTACTACTATTTGTCATTTGGCCTCCCATTCCACTCGCGAACAGAAAGAGGGAAAAACGACTGCCTGTACGCCTCCGTATTAGGCCTAGTTTCTCGTATCTTATCTTCGTGGCCCTTACGCGCGATGTATCTTGGCGGCAGTAGAACCGTTCGGCAGTCAGCTTCAAATGACGGTTCTCTAAATTTTCTCACTAGTGATTCTCGAAAAGCGCTTCTCCTTCCCTTCAGGTGTTCCCATTTGTGTTCCCGAAGCGTCTCCGTAACATTACTGTGTTGTTAGAACCTACCGGTAACAAATCTAGCAGCCGGCCTCTGAATTGCTCCGATGTCTTCCTTCAGTCCGACCTAGTACGGATCCCAAACACTGGAGCAGTACTCAAGAATAGGTCGCACTACCGGCCTATATGCGATCTCCTTTACAGGTGAACCAATCTTTCTCATAATTCTCCCAATAAACAGAGGTCGACCATATGCCTTCCCTACCAAAGTTTTCACACGCTCATTCCATCTCGTATCGCTTTGCAAGTTACGCCCAGATATTTAATCGACTTGATTGTTTTAAGCAGGACACTCGTACTACTGTACGCGAACATTAGCTACAGGTTTGTTCTTCCTACTCATCCGCATTAATTTACTTTTTTCCACATTTAGAGCTAGTTGCCATTCATCATACTAATTCGAAATTTTGTGTAAGTCATCTTATATCTTCCTCCAGTCACTCAACATCGTTACCTTACCGTACACCACAGCATCAGCAAACAACTGCAGATTACTACCCATCTTGTCTACCAAATCATTTATGCGTATAGATAACAACAGCACTCATTTCACACTTGCCTGGGGCATCCTTGACGGTACCCTTGTCGCTGATGAACGCTCGCCTCGAGAACAACATACTGGGTTCTATTACTTAAGAATTCTTAGAGCCACTCACATATCTGTCAAAGTATTCCGTATGCTCGTACGTTCGTCAACAGTCTGCAATGCGGCACAGTATCAAATGCTTTCCGAAATCTAAAAATATTGAATCTGCCTGTTACCCTTCATCCATAGTTCTCAGTATATAATGTGAGAAAAGGACATATACTGCAGTCACCTGCATTTTTTTCCAGGCGCTTGGGACTTGGTGATGGGCGAGAGATTCACGATAAATTCTAGCTTGGTAAGGCGTCACTGTGGTAGACAAGTCTTTGTAAAATCGAACTGGGATTCCATTCGGACCTGGTGATCTATTTGTTTCCAGATCTTTTGTTCTTTCTCTACGCCAGTTATGCTTATTTCTATGTCGTCCTTACGGGAGACTGTCCGATAGTCAAATGACGGTGTGTTTATATGGTTCTCCTGTGTGAACGATTTCTTGAACGTGAAATTTAAAACTTCGGCTTTCGTTTTGCGCTATTCACAACTGCCAACTGCCACACCAGACTAGTCAACAAGAGACTGAATGGAAGACTTAGATCCGCTTAGCATTTTTACGTACTACCATAAATTTCTCGGTTTCTCTTCCAGATCTCTTGCTAAGGTGTGAAGGTAGTAGCTGTCGTATGCTTCGCGCAAATATCTTTTCACAGACGCACGAAATTCTACTAGAGTTCTCTTATCGTCATCTGTACGTCCCCTTTCGAACAGAGAGTACAACAGCCTGTACTTCCTCAGCATCCACCGAATTTCGTTATTAAAGCATGTTGGGTCTTTTTTTATCCTTTATCCACTTACTAGGCACTTAACTCTTCAGACCACGATTTACAATCTGCTTAAGCTTTGTCCATAATTCATCTTCATCCATCTCATTGGAACTAAGCGATGTCTCGCTGCCTAAGTGAGATGTTAATAACTACTTTTCTGGTCTGTCCTGCAGAAACTCTCTCCTAGTCTTCTTGATTGATTAACTTTCGTAATCATAGTTGCTATAATGACATCATGATCGCTAATCCCCTTTTCTATATTGACATTGTCGATAAGGTCAGGCCTGATGGTAGCTACAAGGTCTAAGATATTTCTACTGCGTGTGAGCTGCCGAGATAGCTGCTCAAGAGAGTTTTGAGAAAATGTGTTCAAAAGTGTTTCGCATGACTGTCTGTCTCTACACCCTTCAGTGAGTCCATAGCCATTCCAGTCTATATTCGGCAAGTTAAAGTCGCCTCCAAATAGTATTGCAAGATCAGGGTATTTACGTGCCACGCGGGATTAGCTGAGCGGTCTCAGCCGCTGCAGTCATAGACTGTGCGGCTGGTCCCGGCGGAGGTTTGAGTCCTCCCTCAGGCATGGATGTGTGTGTTTGTCCTTACGATAATTTAGGTTAAGTAGTGTGTAAGCTTAGGGACTGATGACCTTAGCAGTTAACTCCAATAAGATTTCACACACATTTGAACTTTTTTTTTTTTGGTATTTACGCGCTGTTGACCGTAGACTTTCTCTGAATAATTGTAGAACCCACACAGTGGAATCAGGTGGCCGGTAAAAACATCCAAGAATTATCCTAGTTTCACCTACACCTTTTATACGCGACCAGATGACTTTACTGTCACACTCAACTTCCACCTCAATAGAGACACTATTTTTGTAAACTGCAACGAACAGCCGGCGGCGGTAGCCGAGTGGTTCTAGGCGCTTCAGTCCGCAACCGCGCGACTGCTACGGTCGCAGGTTCGAATCCTGCCTCGGGCATGGATGTGTGTGATGTCCTTAGGTTAGTTAGGTTTAAGTAGTTCTAAGTTCTACGGGACTGATGACCTCAGATGTTAAGTCCCACAGTGCTCACAGCCATTTTGCAACGAACACTGCCCCTCCTATCGCCTCTAATCTATATTTCCGGTATACCTTCCACGGCTCGCTGAATATCTCAGAGCTTTCCACTTCGGGTTTCAGCCAGCTCTCGGTCCCATGGATAATCTGAGAGCGAGAACTTTCTTGGATGGCAGCAAATTCGGGAACTTTATTACGTATACTTCGACAGTCTACTGATAAAATTGTGAGAGTCGAAGTGTCATTATTCTGAACGCCGTTTGACCTCCCTCGTTGTGAATCGACTGGTGAGTTTTCATTAGAGCACCTCAAATTACCGCCTAATCTAAAATTCTCTCATGCGCACTCCACAAGTACTCTGCTACTCGAATAGCTACTTCATGCATGACATTTAAATTTATTGTTTCTTTGCCAAGAACTCTGTTCGAAATAAATTTCGCAGACAGTATTCACATATCCCGCTGAAAGTACCTACAGAGTTATATCACTGTACGACACGCAGTTCAGGAGATATGACGTCATAAACAGTGAAATGCGTGAAAATCTGCCGCATCGTGCGCGACGTTGAGATGAATTACTTCGTTGCTACTGAGTCTATTCCAAACACAGTTTGCAGACACTATTCACACATGCCGCTGAATGTACCTACAAAATTATATCCTTGTACGACACCTACTTCAGGAGATACGATGTCAGACACATTTAGCACAAGACCAGGGACTGCGTGATACGAGCGTGGAGCCACAGCTCTAAAGAAAGACCTGTACAAGGGCTGGTTTCTCTGCTGACAGCGACAGCTGTAAAGCGAGCAGCTGTCGTAGATGGATTATGCAGCCAAAGACAATGAAACAGTTTCCAAATTACCTACGCTGTAAGTGGTGTGTCAGTAGTTGAGGTGGCAGAGAAGGACAGACAGATATCTGAAAAGTTAACACATAAAGTTTAGGTACAACATGTACACTTAGAAACTAAGATGTACAGAACTACGGACTGCTGCGTTGAGTTATATGCATATGAGGGTAATGTTCTTAATAGAAAGAGTCTTGAATGCTAAAACAATCTAATCATCTCTGACTTGTGGTAATGCTTATTTGCGTCGTGCTACGTAGATATAATTTCTCACTGCAGTCTTCAGTACTTATCAGGTTGACACACGTCTGAAGATACACTGAGTCTGGGGCAAGGATCGAAATGTAGTTACACTACTGGCCATTAAAATTGCTACATCAAGAAGTAATGCAGATGATAAACGGGTATTCGTTGGATAAATATACTATACTAGAACTGACATGTGATTACATTTTCACGCAGTTTGGGTGCATAGATCCTGAGAAATCAGTACCCAGAACAACCACCTCTGGCAGAAAAAACGGCCATGATATGACTCGGCATTGAGTCAAACAGAGGTTGGATGGCGTGTACAGGTACAGCAGTCCATGCAGCTTCAACACGATACCACAGTTCATCAAGAGTAGTGATTGGCGTATTGTGACGAGGCAGTTGCTCGGCCACCATTGACCAGACGTTTTCAGTTGGTGAGAGATCTGGAGAATGTCCTGGCCAAGGCAGCAGTCGAACATTCTCTGTATCCAGAAAGGCCCGTACAGGACCTGCAACCTGCGGTCGTGCATTATCCTGCTGAAATGTAGGGTTTCGCACGGATCGAATGCAGGGTAGAGCCACGGGGTAGAGCCACGCGTCGTAACACATCTGAAATGTAACGTCCACTGTTCAAAGTGCCGTCAATGCGAACAAGAGGTGACCGAGACGTGTAACCAATGGCACCCCATACCATCACGCCAGGTGATACGCCAGTATGGCGATGACGAATACACGCTTCCAATGTGCGTTCACCGCGATGTCGCCAAACACAGATGCGACCATCATGATGCTGTAAACAGAACCTGGATTCATCCCAAAAAGTGACGTTTTGCCATTCGTGCACCCTGGTTCGTCGTTGAGTACACCATCGCAGGCGCTCCTGTCTGTGATGCAGCGTCAAGGGTAACCGCAACCATGGTCTCCGAGTTGATAGTCCACGCTGCTGCAAACGTCGTCGAACTGTTCGTGCAGATGGTTGTTGTCTTGCAAACGTCCCCGTCTGTTGACTCAGGGATCGAGACGTCGCTTCACGATCCGTTACAGCCATGCGGATAAGGTGCCTGTCATCTCGACTGCTAGTGATACGAGTCCGTTGGGATCCAGCACGGCGTTCCGTATTACCCTCCTGAAACCACAGATTCCATATTCTGCTAACAGTCATTGGATCTCGACCAACGCGAGCAGAAATGTTGCGATGCCATAAACCGCAATCGCGAGAGGCTACAATCCGACCCTTATCAAAATCGGAAACGTGATGGTACGCATTTCTTCCCCTTACACGAGGCAGCACAACAACATTTCACCAGGCAACGCCGGTCATCTACTGTTTGTGTATGAGAAATCGGTTGGAAACTTTCCTCATGTCAGCACGTTGTAGGTGTCACCACCGGCGCCAACCTTGTGTGAATGCTCATAAAAGCTAATCATTTGCTTATCACAGCAACTTCTTCCAGTCGGTTAAATGTCGCGTCTGTAGCACGTCATCTTCGTGGTGCAGCAATTTTAATTGCCAGTAGTGTATTTAGAAAGACATGCCAGCCAGTTAGGGTCACACGTAGGTCATGTATGTGGTATCGTTACACAGTCGATACCACACAGGGGGCCCTCATCGTTGAAGACTCCGAATGTGGCAGCACATGTGCAGCGGCCGTCCTCAAGGTATGGCTACCGCAACGGGCCCAAGCTCCCTGTGCGGCAGCGCCACCGGGACGGAAGACTCGACCCTTCTGCAGAGAAGACATTTCCAGAGGCAGTTCCAGTCACTCTCCAGTTACTGCCCGGGTACTCTTCGGGGCCCAGCCGGTCTAGTCTACGACGAGCAACTTAGCAGTACAGTGACGTGCCTCGCTATTCAGTGTCTACTTCGGCTCAGAGACGTCAGCTCACGGCTAGGACAGTTAGCTTTGAGGAACTTTGATTCAGTCAGGCAGACAGAACTATTTTATGGAGACCTACAATCGTTCATGTCAGCGGCATCAATAGGCAAAGGACTTTGTACTGCACCACTTGGAAGATCTTCAGTATATGATTATTCGGAATATACATACATCAAAAAAAGTTTTGCATCACCCCGGTTCCCAGAACTCCTGAAAATAGACGTTGACTATGGATATTGTATCACGGTCTGTGACGTCCCCTCTCCCCTTTCTGTTGTCGCTGTTGATGTTGAGCCGCTACTGCTACAGCTTGGTCGGTGGAATGGAGACGCGACGCGCAGTGATGGTTGTCCCCGTCGGATAACATGGAACAGCACCTCTCTAAAGAAAATTGTTCTTCGCGTAATGTATGAGAGTCCGTTTGTGAGTCCGCATAGTCTTCTCAGCGATGCGAACTGCTGATTTTAATTGTCTGATACGGTTTTATGATGATTTGCTATGCCCGGTTAGATAGTTATTGCACTATTGAGTGAATCATTCATCACCGGCGTCGTTTCACACCACTGAAGCGAGGAAACATTCATTTGCGGTTCAGTATCAGTAGTTGTTGTTACGTTGCTAGGCAGAATTGTTCACTACGGCACGACGCAAATCCAGAGATAATCTATAATGCTATCTTGCTTTCGTGTCGTGACATTATTTCGGAAAAACACTCCTTTCAATGCTCATCAAGTCACTCTTTCAATTAAAATGTTCACAGTTAATTAATTTTGATATCAACTATCACACAGTCCAATTAATGATGGAGCCAACACGTGAGATTTCCATTACTGACGAACAATTTTATTGTTCCTTCTTAGCAGTTACCTTATAATCATCACACCACACGCATACCAATGGATCAGATCAATTACGATTCTCTTCAATTCGGTGATCGTGACAATTACAACAACTTTTACAATCGGCGTATTTGTGTTATCTTCGAGTTGTCGTATTAATGTTTCCTACTCCAGACTAATCAGGTATTGCAGTCTTCGATACTATGTCCATTCTTCGTTGTAGCTTCACTTGGATGAAGGTTGAGTCCAACAATAATATCTCCAATAATTAAAAGTTCATTAACTCGTCGTACACTATCAGAATATCACTTCAGTTCAAGTTCTCAAGTCAGAATAACAGAGAACAAAGTCCGCGCATGTCTATCACACAATAGTACTGTTTTTGAATAGAAACAATCTCGTAGCGTTCCGTTTGTAGTACAATAACCAATGGCGCTCTCTGTCGACTTGACAGCAAGCAAGCTAGCAAGCGAAACTTTTCCATGATCGAGCATTGTAGACGCATTGAATTTCCTTTTCACCGCGTTTACAACTGTCTTTCACAATAAATGTTATCCCTGACCGACATATTACTTTGGACTTAACTTCCGTCCTACTGATTTACAGTTATTACTAAGATGTTTGACAGCTAATTAAAATAACTTTTCTTTCTTTCTAGCTTTATGTCATGAAATACTCAGTCATTATTGAAATTGGTGTTCATCAAAACTTTAAGAATTTTTATTATTGTCAAAGTTGTCGAACTGTCAGGACAACACTGTTCCCTACTTTAAATTATCATAACATTCTTATTTGGGTTTTCGGGTTTCTTGGGGTGTTACATATGCCCCCGGACGATGAAATGGGTATTCTATTTCCCGTTTCGAAGTCCCTATCTAGGGCCGGCCGGAGTGCCCGAGCGGTTCTAGGCGCTACAGTCTGGAACTGCGCGACCGCTACGGTCACAGGTTCGAATCCTGCCTCGGGCATGGATGTGTGTGATGTCCTTAGGTTAGTTAGGTTTAAGTAGTTCTAAGTTCTAGGGGACTGATGAACTCCGAAGTTAAGTCCTACAGTGCTCAGAGCCACTTTTGAACCCTATCTAGGTCAGGCCCCTGTTTTCAATTTCACACACACATACATGCACAAAATTGAAATATTACACCACTCATACACCTACATATAACAAATTGAAATATTACATTGATCAATACAATCACATTAACTTAATGTTCATCACTTATATAATTCACATCATATTGCACTGTGTTGTCGACGCATCGTCGCACTGACGCTGCGTCTGCACTGGACCATGTGAGCTGCGAAACATGGCGCAGTTCGAAGCCCGTTTCTTCTTCTCTGAATCCCTGGCAAAGCTGCCTCGGCATCAGATCGTACCAAGCAGCGATTACGCTCCGATTATTTGCGGTTGGTTGTTGACCTTTGTTGTGAAGTGGTGTCGCGCCTGGTAGACTGTACCAAGGACTCAGTACAATCTTCAGCCTGATGGTCCGCATGACCACTGTCGTGAATCTGTAACACTTAGTTCACACTTCTCTCTCTTGTGTACTCACAGGACACTACCCGTTTACTGGTTCCTACCAAAACTTTGTTTTTATGTTTATCCAATAATATTATTTATTAGTCTGAATAATCTTTGACCTTTCATACGAGTCTCATTAGTTTTTTAACACATAGACCGTTCAACACTATCATCACTTTATTGTCAGTGTCCTGTCATTCAAATGCTTCTCACTCCCTTTTTCCCTCATCGGTCTCTTTGTCTCTCTTCTTTACGGTTTTCATATGCCCTCCCCCATAATAAGTGATCTTTCTTTTACATCGATTTTCTACCCGACCTGATTCTGATTGTATTTTTCAGTGTGCTTGCGTGTACATGATTGTGATGCCTCTTTTATTACATAACATGTGGAGGCTTATTAACAAAATTATTTTAAACAAACATTTATAATTAATTTATAATAAATACATAATCTATTAACAAAAATCCAACAATTGTTGATGGCTCTTGCAACAACTTAATGAAACGCATAATAATTATTTTGTCCTTTGTAAAATCTATTATGTTCTTGGCTGACTCAATTTAACTTAACTATCAAAATAATTATTATTAATAACCACTTATTTACCAAATCTAGATAGAAAGTTGATACATTGTTAATCTTCTCTTGCTTCACAATGGATCCTGTCGTATAAAAATATGAATACCGGCTTAACTTGAGGTCCAGGGAGGTCAGGAACTTCACACCTTGACATTTCTGGACGAGTTCTTCTAGATTTTCTGGTCGAGTCCTAACTGGCTTAATAATTTTGTTGGTATCTCGAGCGTCTAAGACTAATCGTATATCACCATTAGGCTTAGGTACTGCTAATAGTGGGCTAGAATATTCGGACGTCGAGGTCTCAATAATTCCGAGTCCAAAGTCTTTTTTATTTCTTTAGTTACCGCTTTCCTTTTTCACCACGGCACTGAATACGTTGTTTTACAAAATGTGGTATGCGGGTAAGTTTCGATATTATACTCGAAGTTTTTAATCACACCTGGTTTTTTATTGAATTCTGGTAAATATAATTTTAAAACCTCTCTTAATTCTATTTGTTGTTGGTAGATAAATACTCCGATTCCTGGATTTTCTCGTCGATGCTCGACATATCAGCCCCAGCATCAGTTGGCTTAAGACCGTCAATATTCAATGTAGAGCATTTACCAGAAAACAATTAACAATTAAATGCTGACAATATTGCCCTAACATAACTCTTTTCTTCATTAATGTTACCTTCAATGGTTTGTCTTTAACAATCAAAGTACAAACACCTTCTTTAATATCAAGGACTGCACTATAATCATACAAAAAATCCATCCCCCAAATGCGCAATGTAGACATAGTGGATACTATCAAGAAAGTACATTCTATTTCGACTCCTTGTAGCTCCACTGCTACCTGTACTTCCTTAATTATCCTTTGAGCCTTAGCGCTAAATGCCCCTGATACTGCGCATCCTGATACTGGCAAAGTGAGTTCTAATGGTTTAAATGGCACTGAGCACTACGGGATATAACAGCTGAGGTCATGAGTCCCCTAGAACTACTTAAACCTAACTAACCTAAGGACATCACACACAGCCATGCCCGAGGCAGGATTCGAACCTGCGGCCGTAACGGTCGAGCGGTTCCAGTCTGGAGCGCCTAGAACCGCTCGGCCACACTGGCCGGCGGCAAAGTGAGTAATTTCTGCTGTCGACTAACTAGATTTAGGCAATTAATTGTCATTACACTGACCGTTGACCCCGTATCAACTAGTATATTTACCGGTATTTTATTGATTTTTGCTACTACAGTAGCTGGTAAATGTAGCCTCTCTTATTTAGTTCAGCCCTTGGTTCATTCATTAAATCATTCTTAAATCATTGTTATGCCTAAGGATGGTTACAGACTCGCGAAGCTTGGCTCCCTCCTCATTACCAGCCATCCGAGGAAGGCCCAAAATGACTGGTTCTCGTTTGACCGTCCGTCATTCAGTTTCCTTGGTGGTTCATGTGCTTCTACCAAATGTCTTCATTTACCTTTTGGGGATATGCACTGTTTATCACCACGATTCTTCCATCCGTTAATGGTATAGGTCTGTTAGATTCAAAGGACGTGCCTGTAGCATTGATATTTGTCCAACCTACGTTATTCATTTGATATGTCCCCCAACTGGACTTATTTGACGGTTTCATGGGAGCACAGTTGTTTCCTCGGCCATCGTCACAACATTGATGGTTTGGCGATTGCCTCCCCCCAAACTTCCTTTTCCTATTCGATGATACCAAATTCACCCTTTGAAAACCACTTGCTCCTGCCATTTGATTACTATTTTCTACGAATGACCTTTTAGGATAATTGTAATTCGCCTTCCAATTCTGGTTATTCCTTGGCACGCGATCTATCTGTCCACTACCGTTTTGAGGATTGTTGTTATTTCGGTTGAATTCTGGAGAATGGTTGTTATTCTGCCTATTCTGACTCCATTGTCAATTACCTCCATTATTCCTAGAATAATAATAATTGCTGCTGTTTTGCCATTGACCCGCATCTTCCAATAACATATCAATTGAATCTATCAAGGATAGAAATTGCTCTACATCACTATCAGGTACGTGAATAAGTTTCTCTCTTATATTGAACTGTAATCTTCCTTTTAATATTCTAATGACTACACTACTCGAAATTGGTTCAGTCCAATATCTTGTCTTGTTAAAATAACGCTCAAAATATTGTCTTAAGGTCTCTTATTTGGATTGTAAAACTCAGGCTGATAAGCCTCATTACCTAAACTCTTTTGTCGACTTAATGACTAATATTTTGCTAAGAATAATTTCTCAAACTCGGAGCATGTATTGCAGATTACGCTTATTTCAGCGGCCCACAATGCAGCTTCTCCTATAATTTTAGATACTATGAATTGGATCTTGTCAAACTCGGTCCATCTACGCGGAAATATTCTCTTAAAAGAATTGATAAATACTTTCGGGTTAATGATATTCTTTTCACTAGAGAAAACTGGGAATTGTCTACTCTTGAAAATACTGTGTTCAACCTTTAATGAAGAAATACAACTCCGTTGTACATAGGGATCATCCTCTATATCCGACTGTGTGGTTATTTCCCAAGGTTCACTGATATACGCGCTCCGTTATATTCGCGGACGTTTTCTCTCGCAGTTAGATTTCGACTGACTATGTATATATTCATTTTCTGGTTTGATGTCACTCCAATCTTGTTGCTCAGATGTTCAACCAATATTATCTAATTGGTTGTGTCTTTAAACACGATCTTCAAAAGTTTCTAACATTAGAATGTATTAAGTCGTTTCCCTGCTGGGCCTGTTCGTCCGCTACTTTCCGTTCGATCCCAAGTGTGGATCGCACCTTAACGTCAATCTCTACGGTCTTAAGCTCTATCGACTCAGATCTTCGAACATTTTGCTTTGATCTAATAGGTAATTACGTATCTTCTTAGCTGAGTTAGTATCTATTCCACTAAAACGATCTGTAATATTACTATTAGTTTCTGCCAATTAATTAACCCTTTCTGATACTATTCGAAATTTCTCTGATAAATTACCGACACTTTCCTGTATTTTATCTACATGGACGATAATTTTTACTTCCTCCTTTTCCCGTTTACTTAGTCTAGATTCCACATCTTCAGTTTTATTAGCTACCTTACCCTGCTGTTCGGCATATTTATTTTCCAAGATTTGTAGTTGTTCCCTAAAATTGGCTTTACTAGCCGCTTACTGCTGCATTATCTTAGCATCTATGTTAGACAATCTAGTTTCTAAATTTGCTTGTTGTTCAGTTAACCTTTTATCTACGTCAGAAAATTTACTATTTAATATTGCTTGCTGTTCATTGCTTTTAGCATTCATATCACCCATTTTAGCATTCACATCACCCAATATATTTAATTTTGCAAATATAACACTGAGTACATCGACACTTCAGGAACTGGTCTGTGCGACACTCATCATATATTCGTAACCTACTTCCTCCTTCGTATCAGAATTATTATTATCTGCTAACTCTATAACTTTACTTCCCATTCCAACATCCGATACACTAGGAGTAATTACTTTATCTGATTATGTGAAAGATTCTCCTCCTACATTGACTATTGTCCTACTACTTTCCTCTTGTTCAGACAAATCACTTAATTCCTCCCCCGATTCTGGAATGCTTTTATCAGTGTCCCTACGTAATCTTTTCTTTCTTTTAGACATGATGGTAACTCTTGTTTGCTACGGTCTACTATTATTACAATATTTCAACCACTACTTTACTTCTACGTAACGCAAGCACAATGAACGTTCAATATTACCACTATGGTAAAATACCCAACACTATGATACTTGAATGATCACTTATTCTGTTGAGTGCTTACGATTTCTCGTTATTTGAGATTGTCGTGGCTTTGTTCTCGTCTCTGGTGGCAGCTACTGTCGTTATTCATAACAGCTCTCCGATGCTCTGCGTCGTGCTGTAGAGGCGTCAGCTCCACACGTTGTCTCTGCTCTCGTAATTAGTGGAAAGCGTCGGACAATGCGTCGTTGAATCCTGTTCTGTGGACAAACGCTATATAAATGTCGTCGTCGAATACTACGTCGTCTGCTAGATAATTTGTCGGCTAGCGTAGTCAGGCTCTGCGTCGTCTGCTAGATGAGATGGCAGCTGGCGTCGCCGAGCCCCGCGTTGTAGGCGCCAGAATGATGTGACGTCCCCTCTCCCCTTTTTTATTGTCGCTGCTGATGTTGAGGCGCTACTGCTACAGCTCGGTCGGTGGAATGGAGACGCGACACGCAGTGATGGTTGTCCCCGTCGGATAACGTAGAACAGCACCTGAAAATCTCTACAGAAAATTGTTCCTCGCGTAATGTACGAAAGTCGGTTTGTGAGTCCGCACAGTCTTCTCAGCGATGGGAACTGCTGATTTTAATTGGCAGAAATAAGTCGCTTGATAAATCTCTTCAAGACATGTCTACAGACTCTCGTTCACTACCATAATATTGTCATACCAAAGCTCATTGGTAATAAACACATTTTCTCTGCCAGCTGAGATAGTATTCCTACATTTGCTTATATATAAAAGAAAAACTACAGAATCCCACATCCAGTGACGCAGCTACTACTGGAAAAGTGAATGTTCGCAATAGGAGATTAATGTACTTGCGTAAAACGTGGTGTAATCTAAGCAGTTGTCATAAATGAGTTGTGCATTAAAAGACGTCATGCAACAGACTTCCTCTACGAAGAGTCTCCTTTTTCTAGGAAAATATAATCAAGACATTTTCTAGTACAGGCTGCTATGGGCGTAAATTTTTTTTATTCATAACTTAAGAAAGGCAAATTCTCATTAATAACACTTGAAGATTTGAGAAACTCTTTTGACAATATTGGCTGGAATACACTCTAGACATTATGAAGTTATCAGGGATGAAATATAGTGAGCGCTAAGCAACGTACATCTTGTATAGAAAACAACCACCGTTATAAGAGTGAAATGCAGGCAATAATTGAGAGAGCAGTAAGACAAAGTTACAGACTACCTAACATGTAGGAAGAAATAAAAAAGTTTGCTAATGTCGTGCAACATCATTTGAACGAAATGTGTATTGTCTTACACATTTTTGCTGACGAATTTGTCGTTAAACCCACCTGACATGATCTGTCTCATTAAACATCACATGATTACTGATATAGGTATATTGTTCTGGTGTTTAGATTAGAATCTTACTTCCATAGACCAGCAATCGAGAAATGAGAACCTCTTATTTGTGAGGAGTTGTCATAAATTTAAGAACGCAGTCATTCATAAAGTTTCCTTGGAGCAGCACCTGAGAGAATGTACATGAGAAGCAGAATTTCGTAAAATATTCTTTATAATAGTGCGTGCCTTCCAAGAAATTTTAATCTATTCACTGATAGCCTTAGTGCTTCAGTTGCCTTTTCAGCAATAAAATATAGAGAAATAGTAATCACTGACGATCTTTACATAGGTTTTTTTAAAACCTCTTCCAATAAGAAGTTATTTCTGCAGGTAACATTATCAGTTAACTTAATTCCTACTGTAAACCTGGCAACTAGTATCGCTAGTTGCCTGGAAACAGCTCTGGGTACTTCCATAGGAAGGTCTAACGAATAAAACTATACTAACAAAACCAGTTGTCGACAGCCCGTCAGGTCATAACATGCAGTTTCTTATGTTAAAAGTTAATATTGTTCAAGATACAGAATCTATTAATTCTTTCACGGAAGTAGTGTGTAAGTCAAATATTTTTTATCTTAGGAAACTCATCCAAGACGAGAATAGGAAATGTGTATACAGTGCTCTTGACATGATTGGCAAATGCAACACATTTATTAATAATCTTAACTTCATTTGAAAACTGTTTCCAAAAAAGCAACCGAAAGTATACAAAAATGCCACGAATTACTCGAGAAATAAAAATATCTTGTATGGAAGTAAGAAAATCTTTGCTAAAAGTCAGAAAGAGCTGTAATGATGATGTTATAGCTCTGTATAAGGCGTACTGTAAAACATAGCAGATATTAATACAGAATTCTAAACAAATACATCACGAGAGAAAGGTAGCTACACCAGCAAAAAAATTAAAAAAAAAGAGCTATACTGAAGGAGGCTGGAGAATTAGAGATGAGGACTGATACATTGATACAGTGGTAGCAGACATGTGCATAGTTGGAAAACCTTTTAAGTAGTATTTGATAATTGTTATTGAAATGATAGGGTTGTAATGTATTAGTACACGGAAAACCGGAAAACTAATTTGGTAACGAGAATTTTTCACTTTTATTTCGTGTAGAAAATAAAGAAAAATCGTAACTGACAGCAGAAAATGTTATTTTATAACAAAAGAATTAAAGACTTTAATAATGTAGTCGTCGCAGAATAAGAACTTCAGGATGATAAAAATGAACACAGAAGATATTACAAACTCCAAAATTTGGAGGACAAAAAAAAAAACAGAACTTTGTCTCGATCTGTTCTGACTGTACCATAATAAATTTAGTGGCAGATATCAATTTGTAGTAGCTTCATTTGATATCGCGATTGAAGAAAACTCATTCTTAAAGCAGTTTCTTTGTTGTATTAACGGTGTCACAGTTGTGTTGTTATTAGATCTGAAATTCTATTAGCAAGGGTCTGACATGTTAAACTTCTACATCTCATTAAGGCTCTTGACGGATGGCCACCACCAATCATTTTGGACAATGGAGTAAAAATCCGCCCAGCACATTGTAAATTTGGCAGTGAGAAGCGTCTGTAATTCTCTACAAACATTAAATGACACAGTCCTTTTTTATTTCAAAATTATTGGTGTTAAAAATTTCGAAGTTCCTTCGTTCCGTCAAAACATACTGTTGTTTATACTCCAACACATTCGCTATGAGATTACTCTCTACAGTACGTCGGAACTACTAGAAGGAATTGAGTTTTTGTTTACCTTGTCATAATTCTATGACGTTGTCGGGCCAATGAGAGACGAAGCTTCTTACCACATCCACTCTACCAGCTTCTTTTGTGAGCCACCATTTCATGCGCATGCTAGGCAAGGATTCGGGGTTGAACTGTTGAATAGAAAACAGCTCCCAGGAGGACTGAAGTCGGGAACCTTTTGTTAATCTTGTTTCCGACACTGGTGTAACTGATAGCAAAACGTGGCGAACGAGCCGAAGCTAGTCGCCCGGGAAGAAAGGGACGCTATTTGAATAAGAAAAGAGAGGAGACAAATCTTGTTTCGGCGAACAGTTCCCTTAAGGCCTAGCCGGCCGTGGCAGAGAGGTCGTGAGCAACTTTTATTGCACTCCCGATGGCTTTTTTGCAATACATTCGCCCTGCAATAAAAGCCCCTCCCTAGGAGCGAGGCACTTTTCTCTAGAAACAGTCAGAGCAACTTTGGGAAATCTCAGAACTTTAGAGCGAGGAAACCGAAGGACACACTGGTGCTCACCAGACCACCAAGTGACTGCTGAAAGGAATGTTCCTAGGCACCGGCGAACAGAGAGCAAAAATCTGGGTGACAAGCACGATAATGCAGTACTTCCTGCAGAATCAGCAGGCTTTGATGCTATCGACAGAAGTCCTTTACTGATTTCACAAGACACGTATGTAGGCTAATATTTAGTTTAATTTAGCTGGATACGTTTTTCTTGAAATGTGTGTGTGATATTTTGAATTTACGCCAAAAAGATTAGTATGCAACCTACTGAGCTGATATTGCATGCTGAGCATTATCGTCTAGTTAGTAAAATTTTTTCTAATTGAACTAAAAATTTTGGAATGACGTTTCTTGTACGGCTTATAAGAAATTTTTAGGTAGTTTTCAGATTTATCTTCGCTCAAACGTAATATATGTAACTGGTTAAGTGTTCATTGAAGTTAGTACTACATTATTAAACGGAAGCAGCGAATGTCATTATTTGCTCCTCGTACCATAACAATGGATGCAACTAATTACCTAAATTACTAAACGGCTAACCCGGTTCATAATTCATGCTTAATGGTGCACTATTTCAATTGCTGGTCGCCTATCTATTGGCTTCCGGTGTCAACAAAAATTTGATTTTAATTTTGAAAATCTGTCATAATCTAATCGTTAGGAGAGATGCTCTTATGTTAACGCTTTAACAGAGCATGACAAGTATTATAGTTAGAAACTGTGTGTATGTCATGAAGTAGCGTAACTCATGCTACTCCACTTACGCAGTATTTGAGAATGAGTGCTCTTAGCAACTTCCAACAAACTTTATACACAATATCAAGCCTTTACGACACAGTTTCTCGTTGACCCACACCCTTTCCCCCCGCAAAATGATGAAAGGAAAGAAAGTTTACCGCTTGCTGTATTTTCGCTGTTCATGCAGTGAAACGTTAGCAATCTGGTATGGCAGTTTAATGGTTTACTTCTTTACTACTAACTCTGTTCTCAAGACGTTTTTCAGACAGTATCCACATATAGCATTAAATGTACCTATGGAATCATATTGTTGTACGACACATGCTTCAAGAGATAAGACATTATTAACCATGAGGCGCGTGAAAAAAAAAACTACCCTTGCTTAAAACGCAGCGCAAATTAACCGGACTACAAAAACGCAATGTTTTATGATAAGAGCATTCTCGACTTCCAAAACGATTAAAACATGATTTCAAATCTATTTTAACTATTTCTCTGTTACATCCTTAACGTAAAATACTTAACGTATGAACTCATTTGTAAAGTAATCAGATGTCTGAAGCTGTTTTACACGCGGGGGTTCGATAGTTTAAAGAATCTAGCGTTTACTGATTCTTGACTATGGGGGGTATCTACAATAATTTTTAAGAGAAGCTTTTGAGCAAATAATAACTTCTTAAACGGTTTTCTATAAGATAACAGCCAATGAGAAGTGCTTATGTTACTTCGCCTTTTTCGTACAATACAAAGTTTCTTCTCTAAACATGATTTAATCCGTAATTTACTCCCAGAAGTTATTATGGAATGAAAAGGACTGAAGTACATTATCTTCGCGTTTAATTTAGTTCTGCTGCGTGTAATGACAGATAATGTAAAAGCGGCTGAACTGAGCTGCATAAGAAGCACTAAGACATATGTATTACAAGTAGAATCACTCGGGATTATTTGGACATTTTCGATATTAAGACGCAAGATGGATTCAGAAAGAAATATTGCACGACGTATTTTCGGAAAACTGTTACGTACATTAACGATGTCTTGCACTTGCTAACCGATAATCTTGATCAGTAATGAGTTAAAATTTTGGTCCTTGCATTTTGCTCACATCATGCAAATATGAACAATACGTACGATAAAGAGAGTAACAAGAATTTCCTGTTTGGAGTGTAAGCGTATTTGCGACAAATTATTTTTTTCAGAATTTTTTTTTCTTTCCTGATCCGCAACAATACATTTTCTTTCTCGCGCTGAATGCAGTTACAAAATTTACCATTAAAGGGTGTGCATAATTAAAATTCTAGTTTCAAAACACTGTAGGAAGAGAACCAGTGCTCGGAATGACGTCAAATATGAACAGCATATTATTGACGCAGAAAAAATAACGAAGCGTTCACCAAACGGCTTCTTAAGCGTAAGAATACGCTCGCCAAAGACGCGCATGGCACACGACTGTTCCTTAACTTGCATCCGAGACACTATCTCCACGAACGATCGCGCGGTGCTGGTACAGCCGTTTTATAAGAAAGGTAACTGTGCGACAGTAGTCTAGCAGAAGTTCCGCCCACTCAAGGGTATGAAAAAAGGCATTTGTCCGAAGTCTCCTAAGTTTATAGAGAAAATGATTACAAAATCGAAAAGTCAGGTTCTTTTGCAGTGGAGTATGTCAGAGGGAGGAAAGCAGTTGATCCGGCGTCTGTCGACGATGTGACCACAGCGAGATGTGATTGTCAAGGGAAGGCAGGATTCGGTTACAATTGTGGACGGGGCCGTAATCTGTTTCTGTTGGTTGCCTTTTACAGTTACACACAATTTATTTTAAACTAGTAATTCCAGACTCAAGAAATAAAACTTTTGCGGCTTGCTGATGATATTGCGATTCAGTCATATATGGCTATGGACTTGGACGAACAATTGATAGGAATGAATATTGTCTGGAAAAGAGGTTAGAAGTTTATCATCAATAAGAGTAAAACGAGGATAACAGAACGCAGTTAAATCAGGCGATGGTGAGGATACGATAGGCAGTAGATGAGATTTATTACTATGCAGGAAAACAACTGTTGATGGCCGAAGGAGGGAAGACATATGATTCAGACTTGCAGCAGCAAGGAAAGTATTTGTGACAAAGAGGAATTTGTTAACATGTAATACAATTTTAGATGTTAGGGAGTCTTTTCCTGTTAGGAAGTGAAACGTGATGAACGACAGGCAGTTGAGACTAGAAGAGAACAGAAGTGTTTGAAATGTGGGGCTATAGGAGAATGCTGAAGATAAGATGATACATCGAATAAGAAATGCAGAGATACTAAAGCAAATCGGCTCCAAGGACAAACCCCGAGGCCTCAAGGGATTGTGCGAATTAAAAAATTGTAATGGAGGGCCAAAGCTTGAATACAGTAAGTAGGTTCAAATGCATGTAGGCTGCAGTAGTCATGCACAGATGAAGAGGCTTGTGCAGGACAGACTACCATTGAAAGCTACGTCAAACCGGTCTTTGGACTGAACATCACAACAACAATGAATTTTCAGCATGCTGGAGTAGCTGCGGGGCAGTGACTTCTGTTATTGTTACATTTTTATTCAGTTGATGCCATAGATAGCGTTTCCTACTAACAAGGGGAGGCCACGACGTTTGGAACGCGGATTTACTGCAAACTTCGTACACTCCTAGTACTCCATGAGGACAACAAAATATGTAAGCAGTAGCGCGTACTTCTGAAGAGTTATTGAGAAAATCGCAAGATAATTTCGGCGGTCGTCGAATATATATGTGAGCGTGGCCATTTCAACCATGAAGCGGCTGCAGCCGAGAGGGGCCAGCACGGTAGCTCAGCGTGTTGCGTCAGAGCGGCCCTGAACAAATTCCACGAACGATATAGAACAATTTTTTTTAAAAAAAGAAGTGTTTGGCGCTCAAGCCGCTGAATCGCTTTCATCGAGTTCCGTTAGTCAGTTTTTTTTATTTTTACTTTCAACACAGTCATTTTCTTTATTATTTACATTACAATTGATATGTCATTTTCTTTACTATTTATATTACAATTGATATAATGGGAAAAATACGTGTAATCGGATGAACTTTTATTAAATTTACAATGTTATTTGGCAGTGTACTAATTTTTACTATCACAAATAATGTAATGTTCATAACTATCGACTAGTAAACGACCAAACGCATCAAGTGATACTGAAAATGTATGCTTGTCCGTGATTTGAGAAATCCCTTATACCTGGAAGGAGCCCGAAATGACTTGTTACCTCCAAGTTTTGACCGGTACAGACAGCTTTCGAAAGATGTACAGTTAATCGTCGCTTTCGACATTACGAGTACAAGTTGCAGGGTAGTATTTTTCGTAAAAACATGAAAAACAAAGTTAAACGGCACCAGCTGCATTGAATAAATGCTATGTTTAGATTAGATTAGATTAGATTAGATTAATACTAGTTCCATGGATCATGAATACTATATTTCGTAATGATGTGGAACGAGTCGAATTTTCTAATACATGACATAATTAGGTTAATTTAACAACATACTTAAGTTAATATAACAACTTTATTTTTTTTTGTTTTTTGTTTTTATTTATTTATTTATTTATTTTTTTCCCTTAATTTATATCTAAAAATTCCTCTATGGAGTAGAAGGAGTTGTCATTCAGAAATTCTTTTAATTTCTTCTTAAATACTTGTTGGTTATCTGTCAGACTTTTGATACTATTTGGTAAGGTCTTTTGACGTTTTCAGTTAACATTTTCAAAAACCTCTCTTTCAGACGATAGTTTGGAAACAAACCATTCGTAGCTCAGTATTTCCTTAAAAATCGGCGCCGATAATTGATTATGCAGTATCGAGTGTATTTTAATAGCGTCTACCGAGAAGCAATTTCTCGTTCTCTTTCGATTAAATACGAACAGTTTTGAAGACACGGACAAGCAAAAATCTTCAGTATCACTGTATGCGTTTGGTCCTTTACTAGTCGATAGATATGAATATTATATTATTTGTGATAACAAAAACTAGTAGATTGCCAAATAACGTTGTAAATTTAATAAGAGTTCATCCGATTACACGTATTTTTCGCATTATATCAATTGTAATATAAATAGTAAAGAAAATGATTGGGTTGAAAATAAAAAAAAAAACTGACGATCGGAACTCGATCCAGCGGCTTGAACGCCAACCACAGTTTTGTTTTGTTTAAAAAAACATTTTTTTTCCATATTGTTTGTTGAATTTGTTCAGGGCGGACGTGCGATGACACTCGTTCTGTTTGTTCGTTCATCCGTTCGCTCAGTTTTTTATTAGAAAGTGTAGTTAACGCTCTGACCGAAGACGCTTTTTTTCCATGAAATTATGTGGACACATCGGCGAAAGAGAAAAAAAAATATAAATTCTGGGTAAAGAAAAAGGAAAAGCAAAAAGAAATAAAATCCGCTTCATCTGTGACGCGCTCTCACATCCGCGGAGGTCAGAAGTAGAATCGATCGTAGGCGGCTTACACTCTGACACCGCCGGGGGAGGAGAGGTAGGTGGAGGTCTTAACAAACACCCCTCGAAGACAGTTTGCAAATAATGGTCGGTCACGTGGCGTGTTTTCTAGAGCTGCATGGGCTGTTCGTAAATAGGTCCAGAAGTCGACGCGGGATTTAGGTCCCTCATGAAAGAAATAAGCGACCGCCCACCCTTTGACCCACGTAATAGCACGACATTTGGCGGCGGGAAAATGTTTGTCCTCCGGGTATAGGAACATTTGAGGTTCGATTGTGTCTGGTGGCACCCGGAGATAGCAGGCAATGATTTGCTGCACGAAGCGCCATACATCTTGCGAAGAGGTGCATGTCAGACGGTGTTCATCAGTGTCCAGTTGCTGGCAAAGGAGACAAAGAGGGGATTCTTACAAGCCAATGTTGTGCAGTCGCTGCTTGGTGGCAAATTTCCTATTGACTATGTGATACCACAGTGCCCGGACGTTCGTAGGGAGGGAGGGCTGGTGGACGTTAGTCCACACTATGGGCCACTGGATGGAGGGATGTTTGGTCTCCACCACATTCCGGGGAACACAGCGCAGCAGCAGGCTATAAAAATCCTTAGTCCTGGGTGGGCGCGTATCTGGGAGACTGCTATGTACGTAACTGTAGTCGACGAAAAAGGTCGAAATATGAGACAAATGAGGCACGATATGGCTGACAGACACCGGTGGTGAGGTGGATGCAGGCAGGAGGACCTCAAGCAATCTACGTGTTAGAGATGTACCCTGGCCGGTCCACTGTTTTCTCATGGTACTCATGTACAAGGCTGCAGCTCGCATACGGACATTGACGAGCCCGACACCACCATCCCGTGGGGTTAGGGTAAGTGTCTCATAACGGGCTTTAAACATGGAACCACCCATGAGATAATAGCCAAAAGCCGCCTGAAGGTTGCGCCCAATTGCAGTTGGCAGAGGGAGAAATTGGGCGATGTGGACCAATTTTGATGCCACATAAAGATTAAGAAACTCAACCCATTGAAGTGTGTCCTGGCGGCGCAAGAGGTTCTAGCGGACGTCGTTGCGTATGACGTGTAACAGGCGACGAAAATTCGTTGCCGCTGTGCGTATGACTGTGTGGGTAAAGGTAATGCCCAGGTACCGGGAAGTCCGCACAAGCGGCAGGGGTGCCACTTCAGCCTCCTGGAGGCCTCGACCAATGTGCATTGCAGAAGATTTGGCGACATTCATGGCACTGCCAGCGGCAGCCCCATAACGGGTAATCAATTCAAGGATTGCTCGAATCTCAGAGCCGGAGCGAATGAGGAGTAGGAGGCCATCAGCATATGCCCGACAGCAAAAAGTGTGAGGCCAGAGAGCTTGGTCGTCAAGCTCCCAATGAGGGGCTCAAGGGCAATTGCATACAGGAGGGTAGAGAGGGGACACCCCTGCCGTATCGAACGGCAGATAGGTACCGGCCCTGCTAAACGTCCATTGACTAGGACACGTGAACTGGCACTGTTGTAAAGACGCGGGATGACGTCGAGAAACGGAGGGGGGACGCCCATTCGGGCTGCAAGCGAAAACAGGAAACGATGGCGCACTTTATCGAAGGCGCTGTCGAAGTCTATAGCGACGACCGCTGCACGGAGTCTGCAGGCCGCCGCCATCGCAATTAAGTCGCGGCATTCCCCTGTGGCAGTCTGTATGTTAACCTGTCCTCCAGGCGTCGTTTGTCCTGGCGAGAGGGTATGAGGGAGTATTGTTTGTAGCCGCATTGCCAGTAAGCGTTCGAAAATCTTGTAATCGGCATTGAGTAGGGTGAGCGGTCTGTAACTCGTGACCATCGAACCACGGGCTGGTTTGTGTACTGGTATGGTGATGCCGTCAGCAAAGGCAGGTGGGATTGCTTGGTCGGATGTCATCAGTTCTTGGTACATAGTCGTCCACCGCGGTGCCATGAGGTCCCGAAAGGTACGGTGAAACTCAATCGGTAAGCCGTCAATGCCGGGCGATCTGCTGACAGCACCCTTGGCGATTGCGTTGTTGACTTCGTCTCGCGTGACCGCCACTGTCAAAGCATCCGCCTCCGTGTGGGGGAGGGTGCACGTAACGTAATGCAAAATGGAGTCGTCTGCTGTAGTTTCAGCGTCTTCTTCACTATAAGTACGGTGGTAGTGCTCGACGAATGCGTGGACGATGTCATTCTGAGTGGTCACCTGCTTGTCATGAGGCGTGGTCAGAGTGCTGATGATCTGCCGACGACGTCGTCGTTCGTCGGACACTATATGATGCATGGATGGAATTTCGAAATCCGCGTGATTGTGGCGTCGCGTCCGTATCACGACCCCTTGCAGTTTCCGGCGTGCCAGCGCAATTACCTTCGCCTTAGCTCTTTGCCGTTCCAAACGGTTGTCTGGGGTTGGCGGTTGAGCGTCCAGATCTCGGAGAATCGCATAATAGAAGTCAACAGTGTTGCGATGCCAGTCGGCCATGTCCTTCCCGTATCTCATCAGTGTCCTCCGGATCGCCGGCTTGGCGCAGTCCAACCACCATGTCAATGTCGAGCGGTAGCGGGGAAGGCGTCGTTCGCAGGCTGTCCACGCTTCAGTGACTTGTTGGCGACATTCTAGGTCATACAGGTGAGAAGTATTAAGTTTCCATGGCGCACGGCTGCGCCATACTGATTGCGGCGGAAGGAGGACCGTACAGATGTAAGTGCAATGGTCGGAAAAAGGCCAGCGGGCAGGGTTCGGCGCCCCGTGTCGCAGATCTAAGAGTTTGTGAGGCATATATCCTGTCTAGTCGGTTTGCGGAGTGACTGGTAAGAAAGGTATGGCCAGAACAGTCGCCGTGTTGAACTTCACAGGTATCGTGAAGCAGGAGGTCTCGCACCACTATACGTAGCTCCTGGCATGTAGTATAGTGGGGAATCTTATCTTTGGAATGCAGAACGCAGTTGAAATAACTTCCTAGTATGCAGTGGTCATAACGCCCTAAAAACAGGGGAGCGATTTCCTCGGAATAAGACTGGGTTCTTTCAAGCCGTCGGTCGGTGCCTGAGGGAGCGTAGACATTAATGATGCGTGTCCCCATGGCAGTGAGTGCCATGCCCCGAGCTGATGGAAGGAAGGCGACGTCGGTCACAGAAATCCCGTGGCGGACGTAGATGGCCACTCCGCGGCCAATAGGATCACTTGCGGAGGCGTGGGCGGTATAGCCATTGATATCCGGGAGACTAGCCAAGTGAACTTCCTGCAGAAGGGCGAAATCAGTATCCGAAGCCCAGAACATCTCCTGCGTAAGGCGGATTTTCACCCTGGTGTTGATGGTTGCTACCGGTAGGCCTGGTGTCGGACTGCTGGAGGCTGGTCCACTCCGCCGTCCGCGCAAGGGCGTGGGCGTCGCAGCGGAACGTTATCCCGCTGGCTCGCAGGGGATTCTGGGGAGAGTATGATTAGTGGTGCGACCGTGACGGCGCAGGGTCCCGTAACGGGTCCTTCTCCTCGACCTCCTCCTCGTGCCACGCCGTGGAAGCGGGCACCGGTGTATCTTCCATTTTGTCTGCAGAAAATGTTGTAATGGTGCGTGGTATAGTGTCGCCTGTGATATGTTCATGATTTAGTTCAGCATCAGCACGGGGCGAAGGCACACCGGTGGAGGTCTCCGCGCTCATAGCGTCTTCGTCAGTAGTAGCGAGTTCTGGGGCCTCGTGTTGGTCGACGGTTGCGTCGTCCTCGACTTGCAACGTCTCCTCTTGGCCGGAAACTGAGCGACGTCTTCGCTTGCGGCGTTTCGGAGAACGTTGTTTCCTTGTGCGACCCTCCGTGTCCGACGACGGAAGGGAGTCGCGTCGCTCTGGCAGGAAGGCCGCTGTAGGAACGATGAGCGAGTCGATCTCCATCGTTTTGCCAAGGTCAGGGTCAGCGTCTGGTTGCGTCGGCATCGTCGGAACGGCGTCGATGGCAGGCCTAGGTGGCGGGCCGTCCGAGGCGCTCTCCGTCGGTGTCTAATCGTGGTCGTTGGTGGCGTCGTTGGTGGCGCCTGGGCGACGTTGCAGAGCGGTAGGAGAAGCTAGAGCAGCGGCGTAGGTCACCGGTAGCACCGTAGGTTGCGACGTGGGTGGTTCTTCGGCAGCTGGATGTTGCGTAATACGCCATTGTAGTCATTCGGATCGAAGGTGGCATTCTTTGCCGCACCCGAAACAGGTCCGAGGCTGGCCGTCGTATATAATTATTGCACGGCATCCGCCGATCTGTAAGTAGGAAGGGACGTGGCTTCGGAGATCAATGGTGACCTGTCGGACCCCATTTAGGACAGGATACGTCCGAAACTGTGTCCACTTCTCCGCAGGGTGGCCATGGACTGTGCCGTATGGGCGAAGTGCCGCGACGACTTCCTCAGCAGGAAGTTCGAATGTTAATTCGAAAATGCGTATCGTTCGCATACCTAAGCCTGCGTGGTCGACGGTTAGCTCCCCCATATTGCCATCAGCATGACAGAAACGGGGCCCCTGTTTGGTCTCACGTAGGGTGCGTTCGCAAGCCGCGTCGTTAATGATTTTAACATAGATCGTGCTGCTCACGATTGACAAATGTATGCCGATAATAGCGGTCGCCGGGATCTTCATTTCTTCTCGCAGAAAACGTTCCACCTCGAGTGCTTTGGGTCGGGCATAATCGTTGCAGAAAGTAAATCGGAGTGTAGATTTACGGTAACGGTTCGCCATGGATCGTACAAGGTAAGCCGGCACTTAAGCAACGGCCGTTAGAATGTAAACAAGGCGAGCTCGCGCTCCGCACGCAGTCAACACGGACGCCTCTGCTCTGTTGCCCTGCCGAAGGCACTCTGTGACCGAAGACGCCGAGCTACCGTGCCGGCACCACTCCATTACCACCGCTTCGTGGTTAAAATGGCCACTCACAGATATATATCTGACGACTGAAATTATCTTGCGATTTTCTCAGTAACGCTTGAAAAGTACGCGCTACTGCTTACACATTTTGTTGTCCTCACGGAGAACTACGAGTGTACGAAGCTTACAGTAAATACGCGTTCCAAACGTCGTGGCCTCCGCTTGTAAGTAACGTAGTCGAAAATGGCATTTCCGAAGATCTGAAAAGTGTGACAAAAATGTGCAACGAAATGCTGCATTCGACTATGTTACGATGATTTTAAAATAGATCCTGACCCGAAGCTAGTCATCGAGCGAATAAAAAAGTAAAAGTTGCAACTTTGGGCTGGTTATCGTTCTACTGACGTACAACACCAACAAGTAAACGTTTATGCCTGTTTTTATGTAAGGGCAACAGTCAAAGGCGAAAATGTTGAACTTCAAAAAACATTACTGAGCATAGTTAAAATATATTGCTTGGGTGGCCCAAGCAAACGGTCGATTGTCAGTATCGGATCGCACAAATTGTTGTATAATATCTTAATTATTGCCAATTGAAGTCAGTATAATCATCAACGAGATCGTTGATCGTCGTATTTATTAAATCGGACGTGAATGTATTGATCCAGAATCGTTGGATATTATAAACTGTGTTTAGGCACTCTTGGATTTAAGGGGCTGAGTGACGTCAGTGACGGTAAATTGGTTTGCTACTGTGCAGTGGCTGTTCTTAAAGTCAGTAATTAAAGCTGGTACCCCGAAAATTTATTTGAAGTGTTAATTACTGAAGTGAAGCTCTTCACAGTTCTACAGTCGTCACTTAACAGTGCTACGACATATCAATGAGTAGCTGACCTGGTGCTATCAACGCCTACGAAGGGGATGTAATCTGTAGAAAATACCTTGTAGGATACCTCTATAGACTTTTGGCGAGGTGCGATGGATCTGTATATCTCCAAACACAACTCTCGCGTGACTCTGAGGTGTGTACTTACCAAGGTAAGGTGAAAGTTGTACGTGGCATTCCTTTCAGGGATGGGTTTGATTTTTTAGTTATTTTTGTGACTGTAACTGTGTGGAAATAAAAAGTAGACTATGAACTTGATACAGGAGTGACTGAAGACAATATTCGGTGACAGCATACAGTAATGGATGTACTGCGGCTTTCGCTTACAATAGTAGAAAACAGCTTACAAATTTTGTGTAAGTGACACTGACAAATGTTGTGTGTTGTGATGTTACGTATCCACACCGCTGTGTCGTCCGAACAAGACACTGCCAGGGCAAAAGAACCACAGGCGCAAAGATGCAAACTGGTGCCAGTGCCATAGAGACTCGCCACTTCCTCGAGTTCCACCAGCGCCACGGGTGACGATGAGGATGAAGATATCGACTTCGCCTTGGCCAGCTGCCACCTGAGTACAATCCGCCAATGACCGGACGACAACGGACAGGAGCCTTCTCGGAAGACAGAAGAGGAGCTCTCTTCCACTTGGTTATAGATCATCGTCCAGGGCTGACTCAGACAGGGTTCATTGGTTCAAATGGCTCTGAGCACTATGGGACTTAACATCTATGGTCATCAGACCCCTAGAACTTAGAACTACTTAAACTTAACTAACCTAAGGACAGCACACGACACCCAGTCATCACGAGGCAGAGAAAATCCCTGACCCCGCCGGGAATCGAACCCGGGAACCCGGACGCTCAGACAGGGGATGTCTCTTAGTGAACTCTTAGAAGTGAACAGACCGCTGTAAATAGCATTTGCTACGTTCTGTGAACTTTACCTACGATTATTTACACTTAGCCATTTAGGGGCTTTTTGTGTTATATTACGTGCAGTGTTGCAGACTTCATTACTCGAGTCACAAAGGTAACTTAACTCCTTTGTGTGACTTTTTTACCAATTTGTTGGAGTATTGTAGAACCGTCTTTCTCCTATTCTGTTACCTGACCCCAAGGCATAGCTGTGTAATAGTGGCAGGGAGAATTTATGTTAGCGGTATATTGCATCAGAAGCCGTTTCACGAACTCACAAACGCGGCCTACGTAACAACGGTGGTAACTCGGCCTCCACAGCAGTAGCGATGACGCCTTTACAAAACTGGCGACGAGGGTTTATAAAACACACAAAATATCAGGTGCTCAACTGAGACTTTATGTAATGAGGGATTGGTCGTAGATATTTGGATGCGAAATGAAATGAAAAAGAACTGACGTCTGGAACAGAATAATTTATTGTATTACGATGTTATGCATCTTCAAAATGGATGACACCGGCTGCAGGAAGGCACGTACTTGGTATCAGATACTGGCAATTTCAGTTTCATTGGCGGTAGAAGAGAGCAACGCAGGGTGCAGGAGCTCACTGAAGGCAACGAGGCATGCGAAGCGACTTTTCCTCACTGTGAGCGGCCGCCGCTGAAAGTAGGCTCCCGGACAGCTCCCTGTCTTCGCAGACGACTTTGCGTTGTAAAACGGTATGTTGTCAGACCTTACCACTTTAGGCCCCACAGAATAGAGTGGCAAGTGACGCTACGCATTGAAGTGTAGTACGCAGTTGTGGTTCAGAGCACAACAACCCACTTTCGTAACTAATATTAAATAATGTAGTAATAACAGTGTTTGTGGCAGTTAAACATGGCCGACAATGAAAAGGTCGTAGTGTTAAGGAATATAGAGGTTCAACACTCATCTTAGGGAAGAGAGGACGAAAACGATGTTGTGTCAGATTCACACGAGGAACTGTTTGAATAAAATGTGTCAGAATTACATGATGATAATTCGTCAAAGCAAAACGTTACAGAAGTGCAAAACATTTCTGAGGTGAAGGAAGACACTGGTCAGGTGCGCATGATTCAGACGTGTATGTACCAAGTAAAGATCACTGAACTGTATCAGCAGTTACTGTACCTGTCAACAGTGATGGGGTATCGTCTAGTGAAAGTGCAAACTTACCATTGATCTCTTCGTTATTGTAATCTCTCATACATGTCTGGGCATAATACTATTTGATCTGATTTTGGAAGTTGCGAACGTTAGGCAGCAAGGTATTTCTTTGCTAATGATCATACAAGCGAAATGAGAACTTTGTCTCTTGTTAAGACTGGAAATAGCGTACTCAGTGAAACACGTTCCTTGCCCTTGCCTATATGCAGAGCGAGCTGTCTAGAGGGAACGTGAAGTTTTTGCATTTGCCCTACTGCTTCATTCTTTAATGAAGTATCATAACTTAGACCTCAGATTTCTAATGTGACTTGACGTCTGATTTAGGCCACTCTCAGGAGGTATCTCTTAGGTAATGGCTGGATTTAATTTTAAGTCAGGACCACTACGGGAGATTCGGGTATAATCACAATTTATTTTCTATTTCAAGAACGTTTCTTGTGTTCGATTTACTTTCCATGTATGCAAATTTAGTTGGTTCGTTAATTTAGGCTTATTGTTAGTTGGTCTCCTAATCCTTAATTAAGGACGTCACACTATAAAGGAATCAAGGGGAGCACATAATCATGTGAAACAAACTGTCTCGGACTCAACACACGGGCATCCAAACCGCATGGTAATGTCAGCTACTGGAACTATAAAATAGCTAGAAGTTAGGAAGAAAGACTGGGTTTAAAGTTCCGTTGTATAAAATGAGTGTGCAGAGGTTGACTAAGCAAGTTAAACTTAGCAGAATAACGCATCGTAAATTGATTTAGCTCTGTATAAAGTATTTAGTCCAGCAAAACTCTGTTATTTTAATAAAATGGGAAGAAAGTTTGATATTCCTATGGTTTGTACTCTCTAATTGCATCTGATTAGTTATGCGATCGCCACCACGCGTGATAAATTACCGTGGATTGAAAATATTATTATTTTGAATCACTGAAACTACTGGAAACATTACAGGCACCTAGTGTCCATCACATTTCTTAGAACAGACTAACACAAATACTCAAAATCTACCAATGAATTTTACACAATAGAGCAATTGCATAACCACATCAATTTATTTCCTCTATTATGGCCGGCCGAAGTGGCCGTGCGGTTAAAGGCGCTGCAGTCTGGAACCGCAAGACCGCTACGGTCGCAGGTTCGAATCCTGCCTCGGGCATGGATGTTTGTGGTGTCCTTAGGTTAGTTAGGTTTAACTAGTTCTAAGTTCTAGGGGACTAATGACCTCAGCAGTTGAGTCCCATAGTGCTCAGAGCCATTTGAACCATTTTGAACCTCTATTATGTTTTCATAGCCAAAGCTTTTGCGGTGAGCGCATGATGCAAGCTCACATGTGTAGGGGATCACATCGACCTCCTTTCTCCACAAAGAAATCACGCAAAATAGGCATTATAAAATCGTTTAAACACACTCTCTGTTTGCTGTAATTGCCTTCAAACAATATCTAAACTTATACAACTAAACACACTGGAGGATATGAGCCAACTCAAACCTACTAACGGATTTGGTAAGAAGTGCACTTCCAAAGTAAGTACAAAGAAAATTGCACAAAATAGCGAAAATTATCCCACATTACGTTGAGCTTGAGTTCACAGCTATATCTGCTAGCTACTGAGCTATTTCGTAACTAACGTCCGAACGTATTGTCATTGTCACCACGTGGCACAAAACATTACAACAGAACCCAAAACAAAGAAACTCTCCAAAAATCTCAAATTTGTTGCTTTAAACTAACTACACTTTATTTCCACAAATATGTAAATCCTTTTTAGCGCGGAACGGTGAAGAAACGTGAGAATTTTCATGGCTTAAGGCCCTCTTCCGTTTTCGCGCATTTTACGCCCTTCTATGATACAAACTATTTCAAACAGCACACGAGACCGTACTATTTCACTTGAGCTACGCGTTGAAAGACCTTTAGTTATTAATTCTTGACCTACCCGAGTACCAAGCAGATGACCAACACTCCATCTCATGAACCTAAGTCCCGTCTTACCACCAGTTAATTAGCCCAAAATTGCCAAAATAATCATATTATTATACGTTTCCCCATCGACTCTGACTATAAAGCACAAATTGCTCGCAAGATTAACAATTCTTTTCGTCATTTATCGAAACGTTTCTTACCTACTACCTCGAGCGTAAGGACGTCTTCCTTTTCAACCACTCTGGAACACATTGTCAAAAATGGCGTATTCCGCATACAACGTTCTCTGCGTTTCAAACCTCGCGAACAAGAAGGGTGATATTGGCTGCTCCGCCTGACTCCCTCCCTACCTGTCGATACTCGCTACCCCTAACATCTGCTTTCTTTTCCCAGTCTTCCCTATAGTTTCATCTTTCCAAACAACTATCCTCACTGTATCTTTGGGTAGTCTTTTTGCTACTACCACAAACGCACTGTCGTTCATACTTTCACGTGATGGGAAGGACAAAAGGAAAAAATGTATCGTGACCATTGAAATAAAACAACAATCTTTGCCTTTCCACATCCTCATAGGCCTGGAGTGTGACAACCTTTAAGTGTAGCTAAACATTATTTGCACACAGTATAATTAACTTCAAATGCAAATAGCCTCGCAGGCTTTACTGAAACGGAACTAGTAGTTACGCTTAAAAAGTACTGTTGTAAATGGTATACTGAGTCTTCTCTGGGAGTTAAGTCAAAAAACGGACTTTGAAGCAAAAGTAAATAAAAATTCTAATGAAAAGATAAATCATAACACTGAAAAATCTATTGTGGAGAGTAAAAAAGTAATTAAAAAAGAAATTAATCTAACAAATATTAACTTTGACGAAATAGAACATTCGCTTAGAAACCTCAACCTTACTTTAGAAATAGAAGAAAGGCGAAGATGGTAATGGAGGCCTTATAACAATATGTATTGAAAATTAAGGACTTGTTTGAAGCATAGGAGCCGAGGATAAAATGCGTATAATCTATTGTAGTACAAGTAGTAAATGATCTAAAAGAAACTAATGAGATTTGTGAATTCACTCATAAGTAGCAGGACAGCAACACAAGGAAAATTCATGTTGATTTTTGCGGAGAGTAGAATTAGTTTAAAAAATCATGTAATGATTATATAGGTGTACTTAATTCAGAACTGTAAAAAAATTCGCGAAAAAGTTGAAAATAAAGTCACTGCAGAATTAGAGGTAATAGTTCAGAATGTTATTCAGGTGGAGTCTGAAATAAAGCAGAGGTTTGAGATGTGGTATGAGCGGCAGAAATCTAGACAGAAAAATAAGGATTGTGTCATGTCTGACAGCCAGTACTTCTGTGTGTAAGTTTCACAGTTTCTCTGCTAGGGGTAGCGTTCATCCAGTGGCACTAAAACAACAGTTTCAGGGAATGTTTCCGGAACCGTGAGACGATACGAAGAAGAAAGGGTTCGTATTTAATAAGCTAGAAGATGAGGTATTATACTCGCGAATGCGAACTGATTCGCAATGTGACACATACGATCAGCTCATTGAAGCATCCATGATTCAATACTGGCCAATTAGTCCTCATAATTGCGTGAGGAGGGGGAGTGGAGAGATCTATTTGAAGGTCGCATTTTCATTAATATTGGATGTAAAAGTCACAAAGTTTTTCCAATCCAATTTAGAGAAGAATTTATGTTTGCCTACCCACTTGAGTCGGATCTAATCTTGACATTAATTATTAAGTTACCTGTGCCAGTCCAAGCATACCGGAAAAGCTGAAAAGACAAACACAGACGAATGTTTGTGTCAAGCAATCGTGGTAATCGTGACACACGCTCGTTGAAGAGGATTGTGACGAAAAATAAGATGAAGACTGTTGCAAAAGTCACTGCAGAACTGAATGTGAGCACCAAAACAACACAAAGTGTTGTATCGGTAGATAATATGGCAATACAGTGAGACATTTAAAAAATTGTAAATTTATTTATTATTTAAACTATGTACACGCAATAATTAGTTATACATAAGTTTGAATGGAGAGGTCTTCCGTGGTGCTGAGTTAAATAGGGAAGATTGTAATGGTCTTATACGTAAGAAATAGTCTTGAATGCCAATGCCGTTATATAAGCCTCCGAATATTAATAACACCTAATAGCGCCTTGCTACGTTTATTTATAGTTCGTCACCGGTCTTCCACTCTAACGTTCTTAAGTCTATAAATGCGCTCCAACTGGGTCGATTTCTTTTCCTTTTTTCTTTATTGGTATTTCACTTCCCCACAAAAGAGGTGGGCTGGTAGCAGATGAAAACCGCTCTTCAGCCAGAGGTTACATAAACTGCATGTAAAAGATTATTAAAATATATGAGAATACAACAATAGCAGATGATTTTTATAAAGAAACACAATGGTGGACAATATTTACGATTTTTACATAAAAGCAAATGTCAAGACACGGTTTTTGTAAAATACACATTCATGGTTTTTAAAACTCGTTTGACGATTTTAGGTTACATTTAAAATATAGTCACTGACGAATATGAGTGATGCCATGGTGTAATGGTCATGCTAGGATGATACACGAAAATAATCGTCACGATGAGGGTGCAATGATGAATATGACTATGAAGCCCTGTAGGACCGCAGGTAATGACTAGAAGTCAGCCAGGTGGACGAAGGGGAAGGATGGTATGAGGTGGAATGTTGTGATTTAGCATGCAAAGAGGGGTCTATCTCGGGGTGGGTTTCGTTGCTGGGGAGTGGGAGTTAGTTAAAACTCCGTTGGAAGAGGACTGATAAAGCACGAACGTACATGGAAGATGGAATATGGATGTAGTGGCGTAGCAGAGCTGCTGGATTGGTTATTAGTGGGTGCGAAATAGGGTGCTGGGACTGCGTTTTTCGATTAATGTATTGGATCGAAGATACTCTAAGAAGAGGAGATTGTGCGAGAAGTGGGTGAGCTGGTACAAGATGCAACTTGAGGATGGTAATCGGATGCAGAAGGTGAGGCAGAGATCCAGGCAACGTTGGTGTTTGTTAAGACTGGGAGGATGAGGGACTTATGAGGATAATAGTAAAAGGGTGTAGACCCCATGTGCGACCTTTTAGTAGTTTCAGTCGGTTTCGGGCTTTGTGTTGGATGGTAAGAACATCTGATTTTCACGTTAGATTTTGGCGACAGTTAGTCCTATATAATTTACTGTGTTAGTCAGAGGGATGGAATGATTGTAGATTGTATTTTACTTGCTTATGAGACGTGGTAATGATTTACCAAGCAGTTTGCGAATGAGCAATTGAAGCCCTGTTTACATATTAGAATAACAGAAAAAACTTAACCAGTATTTCATCAGTTTGAAAACAAGATGGCAACATTCAGATGAAACCAACAAGACACTTAATCAAGAAATAAATGCCGAAAAAACGAAATATATGGTAATAAAGTAACTGTAATTTTTATGGCGAGAATGAATTACAGCGGCAAGACCTGTCTTGGGGAAAGTACCACCAAACGTCAGTAGATCAGGGGGTATTAGAAGTTACATTAAACTTTGTATTAGACTGTTTTATTGCAGACTAATAAGCAAAATAATGAGGATTTTACACACATTTTCTGTGTACATGGTGCTAATAATTATTCTTTTGCTACGTGAAAGGCCCACCATGAAATACAAGTGATCGTAGGACAATGAATCTTCGTGGAAACATTTGTAAGAACTTGCGAAAGAGAAAGAACGAATAAATCACTGAAAGAAAGACTTTTTAATTTCCACATGACAGGGCAACTTTTTTAACTGGGTTACTTATTTTCGACCCAGGTTACAAACTTTGCTCAATGTGATGACCATTTTCATCCACGACAGCTTGGGGCCGCACTACAGGTACTACCTTACAATTGTTCGGATCACTTGTCAAACGGTGGACCACGGAATGTTCAGCTGTCGTGACACAGCTCGTATACAGCTTGTAGATCGCACATTGGTTCAAATGGCTCTAAGCACTATAGGACTTAACATCTAAGGTCATCAGTCCCCTAGACGTAGAACTACTTAAACCTAACTAACCTAAGGACATCATATACATCCATGCTCGAGGCAGGATTCGAACCTGCAACCGTAGCAGCAGCGCGGTTCCGGACTGAAGCACCTAGAACCGCTCGGTCACAGCAGCCGGCGATCGCACATTGCATCCAGTATTCTCAGCCATGGCAACAGAAACTTATACATCAATTTGCGGTGCAATTGACATTCGACCTCTCCCAGGAGCAATTCCTAAATCGCCAGTTAATCCAAATTTCCGAATCATGTTCTTCAAACCCCGAGCAGAAAGAGACTCTTCGTATTCTTTTAATGCGTCGGTACTGGCGAAGAGCTGTAGCACTATCGTTGATATTTGGATAAAACAGCTTTACGAGCAAAGCCCTACTCACCTTGCCCGAAATCATTTTTACCGTCTGCAACTGTGACGCACGCTAATGATTGTGTTTCGGCCTTACATTTCCGTACGAGTATCACAGCCTAACGGCAAGTCATGACACTAACCCTACCAACAGCGCAAACCCTGCAGCGCACAGTCTGAACGTCGTGTCTATAAAGTTGGGTACCCACACGGTATGTAGTTTTCCTTATATACTGGCTCAAGTAGCGAAACTTTAATCATAAACCGCCCTGTATTCAACTAACACGCATTGATGCCTAGAGCCTCGAAACAAGAGCTACTGAAGGTGATGCGATAGGGACATCCAATTTCACTCCTAAAGGTTGTGATGAAACTTAACTCTCGAAATGTTGGTACCTACCTCCATTACGCAAGATAGAAAATTGAAAAAATTTTGATGTGTTCATACTGTGAGATAGACTTTACATTCACGTCATAGCATCGAGTAAACATTAGTAAACAGATTCCGATTTCTCTTCATGTTTTTCTTATCTTTACCTTGGTCTCTCGTTTCACGTGTCCACAAGTTTCCTCCGTGCGCAATTTCTGCACAGCGAATCACAGAATCAGGTCCGCGCGACGATTGCGAACACCTGATTTATTTCTGGGCTCGAAGGCTACGAATTTCACAACAGGCAGCCATTCACCGCGGCGGAATTTCGAGCTTCATTAAACTCTATTCAGCTCTGCTGGGCACGGCGCTGCAAACGACTTTATTCACTTTCGCCGCTAACGGTTGGCGCTTAATTTCTCTCGAATTCATTCGTTGAAATAAATCATGCAGTCCATTAAGGGACTGGCAAAAAAACGTTGACGGGGATTTATAAAAATGTATTTGAGAGCACACTAATAAAGCCAATCTGCCAGCATCGCACCACGCTCAAGTCAGCTCGCACGTATGCACGCTTCACCGATTCGTATATTTTTGTCGCATAAAATATTACTTTCTAACTGTAATTTATTTCTTATTTTTGTTTCCATCTTAAAGGAGTCAGTTCTCGTCTGAAAACACATCTGATAACAAAGATACAGTTTTGGAGAGACCAATTTTTTTAAAATGGAGGTTATCGATTCATAGGGCCGGATCCAGCGTACCGTTGTAATAAACTTTGTGTCAGCTCGATGCCTAAATTTAATACCAACAAAATCCTTTCAACATCAAATACCAACAGAATCCTTTCACTGGGCGTTACTTTTTCACCAGGTCCATTTTGATCGTAAGGAAATGTTCAAATGTATGCGAATTCCTAAGGGACCAAACTGCTGAGGTCATCGGTCCCTAGACTTACACTACTTAAACTAACTTATGCTGAGAACAACACACACACCCATGCCCGAGGGAGGACTCGAACGCCGGCCGAAGTGGCCGAGCGGTTCTAGGCGCTTCAGTCTGGAACCGCGCGACCGCTACGGTCGCAGGTTCAAATCCTGCCTCGGGCAGGGATGTGTGTGATGTCCTTAGGTTAGTTAGGTTTATGTAGTTCTAAGTTCTAGGGAACTGAGGACTCGAACCTCCGGTGGGAGGGGCCGCAGAATCCGTGTGTGTTTTGGTTTGTTTGCAGGAGGAGACCAAATAGCGCGGTTATCGGTCTCAAGGGAATAGGGAAGCGTGGGGAAGGAAGTCGGCAGTGCCCTTTTCAAAAGAACGATCCGGGCATTTACCTGAAGCGATTTAGGGAAAACATCGAAAATCTAAATCAGGATGGCCGTACGCGGGACTGAACCGTCGTCCTCCAGATTGCGAGTCCAGTGTGCTAACCACTGCGCCTTCTCGCTCGGTCACCATCCGTGACGTGGCGTCTTGATCCAAGCGGCGACTGTAAACGACGGCTGCGGAGATGCGTACGGACGAATAGACGTGCAACTGTTGAGCAACTGAGCGCTCAGACGAACAAAGAGGCTATCTAAAGTCTCTCCTCAACGTCCAATCAGCGAACGTTGCTACGTATGGGCCTCCGCAGCACGCTGGCTACTGTTCGTCGGCGACGATGGCTGGAATTTGCACGCCTATACCGCAACTGTACTTCCACTGAATAGAGACAGGTGGCCTTTTCAGATGAATCGCGTTTTATGCTCCATTGGACACATCGCCATTGGAGTGTACGCCGTCAAACATCCTGATTGGCTTATGGTCATGAGAGAGTTATCACGAAAATGCCTGGGTGATGTCGTCAACACAAGTCTCGCATCTATCCTTAGGGGCTGCGTCGAGTTTTTTTTTTTCTTTTTTTCCTTGGCGTAATGGCATATGTCAGCAGGACAATGCAGCTTGTAGCACAGCTTGCAGTGTACGTGCATGATTTGAAGAGCAGTGGGGTGAGTTTACCGTAATCATCTGGCCACTAAACTCCTCGGATTTAAAACCGAATCGTTAAACTGTGGGGCCATCTCGGTCGGGCTGTTCGCGACATGGATCCTCAGCTGATGATGAAGTTTGGTTTGTGGGCACTCAACTGCGCGTTCATCAGCGCCCGTACAAAGTCCCAATTTTTACACAGTCAAATCTAGTCACTGTCACGAATGAAGACGATGATGATGATGAAACGATAAAAATACAAACACCCAGTTTCCGGGTAGAGAAAATCCCCAAACTGGCCAGGAATCGAAGCCGGAACCTCGTGATCGAGAGGCAGCAACGCTAGCCACTAGACCACGAGCTGGAGACATTCTCAGCTCAGAAACCTAACGCAATCCGCTACTGCACTGGAATCGGTGTGGCTCCAAGTTCCTGTCGGTACCTTCCAGAACGCCACAAACCTTCATCCTGCACATCCCGTAGCGATCCACGCAGGAAAAGGGGGCTTTCGACAGGTTGTCACATTAACGTGACTGGGCAGTGCCTTTCACGTTCCGCTGTGGAGGTCTCAATGATTTCTGATCCTTTTCCTGACATTACCAACAGCAAACAAACACGTTCTTTTGTGGATCATTCTTATTTTATGAAGGTAAACAGAAATAAGTCTCACAATATGGAACATAACTGTAAATCGTGCTCTGCCACATATAGTAACACTTTTCACTTACGGCAGTAATGTCAATGTCCCTGTTTGAGTTCTAATGTTACCAAAAAACGGACAGTGATAGTGGGTGAAAAAGGAAATCAGTTGTGTCGTTTTCAAAGGAACGATCAGAACATTTGCTTCAAACGATTTAGGAAAACCACGGACAACCTATACCTGGACGATATTACCACAGAGCCATCTCGCTTGGTAAATTCATGGCGGCGGCTGCAAGGTGCACCTTGGGCCACGGACCCCGTGGCAGCGAAGCGTTGCAGTAGTACACTGCAGTAGGCGGTGGCTAAGCTGCGACAGGACTGGAGGTGCAGGCTGACACACTCTGCTGAGTGCGGGACACACAGTCCCGCCCGGCTATAGCAAGTGCCGGTGCAGGCGTCCAGGGAGAGAATTCTGGATCGGCGGCTGGTGGCGCTGGTGCTGCGAGCGCTCCGTGGCTCCTTGGGTACGAGGATGTCAGTTCGATCCTCGACCCACCAGGCGGCGTCTGGACCCCTTTGGCAGACGGTCCTGTCATGATGATGGCGGAGCGGCGAAAACCTCAAGGCTGAGCCCGACACTTCGACGGTTGACAATTCGATTGGATCAAAAAATGGTTCTGAGCACTATGTGACTTAACTTCTAAGGTCAACAGACCCCTAGAACTTAGAACTACTTAAACCTAACCAACCTAAGGAGATCACACACATCCATGCCCCAGGCAGGATTCGAACCTGCGACCGTAGCGGGGAAGAAACAATAACGTGGAGAAACGGCTTAGCAACAGCGTAGGGGATTGTTCCCAGAATGAACCTACAGTGAAGTGTGTCGTATTTTCGATCTGTATCAAAAACTGAAACTGTGCTGTGGACCGAAATTAGAACGAGAAACCTTGCCTTTTGCGGCAATTTTCTTACCAACTTTGCTCCAAAATGAAATGGTCAGTCTGATAACAATTGCTGGGCTGTGACTACGCCGTTTCTCAGCGATACTTCCCAGAGTGGTAGTCAAGCAAGGTGAGCAAGAGAGATCCCGCGATTTTTGGAGAGTAGGGAAGTACTACAGGCACAATCGACGGTCTATCGGCAGTTCCTGTGTCATGACTGGACTACTCAGAAGATAAGAAGAATTACTGCGCAAAGCAAAATTCCAGCCATTTTTCTGGTCTGGCTACTAGTAATGTTCTGCCTGGAGAATTCTGATATTTACGCTGCCTGACAAAAAGGTGAAACACACAAGACATGACCGGATGTCAATGCAGTTTCGTCCACATATACTGGGTGATCAAAAAGTCAGTATAAATTTGAAAACTGAATAAATCACGGAATAATGTAGATAGAGAGGTACAAATTGACACACATGCTTGGAATGACATGGGGTTTTATTAGAACCAAATAAATACAAAAGTTCACAAAATGTCCGACAGATGGCGCTTCGTCTGATCAGAATAGCAATAATTAGCATAACAAAGTAAGACAAAGCAAAGATGATGTTCTTTACAGGAAATGCTCAATATGTCCACCATCATTCTTCAACAATAGCTGTAGTCGAGGAATAATGTTGTGAACAGCACTGTAAAGCATGACCGGAGTTATGGTGAGGCATTGGTGTCGGATGTTGTCTCTCAGCATCCCTAGAGATGTCGGTCGATCACGATACACTTGCGACTTCAGGTAACCCCAAAGTCAATAATCGCACGGACTGAGGTCTGGGGACCTGGGAGGCCAACCATGACGAAAGTGGCGGCTGAGCACACGATCATCACCAAACGACGCGCGCAAGAGATCTTTCACGCGTCTAGCAATATGGGGTGGAGCGCCATCCTGCATAAACATTGTACGTTCCAGCAGGTGTTTATCAGCCAGGCTGGGGATGATGCATTTCTGTAACATATCGGAGTACCTCTCACCCGTCACGGTGACAGTCACTGACGTTTTGCTGTCTAGCGCTATATGTCGGACATTTTGTGAATTTTTTTTTGGTTCTAATAAAACCCCATGTCATCCCAATCATGTGTGTCAATTTTTACCTCTCTATCTACATTATTCCGTGGTTTATTAAGTTTTCAAATTTATACTGATTTTTTGATCACCCGGTACATCACTGGCAGGTATGCAATTCTCTGTGACTAGTGTAACGGCCACCAGAGTGCGCTAGTGTTGTTATCAGGTCTGATATGGTGTGTAAGTGACGTGAAAAGCGTCAAATGTTGAGTGATCAATGTGAAGATCACGGACATGCCGTGTAGCGTGTGAGACATCATTACCAGCGCCTGACAAAATATGAAAGCGGCGACATTGTGGGTCTTCATTTGACCAATATGATGTTAGCCCCAACAATTCCAGGCTTTATAGTAACGAGATAAGGACTCCCGCCAAGACATATTTTCCAAGGTCACAGCGCTGGAGAATTACACTGAATTACCTGTGACCGATGCAACAACCCGGACTCGCACTACAGTACTGGTCATTAAAATTGCTACACCACGAAGATGACGTGCTACAGACGCGAAATTTAACCAACAGGAAGAAGATGCTGTGATATGCAAATGATTAGCTTTTCAGAGCATTCACACAAGGCTGGCGCCTGTGGCGACACCTGCAACGTGCTGGCATGAGGAATGTTTCCAACTGATTTCTCATACACAAACAGCAGTTGACCGGCGTTGCCTGGTGAAACGTTGTTGTGATGCCTCGTGTAAGGACGAGAAATACGTACCATCACGTTTCCGACTTTGATAAAGGTGGACTGTAGCCTATCGCGGTTGCGGTTTATCGTATCGCGACATTGCTGCTCGCGTTAGTCGAGATCCAATGACTGTGGAATCGGTGGGTTCAGGAGGGTAATACGGAACGCCGTGCTGGATCCCAACCGCCTCGTATCACTAGCAGTCGAGATGACAGGCATCTTATTCGCATAGCTGTAACGGATCGTGCAGCCACGCCTCGATCCCTGAGCCATCAGATGGGGACGTTTCCAAGACAACAACCATCTGCATGAACAGTTCGACGACGTTTGCAGCAGCATGGACTACCAGCTCGGAGACCAACGAACCTGGGTGCACGAATGGCAGTACGTAATTTTTTCGGATGAATACAGATTCTATTTACAGCATCATGATGGCCGCATCCATGTTTGCCGACATCGCGGTGAACGCACATTGGAAGCGTGTATTCGTCATCGCATACTGGCGTATCACCTGGTGTGATGGGATGAGATGCCATTGGTTACACGTCTCGGTCACCTCTTCTTCGCATCGACGGCACTTTGAACAGTGGACGTTACATTTCAGATGTGTTACGACCCGTGGCTCTACCCTTCATTCAATCACGGCGAAACCCTACATTTCAGCAGGGTAATGCACGACTTCATGCTGCAGGTCCTGTACGGGCATTTCTCGATACAGAATATGTTCGACTGCTGCCCTGGCCAGCACATTCTCCAGATCTCTCACCGACTGAAAACGTCTGGTCAATGGTGGTCGAGCAACTGGCTCGTCACAATATGCCAGTCACTACTCTTGGTGAACTGTGGTATCGTGTTGAAGCTGCATGGGCAGCTGTACCTGTATACGCCATCCAAGCTCTGCTTGACTCAATGTCCAGGCGTATCAAGGCCGTTATTACGGCCAGAGGTGGTTGTTCTGGGTACTGATTTCACAGGATCTATGCACCCAAATTGCGTAAAAATGTTGTCACATGTCAGTTGTAGTATAATATATTTGTCCAATGAATACCCGTTTATCATCTGCATTTCTTCTTGGTGTAACAATTTGAATGGGCAGTAGTGTATATCTCCAGAATGTGTCAATTTAACAGTGAGTCAGTTGATGGTGGAAGGGGCGTACATTAGAATTGAGAACGCTTTCCCTCCCGAGTTTTGCGATAATCAAGATAGTCCGTCCTTGAATGGACTTAGTGAACCTCTGCGTAGGAATTGTCCCCGACCTGTTATGTGGAGAAGCTCTCGTTGTTTTATGTCCCCTTCCAGAACCGTAGCAGTGCCATCGTATTCTGAAAGTGCAAAACTGGCGTCTGTGTTTTATGTAACGAAGCGGCTAGAAGTTTTCTTGTGCTAACCGTTTTTAAGCGAGACACCTTTATGTTACGTTTTTTAAAAACACATTGACATGAGTTTATTCATACTAAGCTAACTATTAACGGAGCAATAGCATGGTCTACCACATGATTAGAGCGAAAGGCATCCTATCGACGGCTGCGGACTATGTCACACAGTCCGTAACTTGAGCGTGTAATCGGTTCATCTTCGGTTACGCCAAAGTTATTCATTTATTTGTTAATATCAACGTCTCTTGGCATTGCAAAATTACTGAAAGATAGTATTTATGACCAGTAGACACCTCCTAATGCCTGAGTGGCAAAATGCAAGTTCTGTTGGCAAATATTTATTAATAACAGGTACCTGATTCACTCCAGAATAAATATACTTTCCTTGCGTATCTGTTTATTGACGTCAAGAGCTATTTCTGCATCTCAATAGCTCTGAAAGCGCCAAATGGCAAACTGCCTCTGCTAGCCAGCGTGGGAACATACCGCCCTCACTCCTTACTTCGTGTGTAGTGCAGCGCTGATAGGTTCACTTTACATATGTGAAATAGGAAAACCGAAAATAAAGTAAAATGGGTTCTTATCTGCAAATAAAGTGTCCATTACATCGAATTTAGTTCATCAGATGTTACTGGGCGATCCTCGTTAGCTATCTATCATCTGTTTTTCTGTGAACTGGGTCTGTTTCAAGGAACTGGAGCATAGAGCACGATTTCGGCCATTAAATGCAAGGGCAGGAGCACTGGCACTGTTATATTGTCTTGCTCACTTAACTAAAGAAGAAATTCGTAAAGAAAAGGTAAAAAACTTTTCTTGGAGTTATTATTTGTACTTAGTATCCTAACTGTGCTCCGTCATTAATCTGAATCTTATATCTGTTTAAGGGAATTTATTGTGTTTGAAAAAAAAAATATGTTTGGCGACCAGTGGAAGGTATATTGTAGTTAAATACTACTATTCGTCTCCACGCACCAAAACATGTGTACTATGTGTGGGAGAGCGAGTACTTCAGATTAATGTCGTTTCCCAGTTATTTCGGATTATTTAATATTCTTTTGATACCTTAGGTAAAAGAATCCATACATAAATATTAAAATCAATAATTAGCGTTTTGTAATCAAATATTTTGCGGACGCTTCGACGGTTGGTCGAATCGTGCAGATTTGTAAGCCATTCGGATGCGACAGTGGCTCCATGTTTTGGGAACGCGAGGGCAGCCTTCACTCATGATCAAGGGTCTGGTCGACCTCCACAAGGGAGTATCGCCGTACTGTGTACCAAGTAAGTACATCATAACCCCTTCACATATGCGCCTACTATCTGAGAACAAGTAATGGACTTCCTGCAACAGTCTGCGTTAGCCCACACATTTGCTTGGAGACTTGCAGCAGCCAGACTAAGAAATTATCGCTCCATGCACAGGCTGCCATTAACAGGGCAGAAAACGGTTGCATTTGAAAAGGTGCCGTGACTGGGAAGCATGGACTGCTGATGGCGTCGCATTGTGTTCAGCAACGAATTGTCGTTCTGCAGTATCCTTAAGGATCATCGACGACAAGTGTGGTGGCGACGAGGAAACTCATTGCGTCCTCAAGTGTTACCTCTCAATGCCCACGGAAAGCAATGTTCAGGTTTGTTTTCTGGTGTTGCACGCAGCTGTATTCTACCTGGGAGTTTCAAACATACGAGGTCTGTTAAAAAAAATTCCAGAACTTTGTACACAACATTTTTTACGCTACCGTTGTGCGTTGTCTCTTTGGAAATACTCCCCTGCACAATAGATACACCGCTCCCAACGCCATTTCCACTTCCGGAAGCAGTCTTGGTACGCCGCTTGTTGAATCGCACGAATAGCCATCTGTATATTCTGTTTTATCTCATCTGTCGTTACAAATCTTCGTCCTTTCAACGGTGTTTTCAACTTTGGAAATCAGGAAAAGTCCGCAGGAGCCAGGTCTGGAGAGAACGGAGGTTGAGGCAGCACGGTGATTTCGTTTTTTGTGCAGTAGTCAAGCCCAACAGGGATGAATCTGCGGGTACGTTATCGTGATGCCAGAGCCATAAATTTCTCGACACATTTCAGGGTGTTTCTTTCTCACATTTTCTCGCAGGCGTCACAATACGTCCCAGTAGTACCATCGATTAACAGTTTTACCCTGTGACACGGAATCATGATGAACTAATCCTTCAAAGAATACTATCAGCATGTCTCTGACATTTGTCCTGACCCGACGAGCTTCTTTGGTCTTGGAGAACTTTTTTCCGACCCATTGTGAAGATTGAACCTTGGTCTCAACGTCATAACCGTAGCTCCATATCTCAGCACCAGTTATGATTCTCTAAACGAATACCTCGTTCTTATTTGATCGGTCTAAAAGCTCTGGTCTGGAATCATGAGCCGTAGGACGAACTTGGCGGCAACACGATGCATTCCAAGATGCTGTGCCAGTATTTCATCACATGATCCAACTAAAGCGTTACATGCTTCTGCAGCAGCCTCACGGGCAGTCAGTCTTCGATTGGCACGCATAACTTCGTTGAAGTTCCTGACATGCGATTCGTCCGTAGACGTCGAGAGAAGTCCTGAAAGAGTGTCATCTTTAACTTCCGTCAGCGTATTAATCATTCGCAACACCGAGTACGGCTTAAGCACTCATCACAGTAGGCGTCCTGCATCATTTGGTGCCTCTCTATAAAGGTTTCATTGAGTATCACGCAAAATTTAATGCCGACGCGTTGCTCCTCTAACTCCGCCATCTCGAAATTCACGAACTGTGCGACACAAAGCCCTACTCAGTTCAGCACTGAACAATAACTGATGTACAACAATGAAACTTCCGGCAGTTACAAATCAAACATAGGTGCGTGCAGGGATGCCAACCACATTTCGCTCCAACACACCATTGGCGCGAAATTAATGTGCCGGAATTTTTTGAAAAAATCCCGTACGCTGCCTGATAAAAAAAAGTTATGAACGCAGAAGAGAGGAGAAAACGAGATGAAACTTCACGGTATGAGAATGTGTGAGATGTTATGTCACTGAATGCAAAAATTCGAGTCAAATTTACGAACTTAGAAGTGTGAGCCCACGTATCAGTTAGACGTTATGCATACAGTAATTCAGATGGTGACGTAAATTTAGAGAACCGACATTTGAAGTTGACTGCGGAACGATTCTACTGCCAGCAACATATATTGCGCGTAAGGACCACGAAGCTGTTGTTATTGTTGTTGTGGTCTTCATTCCAGAGACTGGTTTGATGGAGCTTTCCATGCTACTCTATCCTGTGCAAGCTTCTCCATCTCCCAGTACCTACTGCAACCTACATCCTTCTGATCCTTCTGAATCTGCTTAGTGTATTCATCTCTTGGTCTCCCTCTACGGTTTTTACCCTCCACGCTGCCCTCCAATATTAAATTTTTGACCCCCTGATGCCTCAGAACATTTCCTACCAAATGATCCTTTCTTCTAGTCAATTTGTGCCACAAATTTCTCTTCTCCCCAATTATATTCAATACCTCCTAATTAGTTATGTAATTACCCATCTAATCTTCAGCATTCTTCTGTAGCTCCACATTTCGAAAGCTTCTATTCTCTTCTTGTCCAAACTATTTATCGTCCATGTTTCTTTCCGTACAAATACTTTCAGAAACGACTTCCTGACACTTAAATCTATACTCGATGTTAACAATTTTTCTTCTTCAGAAACGCATTCCTTGCCATTACCTATCTACCCCGAACATAAGATACTAGAAATTAGGGCTCATATGGAGGCATATAGACAGTCGTTTTTCCATAGCTCTGTTGGCGAGTGGAACAGGAAAGGAAATGATTAGTAGTAGTACAGGGTACCCCCCGCATGCGGAGTATCTGTGTGGATGCAGATGTAGCTGTAATAACGTATCTTGTTTTGAGGCAAGCTGGCCGACAATCTTTGTAACTGGCCCTTGATAACCTAGATACTTGCACTGTGGTAGCGTTCACATCCAAACTGGTCTTCCACATATTTGATCAGGGACCGAACTGGGGATCTTTGTGGCCGGGGGAGCTCCTCAAGATCAAGCAGGCGGTTCGTAGAGACAAATGCCTTGTGTAGACGAACACTACCCTGTTGACAAATGTTGCATGAGAGGTAACGCTTGTAGTTGCAGGATGTCCGTGACCTAGCATTCTGCCGTTAGAGTTCTTTCAAACAGTACCAGCCTTGGCCTCAAATGATAACTCGATGGCTTCCCACACCTTAGTGCCAGGACTAACACCGCTGTGCCCCTCAAAACATTGGAGGAATGGGACAGCTCCCTATTTCGCCACCATGCTCACCGACAACTGTCATCCAGGGTAGTACAGAACCGCAATTCATTGCTGAACACAATACGACACAATGCTTCGCGGTAACGGTCAATTCCAAACGTAGCAGCTTCTGTTGGGTTGTTACCGCCAGCCTACGCACGGGAGGGTAATTTTGTAGTCCGGCTGCAGCATGTATACGACCATTGGTGTGGGACGACAAAGAATGTTGCAGGGAGTCCATTATTTGTTCTCGGATGGTAGTCGCAGATGTGCTTGGTCCACAATACGGCGATCCTTCACTGTGATAATCAGACCTGTTCGACTGGAAACTTGATGAGAGTGCCTGTCCTCACATTTTCATGGAGGTCAACACTGAGTCGCTGTAATATACGCGTGCCCACAAATCTGGACACTGCTCGGTTACACCAGTCGATCAAGTGGAGACCCTCACTGAGACCTCTATTAGACTCTGTCAAGTGCTGAAAAAGCTGTATCAAATGACTACGCGGCGTCTCCATACCCTTCACAGTGATCACTCAAGATCTGATGCGGTACACTTGCCTTGTATACCTCACCAGACTTAGTAACAACAGTAACTACGAACAACACTAACGAGCTCTGACCGCCGTTCTACTAGCCGCAGAAGATCGCAACTCTAATCATTTACGTACCTGCCAGTGATGTGTAGGAAGCTACATTGACATCTGTCCATGTTTTCTGGATGTTTTACTTACTTTAGCAGACAATGTATGTAAGGCTGTGAAAAAGAAGGATTCCATAATTTGAGAGTTGCTAGTATGATCAAAACAAGATCAAAATGTCCAGTAAACGTAACTCCCATAGTGAATACCTTAGAAGCTTTGTAGTATTTGTTCATCTTCGCTTCGCTCTACGTCGTCCGTAATAATGCAGTACATGTGTTCACAGTAGCGAAGATGAACAACTGCTCATTGCACTTAAAATAGTCATTTCAGAGCGCATGTTTATTGAACATTTTATCTTATATTGGTCCATATTACCACCTCTCAAATTATGGGAGTCTCTTTTTTAACACCCCAAAGTACCTCACATGACCTTTTTCGAGATCAATGAATTTGTTTCATAAAGATACAATTTGTTGTGTCTGAGGAATACTTTCTTTCCAGCCGTACAAAAAAAACAAAAAAAAAACAAAAAAAAACACTCCTTTGACAGCGTAGAAGTCCTGTTCATTCTTTTCATGACATCATTACTAAGCGATTCGGAGATAGATGAGACATTCGAGCACCAATCTGGAGAATGTAGTAGGTGAGGAACTATTCCCAAGCCCAGGTGGTGTACTTTTGCCTCGAGAACAGCCGGTTTTCGAACAAATATACCTCACTGGTGCCAGAGTACTTTTGTTTATTCCAGTCACTTTTGTGCCAAAGTACCTGTATTGTACGGACTGGTGAATGACGCATTATAAGAAAAGTCAATAACTTTTCAGCTTTCCCAGAGAGTCAGTCAAAATTATGCACTTTGTGCTTCGTAAAATAGACGCCATCACTTTTCCAGGCGACGATTATCGCTTTTCTGGATGAAATTTCAACTCTACCATCCGACTATTTAGGCTACGGTTTCGTCTACAAAATGCAGCTGACAATCCAGGCTTCATCTACAGCCAAATACATAATCCAGAGTTCCTTTGTGCTATGTTTAAATCTCACAAAAAATAATATTGTTGGTCCCCGAGCGCTTTTGTTTGCAGTCTATTACAGCGTCTTTGATAGATGTTCAATATCATCCTAAGTTGAATTTTATTCTACATTTACTTAATTCCTTTTAAGAGGCATCTAGTATCTCAACATAATCATAGTGCTTAATGTGGCAAACTTATTTCATGATAGTATGAATTTTATCGACCACTTCTTAGGAAGGTACCTCAATTTTGCAGTCGGTATGCGCAAAATCCGCAACGTCCCCCGTAATCATTATTATCTGCAACAGGGTCCACTTTTATTTTTCTTAAGGTTACATTTTGCAAACGCTGCATACTCGTTTTATTCATTTCTACGAAAGTGAATGCAACTGTCGAGGAACTGCTGTTTGTGGCATACTGGTTGTAACAGATTCGTTACAAGAATTAACTTGTTTTCTGACATAATTTGCACATAATACATTTTTCCTGATATTTCTAAAAAATTTACAGTTGTTATGATTATTAATTGCACATAATACATTTTTCCTGATATTTCTAAAAAATTCACAGTTGTTCAAATGGTTCAAATGGCTCTGAGCACTATGGGACTTAACATCTGTGGTCATCAGTCCCCTAGAACTTAGAACTTCTTAAATCTAACTAACCTAAGGACATCACACACATCCACGCCCGAGGCAGGATTCGAACCTGCGACTGTAGCAGTCCCGCGGTTCCGGGCTGAGCGCGTAGAACCGCTAGACCACCGCGGCCGGCTTCACAGTTGTTATGATCATTAACTCTTACATATAGGACGATGTACGCATAATCTCGCTGTGGTCATTGGACGACCAATAGTGTTTAAGGCGTGCGGTTTCCAAGGGCCATAGTGACATTTGCGACAGACAAAAGTGATCTCCCCTATGCATAACTTGTAGTCTTTCTCTTCCCACAGTCCTTGGACGTATCAAGTGGATTAAAAAGGAAGGCACTATGACCAACAGTCACCACAAACCTAACAGAATTCGACCATACTCACGTAGACAAATTGTGCGAATTTTTGAATCTGTGAAAAACGCTTGTCCTGTCGTATTACTGGTGAACAACACATTTTCTTTCCACCTGTCTTTGCCGAATAACTCTTTGAAGATTTAGTAATTGTCGTGGCAGGCCTGATAGAGTGGTATGTGATAACACCTCTTCACGTTTGATCTATAGATAAATAGATTTATATAAAAATTTGTAGCAAATGCAGTCATGTGCGTAGCCATAGAATATGTGCAAATTTACGAACTAGGATCAGTTGGATCTTCCTCACTGGACAGTTGAATTGCTTTTGTGAGTAATTATAGATTTAAAATACACGAGTAGATTGCGCTTCTCATGTCTTGTACAGTAACTACTTCCTTTTTTGTGTTCCAGGGACGTTCCATTTTAAGAAGAAATTCTCTTCTTTTGTAGCTAGTGTCTTTCTTCCAGTGAGGACTAAATTCCAGTCATATTTTAAAAGCACAGAGCGTACTAATACCCAATATTATAAAAAAAAACATGGGCCATTTTCTTGTCTTAGTTTTGGAACGTAGGTCCAGACTGATTTCTCCTTTGAATCTACATTTGACCGAATTGTATTACAGTCTAGGATTATAATAGCTGCTCCATCTTCATCAATTTCCTCACTGAAGTGCATAGTACTCAGCACTCTCCTATCTGACCTTTTTTGGGCAATAGAAAACCACTGCAGCTGATTCCTGGAATCTAAATAGTCTTAAACTACAGTTATGTCCCTTGCTATGATAATTTCTGGAGGTAGTTCTCAAAGACTTTTTCAGATTGTTCTAAGCAGTCATCTATTTTTGTTCTAATTCCTTTGTCAACTCCAAACTTCTGAAGAAATTATCTATTGAGATATTTCTGCCACTCAGCGATATATTTTCTGGAAGTTCTAATACTACTCATTCTTCCTGATTTATTACTCTAGGTTGGTCTTCGGCCTTTTGTGTATTCACCTGCAGATATGACATAAACACACTCCATATCTTGATCCGTACTTTCCAGGTCTGAACGGATGTTTTTGTTGTGCTCTTCAATCCGAAGACTAGTTTCATGCAGCTCTCCTTGCTCCTCCGTTCTGCGCAAGCCTCTTTACCTCAGAATAACTACTGCAACGTACATCCTTCTGAATCTGCTTATTTTGTATTCATCGCTTGGTCTTCCCCCTCCCCCCTCCCTGCCACACACACATACCTCGAATACTAAACTGGTGACCCTTTGATGTCTCAGAATGTATACTATCCACAGATCTCTTCTTTCAGTGAAGTCGTGTCACAAATTCCTTTACTTCACAATTCTGTTCAGTGCCTCCTCATTAGTTACGTGATCTGCCCATCTAATCTTCAGCATTCTTCTGTAGCACCATATTTGAAAAGCTTCTATTCTCTTCTTCTCTAAGGTGTTTATCTTCCATATTTCACTTCCATACGGGTTTACACTCCATGCAGATACCTTCAGGAAAGGATACCTAACATTAAATCTGTATTCGATGTTAACAAATTTCTTCAGAAGTGGTTTTATTGCCATCCCAGTCTATCTTCTTTACTTCAGCCATCATCAGTTATTTTGCTACTACCTGAAGTGTCTCGTCTCCTAATCTAATTCCCCCAAGCGTTCCGTCTTCAGGCCACAGGTGGCCCATCGGGACCATCCGACCGCCGTGTCATCCTCAGTTGAGGATGTGAATAGGAGGGGCGTGTGGTCAGCACACCGCTCTCCCGGTCGTTATGATGGTTTTCTTTGACCGGAGCCACTACATTCGGTCGAGTAGTTCCTCAATTGGCAACACAAGGCTGAGTGCACCCCGAAAAGTGGCAACAGCGCATGGCAGCCCCGTAGGTCACCCATCCAAGTGCCAGTCACGCCCGACAGTGCTAAACATCTGTGATCTGATGAGAACCGGTGTATCCACTGCGGCAAGGCTGTTGCCTTAATTCCCCCTGCATCACCTTATTTAATGCGACTACTTTCCATTATACTTGTTTCTGTCGTTGATGTTCATCTTACATCCTGTTTGTAAGATACTGTCCATTCAGTTCAACTGTTTCTCCAACACTTGCTGTCTCTGACAGAATTTCTGTGTCATCGGCAAACTTCAAAGTTTTTATTGTTACTCCTTTAACTTTAACTCCTACTCCAGATTTTTCTTTGGTCTTTAACTGTAACTCCTACTCCAGATTTTTCTTTGGTTTCCTTTCCTGTTTACGCAATGTACGTATTGAATAACTTCGGGGACAAGCTACAACCCTGCCTCACTCCCATTTCAACCATTGCTTCCCTCTCACGCCGCTCGACTCTTATAACTGCCATCTGGTTTCTGTACAAGTTGTAAATAGCCTTTCGCTTCCTGTGTTTTATCCTTGCTACCCATCATAATTTGAAAGAGAGTGTTCAGTCAAAATTGTCAAAAGCTTTCTGTAAGCCTACAAGTGCTATAAAAGTATGTGTGCCCTTCCTTAGTCCATCTTCTAAGAGAAATCGTAGTATCACTATTGCCTCGTGTGTTCCTACATTTCTCTGAAATCCAGACTGATCTTCCCCGAGGCCGGCCTCTACCAATTTTTCCATTCTTATGCGCAGAATTCGTGTTAGTATTTTACAAGCGTGACTTATTCAGCTGATAGCTCGCCTGCCAGCACATTCTTCCTTTCGAATTCGTTGTCTACTCCAGAGGCCTTTTTTCGACTCTGTCGAATTCTTCTCACAGTATCTCCCATTCATCTTCATCAGCTTTCCCTTCCCTTTCTGCAATACTCCCTTCAAACTCATCTCCATTGTGTACACCCTGTGTATACTCTTGCCACCTTTCAGCTCTTCCTTCTTTGCTTAGTACTGGTTTTCCCTCTGAGCTCTTCTCTTTTCTTCAAAGACCGCTTTATTTTTCCTATAGGCGGTATTACTTTACCCCCAAGTGGTATATGATTTTAAATCCTTACATTTGACTTCTAGCCATTCCTGCTTGGCTATTTTGCATTTGCTCTGAATCTCATTTTTTTTAGAAGTTCGGTTCCTTTCGCTTGCTTCATTTACTGCATTTTCATGTTTTCTCCTTTCATCGATTACATTCAACATATCCTGTGATATCCAGGGATTTCTATTAGACTAGGCCTTGTCTTCTTACCTTTTTCATCCTACGGTGCCTTCACTATTTCATCTCTCAACGCTACCCAGTTGTCTTCTGTGGTATTCATTTTCTCTTTTTCTAGTCAGTCTTTGCCTGTGCTCTCTCTGAAACTCTCAACATCATCTGGTTCTTCTCAACATATCCAGGTCCCATAGCCATCATTTCTTACCTTTTTGCAATCTACAGTTCATAACCAATAAATTGTGGTCAGAGGTCACATCTGCCTCCTTAAATGCCTTATAGATTGAAATCTGAATCAGAAGTCTCCGTCTTACTATTATATACTCAATCTGAAATAATCTATCTGAAACCTTCCAGTTCTGTTCCGCGTATACAACCTTATTTCAAGATTCTTAACCAAGTGTTAATATGATTAAATCATGCTCTGTGCAATATTCTTTTCTACGATAATGCGTTCAGTATTCTGTTCATAGTAACTAAACCACATTCCTGTTTTCTTATTCATTACTAAATCTACTCCTGCATTACCTCTATTTAATTCCTCATTTATAACCTTGTATTCAATTGACCAAGAGTTCTATTCCTCCTACAACCGAACGTCACTAGTTCCATGTACTTCTAACTATCCATTTCAGTTTAAATTTTCTGACCTACATGCCCAGTTAAGGGATCTATAGAACGCCAGTTTTGTTTCTCCTGATGACGACATCCTCCAGAGTAGTACGTGCCCGGAGATCCGAATTGGGGTCTTTTACATCCGCAATATTTTACTCAAGAGGATACCATCATCATTTAACCATACAGTGGAGCTGCAGGCCTTCGGAAAAAATTACGGTTCCCCTTGCTTTCCGTTTGCAATATCGGCACAGCATGGTCAATTTGACTGATGGTACAAAGCCACATCAGACAATCAAACTGACTGATGCCCCTGCAACTACTGAGATAACCGCTACCGTGTTCAGGAACCACGCAAGGCACGCAAGCCTCCCCACCAACGGGAAGATCCATGGTTCATGGCCGGCCGGAGTGGCCGAGCGGTTCTAGGCGCTACAGTCTGGAACCGCGCGACCGCTACGGTCGCAGGTTCGAATCCTGCCTCGGGCATGGATGTGTGTGATGTCCTTAGGTTAGTTAGGTTTAAGTAGTTCTAAGTTTTAGGGGTCTGATGACCCCAGAAGTTAAGTCCCATAGTGCTCAGAGCCATTTGAACCATTGGAACCTTGGCTCATGAGGGTGATTGAGGGGATACATAGACGAAACGACACCTGAACCTAAAACTTACCTGTTGTTCATAAGCTGCAATATCCTCATATATTTCGTGTGAATCATGTGATGTTCTTACCTTTTGTTCAAATATATCCCTTACAGTCGCCAATTTATCAGAGCTACTACGATTCTGTCGCCACTGCTGTGCGTCCCCTAATTGAATACTGAGTGATATTTCTTTAATGTGCTTTCTGATCATAGAGCTATTGAAAATACGTCAGCCATGCTCTTTATTCCGTAAATTAATTATGTCTTCCTTGTGATTTTCGTACACTCCTGCAAGCAGACCAAGTAAGCAGTTAAATTCATACCAGACACGATTGATGGAGTACATCGAAAACGTTCAAAGAAAGGAAGCAAGTTTTGTATTATAGAGAAAAATGGGAGAGAGTGTCACAGAAATGATACAGGATTTGGGCTGGAAATCATGAAAAGAAAGGCGTTTCTCGTTGCGACGGAATCTTCTCACGAAATTCCAATCACCAACTTTCTCCTCTGAATGCGAAAATATTTTGTTGAAACAGACCTACACAGCGAGGAACGATCACCACGATAAAATAAGGGAAATAAGAGCTCGCACGGAAAGATATAGTTGTTCATTCTTTCCGCGCACTATACGAGATTGGAATAATAGAGAATTGTGAAGGTGGTTCGATGAACCCTCTGCCAAGCACTTGAATGTGATTTGCAGAGTATCCATGTAGATGTAGATGTACCAGTATCCATCTATTTGTTCTTGAAAATAATTTTAACTTCTTTGTTGGTCCACTTCAAAATATTCTGGAAAATAATGAGGTTCACAGATAATTCAAATGCTGACAGCACAGTATTTACATTCCTTACACTATACCACATTGGGCCTGGAGACGTTTTCAGTAGGTTTCGTATTGACTGCTTCTCATGTAATCTAATACGATTTTTCCCTGTTTTTCAGTTACATTTCTGACCTGAAAACAACGAGAACACTATTTTGCATAATATTATTATTATAGTTATTGTTACTGCTGTTGTAAACAAATACTAGATGAAATTTATTTATTTGAAAATATTCCGATTTAAGACGCCATCAACTTCAGATACACTATTTTTCAAATCTCCAACATCATCAGAATCTTCTTCTCATTCACTACTTTAGAAATAATAGCATCAATCTCTTTATCGCCATCAAATGATATTTCACTTAATTCCCCTTCCTCATTCGAAACTGGTTGTTTCAGGACTACCCAAAGGTTTGCATTGCTTTGTGAATGATTTCAAGATAGTTGTGCATATACCATCAAGAGGTTCATCATGTCCTCGTGAAATGTCACGGTAAAAACCCACGATAAGCCGACAGGCGCGCCCTCACTCCCGGGAAAAAAACGTCATGGTCGATCATTAATTCTACGACGCACTGATGCAAAACACTAACAAGTGAGTTAAATCACAACAAAAACTAAAGCAAGAAACCGTCACAACAGGTCCGGGAAATATTATCATTTTTGCAGGTATTTCGTATACCAGCTTTTCGAAATAAAAGTCATAATTTTGTTTTCGTAATGCTGCCTTCAGGAAACAAAAGAACAATTCATATTGGTAGTCAGTGCAAACACCATGAATAAATTTTAATTCGTTTAATTTTATAACTGATCAAAGAATCATTGGATACAATTGACTCAGAGGGAGAAAGTCATATACACTACTGGCCATTAACATTGCTACACCACGAAGATGACGTGCTACAGACGCGAAATTTAACCGACAAGAACATGATGCTTTGACATGCAAATGGTTAGCTTTTCAGACCATTCACACAAGGTTGGCGCCGGTGGCGACACCTACAACGTGCTGACTTGAAGAAAGTTTCCAACCGATTTCTCACACACAAACAGCAGTTGAGCGGCGTTGCCTGTTGAAACGCTGTTATGATGCCTCTTGTAAGGAGGAGAAATGCGTACCATCACGTTTCCGACTTTGATAAAGGTCGGATTGTAGCCTATCGTGATTGCGGTTTATCGTATCGCGACATTGCTGCTCGCGTTGGTCGAGATCCAATGACTGTTAGCATCATATGGAATCGGTGGGTTCAGGAGAGTAATACGGAACGCCGTGCTGGATCCCAACGGCCTCGTATCACTAGCAGTCGAGATGACAGGCATCTTATCCGCATGGCTGTAACGGATAGTGCAGCCACGTCTCGATCTCTGACTCAACAGATGAGGACGTTAGCAAGACAACAACCATCTGCACGAACAGTTCGACAACGTTTGCAGCAGCATGGACTATCAGCTCGGAGACCATGGCTGCGGTTACCCTTGATGCTGCATCACAGAGAGGAGCGCCTGCGATGGTGTACTCAACGACGAACATGGGTGCACGAATGGCAAAACGTCATTTTTCGGATGAATCTAGGTTCTGTTTACAGCATCATGATGGTCGCATCTGTGTTTTGCGACATCTTGGTGAACGCACATTGGAAGCGTGTATTCGTCATCGCATACTGGCGTATCACCTGGTGTGATGGGATGAGATGCCATTGGTTACACGTCTCGGTCACCTCTTGTTCGCATCGACGGCACTTTGAACAGTGGACGTTACATTTCAGATGTGTTACGATCCGTGGCTCTACCCTTCATTCGATCCCTGCGAAACCCTACATTTCAGCAGGATAATGCACGACCGCATATTGCAGGTCGTGTACGGGCCTTTCTGGATACAGAAAATGTTCGACTGTTGCCTTGGCCAGCACATTCTCCAGATCTCTCACAAATTGAAAACGTCCGGTCAATGGCGACAGAGCAACTGGCTCGTCACAATACGCCAGTCACTACTCTTGATGAACTGTGGTATCTTGTTGAAGCTGCATGGGCAGCTGTACCTGTACACGCCATCCAAGCACTGTTTGACTCAATGCCCAGGCGTATCAAGGCCGTTATTACGGCCAGAGGTGGATGTTCTGGGTACTGATTTCTCTGGATCTATGTACCCAATGTGCGTGAAAATGTAATCACAGACAAGACCGAGACTAAGTTATGTGTGCACCGTTCAATCTTTCGACCAACTTTGTTGTATGGGAGCGAAAGCTTGGTGGATTCAGGATACCTTATCAATAAGGTTGAGGTAACGGATATGAAAGTAGCTAGGACGATTGCAGGTACTAGTAGATGGGAACAATGGCAGGAGGGTGTCCACAATGAGGAAATCAAAGAAAAACTGGGAGTGAACTCTATAGATGTAGCAGTCAGGGCGAACAGGCTTGGATGGTGGGGTCATGTTACACGCATGGGAGAAGCAAGGTTACCCAAGAGACTCATGGGTTCAGCAGTATAGGGTAGGAGGAGTCGGGGCAGACCAAGGAGAAGCTTCCTGGATTCGGTTAAGAATGATTTTGAAGTAATAGGCTTAACATCAGAAGAGGCACCAATGTTAGCACGGAATAGGAGATCATGGAGGAATTTTATAAAGGGGACTATGCTCCAGACTGAGCGCTGAAAGGCATAATCAGTCTTAAATGATGACGATGATGATGATTATGATGATGATGATGTAATCACATGTCAGTTCTAGTATAATATATTTGTCCAATGAATACCAGTTTATCATCTGCATTTCTTCTTGGTGTAGCAATGTTAATGGCCAGTAGTGTACACTGACGGAAACAAACATTACACACCAAAAAATAATTTGATGTAGATTAATAAAACTTCGAGGTTACACTTATCTAGGTAACATAATTAAGTAATTAACATTGCAAGATCACAGGTTAATATAGGCGCGAGATAAGCCACTGAAAATGAGAAATGCTGGTACATTAATAACCGATGTAACTGCCAGAATGTTGAATGCAAGCATTCAAACGTGCATGAATTGTATTGTTCAGATGCCGGGCGGATATTTGTTGGATGGAGTTCTCTCCCTATCCTCGACACTTTTTCAGGAAAATTTAGACTACAAATATTTCTTCTTCTATCAACAACCGAAGTAGCTACTTCGACCTTCCATACCATAGTGCGTTCAAAAAATAAGGATTGCTGACTATATAATACAAACGTAAATGAGGCAATGGTACCAGGGAGTGTTTTGTTTTGTTTGACTCATCAATCTTCACGCTGGTTGAATGCAGTCCGCCACGAAAGCCTCTCCTGTGCCACCCTCTTCATCTAAGAGTAGCAATTGCATACCACGCCCTCAATTATTTCCTGGATGTATTCCAGTCACTGTCTTATTCTACGATTTTTAACTGTGCAGTTCCCTCTAGTACCACGGAAGTTATTCTTTGTAGTCTTAAAATATGTCCTACCATTCTGTCACCTCTTCTTGTCAGTGTTTCCCATATATTCCCTTCCTCGACGATTCTCTGGGGGAATTCCTCCATTCCTTACTTTATCTGTCCATCTAATATTTAACGGTTTTTTTTTTTTTTTTTTTAGCACCACACTTCAAACGCTTCGATTCTCTTTCTTTTCCCGTTTTCCCATGGTCCATGTCCTCGTACCGAACAATACTGTGCTCCAAACATAGGCCTACATTCTTAGAAATTTACTCCTTAAAGTAATGCCTATGTTTGACAGTAGAAGACTTGTCTTGAGGAGAAACGCCCTTTTTGTCGGTTTTACTTAACTTGTACTTCGTGGTCTCCAGTCCTCATGTTAAGCTGCTCACTGTTATTACTTCTCCTACTTCTCATTACTTTCTTTTTTCTTCGATTTACTCTCAATCCATATTCTGTACTCATTAGGCTGTCCTTTAGCAGTTTCTGTAATTTTTCTTCACTTTTACTGTGTATAGCAATATCACCAGCGAATGTTGACATTGATATCTTGCCACCCTGAGTTTTAATTCCACTCTTGAAACTTCGTTTTACCTCCGTCATTGCTTCTTAAACGTATAGATTGAACAGTAGGAGCTGTGACGATACGTCACATAAATGGACATTTAGAGAAAGGGAAAAGAAGTTTTTGCTATGGGTGTGAACCATAAATTATCTAAAGATTAAGTACGTCCGCACGATGTATAACAAATAGTAAAGATTGTAAATTATTATTATAAAAACACAATTATCGATGTAATTAACAAACACAGTTTTTTGTATAATCTCTGTGTAACATAGGCCATGAAGATCAGAGACAATGCTTTGATTGAAGGGTAGCTCCTGTTTTTGTTTCGTCTAGAGGTAGGCCGCCATTGTAGAGCTGGATAATATTTCGTGTAAGTTTGGTTGTAATTTAGTAAAATATATTTATAATTGTTATTAGAAAGTGTGTATTATTGACTTAGTTGTCACCTCTTGTGATCTGAACCATTAATTGTAATTAATAAAGTTTTTACAGAACTTCGTAGTGCAGGGAGCTCATCTCCCCTAGCAGGTGTTAGTCGGGCATTACGCTGATTGTATTATTTAATTAAAATTTCATGTCGTAATATTAAATGTAAATGCGAGAGACTTCGCAGTTTTGTTCTTTCATTAATTTCAAAGTTGAAAAGAGTAGTGATAGATTTCATTTACTAAAATTCACAGCACTGAATGAGGTCAGTATGTTTCACGTTGGCCGCTTAACGGCAGATGAGATTCTCTCCAGTTTTGCCTTGCAAATAATGAACAAGAAACATTGAAAATCATTCCATTCAATAAGCTTCGCAATATCTCAGTTAATCTTTGTGACATTTGGTACATAAATAACCAGTAGCCGCTGAGACCCATATTAATAATTACAGTTTGCGTAAGTATACGCATATTTTCTTTTCTAAATAGCAGCGCTCACGCTAACTATTTATTAGAAGGCGGTGAATCACGAGTTGTGTATAAAAAATATTATATCGTACGTAGTTCGGGGCAGCCGATGTCCGTACGAGTGTTATAGCGGTAGAAGTTAATTAAAATTCTCATGCTAGCCCACGATATTTAAAGGCACCCCAATCAAAATCATAAAATATAATTATAAAAAACAAAAATATGTAATTGTCCCGTGATAAGCGCACCCAAACATACATATACAGTTATACCGTGATAGACCGAAAGACTACAATCCCTTTTTAAGACGAAAGCTTCTTTACCAATGGTCCAATGATCTAATATCATTAGTGACATATTGTCATAGTCGGGAAATCAGCCACCGGTCTGCTACTTGCTCAACCAATCTCAACAAGAGAAATAATAATCTTTTCTAGTAGTTCTAAGTAAATCTGGGACAGGGGATACATGTTTCACGTTTCTATAAGTACAACTTGCACTCTACAGTAAAGTTGTGGGCTAGGAGTGACAGCGCAGCCCTACTACGTACGATTCACCTCTTGAAAATTAACTACCGGAGCGGAACAGCTTCACTGTTTCATTTAACTGATGCCATCGACTGTCTTTTAAAACATACTTTGCGTTCTTTTCCTTGCATAAAACTATTCATTGCAATTTGTTAGGCTTGCAGGGCTCTTCATTTTCTTTGAATGAATCCTCACTTGCTGTGGAGAAATCCTTTTGGAGTGCCTAATGATACAGTGAAATACCCTTATCAACCGTGCTTAATTCTATCTGACAAACAGCTTTTTGTGAGGTATTTGTTAAGGGCTTCACTTCAGTTTATTCTTAACATTTAGCTTCAGAAACTACGACAACATCAACAGTGTTCCTGTAGACACAGTACATACAGTTTGACCACATTATTTCGGAATGGAATACTGAAACTGACGCTGAGAGTTTTATTCTAGTAATATTCAAGACATTTAACTTATGTATCCACGATGGCGCTTAAGAGACAGTTATCGATGAAGGTTCTCAGTGAAAATGAAGAAGAATTATAGAAACTGTTGAATGAAGTGAACAGTATAATGAGTACAGCATATGAACTGAGAGTAAATTGGAGAAAGCCGAAGGTAATGAGAAGTAGAGGAAATGAGAATAGCGAATAAATATGGGAACTGGGGAACACGGAGTAGACGAAGTCAACGAACTCGGCTACCTAGGTAGCAAAATAATGCATGATGGACGGAGCAAGGAAGACAGAAAAAACAGAGAAGCACTAGCAAGAAGGAAATTCCTGGCAAAGAGAAGTCCACTAGTATCAAACATAGGCCTTAATTTTGGGAAGAAATTTCTTTGTATGTACGTTGGAAGCACACGTTGTATTGTAGAAAATCATGGACTGTGGGAAAACCGGAATAGAAGAAAATCGAAGCATTTGAAATGTGGGGTTATGGGAGAATGTTGAAGATTGGGTGCACTGAGAAGGTAAGGAATGAGAAGGTTCTCCGCAGAAGAAGGTACAGAATGGTAGGGCTTCAGGCAATAACTTCCATGGCACTAGAGGGAGCTGTAGGGGGTAAAAACTGAAGAGGAAAACAGAGATAGGACTACATCCAGCAAACACTCTCATATGAAAGGGTTGGTACGGGAGAAGGGTGTGCCTCCTTTTGCACGTCTCACTTGCAGAAATGAAAAGGTATTGAAGTGAAACACTTTTCTCTTTTTCCGGAGTAGATAACAATCTTCATGAACAGTAACCAAGTCACGAGCCAATTATTCCAAATCAAACAGAAATACGTAATGAAGTTTATGCAATGCAACATTAAAGGAATACATTTACTTCAGTATTTCACTAAATTAAGAAATACATTTCTTAACTTCACAACAAAATATTGCCTACAGCAAAATACCGCCTCTGTGTTTCGAAAGATTCGTAGGAAATCTGATTTTGATACCCCAAAATGATCACGGGAAATTAGAGTTGTTCATGGTGCAAGAAACAAGCACTAAAGGCGAAGTAGACGAACTCTGTCTTCTCTGAACTCATCCCTTTTTTCCAGACTTTTTCAGCATATGTGTTGTTGCGTGCAAATAAACACGTCCAGGATCCTGTTTCATTCATTAGCAGGCATGCGACGAAGTTTTCATTTTAGTGACACGTTAATCTTGAAAACAACCTCGTTCATTAAATCCCATGCGGTTTCCGCCTACATTCCACGAAATCCATGTTTACGTCAATCCGAGTTCTTGTGAATTTCATAACGAGAATGAGCTTGTAACTGGTTCTTTATTGCATATAATTATACACTCTTACGAAAGTGTTCGTTTGGACAGCAAAAGAGTACGTTCGTGCCGTATACCATCGTTAGCGATTTTCTCTTTCTTACTTTAGCTGAAATTACTCTGTCAACTCCATCACTTAAATGGAGTTCATACGTTAGCTGAAATTTCTCTGTCAGCTCCATCATTTAAATGCAGTTTTTAATTGTAATCTTCTATACGAACCAACAAAAGGCTTTCGGTGTCATAGTCACTCGCATTCCACCGAAGTATTCGCTGTATAGAGTGTAGAGGTTTCAAGGCACATGCTTGCCCTTTATAAATCAATTATCAAAGAAAGATTTGAATGCGCTTGGATTTCTCTTGTCTGTCAATAACTAGACTTCTACTATACTACTATATACTAGTACATAGTTACACATGTAGCAACTCTTTCGTATCACTTCATATTATTTACGTTTTGGTTTGTAGTGTAAAATTTAACAAAATGGGATTACGAGACTTTCATGGTCTACCGACGATACACGGAGCTCGAAAATTTCGCTCAGATTATGAGATGGTAATAAGGACAGCATCAATGACTGATGTAACGCAATTGGAATAGCATTTGGTGGAAAAATTGGTAAGAGGGTGAGTTAGTACGTGGAACACAGAAATCCAATAATTCTTCTGAGAAATGAATCGAACCCAACACCAACTATGATTGTACAAGTTATGCTGACGTTCGAAAATGATGCCGAGGAAATATCATACACGATAAATTAAAGGTTTTAATAACACTTATGTAAGTCGATGAAATAGAGAACACGAGATAGCGATAGCCAGAATTTGCGAAGTATGTGGGCTCACGGCTAGTCTTGTTGTCTGTTAGCACTGACAACTCTATGTAAACATCGCTCCTCTCGATCGTTGACAGAAGGCCGTCGTTCACTACATGGTGCGTAGGGAGAGGTAACGTCGGAAATTTGGTATTCTCGACACACTCTTAACGCTATGGATCTCGAAATACTGAATTCCCTAACGATTTCCGAAATGGTAGATCCCAGGCGTCTAGCTCCAACTACCAGTCTGTTAAATACTGTCGTGCGGTCATAATCGCGTCGGAAACCAATTCACATAAATCCTCTGACCAAAAATGACAGCTGCACCAATGCACTGCCCTTTTATTCCTTGTGTACTTGATACTGCCGCCATCTGTTTTTGTGCATATCGCTAATCCGACGGCTTTTGTCATCTCAGTACATGGTTTTCAAGGGGATTTTATGCCATTACTCCCGCAAATTAGCGACAAGTTCACAGAACAATGCGGCTCAATAATATAGAGATTTGGGGACAATTCATCCACGTGCACACAAAACCAGTCCTGGATGACACGAACTGTGTGAATAGGGCCACAGCCATCTTGCAGAACAGCGTCACCTTTGAGGAGCAGACATTGTACCTTGAGAGGGACCTGATCAGCCAAAATGGTCGCATTAAACTTGGAAATAATGCGGCCTTGCAGAACAACCATGAGGCCCATGGAATACCGCCATGGCCAGGTCACCACAGAATCTCCGCCTTCTTTCACTCTTGGTACGCAAACTCGGCGAGAAGTTGGGAATAATGTGAAACAACACTTACCCGACCAACTTCTTCCTTCCTTCAGAGTCAGGGTTTTAAGGGTCGGCACCACGTTGTTCTGCTACGGACATTTGCTTCACTAATTAGAGATTTTCGATTCCCAGCTCGTCCTGCCAGTCCTGCTTCTGAGGCTCTCTTCCCGTTTTGTTGTTGACAGGATTCGCGATGGTGCAATGTATGCTGATTTCTTACGTAATGTTCTACCGATGTTACTACAAGATGTTTCACTGTATAACAGAATGGCGATGTATTTCATGACAACTGGATTGGTCGTCGAAGCACCATACCACAGCCCGCAAGTTCCTATTTAAAAAAAAAAAAAAATAAAATAAAAAAAATAAAAAAAACCGCTGTGGATATCCGTTTGACCTATGGCAGCGCCATCTAGCGTGCAACCATAGCGCCATCCGGTTTCCCCCTTCAAGCTAGACAAGTTTCGTTCTTTGTAGTTTTTTCGTTTGACGCTTATTTCGTGAGATATTTGGTCTATCTCCAAAGTGCTAAGAGTTGAACGCAGGAAAACTCGAGATGACTTGTGGAAAATAAAAGATAACTTTGAAGAAGGTATACGTAACGGTATTAATCTACGACTTGCGTACTAAATTCGCTGTTAAGTACAGCAAAATAACAGCTAGGAGTACATCGCAGGGATCTGCTTTGTTAAAAAACTGTCGCATTACGTCATAGAAGAGGAAGTACTAGCCGAATCAGTAGTATCGTCAAAATTTAACAGAACAGTGAATAATGCCAGCATGAATAGGTCAACAGTAGTTTATGGTATACTTTCGGCGATACTGAAATCTTTCGAATGAGATAGAAATTAGACAGTCAGTTGAGAGTTTAAGAGTTTATCAAAGAACAAATAGTTATCAACAAACTGCTGCAGAAGGCACCGATAAACACAACAGGTCGTTTGGTGAGACACGTCGCGCTAACACGTCACTGTTGACAAGAATAATGTAGAGAAAAGTAGAAGGAAAGAATGAAGAGGTATCGACGAAAATAGGTGTATCAGAAAAGCAAAAGACCAAAAAAACCTTTTTGACAATTCGTTTAGTAATGGGGTGGAGATTAAATGAAACCAAAGATATAACATTTTTCGACGTGCATAAACCCATAACCAGTGCGAGGTGAATAGGTAGATTTATTCTTCGTAGACTACTCGAAGGGTTTCAAAACTGACCAGCACCGTCAACTACTAATCTCGATACGAGCAGAGTGTCTTCACTATTATGTGTATTATATGACTGATTCGATTAAAACACTGTGCAAACGAATGGAACGGTCACCTTTTTGAAATCCTCCATTGCGACGCAGAAATCTGGCTCTAAGGTGCCTAACAAATTCTCTGTAATAGTGCAAAATCACGGCAGCAAATTTCACCAAAATTCTGCCCAACGCCGCTGTCGACGTATCACACGGTGCGAAGGTCAACACATTCCCTATTAATCATGTTCCATCCCTCCCCCTGACGTCTCTACGATGGAAGTCAAAACCACGACCACCAGCGTTGAAATTTCGCGGCTATCTTATATGTGGTCGAGGAAAACATTTCAGACATACCGCTGCTCAGTATCGACTCCCCTTCCGTTGGGAGGTTGGTTGTCACACATTTTGCGATGTAAAACAACACTTTACAACGTGATGAGCAACAGAATGATGTTTTTCACAAACTGGACATGATAAGATCCCTTTGGAGTTAAAAACCATTCAACAACAGAAGTCGCATAAAATATTTCTTTAGTTAAGACAATCGGTTTCAACACACTTCGCTGTCATCTTCAGGTCTTAATAATCTTTTCGTTGCAAAACGTGTTCATGTCTTACGCACAAGATTTCAAACGGATAAATATTAGCACATTATGAAAGGTTTGTCTTCGCTTATAATATGCTCATTTTTATCCGGTTGATACACTATGTGATCAAAAGTATCCGGACACCCCCCAAAGATACGTTTCTCATATTAGGTGCATTTTGCTGCCACCTACTGCCAGGTACTCTATATTAGCGACCTAAGTAGTCATTAGACATCGTGAGAGAACTCACGGACTTCTAACGTGGTCAGGTGATTCGGTGTCAGTTTTGTCATAGGTCTGAACACGAGATTTCCACACTCCTAAACATCCCAAGGTCCATTGTTTCCGATGTGATAGTGAAGTGGGAACGTGAAGGGACACGTACAACACAAAAGCGTACAGGCCGACCTCATCTGCTGACTGATAGAGACCGCCGACAGTTGAAGAGGGTCGTAACGTGTACTAGGCGGATATCTATCCAGACCATCACACAGGAATTCCATCCAGATTGCATCAGGATCCACTGCAAGTACTATGACAGTTAGGCGGGAGGTGAAAAAACTTGGATTTCATGGTCGAGCGGCTGCTCATAAGCCACACATCACGCCGGTAAATGCCAGACGACACCTCGCTTGGTCTAAGGAGCGTAAACATTGGACAATTGAACAGTGGAAAAAACGCTGTATGGAGTGACGAATAACGGTACACAGTGCAGCCATCCGATGCCAGGGCGTGTGTGCGGCGAATGACCGGTGAACGTCATCTGCCAGTATGTGTAGTGCCAACAGTAAAAGTCGGAGGTGGTGGTGTTATGGTGTAGTCGTGTTTTTCATGGAGGGGCTTGCACTCCTTGTTTTGCGTGGCACTATCACAGCACAGGGCTACATTAATGTTTTAAACCCGTTCTTGCTTCCCACTGTTGCAGAGAAATTCGGGGATGGCGACTGCATCTTTCAACACGAGCGAGCACCTGTTCATAACGCACGACCTGTGCCGGAGTGGTTACAAGGCAATAACGTTCCTGTAATGGACTGGCCTGCAGAGAGTCCTGACTTGAATCCTATAGAACACCTTTGAGATGTTTTGTAACGCCGAATTCCTCCCAGGCCTCTTTGACCGACTCCGATGCCTCTCCTCAGTGCAGTACTCCGTGAAGAATAGGCTGCCATGATTACACTAAGAAAAGTTCCAGCACTTGATTAAACGTACGCCTGCGAGAGTGTAAGCTGTCATCAAGGCTAAGGGTGGGCCAACACCATATTGAACTCCAGTATTGCCGAGGGAGGGCGCCACGAACTTGTAAGTCATTTTCAGCTAGGTGTCCGGATACTATTGATCACATAGTGAATATTATGCGTGAGGTTCATTGTAAAACGAACACGTTTTGCAACAAAAAGATTATTAACCACTGAACATGACAGAAAAGTCTGTCGAAATCGGCTGTCTTAAATAAAGGAGCATTTTATGCGGTCTTGGCTGTTGAATGGTTTTGAACAATTGAAGTAGATGACCCTTCAATAGTCTCAAAATGAGAACATTCAACCCCTTTGGAGTGTGGTACGATCATAATTTCTGTTCTGGTATACAGAGTGGAACCACTAAGACCAGACAGTTCAGAACCATTCGACGAAATCTGAATGTGATCCAAAGTCGCAAAGTGTTTTTGTGCTTTTCCAGTATTCTTATTTTGCTGTCACTTGCGGCGTGATTTGAGAGCGGTGCGACATTGACATATCCATGAATAAAACGGCAAATGACCTCTCTAAGACCTCTACTTCAGCAACACCTTCGGTAGCATGCGTCGACCTTTGCTGAACACTTCTAAAATGTACCTGTACACAGACTACCTTTGACCAATTCCTAGGCGCCTGCTGGCAGGCAATCCCTTCGACACCCTGCAGTTGAGTGGTGCTGCACTACTGCTATAGTGCATGATTGTGTGCTTGTGGAATCTGAGGTGTGTAAAGGGGCTGCCTGCCAGCAGGAACCTAGGAACAGACCAAGGATTGTCGCTGAAGGTACAATTTTAAAGTGCTCAACAAAGGTGCAAGGGTTGCACATAGAGTGTTTCTGAACTGGGAGGCCATAGGGGTCCCTTACCATTTTGTTCATGCTTGTGCGAATGGCGCATCATCTCTCCCCAAAGCTCGTCATGATCGCCCACAGAACAACAAAAGACGACGGCTGAAACTGTCCAAACACCATTTGCTCCTTTGAATCATGTTCAGATTTAGTCGAACTGTTTTGAACAATCTCTAGTTTTTGTACCTTGTATACCAGAGCAAAAATTGCGGTCATGCTACACTTCAAACACGCCATATCACGTTCAGTGTGGTTGCAGCTCCACAGTGTCCTTAGAGAAGGGGTTCGGAGCGTGTTGGCAGTGTCAGAGGATGCGCATCGCACTGCACGCTCACGTTTTCGACCGTGAAAGTGTGTAAGCGAACGCTAAAAGGGAAGTTCTGGTTTTATTGGCGCCTTGTATGCCACATTCTTGGGATTTCTCTCGTGTCGATTCTGAGTGGCAGTGTGTCTCAAATGTTTTTCTCGGTCACCAATAAGAAAACTGCGTGATTTCAAATTCAGGCATCGCGGTTCTGATCTCCAGCGCAGAGGCATCAAGAAAAGGAATGAGTGCGGTTAAGGCGGGGGTTTGACGACCTACCCATTGTGGGACACGTCAACAGTGGCGATGAACCAAATTTTACGCTTCTGCGTCGTAATTTGGAGAATGGCAACGTTTCAAAAATGTGACCGTTTAGGAGAAAGTGACCGTTTCATTCTTTTACGCAATGTATTAGACTAATAAAAACGAGGGCATTGTACTTGACAGTCAATGCTCTACAAAGACAAGGAACATTGATTGTGCCGTAAGAAGGCATAATAAACGATTTATTAGACATGATCAGCAGCACTGTAGGTTTTTTGTGCACAGGGGAGTGTCAGATGTGCAAGGTCGTAAGGAATTAAGATTACTTGGACGAAATTTCCGCTTGGTATAATGAATGGCTGCTATCTTCAAATGTGGATAAATCTAAGACAGCGCGTAAACAAGGAGAAAAAACGATACTACCTTATTAAAAGGTTAGTGATGAATATCCTGTGCGTGTCTCGTCAGAAAAGTACCCAGATTCCAACTCTCTTGGCTGTACACATGAATGAACACTTGAGAAAAGAGCTGCCATATCGAATATAGTCGTGCAGAAATGAAATATAATTAAATGAAATAAAAACAAAGTGTAAGTAAGCGCAATTTTTTTCCAACAAACATCTTTTGTTTAACTTGACGTTGTAGAAGTAACGATGAACTGCAATTTTGGAATGGAAAGCAAGAGCAAGCGAAACAGTATTAAAGCCAAGTTTGGGCGGAAAACCGGTAAGGATTTGAAGAGAAGCTGAAAGGAGAGAAGATTAATAGCGACGAGCGTGATAGCAATTTTGAGAACGGCTCTGTTGAAAGAGCTGAAATCGTTGTACTGTTTAAGAACTAAGATTCAACAGGGCGTCTGGTATAAATATTGGAACAGAGATGACGACGAATTTCCTGAAAGTGTACACCAGTAGCATAGCACTCTGTGTGAGCTGTGTAGAATACGGAGACGAAGAAACTAGAAGGCTTCGAGAAATGTTAAAATGTAAGTGGCTAGATACTGTACCTAAGTAAGATATTTTGAAAAAAATGGAACATGAAACGAGTAATACAGTAATGAGACATCTATTGTATATCGGACTAGTTAACTTGGCGGTGCCCGCATCTCGTGGTCGTGCGGTAGCGTTCTCGCTTCCCACGCCCGGGTTCCCGGGTTCGATTCCCGGCGGGGTCAGGGATTTTCTCTGCCTCGTGATGGCTGGGTGTTGTGTGCTGTCCTTAGGTTAGTTAGGTTTAAGTAGTTCTAAGTTCTAGGGGACTGATGACCATAGATGTTAAGTCCCATAGTGCTCAGAGCCATTTGAACCATTTGAACCAACTTGGCGGTGGAAGGCTCTGTAGGGCGCAATAGTTACACGAACGAAGACTAGCATATGGAGAACATTATTATAAGAGCAATTGCGTGTGAAGTCAAATGAAAACATGGTATGGCGTTGTTTCGTTGGAGACCCTGTCTGGAATTGTTCGGCCACCTGGAGAAAGAATTTCTGTTTGCCACCACTTCGGCGACATGCGCGCCTTTGTGACGAAGGTGTGATGAAACGACACAGACAACCATAAGCGACTCCCCAATCTAGAGGGAGCACTTCTAACAACTACATCACGTGTTGTGGATTCTGGTAAGTATAACTGTTGGTTATATGACACAGTCTAGCGCAGGATAAGAATTAGAAAATGGTGTGAAATTAAAGGAGAAACTTATAACTGAGAGAAAGAATATTGGTTTTTACCAAAGAAGACGGTAAGAGTAAAGATAAAGTCACATGTCTGAGTACAGCTTCGGTCCTCTCTTTTTTGGTTTTAGATTTTTTCATTTACCATTCCTGATTTTGGAATGTTTCAGTATTTCTAGCAGACAATCACACTAAGACTCATCAGTGTCATACAATAGTATCAACACGTTTTGCACTTACATCGGACCAACGCGGAAAGTAGTTTGCACAAGTACATCTTTGTGTCCGTACGGATTCTTACAATCGATCGTAGCTCCACAAACTACGGTCAGAGGGCAGAGGTTTGATCATACGATTCGTATATTTTAGAACTTACGAAATATTATTGTTAGACATGTGTGCTATCTTATTCCATCATGTTCCTGGATTTTACCCGGGATAGAATTATTTCTTCTGATTGCATTACAGGCACATTCAAGGTGAGCCACTGGCAGGATTTAAACAACTTGACACAACACTATGGAGTAAAAGCGATTGCGTCGGAGATACCGCTGTTGGCAACACGGTCATCATAAATAAAACTTCATGCTTCTAAGAGCAAAAGGAAGGAAACGCAGTCATGAAAACCACAGTGCTTAAGGAATTATGTGGTTGACTGTTGAAACGGACTCCATGTGTTGGAATGCCAGGTAGTGAAGACTCAGAACAATTGTTCCTCTAAGAGCGCAGACGTGAAATGACCGGCTTCCTCATCTTGGTTGAGTAGGTTGTCTGCGCGGTATCGCCCAGAGATAGCGGTGCCACGCCGAAGTCGGCAACGCAGATCGATACCACAAACATTAGCGAGGGCTCGCTGTAATCCGCAACAAACAATGGGAGGCACTTCAGAAGACCACGCATCCCTTTCAGCGTGGCAGAGTCCTCATGTTGAGGTCAATACAGAGCCGAGCATGGATGTGCTGAACCCTATTCATGATTTCAACTAGAGCAGTCAACATCATCGTGCAGGACCAACGGTAAAGTCTCTAATGAACTTGAACTTTTGAAGAACAGATTGTTACTTTGTCCATCAAGTGGTCATTTGCTACTCAATGACAATTGTAAATTACTCATTACTCCTGTGGCAAAGAAGTACCGAGTGATCAAAAAGTCATCATAAATTTGTAAACTTAATAAACCACGGTATAATGTATATAAAGAGGTGAAACTTGACACACATGCTTGGAATGACATGGGGTTTTATTAGAATAAAAAAAAAAAAAAAAAAAACGGAGTTCACAAAATGTCCGACAGATGGCGCTGGACAGCAAAACGTCAGTGACTGCACATGACAATCGTGTATAAAAGGAGCTGTAATGAGAGAGAGAATCAGATGCGCCAGCATGCGCAGCATGTTGACGTTACGTGAAAAATTCGCGCTTTTAGTAAAGCTGTATTATCAGAATGGGGAATGTGCTAGTTCAGCGTTACGATCCTATCGCCATAGGAAGGGGATTCGAACGGGTAAAGGTCCGTTGACAAATGCTTCGAAGTTCGAAGCCACGGGTTGTTTAGACGATAGACCCCGTAGTGGCCGACCGAGCACAAGGCGTAATGCTGCTGAGACAGTTCAAGATGAAATGGAGACTGTATCGAGTTCGTCTATGCACGGGGAAGTCATTGCTCCTGCAGTCGCACGTCGCACCGGCATTCCATACACTACTGTTTGGTTGGCACTTACGCGTACCCTCCGATGCTATCCGTACAAAACCCATCGGAATCATGAACTGTTACCTGGCGATTTAGTGAAGCGGAGGGCATTTGCGGTGTGGGCGTTTCAAACGATGGCGGAAGATGACGATTGGTTGAGTAACGTGTTGTGGACCGACGAGGCTCATTTCACGCTCCGAGGGTCTGTCAACGCCCACAACTGCAGAATCTGGGCTACCGAAAATCCTAGAACTGTCATGGAAACTCCATTACACGACGAGAAAGTCACGGTATGGGTTGGTTTTACCACATCTACGGTTATCGGGACTTTTTCCTTCGAGGAAATGCGTGATTCTGGTTTTGTAACTGCTAAAGTGACGGGTGAGAGGTACGCCGATATGTTACAGAATCGCATCATCCCCAGCCTGGCTAATAAACACCTGCTGGATCGTACGATGTTTATGCAGGATGGCGCGCCACCCCACATTGCTAGACGCGTGAAAGATCTCTTGCGCGCGTCGTTTGGAGATGATCGTGTGCTCAGCCGCCACTTTCGTCATGCTTGGCTTCCCGGGTCCCCAGACCTCATTCCGTGCGATTATTGGCATTGGGGTTACCGGAAGTCGCAAGCCTGTCGTGATCGACCGACATCTCTAGGGATGCTGAAAGACAACATCCGACGCCATTGCCTCACCATAACTCCGGACATGCTTTGCAGTGCTGTTCACAACTTTAGTCCTCGATTACAGCTATTTTTGAGGAATGATGGTGGACATATTGAGCATTTCCTGTAAAGAACATCATCTTTGCTTTGTCTTACTTTGTTATGCTAATTATTGGTACTCTGATCAGATGAAGCGCCATCCGTAGGACATTTTTTGAAGTTTTGTATTGTTTTGGTTCTAATAAAACCACATCTCATTCGAAGCATGTGTGTCAATTTGTACCTCTCTATCTACATTATTCCATGATTTATTCAGTTGTCAAATTTATACTGACTTTTTAATCGCCCGGTATGTCAAAGTCAAGCAAATCTTATATTTATTTGTATAATAAAGTGTACTAATATTCCTAAATTACCCAGTAATCCTGCGGCGGAGAAGTTCTTGCTACTCTTATTTCTGCTACTTCATTACTTTTGTCTTATACGTAATCAGTATTCGGTACACATTAGACTGTTCATTCCATTTAACAGATCTTTTAAGTCTTTTTTACCTTCAGTGAGGATAGCAGTATCATCTTTAAATCTTTTATTTATATATGCAATAAAGTGAACCAATATTTCGCGTGTTCTAGTTTGATGAGCCTTCTTCCAGAGCAATCAAAGAACCCACAGTTAAGTCCAGACGAAAGTAATTTCGTCTGATCACAACATCCTGCTAATTGTGTTTCCACAGGTTCCTTGACCACTGAATCAGACCAGCTAAGACGGCAGCTTCTCTGTGATCTGTGCAAGATGATCTGCTTTCACGAAGGCAGAACGTACATGAATTCATTGTCAGTGCAGTAGAAAGTACACAGGACAAACAATACACACTGTACACTAATGGTGCATCGAACACCAGCGACACATCGACCTTCCCTTTACTTATTTTTCTTGTCATCAGTCTTCTGACTGGTTTGGTACGGCCCACCATAAATTCATCTCCTTTGACAACCTCATCTTAAAATAGCACTTGCACTCTACGTCCTCAATTATTTGTTGGATATATTCCAGTCTCTGTCTTTGTATACACTTTTTAATCTCTACAGCTCCCTCACGTACCATCGAAGTTATTCCCTTACACCTTAAGGGCATATCCTATCAACTTGTTCCTTTTCTTGTCATTGCCTTCCATGTGTTCCTTTCTTAGCTGCTTCTGCGGAGAACTTCTTCATTCCTTGTCATGTAGCACCATCCAATTTTCAGCATTCTTCTGTAGCACCGTATCTTATATCTTTGGACCCTATTCTGTTCCAGTTTTCCCACTGTCCATGATTCACTGCCGCACAATACTGTGCTCCAGACGTACATTCTCAGAGACTTATTCCTCAAATTAAGGCCCGTGTTTGATACCAGTAGACTTTTTTGTGTAGGAATGCCTTCCTTACCTATGCTATTATGCTTTTTACGTGCTCCTTGCTTCGTCAGTCATGGGTTATTTTGTTTCCAGGCTAGGAGATTTCCTTAACATCGTTTACTTCGTTATCACCACGTTTGATGTTAAGCTTCTTGCTACTCTTATTTCTGCTACTTCATTACTTTTGTCTTATACGTAATCAGTATTCGGTACACATTAGACTGTTCATTCCATTTAACAGATCTTTTAAGTCTTTTTTACCTTCAGTGAGGATAGCAGTATCAACCAGGAATATTATCATTTGTATCATTTCACAATGAACATTAATCTCATTCTTCAACCTTTCTCTTATTTCCGTCATTGATTCTTAAATATATGGATTGAACTGTATGTGCGAAACACTACATCCATGTCTTACGTCTTGTTTAATCTGAACACTTCGTTCTTTAACTATCAGTCTTATTCTTCCCTCTTAGTTCTTGTATATTACCCGTCATTGCGTATACCTAACTCATGTTATCTCAGAATTTCGATCTTGCACATTTTTACAAAATGTTCAAATGTGTGTGAAATCTTATGGGACTTAACTGCTAAGGTCATCAGTCCCTAAGCTTGCACACTACTTAACCTAAATTATCCTAAGGACAAACACACACACCCATGACCGAGGGAGGACTCGAACCTCGGCCTGGACCAGCCGCATAGTCCATGACTGCAGCGCCACAGACCGCGCGGCTAATCCCGCGCGGCACACATTTATACAGTATCGACTGTTTTTCCAGGTGTTCTAATCCTACGAACGAGTCTCCACTTTTCTTCAGTCTTGCCTCCATTATCAAGGGCCTTCTATAGCCCAAAAACCTGCAGTGGCTAAGCATTATATCTCCACTATTCCCTGAATAGCGGGAACTTCAAGATAATTTCCACAGCGCCTTCCAGCTGAGATTCAGTGGACAAGAAAGCTGTAGAAATACAATTAGCAGACAACCTGCTCAGTCAAGACGAATAATGGAAACTGCTCACTTCACTCCTGCTCTCTCAAGGAAATTTTCGTTCTGAGTCTTTAAGGTTGCCATTCCAATATGTGCCATCTGTTTTAATAATCAAGCACGTAGTTCATCAGCAGTGTGGATTTGATCACTGTGCTTGATTTCTTTTACAATGAAAGATCATCAACTTGATCTCAAATTTTAAGGAGGAAAAAGCAGACTTGCAAGGTATCAGAACCAGCTGTCGGTACCGGATATAAGTTTGGACCATAATTGTGGTAGTGGATACGACCTTCTGAAAGTGCAGCTTTTAAACTTTCGCGCACACCGTTGTTTGTTACACGCTCCACCCCAATGCAGCTGCCTAATGCACGAGCACGAAGTTCGGTACAGCGGAGTTCTCAGGGCATTCCTACTCGCGGGCTGTTGAAAGCGAGGAAAGTAGATGCGTGAGGTGGGCACGTCTGTCCAACCTGTTTTAAATATTGTTTCAGAACATATTATGCTACTCGAAAAGTAGTTAGCGATGATTTTACGCTAATATATGTTCAACATTATTTTAAAAATATTCTCGTTTTGATATTCTGCAACTACATACACGTATTAAAATCTAATTGAGTAAAATAGAATTTCACAATTCAGAGGCTTCCTTTACCAGGATATAGATTAGCTAGCTGTTTTTCAAGAAGTTCCTTGCGGGGTGGGAAGAGACTATACACATAAAAAATAGTATTCCATTTGAGTCCATAGACGTATCACGGCACTGCACTGAACGTATATTTGAATGTTGTGCAGGGCAGCTGAATTTAGTGAAACTAATTCTAATTGTTGTTGTTTATAGGTCCCCTAACTCTGACTTCAGAGCTTTTCTTCTCAAGCTAGAGAGGGTTCTTGATTCACTTTGTAGGAAGTACCAGAAATTAGTTATACTTGCTGACTGCAATATAAATTTTGTATATTATGGTGCAAGAAAAAAGATGTTGGTAGATCTCCTAAATTCATACGACCTGAAGCAGACTGTTTTTTTTTTTTCAACTAGGGCGCAGGGGAACAGTAGCACCGACATAGACAATATATTTATTCATTCTTCATTACTTGATGGTCATTCTGTTAGTAAAAGGGTGAATGGTGCAAGAAAAAGGATGTTGGTAGATCTCCTAAATTCATATGATATGATGCAGACTGTGTTGTCCAACTAGGGTGCAGGGGAACAGTAGCACAGCCATAGACAATATTTTTATTCATCCTTCATGGGCATTCTGTTAGTTAAAGGCTGAATCGCCTTTCAGACAATGATTCACAAATTTTAACACTAAAAGGCTTTTGTACTCAAACAAATGTCACATATCATTACAAACTATGTATGAGAGTAAATCCAACAGTAATATAGAGTTTTTTAAAACCTTGTCAAGGAACAAAAGTGGCAGGAAGTTTATAGTGCCGATAACATAGATGATAAATTTATTGCTTTCCTTAAGACATTTCCCATGCCCTTTGCAAGTTGCTTTCCATTGCAACGTTCTAAACGGGGTACTGGCAGTAACAGGCAGCCCAGGTGGCTGACTAGTGGAATAAGGATATCATGTAGAACAAAGCGGGAATTATATGAAAATGTTAGAAGTAGTCACAATCAAGCTACAGTAGCCAGTTACAAACAGTATTGTAAGGTGCTTAACAATGTTATTATGGAGGCAGGGAGTATGTGCTACGTAAATAGAACAACTAATTCACAGGATAAAATTAAAACCACGTGGTCACTTGTGAAGGAAACTTCTGGTCAGCAGCAAAAGGTCAACCATACTGAAAAGCTATGTATGTAAGGATAATTGATCATTTTACATCACATAATTTGCTATCAAATGTATAGTTCGGCTTTAGAAGTTTAACAACTGAAAATGCTGTATTCTCTTTCCTCTGTGAGATATTGGATGGTTCAAACAAAAGGTTTCGAACGCTAGGCATATTTTTTGATTTAACTAAGGCGTTTGATTGTTGCCATAATGATAATCGTGGGGTGGTTATGTACTGCTCGCAAAACCTTTGCACCATGTGAAAATCTGTGAACGTGTATGTGTATATGTTCAAAGGAGACAGGGAATCAAATAATAAACATTATGATACCGAAAAAATAACTTTACTGTGAAATAAAAGGATAGCTATGACCCAAATAAAAGCAGTCTTTGTGAAAGCGCGTTTCTTTCATATCTTTAAAATGAAAATCTGCTGCTGGGAAACATTCAGTACCATGTTGATCTGCCATGTGCGTCGTAATGTAATTAGGCAACATGTCACACCTCAAGCCCATTCACCTCTTCCACGGGGAAAGAAAGCAAGATGACTGTTACAAAAATGTATCTCGAGACTCACAGAACAACCTATTTAAACGTGCCAGAATGTTGCCTACAACAGATACATATCGTGAATACTTTTTTTTTTTTTTTTTTTTTTTGCTGAGAACTTAGTACAGTCTCCTCGCATGATACTCAAGAGTCTCTATCACTCACAGTAACTTTTTATTCAATGTTAACTATAATTTTATTAGAATGAAGTCCAACCAATGCACCTTCCAATTTTGTCTCTTATAAAGGAGACACTTTCTCGAAGAGATGCTTAAAACATTCTCCATCTTGCGATACTGTTTCGTTATGCTTACCGTTATGTGAGGAGCTGGTAGTAGCATGAAATTTATAATTATTAATTGGAATTGTGGATGAAATACGTGTCATTAACATGCTAAAAGGTATGTTTTAAATACTTAATGATAACCGTACGTAATTGTACGTTATATGGCTTTTTTGTTGTCGTGTTACTATCGGAAGACTAAAAACTTCAGGGATAACCTACTTTCAGTAAAAAATTTTCGTCCTTGGCCTTTGTATTTTGGAATTTAAATTTGTCCGTTAATAGCAAAATGAACATATCATTAATAAAGCAGAACACTGAGATTATATTAATCAACGGGGTTTCTAATTTATTATACTGATGTAAATTTCACATGAACATAACGTTAAACTTTAATCTGCGGTTTCAGTAATAGGTAACGTATCCCGTATGAATGACTCATGTGAAGTCGGTAAATTTCTTGTAAATACGCTTATAACTATTAATTCTCTTAATAATTTTAGTAGCTATTGTGCATACGTATCTCTGCCAACAGAGCGCATACGTGTGAAATTTATCAACTGTACTTTAGGACGCATTCAAAACGGTGAAGTGTCATTTACGTTCATCTCAAGTAGTTAATGTTTACACTTGTGAACAAAGATAACAAAGAGAGTAATTATCATACTAATTACTGTGCCTACTCTCCTGCTTCCAACAACAGGCCATAATGGCTTCTATTACGCTGCTGTTATTGTAGGAAATACGAATGCTTGTGCACAAACTGTCAGAGTAGAAATTACATGTTACCATTTTAAGGGTGGACATAGTTTTATCGCAGAAGATCTAGGGCTGAAATAAAGGCTGGTAGGAATTTTTGTGAAGGTATATCCATTAAGAGAAATAATGGGAGAAACGGAGAACTTCTATTTAGCTTTCCCGGACGACTATTAATATTCAGGCCAATACAGACACGAAAGGAAAACAGCAAAGCGTCTTATTACTGCATATTCGCTCTCCATGTGTCCAGCAAGTGAACAGTTTTCCAGAAGTGTGACGATAATACGTACCAAATTATCAATTGACGAAGATGTAGCAATATGCTCGTCATAAAAGAAACACAGGATTAAGTAACGGAGCTAATAAATTAAATTTACATTTCTTCTCAGCACTTTATGTAAGAAAGAAAGAAGGAAGGAAAAATGTAAGTTTAACGTCCCGTCGAAGATGAGGTCACCAGAAGTCACAGAAGTCAAGCTCGGGTAGGATAAGAGTGAAGAAAGAAGTCAGTCGTGTTCTTTTCAAGGAGCCATCGCGGCATTCACCATAAATGTTTTAGGGAAACCACGGAAAACTGGGATGTGAAGCCCTACTGTCTCGAATGTGAGACTTAGTCGTAGCATTGCGTCGTCTCAGATTGATAATGATACGGAAACACTGCGAGGAAAGTAGCCGTTATTACTCTTTAGGTGCCCCTCCTGTACGCGGTTTTACCACTTAAGCAAACGACCAAGGAAAATAAAAAACAAAAACAGCGTTTGTTGACATACATTCATACAAAGGTCGCACCTTATATCTTTACCACACTAAATAACTTTTCCCGAGAAGTGAAATAAAAAAGAATGAATCAAGCAATTCTACATCTACATCTTCATGACTGCTCAGAAATTCACAACTAAATGCTTGGCAGAGGGTACAGCGAACCATCTTCAAGCTATTTCACTGCCGCTTCTCTCGTGAACAGCATGGAGAAGAAACGAACACTTAAATCTTTCCGTGCAAACTCCGATTCCTCTTACTGTAGTACAATGATCATTTCTGTCTGTGTAGGTGGGCGCGAACAAAATATTTTCGCAATCGGCGGAGAACGTTTGAAATTTCATGAAATGTTCCTGTCACAACGAAAAACGCCTTTGTTTTAACGATTGACACACCAATACGCGGATCACGTCCGTGGCACTCTCTGTCATACACTCCTGGAAATGGAAAAAAGAACACATTGACACCGGTGTGTCAGACCCACCATACTTGCTCCGGACACTGCGAGAGGGCTGTACAAGCAATGATCACACGCACGGCACAGCGGACACACCAGGAACCGCGGTGTTGGCCGTCGAATGGCGCTAGCTGCGCAGCATTTGTGCACCGCCGCCGTCAGTGTCAGCCAGTTTGCCGTGGCATACGGAGCTCCATCGCAGTCTTTAACACTGGTAGCATGCCGCGACAGCGTGGACGTGAACCGTATGTGCAGTTGACGGACTTTGAGCGAGGGCGTATAGTGGGCATGCGGGAGGCCGGGTGGACGTACCGCCGAATTGCTCAACACGTGGGGCGTGAGGTCTCCACAGTACATCGATGTTGTCGCCAGTGGTCGGCGGAAGGTGCACGTGCCCGTCGACCTGGGACCGGACCGCAGCGACGCACGGATGCACGCCAAGACCATAGGATCCTACGCAGTGCCGTAGGGGACCGCACCGCCACTTCCCAGTAAATTAGGGACACTGTTGCTCCTGGGGTATCGGCGAGGACCATTCGCAACCGTCTCCATGAAGCTGGGCTACGGTCCCGCACACCGTTAGGCCGTCTTCCGCTCACGCCCCAACATCGTGCAGCCCGCCTCCAGTGGTGTCGCGACAGGCGTGAATGGAGGGACGAATGGAGACGTGTCGTCTTCAGCGATGAGAGTCGCTTCTGCCTTGGTGCCAATCATGGTCGTATGCGTGTTTGGCGCCGTGCAGGTGAGCGCCACAATCAGGACTGCATACGACCGAGGCACACAGGGCCAACACCCGGCATCATGGTGTGGGGAGCGATCTCCTACACTGGCCGTACACCACTGGTGATCGTCGAGGGGACACTGAATAGTGCACGGTACATCCAAACCGTCATCGAACCCATCGTTCTACCATTCGTAGACCGGCAAGGGAACTTGCTGTTCCAACAGGACAATGCACGTCCGCATGTATCCCGTGCCACCCAACGTGCTCTAGAAGGTGTAAGTCAACTACCCTGGCCAGCAAGATCTCCGGATCTGTCCCCCATTGAGCATGTTTGGGACTGGATGAAGCGTCGTCTCACGCGGTCTGCACGTCCAGCACGAACGCTGGTCCAACTGAGGCGCCAGGTGGAAATGGCATGGCAAGCCGTTCCACAGGACTACATCCAGCATCTCTACGATCGTCTCCATGGGAGAATAGGAGCCTGCATTGCTGCGAAAGGTGGATATACACTGTACTAGTGCCGACATTGTGCATGCTCTGTTGCCTGTGTCTATGTGCCTGTGGTTCTGTCAGTGTGGTCATGTGATGTATCTGACCCCAGGAATGTGTCAATAAAGTTTCCCCCTCCTGGGACAATGAATTCACGGTGTTCTTATTTCAATTTCCAGGAGTGTATTTCGCGATAGTGCAAGACCAGATGCGGTAGCTACGAGGGGGATACAAAGTAGCACTTTCGCTTTCTTGTATCTTCGTTCGTTACGAAAAAACAGTACGTCTCTTTTAAAAACACACTATTTTTTGTTCAGCTGTCCAGTTCCTTGAGAGAGGCCGTCCTGACATTGCGATTGTTAGTGGAAACAAGGCTAAAGAAAAATCAAGCCACGTTGATAGTATCTGTCGACCTGGTGAAAGCATTCCACGGTATTGATTGATGCGAGATGTTAGAAATTTTGAGAAAAATGTTGGTAAGGGAACGCCGGGTAGCAAATATTTACAGGAAGGACGAGGGCACAACTATTTTACAAGACGAAGCACGATATGCTCGGTTTAAAATGGGCGTAACACTGAGATGCGGTCTTTCTCCCCTACTGCTCAATCTATAGGCCTACATAGAAGAAGCCAAGACGCAACCAAAGAGAGGTTTAAGAGTGGAATTAAAATTCGGAGTGAAAGGATGTCAATGATTAGAGTTGCTTATGACATTACAATCCACATTGAAGGAGTAAAGGAATCACAGAATATGTTGAACGGAATCAACAGTCCGGCGATAATAGAGTATGGAGTGAGAGCAAACCGAAAAAAAAAACTAAAATAATGAGAAGAAGCAGGAACGAGAATAGTGAGAAGCATAATTCCTAAACTGGTGATGGCGAAGTAAACAAAGCTAAGGGGTTCTCCTACTTTGGAAGCAATATAACCCTTGACGGTCGAAACGAGGACATAAAACGTAGACTAGCACGGGCATAGTGGGCGTTCCTGACCAAACGACGTCCATTAGCATCAAATACAGACTTAGTTTGAGGAAGCAATTTCTGAGAATGTACATTTGGATCATGGCTTTGTGGGGTAGTAAATCACGGACTATGGGAGAAACGAAACAGAACATAATCGAATCGTTCGAGATGTACAGCAACAGAAAAATGTTGACAATTACGCGGACTGATGAAATAGGACTGAGGAGGTTCTCCACAGAATGGACGCAGAAAGTAATACTCGTTTATGGATAACACTGTCAGGAAGAAGTGACACGATGATGGCACATGTGTGTTAAGACATCTGGAAGCAACTTTCATGGTACCAGAGAGAGCTGTAGAGGGCAAAATCTCTAGGGGAAGACAGAGATTGGAACATATCAAACAAATAATTGAAAACGTAAGGTGAGATTGCTGCTCTGAGTTGAAGAGGTTGGCACAGGAGAGGAATTTGTGGCAGGCCTCATCAAACCAGTCAGAAAACTCATGACGGAAAAAAAATGTTTGTCATGGGCGAATCCTGTTTGATCTGCCATCGAGATCTCTTGCTGCTTCCGCACTGGGTGCTTGAGACTTGCCAGGGTTTTCTGTTGCCTACAGAATGTTTTTGATCGCTGAGGCAGTGAGGCAGCTCCGCAAGAATATTGGCCTGCTGGCCTGAATGACTGGCAATCAAGATAGCGAAAGCGTATTTGGAGGGACGCTTTGCCATTTTCACAGTCTCTGAAACGTTTCGATTTGTGGTAAATGGATGCCTAGCTAACTCGCAGACTTGTTTAATGCCTGATGAAACGTACAGAGTACCTAACACATTGTTTTGTATGACCCATTACATGCAGTTCGTTTAGAATATGGCTGGCAGATATTCTACTTCTTCTTCTTGTTCTTCTTCTATGCTTCATGGATTAGGCATTATTTCCTATTCCGGCTTCAATGTTGACCCCAGCGTGTCCTGGGTCGTCTTCGAGCCCTTCTCCCCCTCGGCACGTAATCCAGTGCTGCATTGGGAAGTCATATTTTCCATTTGTGTCTGGTCAGTCCAGATCTGTGTATTATTTATTACGCGCAGACTGTACATCTAATTCTTTCCTAATATCTTCACTTCGTATCCTATCCATGTTCGTACATCATTTAATACTCATCTCTACGACTGCATTTTACTCAGCACTTTTGAAGCCGACACCCAGTCTTCGCTCCCATAAAGCAATATGGGTTATGCCACTACTTAATAAAATTTCATTTTTGTGTCTCTCATAACTCAATTTTTAAAATTTCTCTGAATTGTCCCACATACAGCTTAAAATATGCAGAAATTTTGCTCAGTCTCCTTGTCGTTATAAAAACTTATACAGAACTCGATACTTGTTCTAAAATGTTCTTTTCTAGAACATTTTTTGATCAGACTGGATCCTTTTCTCTAAATGCCACAATTCTCGATTTATTAACTGATGTGTTAAAATTAAAATATTTACTTAAATTATTTAAAAGACACATGAATTTCTGTATCTTTTACTTGAACCAGTATTTGATCATCAGCAAAGAAAGGGTGTTCGAATGCACAATCTCGATTTCTTTAAAATGTAGGCTATCAAATAACATTCATGAATACTTTGATTTGTGTACTTTAGATATTCCACACATCAACGGTGCCGCAACTTGAGGGATGACCTTTCATGCGGCGTCACTCTGTAATCTTTACGTCTTAACTAGAGCCTGCTGGCTAAAACGTGCCAATATCTCACGACGGCAACGTCCAGTGGCTTCACCGACGACAACCGAGAGAAATTAGTATGAAATATCCCAAAAATGTCTCGAATATCTGTGATAACGACGCAGGCCAAAGCAATGAATTAAAATTTGTATCAGCACCAGGATTCGAACCCAGGTCTTCTATTTATCATGCAGACGCGCTATTTTTCTATGTATAGAAGAACGGTAGGTTTATTTCGGATTCCACAAAAAGAGTAGCAAAAATGGTTCACTTACAATGAAATGACATAAATAATATGACAGTTAATCACAGCCATAAATTACAGCATTCGTAGAACGGTGAATGATACTCAATCTTTAACAGAAGCACGTGGAAACAATTGTACCAATATCCTCAATTCGACAGGCATCTTCCCTGTCACCGTTATGTCGTACTGGCAGTAGAGAGACCATCGCTGCGTGGACTACCTTAGCATACCTCCGTCACCGATACAAATTCCAGGTCATTCCTCAGCCCATTTCTATTCCGCTTCTAAACTCAATCAGTATTGCCAAGGGCCTCCGATATTGGAATAGCACCTTAGCAGTGAGCGCAATATGGTTAATCCTATTTATATACCGAGCGAGGTGGCGCAGTGGTTAGCACACTGGACTCGCATTCGGGAGGACGACGGTTCAATCCCGTCTCCGGCCATCCTGATTTAGGTTTTCCGTGATTTCCCTAAATCGTTTCAGGCAAATGCCGGGATGGTTCCTTTGAAAGGGCACGGCCGATTTCCTTCCCAATCCTTCCCTAACCCGAGCTTGCGCTCCGCCTCTAATGACCTCGTTGTCGAAGGGACTTTAAACACTAACCACCACCACCACCTCAGGTGTAGGTGATGTAGTAATGATATATAGTGTGTATTCCTGAATCATATTTAGTCTCGCCGCTATGTGTGACGATGATGTACGCTAAAGCAATCGTGTCACCAAACCAAAACCTACCATACCAGGACGACTAGCGAGTTTGAAATAATGTGTTTATAACCAGTCTATCGTAGATTCCTGGTAGTGCCTTTGAATACTGACCTAAACGCACTGACTAGCGAGTTTGAAATAATGTATTTATAACCAGTCTATCGTAGATTCCTGGTAGTGTCTTTGAATGCTGACCTAAACGCACTTATTAAAATTGTAATAAGTGCCCTCAACAATGGCAGCTGAAGACTTAGGTTAGAAGGAGTCAACCAGGTTCTGTAACGCTTAGTAACTGCTCATGAGAGACGGAATAATCAGTAATGTGTAACGACATGAGACTGCAGAAGGCAATGAAAATAAATGCATTAAGGACACGTAATATGAATTCTCAGGAAATATGGCTTATAAGTGAAAAAGTGTCATGATGGTCTCTCCATTGGCAAAAGATTCCAGATAAATTCCCCAGTAGAATATCTGGGAGGGTACTTCCAAGGGGGAAGGTATCCACGAAGAAAAGATAATCTACTAGTTGTAGGGGTCAGAGTGCGGAGTGATAGAAGTTTGAACCTTTCAGAGGAGCTAGTAAAAATGAAAACGGAAATGGAAATTCTTAGTCTAAATATAGTAGAGTTTAGTGGAGTGAAATGGAAATAAAGTAAAGATTTCTCCTCATACGAGTACAGGGACATACAAACAGCAGCAGCAAATAGTGTAACGCAGATTTGGACTCACGGGCCTTACCCTGGTCCGAGTACCGCAGCACTCAGCTTCACTGCACTTGCCCCCCCCTCCCTCCCTCCCTCCCTCCCTCCTTCCCCCCCTCAACACCACCACCACGCCACGCTGCCTGAGCGGAAGGAGGGAGGAGAGGGGCAAACTGTGATTACGTTGCATTTAAATGGCAGTTGTTTTATATTTCACGTTTCTCAACAACACAGGTCACAAATAAAACAATCAAGAGCAGGTATTGCTTGCAGGGGGGAGCGACAGTTTTTAAAAACAGCCACAAGTCGCACTTTGTATTTTTTTCATTTACCTGTTTCGCTGATCAAATCAACAAGAGCATCATCAGACTAGCCTGTAAAAGATACAAATTGAGATAATACGGAAAACTTACACTGACGTCACGTAACGTACGTATACTGTTTCCAGTATTATTCCAACTGCAATATTTTTAAAAAACAATGTTTTGAAATATATATTTGTTATGATGTATTTCGAAAAACTTTTGATTTTTACAGATGTACTCGTATTTTTTTGAAATATAAGTAGATATGTGCAGATGTGAGATGTCTATATACACACCCATAAAAGAGGCTATTAAATGTAATTTTTTTTCCTTTAGTCGTAAATTATTTTTGGACACACTACACTATGGACCTTACAAGTGCTCCTGTACTGTCACTTTTTGCGCTGTCAATATCATCACGTACTTCAGACGTAAGTACTGTAGCACAGATCTGTCACACAACTTTAAACGCAATCTTCAGTGCTGTCAGCCAAGTTTAAATGTAATATGTCCTTTAGGTAACTTTGTTGAAAGTTGGACGTGCTGATATAAATTCTCTAAGCACTTCCGTCGTTACCTGGATGACACCATTCCAGGATGTTGGATTGGAAGATTAGTAGCAGAAGATGAAATTCATCGCCGGTGGCCTCCCGTCTCTCCAAACCTCACACCTGGTGACTTTTATCTGTGGGGTTACGTGAAACAAAGCATTTTTGCGTTTTTATCCTCCAATGCCCCCCCCCCCCCCCCCGGAGATCACTTTGTTGAAGATGAAGATGTGAATTCGATAACGAGAGACCAGCTACTTCGTGCGAAGCAGGAAACGAGCCACCATTTTGATAGTTGTCGTGTAACACATGGTGCTCACATTGAATGAATAAACATTTGAACTTTTCTCGTTCCAGGAACGTTGGAATTGTGTTTCTATTTTTTGCAGTTGTTTTAAATATGTTCCTTCTTTTTGAATGGCCCTGTATTAAAGAGTTGAATACGCATTACTAACGTTATACAATAATATTTACATTATAATTCATTGTGAACCGGATTATAGCTTTCTAGGACATCCTCAAACAACTTCAGACTAAACAGATATTCCACACAACATAACGAGAGTTTATAACTGTAAAAGATCGTTTTTTCCAAAAATATGTGATATTTTCACAACTGTATGTCTATAGGGAAAACGCAAGCAAGACGAAATACATAAAGAAGCTGTGAATAAATAAACGTTAGGAAAAGTTTATGCTGTCACCTTGCTGCTCGCTGCTTGTCGTCATGGTCCGGCGATGATGAATAAACTCCAGTGGATCTGACCGGTCCATTTAACCTACAGCATCGCTGATCGCTACAATCCTCACCACGCTATGATATCAAGGTGGTCTGTGTTTCGCGCTGATACCATCACCGTTTGTGTACAGGCTGTGTACAGGCGAAACAGCGCACAAGTAAATAGTGGCACAGACTACTACGTTTTGTGGACGAAATAACTAGTGACTGTGACGAAGGGTCAAGGATGGCGGTGTGGCGGCGGAAATCACTGGAATGTGTGTGTGTGGAACAGTTTTACTATTTACAACAACGATATTACAATGACAAATGTTAATTGCCTGGTGCTACTTTAGCAAGGGTGAATAACGGAACAGAATTCGATCATTAAGGTTTAAGAAAAGATTGTGAGCTTGATGAATATTGATAGCCAGAACTTCAAGTAATGTTGTTGTTCCGGCTTCATTTTCTCTGTGGAGAGCAGTAGAATGACATTCACTCAGAGGATGTTCACCGAATGTGGAATTTTTATTTTTCAGTCTCCGTCTCCTTTCATGTTCAGTCCGTTTAGCCCAACCTGATTGACCTATATAACCTGCAGTACGAATTGCAGAAAATCCTAGAAATTCAACACTGATCTAAATATCTTAACTGTTGAATGGAATGTGGACAACGGTATTCCTAGTACTGAAGCGTGGTATACATTTAGGAAATGTTAACTTGCTGGCAAATATCTACGAAGTTATGCCTTGATATAGCACTGGTATCGATTTTTTGTCATATGATATGATGTCTTTTGAGGAGAAGTGCTGTAATAGACTATCTATTCTTACTCCTTAGCAGGCCGGCCGGTGTGGCCGTGCGTTCTAAGCGCTTCAGTTTGGAACCGCGTGACCGCTACGGTCGCAGGTTCGAATCCTGCCTCGGGCATGGATGTGTGTGATGTCCTTAGGTTAGTTAGGTTTAAGTAGTTCTAAGTTCTAGGGGACTGATGACCTCAGTAGTTAAGTCCCATAGAGCTCAGAGCCATTTGAACCATTTTTTTACTCCTGAGCATGATATCAATTAAGGTAAGAATACGAAGATTACCGTATGCAGTTTCTTTAATGGAATGTACCTACGGACTGGTACCACCAGACAATGTAACTAACTTTTCCAATAAGTTAATTCACATCACAGTGCAAGTAAGTTTAAAAGAAATTATGAAGTGAAATCAAATGTGTGTGTGAATTCCTAAGGGACCAAACGGCTTAGGTCATCGGGCCCTAGACTTACACACTACTTAAACTAACTTATGCTAAGAACAAAACACCCACCCATGCCCGAGGGAGGACTCGAACCTCCGGCGGGAGGGGCCGCGCAATCCGGGACATGGTGCGTCACACCGCACGGCCACTCCGCGCGGCAACTACGAAGTGACTCAACCAACTTCTTACACCTTACGACTGATGTTAGCGAGTAAAAATATTTATTCAGGTTTTATGTCCGACATCAGTAACACTTTATTAGCACAACACGTACAGATAAAAGTCCAAGTTAACATAGGTTCCGACAGAAGCTTAAGGGTCCTTCTGATCCGATAAAATGTGACGATCCCATTACGCGTGTTTTACAGTAAGAGTTTCACGAGAATACCAGTTACCTGGACATTGAGTCTTGAGACGGTCATCATTTGATGAGGTTCCTGCGACCGATGGGAGGCGCAGGATCCGAGGGTGATGATGGTTTGCGACTCGCTGTGCCTGCTGTGGCACATCTTCAACGGTGGTTGCTGAGGCATGGCGTCGGCGCAGTAGACAGGTTGTTCATAAAAATGGCTCTGAGCACTATGGGACTTAACTTCTGAGGTCATCAGTCCCCTAGAACTTAGAACTACTTAAACCTAACTAACCTAAGGACATCACACAACACCCAGTCATCACGAGGCAGAGAAAATCCCTGACCCCGCCGGGAATCGAACCCGGGAACCCGGGCGTGGGAATTGAGAACGCTACCGCACGACCACGAGCTGCGGACGTCAATGAGTACATGAGCAATTTCTGTGGATATTAAAGAGTGGAACTGTGAAACACGTGATATCGTGGGTCACTCGTCATCAATTACTTATAATAGTGGTTGAATTACCATCAAGTTTACAAATGATTGCAGGACTTAAACGGTACGTTTCCAGACATGGATTCTAGCTCAAAATATTATCTACTCATTCCCCTTTACAAGCCCTCGAACTTTGCAACGGGAGTTTCCGAACAGCCTGTGGATCCAGAGGCGTGAGCTCCGTCGGAAGGGCTGCAGGGACCGCTGGTATAAAGCCCGACCACGAACTCGACTGGTGTAAGCTGGTGTTGTCTAGCGGTGTCTCCTCTACAGAATGTGGAAGGATACCAGCAAGGCGCTTGGCGAGCACGAGACTTACTGCTGTAACCCAACCCATACGACTCCAATGTTGTTGTTGACGTGTGGCTTCCGCCTCTGGTGGCGCCATCTGGAGGATGGTTTGCCAACAGGCAAGCCTGTGTTGACGACCACGATGTTCAAAAGGATGGGGTATATTTGTGCCGGTGTATTGGATATCTTGTGACAGTTAGGCCTCCAGCGAATGACGTCTGCAGTACTGGAATTTTCCACTCCCTGGTCACAGGTCTAGTGTTGGTAGCCATGTGTCAAGTGAACGGGCGGATACTATAGGCGTTTTACCCTAAGCAAAAGGTGTCGAAGACATCTTGAAGTTAGTCACAGACCGTGCATCCTTTTCCCGATACAGGAAGGGTGAGAAAGAGAGGTTGTGACCGGGAGTTAGACGACCGAGCCAACCCAAAGAAGGAGGATGGCACCGACGATGCTGATGAACTAGCGTAACGTCGGCGGGCGATGGAAGGCAGAGGGTAAACCAACGATGGCTGCCCGAGACGCGACGAAGTAGATGGGCTGGTGAGCCAATGGGGGCCGATTGAAACAAGACTCCACCAAAGGCCGCCGCTGGAGGCGGTGCACCACGTAAGAATCCAAGGCAAGGCCCCAGAATTAGTACCGCTTACTGAAGGTTGTAATGCCTAGATTGTACAAGAACAAAAATTTGGCTGCGATCTCTCGAGTGACGTCCCTCTGGTTTGAGGCCACTAAGACGTTTGCTGGAGATTGTTGATGGGGACAGGACGTGTTGTGGCGCGGAGAGTTGGGGAGTGGTAACGGAGCGAGGGGGACAACAGTGTGAGAGGTCCGCCCGGCGACGAAAGCGAGCACTTGCGCAAGCGTCTTGGCCACGGAGTCCGGCGAGTGGTTGCAGGGCATATATCGGACCAATCTGAATCCGTGGCTGTCCTCCAGTGCCGTCTTCGTGCGAAGCCCAGAGAGTCAGCTCTGGGATGTGGTACATCAATATGTTCAAATGTGTGGATTCCTAAAGCCGTCGGCACACGGACCGTGCATCCGAACGTTGAGCGTTGAGCGTGCCGAGTTTCTGACGTCACAGCGTGGAATAGCACGTTCGGGATCTTTCCGAACGTGCAGAGCGATATCTGGCATGTCAGATATTCTGAGCGTGCGTGTGAGCATTGACCAATGAGATGGCACAACGCCACCTACGTCACATGCACGCCGCCTCCCTTCAGTACAGAGTTATGAGGCGCCATATTAGCATACATTTCAAACCTATATGTATCTATACCGTTTCTGAGCACCAGTAAATTGAGAATCACTGGAAAACCCGTTGTTAGTTGTGTAATTCGTTCCAATGAAATAATGAGAAAGATCATATTCGTCGCAAAAGAATTATTGTAACTTGCGTATTATGAGAATAGGCTATGTAAAGGCAGCGACACACTGAAGATCCACCCAAAACGCAATGTTTCATGGTACAATTTGTTATAATTAAATTTCAATTAGTAATATAATTATCTACGATTAACTTTTTCAGTAAGGGGTAAGATAGTATCATTAAGTACAAGAAGTTTGATGTTGGTTTAGTACGCCGGCACGGTAACTCAGCGTGCTCGGTCAGAGGGTTAGTTGCCCTCTACAATATAAAATCTGAGATAATGGATCAACGACGAACTGAAACGAGTGTCTTGCGACGTCCACCCCGAGCAGGTACAACGAACAAAAACTAACAAAATGAGATTAATCAAAAAAAAAGTGTAATGAGAAGCATCTCTGTTCGGTAATGAGTTAGTCTGCTTCAGGCGGTGGCGCGGCACGGACCTGCCGTCCCGGCTGCGGGCGCGCGTGAACGAGGAAGTGTTTACACCGCCGATATTCGCGAGTGTTGTTGTCTGACTAGACCGCCATGGCACACAATTTTCGAAAGACTACGCTCCAATTTACGTTCGACAACAAATTTGCCAGACCAGAAGCTTTCGAAATAGAGCGTTTTTTGAGGGAAGAAGTTCGTTTACCTGCTGAAGACATCATTGGAATACACCTGTCCATTGTAAGCAGCACAATGTACGTAAAGATGACCGATGAAACTGCGTGTGAAAGAACTCTCTCCGCTGCTCAAAGAGGATTTAAATTTCGACACTCTGATGGCCATATCAGCGATGTCACAGTAGCTCCTTCAGGATTGGGTGTGAGGGTCATTCGGATCTTTGAATTGCCGCTTGAGGTGCCAGAATCGATGGTTACTGAATCGCTGCGACCATATGGAACGGTACTTAGCCATACGCCTGAACGCTGGGCAAGTTTTAGCACCTATCCTGTGCTAAACGGCGTCCGACAGGTGCGGATCGTCCTTACTAAACACATCCCTTCTTATTTATACATTGGAGGATGTCGAGCTATTGTGACTTACGATGGCCAGCCACGCACCTGTTCTGGCTGTGGTGGAGAAGGACATATCCGCTCGGAGTGCATACAACGCCGCGTCGTGCAACTGCCACGTGGAGAAGCGCCACAGCGAGAAGTTCCCACGCAACTGCCGATGACGTATGTTTCAGTGGCCCGCCGGGAGCTGTTGCCAAGTTAGGAGCGTGACAAGGACGTGTTTATGCAAGAGCAGACCGAGTTACGGGAGCATGGAAGTGACTTGGAGAATGTCCCTACACCCACGTCACGTCAGTTGAGGGAGGAACCTTCCGAAAACTCACATGTAACACGCGGCGTGGCGCCGGCAACAGACCAACGAACGATCGACGAACACAGTGAGGCAGCAGAGGGCAGGGCACGCAAACAGCGATCGCCAAAGCGTCGCAAAAAGCATCGCCATAGTTCGGGTGACACGTCCCCCCCTAGCCTAGAGGACACAGAAGGTATCCTAGCCGAAGAACTGTCTGAAGCAGAACATATGCCTTTAGAGGACGCTGACAAGATTCCGTCAGATGGTGACCGCATGTCCTGCCTTTCAGATGGTCCCTCTTCATTGACATCGACTGACCCAGCGCTGCCGACGGAGGAGTCAGGGACACCAATGTCCCGGCAGCCCCGTCGAAATACATCAGAGGACGTTTCTCGGATGGATGACCGCTGCGACTGGGCGGAACCAGTCGAAGACATACAGGAATTGCTACCCCCAAATGATGACCACTCACATACAGGATGCACACCACGGAACGACAACGAAGGAGGGCAACCCGTTGGCGGGCACCCCTCTGAGCACGAATAGTGGACTAAAGCCCTTGGAGTTCTCAATGGCATGACACGAGCATGACAACGACAACGAACCAACCATATAAGGTGGGCACAGTGAACATTAACACCGCACGTTCGCCTGCAAAGATGCAACTTCTCCGGGACATGATTTACGCCACAGACGTTGATATTCTGCTGATGCAGGAAGCCTGCAATGCTGCTTTTCTCGACGTGCATGGATACAACACTTACCTAGCGCCGACTCCAGATGGAGGACGTGGCACAGCGATACTAGTCCGGGAAGGGATTTCGATGTGTAACCTCGATTATCTTCCTTCGGCTCGGGGTTTGGCTATGACCGTGAACGGCATTCGTAAAGTCAACATCTATGCACCCTCCGGATCTGACAATTGACAAGCGCATGCACGATTCTACTTGGAGGAGATTGACCCCCTATTCCATGGGAGGTATGACCACATCTTGGTAGGAGGGGATTTAAACTGTGTACTCACACCGAAGGATCAACAAATTTCAGCTCCTGCCACGCATTGAACACGATCTGCCGGGACATGGCCCTAATGGACACGTGGGAAAAGATCCGTGGGCAGCGAGAGGGCTACACTTATTTTACTAGCCACTCGGCGAGCAGGCTGGATCGGATTTATGTTTCTGATGGATTAAGAGATCACGTGTTGGCTGCTGAACGTTGGCCCACAGCTTTTACGGATCACCTTGCATATTTCTGCACGTTAACCCTCCCACGGCAGCGGGTCTGGCGGAGTCGTAGCTCCTGGAAACTTAATTCATCCTTATTGGTGGATCTCGAATGTTACCAGCGGATCGAAGAAACATGGCAGCCTTGCACTCGCCGTCTGCCGCTGCACCGTACGGTTCTTTCATGGTGGCTACAATGTGCAAAACCGGCGATACGCAGAGCTCTCAGAACGTATGGCAAGGAAAAAGCGAAATGGCTCCGAGATACACTTGATTATTACTACATGGTGCTCCGCGACCTGTCCTCCAGGGCCCCATCGCCCGAGCGTCAAACGGAAGTCCATCGCATTCAGGCCTGCATTTTATCGATCACGAGACGTCGACTGGAGGGACTTTCGATCCGTGCTCGGTGCTTGGACAACGTCGATGGAGAACGTATTAGCATGCATCATGTGTCCAAGGGACATGCGCGTAATCGCCTATCCCTAATCACAGTGCTCCATGATGACGATGGTCGGCCCTTGACGTCACAACAGGACATTGCTGCTGAGTTTCTGGAGCATTACCGCCTCCTTTTCACTGGGACGCCGACGGACAATCGGACAGGAGAAGAAATTTTGCGACAGATGCAAACGGAGGTGGATGGTCCGGATGCAGAGGCGCTAATGGAACTCCTAACGGAAGATGACAGAGGGGTTGACACTCGAATTTTATCGCGAGTTTGCGGATTTAATGGTGTCCCAGTTGATATTGATGTATAATGAGTTATTGGACCCTGACACGGACGTTCCGTCGCAGTTCATGGCGGGACTGCTTATACCAATACCGAAATCGACAGCGAGTGTCAGCGCCCATCAATTTAGACCGCTCACGATGCTCAATACTGACTATAAGATCTTTGCGCGAATGTTGGCGGCAAGGCTCAAGATTGTAATATCCAAGACAATACCACCAGACCAGGCTTGTCTAGGGGTTCGAAGCAACATACATTCTATCCTCGGCGAGTACCGTGACGTAATTTCCCTGACGGAAGCTTGTCGCATGCGAGCGGCGTTCGTATCGGTGGATTTTGATCGTGCCTTTGACAGGATCAACCATGATTTCCTTGACTCGACCATGCGACGCATGGCGATACCACAGGATTTTATTACCGTCCTCATGCGCCTCCTTCGCGGCGCTTCTTTGACGGTGAGAGTCAATGGCAGGGAGGTAGGAACGATTCCTGTTTGCAGCTCAGGTAGGCAAGGATGTCCCTTGTCGATGATACTGTTTACAATAGCGCTCGAACCATTGATGCAGACTCTTAGACGGACTCTAACGGGCGTCCGACTCCGTGCGAGGTCCTTCACGTGTCGTGCATATGCCGATGACTTGATGATACTCTTCCGGTCGGAGAACGAAGTAAGTAAGGTGGTTACCCTTCTTACTACGTACGGAGTAGCTGCGGGAAGTAGTGTCAACACGAATAAAACAAAGATCATGCACGTCGGTCGAGGGCTGGACGCTCTGCACAGTCCGTTTACGACGGTGGACATCTTGCGATGCTTAGGTGTATTGTTCACCCGATCGGTACGGCAATCAGCGGCGGCGAGCTATCGACGTCTCCTCCAGCACGTCCGACTGCAGATACGCAACAATTCACTCCGAACGCACGACCTGCTCCAAAGGGTGGACTACACTAATGTTCACCTGGCCTCGCGACTGCCGCACCTGGCACAGGTACTGCCAATGCCACATGGTATTGCTGACAAATTAATGGCGGCCTTTGGATACTATGTCAGCCAAGGAATGTTGTTTAAGATCAAATACAAGACTTTAACTCTCCCACACCATTCTGGAGGACTTAACCTCACGGATGTGCGGAACAAGGCTCTAGCTCTATTCCTGAGAGCGACGCTATGAACTTGGAATCAACGGCAACACGCCATCACGTCGGCCATCCTGGATGTGCTTCTTCCCACGTCCTTTGAACCACCGGTGGCGGTAGGCACAATCTCGCCCTCGTTTTCTCACATCGCGCGATTTTTTGTTGATTTTAGTTATGTTCAGTTACAGATACCTTCTACAAGAATCCCCACTACCCGTGAGACATATCGATACTTGCGGCGTCATCATGGCAGCAATGTTGTCGAACTTAAATACCCAACACGAAACTGGCGACAGATTTGGCGAGCTGTCCATACACCTCTCCTCACCACAGCAGCGCGATCGTCATGGTATACTCTAATCAACCGCAAGGCAGTCAACCGCCAATGATTGTACGACATTCGCATGGTAGAGTCCCCGCTCTGCCTTATATGTGGCTTGCAGGACACCGACGAACATTCTCTGCAGTGCGGTGAGGCAAAGGATGTTTGGCGGCTGACGCAACGCATCATGGCCCTCCTCCGACGCACCGACGAATCCACGATCACGACGGACGCTTTATTTTTCCCTGACGCTGTCTTTTTCCCCTCAAAAAAAAACATCGGCAATCCGATGGATTGGAGGACACGCATTACACTACGTGCTCTCGCGGACCTTGATATCGGGCACGGACTATTGGCATTATCTACTAGAACAACACGAAATCATCCGACGTCACTCTAAATATAAAACGCATTTTGCGAACTTTCTAGGCAGCATGTTTCATAACCCCCCGAAGCTGTGGGGAGTCCCAGGTTTACGTTGTTTCGAGGGATAGGATTTACTCCCAGTGAAGTGACGAGGATGTCACTTCGACCCTATATTTTTTTCCCTTCTTTTTTATATTTGATTTTTCTTTTGGGACATTAAATGAATAAATAAAATATTATTGTTACTAACAAAAAAAAGCGTGTTCGGTCAGAGGGTTAGTTGCCCTCTAAAATATAAAAACTGAGATAATGGATCAACGACGAACTGAAACGAGTGTCTTGCGACGTCCGCCCCGAGCAGGTACTACGAACAAAAGCTAACAAAATGAGATAAATCAAAAAAAAAGTGTAATGAGTAGCATCTCTGTTCGGTAATGAGTTTTTGTTGAGGCGGTGGTTCGCGTCCCAACACTTCCAAATTGATTTCCTAACATTCGCCTTTTAATTAGGTTCTGATATTTTATTATTAGTTTAATATAAGTGTATGCTATAATATTTGATATTACGTAAATATAAGTTCACCTTTCTTTGAGGGGTGACTTTGTTCGATTGGCTTAATCTACAGGACAGCCTGCGCTACTTGTATAAAGATATTTTGCTCCTCTTTCTTTTACGCTTCGTAATTCACATGTTGCAAAGATTCTGCTACTGGGTAGGAACAGTGATCAAGTAAGACTGACCTCGGGGTTTTACTAAAATGTGGGAATGATAAAATAATGTTTATCTTATGCGAGAAGTATTCCAAATTTTTACCGCACTGTTTGTAATTTAACAATTATAAGTCTGTGTCCTTGTTGATTGGACATGGTACTTTCCTTTTCGTGGACGATGGAGGAAATGTGCGTTTTAATAGAGCTAACGTGGTAATTTTACGCTCGTCCGTTGAGTAAACAGTGTGATTTACGAACTAGTAACATCCCTCAAACTGCCGCTGGAGTGCGTTGCGATGGCGTATACCACGTTGGGGCCCACGTACCGTATGCACAAGTCGCATCGTTCCTGAGGGTTCAGCAGCACGTTGAACTTGGCGCGAACAACGTTAAAGTTCGACAGCACGGTCCGTGTGCCGACGGCTTTAGGGACCAAACTGCTGAGGTCATCGGTCCCTAGACTTACACACTACTTAAACTTACTTAAACTAAATTATGCTGAGAACAACACACCCATGCCCGAAGGACGACTCGAACCTCTAGTGGGAAAAGCCTCATAATCCGTGACATGGGGCCTCAAACCATACGGTCACTCGGTATGGCCATGGTACATCGACGAGAGAGTTGAACCCTGTTTCGCTGGGCTGAATCCTGGGCACCTTGGTTACCGGCAAGCTTCAGCTTCGATTCGTGAACTCAAGTTAAGTTTTGGATTTTGAGGTTTTAGCTGTTGTCATTGAAGGCCTGCCTGTTTTCTGTTTAGCAATTCTACTTAACTCAGTCTGTTATTATTGATGGCCTGCCTGGTCTGCATTTTGTTATTTTACTTAAGTAAAGATGTTATTATTGGAGGCCAGCCTGTTTGCATTCGGTAATTTTGCTTAACTGAAGCTGTTATTATTGAAGGACGGCCTGCTCCCTTTTAATTAATTTAAGAGCTATTTCATAATTTGGGGTAGCTAAAACTCTTATTTATCAAGGGCTGCCTGTTTTTATTGCCCTATTATTGAGCTCTGATATTTTATCCAATCTGTGTTGTAATTAACTGAACGTATGATTGCCAAAGGCCAACCTGGTTCAGAGGTTTTTATATCAATAAAGTATTAACAGGGAATGACACATGATGATACATGGGCCACAAGCTTTCGCCTTACATCCCTTTATACATTAATGTAGGTTATAACTGGTATTCACAGAGCGTGGTTCAAATGGCTCTCAGCACTATGCAACTTAACTTCTGAGGTCATCAGTCTCCTAGAACATAGAGCTAATTAAACCTAACTAACTTAAGGACATCACACACATCCATGCCCGAGGCAGGATTCGAACCTGCAACCGTAGCGGTCGCTCGGTTCCAGGCTGTAGCGCCTAGAACCGTAAGGTCACTCCGGCCGGCACAGAGCGTGTTTGCGTTCTGTTTTATACCATTCCTCTGTCATTAGTCATTCCCTGTGATCATTTTCCTGGTGCTTTAGACTGCCGGCCGCGGTGGCCGTGCGGTTCTAGGCGCTTCAGTCCGGAACCGTGGGACTGCTACGGTCGCAGGTTCGAATCCTGCCTCGGGCATGGATGTGTGTGATGTCCTTAGGTTAGTTAGGTTTAAGTAGTTCTAAGTTCTAAGTCCCATAGTGCTCAGAGCCATTTGAACCACTTTTTTGCTTTAGACTAACTCATTTGCATCACGTAATGTCCCTCAAACGATTCCCCAGCAATTGGAAACATTGGTTAATTCCATTGAATCTTTGTCATTTGCTGGTGAGGAGCGGAGGCATGAGCAGCACTTCGAAACTCCTCCGCCGCCTCGAAAATTATCAGGCCTCTTCAAGCACCCAACAAATTTTCTGGGAAGGTTGTTTTCGGTGCGGCGCCCGCGATCACTTTGGACGCGAGTGTACCGTAACACTTGCTTCTAGACACGGCAGGTGACGTCAGGTGAAGAAGGGGAGGGGATTGTTTCTGTCGGTGGAGTGCGCCACGGTGTGCGCGTGGATAAAAGGGAGGGTAGATCAGGAGGTAGTTTGAACACGGTGTGCGCGTGTTCAAACTACCTCCTGATCTACCCTCCCTTTTATCCGTTCCCGTCTAGGACGAGAACCCTTAAGCATGCTGTTGGATTCTGGTAGGTCCGTGTTCCTGTTAAATTATAATTGGTATTTGGAGTTGGGGCATTTGTGTAACTTAATGTCCCTACGCCCGTGCCCTCAAAGACGTCATGTAGCCAATGGGCTAGAGTTGCCTCTGGTCGGCGAGGCGCGCGATATTTTGTCCATTTGTAGTTTCTCATGTCCAGTTATGCTAGTGCTTGTTAAAGATCTAGCTCTCAACTTGTTGATCAGGTTGATTTTATTCAGAAAACTGGATTAGTTCTCAACTTTCCGAGCCGCAAATTCTCTTTTAGGTTTTCACTTGGTAACAAGGCAGCCTTTTACTCCTGCGGTTGCACAAGCGTGGGGAGTTCGGTAAATTGTAACTCCGATGAATGAGATGTGGCCCACCTTGAGCCGGGTCAGGTAGGGCAGTTGTTGAATTTATTATGGGAGCTTCCCGAGGCTTTCTCAATGCGTAGGGGGTGGAGGTTGGGGGGTCACTAACGTCGTACAGTACCACATATGCTTGGCTGGCGATATTCCTGTACGACAGTCACCTTATCGCCTCTCGCCACCCAAAAAGAAAATCTTGAGACAGAAGTTAGCCAATATGTTGAAGGAGGGGGGGGGGGGGGGGGAAGGGGGGTCATTAGGCCGTCTACGTTTCCCTAGGCATCAGCGATTTTTGTCGTTCCTAAAGCTCAGGGCCACGACTACAAGCCGTCGGTTGACTACAGACTCCTTAATAAAAGGTTATCTTAGAATCTGTCCCATTGCCGGATCTTCAGAACTGCTTTACCTGGTTTTCGGGAGCTAAGTGGTTCACGGTGCTTGATCTCAACCAAGCTTACTATGACATTCCTCTTCTTCGTGGATTGGAACCTTTATGATTTTAATCGGGTGCTGTTCTGCTTGTCCACTGGGGCGGCGGATTTGTCTGGTTTGTTACATCGTATGCTGGGGGACTTGAAGCTTTCTTGTGTCATTAATTACCTTGATGACGTTGTCATTTATAGGTTAAATTTCCCCTCTTCAAGAGGTCCTCTCCAAGTTTCGGGATGCGGCTTTGACCGTCCAAGACTGCACCTGCTAGGGAACAGGTGTCCTTTCTGGGCCATTTAATTTCCGGGGACGGTTTTAAGACAAACTAGGAACAAACTAATGTGCTGAAGAAATTTCCTCAGCCTCGAAACAGGAAGGAGATAGCCAAATGTACTGGGATGGCGAATTATTTTCGCCATTTTGTTCGTGATTTTGCCCAGATAGACGTTCCCTTGAAGAAACTACATAGGAAGCGGAGAAATTTATCTGGAGTGAGAGCCAACAGGCAGCTCTTGAAACTATCAAGACCGCTATCACCAACCCACCCATCTTAACCCTCTCGGATTGCGGCAAAAGATTTATCGTTGAAACTGATGCCTCGAGAGCTGGTACTTCTGCAGTGTTGTTACAGGAGGATCATGGTATAAGACGCCCATTAGCTTTAGCGTCTAGAAGGTTGTCTGGTCCCGAGATGAATTCCTCCCTTTATGAGTGCGAGGCGCTAACTGTGCTTTCACTTTAGAGAAGTTTCAGTTCTATGTTGAGCATAGATCTCGAGACGGACAGTCAGGCCCTAAGTTGGATGTTGGCTCGACCCAGGAAAACTGGTAGGGTTGCCAGGCGGTCGGTGTCCACCTCCGCTTTTCATTTCAAAGTGCGACACATAAAAGGATCTGACAACCAAGTCGCCGACGCCCTCAGTCGCATGTTTCAGGAGGAGGGGGCTGTCGAGGATGAGGGCGTCAGTGAGTCCCACCTGGCTGTGTGTACCGTTTTAGCTGAATAGCCGCAGTTGTTTGCGGACCTTAAAACCAAACAGGATCAAGATCCTTTGTGAAGTCCACTAAGAAAGCAAGTCTTATCCGATGGTGAGATTAGCGAGTACTCCATCAGAATGGCATACTATGCAAACGAGTTAACGAAGCTGGGGACTTTAAAATTTGTTTGCCTGAGCAGCTGATGCCTGCCGTTTTCCATTATTATTTTCGTAATTCTCTACTGGGACGACATCTGGACATCTATAACACCTTGGAAAGGGATAAGGCTCACCTCACTTGGCCACCGTTGTATAAAGATATCAGGCGATTAGCGCATGAGTGTGAAGCCTGTAAGAAGGTTAAACCCAGTACTAGGCCTCCGAAGGGGTTGTTACAATCCGAGTGCTAGGAAAACTCTATGGACAAACGTTTTATAGATTACGTAGGGTCTCTTCCACGTGCCAAGGAAAGGAAGCGACATATTCTGGTGGTGATTGACACGTTTTCCAGATTTGTATGGTTAGTCCCTACCCGTGCGGTCACGGCGGCCATTACTATTGCCAACTGATCAATATCTCCAGCTGGTTTGGACCCCATAAGGCTCTTCTTAGCGATAACGCTCTGGCGTTTGTTTCTGAACAGTTTAAGCACTTTTGCTTTCATAACGATATTGAGCACCTTACTACCAAGCCGTATTATCCCCAGGAATCTTTTGCCGAGAGAGTGAATCACAACCTTAAGCCATCTTTGATCATTTACCATCAAAAATCTCCGAGTAAGTGGGATGCCACCTTGCCTTGGCTCAATTTTGCATTTAACGCTGTGCAGCACGAAGCACCCAATCCAGTTCCTGCCACTCTCTTGTTTTCGTATCCCATCAATTCTCCTCTACCCAACTTGTGGGATATCAACGATCTCCTGCCTTGCTCTGTTACTCCTGAGGATCTTATGGAAAATTGGGAACGGGCCAGGAACAAATTAGGTGAGCTCACCGGTGCTAGGCGCAGCGATATAACAGGAAAAGACGCCCCTTTCAGGGCAAGGTAGGAGATGAGGGGCCAGTCGGGTGAGGGGTGGTGCCAAGTTTGGGAAGTTCAGTCCTCGTTTCATAGGCCCATAATCTATCATCAAATTTCTGCGTCCGGTTAACTTACTTGTCAGGCATCTGGCTACTGGCATGGTCCTGAGGGTGCATCTTAATCAACTTAAGCCCGTTAATTAACCTTGCCCTTCTTCTTCTTCTGTACGCTGGACCAGGGTCCATTGGTTTAAGGAGCGGTGGTTGAACCGTGGCGGGGTTGCTGGCGACGCCTTTCGAATTCCTACCGCCATTAGCTCGATCTCTCCAGTGATGTCCCTCTGCTTTCAGACCACTAAGATCTTTGCTCAAGGTTGTTGACGGGGACGGAGCGTGTTGTGACGCGGAGAGTTGGCGACCGGTAACGGAGCGAGGAGGATGGTGTAAGAGGTTCGCCCGGCGACTGAGGCGAGCCCTTGCGCAATCATCGTGGGCACATAGACCGGCATACTTGAGGGCCAATTTGAATCCGTGGCTGACTTCGAGAGACGTCTTCGTACGAAGCCTGTACGATCAGCTTTGGGGCGTGGCACATCGATGAGAGAGTTGAAGCCTGTTTTGCTGGGCTGAATTCTGGGCCCCTTCGGAACCGGCAAGCTTCAGCTTCGAATCCAGTTAACTTTTGGATTTTGAGGTTTTAGCTGTTATTTATTGAAGGCCTCCCTGTTTTGCGTTTGGTAATTTGGCTTCAATGAAGCTGTTATTAAAGAAGACCTTTCTATTTAGTAATTTTAATTAACTGACGCCGTCATTATTGAAGGCCTGGCTGTTCTCTTTTAATTAAATTAAGGTTCAAATGGCTCTGAGCACCATGGGACTTAACAGCTATGGTCATCAGTCCCCTAGAACTTAGAACTACTTAAATCTAACTAACCTAAGGACAACACACAACACCCAGTCATCACGAGGCAGAGAAAATGCCTGACCCCGCCGGGAATCGAACCCGGGCACCCGGGTAAATTAAGGGCTATTTCATAATTTGAGTTAGCTGAAACTCTTATTAATCAAGACCTTCCTGTTTTTATTGCCCTATTATTGAGATCTGATATCTTACCCAATCTGTCTTTTAATTAACTGAAATTGTGACTGCCAAAGGCCTACCTGTTTCAGAGGTATTTATGTCAATAAGGTAGTAACAGGAAATGACGCATGACGGTACATGGGCCCTAGCCTTTCGCCTTACATTCCTTTATCCACAATCGTATGTCTCAAATGTCTAGCTAAGTCACCAAGGGTACCGTATGTGAAATAATCTTGAAGTTATGGATCAAAGGTTGGTCAGAATTGGTAATTGAATGCGTTATAGACCGCCTGGGTCAGCTGTAGTGGTAGTGTGCGTCGGACAGAACTTACCACATATCGTCAATAATTTCCGTGACAATTCTGTTGTAATGGGGGCTGACTTCAACTTGTCAGGTGTAGATTGAGACAGTCAAGTTGTCAAAACTAGTACCAAGGAGAAGTTCCTAATTCCTTACCTCATTACCTAATTTTCAACATTCTCCTACAGCAGCTTTCTGAAATGCTTCTATTTTCTTCAGTGCCGGTTTCCCCACAGTCCACGTCTAACTACCATACAATGCTGTGCAGAAAACGAATATTTTCAGACGTTTCTTCCTTAGATTAAGGCCCATGTACGATACCAGCAGATTTCTCTTGGCAAGAAGTGCCCTTTCTGCCAGTGATAGTTTGCTTTTTATGTCCTCCTTGCTCCGTCCGTAATGGGTTATTTTGCTGCGTAGGTAGCAGAATTCCTTAACTTCATTTACTTCGTTATCGCCAATCATGATGTTAAGTTTCTTCCTGTTTTCATTTCCGCTTCTTTTCATTACTTTCGTCTTTCTACGATTTACTGCCAATCAGTTTTCTGTACTCATTAGACTGTTCATTCCATTCAACAGATCCTGTAATTCTTCTTTACTTTCGCTAAGAATAGCAATGTCATCAGCGAATATTATCATAGATATTCATTCACCTTGAATTTTAATCGCACTCTTGAACTTTACTTTTACATCCGACATTGCTTCTTCAATGTATAGATGTAGGGACTACATCACTGTCTTACACGGTTTTTAATCCATTCACTTCATTCTTTGTCTTCCACTCTTATTGTTCATTCTTGGCTGTTGTACACGTTGTATATTACCCGTCTTTTCCTATAGCTTATCTATATTTTTCTCAGAACTTCGAAAATCTCAAACCGTTCTACATTGTCGATCACTTCTTACAGGTCTACAAATCCTGTGATTGGGTTTTGATTTTTCTTTAGTCTTGTTTCCATTTTGAACCGCGACTCAGAACTGCCTCTCTGGTTCCTTTACCTTTCGTAAAGCGAAACTGATCGCCATCTACTATATCCCCATTTTTCTTTTCCATTCTTCTGATTATTATTCTTTTCTACAACTTCAGCCCATGAGCTGTTAAGCCTACTGTGTGATAGTTCTCGCAATTAGTGGGTCTTGCACTTTTGGGGGTTATACGGATCATGTTTTTCCGAAAGTCTGATGGAATACCGTCAGTCTCATACATTATACACACCAACGTGAATAATCTTTTTGTTACCATTTCCCCCGGGATATAAGAAATTCCGATGGAATGTTGTCTATCCCTCTTGCCTTATTTGATTTTAAGTCTTCTATAGCTCTTCTAAATTCTGATTCTAATACTGGACTCTCTATCTCTTCCCTGTCTACTCCTGATTCTATCACATCAACAGACTAGTCCTCTCCCTCATAGAGGCCCTAAGAGAGTAATCTTTCGAATTATGCCCTTTCTCCTCTGCATTTAACAGTGGATTTCCGATTGCACTCTTAATGTTACCGCCCTTGCTTTTGATTTCACCAAATGTCGTCTTGACTTTTTTATATGCTGAGTCAGTTCTTCCGACAATCAGCTCTTTTTCAATTTCTTCACATTTTTCATGCATTCAGTTCACCTTCGCTTTCCTGCACTTCCTAATTATTTCATACCTATGTGACCTTGTGTTTTTGTACTCCTAAATTTCCTGGAAATTTTTTACGTCTTCTTTTGTCGATCAGTTGAAGTATATCCTCTCTTACGTTTGGTTTCTTCGCAGTTACCTTCATTGTACCTACACTTTGTTTCCAGCTTATGTGATTTCCATATTTGGAGATGTCAGTTGCTCTCCATCTGATCTACCTACTGAGCTATGCATTATCGCAGTATCTATAGCCTCAGAGAACTTCAATCATGTCGCTTCATTCCTTAGTATTTCAGTAATCCACTTCAGGACCCATTGGTTCTTACTGTCTAGTCTCTTAAATTTCAGCCTATTCTTCATCATCGCTAAATTTTTTTGTGATTCTTGAACGTAGTATTCCCTATTACTAGCTGAAATTTATTGCAGAATTCAATTAGACTTTCTCCTACTACGCAGCCCATAACCTCCCATATCCCTGTCTTCTACTTCTTCCTCTAGAACCGTATTCCAGTCCTCCATGACTATTAGATTTTCATTTCTCTGTATGTGCTCATATACTTTATCTGTTCATCTCCTGCTGACAACGTCAGCATGTACACCCGTGTCGGTGTTGATTTGAAGTCTATTCTTGTGAGGACAACCCAATCACTAAACTATTCTCAGTAGCTCACTCTCTTAGCTAACTTCATACTCATAATGAATCATACTTCCGTTGTTCCATTTTCTGCTGCTGTTGGTATTGTCCTGTACTCATCTGAGCAGAAATCCTTGTCTTCTTTCCATTTTGCTTCAGTTACCGCCAGTATATCCAGACTGAGCCCTAGCGTTTACCTTTTCAGAATTTCTAGCTTCCTTGCCGCGTTCAAACTTCAGACGTTTCACTCCCCGACACATAGAATGTTATCCTTTTGTTGGTTATTTAATCTTTTTCTCGTGGTCACCTCCCCTTTGACAGTACCCTCAAGGAGGTCCGAATAGGAAGTAATCCGGAATCTTTTTTCAATGGAGTGGTCATCATGACACTTTTTCAGAATCAGGCCACATGTTCTGTGGGTACAAATGATGCGTCCTTAACGCAGTGATTTGCATTGTCTTCTGCTTCCTCATGACTTTGCCCATTGCTGAGTCTCTCCTTTTTAGGGGCAATTTCCTACCCCACATACATAGTACAAGGTATCTGTGGAAGCGATTTGAACAGATCTTGCTAATAAGTGAAACAGGACTCCAAGCTGTGTATGCACCAGACTCAGTTTACAGCAACTGCTAGTATGGACAACTGGCTTTCACCTACAGGTATCTTCTCATCCATCCATAAGCGCCTCTTAACATCCTGCTTATTTTAACATCTAATAGGTGAGTTGTAACATTCCTCTTCCCCAAAAAGCTGTTACTTTTTATAATTAATGGCTACAGGTTAAGTGCAGTGACCAGAGAAAGAGAAATGTACTGCACAACCACCTGGAAATGGGATCTGATCACTAACGCTCGCTCATGGCTTATCACTCATCATTAACTTTCTAAAATAACTGAAAGAAACTACCTTCCTTTTTCTAATTCAAGGTCACTATAACAGTGCCAACGGCCGTGACGCAGTGGTACCACCGGTTCCCGTCAGATCATCCAAGTTAAGCGCTGTCAGGCTGGGCTAGCACTTGGATGGATGAAAATCCGGTCTGCCGCACACTGTTGGTAAGCGGGGTGTACTCAGCCGTTGTGAGGCAAACTGAGGAGCTACTTGAGTGAGAAGTAGTGGCTCCGGTCTCGTAAACCGACATACGGCTGGGACAGCGGTGTGCTGACCACGTACCCCTCCATATCCGCATCCAGTGATGATGCCTATGAACTGAGGATGATACGGCGGCCAGTCATTACCTTTAGGCCTTCACAAACTGTTGGGGTGGAGTTTAGTTTTATAAGGTCACTATACCTGTAATTTACCTTGTTTTAACTGGTCTGAACGAATACAGGAAGACCACTAATGATTTTCCGTTACGATCCTTGTAGTTTTACGATTTTTGAAAAATCTTACATTTCTTCTTCAGTAATAATTAAAAACGTGACAATAAAATTCTGAATAAGGATTTGGGAGATCATGAAAAATTATTGTTACATTTTTATCATGCTATTAAAATCAAAATGTAGTATAAAAACTTATATACAATCCAAAATAAAGTTTTTACTTCCTGAAATTATCTAAAGTTGTCACAATAAACGTTAACAACATATGTCTAATTTGACAATTTATTCATGTCCCGAATCGTTGTGTTCCTGGAGGTCGCTGGTGGTATCAACGAAAATCTTTCAAACTGATTAATTCTCACCCTTCATGACGATAACTGATTGGAGTTTGGTCTGTCCTTTAATTTTTTTTGTATTTCAACTACTTTGCTTAAGACATAAGGATTCCTACTAAAAACATAACTTCTCTTCTGACCTCATCTGCAGTTTGGTCTTTTGACCTTTGTATTGAGTGTTGTACACTTCAATGTAAAGAATGTGCAAACCATGGGACATGTGGAAAGCTCAAAATCTTGGCAGCTGACTTCGTGTCTGTAGTAATTTCCATCATTACGACAGGATTAAACTTCGAACTATACTGGTCGCAATAGCCTCTACCCAGTTTGAAATATTTTCTGCAATGCGTTTTTCTTTAGATTGGATGCACCATAGAATGTACGTTTTTAATTGACTCTTATCATCTGCAGAATGTGGCATAAATGAAAACAAATTAATATTAGTGATGGTCGTTGGACATTAATAACAAATCCACCAATCTCATTAATAACAACCAACAATTATATTACCATCAAAAGTAACAGAATCTTTTAACATCGTTATTATTAACCCAGTTCTGTGATATAACGTCAAATCTTGTAAGTATATGAATGTTAACAAACTGAAAAAAATTGTTTGTACGTACTGCTGATCTCATATTATATTTTTCTCATTATGTTGTATTATGTTTAGTAGATGTTTGAAAATGGCACATATGCAGAAACTGCAATAAAAACAGTAACAGCTAAAAGCGAATAAGAAGTCATTTTTTAAAATCTGTAGAAGCTATTGGCCCATAGTACAAGAAATAAGTACTTTTATTTGATGTCATCAGCCTTAAAACATTGACAGATTTACTTATATGTTGCTGCGGATGAAAATTCGTTGGGAATCAGGGAGTTCCTAAAGAAACTAACTTAGGATCTGGTAGGAAACGAAATTACAATGGTAGGTGAACCGTGAATTTACTTTCAAAACCTTCTCTTAAGAATTTACTTTATTTACTAGCGATTCATCAAGAACATTAACACATTTAATCACACTATGTGAGTGTGGAAGTAGTTGCCAGTGGGTAACTGATGAAAAAAAAAATTTCTTTCAACAAGTGGAAATTTTATTCCTAAAAGCGCTTTTTTTAAACGGATTTAAAATTATAGTCAGAAAGCACCCTCAAATATCAAGATACAACTTTATTCAGAGACAGAAAGAACAAATATTGACAGTATGAGCTTTCAGGCTGAGAACCTTGCCGCTGCCTTTTGACACGGCCATAGTCACGACCGCTCACAACAACCTCTGAAAGACTACACTGGTGCAAATCTGCAACACACCAGATTACTTTAAACTAAAAAGTTTAACAACTCACACAAGCACATAAACTATGCACCCCGTAGGAGGGATGGAAATGGTACAAAACCCTAACATTAAAAAAATTAACTTGCCACTGAAGGTGCAACTTGTTTAAAAAAAAACTCTTACGGAGGAAGGGTGGCAACTTTATATACTAAAAGGACCATTTAAATAAAAAACCCTGAACTGCAGTCTTACATAAAATACACAAATATGCTCTACATTACACATATACCGCCTCTCAAGATGATAGGCAAGATAAAAACATATTTCAGGAATTCGGCCGTTACACTTCAAGCAATATATTCGTTAACACCGAATCTGACAAACATGACAGAGGCAGCTATTAACGTATGGCAGATTGACAGGGAGATTACTGAACAACCCGAACTGCAGGCTGCTCTAACCCGACCATACTCCACAGGGGAAAAACAGACCACCTAATTCATAAATAACGACCTTCCCGCGGGTGGCCAAACGGAGAAGAATGGTGGGACGACCCAAAAATAAAGCGGCTGGTGACCAAGAAAACAAGTAGAATTTAACAAGTAAATGAAACAACGTATCTCCAGTCACGTAACTCCTAATAAACTGCGATTTCTGGCGAAGACCTGGCGAAGCACTCCCAACGCTCCCCCGAACCGTCCGCTGCCAGCCGCTTCAACGGACGCAGGAAGGCACGCTGATCTCCCGTCTCACGGCGTCGCAGCTCGCCCCGGCCAGCCCGATGTCGTGGGCTGACTCCTATTGCTCTCGTGTCGGCCGCAAAGGCAACCCCTCGCTATACGGCGCGGCCCACTGGACTGACGTGGCGACCTCACATACGCCGACGTTCAAGACGGACAAGTCATCTTGTGTCTCAGTGCGCGACCGACCAACCGATCGATCCAACCGCCAACGACGATTGCCTGAACAAACTCGAGCAGACTGGCAGCCTAACACATACTAGCACTCCAGACGACAGACAGACACTGACTGCCTCACACTGACCCAGTTGACCAACTGACCGACAGGCGATTTTTTTTTTCTTTAGTGTTATTTTGATCACCTTATATAAAGGCGGGCTGGCAGCAGCATATTACGCTGCTCTTAAGCCGCGAGTGGTACAATAAGTATTACATATAGGTGGCACAGATAATACAATAAAAACGGCGGGCAAAAACTGTAGACCCGAAAAACAATAAACATGGAGCCGTTCACGCGGGACGAGAAAAAACACTAACACTAGTTGACACGGCGCGCATCACACGGATGACTGCGACGGCACACGTGAACAGTGGTGGCGTGATGGCGAAAGAACACTAAACACAAAACGAAGGCACACAGTGGATGGCGATGATCTCCGGCGCGCGAATGTTCACTGAGTGTGTGCGAGTCTGGGGACCTGCCAAGAGAGGAGGTGGCGGGGTGGGAGAGGGAGAGGGGAGAGCAGAGATCCCACGGGCAAGGGAGAGAGGGGAAGGGAGGAAGGGGGAGGGGAAGCCCGGGGGAAGAGGGGTGGAGGAAGGGGGGATGGGGGAAAAAGGAGAGAGAAGGGAGGGATGGTGCCCAAAGGAAGAGACACAGGAAGTGGGAGGGGAGGATCAAACTTGATAGGAGGGGTAGATGGAGGAGAGGAGGACATCACCAGGGAGGGTGAGCTGGCGGAAACCACCTTGGGAGAGCGTAAGGAGGGTGGAGAGATGGAGACCCGTTGGGACGTGGGAATACAGGTGCGGCAGTGGGCAGGGGTTGGACAGGATAGGTGAGACATGCAGGTGAGTATTGAGTTTACGGCAGGTGTACAGGATCTGTATCCTTTCAAGAAAAAGGAGGAGGTGGGGGAACGGAATGAGGTCGTACAGGATCCGCGTGGGAGAGGGGAGACGGATGTGATAGGTGAGGTGGAGTGCATGGCGTTCAAGGATCTGAAGGGATTTGTAAAAGGTAGGGAGGGTGGAGATTCAGGCCGGATGAGGGATTTATAGGTGTGGAGTATGGTGGAGGGGTCCAGACCCCATGTACGGCCGGATAGGAGCTTGAGGAGACGAAGTTGGGAGTGTTCCTTGGCTTGGATTGTCCGAAGATGGTGGGTCAAAAAAAAATGGTTCAAAATGGCTCTGAGCACTATGGGACTTAACATCTATGGTCATCAGTCCCCTAGAACTTAGAACTACTTAAACCTAACTAACCTAAGGACATCACACAACACCCAGCCATCACGAGGCAGAGAAAATCCCTGACCCCGCCGGGAATCGAACCCGGGAACCCGGGCATGGGAAGCGAGAACGCTACCGCACGACCACGAGATGCGGGAGATGGGGGATCCAGGAGAGGCAATGGTCGAGGGTGACGCCAAGGTACTTAAGGGTGGGGGTGAGGGCGATTGGACAGCCATAGATGGTTAGATAGAAATCGAGGAGGCGGAATGAAGGGGTGGTTTTGCCTACAATGATCGCCTGGGTTTTGGAGGGATTGACCTTGAGCAACCACTGGTTGCACCAAGTGGTGAACCGGTCAAGATGGGATTGGAGTAGCTGTTGGGAGCGCTGCAGGGTGGGGGCAAGGGCAAGGAAGGTGGTGTCATCAGTAAACTGGAGAAGGTGGACGGGGGGTGACGGCAGCGGTATGTCCGCCGTATACAAGAGGTACAGAAGGGGGGAGAGGACGGAGCCTTGGGGCACACCGGCAGAGGGAAAAAAGGTGTAGGAATCCATGCTATGGATGATGACGTAGGAAGGATGGTGGGAGAGAAAGGAGCCGATCACACGGACGTAGTTCATGGGAAGGGCGAAGGTTTGGAGCTTGAAGAGGAGACCGGAATGCCATACACACTCATAAGCACGTTTGAGGTCCAGGGAGAGGAAGATTGTGGAGCGACAGGAATTAAGTTGTTGAGAAAGGAGATGGGTGAGGTGAACAAGAAGGTCGTCGGGAGAGAAGGACAGCCGAAAGCCACACTGGGTAACGGGAAGGTGGCAGTGCTGGCGGAGATGCTGTTGGATACGTCGGGTGAGGATAGATTCCAGGACCTTGCTGAAGACCGAGGTAAGGCTGATGGGACGGTAGGAGGAGATGGCGGACGGCGGTTTACCAGGTTTAAGGAACATCAGGATACAGCAGGTTTTCCACAGGTCGTGGTAGTAACCGGTGGACAGGACTACATCGTAGAGCCTGGCCAGGGTGGAGAGGAAAGAGACAGGAGCTTCACGAAGGTGACGGTAGGTGACAAAATTGGGACCAGGAGCGGAGTTGCATTTTGTGCGGAGTGTAGCAATGAGATCCTGTGTAGTGATAGGGGCATTGAGTTCCGTGTGTGCAATGTTGTCAAAGTACTGGAAACCAGGTGCGAGGGGAGGGACAGAGGTGTCAGTTCGATCGCGTACATCTGGGAAGAGGGAGTAATCGAACTGGGGATCATCGGGGATGGAAAAGACATTGGAGAGGTAGGAGGCAAAGTGATTGGCCTTACTAAGGGTGTCAGGGAAGGGATGATCATCATGGAGAAGAGGATAGTGGGGGGAGGGTTTGGTCCCGGTAAGGCGACGGAAGGCTGACCAGAACTTGGACGAGTTTATAGGTGGGGTAGCACTTAAATGGGTGCATGTCTGTCACCAGTCCCGGCGCTTCTTAGCCGCGAGCAAATTTCGAATGTGTTGCTGGAGTTGCCGGTGGCGTCGTAGCGTGTCCGGGTCATGCGTGCGAAGGAAGGCATGGTAGAGACGGCGGGATTCACAGAGGAGGAGGACGGCCTGTGGGGGTAAGGTAGGACGGTGGGGGTGGATGGCGACAGTAGGGACATGGGCCTCCACGGCCTCAGACAAGGCCTGCTGGAGAAAGGAGGTGGCATAGGTAACATCGTCAGGCATTCTAGTTGGCATGGGAATAGTCATGGACGCACTTTGGGGGAGGGTCATTACGAGGGTCGGGGAGGGGGCGACGACCGTCTGAAACGGTGAGGAGGACAGGGAGATGGTCGCTACCAATAGGCTCCAGGACATCCACCGTTATGTGGCCAAGGAGGTTAGGGGAGGAAAGGATAACATCGGGAGTGTAGTTGGATTTGGGGCGGGTGTGCTGGGGAATGAGGATGAGGTCACCTTGAAGGGAGGAGAGGAACCAATGCCACCACCGTAACTGGGAAACGGAACGACTATGGATGTTGAGGTCTGCGGCGATCATGTAGGAGGAGAAGGTAGAGTCAATGTGGGAGAGGAAGTCGAAGGGAGTAGGGGCGTTAGGGCGGACATAGATGGTGGTGCAGGTGACAGTAAGGCCGGGGAAGAAGAGACTAAGGACCAGGTGTTCGATGGTGTCGGGAAGAAGAGGTTCGAGCCGAACTGGGATCTGGCGGTGGTGACCAATGGCAACTCCACCATGTGCAATCTGGAGGGGATTATCGGAGCAGTGAAGGAGGTAGGTCGAAGTGTGGGTGGTGTGGTGGGGTTCTAGGAAGGTTTCATTGAGGAGAAAGGCATCCACGCGGTGGGTGGCAAGGGAGTGCAGGAAGAGGTTCTTATTGGCTGGAAGGGAGCAGATGTTGTTAAAAAGGATACGGTGCTGTCGCACCATGACAGGGATTTAGACAAGGGTGTCAAGACGGAAGAAGGTGAAATGGGTCTGGTTGTTGGAGTAGGTGGCATACATTTTTAAGTGGAAAATGGAACAGGCGGCGAGGGATATCTGTTGGAGGGTGCGGAGGCACTGGAGTGGGTGAACATTTTGGAGGACGATGGTGAGGAATCTGATGATGTCCTCAGTGGTAGGGGGTGGGTGAAGGGAATTTCCGGGAGGGGTGGGGGTGTCCAGAGGGCAGACAGGATCGGTGAGTTCAGGAGTGGTAGGAGGGGGTCAGGTCTTACATATCTGGGAATAAGGTAGGATGAGGGAGGTTGCAGATATTACAGGAGGCGGGGGGGACTGGAGATTGGGGCACTGCCGTAAGAAGTGGGCTTGCTTACAGTGCGGGCAGGTGGGGGCCTCACAGCACTCAGATGTCGGGTGTGCATTATACCGCAAGCACCTCTGGCAGTGGAGGGATTGAGGAGAGGAACGGGAAGGGTCAACTTGGTAGCGTTGGTGAAAGAGAAGGGCACCCTCGTTCAGGAGACGGTCTATGGAGGGGGCGTGTTCGGAAAAGACCTGCATAAGGCGGGTGGGGCCGGCTGAGTTATGGATGCAGCGAACCGCATGCACCTCCAGATGGGGATGCGCTTTGAACTCTGCCAACACCTCCTCCTCTGTGATCGCTGGTCTAAGCCGAGTGATCACAGCAGTGAGGGTCAGTGGGCAATGCGGGGGTTGGGGTTGGCAGTAGGGAGGCGGGGAAGGAGCAGGGGTGAGGGAGGCATTAGGGCCAATGGTGGTGACAGGGATGCAGGAAAGGAGATCTGTGTGGAGGGAAGGGCTGGGGTTGGAGATGAAGACCGAATCACGGTGAGGAGTGAGGAGGGAGATGGGGGCACTGGAAAAATTCTGGTGAAGGAAGAGGGTGAGGTTCCAGGCTTCAAGAAGGGAGGGATGAGGACGGGAGAGGAGGTAGCGGCAGGAGCAGGGGAAGAGGAGGAGGAGGAGGAGAGGGAGGGGGCAGGACAGGCGGGGAGACATCCATGGCATCATGGGCTGGGGAAGGGGGACGAGACGGAGCCTTTTTGGGGGTAGAGGAGGCAGGGGTGCAACTGGGGCGCTTGGCGGCGGAGGAGTTGTGGGGGATGGGAGCGACTGGAATGTGGCGGGGAGTGGCAGGTCCTGGTGCTGGAGTCGGCGCCGGAGATGGTGAGGGCGATGGTGAAGGCGACGGTGATGATGAAAGTGAAGGGGAGAGTTGAGCGTGGGCTGTGGCCCTCTGGGCGACCACCCTAGTGGGGGCTGCGGAAACGGAAGGAGCAGACGGAGGGAGTGGAGGGAAGGGATCAGAGGAGGTGCAGGAGGAAGGAGCCGGGGATGGGGCAACAAACAGTGAAGGAGATGCAAGAGTGAGGAGTGGGGGGATGGACTGAGGGGGGGCGATGGGCACACCACATGATAGTGGTGGCGGCGGAGGAGGGGGATGTGTATATGATGGCAGTGGTGGTGGCAGGAGTGGTGGTGGTGGGGGTCGACATTACGAGAATGGGAAAAACACAGGACAGGACAAAGAGGCAAACGAGGGACGGGCAAGGCGACTAGAGACACAGAGTAAAAGAGACGGAGTACGATGAAGGAGAGTGGGGCCGAAGCCCCGCTCTGCTGCTGCTGGTGGGGGGAGGGGGGTGACCCAACTGGCTGGCCGGTGGAGACGCTGCTGCTGCTGCTGGAGGCTGGCTGGGACCGCTGCTGGACGCTGGCTGGGACCGCTGCTGGACGCTGGCTGGGACCGCTGCTGGACGCTGTCTGGGACCGCTGCTGGACGCTGGCTGGGACCGCTGCTGGACGCTGGCTGGGACAGTTGCTGGACGCTGGCTGGGACCGCTGCTGGACGCTGGCTGGGACCGCTGCTGGACGCTGGCTGGGACCGCTGCTGGACGCTGGCTGGGACCGCTGCTGGACGCTGGCACCTGTAATAGACGTATCGCTTCGATTAGAAGGCACAATCGAAGGGCGGTATCCTTCCGGATTAGCGCCGGAGATGCCGACTGGCGAGCTCATAGCCCCCTTAAATGCACGTGAACACGCAACCTTTCCCCTTTCCCACCAGAGGGAGACACCAAAGCTGCAATTGCCACAGCGACGCCACCGCCAGAAACGGAGGGCGACTGCTTCACACTACGCGCTGCGGCGCGCTCTTGAAACATCAATTTTTACCACAGCTCAGTAGGCTACAAGGAGACTGTGATTCGCTTTGATTTCCTGGACTGAGAGTTCCACCTGAAGTGGAAGAACCCGTCAGTGAGGATGATCCACAAGAAACTGTTTCTCGAATTACTTCCGAAGACTTATCAGTTGATTGCGATCTTGATGGGCCACTTGACCCACAACGTTCCAGAGATACTGTAAGGGGTAGATTATTGCCCCCTTGGAAATTATTTTGTAAGCTTACTTGTGGCCTGTTAGCTTAAAGATGTATGATAAGGAGTCTGCGCTGAGGATGCAACCAGGGTCCAAAATGGGGGAACTTTGTGTTTAACCGTTGTGAAAAATATTAGCAGAAAACAGTTTGTGTATCAGGGAGCGCCGCTTTCAGTCTTGCTACCGACAACTGACCACCAACAGCGGCTAGTCGACGGCCAGGCGAGAAACTGGCAGGCGTCAGAAGACACATAATTGCGATGGCTGAAGCCTCATTTACATGTGTTGCAAAATGATATAAAAAACTAAGCTGTGTTATATTGGACTTAGTCATGTACTAATCCGTACACAGACATGTTAGTATTGTGGATTTTTTTCTTAAACACTGTATTGAACTGCGAGCTGGTTAGGGATTTTAGGTGGAGCGTTAATGTATTCGTTACGAGCAAATATAACGATGTTGAATTTGAATTTTGGCACAAGTATTTAGTGTTTCGACGTGAATTTCTGCTTCTGTTGAACGAATGTAAAGAATGCTGCGATGACTTGGACTTGATCTTAATTAGAAATATTCTGGGAATAAGAGGGAAACCAATTTACTTAAATGACAGCTTATTTGCTCAGTGGCGGAGAGACTGTTCACTGAGTTTGTTTAATTTCCGTGCAATGGCACAGTTAGGTGTTTCTCCTCTTGTCTTCTTCTCATTATATTTCTGCGAGACAACTCAGGGCTTAATAATGATCAGTAGAATCGTAATAGCTTTGGGGATTTCATTCAAAGCTTCATTTTTCTGTGGTTTCTCCCTGAGTCTGTGACTGCAGCTCGAAGCACACAGGTTCCTCAGGATGATCAGCTGACTGAACACTTGCACCCAAAGAACATAAAAGCATGTAGAACAGGGGAGCAAGCACAATACTGCTGAAAGCTTGAACTTTAGACGTATCTTCAGGTTTGATAAGTCAGAAGAAAACTTAAAATACTTATTAGTATGATGCACATTTTAAACTGTAAATACTTAAAGTGAGAACAAATTCATGCACTGTGTATTCTTTAATGTGTAAGTACGTTAATACATAGGTAAAATTTAATAATGTACTATACGGACTGATAGTGTTACAATGAACAAAATCCATGGTGAGCTGAACTCGAATGGAAAGTGGTGAGTAAAAGGTTCAAATCGTAATGCAAGCTGAATCAGTGAATGAGCCGAGAGCACTGTGAGTCCCATCTGTGAGTGAACGAAGAATGGAAGAGAAGGGTGACCCTGGATCACTTTGCGACCTGCTCCACACCGAACTGGGAGCAGTAATCAGGTGCCAGGAGTCGAATAAAAGATATGAAAGTGTTTTCTATGTTAATGCAGGGTTCTAAGGAAGAAACCGTCCTTTGATTTCTGTTTTTTTCATAGTTAACAAAAGTTGCTCACAACACTATGGTGTGAGGAGTGTTCAATAAGTAATGCAACACATTTTTTCTCAGCCAGTTTTGGTTGAAAAAACGCTACATTTGCTGTGAGACATCGTGGTATTTTGTTGCTGCAGCCCTTCAACGAAGTTTCGACAGGTGGCAGCACTACATGTAGCACTCAAAATGGCGTCTGTGATGGAGGTGAATTCCAAGCAGAGAGCTGTCATTCAGTTTCTTTTAGCGGAAAACCAGACCATTGCAGATATTAATATGTGCATGCAGAATGTCTACAGAGACCGGGAAGTGTGCAAAAGCGTGGTGAGTCATTGGATGAGGTGTCTGTCATCATTGCAACAAGGTTGCACAAACCTGTCTGATGCCCCACACGCTGACCAGTTACACAAAACTGTAACTCCTTCAGTGTTGGAATATGTAGATGTTTTCATTCGGAGTGACTAGCGAATCTCAGTCAAACATCTCGCTGCTCTACTGGGCATGTGTTGGTAGCGCTGAGACAACTGTACACCATTTTGGATGGTCAACGTGTTTGCCTGCTAGGTTCTTCACCCCCAAAAAAAATACCATGAAGGGCAACGAATGACCATTTATCCAGAATTTCTTGCTCAATATGAGTCTGAAAGTGATGGATTTTTGTGGAACTTCGTCACAGGTGACGTTGAATAATAGTGAGATACCATGCAGGCATACAGACCATCCCAGTCAGGTGGTGTACGGCTGTCGCATTGTACAGATATAATGTTGAAAAATAGGGTTTTATAGTGAAAAGAGTCTTGAATAATATGGTGTACTGGAAACCTGAATACAACCAAACTCTTTTCAGAAAAAAAATGTATACAAACACATACATAAACTTTGTATGTAGGACATTCTTTTGTAGCACAATCCATGTTATAGTGACTAATTAGGCCTACTGTCAGGCACACTTTCACAACTTCCTGCCATAGAATCTTTGTTCTGCACACTGATGTTACTAGGAAGGTTTTTTTTTTTTATCCAAATAGCTACAGCTCTTTTTTCCGAGTGATCGATCACTCACTATGTGATAGGTTCAAGCTCTTCGAATCATTTCCGGAGTGGACCACCCGTCACTGGTGGCAACATAGACCCTATAAGAAACTCTAATGCCAAAATAATCAATAAACAGAGAGAAGGAATGACAAAGATATTCCAGTCTCTAGGAGCAAGGTATAAATATTGCACAGCATATATAAAAATAGTAATGATACAAAATTTCAGAATTTATTACAGAAAAAATAGTTTCCAATGTACTACAATCAACCAAACAAAATGAGGTAAATCTACATAAGTAGTGCTGTGAACTGAGACAAGGTTGCTGGTCTATTGTAAAAGAAAATCTTACACGAGAAAACTGACAACAATATAGCAAAATGTAATTAATGAACAACAAAGGAACTATAACACAACAGAAGAAAATTATAAATCTCGTCAATGACCATTTTGTCTTAGTAGGTCTAAAACTAAAAGAAAAAAAAACAAATTTTACAAACAATGACAAATGAAAATCATTTATTAGTCTGCGTGAAAGAAGCACTAAGCCTACAGATCAAAAAAGCCTATAACAAACTAAATAACGTGGAACTGACTGAACATCATCTACAGAAGTTTAACTGTGTATGCAGGAGCTCGAAGAACATCTTAGACGGCTGATCAACACATCATTCTTGGGAGGAGTATTTAAAAATTGCTTGAACACAACACTGACAAAACCATACATAAAAAGTGAAACAAATATGAACCACACAATTATACACCCATAGCTCTTGTATCATATCAAAGCCATTTAAGGGAGCTTAGGCACAGCGACTCATTTCATTTCTAATGTAATATGTGGTAATTAGTGTTGGCTTAAAGAAAGGTAAATGGGCCTTAGATGCAACCATAGGTGTCACTGAGAAAGTTATGAACAACTTGGATTCTAATAATAAGTATGTAGGAGCATTTAGGGATATTTTGACTGTGTGGATCATAAACATCAGTAGAAATGTTATGTTTAAAAGGGAAGGCAGAGACTGGGTCCTATCATACCTATGGAAGAGTAGCCAATGTAAAGAGATTACAAGAAATGAGACGAGAGAATAAGATCACAAGCAAGAATTCTACTATTCTCTGTCCCACTGGGATATGTACGTTTGCTCGTCATCTTATAAACAAATAAACACTTAATTCTGGCAATATAGTTATTTACTAGGGGCTGTGTAAAACTAATTTAGTTATTCGCAGCTTAATATCGTTACAAAATTTTTCAAAACATGGCTGAATGCGTAGTGGTACTTCGCAGCAGCTACATATGAAACTTTCTTTTTACCTAGCTCTTGTAAGACAACTTTTAACTAGGAGAAATATAAACAGAAGAGGAATGCAAACAATCATCACACAAGACGAAACATAAATTTGTGGAGTTATCCGTTTCACATCAAATCAAGAGAATTACAGCACAGAATAAAATATATAATCTGCAAATTTACACACAAATACAAACAAAAGGAAGAAGCCTTAAACGAATTTAAAAGGATTTTATTAATAACTATGCGCAGAAATCTGTATATTTCCAACAACAGTGTAAAAAAAGGCCATAAATACCTTCACTTACCTTATCTGTTAGACAGGAAAACATTTACATTAAATCATCGCTAAAACACAAGGTGCACTGTTCACAAATCAAAGCAATGTTTAGCACGTTAGGTGCCAAGCAAAGAGGCTGTTGGGTCCAAATAGTTGATACATTCAACACTAGATCACAGCACCTCACAGATATGGGTATTTCATATCCCTGTGAATTCAAGGAAATAAATTTATATGTGGTACATGTATGTTCCGCTGGCCACGAAAGTAATAACTCGGTTTCCAGTGACAAGTCCATATCAATAAACAGTAAAGTCCCTGAGCCAAGCGAAGTCCTTATAAACACAGTCGTAGCAGAGGCCGAGTGGGGAGACACAATGACTAGATCGCGAGCTGGAGAGGGCAGGTGCGACTTGTGGCGTCGTTAAGTTGGCAACTTGGATGCATGAACTGTTTAACTGATTGTCCAATAATTCTCAAATTGTAGCTCCTGCAATCTTCGGAACTGTCTGGATGATGTTGTTCCGAAAGCTAGAAGATATATCACCAGATTCTTACATTCTACTCACCAACATTAATAATCGTTTTGTTGCCACTTCCCCCAATGATTTTAGAAATTCTGATGGAGTATTGTCTTCCCCTTCTGTCTTATTCGATCTTAACTCTTACAAAGCTCTTTAAAATTCTGATTCTATTACTTGATCTCCTCTCTCCTGTAAATCGACTGCTGTTTCTTCTTCTATCACATCAGACAAATCTTGTTTTCTTGTGCTGTTGTCTTGAGTAGTCTCTCAGACTGACCTAGTATGGCTACCGGTAGTGTAGACTTTTCACCGTCCTGCCTTAGCAGTCCGTTGCCCGGAGTACACCATCTTGTAGGTGGACAACAACAGCACAAGAGAACAAACTACAACGAAGGCTCTTCTCAGAGCTAGACAAAGAGTATGCAGAATTTTGGACAAAGTATTAGCATTTACAGATCAGTGTTGAAGGATTGACGAAAGACCAATGTGACTACTTGAGCAAACTTATCACAGACATCATAGCCCTCCAGGAATCCCATCTAAACGAAGACAATATAGCACAGGGAAAGGTTACATGTTACAAAATGATCGGTTACCTGCCATCATCTACACATAGCTCTATCATGTACGCCAAAAACAGCGTTTCTGATATTAGTGGAGTGTGATGCCAGGTGATCAGTGATAACACAAAACATGGCTGGAGATACCCATAAAGCCAAGATAGAATTTCAAGAAAGCTAACTGGGATCAGTATACACGGGAAGTTGACAGCAACCTACACTGGGTAGCCCCAAAAGCAGAAAAATACAAAAGATTCGTGGGAGTCATAATTGGTGCAGCCAAACGAAATATACCTCGAGGGCCCAGGAAACAATACATCCCTTGCTGGGACGACACAATAGAAAACTTGTATGTAGAATACCAACAAACTGAAAACCCTGATACTGGCAAAATAATAATAGAACAGCTAAATGAAGCAAGAAAGCTCAAATGGATGGACCCGACATCTAGTTAAAATTGCACTCATTCAAGCCGAAAGGCATGGGGGTTATTAAGAAAAATTATCACTGCAAACAACGGCGCAATCAGCAACCAAAGATAACGCCATTTGGCTGAAGAACTTCTACAACGATATTCTCAAGACCGGAAGGGTGCCTCAACAGTTCACAATCGCACACACATTAGCAATCCTCAAATTTGGAAAGCCAGTACATGACCTCTCAAGTTACCAATTGCACTGCTGAGCATTTGCTTCAAACTACTGGAACGACTCACCCATAACAGAATACAAGGAGTAATAAACAACATAACCTCAACATATCAGGCTGGGTTCAGGAGCAATCGGAGCTGCAGTGAGCACGTCCTAGCCTTGACATCCAACATTGTGGCTGGATTCCAAAAGAAACTAAAGAACTCAGTGGCCTTTGTTGATCTGCCAGCAGCATATGACACTGTGTGGCTAGATGGTCTCCTGATGAAGTAAAAAAAAACATGTACGAAGTAAGAAACTGACGACACGTTCGGGAAATATGGTAACCGAACGTCACTTCAAGGTTAGCGTTTGACAAAAACAGAGCAAGTCATTTACCTTGAAAAATAGGCTTCCCCAACGGTCCGTCCCAGCACCCTTACATTTCAATCTGTACTCCAGAGACATGCCAAACACTGCTAGTGAAAAGTTTTGTTATGCCGACGACCTTGCCATAGCCGTACAAACCAGCACACTTGAGGAAGGAGAAGCTATGTTATCTAGATACTTAGAAACTCTCAATACATACTACAAAGCATGTAGGCTCCATCCAAATGTAGCAAAGACAGAAGTCTGCGCATTCCATCTAAACAACAGAATGAAAACCAGCAGTTGAATGTAAACTTCTGTCAACAAAAGGTTAGACATAATATCCAGCCCAAATATCTTGGTGTCACATACATCGGTCTCTGACGTATAAAAGACACTTGGAAAAAATAAGCCCAAAACTAAAGACCCGGAACAACAGACTAAAGAATCTAGCTGGTACAACATGGCGTGCCGACTCTACGTACTACAGTGCTTACGCTGGTGTACCCAGTTGATGAATACTGTGCTCCAGTGTGGCGAGGATTATTACGGGCACATTAAAATCCACCACGATGCCCTGGCTGCACACTATTAGCAACATCCCACCAGCTGAACTTCGACGCCAAGAAGCAATCAATCGAGAATGGAGGAAAATACACCACCTTGACTACCCACGAGACCTCCCACTTCATACAGTCTTAAACAACCTTCCCTCAGACCTCTTAAAATCTCGCAGTCCACTGTGAAATAATGAAAAGAACGATAAGAAGTTAGGCATTAAATAAGAGTGGCCCAAGAGGTGAAATACTGCAGCAATAGCACATCAAGGTGTCCAAGACCCAACTGCCAGTCTACCAGAACTTCATCTTCAAAGAAGTGAGTGGACACGGCTGAACAGAATCAGAACTGGCCACTCCAGGTACAACGCTATGTTGCACAAGTGGGACCTCCGAGAATCTCCTACCTGTGATTGTGGGGCCCAAGAACAAACTGTTCAACATATTGTTAGAGACTGTCCTCAGTGGAAGTATGCTGGACCATATTGTGACTTTATTAATGCTACTCCCTCTGCTGTTAGTTGGCTTTAATCATCAGATATTGAACTGTGGTTAAATGTGTCTGCAATTTTTTTTTTTTTTAGCAATTATATCAGTTAAAGTAGTCAGTAATATTAAGTTAGTAATTTTCACAATTTAAGAATGTGTATAAAATTTCTGCCAAAAAGTAAAACTAAACTATGCGTAAATACTTAACTAGATATACATGTAAAATTAAACTTTATGTATCTGTCAGTGTTCGCTGTTGTTGCCAAACGAGAATTAAATAGATAAATCAGACAAATCTTCCCCTTACAGAGGCTTTCAATGAACTCTTTCAACGTATCCGCTCTCTCCTCTCCATATAACAGTAGATTTCCCATTGCACTCATAACGTTACTACCCTTCCTTTTAATTAACCTTAGGTTGTTTAGACTTTCATATATGCCGAGTCAATCTTCCCGACAATCATTTCTTTTTCGATTTCTTCGCATTTTTTTATGTAACCATTTCGTCTTAGCTTTCCCCCACTTCCTATTTATTTCATTTCTAAGTGACTTGTACTCATGTATTCTTAAATGCCCGTAAACATTTTTGTACTTCCTTCTTTCATGGATCAACTGAAGAGTTACCCATGGTTTCTTCGCAGCTACTCCTTTGTACCTATGTTTTTCTTTCTATCTTCTGTGATTGCTCTTTTTAGAGATGTCCATTCCTCTTTAACTGAACTGGCTACTGAGATATTCAGCTATTAGAGAACTTCAAGGATGTCTCCTCATTCGTTAGTACTTTTGTAACTCACTTCTTTGTGCACCGATTCTTCCTGATAGCTTCTTGAACTTCAGCCTACTGTTCATTACTAGTAATTTGTGATGTGAGATTATATCTGCTGCTTGGTGCGCTTTACAATCCAGTATGTGATTAGGAATCTCTGCTCGAACGTTATAACTGAAAACTTACCGTATTTGCCAGTATTTTTCTAATATACGTCATCCTCTTATGATTCTTGAACAAAGTATTCGCTACTCGCTATTCGCTATTCTTCATATGCAATGGTAATCCTATTCATATGCAATGGTGATCCTCTAAGATTACATTTTCTTTTATTTCTCAGTTTGTTAACATTGTCACCGTCATAATATCCATCTTCGATGACACAACGGGAGAAAGCACACATTTCGGCAAGGAAATGGCAGGAATTGCTGTTTGACCTTTCCAAAGAAACCATCGCAGTAGTACATGGGAGTAACGGAAAACTGAAATTATTAATAACGGATGGGTAATAAAGTCACACTCATCCACACGTCTTCAAAGGTCACTATCACTGGCTTTTACGTTCTCTTTTGAAAAGACGGTCAACATTATAGAGGTTTAACATTTCCTCGACGGCGTGCTTACATGAGACACACTACAAATTTAGATTAGTCATGTATGAACAGAATAATGTATTGTAGTCTTGCTGAAAATATCATTCGCGCTTGGGCTGTGACACACAGACGCTGATTTGTGGCATCATCTTCCTTAAGCCTTGATATGAAACCGCTGTTTTACCTCTTCGACATTCAGCTCTGATCACTAGATCTGCGAGACTACGATTAGTAAATCATTCTTTCACTAATAGAAGCAAACAACATTTGAACACTTCAGGTAATACCTCATCTCTTGATACAGTATTAAAAATTCCACTTTTACTGGAGGATATGTTATTAGCCCTGCGTTTTTATGCACATAGGTCCGGATTTTTGTTCATAATGTCGTATCCCGCTACATATTTCTTTCGCTCACTGACAAGAGGTACAACCAAATTGTCAATTACTATTACAAGCAGTAATTTCCTTGCTTTGCTATTCTTTTGACGAAAATATAACGTTGTATCCTCTAAAATGACCTGCTACGTCAACTAACTTCACCTTTGACTTTCACACAGATAAGACAGATACTGCATTTAAACTCTCTCTTGATTTTTTTTTTTGCCTAGATGCGTACATTTAAATATTTTTTTACGTAACATAAAAATCTGTGAAAAAATTTGACTATAGATGAGTGTTTTTTCTTCGTGGCTGCTGTAAGGAGAGAATGGATTAGGCACAGGATGAGTTGGCGGTCGGAGGTTTCCGTTTCACCGGTTCTCAGACAACGCCAGGCAAAGTCGGGGAGAACTGCTACAACTCGCGATGAAGACTCCGTCTCTCTTGGCAGCTAAAGTACTCACAGCCGCCTTAAGATTTTCTGGAAACACTTTCAGAATGAAAAGGTTGAATAGCAGTGGCAGTGTGGTATCTTCTGACTAACAAACTGGTCGCTTATGGAATGTCTTGAACACACAAGCTGACGCGAAGTATTGCGGGTTGTTAGGACCGTGATAGTAGCAGATTCGCCCAGTACTGCTAATTTGCAAAGATATCACTATTCACTGTATTGTTAAACACACTTTTGATGAAGGTCCGGGGATCCAATATCGAATAAAAGTTCGTAGATGATATTTACCTTCTTTTTCATCAGAGAAATTTTTTATTCGTGATGATTGCGATTATAAGTTGTATCTCCTCTGCACCTCAAATTATGTCTATATGCAAACTTATCTGACAAAAAAAATATCAATCTCCAATAGCCATTCCGTATCTCCAACAATTGCAAAAAAGGCTAGATGCTTCTTTTTTTTTCAGCAAAGATCGTTGTCGTCACAGCAAAGAGCGTTGTCGTCTCAATTACGATAGCGCATCATCGCTGCTACTCGCAGTCGGAATATTACAATAATATTAAATTATGTAGGTCCATTACATTGCAAACCGAGTAGAGTCGTTCAGATAATTCTCTTCCAGCAATTGAAATCGCGCATATGAAGACGAGACTGAAAGTACTTGTGCGTGCTACTGTATTTCAATTCATTGTTTTGAGAATATTAGCGGAGGGGGTATATAATCATGCGGTCTGTACTCGTCAATTTTTTATAGAACTGCAGTACACCACCAATATTTATTCATACCTGCTTGCGTATATCTGCTTCACTGTCGCTTGTAAAATACTATTACGAGTTCTACGTGTTTAATTTTTGTATAATATACGAACATTAAATCTTTTTAGAGGACATTGTTGATTTTTGAGTTAAAGTTTTACCGTAAGTATTTTTAAAACCAGTTACACAAGGTGTGAATGCTTGAGCCATGCTTCATCGCCGGCCGCGGTGGTCATGCGGTTCTAGGCGCTGTAGTCCGGAACCGCGCGACTAGTACGGTCGCAGGTTCGAATCCTGCCTCGGGCATGGATGTGTGTGATGTCCTTAGGTTTAAGTAGTTCTAAGTTATAGGGGACTGATGACCTCCGATGTTAAGTCCCATAGTGCTCAGAGCCATTTGAACCATGCTTCATCTGTCATGCACCATCTCGTACCTGGAAGAGGCACACCATTTTTCCAAATAAAACCATACTTTTACCGAGTAATTTCTATAATTTCAGAGAAAGGCTGCGGCACACATAAAGTGAATTCCGCCACCTTAAATGGAGTAAAAAATATTTTTCAATCCTGCTATCGGGCTAGAGGCGAAGGTCTGAAACATTTTCCATTTAGCATCACTCTGCACTATACATACGTATACTACTCTGCAAAACTTAAGAACGAGATATGTAAAGTAACATAAAAGGATGGAAATGTGGGAAAGAGCAGCAACATGTTGCCAGAGGTCTCCTAGTCGTTCTCAGAAAACTGGACGTCTCATGGCGTGGAGACTGTGCGGCCTTAGCGGCAAATGGGACTGACTCGCCAACACAAGGTAACTGAAGGAAAGGGAAAAGCCAGTGTGTGCCAATTAGCGAGCTGTTACGGTGCACTGTGGTGGTTTGCTTCATTAAAACGCAGCCCGGAGCATTTGTATGACTTCACACGGGGAAGAATCATCGGAAACCTGTAAGTGTGACGAGTGTAGCCCAGGAGCTTGGTCTTGCTTACAACATTGTTTCATGTGGATGTGGAGCGTTGCGAACCAATGGCACTGCTGTCAAAAGAAGAGGAGGTGATCGACAACGGTCAGCTACTACGTCAGACGACGGCTACATTGAGGAACAGGCAGGAAGAGGCCTATGACGAACACTGGGTGCAGCTTCGACCACATTTAAGAGAAATGCAGGGCAAGCAACCTCACGCTCCATAGTGGCACGATGACTGCATGGGTGTGAGGTCTCTTTTCCCGACGACTGCATGTTATGTCCCGATGACACCCGCAGATCGGGGGCACCGTTCACTATGGTGCCGAGAGTATTTGGGACTAGACCAAAAAGAAATGGGGTCTCGTGATTTTCTCGGGTGAGAGCATATTCAGTCCGAGTCGCTATTTTGGACATACCCTCATATAGCGAGAGGTCAAACACTCAATGCACCCAAAAACATCTTCAAACACGGTCATGCTGGTCCAGGTGTTATGAGGTGGGGAGGCATAATGATGCATGTGCGTACTGACATACAAATATTAGAAAACGGTAAACGCATCAGTCGCTATTGTGACACCGGACTCCTTCTGCATGTACGTCTTTTCAGGGGTGCATTTGTCACCATCTTCATCTTTATGGATGACAATGCGCGATCGCAATAAGCAGCAAAGGTGCGGGAGGTCTCAGAACTAGAGGATATTAGGCGAATGGACTAGCCTGCCAGTTTCCCAGACTTACATCTCATTGAGATGGTGTAGGAAATGTTACTGCAGCACGTTCACATAGACCAAATGCACTAACGACCATCCAACAGTCGCCAAGTACGCTGGTGGAGGGAAGGAAGACCCTATTACAAAAACACCTCAGGAGCCTTGTGACAAGCAGGGGGACAAGTTTAGAGCATGCAATGCCGTCCGCGGTGATCACACACCACATTAAGAACCATGTTCCAGTTTTTTGTAGTGTGAAGGGGATCATCATAAACTGCAATGACTTCAGTGTAGCTATTGGTTTGGAATAAAAGTGTCATTTCTGTTCGTCTCATTCCGTATTTCTTTCAGCTGTCTTTGCTGTACTGTACTGTACTAGTTCTTTATGCTCCAAGTTTCATCAAGCTATTGTATGTTACTTAGCAATGATGCATCATGCGAAAGTTACTTTCTTTCTTAAGTTTTTCACACCAGTGAACCAGAACTTCAGCGACAACTTTTCGGAGGTGGCAGTACAGACCAAGACAAGAAAAAAAAATCCTGTTGCATGACCTTTGAAAGCTATACCTTTAGAGCCTTAAGCACTTGTTCATCTTCGCTGCTGTAAAACACTACTGAAAAAGCGTCCCTACCTCTTAAGGAATGCATTTTACAACACATGTTCACTGGACAATTTTTTCTTGTTTCGGTCCACACCATATCCTATGGAAAACAAAGAGCTTGCTACAGAAGAGGTGTGTTTCACAGTATTGAAGATGAACAAGTACTCATAGCTTATAAGATATGAATTTTAGAGCCCATGTTTGCTGAATTTTTCTTTTGTTTTGGACAACACTAGCACCTAAGCAAATTTGTAGGTGGAGATCTGATTCACACTGTACAAAGCTTAAGTACTTTTAGGTACATGTTTTGTATTTTATGGAAGCTTCATCTACTTTTGTATACAATATTTCACTACAGTTTGTCTTACAATACAGTGCACACGGAGTAATTTATGGTTGTCTTAATCTATAGTGCATATAAATTAATTTTCCAAAAAGAGATTTGTATCAAAAATCTTCTGAGAGATCGTTGAAAATCTTTATATTGTTTATCTCTCTCGAGTTTAAACAGTTTCTCTAGGGCTTTTGCTCCAGCCTAGGAAGGATTTGATTTGAGTTACATGGTGTTGCGCCTGGACTCACGGAATTCGTACCGTTTCCTTGTATTATAATTGTGTCATGTCCTATTATCTTGAATATAAGGAATAGTATCTTGAATATAAGGAACATATTTGAATTCTGTCCAGCTTAGGCGTTCATCCATGATAGTGTTAATATCTTCAGTATTTTCATAGCTGGCCTAGACAAATTAATCTCTCCAATTAATATAGGTCTTATTATTGATCTTTTTTGCATATTGAATAATCTGTTATAATCTCCCCACAAAATTGTGTTGCAGCTTAGTGTAGACTGAACTGGTGCACAATACGTCACTTTCAATAACATCGTTATCTTTTAAGCTTCCCACTTACATATTCTCTGTGCTTGACCCAGTTTACATTTTCATCGATTACTATCCCAAGAAATGTTTTATATGATGAGTTACCTGCTATTCATTCACCGCGAAAATGTTGATATCCGAGTATGTTGGTTTTTTAGTCTGAAATTTAAACCAACTGCCATAATAAATTTATTTCAGCAAACTTTTGGACAGCATTATTTATTTCCAAATTGGCTTTTATTTCCAGATTTTCTGTGTCATTTTCCGAGAATAACAAATAAATAAATTTGTCTAACATAATAATGCCACTTAATTTCTTTTTACAAATCTCAATCCCCAATAAAAATTATTTTAAGTGGGACGTATAAACCCTGCTGGACTCAAGGAGCAATACATTTAGGGATCTGTTCATTTCTATTTGAGTCCAGCGCGATTTATACGCCCAACTTACAATAATTATAAAACTATGAACAACAATTGAGATTTAGAAACATGGCGTTGCTCAGTAGCCATCGAAAAAGCATAAACCAGTTTTGACAGTAACATGTGAAACTTTAAGTTATTGGGTCACGAAAGGGTTAAGTGAATGAAGTTTATAACACACTGCTTGTTAGACTCATACTTACGACCAATAGTGACGTAGTGACCAAACAGAAAGTGTAATTATTATCTTGTACATAAAGTTAAGAATTTTATAATATTCCAGAGAAGTGTCATATGGTATTTCTTTAATATCATGTTTATGACTTAAATTTTTATGTTTAATATATTATACCACAGGGGTGTTCATGTTTTTCGTCCATATCCCTTTTGTGTCTTAATGAGCCACTGACCTTGTGAACATTCACTGTCACTGAGAATGGACAAAGGTTGAACCAGAATGACTATTTCGGTGCCCGCCCGTTCTTCCAAAACATAACCATTTCCTGTACTGTATCCTCTGCAGTATGCACAAGGGCCAATCAAATGAAAAAGAGACAGATGCAAATTATTTTATCAAGCGTAATGGTCATAATTGTTAATACGTTTATCGCACTGTGAGACAAGACAGTTAATGCTTTAATGGAAAAATATTAGCGCTTACCTAAGGAACTATGATTGTACACAGGTGTGCACCTTTTCTTCGGGTACAAATCGACGGCCACGAATGTGATTGTCTTTCTTCGGGCTCCAAAAATATGGAAATGGCATGCGGAGAGATCGGGAATGTATGGAGTATGTATGTGTAAGACCCTAGAAGTGAAATTTCTGCAACGTATTCGAAACGGCCTTGGCATCATTATTTGTAATTACTCTTTGCTCATGGAGATCATAGAGAATCCTGTTGGCTTTTGCACAAAGGGCAATTCTCTCTGGCAGATGTGAAGAGATCGGTCGTGCTAAAATACGCCTGTGTGAGATCGACCACGTAATGAAACTCGTCGACACGGAGCTTCTCGCTGTGAAGAAGACCTACCACGCTCGCATGACGAGGGAAGCCACAGAAATTCACAAATATGACGACAGTTTCGACGTGAAAAGAAGAAAACCTGGAAGTGAACGGATCCTGGATTCCAGTGCTGCAGCGAACGACCGTTGTAGGTAGCGTGGAGAAAATCACAGCCGTCTACTACTCGGCATCCCCGATTTCGTACATATTTATGATGCATGGAGGGCTTGGTCAGAAATGAAGGTGGCAAAAGTGAGACGTGCAGACGACCTAGTGTTTAGAAAATAATAGCATTTTTTGCGCGGGTCGGACTAGGCATGAATCATTTAAGTTTGCGTACTTTCGAGACAGTGGTTGGATCTTCAGAAAGAATACAGAACGGTACTTCGAAGATTGTGAGATCTATTAACTATGAGGAACATTTTTTCTTTTTCATTTTCAGTTTTCACATTACCCACGTTAGAAATAAACAGCAATAATAGTATGCTGTTTATTAATATTTTCGTAAAAGTCATGTAAGAGAAAGGCAACGGAAAATTTTGGACTGCAAATAAATTTCTAGGACGAAATTGTAGGAGTTAGAAGAAAATTTCGTATATAAAATTAAATATTTTCGTTATTTTCCAATTGATGATCTACAATTTCTGGAGTGATATTCATCGTAAAAACAAGGCAACTAATATGTTTCTAGGCATCTCACGCACATTATAAACGGGCATTTTTGCAATTATGTGGTTGCTTTAAAGTTTCTATGGAAACCAAAGTTGATTTTCATTCGTAACAAGTTGTCTCTCATCGCGCAATTTGGCAGTAAACCACGTGTAACGCATCATTTCACCAAATATTGGGGGGGGGGGGGGAATAGCTGATGATGTGCAGTGGTATATATCTTGGTGCAACCTTCTCTGAAACATTTGTCTTCTCCTCTGTGGATAACAGTATTTTTGAATCTTTTTGATCAAATTCTTTACGTAACGATAGATATAGATGTCATGGGTTTGCAATGGTAGAGTGCATTTGTTGTCAAGAATTTGCAAATGAATGCACTCCGTAGCGGTAACTAGCTATCGTTATTCCCAGTAGCTGATTGGCTAATTTTTATCTGCACCGAGAATCCGCTGTAAACGGTGTAGCCGCCGAGGGTTACTCGAAGGCCAAAATGAACCTATTACAATACGATGTTCCATACGTCTTAGCTAAAGTCCCTTCTTGGAGAGTTATTTGCAGAGTCCTCGTCGATGCGGCATGTACTAGGTTTTCTTGGAATTTTTTTGGCACTCTCAGATTTTTCTTTATCTTTCCTTTTCAAGCCTTTTACGAAAAAAATAATAAATGCGACACATTCTGCATTATTTAGGTTTATTTGGAGTGTAAGTATCGTAAAAATTGAAAATAAAGAAAAGAAGCCGTAAAAGAAATGGCCGTATGGCATCGTTGGCCGGGAAGCTCCATCCGGGGAGGTTCGGCTACCAGGTGCGAGTCTTAATCTCAATAGAGACTCGACTCCACGACTCTCGCTTTACATTTCCGTACTCTTTTCGCTACGCCAACCACTGTCTGGATCCTATGCTAACGTAAATGGTTCATGCCTCTAGTAGAAGGTGGAAAAATCACTCAGAGTATTGTCAGAAAACCATCGAAACACGTCCCTCAAATTGAATTCTAAGAAGACTCAAATAAGCGCTTTCCACCTTCGATGTTGGCAAGCAAAGTGAATACTACGTTGGAATCCACAGACAAAACAACCTACCTGGCTATGACGTTGGATAGATCCCTGACCGACAGACAACACTGTGAAATGGTGCGTCATAAGTTGGCCTGCAGAAGCAATATTTTCCAGAAACTTGTAAACAGCAAATGGGGAGCAAAACCTACTGTCCTGAGAACAACTGCGCAAGCACTGTGCTTCTCTACGACTGGATATGCACCAGATCAAGCTATGTGAGAAGATCGAGAGAAGCCTTAATGAAACGTGTTGAATCACAACAGTATTGGGAGGAATGTAGTGGGGAAGCCAGTGGGCATTCTAGCGAGATCCTCTCCTGGGAATGCAGAATTTGTAGTAGAAATAAGTTGTCAGAGGAGCAGAAGCGTAAGCTCTGTGCCCTTCAGGTGTAGTTACAATACACATGTGAACTAGTTAATAGCAATGTACTGCTAACTAGTGATATCTGGCAAAATTCTTCAGTCATCTGACGTCACAAGTTCCTTTTTTAAATACGTAGCACTAGTATACGAAGTCAAGGGATTCTTAGAATTATATTTCTTAATTTCACTGCGATCGTTTTCATTTACAGTAGAACAGGAGGGAAAACGTCTAACTTTAATTTTACTTTTTAGGTGTGATTTGAATCCATGACTACAGTTGCAGTAGCATACAGATATTGAGGCACTGGTAACTTGCACACTCTCTCACTGCTGCAGTAGTGGCTAAGGCACAAAGTGGCAGATTTTTTACAAAGTAAAATCTTATAGAAGTTGTTATTTGCACGTAAAACAACCTCGCTGCAATTGAAAAATTAAATTTCATAACGAACTATCACTTATTACGAAAGATCTATTCAGAAAATTTCATCAACACTGAAATTAAATATCTATTGAACTTAGACGTTGGACTAACAGGACTGTATGTATATAGATTTTCCTACTATTACCGAGCTGCCAAACAGTTTACAGACTGCATTTTATATACACATTTCTTTTTGGGTCCATGCATGTGACTTACGAATATTTAAATTGCTATTTATGTAATAGGACTTCAGTGTCCCTTGTCATTACTTTGTAATGACTAAGCCATGTCAGAATTAACGTATGTGAATGAGAGTGTAGCTCATATTTATTGAAATAACTAGCGTTCAGTATATTTCAGAACAACTGAAGTAGAATTGCAGCGGGCAGATATTTTACCTAGCTGTAGCATACAGAACCTGTTTAGTGACTGTCATTTCAGTTGCATAGTGGATGGTAATATTTGTTACGCAGCTGTCTGCAGAATTAGTGGAATTATCACAATGAACCCTACGTAATTTTGATATCATAGGCAGCTTATGAGTTGACAATGTTAAGTCAGATTATGTAAACTGGTGTTAAATTCTAGAAACGTCCTTTTCAAGTTGATCTTGGGGTATGTTTCGTAAACAGCGACGCAAGATTTAAATGCAAATTGAGCATCGTCTAATCTGTCATATAATATGTAGAATTATTGTTTATGAAAAGTCTAGAAATAAGCGTGCACGAGGAAAAATGTTACTGCGACAGACGAGCTGTATTGAGCAGTATTCCTTACAGTAATTATTTCGCCCATTAAAAATTACAGCTACGCTCTGTATTCGTTTGATAAAGTACTGTATACTCATGTATTACCGCTACAAAGAACAAATTTAACTTTGTTTTCTCAAGTTAACGGTGGTAGAAGAGTGACGGATCTTTCTTGGCAATTTCTCAGAAACTAACACAGAAGTGTTCGGCGTAATTAGAGAGGTGATATGTGGATCTTCAGCTTTTCATTTATCACTCTGTTGAAACTGTAAAATGTATAATTTCCAGAAAGACAGATAGCATCTATAACAGGGTAAGTAAATTTGCCAGAAGCGATCAAGGCAGTGGCCAAAAATTATCTTTGCTCTTGCAGACAGAAGCTGGCATTTAATTATTTGTAAGATCAGTACACATACTGAATTAACAGAATCAAAATCCATACGTATTTTAAAAAATGGATGGCCACTGGACTGATTTGAACCGAACTTGGTGCACTTATCACTCACTGTCTGGAAGAAATCGGTGGGGATGAATGTGAAAAAGCGGTGTAACCCACTATGCGCAAATACCCATAATTTATTCATTTGAGAATGAGAGCATTTCGAGACTTGCAACTAACTTCACACATAATTTCAAACCCTTACGAAACTTTTTCTAGCTTACGGTCCCCACAAAATGATGAAAAGAAAAAGTTTATTGCTGACTACATTTTCTCTGTTCATGCAGTAAAACAGCCACACTAAGCATGACGTTTTAATTTATTACTTATTTACCACAAACTATATTCGCAACACATTTCGTGGACAGTACACACATATGCCAATGAATGTACCTGGAAAATATATCATTGTGAGACACATAGCGAAGGAGATATGACGTCATAAACAGCGACATGCACGAATAACCGTCGTAACTCTCAAGAAGTTTTAATTTATTATTTCTTTACTATTAATTTATTATTTCCTTCCTACTAACTCTATTCACAGCAAATTTTGCAGATGGACATCACATTATCACTGGATGTAACTGCAAAATTACATCACTGTGCGAGATGTAGGACCAGAGATACGTCATTGTAACCATTCAGCTGCGTGAAAATGTAACTGCAGGGCAACATCCTGTGACGACCTGGAAATAAATACTGTGTGTGTGTGTGCGGGGGGGGGGGGGGGGGGTAAGAACCACCAGCCTTCTCTTCTGTTGGTCTGAGGGCGACAATGTGGAGAAAGGTGAGGGAGGAGGAGATGGACACAGGGAGAGAGCAGGAGGAGATGGATACAGATAGGGGGAAAAGAGAGAATGGGCAGGTAGTGGGAAGGGCGAAATCGCCAGAGAGGAGATGGACAGTGTGCAGGGGAGGAGATGGACAGAGAGAGGGGATAGGAGGATATGAAAAGAGAAAGGATAGAGGGGGAGGAAGAGATGAACAGTGAGAGAGGGTGAGAGGGAGATGGTCTGGGATATAGGGAAGGAGATGGAGAGGCAAGAGGAGGAGATTGACAGAGGAGGCCAGACAAGATGGAGAAAGCGGGAAGGGGCTGATTGCCAAAGGGAGGGGAGCAGATGGATGGATGGGGTAGCAGGAGATGGACAGAGACAGGGCCACATGGAGACAGAGAGTGGAGAGTGGAGGAGATGGATAGAGAGGGTCGAGGAGTAGATGGACAGAGAGACGAGAAGGAGGAGATGGGCCAATAGAAGACTGGAATAAATACACTACTGGCCATTAAAATTGCTCCACCAAGAAGAAATGCAGATGATAAATGGGTATTCATTGGACAAATATATTACACTAGAACTGACATGTGATTACATTCTCACGCAATTTGGGTGCATAGATCCAGAGAAATCAGTACCCAGAACAACCACCTCTGGCCCTAATAACGGCCTATATACGCCTGGGCATTGAGTCAAACAGAGCTTGGATGGGGTGTACAGGTACAGCTGCCCATGCAGCTTCAACACGATACCACAGTTCATCAAGAGTAGTGACTGGCGCATTGTGACGAGCCAGTTGCTCGGCCACCATTGACCAGACGTTTTCAGGTGGTGAGAGATCTGGAGAATGTAATGGACAGGACAGCAGTCGAACATTTCCTGAAAACAGAAAGGCTCATACAGGACCTGCAACACGCGGTCGTGCATTATTCTGCTGAAATGTAGGGTTTCGCAGGGATCGAATGAAGGGTGGAGCCACGGGTCGTAACACATCTGAAATGTAACATCCACTGTTCAAAGTGCCGTCAATGCGAACAAGAGGTGTCCGAGTTGTGTAACCAATGGCACCCCATACCATCACGCCGGGTGATACGCCAATATGGCGATGACGAATACACGCTTCCAATGTGCGTTCTCCGCGATGTCGCTAAACACGGATGCAACCATCATGATGCTGTAAACAGAACCTGGATTCCTCCGAAAAAATATCGTTTTGCCATTCGTGCACCTAGGTTCGTCGTTGAGTACACCATCGCAGGCGCTCCTGTCTGTGATGCAGCGTCAAGGGTAACCGCAGCCATGGTCTCCGAGCTAATAGTCCATGTTGTTGCAAACGTTGTCGAACTGTTCGTGCAGATTGTTGTTGTCTCGCTAACGTCCTCATCTGTTGACTCTGGGATCGATACTTGACTGCACGATCCGTTACAGCCATGCGGATAACATGCCTGTCATCTCGACTGCTAGTGATACGAGGCCGTTGGGATCCAGCACGGCGTTCCGCATCACCCTCCTGAACCCACCGATTCCATATTCCGCTAACAGTCATTGGATCTCGACCAACGTGAGCAGCAGTGTCGCGATACGATAAACCGTAATCGCGATAGGCTACAATCCGACGTCTATCAAAGTCGGAAACGTTATGATACGCATTTCTCCTCCTTACACGAGGCATCACCAGGCAATGCTGGTCAGCTGCTGTTGTGTATGAGAAATCGGTTGGAAAGTTTCCTCATGTCAGCACGTTGTAGGTGTCGCCACCGGCGCCAACCTTGTGTGAATGCTCTGAAAAGCTAATCATTTGCATATCACAGCATCTTCTTCCTGTCGGTTAAATTTCTCGTCTCTAGCACGTCATCTTCGTGGTGTAGGAATTTTAATGGCCAGTAGTGTACGTGCCTGTCCTATGCCTCAGATAGTTAGCAATAAATGGCAATGTCAGGACAAATCATTGAAATTGATTGTGCCCATACACTGCACTCAGTAAATGTAAAATATGAAGACCAATGGGCATGCAATTCGCCATCACCAGCTAAATTCGAAACAGTTAGCTTAACACCACCTTGTTCGGATGTGCCCTTACCATTGTGATCATACAGCTGATAGTATCATTTACTCACAATGATTACAATATAATAGCTGCTGATATTCTGTCATGAAATGCTCAAAGCACCCTGTGTATGAGATTTTCTATATAGAGTCTTACACGGATAGAATCCAAAATAACAATAAGAGATTAACCAAATTATGCAAAGTGAAAAATCTTTAGCAAATACCTTGGGTTCTTACAGTAAGATCCTAATTTAGTTCCTGTTAATTGCACACTATTGGATATTTAGGCTATGAGAATATTCGTATTGCCGTTATACAAGCGTATTTGTAGAACACTACTGTCTTCAGTAGAACTCCATTTTGCACTGAATGTCACTCACAAAGTAATTCTGACTTTCAATCCACCTCCTTCTAACTTAGTGAATGGTTTATGAACTACTATGACTGCTATGTTGCGTGCGTCATGAATTTTGTAAAGTACTGGGTCAGCTGGCGGTCACTGCTGAATACAGACTTGTGCAAAGCTGTTATAGGGGGTAACTATTCTTTGCTGCATGCTCCCTATATTGTAATTAGTAAAATAACATGAGATTCATTCATCTGAAAAACTCTCTCAGTGTAGTGTCCCTTTTGCAATATTCACCATTATCGAGGTGAAACATAAATAAAAATGACTGTATGTGACTCAAAATGAATTGCAAACATCGATTTATCTGCGAAAGGTAATAACACTAACTGTAAAAACATACAATATAGATCGATAGATGCAGAAAAGACATTATTTTTATTGTATGAGATTATAATGTGTAAGTAATTAAAAGAAGTATTATCATCTTTGTAAGAGTATAAAGCACAATGCAATGTTCATTCTTCTGTCTAGTCTGTTTTGTTCTGTTCGTTCTGGTGTTAGCTGGAATAAGGTACGCAAGCTTTTGTGCTGCGCTAGCATTTGTTTCTGTTGTAACGTAATTGCAAATATTTAATGGTGTAAACTGTGTCCTAGTAAGAATATATTAGTATAAAGTGATCTCCGTGTGTTATTTCAAGAACCTACGCCACATTTATCTGATGAAAAGAATATTTAATGAAAATTATTTAACATGTTTCCAGCTGCTGCGGAGCGAGTAACAGTGATCTCTGACTGTTAACAATTAGCCGCCATTTCGCGGTACTTTTAAAAATATTTTTTCACAGCACAATGTCTGATAGCCGGAGCGGAAGAAATTATGTTAAAATATTCAGTGAGATTAATTGAAGGAATCCAGTGAAATAATTTTATTAAAACTTGTCTGTTTTCTGTGATAGTAATAATTTCAGAGCTGAGTAATACTACGCTATTGCGTTTACAGTAATTTGTAGGGAGCCTGGCGCTCGGTAAAACCAGATACAATACGTAATTGGCAACCTACGAAATTCATTATTTTGCTTATTATATCTCTTTTGTAATTTTTTTAAAGCTAAACGTAAAAACTAACTTCACTAAAAATCAGTAACAGATCACGATAAATCAAAGGACATACAAATTTACTAGGAGAATGTTTCCTCTAAATAAATAGTTACATTATTTTTTTAAAGAGATATAATATCAGTCAGTCCTTAAGAAAGATGCCGTGAGCCGTTTGGATACATGAATGGAAACAGACTGCTGGATGGAAATGTGGACAGCTCCTTCGTTTTTGCAGCTTTTCTGATGGGGAAACGTAATGAACCAAACTGCTAAGAAATTGCAAATATAACTGCTTTACAATAGAGTATTGGCAGTCAATGAGTTAAATTTGTTCTATGTGGCTGTTAAACGCTTTTACACAGTAATTTAGTCAAAAGCATACGTAGATACCTAGATGCAATTTTTCATGAATAGTTAATTACTGTAAATAATACTACACACCAAAGCTTGCTTCAAATGTTATCTCATCTGCTATAGTACCGTTTCTCCACGAGTAATGAGTCTGTGTTCCCCTCCTTTCGTAAATAATATTTTACTTTTTATTGGAAACATTAAACATTAATCACTCTGCAGTTAAATCATGCACCACTGTTTGTGAAAAACACTTCAAGATAAATTTGAAAGTGACATCTCTTGTAGTTGGCATCAATTTAAATAACCTAGGTTAATGAACACAATCCTCATTTCATGAGCTGTTAATGTTACAAAATGACAACAGATTTTGTTGTAATTAAATTAATTCTATTGATAATTACATAAAAATGTTACCAATTCTATGCAGCAGAAATGACAGTCACTTCACAGGTTCTATATGTTACAGCTGTGTTAATAATCAGATTGTTGCATTCCTACATCCAATGTTCTGAAATTTACTGTACGGTGTCAAACAAATAACGCACCTTACAATGACTTCCTGAAACAATTCGAGTTAACTCGATATCTCACGTAACATAGTTGAATGAAACTGCACAAATTTTATTGATATACAGATTTAACAAATAAGCCAGTATTTCGAGAATATAAGCTTCTAAAATTCACACTAGTAATTGCACACAAGTAATTTTCCAGACCCGAGCTATGAGATGCAGGTCTGAGGAAAGGAGAACTTTACGATGCAATGCCCATTCCGCGTTCAGCTAAAACCTCCACAGAGGGACATATAGTGGACACAATAAGATGCCGCTTAGGCCACCAGCAAAAGTAGTCCTTGTCCCTGCTTTTAATGACGATCCTTCAAAAAGCTTTTCTACAGGAACCCAGCGGGAGATGCTAAATAAAAGGTCTGGAGAAACCCTACTCAAAACATTGGTGACTCACTGTAACCACCTGTGTTAAAACTCGCATGAAGGAAAAAACTGTTTATCTCAGTATTACATAGAAGAAGTTAAACTACGACCTACAAAAGAAACGACATCTTTGATAGGCTACAAAAACTCTAGTGGGTGGAGTTAAAACAAGTACAAACGATCTGATTGTCCAGAAAGAAAACACGTGACCACCAGCTTTGATATAGTCAAATTGCAGACAGAGTAATTCGCTTCTTGTCTTGCAGAAAATCATTGAGTGTTTAAGCAAGGCAGCTAGTGCCACACTGAGAAGATTGCGAGAGTCATTATGTGAACACTTATTCACAGGCTTGTCTTAACTGTAAGGAGTTAAATTGCTAGGTCTCCTGATACAGGTAATCGCACTGAGAACTGACATTTAACACTTGCAAGTGATTTGAGTGAAATGATGTATGTGCTGTTCCAGCCAAATAGCGTGTACCATGCTAATTAACTTAGCTAGGCAATAACTGGGAGTCTAAGCTTCACCAAAGACGCGGGAAATGAATCTGAATGGAAGATTCTCATTTTCACAGCTCGTGCCGACAGCAGCCACAGCAGCCGTCGGCCGAAGGTAAACAGGTGCTCATGTTACACCAGAAAGTGATAGTCAAGTGACTCTCAGAACTGTGGTCGTCTCCATCTCTCCTAATTTTTTTGTACATTCAACCACGACCCTTAGTTAAACATATTCATGCTTGATGGGCTCAATTGAACCAGAAACGTGAGTTATCCGATCTAATGAAAAAGATTTATCAGTCACTGTAGAGTTCTTTACAATACGAATTTGTAGAATTGTTTTAATTGTGTACTTCTTCCTGATTGGTCTTTACCGATTCCCACTTGTTATTTTAACTGTACATTTTTTTCTTAATTGATATTTCTGGCCCCAATTGCATTTAATTTGTTTGTATTTTGTCGATCCACAGACATGGTCATCAACCACCTTACTATTAAAGAACCTTAGAATAGTTAGGAATTTCGCTTCACAGTTGTCAACATCCCACATAAATATTTTAGCATCCTGTAGATAATTTTTTCTAACATTGCTATGTGATGAAGTCAGACTAAAAATAAATCTTAATAACGAAAATCTAAGATTTTCATTTTTCCTAACATATTGTTACGCCTGAACTTGTACACTAATTTCTGTTAGTGATAACGTTTCCTTTACAAGGAGTGTAGTGGAATAGACATTGAGATCATTATCTGATTACGTCACTGTCTGTACTGCTGCACTCTTCTGAACCCTGCATGCGCGAGATGGTATCTTCCTCTCTAGCAGACCGAAGGTTCAACACCAAATTCCTAAAACACTCACAGAGCAACTGTGGTAGGACGATAGATCATAATCAGTCTCAGACATGTCAGAGTACTTACCATTAGTTATTTGAATAAATAGGTACTACGCTCTGATTCACATGTCTTTAATGTGGGCTTGGCGCCATCACAAAGAAATTGCTAAGAACAGGATGCCATTGCAGTCCCGTTACATAGACATCAAGACAAATGTGTGTAAAACAACTGTATTTTCTCAGAAATATACACATACACTACGCAACAAAATTAAAGGACCACTTTTTCTAAATTCCGTTAGTGTCTGCCATTGCGACGTGTAAGTTTCAAATCTGGCTCAGAGTTGCCTAGAGACATCCTCTGTAATGTGGCAAAAGCCTGGCGGGAATATTACCATCGGCCTCAGCGACGTTTCAGACAGCAAGGTCTCGACACATGCAAAAGAAAGGTGCCAGCTTGGAACATCATGTGAGTTGTAAGGCCAGTTAATGATGTCATGTTGGCACCAAATTTCGCCACAATTCTGTCCAGTATCACAGTCTCTCTTACCAACATTTCACCCCTTCTTTTGATGTCTTTGTGATGAAAGAGCAAAATATTACAGACACGCCGCCATTCAGAACCGATAGCAAGAGGCCTCAGGGGATGACGTAAATGAAACCACCCCTCTCCCTGGGGTGCATATTCCCACATATTTCGTGCTCGAAAACGACAATTTGCAGTGCAGTGAGCAGCAGGGAGATGTTTTTGACATTCTTTGACACCGCTGACATCCTTGGACGTTTCAAGCCTTCTCTAAGGACATTGTGGGGTTGCATCCAAACTAAATTTCTAAATGTGATCGGCCCCCTTTGGGGTGCAGCACAGCCGTAATTTTTGCTCTTTTGTACAGTCTGGAACCACTACAGACCGTTTAAAACCATTCGCCGAAGTTTGAACTTGATCCGAATCGGTGAAGGATACTTATACATTTTCATGCTTGTCAGTCGAAGGCTTCCGGCGTAAGAAGTCACCCTCTTCAGTCAACGGCCTTGCCGGAAAAGGGTGGAGGAGGGGGCAGAGTCTGGGGTGTTCTCTTGCCCTTGTGGTGGGAAACTGACCCTAAGAAGTGGAAGGATTAAAAATGATAAACGGCATGAGGATGCAGAAGGCAAAGGAAACCATTGCAGTAAAGATACATGACGTGTATCCACAGGACATGTAGTCTGTAATTGAAAAAATATCATGATGATCTCTCCATTGGTAAAAGATTCCGCAATAGTTCCCCATTCGGATCTCTAGGAGGAGACTAATAAGAGGAGATCACCATGAGAAAGAGATTGGATAACCGGTGAAAGCATAATGTTCTACTAGTCGGGGCGTGGAATGTTAGAAGCTTGAACATGGTAAGGAAGTTAGAAAATCGGAAAATGGAAATGCAAAGGCTCAGTCTAGATTAGTAGGGCGTCAGTAAAGTGGAATGGGAAGAAGACAAGGATTCGGATCTCTAGGAGGAGACTAATAAGAGGAGATCACCATGAGAAAGAGATTGGATAACCGGTGAAAGCATAATGTTCTACTAGTCGGGGCGTGGAATGTTAGAAGCTTGAACATGGTAAGGAAGTTAGAAAATCGGAAAAGGGAAATGCAAAGGCTCAGTCTAGATTAGTAGGGGGTCAGTAAAGTGGAATGGGAAGAAGACCAGGATTTTTGGTCAGATCAGTATGGAGTAATATCAGCAGCAGCAGAAAAAGGTATAATGGGAGCAGGATTCATTATGAATTGGAAGGTAGGAAAGAGAGTGAGTTGTTGTGAACAGTTCAGTGATAGGGTTGTTCTTATCAGCATAGACAGCAAACCAACACCGACTAAGATAGTGTCGGTATATATGCCGACGACGGAAGCTGAAGATGAAGAAATAGAGAAAGTGTCACAGGATATTGAATGAGTAATTCAGTACATAAAGGGAAATGAAAATTTAATAGTCTTGGGGGATTGGAAGTCGGTTTTAGGGGAAGGAGTAGAAGAAAGGGTTACTTGAGAATATGGGCTTGGTACTAATAATGAGAGAGGAGAAAGGCTAATGGAGTTCTGTAATAAATTTCAGCTAGGAATAGCGAATACTCTGTTTAAGAATCACAAGAAGAGGAGGTATACTTGGAAGAACCTGTGACATATGGGAGAATTTCAGTTAGATTACATCACGACCAAACAGAGATATAAAAATCAGGAGCACATGGAGACTGGGATCACAATTTGGTAGCGATGGAGAGTAGGCTAAAGTTTGAGAGATTAGCCAGAAAGAATCAGTGCGCAAAGAAGTGGGATACGGATGTGCTGGAGAATGAAGAAATACGCTTGACGTTCTCTGAGGTTATAGATACCACGCTAATGAATAGCTCGAAAGGATGTTCAGTTGAAGAGGAAGGGACGTCTCTAAAAAGACAATCACGGAAGTGGTGAAGAAAAGTACGAAGAAGATAACTGCGAAGAAACCATGGGTATTCAAAGATGTACTGTACTTGAGCGACGAAAGGAAGAGGCACAAAAATATTTAGGCAGTTCAGGAATACACAAATGCAAACCACATAGGAATGAAATAAATAGGAAGTGTAGTGAAGCTAAGGCGAACTGGCTGCATGAAAAATATGAAGAAATCAAAAAATAAGTTATTGTCGGAGGGAATAACTCAGCAAATAGACAAGTCAAACACAGCCTTCGCTGAAATTAAAAGCAAGGATGGTTACACTAAGAGTGCAACGTGGACTGCACTGTTAAATACAGACGAGAGAGTGGACAGATGGAAAGTGTACAATGAAGGCCTCTATGAGAGGGCAGACTTCCCTGATGACGTGATAGAAGAAGAAACATAAGTCACTATATCAGAGAAAGCGGATCCAGTTTAGATTCAGAATTTAAAAGAGCTTTGGAAGACTTCAGACCGAATAAGGCAGAAGGGGTAGATAACTTTCCATCAGAATCATTGAGTGAAGTTAGCTACAAAACGACTGTTGTCGTTGGTGTGTAGAATGCATGAATCTGCTGATATACCATCAAATTTCGGGAAAACATCATCGCCGGTCGGTGTGGCCGAGCGGTTCTAGGCGCTTCAGTCTGGAACCACGTGACCGCTACGGTCGCAAGTTCGAATCCTGCCTCGGGCATGGATGTGTGTGATGTCCTTAGGTTAGTTAGGTTTAAGTAGTTCTAAGTTCTAGGGGACTGATGACCTCAGATATTGAGTCCCATAGTGCTCAGAGCCATTTGAAGCATTTTTGAAAACATCATCCACACAGTTCTGAATACTGTAAGAGCCGACAAGTGCAGGTTTTATCACACCATCAGCTTAATAGATCAAGCATCCAAATTGCTGTCAAGAATAATATACAGAAGAATGGAAAAGAAAATTGGAGATTTGTTAGATGAAGATCAGTTTGGCTTTAGGAAAGGGAGGCACTTCTTACGCTCTCGCTGGTAACAGGAGCAAGAACAAAAAAGAAAAATCAAGACACACGTTCATAGGACTTGTCGACCAGGATAAAACGTTCGAAAATGTAAAATGGTGCAAGATGTGCGAAATTGTGAGAAGAAGCTATAGGGAAAGAAGGGTAATATACACTGAAGCGCCAAAGAAACTGGTATAGTCATGCGTATTCCAATACAGAGATACGTAAACAGGCAGAATACCACATTGTACTGTTGATGACTGGAAACATGTTTCCTAGTCTGACGAGTCTCGTTTCAAATGGAATAGAGCGGATGGAAACGTACGGGTTTGGAGACAAACTCATGATTCCATGGACCATGCGTGTCAGCAAGGAACTGTTTAAGCTTGTGGAGACTCTGTAACGATGCGGGGCGTTTGCAGTTGGAGTGGTATGGGACCCCTGATACGACTGTGACAGGTGACACGTACGTAAGCATACTATCTGGTCACCTGCATCCATTCATGTCCCTTGTGCATTCCGAAGGACTTGGGCAGTTCCAGCAAGACAATGCGATTCCTCACACGTCCAGAATTGCTACAGAGTTGTTCCAGAAACACTCTAATGAGATTAAACACTTCCGCTGGCCACCAAACTCCCCAGACATGAAAATTGTTGGGAATATCGGTGATACCTTGCCATGAGCTGTTCAGAAGAGATCTCCTCCCCGTCGTACTCTTACGGAAATATGGACAGCCCTGCAGGATTAATGGTTTTAGTTCCCTAGAGCTCCACTTTAGTCGAATCCATGCCACGTCGTGTTGCAGCACGTCTGCGTGTACGCGGAGGTCCTACACGATATTAGGCGGGTGTACCAGTGTATTTCGCTCTTCAGTGTACAATATGTACAAAAGCCAAGACGGAACAATAATAGTAGGAGACCAAGAACTAAATGCTCAGATTAAGGGTGTAAGGCATGGATGCAGTCTTCACCCCTACTGTTGAACCTATACAGCGAAGAAGTAATGAAGGAAGTTACAGAAATATCAAAGAGTGGATTTAAAATTCAAATGAAAGGAAGTGAATGTTAAGATTGGCCGATGACGTTGTTACCGTCAGTGAAAGTAAATAAGGATTACAGGACCCGCTGAATGGGATGAAAAGTCAAATGAGTGCAGAATATGGGTTAGTATTAAATCGGACAAAGACGAGACTAATGAGAAGTAGCAGAAATGAGAACAGCGAGAAACTTATCGTCAGGGTTGAAGTAAACGAAGTTAAGGAATTTTGCTGTCTATGCAGTCAAATAATCTATAATGGACAGAGCAAGGAGGACGTAAAAAGAAGACTAGCGCTGGGAAAAAGGGCACTCCTGTCCAAAACAAGTTAACTAGTATCAAACATAGACTTAATTTGCGGAAGTAATTTTCGAGAATGTACGTTTGGGGATCAGCATTGTACACTCCTGGAAATGGAAAAAAGAACACATTGACACCGGTGTGTCAGACCCACCATACTTGCTCCGGACACTGCGAGAGGGCTGTACAAGCAATGATCACACGCACGGCACAGCGGACACACCAGGAACCGCGGTGTTGGCCGTCGAATGGCGCTAGCTGCGCAGCATTTGTGCACCGCCGCCGTCAGTGTCAGCCAGTTTGCCGTGGCGTACGGAGCTCCATCGCAGTCTTTAACACTGGTAGCATGCCGCGACAGCGTGGACGTGAACCGTATGTGCAGTTGACGGACTTTGAGCGAGGGCGTATAGTGGGCATGCGGGAGGCCGGGTGGACGTACCGCCGAATTGCTCAACACGTGGGGCGTGAGGTCTCCACAGTACATCGATGTTGTCGCCAGTGGTCGGCGGAAGGTGCACGTGCCCGTCGACCTGGGACCGGACCGCAGCGACGCACGGATGCACGCCAAGACCGTAGGATCCTACGCAGTGCCGTAGGGGACCGCACCGCCACTTCCCAGCAAATTAGGGACACTGTTGCTCCTGGGGTATCGGCGAGGACCATTCGCAACCGTCTCCATGAAGCTGGGCTACGGTCCCGCACACCGTTAGGCCGTCTTCCGCTGACGCCCCAACATCGTGCAGCCCGCCTCCAGTGGTGTCGCGACAGACGTGAATGGAGGGACGAATGGAGACGTGTCGTCTTCAGCGATGAGAGTCGCTTCTGCCTTGATGCCAATGATGGTCGAATGCGTGTTTGGCGCCGTGCAGGTGAGCGCCACAATCAGGACTGCATACGACCGAGGCACACAGGGCCAACACCCGGCATCATGGTGTGGGGAGCGATCTCCTACACTGGCCGTACACCACTGGTGATCGTCGAGGGGACACTGAATAGTGCACGGTACATCCAAACCGTCATCGAACCCATCGTTCTACCATTCCTAGACCGGCAAGGGAACTTGCTGTTCCAACAGGACAATGCACGTCCGCATGTATCCCGTGCCACCCAACGTGCTCTAGAAGGTGTAAGTCAACTACCCTGGCCAGCAAGATCTCCGGATCTGTCCCCCATTGAGCATGTTTGGGACTGGATGAAGCGTCGTCTCACGCGGTCTGCACGTCCAGCACGAACGCTGGTCCAACTGAGGCGCCAGGTGGAAATGGCATGGCAAGCCGTTCCACAGGACTACATCCAGCATCTCTACGATCGTCTCCATGGGAGAATAGCAGCCTGCATTGCTGCGAAAGGTGGATATACACTGTACTAGTGCCGACATTGTGCATGCTCTGTTGCCTGTGTCTATGTGCCTGTGGTTCTGTCAGTGTGATCATGTGATGTATCTGACCCCAGGAATGCGTCAATAAAGTTTCCCCTTCCTGGGACAATGAATTCACGGTGTTCTTATTTCAATTTCCGGGAGTGTATGTTAGTGACACATGGACTGTGGAAAATCGGGAATAGAAGAGAATCGAAGCATTTGAGAAGTGGTACTACACAAGAATCTTGAAAAATAGGTGAACTGATGTGGAAAGGAATGAAGAGTTTCTCCAGAGAATCGTCGAGCAAAGAAATATATGGAAAGCACCGACAAGAAAATGGGACAGGATGGAATCACAATTGTTAAGACAGCATGGAGTAACTCCCATGGTACTACAGGGCGCTGTAAAGGATAAAACCTGTAGAGTAAGACAGACTGGAATACATCCAGCAATCACGTGAAAGTGCAACATTAACATGTGCGTGAATAAGATGGCAAAGGGTCCCTCCAAGACTCCCCAGTCAGCTAATAATCACGGTGCCACCCACGCACCTTAGCTGAGCACGTAAGAAATGTAACTGTTATAAATTTCGACACCAAATCAGCCTGGCGGCTGCACTAGCGCCTGAAGATTAGGCAATCTCTTCCACAACTTGGGTGCTGTTTGCCTATCCTTAGGCGCTTGAAATGCTATCAGACTGAACTGGTGTCGAAGTTTAAGACAGGTGCATTTGCAACGTGCTCAGTAAGATTCCGTGGGTGGCAGATCAGTCAACGTTGAGAGATTTCCAGACCTGGTACTGAGTTGTTCTGCTAAGTTCAATAGATATTTACTTTTATTTTCATCAAACATTCAGAACAGTCATTGCATAATTAGTGACAATGTGTTATTTTACGAGTAAATTATAATTTTTCTCAGCTTTTACTTTGTGTGAAATCTGCTCCTTTCTGTCTTAGCCACTACTACGCCATTGAATGGATGTTTCGTTATCGAGGGTTCACTAGCAGTCTGCTACTGCAACTGTAGCCATAGATTCAAATTTCACGAAGGTATATATAATGTCAGGAGTTTTTCCTCCTCCTCTACGGCAGTTTAAAGTGACCATAACGAAATTAAAGAGTGGAATCGTAAGAAACTTTTGAATTCGACTGAAGTGCTATATACATGAAGAAGCAGCTTTTCATAATCGTCAGAAGACTGATGGAGTTTGTCAAACTTCACTAATTGTCACTACATAATCTTTCATTAGTTCATAGGCACTTTTCTGGCGCTTATTATTCTATTTTTTGAATGGTGGATTTGAATGAATGGGAACTTTGAATATTCACCACACAAAATAATCGCATTTACCTCTAATACTCTACTTCAGAGCAACAGTAGAATATCAAGTGAGAAAAGTTGACAACAAGAAGTCGGTAAAGTAGGTGTAAATCTGCATCTAACGTCACAAATTATGAGACATCCACACTGGATGTGGGAAGTAGGGGGAGGGAGTGGGCGTGAACAGTTCTGGTAAACTGTAACACTTTTTTATTGTCTCCAAACTGAGGCGACAGTTAGCTGCGAAAGAAATTTAATCTCTAGCAGAAAGGTGCAATCATAGAACATTTTGCTGTGATTAACCTGCATATAATCAGTCTGATTTGTGTATGGTTGTTAATGCTGTTCCACCATTATTGAGAAATTCTTTCAAGCAGAAATTAAGCCCGGGCTATAACCCAGTCGAGTAATAGTTAACCGTCACGAAGTAGCAGCTTAAGGATAATGCCTGAAAATACTAGAACCGTCTGCCCATCTGTAATGTAGCATTAAAACTCGATAATTCTCATATGAATATTGTGGGAGCTTAGAGACGTCGTTCATATGAAAACATCAGGGACTAATTTAATAAGGCTCTGCGGTAACTGTGAAATTCTGCATAGAAAATTACCAGCTTGCTCAACTTGGTAAACCTATTGTTATTTCGGAATCTCTCTGTTTCTGTCACTCTCCAAGGGTTTTGACAACAGCACCAGTCGTTGTGGAACACTACGTGTTATTTTGTAGATATTTGAGTTTCTTTCATAGATTCCGGATATAGTTTGTTGAATATAGTTGTTAAAAATATCACATCTTAAGAAGATGTGATACTTTTCATTCGTTTCGTGTGTTTTGTGATTTGAAACTTACGGTCAGTGAGTATCGGTGGGGCTCTTGCATTCTAGTGTTAACATCAGACAGCCAATTAATCGTTACATTTTACCTGAATACCTGATACAATATATCGCGCGTTTTAATTTTTATTCATTTCGGGTCTTCTGTTACCCAAAACTTACGTTTACTGAATACCTGTTTCATGTTTACATCATCGTGTTACTCAACTGCCTGCCACCTAGAAGTAAGCTGTGAAAAGGATCTAAAGATAAGTTTGCAATAATTCTTACTTTATTACAGTTTAAGTCTGTGTTCTTGCTTTTTAGTTTGCGGTTGACGCATCTTCGTGCCACGAATGTGGATATTGCCGTAGATTAGTTTGTATGGGAGAAAGTTGTCTGGACTGCGGGTTCATACATCACTGGAGTGGTTACAGTGGAGAAGCCACGAGAGAATCGGATGAGGCTCTTCCTATTGTTATGGATTATGTAGTCAACAGAATTGAGGAATGGGGTAGAAAGATTTGCGCCCTGTAAGTAAAATGGTTTACTATGAATTAGATAGGTTGAGGAGGGGAAAGAGACTGTGGTAGCTGGAAAAAATGTGACAGATAACAAGCAAAAGGAGGAAACCACAGAAACCAAATTTGAGGTTCTGGTTAGCAGTCAGTTCCACTGGTAGCTGAAATGGGAGAAAAGCGTCAACCAGTTTTTAGCAAAGTAGAGTCCAGCAGACTCGTAGAAAGAAGATTAAAAGGGTTGAAAAGCCAAGAAGGAAGAAAAGAGTATTGCTGATAGGTTGCAAGAATGAGAGGGGTGTCCGCCAAATGCTACAGGAAAAGCAGAGTGTGGAATACCAAATCACAAGCATCGTAAAATCCAGCGCCAAGCTTGGGCAGGTGACAGAGAATATGGGAGATTTTTGCAGCGATTTTGATGAAGAGGATCAGGTTACTGTAGAAAACACTCTGGTTAGGTCCTTTGAAAATAACATTAAGTGTGCCCCGGAGGAAATATGTGCAGCAACAACAGACATTCCTGTTTGATTTGCGGAGGTTTTGCGGCGACATGACCAACCCGGGGTTAACATAGCTGTCAGCCCTGTAAACAAAGAGCTGAGTGAGTCGCTCTCGATTTCAACAAAATCTCATACCTGTGCTGTTCCTGTTGCTGCAACCGGGAAATGAGGTTAAGTAAATCGTGGTCTACACCTGTAAAGGGGGGGGGGGGGGGGACGAATTAGCTGCACATCTTCCAGAAAATGTAAGGGGTGGGGCCACAAGTTCAAGAGACAGAGTCTCTGTGATTACCACAGCTGGAGATTCACATCTCTTAGCTTAGACTCGTGCTATAGAATCCTACTTTTTACCTAAAGTAGTGATAGTTATTCCAGCTTTTGGGTGGTACCTGCGTTCTCTCTCATCTGGTCACATGCTCAAGGTCACAGTGTAACTTCACTTGTGGAACATAAGCATATTTTTAACGTTACGAACTTTTTCTTCACAATTATCATGCTCTCCGCGTTAATTGCTGTGGAGTACTATTATTCTTTTGTCACTATCTGTAGATATTTTACAGAAAACTGTGTTTTAAAGTCGTAACTCCTGTTTGCTCACTTTATGTTTCTTCCTATTTTATATATGTACATGTTGCCTTCCTAACGAAGTATATACAGGACACGTATTTGGAGTTGCGAATACGAACAACCATCAGCTGTATAAGGAAATAAAGACAACGAAAATCTATTCCAGACCATGACCTGAACCAGGATTTCCCACTTTACGCAAGCGGTCGTTTTAACTGCTTTGGTTATCCACATTAGATGGTATATATTTAGTTTTATTTTGTTTTAGATCTGAAGATGATTCAGAGTGATACAGGCATGTAATGTGCAACTAAGACGGAACACTAAATGAGAATTTTCTTAGAAGACACAATTATTTAAAATCCACGTAAAAATAATCATAGCAGTCCAAATGATAATGCGAAAGATGGGGTGTTGCCGCGCCACCCAGGATAATTTGGAAGTAGTTTAGAATAGGGATACACTTAGATGTAGAGAACCACATGCTCAGGAATCCTGAACGTTTCTAAGAATGCTTAGTACCATTATAACAGAACGGGGACAGACGGTGCTGTGGTGGTGAGTTTCTCTTTCACTTCTACTTTGTTCTTCTTGCTTTCCTTCATTTCTACATTAGTCCACTAATAATGCTATACAATTTCGTTGTAGAATTTTAATACTGAATATACAGTATATATGCTGAAAGAAAGTAGAATGTGTAGAATGTAACAACCCGTCATAGAACCACAAGACGTGTGATCTCTGTTGGTTCATCATGGACAGGTGACATAAACTGGTTAAGTAATCGTCAATGTTAATGAAATTCTCCAACAACCGTGTAACTTAAGATGTTATTCTATTTTATTTTGAAGGTTATCAGTTTTATCGCTTCACTATTCCATCTTCAGGAACCATATGATCCCTCCAAATAACCGAAAACGTCATACACTATGTGATCAAAAGTATCCGGACACCTGGCTGAATGTGACTAAAAAGTTCGTTGCGCCCTCTATCGGTAATGCTGGAATCCAATATGGTGTTGGCCCACCCTTAGCCTTGATGACAGCTTCCACTCTCGCAGGCATACGTTCAATCGGATGCTGGAAGGTTTATTGGGGAATGGCAGCCCAGTCTTCACGGAGTGCTGCACTGAGGAGAGGTATCGATGTCCGTCGGTGAGCCCTGACACGAAGTCGGCGTTCCAAAACATCCCAAAGGTATTCTATAGGATTCAGGTCAGGACTGTGCAGGTCAGTCCATTACAGGGATGTTATTGTCGTGCAACCACTCAGCCGCAGGCCGTGCATTATCAACAGGTGTTCGATCGTGTTGAAAGATGCAATCGCCATCCCCGAATTGCTCTTCAACAGTGGGAAGCAAGAAGGTGCTTAAAACATCATTGTAGGCCTGTGCTGTGATAGTGCCGCGCAAAACAAGTGGTGCAAGCCCTCTCCATGAAAAACGCCGCCACACCATAACACCACCGCCCCAGAATTTTCCTGTTGGCAATACACACACGCTGGCAGGTGACATTCACCTGGCATTCGCCACACCCACACCGTGCCATCGGATCGCCACCACATTGTGTACCGTGATTCGTCACTCCACACAACGTTTTTCCACTGTTCAATAGTGCAATGTTTACGCTCCTTACACCTAGCGAGGCGTCGTTTGCGTTTTACCGGCGTGAAGTGTGGCAGCAGCTATAACGGTACTTTGCGGGCAGGCGTCTCAATTATCATCATATTAATTAAAATGGGGGATAAATAGACTTTATTTTGGAAGAATTAGAAAGGGGAAAGTAATACGAAACTTTAATAACTGCACAGTATTACTAAGAAGCAATATAATGAAAAGTAATTAAAAGCAAAGTAGCAAAGACCAAGCCGGACATAAAGATATAGGGGCGCGTTTGTTTTTTAATACATATAAAAGAACATGAAACACATTATTGAGCTGTCTACCTTCAGTTATCGCGATCGGGCTAGTCGATGAAATAGTGGCACGCCACTGCGAAATTCGTTAAGGAGATTATTTAAAGACTCTTCAAGCACGTTTAAAATACATTACGTGTGACGAAGTGATCAGAGACTTTATTGTCGGGTGGAGTGAAAATGAATCTGACAACATAATTCGAACTTTGTGTTAGCTGGGAAAAATACTCTTGGGAAACTATTATGGTTGTGGAACCCACGAAAGTTGTTCGCAATGGAAAGCTATAGTTTACGTAATTCTGCATTTTATAAAATGGTGAAACGCGTATGCGCGGAACATTAATAGAATCTCATCCTTGGACCGTTGCGGGGTCACTGAACAAACAACGCGCCAGCATAAAAAATAGTTCGCTTATTAACTACCAGTAATTAATTAACGGGGACCTAAAATACTAAAAAAGAAGGATAGGATCATCACCTCCAATCCCGATTCATATTTCTTATTTAATTAGTGAAAAGAGAAGTGTTAATAAACAAACTACATTTCAATTTTATCCACGTTTTTGGCTTCATTACATGGTCTTGACTACATGATAAACAATATCTGTTGAAGTTGTATGCAACGTATCGTCATAATATTTAGCCAACCAATATTGTGGGACACCAAAAATCTAAATACATGAAATTGTTCTTACAGCGGATGTATAATGTGTGAGTGCGACGAACTATATTGAGAAACTGAACATCCATTACGTACTTGCATGTTTATCTGCGAAAATGGTCCTTGTCGGTACATCAGCATAGAGTTCGAATAGAATCGCTGGAATATTGCAAACCATTCAGATTAATCGAACATCTAAATACGCATAATGCTGGTACCACCAGGATGTGTTCTTTCTCCTCACCCCCGTGGCAGCAATTGAATTAAGAGTCAGCCGGGAAATACATTTAAATCAATTGACGACCATTGAGCTAGCGTCACGAGTTTTCAAACGTCCACTGCCATGTATGAAGGCGAGTGACACCACGAGTGCTAACGTCGATCGAGGGCTGTCGTCGTGATCGTATTGAATGACATTGAGCGGTTACACCGCTCGACCATGAAATCCAAGTTATCTCACCTCCCACCTAACAGTCATAGTACTTGCAGTGGATCCTGATGCAGTATGGAATTCCTGTGTGATGGTGTGGATACGTGTCTGCCTATTACACATTACGACCCTCTTCAATTGCCGGCGGTCTTTGTCAGTCAACAGACGAGTTCGGCCGATATGCTTTAGCGATGTATGTGCCCCTTCACGTTTCCACTTCACTATCACATCGGCAACAGTGGACCTAGGGATGTACAGGAGTGTGGAAATCTCGCGTAGAAATGAATGACACAAGTGACACCCAATCACCTTGACCACGTTCGAAGTCCCTGAGTTCCGCGGAGCGCCACATTCTGCTGCCATAACTCAAGTTGCTATCAAGGCTTCGAATGAAGCACTAGTGAAACGGCTGAATTCACGGCTTCCAGAGATTTATGCCACTATATGACATTGGAGAGATCATATGGTTCCTGGAGGTGGCGCAGTGAAACGCTGAAACCGGTAGCCTTCAAAATAAAATAAAATAACATCTTATTTTACACGGCTGGTGGAGAAATTCATTGACATTGATAGTTACAAGAGGTCTTTGTCACATGTAACTGCAATAAATAAATTAATAAGCAATAAGGTGTTTTTAATTTGTTTTTGAATATCCATCGATTTTAAATTTCCTGCCGGATGCCCGCTGGTAACCAATTACAGATTTTTGCACCAGAGTATAAAGTTCCGTTCTGAACCCAATACGGGCTGCGTACCATACAAAAATTTATTTTACATATAATATTTTGGTTTCAAATTTCACAGTCCATAGCTAAATATAACATTTTATCAAAAACAAATGCTGTTTTGGAGAATATACATAATCATTTTATTATCCATCTGAATGTCTCAAAACTTCAAACATAGAACCTCGCCCAATTTATACCCATTGATCTTTAGTTTTAGCACATGTACGCCTTTTGATGTTTGGAAGTGGATAACATGATTCTTTGTGTGAGTAAATTTCTGCGTGGTGTCTGTTTGTTCTAAGTCGTGTCTCCCTACCACTTTCGCGCAACGACGTTCTGAGCGTGTTTTTTAGGGAATTGACTAGTTTGACCTTGGACCTGTTGCTGGTAAGGAGACACCAGACCACACATGACATGTAGAGTTGAGAAGAGTTCAGTGAGACTAGCGATGATATAATCAAATACTTAATGATTTCAGCATCAGCTCCACTGCACTCCCTGTAAAAGAATCTTAATACTAACTAAATTTAGTGGAAGGGGTTCAAGGCTTTCCTATTTTTAGTTAGCTGGTAAAATAACGTCGAAAAAGCAGTTAAGTTTACCATTGGAAATTTTATTCTACTCACAAAACATTGTTTATAAATTGCACTATTGATAAAAGGAAATATTTTAATACAGGATGATAAAAACCAACTGCATTCAACAAAAATGTGAACGAATACTCCCTGAGTTGGTTTCCAAGTTCTACAATGGATCGAAGGATGACTATGCCATATCACATCTATAATCTAGGTTTAAATTAAGTTTCACAAGAGAGAAAACTGTCAAAATGGTCTACAGTGACCCTCAATTATCTTTATTTATTTATCTGCCTTATCGTAAATTACAGTGGCTGATGTGGCTTCTCAATAATTATATAACAGAAAAATCATCGCGTTTCAGATTTTAACTTCAAGTAGCAAATGTGAATACCATGAGATTTAATTGACTATCGACACTAGTATTACGTAAGAAGGGGATGTAACAGATGAGACTTCTGCAGTTCTGAGTGAAGCTTTATGCGCTGTTATGCGGCAATGCGTGCGTTCATTGCCTTGTCGGTGGTTATTCAGCGTCAGGGGGCGGCGGGCGGCGCAGCTCCACACACCTCGTCGTCTCGGAAGCAACTCTCTCTAACTTCTCCTTACTACAATTTACTGAAGTCGGTTTTAGAAAAGCTATCTGGCTGTGTTTTTAACTGACCAATCAGGGTCTCAATGTTAACCTTAAGCTCCGCCTACAAAATTCTGTCTATCCAATGAGAAACGTTATACTTTTCGTGGTGGGGCAATGTTTTTAACGTTTACAACGTAACAGAGACGCGAAAAAGTCTCACTCTAAAACTTGCAGCTGGTGTGGCCCTTTTAGTGTTATCGTAAGATCTATACTGTTCTTCTGGAGGGCTCTATCTTTTAACATGGGCTGGGGGGTGGTTTTGGCGGTCAGCTGGCGACGTGGGTGTCTGTCCCTTATCGTAGGGCCTCCTAGCCTACACGATTCTGCTCTCGGCTTCTGTTCACGTTTCTCCCCTCGGAACTGCGACTGTTTCACGGTGGGAAGGTATGACAGGCATTTAGGCGTTCTTGTGTTAGTCTGTGGTATTCCATTTGCTCACTCGTTGATCGTATTACTTTGGTTAATTTAATGTCAGGATTTATTTGGAGCTATGTGACATACCGCCGGATTTGCTATCATGTCAGGGTTTTCATGGAAGGTGTTGGATTTGCCTGACACCTTCCAAATTTGAAAGTATTTACTGTCAAGCAGTTGTCGGACTGTTCCATTATTCTCTTGACTGGCTCTGGTACTCTGAGATACTTGTGGTAGGTATATTGTTTTAGTTTTCTTGCTTACAATTCGTTATAATACAAATGATTACTCTGAACAGAATTTGAATGGCTCCTTCAAGAATAAATTATGGATAAAACCACAGCTGAGCAACCTACGATGCGTACTTCGTAAAAATTTCAAAAAATTTTACTGAGTTCTGAAACGAATTGCCAACTAAATATGAGTGGGAATATCCTAGTGATGCTAATATAATGATTTTTACATTTCACCGCTTTCAGACCCCACCTACGCTGTCTGATAATAGAGTTTCGCCGGTTACTGCGTCACAAACACACACACACACTTTGTATTTCGATTGTTTTGATATGTCCTATCAGGACTATTACGGGTTGACTGAAAGTTGTGTATTTATTCATATTAATACAGGGTAACATGTACGGTAATGAGAACGTCACATACGTTTTAGTAAAATGAGGCACATTGTTGCCACGTGACAGGAAGTCGCGACGCCTCCTGTCGCTCGCAGCAAACGACGGACTTTTCCACAGAACAGAAAATTCAATTTACGCGATCCGCCGCTGTGGAGCGATCCCGTTTAATCGCGTTTGCCGGCCTTTTCCAGTGTCCGTCCCGAGCTTTTATCTGTCAGCTTTCTCAGGTTTCTCGCTGTCCAATAAAAATCGGGCGTGGCGGAGAGAATTCGACGAGATCCGATAAACCGCCGCCAATTCCGCTCGCTCGCGCGTCGAACCACTCGATCAACAAATGTCGCTGCGCTTTTCGCCGGGAGCGATATTCCGTTGTTTTGTGGGCGGGGCTCCCGCAGATACTCACCGCAGAGAAGCGACAGCTAACTGAAAGTTGCAATTTTATACATAGGAGCAAAGCAATCCACGTTTGATTAGTCCACAATTTAATAAATATTGCGAACAGGCTATAAGTATCTGTACGAACGCAGCGTGTGTAACTATCAACGCAACTCAATATTGCCAACATATTCATCACGATAGATTCCACAAATGTGTTTAATTTAAATTTATCGTTTATTTTGCCATCTCAGTTACACATATATTCTTCTGACATGACTGTTCTTCGACAACTCGGGTTAATTTTTTTCCCACACGGAGTTGGGCAAGAACCTCAAAGCAGGAATATTCATTAATAGTTTGACCTTCAGGAAACCAACGAAGATATACAAATCCATGAATATACAGAAAAATCATTAGCGCTTTGAAAATTGATTTGCTCATTCGAGTTTTATTTGCTCTCGTTGAAATTGGGCCCTTCCAGTGCTTGGATTGGTGCTTAATTTCTGGATCATAAGTGAAAAGCAAGGATTCGTTACACGGTATCACTCTTTCCAAGAAATCAGTGTCATTTTCAGTAGTATTCAAAGTGTCAGTACAAACATTTTCACGAGACTCTTTTTGTTCAGTAGTGAGAATTTTCGACACCTCCGCATATGCTTTTCTCACGTTAAACTGGCTCTGCAAAATTTGCCTGACGCATTCTTTGTCAATTCTCGCAGTTTGAGCAATCAATAGGATACTCAACTGACGTTCAGATCGAATCAGATTACCTACTCTTTCAATATTTTCATCCGTTTTTGATGCTGAAGGGCGTCCCGGGCGTGAGTCATCTTCAACTTCTCGGCAATGTTGGAAAAGCTTGAATCACTAGAAAACTGACGCAACTGAAAGCAACCTACTCCATACACTTCCTTTAGTAACAAATAGTTTTCAGGAGCAGTTTTTCCAAGTTTCATGTGAAACTTCGGGACAATTTATTACTCTATTATTACATTTAGCATTTTTCCGGCAAAACAAAATAAACAGCTCATACACTAACGAAGGCCACAGCCACCCCGATTTGTCTACGGGTAACGCTTGTTTCACAACAATTCTCTCAAACATGACGTCATATTGAGGTTAAGCGCAGTATCGACAATCGAGTGTCGGCATCGACTTTGTGACAAGAAAAAGTATAAATGTTATCGCTCCTCGATTCAGTGGTAGTAAATTAAGCAGTTCTCTTAGGTCTCTGCCTAAGCAAACATTCGGAAATCGCTAAATATTTATTTCATCCTTCGTTATCAAATTAGACGGAACGTAAATAGCCGGCCGTTGCGACCGATAGGTTCTAGGCGCTTCTGCCCGGAGCCGCGCGACAGCTACGGTCGCCGGTTCGAATCATCTCTGGGGCATGGATGTGTGTGATGTCCTTGGGTTAGTTAGGTTTAAGTAGTTCTAAGTTCTAGGGGACCACTAACCTAGGATGTTAAGTCCCATAGTGCTCAGAGCCATTTTTGGGACGTAAATAACATTGAATGTTACAGAACATACTTGTATTACATTCATAAGAAAGACCGAGAATGCGTTAACGACGCTACAAAAATATTTGCCTGTGGTGGGATGCGAACCTGCTCTAGCACTTAATCACTTGATGATTGCTTCCTTTCATATTATCATATTCTCACTTGAAGGTTTATATCGATGATGCGTTATCAACTGACATTTATGATAATTGTGACGTGTTTGTGACAGTATTTTCAGTGTTCCATTACCCTGAAACGGCATACTGAAAATTATAAACCAAACGTGTTTCATGCTTAACTAGTAAATTATTGACTATAATATCTCGCTCCTAAGAGAGCACTCTTAAATTATAGCATTAACCGTCGATAAACCATTGTGTCATATTTTATTATATCAATAACTATGATAAATCATTCCAAGTATAGCGTGTTTGTTGTAAATCTGCCGTTCGCGTGCATTAAGCCTTGTGAGTGGCACGTATCGAATGCTAACAAAATTCGATAGCCAATCATGCGGTTGTCGATATACCGCGTGACGTCAAATGACGTCACGTTTGCGGGAATTTCTGTGAAACGTGCATTAACCATTTGTGTACAGACACAAACACGCTGCATTCAAGTGAGAAAGCTTCATTCTGCACAGTTATTTGTCGTTCATTTTTGGCGCATATGTACTTATTCTGTGATTCCTGTTATTTTACAGCCACACCTCGTACGTAGTTACACAAGAATCTGTCATATCCATATTGATTAACACGAGATAACAGAGTAAAAACTGGAACTATACAAGGAACCACTCCGTCATTATCCTTAAGTCGTTTAGGAAAATCATGGTAACCTGAATTCCACTTGTCGAATGTATGTAGTAACAAGTTTGTTTCTGTGTCCATCCTCCGCAGAAAGCGTATAAATACTTGTTTTGTAAATAAAACTGCCTTTTGCTGCTGCTAGTTACTTTATTTATCCCATACTCGTTTCGCCTTCTCCTGTTCTAAGGCATCAAATGGTTCAAATGGCTCAGAGCACTATGGGACTTAACTTCTGAGGTCATCAGTCCCCTAGAACTTAGAAATACTTAAACCTAACTAACCTAAGGACATCACACACATCCATGCCCGAGGCAGGATTCGAACCTGGGACCGTAGCGGTCGCGCGGTTCCAGACTGTAGCGCCTAGAACCGCTCGGTCACACCGGCCGGCCTCTAAGGCATCATCAGTGGGATCTACAACGATACAGCTTTCTTAGTTATAGATTATCAAACAGTTCACTTCACCATTTTTTGTAGAAAAAGTAATTAGTTACGATTTGCTGATCTGCGTTTCCTCACATCTAGTCTCTGGTCTTTTTTAGAAAAAAATCGCTAAGTGAACTGTTTGATAATCAATAACTAACAGAACTGTATCTTTGTACATCCCACTGATGATGCCTTAGAATAGGAGAAAGCGAAACGCGTATGGGATAAATAAAGTAACTAGCAGCAGGAAAACGCAGTTTTATTTACAAAACAAGGATGTAATAATGTCGTCCCAGAATAAAGAGAGTTAGATCGCTCGGTGTCGTGTGGAAATGGGGGCCAGCCTTTTGTAATTACGTCTCAGATACTTCAGTGTATATCTAGTCATACATTTACACCGTTTACATGAGTGCCCCAAATTCGGTTTTCGAAAATAGATTTCCCAGTACGTTTCTGGTTAGCCAAGAAAACAATACGATATCGATTCTGATAATGGTGCTCGTTGCTGCGTTTCCTCAACTACAATCGATATTCGCTTTCCCGCAAACGCTCAGCTATTTTTGAAACATAATTGGGTTGTCAAGTTTCTAACAGCTTTTAAATATGTTAATATTGTTTATATGGGTGAATAGATTTTAGAAGGTGTAAAGGAGAAACAGCAAGAAATTATCCATTTCTTTTATTTGAATAACGAAAGAGACATTTTACATTAATTAGATGTAGAGAAATGTGTAAACGAATGCATAAGAAAATTAAGGCCGATTATAAACAACAATCCTATCTTCTCCATACCTGGCTAGTTTGCAAAATCTCTCTCCCAGTGGCAGATGCTTTCTGACACAAATCGTGGCTAGTCCTTTGCACTGGAAAATGCATGCATTTTTACTAATTCGGGAGTTTCCTAGCAGTTTCAAGTCTCCAAAACGTTGGCGAAGAATAATTTTCCATATGAACACTCGCACTTTTTTCACAACATGTGGAATTTAGTTCTGTAAATAAAACAGTTCGCAGCACATTGATTGGATGAGAGCAGATTTGCAACCTTCACCTACTTCTCACGAGTTTACTGACATTCACAAGGTAAAAATGCTAACAAAGTACTTGTAGGGGCCGCCCCCTGCTGGGCTAAAAATCCTACTAATTCGCCAGGAAGCATACTGAGTTCCTCCGCGACGTCGTTAGATGAAATAACGCAGTATTCATAATTATTTATTTTTTTACTGAAATTACGAGTCGTTGCTTCTTCTTCCGTGTCGACTGGCGGCTGCGCAATGCAGAGAAGAATGCGATGAATCCAGTATCACACTCACGGCTGCCGAAGTCGCTCCATCAGCTCGGAGTGGAAGTCGATAATTCCCGGATGCGGCGGTTTTGCCGCCTGCAGGCGAGGTATGTACGCCCCGGCGGTAGCTCATTTTCGAGAGAGCGAAATGTGTGTTTCATTCACAAGCCGTTTCGGAGAATACTCCATCCCTCATAAATCATAGCCCGCGTTGTCGCTTCAGGTGGAATGCGATGTCGTATGCTGTGAAGTCGTGCTGAACGCAGAACCCGTCCTATCAGTGTGAAAGACCTACAGACCCGTGTGACGTTGGAGGTGGCCGTATCTTGTCTTGAAACGGAGTCTTGTTGGTAGACCGTTGAACTACCTCCCAGCGCTGGCTGCTGCGCTGACGTCAGTACTAGATGCTGGACCCTACCTGCCTTGGCTTCAGTTCGCTGATCGTCTCGTAGTACAGCAAGTGCAATACCAACACTGGAAAAATCTCAAACACCAAATATTAGCATAATGAGAGAATCCAGAGTGACCGACGTCAACGCCATCGATGCTATTGATTGACTGTAAAACGCTGGTGGCGGTGGGGGAGGGGGAGTATTTATGTGGCGAGGAGAGGCTGTACGATGCCATTCGTAGTGACCGAATTGATTCTGCTCTCCCCGAGTCGTCAGCGATCTTCAGTTCGTGTACATTTCTCTAACGAACATGTTACAAGGTCCTTACAGCTTACTCAAACTCCTGCTAGACGTTGATATGTCCTGCCTGGCATCTCTTATGTAGCGTCGTGGGAGTAACGAAGCCGGTTCGGTCGGCATTGCTCTAAACATTTTCTACTGAGTTGCTCGCGTCTCTCTGAAGGTTGGGTAGGTGCCTGTTTTTCCTGTACCTGTACCGAAATGTTCACGCCTCCTAGCTGACGGCTGGCGACACTACCATGAGACTGGGTAATGATGATTGTTGGAACTTAGAGAATTTTTGTCGTATAGCATAACCCTACATATTAGTAAAATTCCTCTCGAACTTTACCCTTTCCCATATGTTTGATTAACCATCTTACATATTTACAATTAGTTTGAACCTTCCGTTCCTATGATAACAGAGATTCTTATCCTAGCTCAACATTACCTTTCTTGCTTCCTTCTTTTTACATTTTACTCTACAATCTCTTACTTACTTGTACGAATCCATGCCAAAGGAATTTTGTGCACAGTTGTTGGCTTTGCATGGTTTCCTTTCTTCCAGAGGCAAAAATAGACTGCACAAATAGAAGCTAGTACCACCATAACAATAGTGGCCGATACACCAATCGATATAACATTTTGTTTGCTCTTCTCTCGATCTCCCTGAACAAAATGGTTCAAATGGCTCTAAGCACTATGTGACTTAACATATGTGGTCATTAGTCCCCTAGACTTAGAACTACTCATATCTAATTAACCTAAGGACATCACACAAATCCATGCCAGAGGGTGTACTCGAACCTGCGACCGTAGCAGCTGCGCGGTTCGGGAGTGAAGCGCCTAGAACCGCTCGGCCACAGCGGCTGGCTCTCTCTGAACAGACTATAACATTTGATCTACCGTAATCTGTCCTTTTTCTCTAATGACTGTTTCATCTATTGTCCGTAGTGAACTGGGATGTAAAGCATTATTTAGGAAAGTTAGGACCTGTGTGGAAACACGCTAAAAGGTTTCTCCAGCCAATACAACATTGAACGAGTTCCTGTACTTACCGTGGTACCTATAATTGTAGCAGGAAGTGAAATTTTGTTCTGGCTGCATCACACTTTGTTCCGTTTCCTAATAATCTACTTTGCCTTAACAGTTTTCTCATCGCTGTGAATGTCTCACATTGAAGTGACAAAAATCATGGGATACCTTCCGAATACCGTGTCGGACCTCCTGTTGCTCGGTGGCCTGTGGCACGGACTCAAGTCTTTCAAAGTCCCTTGTAGACATACTAGGCCATGCTGGCTCTATAGCCCCCCCCCCTTAATTCCTTAATTGCGAAAGTATTGCCAGTGTGGGATTTTGTACACGAACTGCCCTGTACACGAAATTTCTCGTAAATGTTCGATGGGATCCACGCTGAGCGATCTAGGTGGCCAGATCATGCGCAAGAATTTTCCAGAACGTTCAGAACGTTCTTAAAACAAGTTTCGAACAATTGTGGCCTGCTGTCCTTGTCCTTTGGCAACATGACGTCCATGAATGGTTACAAATGGTCTCCAAGTAGCCAAATATAACCATTGCCAGTCTATGATCGGTTCACTGTTGCAATAATAGGCCGCCATCCGGTGGGCCACAGTTGCAGATACGCATGCTGCCATTACAAAGCCGCGTTTCCTACAGCCACCATCGCGGCACGAGGGTGCTGCCAAGAACGATTACGCCTCTGACAACGAGGGGCAAGCACCCTCTCTCCGGAGATCCAGCGGCAGCAGTAATTAAGTTCGAAGATTCATAGAATGAGCCCATTTTGTGCGTTTGGCAGTTGAAAAACAGGCTTTCATAGTGACCAGGGTTCTACATCTTCAGAACAGGAATTGTACTGAAGAGTGACAGATTTATAAATCTTTTAGATCTATATATATTTCTATATTCAGAGCTACTGTTAACAACTGGCGCTGCAACTACAGCGACAAAGTTATGTATTATTTCTACTATTTGATACTGAATGTAGCAAAAATTAATATCTGAACTCTCTGCTCATGAACAACATTTGTTCCTCACTTCTGTATCCACTTAAGTACAACACAGCGTGCAAAGAAGACATAACAAATGGGACCAGAGGCGTCAGTCTATTCCATGTAATGGAGCCACCACCAGCTTGCACAGTGTCATGTTGACAGCTTTGGTCCATGCCTTCGGGAGTCTGCGCCATACTCGAACCCTACCACCAGCTTTTACCAACCGAAATTGGCACTCACTTGAGCAGGCCACAGTTTTCCAGTCAACTATGGTCCGTCTGCTGCCATAGCCCATTAACGCCAAATTTCGCTACACTTCCGTAACAAATGCGTTCGTCGTACGTCCCAATTGATTTCCGCGGTTATTTCACACTGTGTTGCTTGTATGTTAGGACCGACAACTCTCCGTAAATGTTGGTGCCCTTGGTTGTCAAGTGACCATCGGCCATTGCGTCGTCCTTGGAGAGATGTAATGGCACACTCTCGACACTGTGGATCTCGGAATACTGAATTCCATACTATCACCGAAATGGAATGTCCCTGCATCTACCTCCAACCATCAGTCCACGTTCAAAGTCTGTTAACTCCTGTCGTGCAGCTACAATCAAGTTGGAAAATTTTCACATGGATCACCAGGGTACAAATAACAGCTCCGTCACTACAATGACCTTTTATAAGAGATACTACCGCCGTCTGTACATGTGCATATCGCTGTCCCATGAATTTTACCGTTTCTAGCTAAAACATAGAACACAACCAGTGACTGCCAATCCTCCGAATATGTGGGTGTGACGCTAGTACTACTTTTTTTTTAAATTCTGGTGATTCTATATTCCCTAGCAAACAACTGAGTTTAATACGATCGTTTTTCATTTGGAACAACCTGTGCTGTATAGATGATATTTAGCTCCTTGACCCAACTCTTAAGACCTTCTATTGACATAACGCAGAGCATATGAAACAAGTAAGGCTTGCTTAGTTTACACTTGTACCCACTTATCGATAACTTTGACCAGATGCAGACGGATAGTGAATTTAAACTTTCAACTGGAAATCTGAGTAAAACTTAAATGTAGAAACATGGAAGAAGAGTGCTATATTGTTCTTCATTAGTGGTACAACGTGTCATAAGGTCAAAATTAAATGTTCTAATGGCTGGATAGTCATCATCTTTGCTTTGCGTAAATGCAAGAACATTACATTCTTGATCACATATTATGACGTCATCTCTGACACCACCTAGTAGAAAAGATGGGTCCCCTATTTGATCAGGAAAAAATGGTACCTCACAGAAAACTACTATAGGAAACTAAGAAATTAACATCAATCTAACTAGCCCAACACAAAATTAAATATAATACATTGTTACTTTGTCACTTCCTGCTAGACCTAAGCTTATAAGCTACATTCAATGCTACTCTCCTTCCATGTGGTAATTTATTTTTCTGTGGTAATGGTGCAGGTATTTGTCATATCACATCAATTCTACGCTTCAAAGTTTTATTGCGAATAACAATTACAACCGACATTAATACCAGTAATTGCAACTTGACGGTAGCTGGTGAAGTCATCTCCACTAGTGGGTATGGTCCTTGAAACTGCTTCAAGAACTTCTTAGTTTTACCTTCTGGAGTATACGGATTTTCTAATAGAACCAATTGTCCTACTCTGTATTGAGCTAATCGTCTCAGACTCCGCCCAGTCCACTCTTGGTGCTACAGTGCCTTTGTGATTGCACATTTCACTCGCTGCCAAACTTCTTTTAACGTTTTCGAAAATTGCTTCATAAGTTGGACCTGTCTCCTATATTTCACTGCACTAAATCAAAAGATGACGGCATCCTTCGTCAATGCATTACTTCGTACATTGAAAGACCTGTCCTTGTGTGTATTTTTGTGTTGTACACACTCCCCAGTGTAAATGTTGACAATTCACATAATGACTTACAGTCTTAGCTATGGTACAGTGGACTCATTCTGTATGACCATTAGCTTGTGTGTGGAATGGACTAGGCTCCTATTTCTTTATTCTCAGTAGATGACATAACTTTTTAATCAGATTAGAATGAAAATTAGTTCTTTGATCTGTGACAATAATGGTAAATGGGCTACATAACAAACTGTTATCCAAGGGCTTGAGCTATAATGCTCACTTTCTGCTCTGATACTGCTATCACAACAAGGTATCTTAAAGAATTGTCGATCAATGTCAGTGTGTACATATTATCCTCTAAACTCCCATTAAACGCCCCAAACATATCAATTCCTGTAATTTGACAAGGTTTCTCCAATTCAGGTACTCTCTGAAGTCGCATCTTCTGGTGACTCAAAGATGTTCATTGAGCACATGGAATGCAGCTTTTTACATATTGCTCCACACCACCTTGTCTTATTCTCCACCAGAATCTCTCTGTGACACATCTTTCAGTAGTTCTCCTACCCCGATATCCTGGTAGAACATGACGTGATAGTTGTAACGTTTTGGCCCACATTTAGTTGACTTACTTAATACACCTTCTTGCACAAGAAATTGTGGTTGTTTACTATACACTTGGAATTCTGTATCCACTGTCTGTGTCTCCTTCAAATCTGCTAGTCTCAATCCCAATACCTGGAACACTGCAGTATTCCTACTAAATATATCCATATTCATGTGCTTGAAACCACGCTGATGCATTACTTCATACTGAAACACATCAATTTCAGTGTCCATCATGTCAATCGACTTGAAGGGTCTTTTAGTCCTATAACCACCTCAAGGATGCAGTCTGTAGTGTATTCAAATTTATAGCTATATAGACAACAATGGAATATTAAGTACCATATACCAAACATAACATCTCCATTTACATATTAGGATAATTGTGCTCTGTCTTATTCAGCTGGCAAGATGCATGGTCTACCAGATGCTCTTGCCCATGTAAACTTTGACTTAAAATGACTGCCAGAGCTCTATTATTTGCATCACATGACAATACAAATTCTTTAGTAAAATTGGGAAAAATTAATACAGGATCTGAAGCTAGAATCTCTTTCATATTTTTAAGAAACGTAACTCCTTTTTTTAATAATGTAATCAGTGACTATCCAGTTTCTGCAAAGCCTTTTGAAGAGTTTTGGGCTATAATTTGCTAAGCCAAGAAATGATTACAAAAACTTAACTGTTTGTAGAACTGAGAGATCATGTACAGTTGAAGTCAGATGAATATCTGTCCTTCGTCCATCTTGACTAATAATATGCCCCAGATAAGTAAATTGTGTCTAGATAAAATGACGTTGCTTACCATGAGACTAACTGTTTTCAATCCATCACATAATTCACTTAGGCATTCTGCGTGTTCATCTAGATTTTTGGAAAACGAATGATGTGATCCAAATAGACACGCATTTTCTCAGTTTCAACTCTAAAGGACTTCATGTAACAAGCTCTGAAATGTTGCAGCTGCGTCTTTTAACCCAAAAGGGATTCTGTGATACTGGTAGTAAGTGGACGGTGTCGTGAAAGCTGCTTTCGGATTATCTGCTGGACACACTTCAGTCTGGTGATACCCCACACCTAAAAATGTATCAGGGAAAAGAATTTACACTGTCCCAGGTTATCCAAAGTTTCAATTATATTTAGAAAATGGATATGCAGCAGCTACTGCACGTTCATTTAAAAATTTATAAGCGCAACAGAATCTATATTTTCTTATTCCATCTGCAGATTTTTTGGCACAATTGCTATATTTGCTGAAAAACGACTGTCGCTGTGCTCTTATGACTTCATAAAGCTGTTGATCTATGAACTGTGCTATTAACAGCTGGAGCTGTTTTTATAACATATACTACTTACAGTGCACTGGTACATAAATATCTGGTGGAATATGATGCTGTGTTATAGGTGTGACTGCTAAAGGAACTTCTGAATTAAACAAATCTCTGTACCGAACTAACAATGACACCATGGCTGATCAGTCATTGGCTTTAAAGTGACTAACTTTGTTATGTAACAAAGACATGCTGACGATTTGCGTGATTCTGTATTCTGTTTCTGAATCATCGATGTATGCTTCACCGAGTACTTGTAGTGTAGTCATAACCAATACATTCGGAAGACTTACTGCATTCATTCCGAAATTATCCAGGTTTACAGGTGCCATAACCTGGTCATTTACTTCCCTGGCATGTACTATAGTTCTTCGTATAACAGACTGCTGTTTATCCAACATGTCATTACTTGACGGAGGATGACATGAAGCCTGTTGTGGAACACTGATGTCTGTCGTAAACCAAATTAAATTTCCTATACCTGCTGATACTCTGTCATATGAAACAACTTTTAATGTACTTCTACGCAGTTCAGTTGGCACCACTTTAGCAACGGGTGAAACTTATGACTTCATAAAGCTGTTGATCTATGAACTGTGCTATTAACAGCTGGAGATGTTTTTATAACCTATACTACTTACAGTGCAGTGGTACATAAATATTTGGTGGAATATGATGCTGTGTTATAGGTGTGGCTGGTAAAGGAACTTCTGAATTAAACAAATCTCTGTACCGAACTAACAATGACACCATGGCTGATCAGTCATTGGCTTTAAAGTGACTAACTTTGTTATGTAACACAGACATGCTGACGATTTGCGTGATTCTGTATTCTGTTTCTGAATCATCGATGTATGCTTCACCGAATACTTGTAGTGTAGTCATAACCAATACATTCGGAAGACTTACTGCATTCATTCCGAAATTATCCAGGTTTACAGGTGCCATAACCTGGTCATTTACTTCCCTGTCATGTACTATAGTTCTTCGTATAACAGACTGCTGTTTATCCAACATGTCATTACTTGACGGAGGATGACATGAAGCCTGTTGTGGAACACTGATGTCTGTCGTAAACCAAATTAAATTTCCTATACCTGCTGATACTCTGTCATATGAAACAACTTTTAATGTACTTCTACACAGTTCAGTTGGCACCACTTTAGCAACGGGTGAAACAGAAACATTTTCAGCTTTTACACCCATCGAAAAGAAATCCATGTTGAGTTCAACTGTTACCAGAGGTCGATCTTAGCATGATGGCTAACCACAAAGTCTAATCCGAGAACGTATGTCATGGATTATAAGATGCTACAGAGTATAAGACGCACCTTAATTTCTAATCAGTACTTTTTAAAAAATAACGTTTTTAGCATTTTTATTATTAGATTGCAAAGCCAGACTAAAAAAAATTCCTAGTTTATAAAACCGAAGTGACCTTTCAAATCTTTGAAAATCGTCATCTGAACTTTCGTCTTCTTCCCCTTCTTCCTCCTCTTTGTCGTCATCGTTGCCCTCTTCATCTATAAGATAGTCTTCACTGCCATCGATTGCGTTACTTGTGCTGCCCTTCTTGAAAGATTTAACAATAATGTCTTCTCTCACTCTAGACCACGACTGTTTTATCCACTGACACACTTGTTTAATCGTAGATCATTTTAAAACTCCATTCTGTGCGAATTCATCTTGGGTTTCAACCATCATCAGTTTTTTCCGCTCCTCTCTCATATACACTTTAAACGGTTAGTGTATCGAGACATCAAGAGGCTGCAGTTGTGAAGTAACTCTTCTCGGAATAACAGCAAGATCTGTGTTTCCCTGTCTCATTTTCTCTTTATAGATTTTTTCAAATGACAACTAAACTGATCTAGCACAAAAAGCGAATTATTCAGTGAAACAATTTCCCTTCTTGACCCACACCCTGCTCATACTAGTTTCGTCCATCCAGCCCTTGTCATGTACGTAAACGACAACACCTGTCGGTATTTCAGATTGTTTTGGCACTGTTTTGCGCTTGAGAATGGTCAATGGATTAAGGTTAATACTGTCAGCACAACATTAAAGGACAACAGTGTAGTGGATATTTTCATGTCCACATTATTTTATAGGTACAGTTTTGGTACCTTTCATGGCAAAAGTTCTCTTGCTCGAAAATCAAATGTCAGAGGAGGTTCGTCCATATTCGCTGTTTGGTTTAGTTCCACCCTGTTTCCTTCCGATGTTGAATGATAAAGCAATCGAAAGGTAATATTTTCTTTTCATACTCTTCCTGCTTTTTCTGAGATATTTTGGTTTTGGCTCGCATACTAAGTCCATGACACTTCATAAACATTAACGCCAGCCAATTCCGTCTCCTTAAAATCTGTTAACTTCCACTGTAGCGCTAGATTTTGTATTAATTTCAATGTCATTTTGACGGCGTCCCTGAAACCATTTCAGTTCACCATCTTCTAGCTTTGACCATTTTGCATTCGGTCCTCTATTTGCACATTTACTCTTCCTCATATTTTTTAGTTCTTCTTTACGATGGGGGACTGATGACCTTAGCTGTTTAGTCCCCCTTAAACATCCCAACAACCACCACCACCATCTTCTTTACGAGCCCATCAATCGTGAGTGGTTTTCTCTGTTGGTAGAGGTCCGAAATGCCGCTCAGCTGCTCTGTTTCGACGTTCTTATGCATATGCTATTACTTTCAATTTATAGCGCGTATCATATGAACACCTTTAATTTTTTTCAGTTATGAAACTAGCTACTAACAGAAATATTGCACTGTTACCGGTGACATAAATCGCTTTCTATTCAAGTTCACTGGCACCGTAGATTGCAATGACGTATCGTATTCTATAGTCAGTGTTCTGGGTTTGTGATGGCGAGGCGGAAGAGAACAGTGTTAGGAAGCTTGTGAATTCACATGCAACTCATGTTCGTTGCACCGAAGCACTGCCGCTGCCAGTCGAATCCAATGTTGCCAGATGCAGATAGGTTTCCCGTGGCATCGAATATATGGCCATTTTTAAGACAGGCCGGACATTTTTATATTGATTTCTAGGATAAGATACAACAGAATCTTCGAGGCAATTTTCGAAGAAACAAGTGCTTCCTATAATCTCTAAAATAATCCCTGCCCCACAGCTCACCACTTGCATATGCTCCTGATGCCATGTGTTTCCTATTTCAAACCTGAGCGATGTTGCCCTCACTGAAGCTATTTTGATACCTCCTAGTGTGCACAATTTGCATCTCGGCGTTTTGAATCTCTCGGGGCTCACAACCGATACGTGTGTCCCAGTGTCTTCTAAAAACTTACAGTTTTCTTTTATATCCATGCTATCAAGCAATAATCCGCCTCTGAGTATGATTTTACAGTATTGCGATTTACTGGGAACGCTTCCCAATGGAAGGAACATTCTCACTGACTTTTAATTGTTTCTTTCTCGCATTTTGCTTCTCCTGTTTCCTAGCTTCATAGATGGATCCTGAGCCTTATGAACGTACTCAGGGAATTATAACACTGTGGTTGGCGACACTGTATCTTTAAAGGGACCTACTGACCACAACAATAACACTCGTTACCTGATCTGAATATTCTCCAGTTCTCTATGCGTTCCACTTGTACTGTCCACTTCTTGTAAAAGCATAGCAAAGCAAAATGCCGTGGCTAAATCCTCACGGTTTTCCATTCGTAGCCATCTTGAACCACTGTTTGGTTCACCTTCTTTGCTAAATTTTTGAGTTTCTTCCTAAAAACTGCGTACTGTTCTGTTTTCTAGGCTTGTGACATAGTCCCTCCTTTATCTCACTTACTGTGTAGGTCTTTGCCTCGCCATTAACGCGTAACTTGAAAATCCGCAAGCATGTCTCATCTGACTAGCTACTCAACGTCTCCATAGTTAATATATCGTCTATTAACACAGTAACGTCGTCTGTTGTTTTTCTGGAGTAGGAAGTTATTAGATTTGCGCCTAAAGGATCAGTTCATCACGAAAGACCACTTAGACTCACACAAACCCATTGAAGCTGTTGTTCTCCCAATAAAGGTTATACTTGTTGCTTTAGCTCTTCGTTAAATGTTTACTGCTGTTCGTTTCCTACAAGAATTTCGAAACGTGCTCCATAAGAGCGTATATTAATATATTAATATTAGCTGCACATGTTTGTGTAATGTACCTTTACCTCTTTACGCTAATAAAGTAGCATTACTTACGACAATAAATCAACAGAAAAAAGTTAAACAATTACACTTAATTGCTGCACCTAATCATTAACCAAGAACACTCTGAACAATCAGTCGCCTTGTGATCGTATTTTCTACGTCTCATACACGTTTCTGGTACAAATCTGTCATGGGGTGCCAAAGGCCTCGTAAAATTACAGATTTTGCGAAGTGTCGGACCAAGATACTCATGCCGACTGTTACCGTTGTAATGCGATAAGTGTGCCGGTTCTCTTGGTCTATACAAGCTCACTTCAATGTGATCTAACCTGTACACAGCAAAGAATATTTTAGCACTCCGTCTTCAGGCCACGAGTGGCCTACCGGGACCATCCGACCGCCGAGTCATCCTTAGTGGAGGATGCGGATAGGAGGGGCGTGGGGTCAGCACACCGCTCTCCCGGTCGTTATGATGGTATTCTTGACCGAAACCGCTACTATTCGGTCGAGTAGCTCCTCAATTGGCATCACGAGGCTGAGTGCACCCCGAAAAGTGGAAACAGCTCATGGCGGCCTGGATGGTCACCCATCCAAGTGCCGACCACGCCCGACAGTGCTTAACTTCGGTGATCTCACGCGAACCGGTGTATCCACTGCGGCAAGACCGACAAAACAAAAAATATAGTTTTTCTTTTGAGGAAAAATAACAAAGTCTTCTCTTTGACTCACTCTTTGTGACTGCTGCTGATGTTACTGTACTGGATAGTTAGTGGACATCCTATTCTTGTTGGCGCTGGGCTGAAGCACTTCTTCACACCAATTTGTAGGGGCCCCACTATATTGGGCCGGGATTCAATATTCACAATTATTCCATTTATTACTGGAAATAGAAGTTGTTACTGCTTCTCCTGCGTCGACTGGCGGCTACGTATGCCAAGAAGAATACGCTGAATCCGATAGTGGACCACCCTGATGCGGCCGTTTTGCTGGTCGCTGGCGGTGTAGGCGCGCTCCTTTGGCAGCTCAGCTTGGATACAGCGGTAACGACGCCCCCGTGTGTCTTTTGACTCACACGCTGTTCCGGGGAGCACACACTCCCTTCCGGATCAATGCCTGCGTTGTCCCCTCAGGTGACGGCAATGTCAGAGGCCGTTTAGTCGGGCTGAATGTTGAACCTGGCCCGCCGGTACGGTAGGCCTTCGGACACGGCGGTGTTGGAATTGTAGAGCACCTTCTACCCTGCGCTGGAGTTTGTACTAACCATCAGCGCTGGTTGCTGTGCTGATCTCAGTATTGGATGCTGGGCTCCACCAGCTGTGGCTTCGGATCACTGATCGTACCGTAGGGCAGCGCGAGCAAGACCGACACTGGAACAATCTCACACACAAAAGATGGTATCATGCCATAACAAGAGAGTAGACAGCGAACGACATGAACGCCATCGATCCTACTGATCGTGTGCCAGTAGCTGGTGGCGACGGAGTACTTTGGCTCAAATGGCTCTGAGCACTACGGGACTTAACATCTGCGGTCATCAGTCCCCTACGACTTAGAACTACTTAAACCTAACTAACCTAAGGACATCACACACATCCATGCCCGAGGCAGGATTCGAACCTGCGACCGTAGCAGTCGCGCGGTTCCGGACTGCGCGCCTAGAACCGCTAGACCACCGCGGCCGGTGGAGTACTTTTGACTCCAAGAAGAGCTCTGCTCTACGACGTCATTCGTAATGACTGATTTGATTCTGCTCTTCCCCAGCTCGTCAGCGGTGTTCGTTCCGCTACATTTGCTTAACGAATTTATTGAAGAGCCTTCAAAGCTAGAGGTAAACTCATGCTCATAAATTAGGAATAACGCTGATACATGGTGAAACAACGCTCTGGTGGGCGGTTTGCGGATTTAAATCACCTCGTGGTATGACCATGCGGTGCATCTGACCTGCGGTCGTCGCACGGTGGCGCTGGCAGCAGTCCCCATACGCTGAGGTGTGTTGGTGCATGTCAGAGTACGGTGCAGCGAGTAAGTGTCCAGACATTTTCAGAAGTGCTGATGGTGACTGTGTGTTGAAATGGCTCAAAGAACCCACATTGATGACGTTATGAGGGGCAGAATACTAGGGTAACTGGAGGCTGGTCAAACACGGCAGGTCGTAGCATGGGCCCTTTGTGTGCCACAAAATGTGAAGATTATGGCAACGATTCCAGCAGACAGGAAACGTGTCCAGGCGCTACAGTACGGGACGTCCACAGTGTACAACACCACAAGAAGACCGATATCTCATCATCAGTGCCCGCAGACGGCTATGGAGTACTGCAGATAGCCTAGCTCGGGACCTAATCGCAGCCACTGGAACAGTTGTCTACACACAGTCTACAGACGACTGAACAGACATTGTTTATTCGCCTGGAGACCTGCAAGGTGCATTCCACTGACCCCTGGTCACAGGAGAGCCCGTAAACCCTGGTGTCAAGAACACAGTACATGGTGTTTGGAACAGTGGTTCCAGGTTATGTTCACGGACGAGTCCAGGTATAGCCTGAACAGTGATTCTCGCCGGTTTTTCATCTGGCGTGAACCAGGAACCAGATACCAACCCCTTAATGTCTTTGAAAGGGACCTGTACGGAGGCCGTGGTTTGATGGTGTAGGGTGTGGTGGTGTCAGCAGAGAAGCAGTAAGAGCAGAATGTCAGGGCCCCCAGAGCACAGTGACTTCGTACTTGCAGTTGTCGTTGCATGTCATCTGAGAACAAACTTCTGGGCGACATTTCATTCCATCTAAGGCTGGCCAAGTCGACTGTTGGTAATGTGATTGAGAAGTGGAAATGCGAAGAAATACCCGTAGCTGAAGCAAGCCCTGGCAACCCCTTTGTCTACTGCCATACAGAGACCATCGAACATTGTGGAGGATGGTTGTAAAAATCGCACGAAATCAGCGCTGCAAATCACCTGTGAGATTCAAAAGTGCTTCTAGCAGTCCAGCTGTCACAATGATTGTGCGTAGTAAGTTGGAAGCCAGACATTTCTGTACTCAGTTCTAAGTAACGCTTGGAGTGTAAACAGTAAGGCCGCTGGACAGTGGATGACAGGAGATGGGTGGTTTGGAATGTACTCGTTGGAAATCCGATGGAAGAATGTCGTATGCCATCAATTGCAATAGTGAAGAGCGAAATGAAGTGAAGCGTGGAGAAGATCGTGTTACGGTCTGGGAATGACTTCGTGGTTAGTGTGTGGTCCATTTATTGTGCACAAGAAAACGCTTCATGCGGAAGAATATGAAAATATCTTACAGGACTGTATTTTGCGTACAGCAGAGGGACAGTTTGGAGACGATAATTGATTGAATCAAAATGACAGTGGACCTTGCCATAATGCAGCAACTGTGAGACATCAGCCTGTGGAAAATACCACTGGTGAGGTGAACTGACCAGCCCAGAGAACTGACCTGAACACTCTGGAACACCTTTGGGATGATTTAGAAGATAGACTTCAGACTGCAGCGTCAAACGCCACTACCATGTCTGGATTCGGCTCTTGAGGCTTCCATTCCTGCACACACATTCAAACACCCCATTAAATGTGTCCACTGTAGAGTTATAGGTGTCATAAAGGCGAAGAGTGGACACACTTCACATTAATGTCCGCTACTGCGTGTCCGGAACTTTCGATCAGATAGCATACGTCTATACTATTCTCCAGAGTAATTTTTAAAATCGAAATTCAAAATTTCAGCTTTCTTATTGCTGTTTCTATTGCCACACCAGACGGGTTTACGAATGGTATAATATAGGGTGATTAAAAAAAATAGACTCAATTATTTATTACAAACTATGAAAGATAGAAAAACACCGGGCATGTTTGCACAGACCCTGTACCGTACACTCAACATAAGCTTCATGCGTTGCTCGAGTAAAAACGAAACGGTTGAAACTTCCTGGCAAATTAAAACTGTGTGCCGGGCCGAGAATCGAACTCGGGATCCTTTGCCCTTCGCGGGCAAGTGCTCTACCAACTGAGCTACCCAAGCACGACTCATCCCCCGTCCTCACAGCTTTACTTCTGCCAGTACCTCGTCTCCTACCTTCCAAACTTTACAGAAGCTCTCCTGCGAACTTTGCAGAACTAGCATTCCTGAAAGAAAGCATATTCGGAGACATGGCTTAGCCACAGCCTGCGGGATGCTTTCATATCAGCGCACACCCCGCTGCAGAGTGAAAACCTCATTTCCACACACGAATGAACAGGTCCTTGTTTATGGAATCGACAGCTTTAACAATTCGATTTCTCAGCTCTTGAAGAGTACCCGCCATAGGTGGGCCAAAAAATCTGTCATTTATATACCCAAAGAGAGAAAAAAGTTCAAGGTGTGGAAGGTGAAAAACAATGTACCAGATCTTGTTGTCCACCTCTTCCAATCCACCGCTGTGGGATGGTATCGTTAAGATAACGCAACACCTGAAGGCGAAAGTGAGCGGGGGCGCCGTCATGCATAAAAAGGTAACTTTGCGAAGTTTGCAAAACAACAATTTTTGAAGAGTGTCAAGGTATGACATTCCTGTGACAGTTTCCTCCGTAAAAAAGCACCATAAACTTTGTGAACAGAAACGGCACAAACCCCATTCGGTATCCGTGAGTCTCTTTCATGATCGCAGACGATGCCAAGACTTCATGCCCCCCCCCCCCCCCCAAATTCTTACATTACGGCGACTTACTTTACCCGAAAGATGAAGCGTCGATTCGTTCGAAAACATGAGTCGTTCAGAAGAACTGCCCTGTGTCATACCATGGAGAACTGAAATGCGAAATTCATACCTTCTGTTGTCGTCAACGGGACGCAACTGCTGCATAATCGTAACTCGTAACGCTTCAGCTGCAGAACACGCAACATTGTTGTTTGAGAAAGTTGAAGTTTTCAGCCTGCCGTCTTGTGGACATCGGAGGACTCCGTGTGAATGCTTCTCGGATGCGCTCGACATTTTCATCAGACATACGTGGCCGATCAGTGCTCTTCCCTTTGCAGACACAACCAGCTTGCAAGAATTTTGTACGCCAGTCATAAATCTGCAGAGCCGGATTTTTGCTGAATCGATGGCGGAATGGGCGTTACGCATGAGCAGTGGGTTGACTTCAAGCAAAATCCAACTCACCAAAAGGTTTCCGTTGTGGTGTAGCCGCCATATTGCTAAGAACAACAGCGCGTTGTTGTTGTTGTGGTCTTCAGTCCTGAGACTGGTTTGATGCAGCTCCTCAAGCTACTCTATCCAGTGCAAGCTTCTTCATCTCCCAGAACCTACTGCAACCTACATCCTTCTGAATCTGTTTAGTGTATTCATCTCTTGGTTCCCATTCACGACTTTTACCCTCCACGCTGCGCTCCAATACTAAATTGGTGATCCCTTGATGCCTCAGAAAATGTCCTACCAACCGATCAAGTTGTGCCACCAATTTCTCTTCTCCCCAATTCTATTCAGTACCTCCTCATTAGTTATGTGATCTACCCATCTAATCTTCAGCATTCTATTGTAGCACCACATTTCGAAAGCTTCTATTCTCTTCTTGTCTAAACTATTTATTGTTCACTTTTCACTTCCATACATTGCTACAATCCATACAAATACTTTCAGAAACGACTACCAGACACTTAAATCTATACTCGATGTTAACGAATTTCTCTTCTTCAGAAACGATTTCGTTGCCATTGCCAGTCTACATTTTACATCCTCCCTACTTCGACCATCATCAGTTATTTTGCTCCCCAAATAGCAAAACTCATTTACTACTTTAAGCGTCTCATTTACTAATCTAATTCCCGGAGCATCAGCCGATTTAATTCGACTACATTCCACTATCCTCGTTTTGCTTTTGTTGATGTTCATCTTACATCCTTCTTTCAAGACTCTGTCCATTCCGTTCAGCTGCTCTTCCAGGTCCTTTGCTGTCTCTGACAGAATTACAATCTCATCGGCGAACCTCAAAATGTTTATTTCTTCTCCATGGATTTTAATTCCTACTCCGAATATTTCTTGTGTTTCCTCTTCTTCTTGCTCAATGTAAGCAGTAAAGAAAACAACAGTGCAGCTGTGTCAAACCTTTGAACCTTCCTCTATCCAGCGATATGCGCAATGTGCTTCTCTCTTGTATAGTTTGTCTGTAATAAACAACTGAAATTTCTTGTTTCTTTTCGGATTACTCCGAGAAACCCTCGACCCGTTAGCGATTTTACGTAGGATCAAAAAGTCTCAAATTTTCGACATGACAAATCACTTATGTAGTGTCGAAAGTTCCATGCGGCTTTTCGCGGATGATGCTGTAGTATACAGAGAAGTTGCAGTATTAGAAAATTGCAGCGAAATGCAGGAAGATCTGCAGCGGATAGGCACTTGGTGCAGGGAGTGGCAACTGACACTTAACATAGACAAATGTAATGTATTGCGAATACTTAGAAAGAAGGATCCTTTATTGTATGATTATATGATAGCGGAACAAACACTGGTAGCAGATACTTCTGTAAAATATGTGGGAGTATGCGTGCGGAACGATTTGAAGTGGAATGATCATATAAAAGTAATTGTTGGTAAGCCGGGTACCAGGTTGAGATTCATTGGGAGAGTCCTTAGAAAATGTAGTCCATCAACATAGGAGGTGGCTTACAAAGCACTCGTTCGACCTATACTTGAGTATTGCTCATCAGTGTCGGATCCGTACCAGATCGGGTTGACAGAGGAGATAGAGAAGATCCAAAGAAGAACGGCCCGTTTCTTCAAAGGGTTATTTGGTAAGCGTGATAGCGTTACGGAGATGTTTAGCAAACTCAAGTGGCAGACTCTGCAAGAGAGGCGCTCTGCATCGCGGTGTAGCTTGCTGTCCAGGTTTCGAGAGGGTGTGTTCCTGGATGTGGTATCGAATATATTGCTTCCCCCTATTTATACCTCCAGAGGAGATCACGAATGTAAAATTAGAGAGATTCGAGCACGCACGGAGGCTTTCCGGCAGTCATTCTTTCCGCGAACCATAGCGAATGGAACAGCCCTCCGCCACACACCTTTAGGTGGCTTGCCGAGTATAAATGCAGACGTAGATGACGTTGGAAATTGTTGTATGCTTCGCGCATCTACTTCTTGCTACCTGCTGCTGCTGGTGTACTATTTGGACTACTGGTAGAAGCTACAGAAAGGACCCTGGCCCTGATGTGCAGTAGACTTTTTTGGGGTGGGGAAGAGGGGGGGGGGGGAGAGACGCGTTCAGCTGAGTGGTGCTGAGGCAGCGTACTGGGGCTCGGCGTCCCCAGGTGGCCATTTCTCTGGGTTCTGCTCTGGGACCACAGCTCACACACGCCCCCGCGCTCTGATATACGCGCCGCGTCGCAGCCGCCCTGCGGCTATGTCTGGGGCTCGGGCCGGCACACGTGCCTCGCACGCGCGCCGCAGCTGTTTGCCCTGGACCCGCGCTCACACTGTTTGCTCGCAGCCAGCGCGCAGCGGCGTGAATGCAAGCGACGGGTCACTCTAATTTGTCACTTCAGGCGACCGTGGACCGGCCGAGAGCACTGTGTACCTCTGCCCACGCGCTTCGCACTATGTTGTTCTGCGATTTGGAGAGAGGTCGGTGGTGACACTCCAGCACTCGGTGCAAACAGAAAACGGAACCCTATAAGCAGGGACTGACAGAACAAAGAGTTACCGACAATACATTGCATCATGAAACTGGGACGTAACATACGTTTTGTGACGTAGGCGCTTACTACGAAAGGATTTTTCAGAAGTGAAGCACCGAACGCATGAGAAATAAACCATTGGCCCTAAAAGCACCAAGTTTTGCAAATATTTATTCATCGTGGGCTTCCTTGACAAACCTTTTAGTATCATTACATACCTGAAGGCAGTGGTCGTCAAACTTCTTTGCTCAAGAGCCAATACTGACATTCTACGATGGCACCTCGGACAGCATATCCACCGATCTTATTATTGATTAATAATCTACGTTAAGTAGGAAGTTGTGACGCCCCAGGAGGGTGGCTACGGTAAGGGAACGATAAGTTGGTTGCCGGTCCCCAACTCTTGATTCTTAAAATTTGGCACTATTCGGAATGTTTTCCATTAATTGTGCTTTGTTTCGGATTCCTGCTACCCTCAGCGACCGTACAGACGTGGCACTGTAATTGCTTGACGAAGTGCTGTGAAGTATGCGTGGGCGGACGGTACATTGATTAGTAGTATTAATTGTTCATACTGGGTATTTTTAATTAAAGTTTAGCTAGTCACGGAGTTTGAGAGTGTGCTGCAATTCTCTTATGGGAGCAGAAATTGATAGATATGCTAATGCGTTACTGCTCACCGATCTACGCTGGAAAAAAATAGTTCAGATTTTGGCCACCAGGTGCAAATCTGGCGCTATATGTCTTCGACGTCTCTGATAATCATACAAACCCAACAGCGTAAGTGGCGGATGATTATAAATCTTATTCCTTTCTCAGTTGTTCGACGTTTTTTGCCCACGTCCAATTCCTAATCCATTACATACTGAAACATTTCTATACGTTTTTCCTGCATTCACAGCGATAGATTTTCACCTGGTGTCCATAATCGAAGCAGATCTTTTCCAGCGTACATCGATTTTGCATTTACGCATTAGAATATCTACCAAGTTTCACTGTCATGCGGTAATTACAGCCGACACTGGACTTCTGTGAGAAGCTATACTCTAATTATAACCACCCGGTACAATGAAATGGAGTATACAATTAGAGACACAAACATAAATGTTTACTAAACGTTTTGAATGTTATTTTTACAACAGCTTTAATTTTATTTAATATACCTTTTTACAAATATGTACCGCATTTCAAGATAACCACGAATTTCTGTTACTACAGTTTAAAATTTTTACCGTAGCAGTTCAACGGTACGAGTCGCGCACGCCCGAGAGTTGTCAGTACTGGGAGACCAACATTAAATCAATCGCCTTCTCACATCTTCTAACCCGCCAGCGGCCGTGCAACTTATCCTTCTCACATTGCGTAAGCAATCAATGTTACATTGCTTACCTTAATTAAAATTAAGCGCGTCTGAAAATATTACTGTCTCTGTAAGTATTTTTGTTTGTTAATGCCTGAAAAACTACACTGTTGTGAAATTCTTACCTCTAGTTGACATTTTTGCATTCATTTGTAAGCCGCAAGAGACATTTTATTATAAAATAGGCTGAGAATTGGCCGCATGATTATTTGATAGCAGCCGCATGCCGGTTTAAACCATTACTCCCAGCGACTGAAATTCACAGGGAACATTCTGGGTGTCGTCCGGCAACAAAGCATTTTTTAAGTATTGAAGTACTAAGGAGGTTCACAGATTTTTTTTTGTCCAATCGATGCCCTTTCTAAATTACTGACCCTAGAAAAAAAATTAATTACGATTATTTATTCATCATAAGATCCCACTAGGGAAGGATTATGTAAACTTCACCCATTCTGGGTGAAATGGATATTGTTGTAGTTTCGGGGACTGTGACGTTATGTAATCTAAGAATCAGAGTAAACCATTGTTTAAGAGGTGCTGTGATTCAATTATTTCTGCAGAACAAATTACTTGCGGTACAACGAATTACTTGAGCAACTGGAGGGTGTCTTTCTAGGTATAGGACAAAATTCGGTGTAAGCAAGACGAAGAACCAACCCATTTTCTGCGCCTCGTACGACCGTACCTAACACAAACGTTTACTTCGTGATGGATTGGTAGATCAGCTCCAAATACGAGGGCAGCCAAATGCGTTCGTGACTGTTCGAGAAGGAGGACTTAAGGATCTGTAAGAATACGGAGCACTTCCTCTATTTCCAACAGACTGATACTTACGCACGCGAAAATGTCACATTTTTTTCTGGATGTCTGTTTACAAGAATTATTACGTATTATGGCCTGTAGCTCCTACTATAAGAATATGGGACACATTTTTAAACATTCTGTGTAGTGACTAACATAACCTCATTGATAATATTATTTTCTTTTGGCAATTGAGTGAAGTGGGCCAGTGGTAAGTCACTAAACTCGCTTTCCGGAGGGCAGCCCTAGTCGCCGTCAGACAACGCAGATTTAGGTTCTCAATGGTTTCCTTAAACAGCTTAACGAAAATGGCAGGTTGGTTCCTTTAAGAGAACATGGTAGCTGAGCTTCCCCATCCTTCTACAATCCAAGCTTGAACTCTGTCTGTAATTACGCTACTAGCCATTAAAATTGCTACACCACGAAGATGACGTGCTACAGACACGAAATTTAACCGACAGGAAGAAGATGCTGTGATATGCAAATGATTAGCTTTTCAGAGCATTCACACAAGGTTGGCGCCGGTGGCGACACCTACAAGTTGCTGACATGAGGAAAGTTTCCAATCGATTTCTCATACACAAACACCAGTTGACCGGCGTTGCCTAGTTAAACGTTGTTGTGATGCCTCGTGTAAGGAGGAGAAATGCGTACCATCACGTTTCCGACTTTGATAAAGGTCGGATTGTAGCCTATCGCGATTGCGGTTTATCGTATCGGGACATTGCTGCTCGCGTTGGTCGAGATCCAATGACTGTTCGCAGAATATGGAATCGGTGGGTTCAGGAGGGCAATACGGAACGTCGTGCTGGATCCCAAAGGCCTCGAATCATTAGCAGTTGAGATGACAGGCATCTTATCCGCATGGCTGTAACGGATCGTGCATCCACGTCTCGATCCCTGAGTCAACAGATGGGGACGTTTGCAAGACAACAACCATCTGCACGAACAGTTCGACGGCGTTTGCAGCAGCATGGACTAACAGCTCGGAGACCATGGCTGCGGTTCCCTTGACGCTGCATCACAGACAGGAGCGCCTGCGATGGTGTACTCAACGACGAACCAGGGTGTACGAATGGCAAAACGTCATTTTTTCGGATGAATTCAGGTTCTGTTTACTGCACCATGTTGGTTGCGTACGTGTTTGGTAACGTCGCGGTGAACGCACATTGGAAGCGTGTATGCCGGCCGGTGTGGCCGTCCGGTTCTAGGCGCTACAGTCTGGAGCCGAGTGACCGCTACGTTGCAGGTTCGAATCCTGCCTCGGGCATGGATGTGTGTGATGTCCTCAGGTTAGTTAGGTTCAATTAGTTCTAAGTTCTAGGTGACTGATGACCTCAGAAGTTAAGTCACATAGTGCTCAGAGCCATTTGAACCATTTTTTGAAGCGTGTATTCATACTGGCGTATCACCGGGCGTGATGGTATGGGGTGGCATTGGTTACACGTCTCGCTCACCTCTTGTTCGCATTGATGGCACTTTGAGCAGTGGACGTTACATTTCAGTTGTGTTACGACCCGTGGCTCTACCCTTCATTCGATCCCTGCGAAACCCTACATTTCAGCAGGATAATGCACGACCGCATGTTGCAGGTCCTGTACGGACCTTTCTGGATACAGAAAATGTTCGACTGCTGTCCTGGCCAGCACATTCTCTAGATGTCTCACCAACTGAAAACGTCTGGTCAATGGTGGCCGAGCAAATGGCTCGTCACAACACGTCAGTCACCACTCTTGATGAACTGTGGTATCGTGTTGAAGCTGCATGGGCAGCTGTACCTGTACACGCCATCCAAGCTCTGTTTGACTCAATGCCCAGGCGTATCAAGACCGTTATTACGGCCGGAGGTGGTTGTTCTGGGTACTGATTTCTCAGGATCTATGTACCCAAAGTGCGTGAAAATGTAATCACATGTCAGTTATAGTATTATATATTTGCCCAATGAATACCCGTTTATCATCTGCATTTCTTCTTGGTGTAGCAATTTTAATGGCCAGTAGTGTACATCGGCGTTAACGCGACATTAAATGCTAATCGTCGGTTCGTAACTCCTTTTCTTACACATTCGAAGCCCTGAGCACATGAGCTGGCAAAGATACTGCCGGTGTAGAAAAAGACTTGAAGAAGTGAGTAGAAATTAACATTTTAACAAAATTGTCGAAGCAACTGGTGGAAACCACACCATGCCCTCCCTCTCCCTGATGTCTGATGTGTAACGTGTCTCTGAAAGTCCTCGTGATTGTTGCTCAGCAACGCCAAGCTCTTGCATGTAGGATCCAGCAAAAGCGGAGAAGGAATAGAGACCTCAAAGGCAGGAAATAATGACAGGGATGCTAGCGAAGAGTTGAAACAGACGCAAAGAACGGAAGCCTTCAACAGACCGTAAGGACCTTTCCTGTTAGTAAAGTCAGGCGTAAGGAAGTGTCTGTAAGTGTAAAGCAGAGGCTTTGTCCCTAGGTTCTACACAAAGCTGTACTGGAGGTCCCGATTCTAGACCCTGTTGCAGGAGAATGCGTGCCTATGTACGGAGCTACGGCTAATCATATCATCAATATTAAGAGCATAGCTGAAGCAGAGAATGCTGAATTATAAAGGCTAATGATTTCCTATGATGGCTGGACTAAGATTGATTTTTCTAGCGCAAAATTTAAGATGAAAGCACCCGCCATGCAAGATAACATTGTGTTCGGTAGAGCGTCAGACAAGCTAACATTCAAGAGTGGCGTCTATGAAAACATCAACCAGTACGTCCGCTATCGACGAACATTGTATTTTCACTGGTCATTCATGAAAAACAACTAAAGGAAAATAGTGGCCCATATGTCAAACTATTGGAGCTCCATCGTCAATGAGTCAGTGGAAGTATGACTGAGCCCCTTACTAATCGAGACCGCGATTCCCAGTTAACTTCTGCATGGAATCCCGCCAAAGAAAAACTTGGTGCTTTACGTAGCCAGCGTCGTTCGCCATGCGAATGGATTCGATCTGCTATCGATAAGTCAGCTTTCGCCAACGTAGGGCGCGCTACGCAGCGCAAAGACTTGCAGAAATGCACCGCATGCGCAACGCCAAGTGAACACACCACGCATGTTCCAGGTGGCTCTTGAATATATGTCAGTGTCTTTATTCACATAAATGGGTAGAAGACTCTGCCCCGAAATATCGTAGCAGCAAGTTGCAGACATCCTGCAGTTCGCCCGAAATTTTATGGAAGAATCTTCCGTCACTGTATGTGGATTGGTTGGGCCCCAGATACGAGTACTGCTTGCAAGGTTATTCAAAAAATGTGCAGCCTCCTATAAAAGGTGAAGAACGTTCACGACGAATTGCGGATGCTGTGGCTTGTCGCCTGGTTTCAGGACGTGCAACGATTGCAACATACATCTGTAAACATTTCCGAAGGACGATCGCTCTAGGGGTTTGCAATTCCTGCGACGCCCTCCGAACAGACTTCTGCGACGAACACTGAAAGGCCGACCGTATCCGTCCTGTATCGGCTTCACCTGTTCAATACCGTCCAGTATGATGCTTCACTTCAACACTTCCCCACTGCATACAATTTCTACACCGCTGGCTTATCGATATCCACGAGAGTGGATGCTTCCTATACCGTGTCTGGAAGTTCGTTTCAAGCTGCGTGCCCAATCTGATCACAATAAACTCTTACACACAACGAGCCTTTACGTGAACCGTTGTCACGGTGCTTCCCTCACGACAACCTGAGACACACACACACAAGCACCACTTTGTGATTTTGTCTGTCACGTAGCCCAAACATGGTGTGAATATTTTAATTAGTTTAGGTGCTACATCACATTGAAGTTATGGATACCTTTCCAAACAAGCTGTACATTACTGCGACTAGTAGCAGCTCATGTTCTAATTGTGTGACAGAGAAAATTACTATGATTTTTACTCGCGTTGTGGTAAGTGCACTAGAAACATAAAACGCTGTTTTTATGTTTTTCTTCTGTTTAATGGTCATAACAGGTCATAACAGGTCACAAAAGAGCCGTAGGAGATGCAGATACCACCATCGCTTTTGATATTTAATCACAAAAATAAAATTATTCAAAAATAAATTACATCAGTTCATCAAAATTTTAATACTATACCAAAAAACTTAACTTCGTTGAGTCATACAAAAAATAACGCCCGCGGAATAGTTACAGCAACGCCAAGTCTCCGTCACGCTGTTATACAGTATACAGGGTGTAAACGATATAAGGCGCCAAAATTATACAGATGGTACATATCGGTGTGCTTGGCAAAAAAGTCTAATAACATTTTCTTGTATCATGTACTTTATTTTTGTATCATTAAAACGTAATGTTCGTAGGATAGATAGTATACGCATTTCTGTTTACGTAGTCAACCGACAGTACACGGCGTACCGAGCTTATTGCCTACAGTGACGGGGACCCGAACGCCCGATCCAACGCCCTGGAAATCGACTATCCAAAAATCTGCGTACTCTGTGACCAATGTAGGGTGGAGCACCATAGTGGAAGAACCACATATTATGACGTATGCCTAACGGAATGTCTTCTAACAACGTTGGTAACAATGTTTCCTCTAGAAACGTTCGTTAATAGTTACCAGTCAAACGTGCAGGTAAAGCATAGGTCCCAATAATGTAATTATCGAGCATACCCGCCCACACATTTACGGAAAGTCGTCGCTGAAAATGTGTTGCCACTACGTGGCGAGGTTTGTGTACATTCCACGTGTGCATATTATGGAAATTAGTTATTCCGTCGCGAGTGAAACACGCTTCATCTGTGACGAGTATTTTGTTGACAAAAACATGCTGCGCACTGTGTAACAAAAACCACTCAGAGAATTCACGTCGTGGAGGGAAATCTTGTTCTTCCAATGCTTGTACGCGTTGAATGTGGTAAGGCCGCAGACGCTCCTCTTGCAAAGTGCGATGAACGACAGTGTGCGATATACCCACGTGGCGGGCGGTGCTTCTAATACTCTGAGAGGGATCCTCCTGGATGCGGTCCAGAATTCGTTCCTCAGCTTCAAATGTACCATCGGCGCGTTGTGGGCCTCTCTCTTCTGCGCGGGGCAGTAAAGAGCCAGTATCTCTCAATCTAAGGAAATTAAATACGTTCTCGTCAGTTGTATTCTGTCATGATGTAACAAAAACGGAAAGCATATCAGAACAGAAGATACGTTTCGCATACGGACGAAAATTTACAAAGGTGCAGATAACTACTGTACTTTATTAAGATGTAAATGCATAATAATCACATACAAGTAGAGAATTACAATGACACAAACGTTTGGTGCACAGCAGCAAATGTCTTTCGCGCAGGAAGTCGTCGTTGTGGGAAGCGTTCTCGATAAATTTGTACAGCTACCCTCGCAACACCTTTCGCCTCGCCATAAATTAAATGCATATCGCATAGTTCAGCTATAGTAAATCTCCTTTCCATTCTAACAGTTAACAGAGTTGCAACAACATCTGCACAGGTTACTCGCCTACTGTCGTCGCTCGGTGTATTACAATGACGCAGCCACTCAGGCCGCAGTTGCCTATGTGTTTACGATTTACGCTCGCGATGTCAATACGCGCAGCTGGCAATAACAGGAACTGATTGCTTACGTACGTGCACGGCCTAGTATCTACTTTTCCAAAGTCATTATCATGAGACGAACTGTTTTTTTCTGGGACAACCGTAGGAAATACGCAAACATGTTACCAGACTTTTTTGTCAAGCGTTGCAAGATGTGCCAGCTGTATAATTTTGGCGCCTTATGCCGTTTACACCCTGTATAATCGCGAATATTTCTGTCAGTTGCACGGTCACACTCTAGCTGTCGCCAGTGGTAGCAATAGTTCTAAAGTTCAGGTAACCTGGCTCATTTACGTATTCATTTTCCCATACACAATGCCGGAAGAAAATTACTACACGTGAAAGGACGACTTTGATTCTGATCCGATGACAGCATATGCTGTCTGGGGCATAGTAGATGTGTTGATAATGGTATCAACGTTGTCCGCCAACAGGTAGTGTCATAGCTTCTAAGATGCCATCTGAGTCTACCCTTTAATAGGGAATGCTCAGAGCCAGAAGGCTGAGTGTGGTGGAAATGTATGAAGAAAGCAGACAACCATGCCAGAGTGACGCAAACGTGCTTGCTGCAGTAACGTGAGCGAGTTTCAAAGGCGTCAAATTGCGACCTTCCCAGTGGCGGGATGGTCCTTTAGGAGAGTTATCACACAAGCTGAACGTGCTGCATCGATTGTGCAACGTTGCTGTTATCAGTGGTGACGTGAAAATTCTCAGATCCGTAAACGAGGTTCTGGACGTCTACACAGCACAGGCGCCGTATTGTTAAGGCAGCAGTTGCTATCACAACACAGTTACGAGGGGTTGTGAGCCCATACGTATCAACTCACGAACTGTTACGAACCTGTTATTAGCACTACTTGGCATGCACAACTCTAGACCGTCCACTCACGCCACAGCACGGACGTGCGCCACTCGACTGGTGCCATCAGGGGATCAAGCACGCTGTTTAGATGACTTATGACAGGTTGTTCTAGTAGAAATGGACTCAGGCAGCTTGAAAGGAATTTAAAAAATAAATAAAGTATATAAATATTTCTTAAGTGGCAATGATGCTTTTTCAAAATTTGCTTGGGTTACTCCAGTCAAGGACAAATCGGGTAAAAGCTTAGCTGATGTTTTGAAAAAATATTGAGATAGAGAATTTCGAGAAATCTACAGCCGCCATGGTTTTCGGAGACGAAAGCAGAGTCTGACTGCATGCAAGTGACGGTCGTTTGTGTGTACAAATAGAGCTAGTGAGCACTGTCCCGTAGAGTGCATTTGTACAAGACACACTGACCCTCTTCAGGCATTATGGTATGGAGTGTGATAAGCTAAAACCTGTGTTCACCCTTTGTGTTTCTGTAGGGGACGCTGATCAGCACTTGGTACGTGCAGTATGTTGTTAGACCCGTTCTTTTGCCCTTCTTGCTGCAAAAAGGTGATTTGTTGTTGCAACAGGATAATGCTGGCCCACACACTTCCCTTGAAGCGCGTCGTGCTCTCCAAGACGTGCAGTAACTTCACTGGCTAGCACAATCTCCAGAGTTGTCTTCAGTGGAGCACGTGTGAGATGTGATGGGACCAGAAGTGACTCGTGCGACTCGTCAACCAACTCTTACAGAACTACGTGAACAGGTCGAGCAGGCGTGGCGTGACGTATCCCAGTACAATATACGCCATCTGTACAGTTGACTGGATGCCTGCTTTGCAGCCCATCGAGGTTACACCAGGAACTAATACGGATGTTTCAGCATGATGTGATACCTGGTACCTCAGAACCGCTTGTGGCATTGATCTTGTGAGTTAATGAGCATTTCGCTCTGATTTAAGTATATGGCAGAAAGAGACAGCCTTCCAGGAATTGTGAAACGAATACTGTCGTCCAGGACCGTGTGCCACAAAGAGCACACATTCGACAAGAGATGGGGAAAATCACAGGCGCCTGTTGTCCTGAATGAGGCCAGGCTGATCAGGTCTAAGCGCTGTAGTGTGCAAGTGACATAGACGAGAATCTACGTCATTGGGAAACGCCGTAGGAGCTGTTTGTGCCCAGGGACGCGCAGCAGTGTTAAATATGGCGGACCTAAGAATGACCATAAACGAAAACATTTATGAAAACTATTTAACACTGAATTATTTCAGGAAATGAAGCCACAGTGATTTCAATCTTCCATCTTTCTTAAATTTTCGTGCTGATCCCAATAAAACTTGAATACTGATTATATCTGTAATATTTTAGAATTTACTGTTAAAGTGAAATTAACAAATTTTGTAACAAAGACCTGAACGCTAAAACCTGAGGCTTTGGTCGATATTAACGATCGACATTTCATATAAAAGCGCAATATTAAAATGACAAATCTTGTAAATATCAACTCGGTAACTTTATTTGTGTAAAAGATACGGTAAATTTGAATAATCAGTGTTTTCAGTTAATCGTCAGATCGTCATTTACTCCACACAAACACATTGAACAATGACAGCATGACACCTTATTGAATCATTAGGTAATAGAATATTTGTTGTAAAGTTTACTGCATAATATTTACTTTTGTTCTTTATTTATTTATCAGAAAGGACATTGGTGCAAGGTTACTGGCCATGACATTCAAAGTTAAGAAGGAAATTGTATTGGTCTTACGTAAAAGAATTTGACGTTTATTATGTAATGGATATTACTGTTAGTTTATTTAGAACGAGAAAGTGGTCAAGCTTTAATTATCTAAATATGTTAAAATGTAAAATAATGTAGAATAAGCTGTGGCCAATGGGATGGGCGGCTTCAGGAAAGGGAACTGCACGAGTCATTTGAGCGACCTTGTTCGGCAAGCAGGAGACGCGGACGGAGCCGGGCAGAGAGGCAGTGCTGGTGGGGACGCGAAAGCCTTTAGGTAACTAGAAAAACACTTAGAAAATTTCGTGTTGTGTGGTGTCACAGATTTAGTCTCTGAGCGGTGAGCAGTCGTGCACCTGGTGTGAACTCTAACTTTCGCCTAGATTACGAGGTGGAGTATTGGACTTGCATTTTCTGAAGAGATTGCGAATGATCAAGCTGTGTCAAATAGACATGTGCTCAAGTGTGATAGTAACTTTCAATAACTTCCGCTATTAGTTTTCTTTCTGAATAAACATTATTCTAACCAAATCGCAACTGTGTGGCTTACATCATTTAGGGGGCGTTAATTTAGCTCCCAATATTATTATTACTGTTATTACACGTCTTATTAACTTTGTATGTTTCGTACAGTTTCGCAAACTTGCCATCGGACAGACAATTTAACTATAGGGCCACAAGGGCCTAATTTAGGGCGTGTAATGCGACAAGTGCGGTTCAACCCCTAGACAAGTTTGAGCCAAGACATTTCGACAGAGAGGAACTGCATCTGAGCCTGAACGTCTTTTGCATGTTAGCTTGCAATCTGCAAATGTAAACATTTCGTGTACTGCACATGTTCTGTTACAGAATTGGAAACGTCGAAAAGGGTATACTAATTCTTTTTTCGCTGCTACAATATGACAACTAGCTTAAATGACAGAGAATAATTGAAATTTATGTGACTCTTTATTCTAGTGCCAAATCTGAAGATTGACTGATCCAGCTCATAACTGCCGAAGCAGTCAACACAGGGCAATGTAGACTGTCCTGTTTTTATAATACCGAAAACAGATGAGTGATTTCTCTTGATACAAAACTCCTATTTCTGTTAAGTGTACCTTGTCAGGCACTTGGAAACGTTAATAAGCGTCTTAAAGTAAGAAAGAGCATTATTAGACGAAATCAATGAAATTGAACAAAAAGTGTTTAAGCCAACGCATTACACCAAAATATGCAATGCTTAATGTAAACAATGACACAACAGAAATCACAAAACACAAATTGTAAATAGTTTGGCTTGATTCAGATCAAAGAAATATACATAAGAATAGAAATGATTTAACTTTGTTTGTTTGCATTAACCAATTTGTTATCGAAAACTCAATTTCAATATATGAGAAATAGAAGCCAGAATAATCAATATGTAAAGTAGATTTCAAGCAGGTACCAGAAAAAAGTTTATAAATACAGGCAACAATATCACTAAAATGTGGAGAAGAATCAGCACAAGACAAACAGTTTTTGTGGTGGAATAATCATTTCAACTAGTTAACTTGACAAGAAAGCAACTTAAACTTCTTAAAGGCCTGCAAAGTAACCTAAATTTAACTCTCAGTTGCAAAGTAGTTAACATTACTATCTGGAGAGAAGGACAGAACATGATGAAGACTATTTACCAATAACCTTTCTAGGCGACTGTCAACAGGAGAAACATACTGTAGCAAATGCATCAGACTGAACTGTGTTGTATCTTTATACTTATTCCAATTGGTTTTAAGCATTGTCTGTCATCTAGGAAGAAAGGAAAATAATAAAGCATTCATTTCTTTTATACAGCATGTAACATCCTTATTACAATCACTATCATTGTGCTCAACACAATAAGACAACTTCACAGTAAGTGGGTACTTTGAGTACAATCAGGGGCTTTTCTCTGAACCTGGTTTTTGTGAGCAGAGAAATGACTGCTTTTGGGTATGATATATTTTGTTTTATATTTCTTGGTTATTTTAATTAATTTATTTTTTATTTCTTTATATTTTTAACAATTCCAGTGGGAAGATATTCTCCCTCTGGAATTCCATACCAAAACAGTAAATACCATAAGTAATCAATATATTTATCTCTTCAAGTAGAGTAAGGTAAAAATTTTAATGGAATTTACAGTAAAAATTGAGAATAATGAAGTTTGTTATGGTAGTTTTTAAGTTTCTCCATTTCCTCATATCTCAGCTTAATATTTACATCTCCAACAAAATGAAGATCCCAGCCAGTAACTAATATGTGATTGGTAAAATAATTTTATAATCATTATTGAGCTACATACAAATTTTCTCCTCATAACTAACATTCAAAAATTTACAGCCAGTAATATTATACAAGACATTTACATCTAGCTTAATAATTTTTTTGCACAAATTACAGTTGTTGCATTACTGAGTTTCTTGATTAGGGGTTCCATTTATAAAGAGAAAATTTTTATTCAGGTTAAAAATTACACGTTACGAATGAACAACAGTGTAAAAGCTAGCAAAGATTTCAGCAAAAACAATATTCTTCAAACCATTGAGTTGTTTAAGATAGATAAACTTTTTTAAAGAAGAACAAAATTGCTTGCATAAAAAACCAATATATTTGCAACTACAAACTGTTTTAAAAATGTGCTCCAAAACTCTCGGTAAAAAAATACGAAAATGGAAATTATTATTCTCATCAGAATGGAAAAAAAGTTAAAAGAATTAATAAAAAGTTAAAAATAACAGAATAATGTCTGTATTCCAAGTATGAATAGTTATATAATTATTCTTATTTTGTTCAAAAAAATATTAGATAAAGAAAAATATATTTCATAAAATCAGACACACCAAAAACATATTTTTTTGATTTCATTCTTTCTGATTCAGATTTTTAGGATTCTTCATCATTCTCAAAATCACGATTTTAAAAAAAACTTGAGAGGAAATAGATTTACAAAACATAGAATGCGGTAAAAACCAGTTATTGAATATCAATAATTTACTAAAGAAATTTATGGTAAGATTATTTTACATTTAAGGATGCATACAGTAAAACATTATAATTTTAAAATCGATATAGATCATATCACAATCTTGAGAACTACTCTGTTATGTTATTGAAATGAGAACTCTTTCTTAACGCCCTTGTTCATCAAATTATTTGTGTTAACATCTCTGCTTATCTGTTGTGCTATAATTGTATCTTTTCTTTGACTCCATTATCAATTAATCTTATTGCAGATTCACAATTGAACTGTTGATAATACTTATAGTTTAAAGTAAACCTCTTTATCTTACTCTTTTTGTCTTTTCTTCAAAATAGTGACTTTTATGACCAGTCGATCACCAGTTTTTAATACAGTTGTTTCATAACTCATCACTCCATTCACCCAACATACAAACTGTTTACACCTTATTTTTGTCATCATCAGTATGTACTATACTGTCTGTGTCAAAATATATAACTGATTATCCTAGTTTATGTAACATACCATACAACTCATGTATCATATTTGATAAAGTGACTGCTGGGATAAAAATATTTGTAGTTGTGTTATTTACTACATGATAATCTGAAATTGTGTTTCATATTAACCATATTCTCATTAATGAAGTTGATATCTAATCGATCTCCAACAGCATCTCACAAAATCGTTGTAAATCTTTAACATACACTGTTTTACTCATATTTTGTCATTGCCCAAATTTTCCCCATAATGAAATCAGATCGACCATAGCAACAGCTCGTTTTCCTGTGTTTTCCATTACCTTAATTTTTCTTTCACTGTTTTAATACATGACTACTTGGATTCAGAATCATAAGGAGTGGTATCTAATTGTGTGTTCATTGTTCCTGTGTTTTCCATTACCTTAATTTTTCTTTCACTGTTTTAATACATGACTACTTGGATTCAGAATCATAAGGAGTGGTATCTAATTGTGTGTTCATTGTCTTTCACATAATTTCCAAAAAAACCACGTTGCAGTTATTTCTAAAATTCCACACTTCATAGAGATCTAAAATTTTATATCACTTTCTCACTGCATCCTTACTTAATCAGTTGTACAGCTTCCAATAGAACTTTTTTCATCGCCATTATGATTGCATTGACATATTTATCCTCCTACATATCTGACACACAAAACAAATAGAAGTTGTTCATTTTTATCGATTTTATTTTACTGCCAAACCTGGATGATGTAATTCTCTAGATGCCAATACCCATCCCATTTCTTAATATGATATTTTGAGGTATACATTTTTGTTGGATGTTAATCACGGTGTTTTACAGTTGGGTAAAACTACATACATTATTTTTTTTTATTTTTGTGATAATGCAATCTGCTTTTGCGCCTAATTTTATTTTGTTAGTTGACCATCATGAAAGGAATCTCTTGGATGTCTTTTGATATAGGCCATCCATAAGTTCATCATTTTTATTGTTAATCATTTAAGTTTTAAAACATTTTTTACAGTAATGCCAAAAACATTCATGATATTAATAAACAATTTTTTTAAAAATCATAACCATTTATTTTCTCTCGAGCTATACTTCTTTCACCACCATTAAGAGCATATGGAATATTATCATTTATAAAGTGTTTAGGCAACCAACAGATTCTTTACTATAATTTCCTTTTTGTTTTTTATCCAATACAGCAATTCTTTAATAAGGCAAATTTTTGGATCTGTATATTTTCATAAATACTCTAGTAATCGTTAAATAACAGTGTGGCTCTATATTAGCTATTAACAGGAACTGTTTCCTTAGTTGTAATCAAACTCTTCTCAATGTATCTACATCAGGATTACAGTATTAATTAAATTTTTCCTTATATTAAATTAATAATTCGGTTTAATGATGTGACTACATCATTTGAAAAATATTCCTCTTTCTATTGGTTCCATAACATGAATTCAATAATATTCACATCAGGGATAGGTCCCATATAAATTTCATTTTCTTTGGTATTCAACAAATGTGAGAAGTAACCTTACTTCAGTTCTTCAAATCAAATTTTATTGAGAAGCTACTAAGTGGACGTTATACAAAATTGGTGTGACCTAGATTTTTCAGTTTTAAATACTTTATCTCCAACAACATCAGTTGATGATAATTGTTTTTATTGTATTTTCAACACAGTGAACCATTATATTTAGCATTATGAGCTATAAATGTATAATTCTGATGTCTGACAGATGACATCCTCATACAGAATTCATTATTTGTATTAAACTCATAAACACTGTTACCATTAAAATTGTGATCCATCATTAGATTTGGAATATGCGTACTAGTAACTTCTTGCGGTTCATAATCAAACCACAAGTATCTCTCAGTACACTCAGAAGACATCCTCTGACTGTAATTTCATAACCGAACTTTTTTTCCACTTATACCATCATTTAGCATTCTGTATTGATGTAAACCTGATGACTCCACCTGAGAAACCCACAGAGATTAAATTATCAATTTTTTTTTCTTTTCCTCCAACATCTTTTTCTTATTGAATAGTCACTAACTTTATATTCCAGTATTTCTATAATGTATTTAGCTTTAAACTTTTTCATTAGTTATCACTGAAACTTGCTTTAACATTACATGCAAGTCTGTTGCTGATGTAGCAGCTGCTCAAGCACATTTTAGGCTGTGTCAGATCTAAGATTCCCTCTATGTAATACAACACTTTTATTTAGAATATTTTTTCGTTTATTGAATTTTAAATATAGTAAATGAGTTGCTGTTGTTTGGTGGAATCATATATTCACAAAATTTTAGTGTTGGTGATGTGTCTGTAATTACTATTTCATATCGCTGCTGAAATATATTATAACGAAAAAAGGTAGTTAAATTAAAGTAATATATTAAAACAAAATTAAATGACTTGATTTTACCTAAGACTGCTGTAGGAGATCTGCTTTTCAATTACACAAAAAGATATAGATTAGTATTTATTGCTTGACTGTCTTGTAAATTTTCTAATTCACTCAATTTTGCTGCAGTTAGAAAATATCCAGCTAAATCAAGAAATATTTTACCACAACTAAGATAATTAACATTTTCTCTATCCCAAAGTTTAATGCTTTTATATTATTTAATGTTGTTTTTGTAATACATTAATAGAAATACGTTTTCTATTTTTCCAAATTCTTTCTCCCAATGTGTTTGCTTCTTCTTCCTTCAGTAAAAAAAGGATAATATCCATTTTGGATATTAAATAAATGATGGCACGTTATTAGCATGTTTTCTATTAAATGGAAGGGGAAATGTCCAAGAAGTGTAAAAATTCTGAAATGGAGAAGTTAACTGATAATTTTCTCTGATATGAATTTTCAAAGGATAAGCATTCATATACATATTAAACAGGTGTAATTAAGAGCATTATGTATGTCGAAAAAATATTACATCCAAATATTATAAGAATCACATAAATTGATTTTCAAATGATGAGTGTTCTATAATATTATTATCCAACACAAATGAAGATGATGACCGACAAAGAGGATGTAAAAAATTTATTAATTGTCCATAAATTAAAGATGTTTTTTGTTTTTACTTAAATCCTGCACCCAGGGACAAGTTTTCTAGTAGATGCAAGATGTCAGTGAGACGATATAAAAAAAAGAAAAATCATGCATAAACTTTTAAAAGAAATACCTAAAAGGAATCTCAAAAAAGATTTTAATTATTATTTAAATAACACTGTAATTCTGATGTAGATATATTGAGAAGGATTTGATTAAAACTAAGAAGACAGTTCCTGTTAATAGCTAATATAGATCCACACTGTTATTTAACAATTACTAGAGTTTTTATGACAATATACAGATCTGAATATTTTCCTAATTAAAGAACTGCTGTATTGGATAAAGTACAAAAATAAAATTATAGTAAAGAATCTATTGCTTGCCTAAACACTTTAAAAATGATAATATTCTATATGCTCTTAATGATGATGAAAGTAGTATAACTGGAGAGAAAGTAGATCGCTTTGATTAACAAAAAATAAGTATTCTTTATTAATATCATGGTTGCTTTTGGTATTACTTTAAAAACGTTTTAAACTTAAATGATTAACAATAAAAATTATGGACTAATGGGTGACCTGTATCAAAAGACAGTAACAAGAAGTGCAAAAATCCTGGATTCTGTATAAAGTTTAGTTCTTTACATTTTTTGTTATTTAAATTTTATTTGTTTCATTAAATTCTTTTTTTCTCTTCTTCATATTTACTCAAATCACCCTGTATTTAAGATTTATTTTATTTGTTATCATATTGTTTAACTGATGGTATATTATTGAATTCTTCTAAGTAATAGTGATAAGGAAATACTTGTTTTTCAGTTTCCCTGTTTTCTTCAAAGGCTATCAATACATTATCACCTAAAACTTCAGTTCCATGCTTTACTTGTTCAGTTACATCAATAACTGGTTGATATTCTTTTATATATTTTGCATATTCTGTTCTTGGTTATCTTTTCCATTTTTAAACCATTTCTAAATTCTTGTTTTCATTCCTCCTTTTTCTTTCAATTTTGGTTTTTTTAAAAACTTCAGAATTGTATTGTGCAAACATTTAATAAATTGAAAACATTAAAAACTATTTTTTTTGCTTGTGTTTATGAGTGATGTTGTAAAAAAAACCTTTAATTTGAAGTCTCCATTTTCCATCGTTAGGTTTCCTTGTCCTGTATATTGTAAAAAATCAGAAGTAATGCTCATTGCACCATTTACTACAACATTCTTTAAAATCATCAAACTTTAAATTAACACCAAGAAACTCATGGTAAATATTATGTAATGTGTCATCTTGTCTAAATGACAGCAAGATGAAAGCAGAGCTGACCATTTGCAGCATAGTCAACAGGACCAATTGCGTACCACTTGTACAGAGCCGAGTGGAGTGTCTGAATCAGAGGCTCAGACGGTTCTGCGACCGTGTAGGCTACAGATTCCTCGACTTGCGCCAAAGGGTGGTTGGGTTTCGGGTTCTGCTGAATGGGTCAGGTGTCCACTATACTCCAGAGGAGGCTACACGAGTAGCTGGGGCTTTGTGGCGTGGACTGGGCGGTTTCTTAGGTTAGAGTGTCTTGGGAAGACACAAGATGGCCTTCAGTCACGAAGGGTGCACGTTGAACACAGGAAGAACATAGATACAGGAACCATTGTTATAACAGTTGTAAATTGTCGTAGCTGTGTTGGGAAAGTACCAGAGCTCCAAGCGCTAATAGAAAGCACTGATGCTTAAATTGTTATAGGCACTGAAAGCTGGCTAAAGCCGGATATAAGCTCAGTCGAAATTATTGCGAAGAGCCTAACGGTGTTCCAAAAAGATAGGCTAAACACGGTTGGCGGTGGCGTGTTCGTTGCTGTTAGAAGTAGTTTAACTTGTCGCGAAATTGAAGTAGATACTTCCTGTGAGTTAGTATGGGCAGAGTTCATTGTTGGCAACCGGAATAAAGTAATAATTGAATCCTTTTACCGACCTCCCGGTTCAAATGATACAGTTGCTGAAAGGTTCAAAGAAAATTTGAGTTTGTTTGGAAACATGTACACGACTCATATGATAATAGTTGCCGGTGACTTTAATTTACCCTCGATATGTTGGCGAAAATACATGTTTAATTCCGGAGGTAATGACAAAATATCGTCCAAATTTGCTCTAAACGCATTCTCTGAAAATTATTTCAAGCTGTTAGTTTATAATCCCACGCAAATAGTAAACAGTTGTGAAAATACACTTGACCTCTTAGCAACAAATGTTCCTGAGTTAATAACCAGCATCAAAACCGATACAGGGATCAGTGAACCCAGGGTTGTCGTAGCGATATTCAATATTGTAATCCCCAAATCCTCTTAAAATATTCCTATTCAAAAAAGCAGATAAAAATTCACTTGACGCCTTCCTGAGAGACAATCTCCACTCATTCCAAATTAATAATGTAGGGTAGACCAGATGTTGCTTCAGTTCCAATAAATAGTATCGGCAGAAATTGAGAGGTTTATACCAAATAAACTAACAAACGATGGAGCTGATCCTCCTTGGTACACAAAACGGGTTAGGACACTGTTGCAGACACAAAATCCCCAAGGTTGGCGATCCTTTACAGACGCTCGAAACTTAGCGCGGAGTTCAATACGAGATGCCTATAACAGTTTCCACAACGAAACTTTGTCTCAACACCTGGCAGAAAATCCAAAGAGATTCTGGTTGTATGTGAAGTATGTTACCGGCAAGAAACAATCAATGCCTTCTCTGCGAGGTAACAATGGAGATACTATCGAAGGCAGTCCTTCCAAAGCAGAGTTACTAAACACAGCCTTCCGAAATGATTTTACAATGTAGACGAAGTAAATATTCCGTAATTCGAGTCGAGAACAACTGCCAACATGAGTAAAGTTGAAGTAAATATCCTTGGGGTAGTGAAGCAATTCAAATCGCTTAATAAAAGCAAGTCGTCTGGGCCAGACTGTATACCAATTAGGTTCCTTTCGGAGTATGCTAATGCATTAGCTCCATACTTAACAATCATATACAACCGTTCGCTCGACGAAAGATCCGTGCCCAAAGACTGCACAGGTCACTCCAATATTCAAGAAAGGTACTGGGAGTAATCCACTAAATTACAGGCCCATATCGTTAACGTCGATATGCAGCAGGATTTTAGAACATATATTGTGTTCGAACATTATGAATTACCTCGAAGGAAACGGTCTGTTGACACACAGTCCTCGTGGGTTTAGAAAACATCGTTCCTATGAAACACAATTAGCTCTTTATTCACATGAAGTGCTGAGTGCTATTGACAAGGAATTTCAGATAATTCCGTATTCCTTGATTTCCGGAAGGCTTTTGACACTGTACCACACAAGCGGCTCGTAGTAAAATTGCATGCTTAGGGAACATCGTCTCAGTTATGTGACTGGATTTGCGATTTTCAGTCAGAGAGGTCACAGTTCGCAATAATTGACGGAAAGTAATCGAGTAAAACAGAAGTGATTTCAGGCGCTCCCCAAGGTAGTGTTATAGGCCCTTTGCTGTTCCTAGCTATATTAACGATTTGGGAGAGAATCTGAGCTGCTGTATTAGGTTGTTTCCAGATGACGCTGTCGTTTATCGACTAATAAAGTCATCAGAAGATCAAAACAAACTGCAAAACGTTTTAGAAAAAATATCTGAATGGTGCGAAAAGTGGCAGTTGACCCCAAATAACGAAAAGTGTGACGTCATCCACATAAGTGCGAAAAGGAACTTGTTAAATGTCGGGTACACGATAAATCAGCCTAATCTAAAAGCCATAAATTCAACTAAATACCTAGGTATTACAATTACGAACAACTTAAATTGGAAGCAACACGTAGAAAATGTTGTGGGGAAGGCTAATCAAAGACTGCGTTTTATTGGCAGGACACTTAGAAAATTTAACAGACATACTAAGGAGACTGCCTGCACTACGCTTGTCCGTCCTCTTTTAGAATACTGCAGCGCGGTGTGGGATCCTTACCAGGTTGGATTGACGTCGTACATCGAAAAAGTTCAAAGAAAGGCAGCACGTTCTGTATTATCGCGAAATATGGGAGAGAGTGTCACAGAAATGATACAGGATTTGGGCCGGAAACCATTACAAGAAAGGCGTTTTTCGTTGCAATGGAATCTTCTCACGAAATTCCAACCACCAACTTTCTCCTCCGATTTTGTTGACACCGACCTACATAGGGCGGAACGATCACCACGATAAAATAAGGGAAATCAGAGCTTGTACGGAAAGATATAGGTGTTCATTCTTTCCGCGCGCTATACGAGATAGGAATAATAGAGTATTGTGAAGGTGGTTCGTTGAACCCTCTGCCAGGCACTTAAATGTGATTTGCAGAGAGTATCCATGTAGATGTAGATGTAGGTGTAAATATATTAAACAGATTTAGAGTACCAGTCACTAATTGTTTGGTGATTTTGTACATGAATGAGCCAATTGAGAACAATGTATTCCCTTGTGTCTACCTCTAGTGAAATATTCTCCAACCACATCCTGATTTTCGAGAAAGAGGTCACCAAATACTAGAAACAAATTACCTTGAAATTCACCTAAGTGCATAATTTCTTAATTATTCTAATAAATGTTACAATTTTCTCATTTTTTATCTTCAGGTTTCTTGACCAATATTACGAATTTTTAATATTTTGGTTGATCTAAACCTCTAGACTAAACACACAGATGATTAATTTTTTCCAGTAGAACTAGCCTGGAGCAAAAATATAGTTATCAGTCAGCACAGTTTTTCTTTCAATATCTATTTGACCCAATTGTTGACACTGAATAGAACTAGACAAGTATATGCCATACTAAATTTTTGAGTTCTTCTGTGGAATTTTTATTGTTGGTTTGCAATCAATTTTAGTTTAATTAATACTATTTTAATTAGTAGTAAATGAGTCAGATATTTCAGTTGAGTAGTAAATCCACTGTTCTCAAAAAAAAAAAAAAAAGAAAAGGTAGACTGTGTCTATATGAGATATGAGACAGCTATAGTATTGTTGCACTTGACCGTTTTATACAACATTTTTAATACGAAATCGAAAAATAATAGACTGTCTTTTGATAGAGAGGCAATATAAATTCCTGTTGGTCAGTATACTTTGAACAGCTTAGAAACTTTTATTCACTGAAGAAACCTAAATGCTCACATTAAGATTGATGAGATTTTAAATGAAGTTATTACTGAAAATGGTATTAAATTGTATAGGGATATAAATGATAGTATAAGAAGCATGCTTGGATTTAACCCTTTATAGGAGAAAACCTTTTCATACCCTTCTGTTCGATTTCCAATCCTGGCATTAAAATCACCCATGAGCAGAACACTGTCCTTGTCCTTTACTCTAACAACTACATCACTGAGTGCCTCATAAAAACTATCCATCTTATCTTGATCTGTCCCTTCACAATGCGAATATACTGACACAATCTTAATTTTCTTGCTAGACACTGTCAAATCTATCCACATCAGTCGTTCGTTTACATACCTTATTGCAACTACACTGGGTTCCATTTCTTTCCTGATGTAAAGCCCTACACCCCATTGTGCTATTTCTGCTTTGACTCCTGACAGGTAGACCTTGTATTCTCCCACTTCCTCTTCTTTCTCACCCCTTACCCGAATGTCTCTAACAGCTAAAACGTCCAGCCCCATCTTACTTGCAGCCTCTGCCAGCTCTACCTTCTTCCAAGAGTAGCCCCCATTGATATTAATAGCTCCCCATCTCATTACAATTTGTTTGTCAAGTCGTATTTTAGGAGTCCCTGGTTTGTCAGTTAGAGGTGAGACTCCGTCACCTCCAAAGGTCCGAGGCATTTTGCTCTGATTGTTACCAGCATCATATTTAAAGTACCAGGGAAGCAGGTTGCTAGCCTTACTTGCCCCGAGTCCCATTGGTTTTACCCCTAACGGTTGAGGGACTAACCGGTGGATTTGGTAGCCTTTGCCGTATGAGCACAAAGGTGACCACGCCTCAGAATATGTCCGAGATGCCCAGCCTTATTCCAAAGTAACTGGTATCCCGACTGTCGGGACCACTTACTTGGCCACTCGTACGTTGCCCGTGGTTCATGAACTAGGACATGACTACAGGAACCCACACCATGAACCACAAAAAAATGACAGTACAAAAAAAATGACGCCCGTAATTATGGTTTGATCAAGGGCCTACGAGTTTGAAATACGCAGACTGCATACAGTGTGGCCTCTCTGGAGTTAACTGAAATTAAAAAATTGATAACATCGTCTTTTATATGTTTTCCAGCGACAAACTGCATCACCACTGGGATAAACACGCCAGAAACGTAACGCCTGCTGTCTATATTACCGACTATGCCAACCAAAGGTAATCGTTATGTAGCCAATGGTACTCCATACGATCGCGCCAGGTGTTGGGTCCATGTGACGATGATGAATGCAATGAGAAAACGTTCGTTCTCCTCAGAGCTTCCAGAACAGGTACATATGTCATGGTATTGTATACGGAAGTGCGACACGTCTCAAAGCACGATGTGGTACCACTACTGTGGTCAGTCCACTTGTTGGGTTCACACCTGTCAGAACACCTCACTTTCTCGCCACACGTCCAAGGAAGCAGCAATAACTATCATCTTGCTCACAAACCATGGTGCTCCACACGTCGCCACATTCTCTGTGTCAATACTTGACTTTCCACAAAGAAGCCCATTCCCTGACCCAAGGTACTTGGCATGGCTTTATGATCTTGTGGGGTAGAGAAAACAATCTCAGACCTCTCGAGTGCTAGTCACGTGGGGTTACTAACGTCCTCATTATCACATTCCTCAAGATGTTTACACGGAATGGGGAGGCATCAGGAAAGTCCATGTAGTGCCAATTCTGTGGCAAGTCTTCTTATTGGCTCCACTCTGTTGGTGCACATCACTCTGCTGCCTTGTCAAAAAGCATCGCAAAAGAGGTAGGTATGCAGAGAATCCACGGTGTTCCAGGCGCCATCACATTATCTGTATCTGTACCTGTCTTGCTACAAACAAGCCTATTTCCTGACTCGAGGTACATGACGTTAATTTATGGTCCTGCAGGGTGGAGCGAACAGTGCCAGCCCTCTGAGGGTTCAGTCACGTGGGGCCGCTGAGGTCTTTAGGGTCTGCTCATCACGATATGGAACTCGAAGTCATCTGGCCTGGAGCCAGTCTTCTTGTTGGTTCCCCTCTGTTGGCACACCTCTATCTGCTGCCACATAAAAGGAAAATGAAATAATGGTCACCTTGATAACAATCCATGGTGCTCACAGCATCTGTTTCGATACTTGTCTTACTACAAACAAGCCCATTTCCCGGGACAAGCGCCATGATGTTGACATGTAGTCCTGTAGCGTGGAGCAAATAGTATTAGTCCTCTTGGGCGCTAGTCACAAGGGGCCACTGAGCCTCTCATCGTCTCGAATATACCCTCCTGAACCCACTGATTCTGACGAATACAAGCAGCAGTATCATGGAGTGATGAACCGCAGCCTTGATAGACCTGGTCTTGCTGCAGTTGAATTAGATGATTATCTTTCCTACTTGATCCCAAACATGATCTTCTCACAAACAACCAATATTCAGATGTGATTTCTGATCGAGAAACCTGCTGAGTAACGATTCTTTATATACAGCACATGGACAGCTCTGTTCCTACCTAGTTTGTGAGGTTTCATTGAAATCTAATTATTTGTGCGGTCAGACATACAGTAGTCATAATCCTAACTTGACGTTCGACGTCATCTTCATGGTGTTGCAGACTTAATAGTTAACAGTGAATCTATCAACTTTTCTGTGTTCATCAACTTGACCAACGTGAAGCGTATGACACACAAGCGTTCATTGATTTTTGATTTTCAGTCTAGGATAAAATCAACTACAATGAAATTAGAAAAAAATTATGCAGGAATTTAGATAAAAATGGGTCACTATTTGCGCAGTTCATTTGAATTATTAAATGCTATTTATAGTATGGAACCATGCCCACTCGTGCTGTAGGGGTAGCTTCTTTAGGTTCGAAACACGAAACCGCTTAAAATATGATTAATAATCAGCATTGGCAGCCGAAGACTTCCGAGATAAGATGTCACCCTCATTCTACCAAAGGCCTTGTCAAAGAGGGCAGACGAGCGGACAGAGGTTCAGGCACTCTTTTATCCTTAGGGTGGGAAACTGTCCCTAAGGCCCGAAAAATCAGCAATGATCAATGGCATGATGAGGGAGAAAGCAATGGAAACCACTGTATTAAAGACATATAATGTGTATGCACAAGACATGTGGCCTGTAATTGAAAATGTGTCATGATGGTCCCTCCACTGGCAAAAGATTCCCTCATTCGGATATATGGGAGGGGACTGCCAAGTGAGAGGTAACCATGAGAAAAAGACTGAATGACCAACAAAAGGATAACGTTCTACGTGTCAGGGGGTGGAATGTCAGAAGCTTGAACGTCGCAGAGAAACAAGAAAGTCTGAAAAGGGAAATGCAAATGCTCAGTCTAGATACAGAAGGGGTCAGAGAAGTGGAATGGAAAGAAGACCAAGATTTCTGGTCAGATGAGTATAGGGCAATGTCAACAGAAGCAGCAAGTGGCAAAACAGGAAAATGTATAACGGGAGTAGGATTCGTCACCAACAGAAACGTAGGACAGAGAGTGTGAAACTGTGAACAGTTCAGTGAAAGGGTTGTTCTTATCAGAATCAACACCAAATCAACACCGACAATGATAGTTCAGGTATACATGCCGACGTCGCAAGCTAAAGATGAAGAGATAGAGAAAGTATGTGAGAATATTGAAAGAGTATACAGTATGTACAAGGGGATGAAAATCTAATAGTCATGGGGGTCTGGAATGCCGCTGTAGGCGAAGGAACAGAAGAAAAGGTTACAGGAGAATCTCAGTTCGGGACAAGGAATGAGAGAGAGGGGAAAGACTAATTGAGTTCTGTAATAAATTTCAGCTAATAATAGCGAATACTCTCTTCAAGAATCACAGGAGGAGGAGGAGGTATACTTGGAAAAGGCCTGGTGATAAGGAGAGATTTCAGTTAGATTACATTATGGTCATAGTCTGAAATAGGATACTGGATTGCAAGGCGTAGCCACGAGCAGATACAGGCTCGATCACAATGTAGTAGTGACGAAGAGTAGGCTGAAGTTTAAGAGATTAGACAAGAAGAATCAATACACGAAGAAGTGAGGCATGGAAGTACTAAGGAATGAAGAGATACGCTTGAAGTTCTCTCCGGCTATAGGTGTACCATAACGAATTGCTCGTAGGCAGAACAGTTGAAAAGTAATGGACATCTCTAAAAAGGGCATTCACAGAAGTTGCAAAGAAAAATGTAGGTACAAAGAAGGTAACTACGAAGAAACCATAGGTAACTGAAGAAATAATTCAGTTGATCGATGAAAGTAGGAAGTACAAAAAAGTTCACAGAAATTCAGGAATACAGAAATACAAGTCGCTGATGAATGAAATAAACAGGAAGTACAGGGTAGCTTAGTCGAAATTGTTGCATGAAAAATGAGAAGGAATCGAGAAAGACATGTTTGTTGAAAGGACTGACTCAGCATGCAGGATACTCCAAACAACCGGTGACATTAAAAGCAAGGGTGGTAAGGTTAGGAGTGCAACGGGAATTCCACTGTTAGATTCAGAGGAGAGAACGGATATGTGGAAAGAATCCGCTGAAAGCCTCTGTGAGGGGGAAGATTTGTCTGATGTGATAGAAGAAGAAACAGGAATTTATTTAGAAGAGATAGGGGATCCAGTATTAGATTCAGAATTTAAAAGAACTTTGGAGGACTTAAGATCAAATAAGGCACAAGGGACAGATAACATTCCATCAGAATATCTAAAATCATTGGAGAAAGTGGCAACAAAATGTTTACTCACGTTGGTGTGTAGAATATATGAGTCTGGCGACATACTACCAGACTTTCGGAAAATAATTATCCACACAATTCCGAAATCTGCAAGATATAAGAAGTGCGAGAATTATCGCACAATCAACTTAACAGCTCATGCGTCCAAATTGCTGAAAAGAATTATATATCGCAAAATGGAAAAGAAAATTGAGGATGTGTTAGATAATGATCAACTGGGCTTTAGGAAAGGTAATTGCACCGGAGAGGCAATTCTGACATCGTGGTTGGTAATGGAAGCAAGACTAAAGAAAAATCAAGACACGTTCATAGGATTCATCGACCTGCAAGAATGATGACATCCTTTAAGACATTAGAGAAGCACTTCCATGGTACCATAGAGAACTGTAGAGGGAAAAAGCTGTAGAGGAAGACAGAGAATGGAATGCAGGCAGCAAATAATTGAGGACGTAGGTTGCAAGTCCTACTCTGAGATAAAGCGGTTGGCACTGGAGAGGAATTTGTGGATAGGCGGATCAAGCCAGTCAGTAGACTGATGACTCAAAACAAATGGATATTTAAATATACATCATCAGATTGTTTCGTTGATTTGGGGGAGGGGTCCAAACAGCAAAGTTATTGATCCAATCGGGATAGTGAAGGATAGGGAAGGAAGTCGGCAGTGCCCTGTCAAAGAAACAATCCCGACATTTGCCTGAAGTGATTTAGGGAAATCACGGAAAACACAAATCGGGATGGAAGGACGAGGGTTGGAACCGTCGTCCTCCCGAATGCGAGCCCAGTGTGCTAACCACTGACAGTTGTACGTAAATCGGTGTATTATACCAGCAGCGCCACTGATGAATGACACATGTAATAGCAGTAATAGCAGACAACAGTTCGAACAGTTTTACCACATAAGGCAGTTGACATCCTACAATTATAGTGTAGAGTCAGAAATAATGTATTGACTTACATCCTACAATTATAGTGTAGAGTCATAAATAATGTATTGACTGTCTATGTACGCATCGACAGTTTAAAATTTCAAGAGGATGTGGGAAAAATGAGGATATAATATATAATATCTAGTAGGACCTGTTGCTGTAGAGTTATGACTCGTTCATCACTGACAGAGGCAAGGAAACAAGTTCATTATAGTACCTCTGCCATTGCTCCAGTTACGCACAACCTGCCCTGATGAATGACGCATTCAGTAGTAGACGACAGTTTGATTCGTTTTAACACATAATGCAATGAACAACTCAGAATTATTTTATAGAGTACGAAGTATTTAATTTATTAGCTGCATTATAAGTAGTCTGAAAGTACAGTTTCTCCACGATAAGTTTGAAGTGTGGCTGCCTGTTCAGTTGTAGCGTCAGCCCGAAAATATTTTTATCTGGTACTTCTTCTTTAAGCAGCGCACCCGCTGGTTTTTGTCAGTATCCGTAAATTATGTACTAAACAAATTTTACGCAACTCATTGACAGTCTGCTGGTGATCTTATTATCTTCCTTTCAGAATTATTCGATCCGCTACAAGTTCCACCTACTCCATTCGGAATTTTCATTGTTTAAAACGTGTAGAGACTGAGTTGTAGGGAAGTAACCGTCTGATGTAAAAATTTGTTTGTTGTGTCCAGTGGACTCTTAATTGGACTTCACAGACAGCCATCTACATGAAACGGGTTTTGAAGTGGGCTGTTTTGTAGAAAGCCTTAGTGTAATCTAAGTATTACTTGTAATCTATGAAGGACACATGGATTCTCAAATTACTTCTAAATAGTCCTTTAATAGTTTGTTGAATCGCGAAATGTCTTGCATTTTCCTCCACACGCAACATTTTTTCTTTTGTACTTTAATTACTTCAGGAGAAATGCCTGATATTAAAAGAGGTCTGTTTTTGGAGTATACCAGTGAAACTGATGTGTAAATCAGGTGAGGCAAAGAATTTGGCTCATGAGCCATGCCGTGACTTTCATACCAAAGTGCTCAACCTGGCTGCACGCTTCCCCCTCCACCACGCCACACCGAGTGGGAGAAGAGGGAGAGGTGGCAGACTGTAAGTGTGTTGTGTTTAGATGCATAAGACTTGGTTTCATATATTTCTCAAGAACATGGATCACAAACGAAACAGATTTTTCAGTATTATTTGATTAACTTTTGGCAGACTGAAGACATAATATAATTTTTTCTGACATAAACTGTCGGCATATGGACACGCAGAAAATTTCAAAAATTGTCGCACTCAGATTGCCACGTAATTGTAGCTTGTTTGGTTTCATAATTTAAAAAAGCCTTTCACTCACACATATGTTGATGGAATTACTGTAACACTTTTGTAACTTCAGTAAGGAGACATTGACTCTACCTGATGAAAACAGTGTAAACGACATGGCCGGTTTTAATGTGAAAGGATTTGCGTCCAAAGTGTGAATTGCACCACAGATCAGTCAATTACATCTGCAGATGCACAAGGGCGCTTTCAACTGTAATGGCAAATAGTCTCGAAAGCAGTTGATTGGCAGTGTCCTCAAAACATCCAGAAAACTATCCCTATAGTTCTTTCAAAACCACAGTGAATCCTTCAGATTTGTGGTTTCTTTAACACCAATGACTTTGGGGAACGAGAGTGTTTTTGTCAGAATTTGGCCATTCAACAGTGCGATTTCATTTTTAAATCCGTCCTCATATCATCAGATATAAGCTATTTCTTACCTTTCAATATCTTTTTGCGGGTAGTGTGCAGTCAAGTGCACTTAAAATGCGAGGTCAGCAATCCAACTCAAATGTTTTAATTTTCGTTCCTAAGCTTGTTTTTCCTTCATAAATTCAACAGCTGGTTTTAAACCGAAAAGTTGTTCCACGCATGCCTCTTGGCGTTAAGTATTTTGAAGACCCCATCCCCTTCGTTAAAGTCCATCATTGGAATAGTGAGTGGGATCAGAAATTTTGCTGTTCGTACTACCAATTATTTCACGTGCTCTGCCCCTGCAAAATTAGCACACAGTGCATCTTTATGCACAAAACAGTGAGTCCTAGCTGCTGATCATTGTAATTTTTTACTCTTCATTGTCAATTAAATCTGAAAATCTTTGTACAATATACTGTAATATTTTTTAATGGCAAATTTTCAGTACCAGCAGACTAAGCGATTGCGTGATAAATACTGAGAATTATCATTTCTATCTTCCGTCATCCCCATTCATTTTTAAAGGCTTGTAACGATACGTCGCTAGTCTGCCCATTTTTTGGGAAAATGGGCAAAGGGCCTGTGAAAGTCCTTCATATCACAAACAAAAGACGGCAAGTAAATAGCGCTGACGCGAAGATTCTGCCTCAGTGAAGAGAGTTGTGCCAACCGAAAAACGCCACACCGCAATACTAAATGATGTGTCGTTCTGTACCAAGTACTTTCTGAAAAAACCGAGGAATGCCGAAACAGACGGAGACTCGGTCCACACGTACGGCTCCCATGCGGTTCGACACACCTTGGCCGGCCCAGATCTAAATAAATCGTAGAATTCACTGTCCTGGTGCGTTATAGTTAATTTGAACACATGACTGGTTTCGGCCATGGCAAGGTCACCAGATTTTAAAGAAGCATTAACAGACAGTACATATAGTCACAACCAAAACTGAATTCTGCGAACTGCCAGATGTCAATTCAGTACTTAGGCGCAGAGTGTTCTGACCAGCTATAGGAGTAGGTATCTTAATATAGACAAAACAGTACACCGAAACATCGTGGCAGCAAGTCACAGACTTCCGGCACTTCTCCCAAAATTTTATAGATTTCCAAGTTTATAATGTAAAGGTCTACTTTGGGAAGAACACACACATTGGAAGAAGGACACATGAAACAGAAACTGGACACAACATACACTACCGTGGTAGGAACGACCATTGAAAAAGCGAGATTTAAATGTGTTTTCCTTACTATAAGCACTTCGTATCGGGGCCGGCCAGTGTGGCCGTGCGGTTCTAGGCGCTTCAGTCTGGAACCGCGTGACCGCTACGGTCGCAGGTCGAATCCTGCCTCGGGCATGGATGTGTGTGATGTCCTTAGGTTAATCAGGTTTAAGTAGTTCTAAGTTCTAGGGGACTGATAACCATAGATGTTAAGTCCCATAGTGCTCAGAGCCATTTGAACCATTTTGAACTTCGTATCGGATTATGATTGAATTGGGCGGTTAAGCAGATGGCAGGAAATCAGTACGTAAATCATCGCGCTCTTGAATCATTTGGCAAGGGAAGGAACGAGAAAAGTTGTGGTAAAACTTGTAGTTTACGTGAATACTCCTACACCTGTCCATTTCTAATTACCGTGCAATTTACGTGACATATAATCTATTGAAAATGTGGTAATCTACGCATTGTCACGCTCAAACTTACATGAAGAAGATTAACGACTACGAGGAGGGAGACAGGTTACTTTTTTGTTGGTAAGAACACTCGCCGTGGAACAGCTGGATCGGAGTTGGTGGTCTCAGTTATCTCGCAGCGGCTGAGGTGATTTGCTTCCTTCCCAGCAGGCAGCGCCCCCTGCCGTGGTGTCCCAAGTTGGCGGCAGCCAAAGTTGTGCTGATTTATGAGCTCGGCTCGTGACAGGCCACGTACGAGAGCGCCCTCTGTTCCGGCTCGCCTCACGCTGTGCTCGTAATTTATGCCCTGTCACCGCCATGCCGAACCACGAAGCATTATGTTCTTTCTGAAACAAAAAGGCTATTGGGAAACGTATCTATTCTGATCTATGAGCAACAATCTGAAGATGCATACAAACTATGGGAAAAATCTACTATTGATCTATGACTGGTTGTGAAATGGCTTTCTCAACAAGCACATCGGTTTACTGCATCATTCTTAAGCACATTCTGAGGTCAAATATAATTGATTTCCATGAGACAGAAAAGCTTCTGTCTTTTAATCAGACGCATTTAGAAAGCATCACACGTGCGAAACTCAATTTTCCCTCTTCTCACACCACATCCTGTGAAATACGGGTGGAGGGCAACAGACAGGTTCCGTTTTCCTAAATTGAAAAGGGCTTGAAGGGCATACACAGTGTCTCACAGCAGATTGTTAATGCAGGTCCGAGCATACGGGACAGGTTCTCAGATACGTGAGTCGATCGAAGAAATAATTATTTTGGGACAAGGGAGCCCCAAAAGCTAGATTTTCCAGATGAAATAGGAAAAAGTTTAAGCCAGGGTGATCTATTTCTATAAACACAAATGGTTCAAATGGTTCTGAGCACTATGGGACTTAACATCTGAGGTCATCAGTCCACTAGACTTAGAACTACTTAAAACTAACTAACCTAAGGACATCTCACACATCCATGCCCGAGGCACGATTCGAACCTGCTGCCGTAGCAGCAGCGCGGTTCCGGACTGAAGCGCCTAGAACTGCTCGGCCAAAGCGGCCGGCTCTGTAAACATAGTTAAACATACTGAATTCATGCGAAATAACGAAACCGAAGTCCAGTAATATAAATTATGCAAATGCTTCATGTTAGCAAAAAGTGCAAGTAAAAATCACTTAAGACCAATTTAAATTTGCACTTGCTATTTTGAAATGCATAATTCTATGAAAATCGCATGATACTTTGCAACCGAAAATCAATCAAGACCTATAAATATTTCTTTTTAGGTACACTAACCAGTGTTCAAGCCTCGAAAAGAGGAAGAGTCAGCCCGCATCTCGTGGTCGTGCGGTAGCGTTCTCGCTTCCACGTCTGGGTTCCCGGGTTCGATTCCCGGCGGGGTCAGGGATTTTCTCTGCCTCGTGATGGCTGGGTGTTGTGTGCTGTCCTTAGGTTAGTTAGGTTTAAGTAGTTCTAAGTTCTAGGGGACTGATGACCATCGATGTTAAGTCCCATAGTGCTCAGAGCCATTTGAACCATTTTTGAGGAAGAGTCTCCCTGTCAGTTGTGGTGATCAAGCAATTTCCTCTCTTCGTAATCTTGATTTCCTTTATTTAGGGAGAATCTGTTATAATATAGTTATTCGAAAGAGGATACTGCATTTCAAAGCTGTATCCAGGTGTAGATCACACAACATTGTTCTTTAAGGAAATCATTGGCTTCACGCAGGTAGTATTGAGTGTTTGTGCTTTGCATCTCGTATCACACATGGATCTTTTTCTGGCGTCAATGTTTTTTAAATCTTCTCTCGATAGTGCCAAAATTTCTGTGACGACACTTATGAGTGTCTCTACAGAAGAAATTTCAGATCAACTGTTCAAATGGTTCAAATGGCTCTGAGCACTATGGGACTTAACATCTGTGGTCATCAATCCCCTAGAACTTAGAACTACTTACACCTAACTAACCTAAGGACATCACACACATCCATGCCCGAGGCAGGATTCGAACCTGCGACCATAGCAGTTGCGCGGTTCCGGACTGAGCGCCTAGAACCGCAAGACCACTGCGGCCGCAGATCAACTGTTCCCAAACATTTATCATCTACACCCAAACAAGCATCATACAGTGTAATTCTTAATTTTCCTGCCCAGTTATTACACCAGACGTGGAGGTGCTTTTGTTGTGTGATCAAGGTGATATAATAAATTTTGATAGGCGAGACGTAACCACCGTTTCACTACAATCTGCCATGCCCTCGTGCCATAAAGACAAGGAAACTTGGCTCAATATCGCCAATGTGCAGCCACACTTTGCAGTCAGACAACTGTTTATGAGGAAACTGATTGGGTTATCTTAGGCGAAAATATTACTTTCTGCACGTCCATACAGTGTGTAGATAGCACTGGCAGGCATTCGAGCTCTATTGTTGCCAAACTCGTTTTCACGGCTTTCTGTGCATTTTGTAGACGCAATTCCTTTTTAGCTCTATAAAATGTGGTCATACAGACGTCGTTATCAAATCGAAATAATAAAGCTGCGACAATGAAATTTGATAGATCCTCTGTAGAGATTCATCTTCCGATGCAAGGCATTTTTACCAACTATGGATGAATTGGATGACTTTGCAGAGACTGCATGAAAGTTGATCAGTTCGTCCCCTAAGTCGACTACCACGCAGTTTTGTATTTCATCCTTACCGAAATCTCTGTATCTACTCTCCTAGCACTCTAACCGTGTTTTTCTCCTTGTTATCATTCACTCGATGTTTTACCCTATAGTTATTATCAGTCCATAGGAAAATTCGCTGTTCACCAAGAAAGAAATCTTCCCCATATTGTTCCAAAAAAATAGCGCTGCTAAAGATGCTGTAAACAATGCATCACATGGTGCAAAAGTTACAGACCTACGCACACAAAAATTATTCATCTGAAAAAAGTACATGGATTAGTGAATTGGTGCTAGCCGTTACAAATACCACGGAAGTAATGGTTCAAAATCCTGTTGTAGAAATTAATTGATAGTTAATTGAAAACTCTCTGTTTCCAAATTAAGTTTATTGAGCAAAATACGATCAAGTTTTTCTCTGTCAATTACAGTGTTTGTCAATTTGATGTTGATGTTCATCCAGGCGCTGTCCTCAGCGATATTATCTCGACACGTAATTTTGTGTCTTCCTCACCCTTAGTTCCAGCTATTATTCTGTAGAATCCTGTTCTAGGAAGCCTATTCTCGGTCATTCTTGCTAATATGATCTGTCCACTTCCACGTTGTCTTCTTTACTACTTTCGAGATTTGAGCTGTCCTTTTTTTCTTATCCTCCATTCCGTCACCTTTCTTTCTAAGAATTAATGCTTCACATCGTGTAATGTAACCGGTAAAACAGACGATACAAACGGATTTTCAGGTTTGTACTGAGTGCTGTTTTCTTCGGGATTTTGCTAAACCTAAAAAGCGTTTTGTACACTGTTACTGGACGGGCATAAATTTCAGTATCAATTATATTGTTAGTAAAAAAGGCTCCCTAAGTACCTGAAGCTGTCAACTGTCTTTAAAGTGAATCCATATATAGCCAATTCTGTCTTTTCTTCATTAACGAGTAATCCTGTTTCCTCTGTGGTTTTCTAATAACTTTGGATCATTTTGATCAATTCTGTTTTCGAACTACTTATTGATGCTACACCATCTTCATAGGCAGGTAGTAATGTTCACCTTCTGCAGGTGGATACCTAATGGATTAATCTTACAAAATTTTCTAGTATCTTTTCCAAGACGAGGTTAAGAAAAACAAGTGCAATGGCATCCCGTTGTCTCAGTTCAGACTACACACTATAATTTTCAGATTTTTCTACCGGTGTCTTTATACGACATGAAGTTTCGTCTGTACACATTTTAGCTAATATGATTAACCTTTGAGGGTATTTCAGATTCTCTCGTTATATTCAACAGTTTCTGTTAGTCTATGCTATCATACGCCTTATTAAAACCTAGAAGTCGTAAGTGGGCATGTACATTGAATTTCCACCCCTTGCAGTCTGCAGATATGAATTCTATCCTCCAAATTGTTCCTATTAAAGACTGTAGTTCCAATACTAGTTCTGGTCCTCCATTCTTTAATAGCTCAGCGTGTATCTATTCCTCAGCACAAGTTTTGTTGTTATTCTTTGGTCTCTTTACTGATGAGCCGATGACACGTAAATAAACCATATAGGGTTCTTCATATTGAAAGTAAGACTGTGGACCAGTCTTGTTGGTCCGTATTTTACCATGTTTATATATGAAGATGGTATCTGTTCTGTCGGACCATCGCTGACCATGCAGCTCGTTATATATATATAGCTAAGGCTCACCGGCCATTTGACCATCTTCTTCTGTGCGGATGCACAAACAATGCCCGAATTCTTACGGGAATCGGGAAAAAGCCGCGAGTAGTGAGTATAATGGGCAGGACACTATGAATATAGGGCGGGACAGTATGTTGGGAATGTAGGTCTCGCGGGAGGCGTACCAGAGATAAGTCCCTGCAGTCGCACTATCCTCTGTGTCCTTGGTAGCTGAGCGTGTTCGGTCAGAGGCTCTGTAATAAAAAGAAATTGAGTGAACGGATCAACGAACAACCTAAACGGGTGTCATCGGAGGTCCGCCACGAACAAATTCAACGAACAATATACAACAAATTGAGATTAAGAAAAGATTGATAGAGCGTCTGCCATGTAAGGAGGAGGTCCCGGGTTCGAGTCCCGATCGGGGCACACATTTTCAAGTGTCCCCGGTGACTATGCAGCTAGGGATATTCATTTCATTGTAATTTTACCATGTTGATCCTTTACAAACTGTTCCCTTTTACCGATTTTACGGAAGTATTTTTATGTTTTAATACATCTGCCTTGCCCTGTGATGCCTGAAATCATCCTCTGCAAGTATTATCACAGTGTTGTAGTATTCCTTTTTTCCTTGCCTTAGGGTCGATTGTGTTTCCTGGCGAATTTTATAGTAGTCTTTTTTATAGTAGTCATATTGTTTCACTCTTGAATCCCCGCTTTTCTCCAATTTATTCGCTCCAGCACTCTTTCTTGGCACTTAATGTTAAAATACATTTTGTTAGGTTGTTCTCTTTTAGCTATAACTTTGTAAGTTAATTCTTGGATAATTTTCATTCGGTTGTCTCCATCTGCTGTGATCTCTTGTTGTTAGGTTACTTCTTAATTCTTTTGTAAAGCTTTCCTTCATATTTTCTTCCGAGAGATTCCTTACATTGCATCTATTAATTTGTATTCTACTTCTGTTTAGTTTCCTATCCAGTTTTATTTTCATTTTTCATACTACTAACATATTTTCTGTGTCACAGTCTGCACCCTTAAAGATTCTGATATCTTTTATATTATTTTGGAAAGTATTTCGGTAGCTACGTGGTCATTCTGTCATCAGACACGAAGCGAAGTAGTAGATTGTATCAAGGGTAAACGTGTCTTCTTCTACTCATCCTAACAAAATAATGTAGATTTGCAGTTCATTTGGTAGCTATTACAAGCAATTCTAACCAGCCTTAGGTCAGGGGATAATTTCAGCACTATAGACTGTAGTTCGTGTTATCTGTTTCCAAGGAAATTTACTGCTACAGGAACTTTGCATTCCAGCACGCAACGTGCACAGGTGATACCAGCAAGACGTCACTGGTAAGGGTGCGTTAGCGAGACGATGGCAGGTGGAGCTATCGGCTGCAACACAACAAGTATTCAAAATTGTTAAGGCTTTCGTGGCCACTTGTTGACAAACTGCCTGTTGGCTTCTGCCTCGGGTTCTTCGGCCGACGTTCATCTAATGATTTTTCTGATGTTTCGCCAGCACGAGTGGCTGGCATTGTCAAAGCTTCACCCTCCATTGCCGGTGCTGAACTGGAGGCGAGCTCGTGGCCACAGACTATGTGTACCTGGCGCGCCAACGTCCGAGGGCTTCTCCGCGGTCATTTCCGGTGCGGTTCTGCTCTTGCTACCTGCGACGGTCGTTCGCTGCAGTACGGGAAGCCAGGATCCGTTTACCTTAAGGCTTTCCTCTTTCTTGTTGAAACTGTTCGCGTGTTTTTGGATTTCTACAGCTTCTCTGAACAAGCGCGTGTGGTAGTGCTTCTCTACAGCCAGAACTTCCGTATCGGCGAATTTTATTACGTGGTCAGTCTCATTCAGTGCGTGCTCTGCCACGGCCGATTTCTCCACCTGCCCCAACCTGCAATTTCGCTTATGCTCTTTGATCCTGGTGTTGATTGATCGTCCAGTCATTCCGACATAAACTTTTCCGCATGTGCATGGTATACGATATATTCCCGACATTGCAAGTGGGTCTCTATTCTCCTTCGCCGATCTAAGACACTCTTTGATCTTCCTTGTCGGTTTGAAAATCGTCTTTGCGCCGTGTTTGCGCAATATACGGCCGATTCTGTCCGTCACTCTGGGAATGTATGGCAGAAAGGCCGTACCCGACATTTCTTATTCTGGTTCCTTACTTCGCCGAGTGTTTGGCTCTGTTACACTTCTAATATAATTTGTGGAGTACCCATTGCTCCTCAGAACAGTTTCCAGGTGTTACATTTCTCGTTTGAGGTGTTGCGGCTGACATATTCGTCCTGCTCTCGTTACGAGCGTGCTAATCATGCCTCTTTCCTGGCTCGGGTGGTGGTTTGACAGTTTGTGCAGGTATCGGTCCGTGTGTGTCGGTTTTCGATACACGCTGTGTCCCAGGTTTTCGCCGTCCCTTGTGACCAGCACATCTAGAAATGGCAGTTTCTTGTCCTTTTCTACTTCCATGGTAAATGTTATGTTGGCATGGAGGCTGTTCAAGTGTCTCAGGAATTCACCGAGCTGTTCTTCACCATGGCTCCACACCACGAAAGTATCATCGACGTACCTGTACCACACCTTAGGTTTGCAAGTCATGGAACAATTCGAAGCACAGGCACTGGACTCGCCGACTTGCAAACCTAAGGTGTGGTACAGGTACGTCGATGATACTTTCGTGGTGTGGAGCCATGGTGAAGAACAGCTCGGTGAATTCCTGAGACACTTGAACAGCCTCCATGCCAACATAACATTTACCATGGAAGTAGAAAAGGACAAGAAACTGCCATTTCTGGTCACAAGGGACGGCGAAAACCTGGGACACAGCGTGTATCGAAAACCGACACACACGGACCGATACCTGCACAAACTGTCAAACCACCACCCGAACCAGAAAAGAGGCATGATTAGTACGCTCGTAACGAGAGCAGGACGAATATGTCAGCCGCAACACCTCAAACGAGAAATGCAACACCTGGAAACTGTTCTGAGGAGCAATGGGTACTCCACAAATTACATTAGAAGTGTAACAGAGCCAAACACTCGGCGAAGTAAGGAACCGGAAAAAGAAATGTCGGGTACGGCCTTTCTACCATACATTCCCAGAGTGACGGACAGAATCGGCCGTATATTGCGCAAACACGGCGTAAAGACGATTTTCAAACCGACAAGGAAGATCAAAGAGTGTCTTAGATCGGCGAAGGAGAAAAGAGACCCACATGCAATGTCGGGAATATATCGTATACCATGCACATGCGGAAAAGTTTATGTCGGCATGACTGGACGATCAATTAACACCAGGATCAAAGAGCATGCGCGACATTGCAGGTTGGGGCAGGCGGAGAAATCGGCCGTGGCAGAGCACGCACTGAAAGGGACCGACCACGTAATAAAATTCGCCGACACGGAAGTTCTGGCTGTAGAGAAGCACTATCACACGCGCTTGTTCAGAGAAGCTGTAGAAATCCAAAAATACGCCAACAGTTTCAACAAGAAAGAGGAAAGCCTTAAGGTAAACGGATCCTGGCTTCCCGTACTACAGCGAACGACCATCGCGGGTAGCAAGAGCAGAACCGCACCGGAAATGACCGCGGAGAAGCCCTCGGACGTTGGCGCGCCAGGTACATATAGTCTGCGGCCGCGAGCTCGCCTCCAGTTCAGCACCGGCAATGGAGGGTGAAGCTTTGACAATGCCAGCCACTCGTGATGGCGAAACGTCAGAAAAATCATTAGATGAACGTCGGCCGAAGAACCAGAGACAGAAGCCAATAGGCAGTTTGAGAACAAGAATTGTTGTTACAGTGTTACCTGCACAACACTGCGAACTGTCAGCCTGAGGGTGTATCACGGCAGAACGGAGATCTCCGCAGACAACCGGAACAGCTGTTCAGGTGCGCCCAGTCACCTACCAACTGTGGCTTCGGTTTTAGCGAGATCTCAAATGCTGCGGCAGCAGTTGTCATGTGCTAGGGTTTAACTACACTACAAAAGTAGCACATTCTAACACTTTCGGTTCATAAACTAAAATGTTTTTCTTCTTCTGATGACAAAGCTTTTTTTTACACATTTTGAGAAAGCCTGTGACTACGTGAATAAGGAACTATTTTGGCTTCCCATAGGAGTTAAAATATCTCCATTTGAGGAAATAACAGAGTCGATTCGATCCCACAATTATCTTTTGGAAACCTGTGGCACTGTCTTTTAGCGGCCACAGGCCGCTTTTACAGTCCAATTTAATTTTCCCATACAGTCGTAACTACTTTTCATGCACTTTCTACAGACATTTACGGAAGTAATTTGTAGAGGACATACGATAATGAAGTACCCTCACAGGAAGGTGCTACTACGACGAAGACAGATGAACTGAACGTAAACGTTCATAATCACAAGAATTGTATAGCAGAGGATAAGTATAACACCGGAACAGAAAAGATAAACATATCAAAACAGAATAGAATGCTTTTGTGTATTCCATAAAAATTGCAGAAGAACATGTCATGTCCAGTAAGTCTGTAGGAATTTAAGGTTAAAAACTATTCTGAAGCCATCAGAAGAGCATAAGAGCTATTTCTCAACATCACCCCTATTTAGTTATTATAAAACCATTGAAACAATGTTGCTGAATCGCTTATAACAGGTGACAGAACCAATATTAATTCATCTACAAGCGGACCGCAGACCACAAAAGAACTGCACATTTCCGATTCTTGGTGCTACCCGGTATAAAAAGAAGGGGCTTAAAATGTATAACAACCAAATTATGCGATTAGCTTTCATCGAACTGACAGCTTCTAATAATACTGCCAATACTTCGCATGTTGATAAAAATATCTATGTGGTTAATAAGCACTATGGTCTCACCAAACACACTGAACAGCCTCTCCCAGACAGGTTATATGTAACCTTTCCGGAGAAACACAGTCGATAGCGAGGTCTGGCAAATGGATTACCACAAGGAACTGTATTGGTGCTGACCCTTCATGAACATTTATACTAATGACCAGCTGCGTCTATAGCAGACCATGTGTTCTGTTTATACAGACAATATGGCCTTAGCAATTCACTCCAAGTCCTTTCAAAAAGTATTCATTTGCGAAAATTCTTAAGGCAGACGAGAGAAAACAAGAATGTATCAAAATAACTGCCATCTTCGGGCAAACACAACTTCGATACTTCCAGCTTAAACACAGCAGGCCTAGCTTAAATATAGCATCTCAAGCAAGGAGTTCAATTGGATGCTGAAGAACATTCAAAATACTTAGGTGTCACTCTTGATCCCACCTTCATATACAACCATCATGGCCCAAAACCATCAGTATTACGCGTAATGTGATGTGGCACATCAAGACTCTGACTTTCCCTCATGTGCAAAGCTCTTCATCTCTGATTACCACTTAAATCCTATGTTCTTGACGCTTTGTGGGTGTATTCTAATTTTTCTACGGCTTCCTCTAGTGCCACGGAAGTTTTTCTCTGATGTTTTATAACATGCTGTATTATCCTCTACCCACTTCTTATCAGTGGCATCCATACATCCCCACCCTTGTATCTTATCTCGCAATCAACCTACCTAATTCACAATATACTTTTGTAATACCGCATCCCAAACCCTTCAATTCTATTCTTTTGCGGTTTCCCTACGCTTAGTGATTCAATTCTGTGCAAGGCTCTGTAGATTCAGCAACCATGGTCTACGGATAGGCCTTTGACTAGTAATTAAAACACTCTCTGTCCGGAGTTCGAAACCCGCCACTACTTAAATTTGGAATAAAAACCATCATAAATGGCGGCCGAAGACTTCCGTATAAGAAGTTACCCTCACTCTGCGGAAGGCCTTGTCAAAATGCGTGGAGGAGCGGACAGAGGTTCATGGCGCTCTCTTATCCTTGGAGTGGGGAGCTGCCCCTAAAAGGCAGAAGAATCAGCAGTGATCAGCGGCATGAGAATGAGGGAGGCAATGAGAACTCCTGTATTAAAGACACGTGATGCGTATCCATAGGACATGTGGTCTGTAATTGAAAGTGTCGTACAATTCTTTGACTAGTAGCAAAAGATTCCGGACTAGTCCTCCACTCCTGTCTCCAGAGGGGACTGCATAGCGGGTGGTGACCGTCAGAAAAAAATCGAATAACCAAAGAAAGAATAACGTTGTACGAGTAGAGGCGTGGACTGTTATGATCGAACGTGGTAGAGAATCGAGAAAATCTGAAAAAGAATGCGCTAGGGCTCAGTTTGGATATAGTGGGGGTCTGTGAAATGAAAAGTAGAGAACACAAACATTCCTGGTCAAATGGGTATCGAGCAATGTCAACAGCAGCAGCAAATGGCAAAACAGGAGAGGGATACTCTATGGCCGGCCGCGGTGGTCTAGCGGTTCTAGGCGCGCAGTCCGGAACCGCGTGACTGCTACGGTCGCAGGTTCGAATCCTGCCTCGGGCATGGATGTGTGTGTGATGTCCTTAGGTTAGTTATGTGTAAGTAGTTCTAAGTTCTAGGGGACTGATGACCACAGATGTTAAGTCCCATAGTGCTCAGAGACATTTGAACCATTTGATACTCTATGAGTAACCGGAAGTCACCCGTTGGGATTTTTTGTGATCTATCAAAGGCTTTTGATTGTGTAAATCATGGAATACTTCTAGATAAGCTCAATTACTGTGGTATGAATGGGACAGTGCTCAAATGGTTTAAATCATACCTAACTGGAAGTGTGCAGAAAGTTGAAATAAACAGTTCACATAATAAGCAAAAAACTGGTGATTTCTCAAACTGGGGAACAATCAAGAATGGGGTGCCGCAAGGTTCGGTCTTGGGTCCTCTGCTGTTCTTAATATATATTAATGACTTGCCACTCTACATTCACGAAGATGCAAAGCTGATACTTTTTGCCGATGATACAAGTATAGCTATCACACCCGACAGACAAGAATTAACTTGTGAAATTGTTAACGATGTTTCTCAGAAAATCATTAAGTGGTTCTCTGCAAATGGGCTCTCATTAAACTTTGACAAAACACAGTATATACAGTTCCACACAGTAAATGGAATAACCCCATTAATAAATATAGATTTCGATCAGAAATCGGTAGCTAAGGTAGAATATTAAAAATTTCTAGGTGTATGCATTGATGACGGGTTGAACTGGAAAAAACACACTGAGGATCTGCTGAAACGTTTGAGTCCAGCTACTTATGCTATTAGGGTCATTGCAAATTTTGGCGATATACATCTGAGTAAATTAGCTTACCACGCCTATTTTCATTCTCTGCTTTCGTATGGCATCATATTCTGGGGTAACTCATCATTGAGTAAAAGAGTGTTCATTGCACAAAAGCGTGTAATCAGAATAATTGCTGGAGCTCATCCAAGATCATTCTGCAGACACTTATTTAAAGAGCTAGAAATCTTCACTGTAGCCTCACAATATATATATTCACTTATGAAATTTGTTATTAACAATCAGAACGAATTCAAAAGTAATAGCAGTGTACATGGCTACAACACAAGGAGAAAGGATGATCTTCGCTGATCTTCACTACTCAGGGTTAAAACCTACTTTGGCTCAGGAGGGGGTAAAATATGCTGCCACAAAAGTTTTTGGTCACTTACCTAATAGCATCAAAAGCCTGACAGATAGCCACATAGCATTTAAAAGGAAATTAAAAGAATTTCTTAATGGCAACTTTTTCTACTCATTAGATGAATCTTTGGGTATCGTAAGTGGATAATTTCCCAACCTCACAAAAAAAAAAAAAAATTAAAAATATTGAGTGTCATGTAATATTTTGTCTAATGTAATATCTTGTATAGACACCTTTTATTAAAATGGTTCAAATGGCTCTGAGCACTATGGGACTTAACATCTTAGGTCATCAGTCCCCTAGAACTTAGAACTACTTAAACCTAACTAACCTAAGGACAGCACACAACACCCAGCCATCACGAGGCAGAGAAAATCCCTGACCCCGCCGGGAATCGAACCCGGAAACCCGGGCGTGAGAAGCGAGAACGCTACCGCACGACCACGAGATGCGGGCACCTTTTATTAACCTGACACGTTCCACATCATTACGAAGTGTCGTATTCATGATCTATGGAACAAGTACTAATCTAATCTAATGAATAGGAAAATAGGGCAGGGAGTGAGTTACTGTGAACAGTTGTTTTCATCAGAGTTCACAGCAAACCAACAACGACAACAAAAATTCAGTTATACACGACGACGTCACAAATAGAAGATGAAGAGACAGAGAAAGTATAGGAGGATACTGACATGGTAATTCAGCACGTAAAGGGAGATGAAAATCTAATAGCCATGGGGGACTGGACGCTGTTGCAGAGGAAAAAGTGGAAGTAATGGTTACGGGACAATGTTGCCATATTGGCAGGAATGAGTGAGGACAAAGACTAATTGAGGTCTGCAATAAATTTTAGTTAGTAACAGCGAAAAATCTCTTCAACAATCACAAGAGGAGAGGCTGCGAGATACGGGAAGATTTCAGTTATATTACATATTGATCAGGCAGAGGTTCCGAAATCAGATATTGGGTTGTAAGGCGCAATCAGGAGCAGAAATTGATTCAGATCACAGTTTAGTAATGATGAAGAGTAGGATGAAGTTTAAGAGACTAGTCATGAAGAATCAACGCGCAAAAAAGTGGGATACGGATGTACTAAAGAAGGAAGAAATACGCTTGAAGTCCTACGAGATACTGCGGTTAAGAATAGCTCACTAGTCAGTTCAGTTGAAGGAAAATGGACATCTCTAACGAGAGCAGTCACATAAAGTGGAAAGAGAAAGGAAGGCAACTACGAGAAAACCCCGGATAACAGAAAGAAAGAAGGTAGTACAAAAATGTTCAGGGACATTCAGAAATACAGAAACGTAAGTCGTTTGGGAATGAATAAATAGGAGGTGTGGAGAAGCTAAGGGGAAATGTCTGCATGGAAACTGTGAAGAAATCAAAAAAGAAATGATGGTCGGAAGGACTCACTCAGCATATAGGAAAGTCAAAATAATATTTGGTGAAATTAAAAGCAAAGGCGGTAACATTAAGAGAATAATGGGAGATCGGCTGGGAGGAGAGAGCGAATAGGTGGAAATGCCTCTATGAAGGGGGGGGGGGGGGGGGGGACTTCTCTAATGGTGTGGTACAAGATGAAGAAACAGGAGTCGATTTGGAAGGGATAGAGGATCCAATGTTAGAATGAGAATTTAAGAGAACATTGGAAGACTTAAGATAAAAAAAGCCAGATAGGATAGGCAAAATTCCATCAGAATTTCTAAAATCGTTGTGGGAAGTGATAACAAAGCGACTATTCACATTGGCGTGTAGAATCTGTGAGACACGCTATATACCATAATTTTTTCGGAAAACCACGATCTAATGAATTGCGAAAATTTCAAGAGCCGACAAATGCGAGAATTATCACAGTATCAGCTTACCAGCTTATATATTCAAGATTCTGACAAGAATAATATGTATAAGAATGTAAAAGATAGTTGAGGACCTTTTAGAAGACGATCATTCTGGCTTTAAAAAATGTGCAGTTGATAAAGGAAGCAAGACTGAACAAGAATCAAGACACGTCCAGGTTTAGTCGACCTGAGAAAAAGTATTCGACAAGGTAAAATGAGATAAGATGTTCGAAATCCTGAGAAAAATTGGGGTAAGCTATAGGGAAAGACGGTTAATATAGAATATGTACAAGAACTAGGAAGGAAGTAGAGGAGTGAGAGATAGGAACGAAGTGCTCGAATTAAAAATGTGTGAGTCAAGAATGTAATATTTCATCCACACATATCAATCTGCATATTGAGGAAGCAATGAAAGAAATAAAAGGAAGTTTCAAGAGTGGAATTAAAATTCAAGGTGAAGTGATATCACTGGTAAAATTCGCTGATGACATTGCAGTCATCAGTAAAAGTGAAGGATAACTACAGGATATTTTGAATCGAATAAACCGTCTAATGAGTATAGAATATGGATTGAGAGTAAAGCGCAAAAAGACAACAACGATGAGGTCTAACACAAATGAGAATACTGCGAAACTTCACAGCAGAAGTAGTGACCATGAAGTAGACGAAGTTAAAGAATTATGCTATGTCTGTCTCAGACAGAGCATAGATGACACGAAAAGCATAGTATCACTGACAAAAGGAGCATTCATGGCCAAAAGAAGTCTACTAGTTCAAACATAGGCCTTAATTGGAGGTAGAAATTTCTGAGAATGTACGTTTTGAGCACAGAAATGCATGGTAGTGAACCATGGATTGTGGGAAAAATGGAACGGGCGTGAAAGGAAGAAGTTTTGCGGAAGAATTTTGAAAATTAGGTGGAATGATTAGGTAAGGAATGAGGAGGTTCTTCGCAGAATTGGCTAGGAAGTGAATAGATGGAAAACACGGAGAAGAAGAAGGGACTGAATGTTAAGACGTCAAGGAATAAGTTCCATGGTAATAGAGGAAGTTGAATGTAAAAACTGTAGAGGAAAACAGAGACTTTATTACATTAAGCAAATAATTCAGGACATGGGGTTGCAAGTACTACTCTGACATGAATAGGTAGGCATACAGGAGGATTTCACGGCGGGCCGCATCAAACCAGTCGGAAGACTGTTGGCCCGAAAAGAAAAATTCAGACTGTGTTCTGCAAGACTTTTACGGTGTTAGTAGGCGTACTGTCGTGACTAGTCGTTAGGCGCCGGTACTGTTTGTGTGGTTATTCAGGGTTGAACACAAACATTAGTGTGCGTAACACTTGCAGTTAGTGAACATATGTCTAGACAGTGTTAGTAGGCTTTACTCGAGTAGCTGTTCTATCAAGCCGGCTGGGGTGGCCGAGCGGTTCTGGGCGCTAGAGTCTGGAACCGCGCGACCACTACGGTCGCAGGTTCGAATCCTGCCTCGGGCATGGATGTGTGTGATGTTCTTAGGTTAGTTAGGTTTAAGTAGTTCTAAGTTCTAGGGGACTGATGACCTCAGAAGTTAAGTCCCATAGTGCTTGGAGCCATTTTTTTTTTTTTTTTGTTCAATCAAAGCAACAGCAATGGTGTAGCTGCCCTTCGCGATTAACGACACATTAAACAAATACGGACAGGTCCTTCCTTATGCGGCACCGGAGACGAATAACATGATCTGGAAGTTTGAATAAACTGGCGATTTTGGAATTGCTCCTACGACAGGCCTACTGCAAATTGCGCCACAAACTGTTGAATAAGTTACTGTTACAATGACTGAGAGCGCTGGACATAACGTGCGATCTTGAAGCAGAGCACGAGCTGTGTCACCACAGCTGAACACTCCGTCGTCCAGCGTTCGAAAACTCCTGCGAGCAATTGTGAAACGGCCTATACAAACATCACATTACTCCCCAAATTTGCCACGTGACGCAAACATTCGAGTAGACTTTGCTGTTAATGTTTCCTTCTCATGTGGAGATTAAAATGTGTCCCTTTCAATGATTTATTCCTTATTCCCCTCTCTCCTGTCTTTAGCAATGTTTTCACTAAGTTTTATTTTCAATGATCACTCATTTTTACGTGGGGACCCTCTCAAGTAGTGGAAGTTTAATTGCAACCACTTTGTAACTTCTTCTTCAAATTATGACCGATGTTTTATATTAGCACATTTCTTTTAGCGAGGAATTAGGTTTTTGCTCATGCTACTACGATTCTTATACCATCCTTGCTTTGTCCGGCATATGACTGCGTGCGTCCAAGTTACCAGAATTCCTCCATTTCGCAGTTGCCACTTTTGATGTAACTTTATCACTTATTTCATTTCTCCTACTGCTCATTACTTGCCTCTTTCTTCGTTTTAATCTCAGTCCATATTCTATTCCTTACTTTCAGTGGCTCTGAGCACCATGGGACTTAACAGCTGTGGTCATCAGTCCCCTAGAACTTAGAACTACTTAAACCTAACTAACCTAAGGACATCACAGACATCCATGCCCAAGGCAGGATTCGTACCTGCGACCGTAGCAGTCGCGCGGTTCCGGACTGCGCGCCTAGAACCGCGAGACCACCGCGGCCGGCGTGAGCAATGTCATCAATCAGTTAATCTTAGGATTGGTAATCTTTCATCCTGAATTTTAATAAAAGGCTGAAAATGAAAGATAGATTACGTATCTTTAGACAGATGATTGGCAGAACATGAGACTCTGGGACACGAAATTTAATAACAACGGCGTTATCCGTCTGCAGATTCGTGGAAGACTGTGAACACCCTATCTAGGGTAGGTCTGCTAACACTAAAGACGGCGAAAAGACCCGGCAAGATTGAGGAGAACTATATCGCCAGTATCAGACTATGAAATCAACTATGTTTTCTGACCGAAGAGCGCAGTAAATTTCGAATACGCAGCTTGCAGAACATAGACGGTGCCAACTGAACCTGGCCGTAGTAGCCGAACACACTGTATTACTGCCCGGGCCACAATTCCCTTGCAGAGAAAATAAATAGCTGCTTGTTTTGTTTTTGCTTATTTTGGTGTATGTAGCTTCACCTGTCCTAAAGTTAATGTATGCTCTTAAAAACTTGCTAAGAACTTTCGTTATATTACTCCATGACTTATTTAGTTGCGGGCCTCCACGACACACTCCGAATGTGTTTTCTCTTCAGAGTATGACTTATGATCTCCCTCACGTATGGGCTCTATCTGAAATGTAATCTGTCGTCACGGCAACCACAGCTTCTTTTGCACGATGTGTCTAATATCTTGAGATACACTTGAGCTCATTCGTACACAGTAATGTAGACGCTAGAGTTAAGTTACAAAATTAAGATCAGAGTGTTCAAGATTTAATAAAATTTACAAACAAAATAACAACTATATGGATTTGAGTAAAAGGAAACTAATTGAAAAATGTAGTGCAGATTGGAACAAATGAGAGAAATTAATTTACAGAACGGTTAGTAAAACTGGAAACAATTAAGACTTTTTAATATAAACGTTTTAAGTAAATCATAATGATGAATAAATTGTGTAAAAGGCGATTAATAATAAAATCAACATTATGTCTTTTTCACTTCTTTGACATTGTCTTCCTACGCTCGTGCCTAATCCGTTACGTATGGAAACATTTCAGTACGTCTTTCTTACATTCACAGCACAAGATTTGCTGCTGGTGGCCAAAAGTCGAGCTAATAATGTTCCAGAATAAATAGGTTCCACATTAACGTATCACCTTACCTACCAAGTTGCGCTGCCATACGATAATAACGGCCATCACTGTACCTCTATGACAGCTGCATTTTAATTAATTTTAATTATAAACACCCCGTGCAACTGAAACGAATTAAATCAACTGAAACGATACGGAAAGATCGATGGGCTCAATTTAAAGAAGAATGAAGATGCAATCCTTCGAAATGATGTTAGTACGAACCATTCAGATATGCTGAACGTTTGAGGTAGAATGGGACTGGAACACGATTTCTTGCTAACCCAGAGCAATCGCCTTAAGTATTTAGTTCTTCTCTTTTTCTCTGTAGCAAGTATAGAGTACCAAAGAGCTTGGGTGGTGGAGAGTTGAGAGGGAATACACGAAAATGCCCCCCCCCCCCCCAAGAACCATGGACCTTGCCGTTGGTGGGGAGGCCTGCGTGCCCCATCGATACAGATAGCCGTACCGTAGGTGCAACCACAACGGAGGGGTATCTGTTGAGAGGCCAGACAAACGTGTGGTTCCTGAAGAGGGGCAGCAGCTTTTTCAGTAGTTGCAGGGGCAGCAGTCTGGATGATTGACTGATCTCGCCTTGTAACACTAACCAAAACGGCCTTGCTCTGCTGGTACTGCGAACGGCTGAAAGCAAGGGGAAACTACAGCCGTAATTTTTCACGAGGGCATGCAGCTTTACTGTAAGGTTAAATGATGATGCCGTCCTCTTGGGTAAAATATTCCGGAGGTAAAATAGTCCCCCATTCGGATCTCCGGGCGGGGACTACTCAGGAGGACGTCGTTACCAGGAGAAAGAAAACTGGTGTTCTACGGATCGGAGCGTGGAATGTCAGATCTCTTAATCGTTAGAAAATTTAAAAATGGAGATGGATAGGTTACAATTAGATATAGTAGGAATTAGTGAAGTTCGGTGGCAGGAGGAACAAGAATTTTGGTCAGGCGAATAAAGGGTTATAAATACAAAATCAAATAGGGGTAACGCAGAGGTCGGTTTAATAATGAATAAAAAAAATAGTAGTGCGCTTAAGCTACTACAAACAGCATAGTGAACGCATTATTGTGGCCAAGATAGACACGAAGCCCACGCCTACTACAGTAGTACAAGTTTATATGCCAACTAGCTCTGCAGATGACGAAGAAATTAAAGTAATGTATGATGAAAGAAAAGAAATTATTCACATAGTGAAGGGAGACGAAAATTTAATAGTCATGGGTGACTGGAATACGGTAGTAGAAAAAGGAAGAGAAGGAAACATAGTAGGTGAATATGGATTGGGGCTAAGAAATGAAAGAGGAAGCTGCCTGGTAGAATTTTGCACAGAGCACAACTTAATCATAGCTAACACTTGGTTCAAGAATCATAAAAGAAAGTTGTATTCATGGAAGAAGCCTGGAGATACTGACAGGTTTCAGATAGATTATACAATGGTAAGACAGAGATTTAGGAACCAGATTTTAAATTGTAAGACATTTCCAGGGGCAGATGTGGACTCTGACCACTATCTATTAGTTATGAACTGTAGATTAAAACTGAAGAAACAGCAAAAAGTTGGGAATTTAAAGAGATGGGACCTGGATAAACTGAGTAAACCAGAGGTTGTACAGAGTTTCAGGGAGAGCATAAGGGAACAATTGACAGGAATGGGGGAAAGAAATACAGTAGAAGAAGAATGGGCAGCTTTGAGAGTTGAAGTAGTGAAGGCAGCAGAGGATCAAGTAGGTAAAAAGACAAGGGCTAGTAGAAATCCTTGGATAACAGAAGAAATATCGGATGTAATTGATGAAAGGAGAAAATATAAAAATGCAGTAAATGAAGTAGGCAAAAAGGATATCGACAGGAAGTGCAAAATGGCTAAGCAGGGATGGCTAGAGGACAAATGTAAAGATGTAGAGGCTTATCTCACTAGGGGTAAGATAGATATTGCCTATAGGAAAATTGAAGAGACCTTTGAGAAAAGAGAACCATTTGTATGAATATCAAGATGGCAACCCAGTTCAAAGGAAAGAAGGGAAAGCAGAAAGATGGAAGGAGTATATAGAGGGTCTATGCAAGGGCGATGTACTTGAGGACAATATTATGGAAATGGAAGAGGACGTAGATGAAGATGAAATAGGAGATACGATACTGCGTGAAGAGTTTGACAGAGTACTGAAAGACCTAAGTCGAAACAAGGCCCCGAGAGTAGACAACATTCCATTAGAACTACTGACTGCCTTGGGAGAGCCAGTCCTGACAAAATTCTATTATCTGGTGAGCAAGATGTACGAGACAGGCGAAATACCCTAAGACTTCAATAAGAATATAATAATTCCAATCCCAAAGAAAGCAGGTGTTGGCAGATGTGAAAATTACCGAACTATCAGTTTAATAAGTCACGGATGCAAAATACTAACGCGAATTCTTTATAGACGAATGGGAAAACAGGTAGAAGCCGACCTCGGGAATGATCAGTTTGGATTCCGTAGAAATGTTGGACCGTCTACCCGTGGTCTATGGGTAGCGTCTTTGATTCATAATCAAAACGTCTTCGGTCCCGGGTTGGATCCCCACCACTGCCTAAATTTTGATAAATAATCAGCATTGGCGGCCGAAGACTTCCGGCGTAAGAAGTCAGCCACATTCTGCCAACGGTCTTGTCAAAGAGGGCGGAGGAGCGGATAGAGGTTCAGGGCACTCTCTTGTCCTAGGGGTGGGAAATTGCCCCTAAAGGCGAAAGAATCAGCAATGATCAACGACATGAGGATGCAGAAGGCAATGGAAACCACTGCATTAAAGACACGTAACGTGTATCCACGGGACATGTGGCCTGTATTTGAAGAAGTGTCATGGTGATCTATCCATTGGCAAAAGATTCCGGAATAGTCCCCCATTCGGATCTCCGGGAGGGGACTGCCAAGGGGGAGGTTACCATGAGAAAAAGATTGAATAATCAACGAAAGGATAACGTTCTACGAGTCGGGGCGTGGAATGTCAGAAGCTTGAACGTGGTAGGGAAACTAGAAAATCTGAAAAGGGAAATGCAAAGGCTCAATCTAGATATAGTAGGGGACAGTGAAGTGAAGTGGAAGGAAGACAAGGATTTCTGGTCAGATGAGTATCGGGTAATATCAACAGCAGCAGAAAATGGTATAACAGGTGTAGGATTCGTTATGAATAGGAAGGTAGGGCAGAGGGTGTGTTACTGTGAACAGTTCAGTGACTGGGTTGTTCTAATTAGAATCGACAGCAGACCAACACCGACAACGATAGTTCAGGTATACACGCCGACGTCGCAAGCTGAAGATGAACAGATAGAGAAAGTCTATGAGGATATTTACAGGGTAATGCAGTATGTAAAGGGGGACGAATATCTAATAGTCATGGGCGACTGGAATGCAGTTGTAGGGGATGGAGTAGAAGAAAAGGTTACAGGAGAATATGGGCTTGGTACAATAAATGAAAGAGGAGAAAGACTAATTGAGTTCTGTAACAGGTTTCAGATAGTAATAGCGAATACCCTGTTCAAGAATCACAAGAGGAGGAGGTATACTTGGAAAAGGCCGGGAGATACGGGAAGATTTCAATTAGTTACATCATGGTCAGACAGAGATTCCGAAATCAGATACTGGATTGTAAGGTGTACCCAGGAGCAGATATAGACTCAGGTCACAATATAGTAGTGATGAAGAGTAGGCTGAAGTTCAAGACATTAGTCAGGAAGAATCAATACGCAAGGAAGTGGGATACGGAAGTACTAAGGACTGACGACATACGTTTGAAGTTCTCTAACGCTGTAGATACAGCAATAAGGAATAGCGCAGTAGGCAGCACAGTTGAAGAGAAATGGACATCTCTAAAAACAGCCATCACAGAAGTTGGGAAGGAAAACATAGGTGCAAAGAAGGTAGCTGCGAAGAAACCATGGGTAACAGAAGAAATACTTCAGTTGATTGATGAAAAGAGGAAGTACAAACATGTTCCGGGAAAATCAGGAATACAGAAATACAAGTCGCTGAGGAATGAAATAAATAGGAAGTGCAGGGAAGCTAAGACGAAATGGCTGCAGGAAAAATGTGAAGACATCGAAAAAGATATGATTGTCGGAAGGACAGACTCAGCATACAGGAAAGTCAAAACAACCTTTGGTGACATTAAAAGCAACGGTGGTAACATTAAGAGTGCAACGGGAATTCCACTGTTAAATGCAGAGGAGAGAGCAGATAGGTGGAAAGAATACATTGAAAGCCTCTATGAGGGTGAAGATTTGTCTGATGTGATAGAAGAAGAAACATGAGTCGATTTATAAGAGATAGGGGATCCAGTATTAGAATCGGAATTTAAAAGGGCTTTGGAGGACTTATGGTCAAATAAGGCAGAAGGGATAGATAACATTCCATCAGAATTTCTATAATCATTGGGGGAAGTGGCAACAAAACGACTATTCACGTTCGTGTGTAGAATATATGAGTCTGGCGATATACCATCTGCCTTTCGGAAAAGCATCATCCACACAATTCCGAAGATGGCAAGAGCTGACAAGTGCGAGAATTATCGCACAATCAGCTTAACAGCTCATGCATCGAAGCTGCTTACAAGAATAATATACAGAAGAATGGAAAAGAAAATTGAGAATGCGCTAGGTGACGATCAGTTTGGCTTTAGGAAAAGTAAAGGGACGGGAGAGGCAATTCTGACGTTACGGCTAATAATGGAAGCAAGGCTAAAGAAAAATCAAGACACTTTCATAGGATTTGTCGACCTGGAAAAAGCGTTCGACAATATAAAATGGTGCAAGCTGTTCGAGATTCTGAAAAAAGTAGGGTTAAGCTATAGGGAGAGACGGGTCATATACAATATGTACAACAACCAAGAGCGAATAATAATAGTGGACGATCAAGAACGAAGTGCTCGTATTAAGAAGGGTGTAAGAAAAGGCTGTAGCCTTTCGCCCCTACTCTTCAATCTGTACATTGAGGAAGCAACGATGGAAATAAAAGAAAGGTTCAGGAGTGGAATTAAAATACAAGGTGAAAGGATATCAATGATACGATTCGCTGATGACATTGCTATCCTGAGTGAAAGTGAAGAAGAATCAAATGATCTGCTGAACGGAATGAACAGTCTAATGAGTACACAGTATGGTTTGAGAGTAAATCGGAGAAAGACGAAGGTAATGAGAAGTAATAGAAATGAGAACAGCAAGAAACTTAACATCAGGATTGATGATCACGAAGTCAATGAAGTTAAGGAATTCTGCTACCTAGGCAGTAAAATAACCAATGACGGACGGAGCAAGGAGGACATCAAAAGCAGACTCGCTATGGCAAAAAAGGCATTTCTGGCGAAGAGAAGTCTACTAATATCAAATACCGGCCTTAATTTGAGGAAGAAATTTCTGAGGATGTACGTCTGGAGTACAGCATTGTATGGTAGTGAAACATGGATTGTGGAAAAGCGGAACAGAAGGGAATCGAAGCATTTGAGATGTGGTGCTATAGACTAATGTTGAAAATTAGGTGGACTGATAAGGTAAGGAATGAGGAGGTTCTACGCAGAATCGGAGAGGAAAAGAATATGTGGAAAACGCTGATAAGGAGAAGGGACAGGATGATAGGACATCTGCTAAGACATGAGGGAATGACTTCCATGGTACTGGAGGGAGCTGTAGAGGGCAAAAACTGTAGAGGAAGACAGAGATTGGAATACGTCAAGCAAATAATTGAGGACGACGTAGCTTGCAAGTGCTACTCTGAGATGAAGAGGTTAGCACAGGAAAGGAATTCGTGGCGGCCGCATCAAACTAGTCAGTTGACTGATGACAAAAAAAAAAAAAAAAAAAAAAAAAAAAAATTGGAACACGTGAGGCAATAGTACTGACCCTACGACTTATCTTAGGAGCTAGATTAAGGAAAGGCAAACCTGCAAACCTACGTTTCTAGCATTAGTAGACTTAGAGAAAGCTTTTGACAATGTTGACTGGAATACTGTCTTTCAGATCCTGAAGGTGGCAGGGGTAAAATGCAGGGAGCGAAAGGCTATTTACAATTTGTACAGAAACCAGATGGCAGTTATGAGAGTCGAGGGACATGAAAGGGAAGCAGTGGTTGGGAAGGGAGTGAGACAGGGCTGTAGCCTCTTCCCGAAGTTATTCAATCTGTATGTTGAGCAAGCTGTGAAGGACACAAAAGAAAAATTCTAAATAGGTATTAAAATCCATGGAGAAGAAATAAAACTTTGAGGTTCGCCGATGACATTGTAATTCTGTCAGAGACAGCAAAGGACTTAGAAGAGCAGTTGAACGGAATGGATAGTGTCTTGAAAGGAGAATACAAGATGAACATCAACAAAAGCAAAACGAGGATAATGGAATGTAGTCGAATTAAGTCGGGTGATGCTGAGGGAATTAGATTGGGAAATGAGACACTTAAAGTAGTAACGGAGTTTTGCTATTTGGGGAGCAAAATAACTGATGATGGTCGAAGTAGAGAGGATACAAAATGTTGACTGGCAATGGCAAGGAAAGCATTTCTGAAGAAGAGAAATTTGTTAACATCGAGTATAGATTTAAGTGTTAGGACGTCGTTCCTGAAAGTATTTGTATGGAGTGTAGCCATGTATGGAAGTGAAACATGGACGATAGCTAGTTTGGACAAGAAGCGAGTAAAAGCTTTCGAAATGTGGTGCTACAGAAGAATGCTCAAGATAGATCACATAACTAATGAGGAGGAACTGAATAGAACTGGGGAGAAGAGGAATGTGTGGTACAAATTGACTAGAAGAAGGGATCGGTTGGTAGGAGATGTTCTGAGGCATCAAGGGATCACCAATTTAGTATTGGAGGGCAGCGTGGAGGATAAAAATCGTAGAGGGAGACCAGGATATGAATACACTAAACATATTCAGGAGGATGTAAGTTGCAGTAGGTACTGGGAGATGAAGAAGCTTGCATAGGATAGAGTAGCATGGAGAGCTGCATCAGACCAGTCTCAGGACTGAAGACCAGAACAACAACAAGAACACAAAAATTTACACATCACTAAAAACATTTATTAAAATCCGAACATTAACACACTCAGAAATTAAAAAGCTTCTTTAGCACGCCAAACGCATTAACTTCAAATCTTCTGATAGGTTTGATGCGGCCAGCCACGAATTCCGCTCGTACGCCAACCTCTTCATTTCAGAGTAGCACTAGCAATCGACGTCCTCAATTATTTGCTGGATGTATTCCAATATCTGTCTTCCTCTACTGTTTTACCCGCTACAGTTCCCTCTAGTGCCATGGAAGTTATTACCTGATGCCTTAACAGACGTCCTATCATCCTGCTCCATGTCAGTGCTTTCCACATGTTCCATTCCTCTCCGACTTTGCTCGGAACCTCTTCATTCCTTGCCGTACCAGTCCACCTAATGTTCAACATTCGTCTCTTCTGTTCCGGTTTTCCGACAGTCCACGTTTCACTGCCATACAATGCTGTGTTTCAAATTCTTCCTCAAATTAAGGTCTACCTACGTTCGATACTAGTAGTCTTCTCTTGGACAGGAATGTCATTTTTCCCAGTGCTAGTCTGCTTTTGATATCCTTATTCCGTCCGTCATTGGTTATTTTGCTGCCTAGATAGTAAAACTGTTTAACTTCACCTACTTCGTTACCATCAATCCTGATGTTCTGTATCTCGTTGTTCTCATTCCTGATACTTCTCATTACTTTCGTATTAGTTAAATACAGTCTTGGTTGCAATTTTAGTTTTTTATTTTTCAACGACGCGTTCCGCATTATTTAGGCATCTTAAGGTTATCTTTTCTAGATGGACGCGAGAGGCACCAAGATCTGCAAAATGCGTTCTCGTTCACAGGAGCGAGTAACAGAGTAAGATGGGGGCTCAGGTCTTACTCTGTTACTCGCTCCTCTGAACGGGAACACATTATGCAGATCTTGGTGCGTCTCTCGTCCATCTAGAAAAGATACCCTGAAGATGCCTAAATCTACATCTACATACATACTCCGCAAGCCACCTGACGGTGTGTGGCGGAGGGTACTGTGGGTACCTCTATCAGTTCTCCCTTCTATTCCAGTCTCGTATTATTCGTGGAAAGAAGGATTGTCAGTATGCTTCTGTGTGGGCTCTAATCTCTCTGATTTTATCCTCATGGTCTCTTCGCGAGATATACGTAGGAGGGAGCAATATGTCCTCGGTGAAGGTATGTTCTCGAAACGTCAACAAAAGCCCGTACCGAGCTTCTGAGCGTCTCTCCTGCAGAGTCTTCCACTGGAGTTTATCTATCATCTCCGTAACGCTTTCGCGATTACTAAATGATCCTGTAACGAAGCGCGCTGCTCTCCGTTGGATCTTCTCTATCTCTTCTATCAACCCTGTCTGGTACGGATCCCACACTGCTGAGCAGTATTCAACCAGTGGGCGAACAAGCATACTGTAACCAACTTCCTTTGTTTTCGGATTGCATTTCCTTAGGATTCTTCCAATGAATCTCAGTCTGGCAGCTGCTTTACCGACGATCTACTTCATATGATCATTCCATTTTAAATCACTCCTAATGCGTTCTCCCAGATAATTTATGGAGTTAACTGCTTCCAGTTGCTGACCTGCTATATTGTAGCTAAATGATAAGGGATCTCTCTTTCTACGTATTTGCAGCACATTACACTTGTCTACATTGAGATTCAATTGCCATTCCCTGTACCATGCGTCAATTCGCTGCAGATCCTCGTGCATTTCAGTACAATTTTCCGTTGTTACAACCTCTCGATGTACCACAGCATCATCCGCAAAAAGCCTCAGTGAAATTCCGATGTCATCCACAAGTTCATTTATGTATATTGCGAATTGCAACGGTCCTATGACACTCCTCTGCTGCACACCTGAAATCACTCTTACTTCGGTAAACTTCTCTCCGTTGAGAATGACATGCTGCGTTCTGTTATCTAGGAACTCTTCAATCCAATCACACAATTGGTCTGATAGTCCATATGCTCTTACTTTGTTCATTAAACGACTGTGGGGAACTGTATCAAACGTCTTGTGGAAGTCAAGAAACACAGCATCTACCAGGGAACCCGCGTCTATATCCCCTTGAGTTCCGAGGAAGAATAGCGCGAGCTGGGTTACACACGATCGGCTTTTTCAAAACCCATGCTGATTCCTACAGAGTAGATTTCTAGTCTCCAGAAAAGTCGTTATACTCGAACATAATACGTGTTCCAAAATTCTACAACTGATCGACGTTAGATATATAGGTCTACAGTTCTGCACATCTGTTCGACGTCCCTTCTTGAACACGGGGATGGCCTGTGCCCTTTTCCAATCCTTTGGAACGCTACGCTCTTCTAGAGATCTACGGTACACCGCTGCAAGAAGGGGGGCAAGTTCCTTCGCGTACTCTGTGTAAAATCGAACTGGTATCCCATCAGGTCCAGCGGCCTTTCCTCTTTTGAGCGATTTTAATTGTTTCTCTAGTCCTCTGTCGTCTATTTCGATATCTACAATTTTGTCATCTGTGCGACAATCTAGAGAAGGAACTACAGTGTAGTCTGCCTCTGTGAAACAGCTTTGGAAAAAGACATTCAGTATTTCGGCCTTTAGTCTGTCATCCTCTGTTTCAGTACCATTTTGGTCATAGAGTGTCTGGACATTTTGTTTTGATCCACCTACCGCTTTGACATAAGACCAAAATTTCTTAGGATTTTCTGCCAAGTCAGTACATAGAACTTTACTTTCGAATTTATTGAACGCCTCTCCCATAGCCCTCCTCACACTACATTTAGCTTCGCGTAATTTTTGTTTGCCGCAAGGCTTTAGCTATGTTTATGTTTACTGTGAAGTTCCCTTTGCTTCCGCAGCAGTTTTCTAACTCGGTTGTTATACCACGGTGGCTCTTTTCCATCTCTTACGATCTTGCTTGGCACACACTCATCTAACGCGTCACTGAAAAATAAAAAAAATAAAATTGCAAGCAAGACTGTTTTTAACTAATACTGTTAAGCACTGGTTTGCTGTATGCCACATATGGATTGAAAGAATTTCATTGCTTTCGTCTTTCTTCGATGTACAGATTGAACAGTAGGAACGAAAGACTATATCCCTGTCTTATACCCTTGTAATTCGAGCACTTCGTTCTTGGTCATCCAGTCTAATCATTCACTCGCGACTTGTACATATTGTATATTACCCATCTGTCCCTATAACTTACCCCTACGATACTCAGAATTTCGAACATCTTGCACAATTTTACATTGACTAACTCTTTTTCCAGGTCGACAGATCCTATGAACAAGTGTTGATTTTTCTTAAGTCTTGCTGCCATTATCAACCGCAAAGTCAGAATTGCCTCTCTGGTGCCTTTACCTTTCCTAAAGCCAAACGTGTTAGATGTAACACGTCTTCAATTTTCTTTTCCATTCTTCTGTGTATTATTCTTGTCAGCAACTTGGATGCTTGAGGTGTTAAGCTGATTGTGCCATAATTCTTGCACTCGTCAGCTCTTGCATTCTTCGGAATTGTGTGGATGATATTTTTCCGAAAGTGAGATAGTATGTCGCCAGACTTATACATTCTACACACCAACGTGAAAAATCGTTTTGTTGCCACTTTCCCAACCATTTTAGAAATTCTGATGGAATGTTATCTATGCCTTATCTGTTTTTCAGTCCTAAAAAGCTCTCTTAACTTCTGAGTCTAATATTGGATCCCCTATCTCTTCTAAATCGACTCCTCTTTCTTCTTCTCTCACATCAGACAAATCTTCTCCTTCATAGAGACCTTCAATATACTCTTTCCGCCTATCCGCTCTCTCTTCTGCATTTAACAGTAAAATTCCCGTTACACTCTTAACGTTAACAACCTTGCTTTTAATTTCAATGAAGGTTATATTTACTTTCCTATATGCTGAGTCAGTCCTTCCGACAATCATTTCTTTTTCGATTTCTTCACGTTTTTCACACAGCCATCCCGTCTTAGCCCCCCTGCACTTCCTATTTATTTTATTCGTCAGCCACTTGAATTTCTACATTACTGGTTCAAATGGCTCTGAGCACTATGGGACTTAACTTCTGAGGTCATCGGTCCCCTAGAACTTAGAACTACTTAAACCTAACCAACCTAAGGACATCACACACACCCATGCCCGAGGCAAGATTCGAAACTGCGACGTAGCGGTCGATCGGTTCTAGGTTATAGGGCATAGAACCACTGGGCCACTCCGGCCGGCTCTACATTCCTGAATTTCCTTTAACATTTTTGTACTTCTTATCATTTGGTTTATTTCTTATGCTGCCAATGATTTCTTCACAGTTACCTTATTTGTACCTATATTTTTCTTTACACATTCTGTGACTGTGAGATGGTCATTCTTCTTAATTGTACCGCCTAGTGAGCTATTCCTTATTACTGTATCTGTAGCCGTAGAGAATTTCAAGCGTATCTCATTGCTTAGAACTTATACACCTCTTTGCGTATTGATTCTTCCTGACTAACCTCTTAAACTTCAGCCAGTTCTTCACCACTACTACACTGTGATAGGAGTCTACATCTGGATATGCCATAGAATCCAGTATCTAATTTCGAAATCCTGTGTGGCCATAATGTGATCTAACTGAAATCTTCCCGTATCACGTTGCCTTCTCCAAGTATGCCTCCTCTTCTTGTAATTCTTGAAAAGAGTATTCGCTATTACTTGTCGATATTTACTACAGAATTCAATTGAATCATGCACGGAAAAACGGGATAACCCTCAAATGTAAAACCTTAGAGAAAAGTGTTGCCATATGTTGCTGGGTACGGAATTGTCAAAACTGACAAGGCAATACTTGTCTCTGGGCTTTCATATTTGAGGGTAGCCCGTTTTTCCACGCATGTCTTCAATTAGTCTTACTCCTCTCTCATTCCTTGTCGCAAGCCAATATTCTGCTGTAACCTTTTCTTCTACTTCTTCCCCTACAACTGCATCCCAGTCCCTTATGACTATTAGATTTTCATCTTTATTTACGTACTGTTTTACCCTTTCAATACCGTCTCATGATGGCGCGGGTGCTCAGCACCAGCGTTTGGGAAACTGGACGACTTGTCGCTTGTTCGAAGAGTGCCGCGGTAAGTGTGTTCAGTACGAGGTGAAACGAAGTCAAACCACACAGATGTCGTGGGGTTGGGTGGCCACAGATGTGGGACGTCGTAGGCTGGACAGACTGGTAGAACAGGACAGGCGGCGAACTGTGACGGAACTAACATCAGACTCTAATGCTGGGCAAATCACAACCGCATCTGAACACACAGTGCACCGAAAACTCTTAACGATGGGCCTCCGCAGCCGACGACTCATGCATGTGCCAATTTTTTTTTTATTCACCAAAAACAGTAACAAAAATGGCTACAATGAAATGACATAAATAAGGCGACAGATAATTGCAGTCATAAATTACAGGATTCAAAAAATGAGTCTTTAGCAGTAACACAATTTAGCACCTTCACTGTCACCTTCAACTGGTGGCAGATCAGCATGCACATTTTCTTCTTCTGCAGCCGGTTCCTCATCATCATTTCCCAGACCCAAATTAATCATTCAGTAAATCCTTGATGTGTGTTCCTTCCAGGCTAAATTACATGGACAGAAGAGAAGTCTCGAACAGCGACATCGCAAAATATTTCACTGCCTTGTTATTTTTGTCAGTTCCAGCCTTCTAAACGCGTCTATAGGGAGTTCAAGATCTTCCTTTATATCAGACACCAGATGTTTCTCGCCTTATTCTTGTATCTGCTGTACTACTGATTTATTTTTCATGTGTGACTTGCAGGTGAGGTTAGGGTCGGGAACGTGCCCCAGTCCATTCCCTCTCTACTAGGAATCCAGTTCCTAACCTATACCCATTCGGTTGAAGACAATTCGGAGCATGTTACCATATTTCTTATTGTGATTCTGATATTTGAGTATTTTCTCGAATTCATTTTCCATATACATCTTGTATTCAATATGTTCATCGCTCCCAGTATTGTTAAAAACATAACTTGTATATTTGCCCATTAACCAAATCACTGCGTAATTTATTGGCTGAGGGTAGTAACTTTCCTCTGGTCTGAAGAAAATGTTAATCGGTACATTGTTTGCTGAAGTTCTTGTTATTTGAGCAATTTTCTCCCTGGTCCACCTCCAGTTGATAATCCGATCTCCACAAGTGTAACGATGAGGCACACTATCAACGAGGTTGCATTTGCTGCAGAGGTTTGTGTCACTTAAACCGATGGCAAAGAGACGCTCATTAGTGCTGATGATGTTATTGACTACCACGACATCGGCAAGTACGTCTGAAATGGGCACGTGGCTATCGGCACTCGACCTCGGCGCAGTGGCAGAGTGTTGCAAGATCTGATGAATCCCGATACTTTCTTCAACACGTCGCAGGGAGGGTGCGAATGCTCGTCTTCCAGGGGAGCAACTCCTTGACACCTGTACTGCGGGACGGAGACAAGCTGGCGGCGGATCCATTATGCTCTGAGGAACATTCACGTTGAAAGGTCTCTGTTGGATTCCTTTCATATTTAATTTCTTAAATCTGTTGCCATTTATGGAATAAATTCCTCTTCTAAATGTACTGTGGCGTTTCTGACTATCTGGGAGGAGACTGAGTAGTGGAACGTATTACTTTTACACATAAACAAGAACGATCTGTCACACTACTACACTTTAAAACACAGTTTATATGTAATTCATGTCACACAGTCTCATACGGAACCTACATCCGCTTTCTTTTATATACTGTATATGATAAGATACTGTCATCCCCCTTCCCTTCTGTGTGAGAGTATGAATGAGCAAATGTGTTTGTAGTTGCATGCTTGAGGGTAGCAGACAAGCCTGTCTGCTGGAGAACAGTAGGACCAACGTCGGAACAGGTAGCTACGCTTCCTAAAAGCAAAGAGGTTTCTATCCTTAGTATGGTTCTGTCCGTCCGTTGTCATGTTGGTATAGGAAGCTGCCCCTCTGGCCACTTCCGTTTGTCTTTGTGAGCCACCCTCAGGAAGCACGCTCGGCAGTAGGCAGTTGCAGGGTGGCCGTGGCGAGCGTCTGAAGTGGTAAGATCTCCGGCTAAGCGCGTGTCTGTTAAGTCCGTAGGACAATGGATTTCTTAAGTTCAGCCTAACTGAAAATTTAATCACTTTTATTTCGGGTTTAGATCTAAAATATCCGATGTTATCTTAAATTGCAGCGCAATATAGTTCTCGTGTGAAGTTCAGATTATTTTCCGGTAGTTGCTTTGTTACTACTTTGTGAGTAAAGTGGAACTACGTGTTGATCAGTAACCCTAACTAAGATCAATCTTAAATGCGAATGCTTGTGTGATTATAACGTCTCGTCTTGACTATATTTTCAATATAGCAATTTTTCTTTATGTTCAGCCCACGTGGGGTGTACTTTGCGAGACCACTACCACGTGCTTATATAACTGTTTGACCCATCAGGTTAATAGTAAGACGTTAGTAACCAGTTCAAGGTTTTGCTTTTGTCAATTGCTTTTCGATCTAATGTATTTTAATCATCAAAATTATTGTGGAGTTGTACGCTTCGTGTAAACCAAGTTGACCACGTGGAGCATGTGGTGTAATCATCAAAGTAGCCCTCAGCTATTCTTTTTGCGAAGACTTCACAAAGAGTTAATATGAATTTAGTATACCAGTGTGTGGTAATTACATGACGGACAGGATTGTGTTACGAACGTAATTTCTTTGGGTGAAAACTGAATCTGTTGGTTGTGGTTAATTTCTTCTTGCTTAGGTTTCAACGTTCTTTGGGTGTTGTTTTGTGAATGCAGGGTTGTATGCAGTCTCCCAATCTTGGCTCCATATTTGATGTGTTCCGTAAGATTAAAATCTCACATTTTTACAATCCTTAAACAAGGCACCAGCTCAGTTATAACTCACGTTTAATATGCTGAAATTTCAATGAACAATCTTAAAATAAATTTCCAAATATAAACTGATTTCTTTCTTTTTATTTAAATTCTCTTTTTATAGCTATATATTACCGGTTTTGTATGACTATTAAAAGATTATCATTAATGTTAGTCTGCTTGGTAAACCTAGACTAAATATCTGATGAAACAGTTGCCCAGCAATCCACGGTTAACGTCCCCAGACAGATCACGGCTTTTAACCCACTTTCATTGTCAATTAGCACCGATATCAGCATACCAAATTAAAGTAACAACATTACAACGTGGGCTCCAATGGGTTCAGTGGAGCTCATGCAAGCCACCATGACGGCCAAGGAGTATCGCACACAGGTTGCAGACCACATACACCCCTTCATGAGGTTCTCATTTTCCGACGGCAGTGGCATTTTTCAACGAGATAGTGCGCCGTGTGACAAGGTCTGGAGTGTGATGGAGTCGTCTGTGCCACGACGCGTCGACGCTATTATTCGTGCCAAAGGTGGACATTCTGGCTATTAGGTAGCTGGTCATGTTGTTCTGGCTGATCATTGTGTGATAAGGCCACTTACTTTATCCGTACAAGCATTTGGAAGCTATAACTGTAGTGCTCTTGTTTGTACAGTGCATCTGCACATATGGTATTCAAAGGTACTAGTTTAACTAATTTTCGGTAAGAAATGTGTTTTTAGCTCAACGTAAGTCAATTTTATCACTTTTGTAGGGATTATTGCCGGTACGACACATACCAAAGGTGGTCGCGCAACTCTTTATTTTCAAAATTACTCCTTGACAATTCTAAACTACAGTTTTTGTACTTTCAATGTTGCAGCACGTTAGATCAGGTGGTCTTTCCACACACGGTGCTTACATAATGTGGCACACATGGTTTTTAAATAATGAAGATGTCCGCATCTATCCCATAGACAATAGTCATTTTCATATAAGTGGTTACTAGTCCACGAGTGGAGAAATGGAGCCTTTGGTGACAAGGTAAAGTTTAGCTGGTCCGTCTCGACGTTTTGGGATTTAATTCCCTCTACATCTATTTGTAGTTGCAATCCAGAGACGATTTTATCCCTGTCCATTTATGGCATGCACATGAGCTATCTTTTATTTCTTTTTAATTCTTCCCTGTGAAGAACATGCCGTTTTCCCATGCAAGTGTCCATAAAATTTTCCTATGTGTCTTTTCGGGTCAAGCACGTTTTATCATATCATATCATATCAATTTAACAATAGCCTTTAATATAAGAGGGATAATTCTCTTTTGTAGCGCGTAGTGAAATTGACCTCTGTCGGTCGATAGAGTACAAAGGCGATGAAAGGGCATTGCACGTCCGTTCATGCAGTTACCATATTTCTTACACGCAAAGCATAATTTGATCTATGGTGGTCATTTGCTATTATATGGCGATGAAGTGGCGTTGTTCGTTCACTCACGCGTTATTTTTAGTAATAAGAAAAAAAATTAATCATGATAATATTCTTCATTCAGTGCGTGTCAGCAATAAGAGGTATACCTACATCAACTGATAAAAACACCAACTCGACCAACTGTGTACAGGTTAACCGAGATTATTGCATTATGGCGTTTACATACTACAGTTTCACTGTTTTATGTCCTATGTCACCTTTCATTAATAACGATGGTTGCGTTATGGAAGCCGGCCGGAGTGGTCGTGCGGTTCTAGGCGCTACAGTCTGGAGCCGAGCGACCGCTCCGGTCGCAGGTTAGAATCCTGCCTCGGGCAGTTCTAGGCGACTGATGACCTCAGAAGTTAAGTCGCATAGTGCTCAGAGCCATTTGAACCATTTTTTGCGTTATGCAGCATTCGTTGTGAAAGGGCCAATATATTCTAATAGTATAATGTCGAGGTAGTGTGTTCGAACTTATATAAATACATGCATAGCTTGTTACATTTTAGTCATAACCTGGTGTAAAAGCTTTATGTTTAAGATTTTCAACCTTTCTATAAGTTATTTGTTTTAAGATACAACTGCGTTGTTCTTTTATCTTTGACGGTCATGGTCTCAGTTAGACGGGCGTAGTGTTCCCCGCCATGTTATTTTGCAGTATCCATGGAGATAAGGCGCACGCCAGAGCTTAAGTCAACTCTTGGTGTTGACTTAGTACTCATTTGCCGCATTCTTAAAATGTGACTACGCCTATTCAGGCTGTTTTAGTTTGATTTCTAGACCATGCCCTCTTAGACGAATTATAGATTGAGGTATGTCTTCTGAACAAGGCTCAATTATTTGGGCTGAAACCTGGGTAAAGTTTGGTTTCATTACCGCATTCGAGGCTGATAGTTTCTTGTATACTAAACTACAGCTGCCACATGTAACAGCAATATAAGTAAGTCCGCAACACGCCAACATATGTTCGAAATCTCTATGCAAAACCAGCCTCTTATAGGGGCCCATAATTCAACCACTTCACGTTTAACATTAAGCAGATTGGTGCTCTTATTAATCTATGTCGAGTTTCATTTTTTATAGTTTGTCAGTTCACAAATGATTTATTCCTATTACGTAATTACTCATTCGTTGTTATAATAGTATTGGTAATTTTTATGTAGAGACGCACCAGAAGATGTAACAAAAAGTATTGTGACACCGGTAGTACGATTCTGCAAGGACTTCAATAAATACAACTATAGTGGATTAACGAGCTTTCATTCAGCTATATGTTCATCCGTTTTACACATATTTTACGTCTAGATTTGACTGTTTGGAAGTTCTGTAAACTGCGTTCAACACAGACTGTTGAACTTGCAGTATGTGAAGACAGCTGAAGGTTCGTGCAACACTTTCGGACCCGATTTATCATTTCACCACGAGCAGCCGCCTAAACCATTCAGTTATCTGAGCGCGCCTGATTCAATCTTTCACTGTCACTGATGTTTCCACGTACGATTTCCGAACACTATCATGAGAGGTTACCCCATCGAGTTTTAGGAAGTACCACAACTGAGGGTTACGGAGTTTGGTAGTGGACTGTGGCTTTTGTTGAATTACAATGATGAGCCGAAACTTTATCACTACATGCTTAAGAGAATATTGAGTACCTTTCGAATGCAATCCTGTTGCTGCTCTGCGTTTGATGGAGTCTACAAGTCCTTGGTAGGTCTGCAGGGGTACTTGGCACTAAATGTCTACGCACAAATCACGTAATTCCCATAAATTACGTGCCGGTACTTTGCGCACGTGGAGCTGACGCCCATTGACGTCCGACATGCGTTCCTTCGGGTTCAGATCAAGGGCATTTGGTGACCAATACGTCACATTTACGCTCCTCAAGCCACTGTAATTACCCTGCTGGAAGATTACATCACTGTCAGGGCAGGTACCAAGAATGAGGGGATGTAAGTGGTCTGCGGTAATGTTCACGGAATCCTGACCAGTCACAGCGCCTTCCGTTTCTACCACGGATGCCATGGCGGCCCATGTGGTTGTCCCTGTAGCATAGTACTGCCTGCAATGGCCTACGTCTATGGCACATGGATGCTACCGTATCCGGACGCGATCATCGACCTGTTACAGGAAACGTGCTTCATCCGACCAGGCGCAGTGTTTACTTTGATACACGGCGTAACATCTAAGGTCCCGTGCCCCTGTAATCGTAAATAACAATTTCGTTGCGTCAATACACAAGGGGCGTTCCATAAGTAACGCAACACATTTTTTTCTCCACCAATTTCGATTGCAAATATTCGCAGTTTTGTTGTGGGACATCGTGCAATATTCTCGCTTCAGCCCCTAGAGTTACATAAAGTTCCAACAGATGGCGGCGCCATAAGTAGCCTTCAAAATGGCGTCTGCAACTGAGGTTCAATTCTGTATGTTTATGCTTGTTGCAATATTAATACTGTTCCAAGGCTTTGACAGCATATAATCCGTTTTTGTTTCCATCTTACAACAGAAGTTTTATTATAGGGACACTCTAGTTATCCAGATGAAACATTAACAACAGCAATGCTCTAATTAGTTCATGAACGAGTTAAATATTTCACATTAAGCATCTAACCGAAATAAAGTTCGTCATTGGGAAACAATGGATGAAGATGGAGTTGGTCGAGCGGCAACAACAACAAGCAGAAAATAATAGTGAACTTCAGTAAAGCACTTCAGTCCCTAATACTTAAAAGAGATGAATATGTGAGGGATGTCAGTGAGCAAGTTGCGTTAAGATTTCAAGTCGTGTACTCCTTTTCTTTTTTTTAATGTCCTTAATTGCTCCCGTTCTCAAAAACTGTATGAATAAAGTCTGGTTATTTGTGTACCCTCAGTTAAAAACTAAAACTAAAATCCTCCCCAACAGGCCACGAAGGCCCAAAGGTACCGACCGGCCGCCGTGTCATCCCCAGCCCACAGGAGTCACTGGATGTGGATGGAGGGGCATGTGGTCAGTACACCGCTCTCCTTGCCGTAAGTCAGTTTCCGAGACCGGAGCCGCTACTTCCCAATCAAGCAGCTCCTCAGTTTGCCTCACAAGGGCTGAGTGCACCCCGACTGCCAACAGCGCTCGGCGGACCGGGTGGTCACCCATCCGAGTGCTAGCCCAGCCTGACAACGCTTAACTTCGGTGATCTGACGGGAACCGGTGTTACAACATCGTCAAGGTCGTTGGCTGTACCCTCAGTCAAGCAACTTAAATATAAACACAAAGTTTCTAACGGTGATACTTGTCTTACTGTGTTAAAAATTGAACACAAGAGTATACCTGTTAATGAGTCGATTATCTCAGGATTTTCAATTTTTGGACTCACTCAGTACCCGTAATTACGCGACATACTGATAATTAAAAGTTTCTTAACCCTGGAAGCCGTTAGGTAGGCAGCCTGCAATTAGTAAGAGGTCCCGGGTTGTGGGATAGTCGCTTAGTAATATACAGGCTGATTCCGTGATGATTTTACGTATATTCAATGGTTAGGAAGAAGGCGAAATGTACAGTTTCAGGTAACGGACTCCACCCGGAAACGACCGAGTAGAAAATTACAATCGAAAATCGTTGTGATGCCTCTGACTGTGGACTTTTTCTGCTCTAACCTCTTTGTTTTCCAGATATTTGGAGGAGGTAGTGTGGACCAAAGCTAGAAAAAATTGTTTAGTAAACGTGGGCTCTAAAATTCGTATCTTAAGATCGCTTGTTTAATAGAACAGATGAGTTCCACAGCAGCGTAGATCAACACGTACTCGTAGCTATTAAGAAATGCACGTTAGAGCCCACGTTTAAGGGACATTTTTCTTGAATTGATCCATACTAGATATTGCCAAAATATGGAAAGCAATGAGCTTGGAATAGAAGAGATCCAGTGCCGGTGGCATCAGGACGGATTTCACTTGTAGCTTCCGACTCGGTCGATGGCTCACTAGAGGTCCTATACATCAAATGGATACATTTAAACTTCTCCATCATCCCCCAAAGTTAGTAACATCATCACGGAATCACTCTCTAGATGTTCCTGTAAATGGTACTTCTTCTTCCTGCCACAATTTTTTTAATACACTACTGGACATTAAAATTGCTACACCAAGAAGAAATGCAGATAAGAAACGGGTATTCATTAAACAAATATATTATACTAGAACTGACATGTGATTACATAGATGCTGAGAAATCAGTACCCGAACAACGACCTTTGGCCGTAATAACAGCCTTGATACGCCTCGGCATTGTGTCAAACAGAGCTTGGATGGCGTGTACAGGTACGGCTGCCTATGCAGCTTCAACATGATACCACATTTCATTAAGAGTAGTGACTGGCGTATTGTGACGAGCCAGTAGCTTGGCCACCATTGACCAGACGTTTTCATTTGATGAGAGATCTGAAGAATATGCTGGCCAGGGCAGCAGTAGAACATTTTCTGTATCCAGAAAGGCCCGTACAGGACCTGCAACATGCGGTCGTGCATTATCCTGCTGAAATGTAGGGTTTCGCAGGGACCGAATGAAGGGTAGAGCCACGGGTCGTAACACATCTGAAATGTAACGTCCGCTGTTCAAAGTGCCATCAATGCGAACAAGAGGTGACCGAAACGTGTAACCAATGGCACCCCATACCATCACGCCGGGTGATACGCCAGTATGGAGATGACGAATACACGCTTCCAATGTGCGTTCACCGCGATGTCACCAAACACAGATGCGACCATCATGATGCTGTAAACAGAACCTGGATTCATCCGAAAAAATGACGTTTTGCCATTCGTGCACCCAGGTTCGTCGTTGAGTACACCATCGCAGGCGCTCCTGTCTGTCATGCAGCGTCAAGGGTAACCGCAGCCATAGTCTCCGAGCTGATAGTCCATGCTGCTGTAAACATTGTCGAACTGTTCGTGCAGATGGTTGCTATCTTGCAAACGTCCCCATCTGTTGACTCTGGGATCGAGACGTGGCTGCACGATCCGTTACAGCCATGTGAATAAGATGCCTGTCATCTCGACTGCTAGTGATACGAAGCCGTTGGGATACAGCACGGCATTCCGTATTACCCTCCTGAACCCACCGATTGCATATTCCGCTAACAGTCGTTGGATCTCGACCAACGCGAGCAGCAATATCGCGATACGATAAACCGCAATCGCGATAGGCTACAATCCGACCTTTATCAAAGTCGGAAACGTGAAGGTACGCATTTCTCCTCCTTACACGAGCATTACAACAACGTTTAACCAGGAAACGCCGGTCAACTGCTGTTTGTGTATGAGAAATCGTTTGGAAACTTTCCTCATGTTAGCACGTTGTAGGTGTCGCCACCGGCGCCAACCTTGTGTGAATGCTCTGAAAATCTAATCATTTGCATATCGCAGCATCTTCTTCCTGTAGGTTAAATTTCGCTCATGTAGCACATTATCTTCGTGGTGTAGCAATTTTAATGGCCAGTAGTGTACTTCCGACAAGCGGCTAGCTGATCGCAGTTTACGCCTATTAACGTTCACATTATTCAAAAGCGTGATTGTGACACAAACATAGTATCGGTACAAATTTAAAGTAACCTTTGGACTGAAAAACAGTGATAATACGCGCAGATTTACCAGGACAGCAGCGTAGACTGTCGGCGACAGCATTTGTTCCGAGTTGTGGGGCAGTCGACGTCATAAATTCTTCCTGGCGTGGGGGAGATGCAGTAAGTTTTGATTAATGCCGTGTTTGCCGCCCCGGGCTTCCAGCCACCTCAGCACGCGTCTCCGCCAGGTGTCGCCATATTTCTGCACCTCCATTATCGCCTATTAAGCTCTTTGTTCGGTGCTGTTTGTCCCCAGAGCCATTCCAGAAAATAGCTGTGTTCACCAGAGTTAATATCGGTGTTACGGGCGTCAGCTGCCTACGATTATTTCTCTTTCATGATTTGTTGGGAGAGCAGTGTGTTCTTAATCACTCCGCGAAGTTCAGAAGACGAATTACTTCGTGACTGTAGAAATGCATTTATCTTATCTACGTGTAGCATCGGCTGTTGGATGTAGTGACAGCGCAAACCGCGAAGAGCGTGATAGGTGGGATGCAACTTGAGAACTGTAAGTATAGCTTAATAGAATTATTACATCAAGAAGCCAATTACATTTAACTACAGGTTTTATAACTGAGTAAAACGGTGACTCTCAACCTGTGGGGCGGCCGGAGTGGCCGTGCGGTTCTAGGCGCTACAGTCTGGAGCCGACCGACCGCTACGGTCGCAGGTTCGAATCCTGCCTCGGGCATGGATGTGTGTGATGTCCTTAGGTTGGTTAGGTTTAGTTAGTTCTAAGTTCTAGGCGACTGATGACATCAGAAGTTAAGTCGCATAGTGCTCAGAGCCATTTGAACCATTTTCAACCTGTGGGGCATGCGCGCCACGCCTACGGGGATAGACAACACAAAAAGTGGGGTGTGAGCTTTCTGAAAACAAAAAAATACATGAATTCAAAAATTGATTAATGTATTGAAAGCGAAGCAAAACAAAACACATAGAGGGAAAGAGAGAGAGAGAGAGAGAGAGAGAGAGAGAGAGAGAGAAGTGCCCGTTCGTTTGTATGTTACCACTTCAAACAAATCTACAGTTTAATTCCGACCTTGATGAAATTTGACACGCTCTCCTTGAAGACAAGAGGAAGATCACTGTCTGCATGAGATTTCGTAATCTGGCTTGAAAGATATATGTATGTAAAAGAGCGCCCACACGATAATTCTAGAGCAGGGGGGTATGAAGTATTTTTAATTATTTCGAAGATGAATGGCAGCTTCAAGTAAGATTTCCAGTTCCAGTCCTGTTATAAATCTGAGTCATATTAATTTTTAAATCATTTAATCGAAGAAAAACTCCCGACCCTACAATAATTTTTTAATTTGCAAAAGGCCTCGGGGGGGGGGGGGGGGGGGGGTGCACGGCCCCCACCCTTGCTCTGTTGTGTTTATATTCTGTTGTGTTTTAATAACATCTGAACGGGCGAGGGCTATATTTTTTTGTAATATACGCAATAGAGAGAGAGAGAGAGAGAGGAGGAACGTTGTTATCAAACATCCCGAAAAATGCTTGACCGATTTACTGCAAAGTTCTTGGCCGATTTACTTCAAATTTCTACATTCAGATAAAACAACGAAGAAACTTAATGGAAAATTAAATGCCTAACAATTGAAATATATCGAGGTAAACTGACTCTAATTCCCATCGCGAGAATAAATTACAGCGGGTACTGGAGATAGTACCATGAGACGTCACTAGATCGCGGACCAGCGAAAGCTCGAGAATTTGACAGAACATGATTGCAAACACTTATTTATTGATTTGTTGCCTTTGTTACATATGACATGTACCCTACAGGATATTTAATTCTGTATTTGACAATTATTTTTATTGTTAAAAGCCACAGTGCTATACAAACGCTAAGGCAGATGTGAATAAGTACCAGCAAAGGCCACTAGATCACGGGCCGATCGAAAGATCGAAATAAACCCGAGATTTACCGAACTCTGATATACACTGTTCGAATAGTTCGAGTCATGCTCCAACACAGCCCTACATGAAACAGTGAAACGAATCCTCCAAAAACGCAATGAGATACTTATCGCAAAATGTAACGGGGAAAATAGGAATATACGCCCAGTGATTGAAATATGTCTGTGGTGTCACCGCCAGACACCACACTTGCTAGGTGGTAGCCTTTAAATCGGCCGCGGTCCGTTAGTATACGTCGGACCTGCGTGTCGCCACTGTCAGTGATTGCAGACCGAGCGCCACCACACGGCAGGTCTAGAGAGACTTACTAGCACTCGCCCCAGTTGTACAGCCGACGTTCATAGCAATGGTTCACTGACAAATTACGCTCTCATTTGCCGAGACGATAGTTAGCATAGCCTTCAGCTACGTCATTTTGCTACGACCTAGCAAGGCGCCATTACCAGTGTATATTGAAATGGAAGTTATGTACAGTCAAGAGAGTTGTACACCGATTGTGGATTAAAGTTAAGTATTCTACCAGTACCTCCTGTTTTGCTAGTCTTATTTCTCTGACCTGTTCCAGACCTCACGCCAGTCTGCGTTTGATTAAACGCGTGCATTTCGGCCTCCTCTAGCAACACGGTGTTGGCTCTTCTGCCAACACTTCATATTGGTGCCGAGGATTTTGTGTTCGTATTGATAGATTGATTTCATTGTGTCATGGCTTCGCCACATTCTCCAGATGTACTGTCCGAATTTTATCGCTTGCAGAATCTGCAGACACAGGCCTTATTGGATGCCCTTGGATAGCTCGTCCAGGGTCAACGTGCCATGCAAAACGATGCGGCAGCCACTGCTCCACCGCTACCGCAGCCACAACACGCAGTTGCACCACCTTTTCGTCAGTTTGATGCTACACTGGAAAGCTGGATGGAGTGGTCACGCCAATTTGGATTCCATCTCGCCGCCTACAGAATTCAAGGTAACGAGCGGCAGCCTTTATTGTTAGCATCCGTCGGGGTGCACACGTACCGTGTGATAGTGAAATTATTTCCTCGACGTGACGTAGCAACTCTGTCCTACGAAGAAATTTTGTCTGCATTAGATGCATATTTCAAAGAATCGGTCAGTGTAGTTGCCAAATGGTATACGTTCTTTCGTACAAAACGTACGGCCGGTCAGCATAATAGGGAGTGGGTTGCAACCTTGCAAGGCCTTACCAGGGATTGTGCTTTTGAGTGTGAATGTGGACTCCCTTATTCAGATACTATGGTGTGTGATGCAATTGCACAGAACGTTTCTGATGTTCGTATACGGGAGCAAATTTTGAAACTAGTCAATCCCTCCCTTCAACAAGTGATGGACATATTGGATAGGCAGGACACACTTGACTTTGCTCAGGAATCATTTGAAACTTCGCCAGCCGTGTGTCACGTTAACCGGCCCGCCGGGCGCGCTGCACGGAACAGTAAACAGCCCTCGCGTCCGTCCGCGCAGCTGCTGCCAAGCTCTCCAAAACGTGTGCCGCGCAAGCACGCAAATGCAGTGCTGAAATCACGCCCGCAGTGTGCTACTAGACATTTGCGTGAGAATTTCCCATCACACCAGGCTATTTGCTTTTTCTGTAATAAAAAAAGGACATGTTCAGAGTGTTTGCGAGAAAAGCTCAGATCGGACACTCACAACCATTCCAGGCCCTTTGCTTCGCGCCGGAATCGGAATCGAACCAAGAATAATCAGGGTCGTGAACCTTCGCCCATGGAAATTCATGTAGTTCATTCCACTCCGCCGAGTGCCACTCTCTCTAACAGTGACTGTGTTAGTCCCACAAATAGTGTGCGTCGACATCGCCGGAAATCCCGTCAAATTGCAAGTGATTCTGTACCAGTGTCAGTTCACGTTGCACGAGACAGTCGCTCTTGTTGTCAGCAGGACAATAAATTTTTTGTAGACTTGGACATTCATGGCAACGTGGTCCCATTCCAGCTCGATACCGGAGCTGCAGTTTCATTGATCAATAAAGACACGTACCAACAACTGGGCACACCTCCGTTGCATGCCACAAATGTTAAGTTAAATAGTTATTCCAGTCAGAATATCCCTGTGTTAGGACAGTGCAGCCTTCTTGCAACATACAAGGGACAAACAACACTTGTGTCATTTTACGTCCTTCGTTCTTCTTCTGCTGTGAATTTGTTTGGTTTGGATTTATTCCAGTTGTTTAACTTGTCTATAGTCAATCAGGTCCTATCAGTGAACCAGACTGTGCCTTCAGACAGTGTTTCTCGTCTATGTGAAGAATTTGCGGACATTTTTGCACCGGGCCTTGGTTGCGCTAAGAACTATGAAGCACATTTGGAACTGAAACTTAACGTGCAACCGAAAGTTTTCAGAGCGCACAATGTTCCCCACGCATTGCGTGATGAGGTCGCACGAACATTACACGATTTGGAATCACAAGGTGTGATTGAACGTGTGCAGGCTTCTGTCTGGGCATCACCCTTAGTACTTTTGCCAAAACCTTCCAGAAAATTGAGACTTTGTGTGGACTTCAAGGCAACAGTGAATCCACAACTAGTGATTGCAACTTTTCCTTTACCCCGCCCGGAAGATCTTTTTGACAAACTGTGCCCGGGTAAATATTTTTCGAAATTGGACCTAGCAGATGCGTACTTGCAAATACCAGTGGACGACGAATCCCAGCGCGTTTTGGTGGTTAACACGCATCTTGATTTGTATCGATTCAAAAGACTGCCATTCGGGTGTGCATCCGCCCCTGCATTGTTTCAGCAATATCTGCAAACTGTTTGTGCCTCGGTCCCTACTGCAGCAAACTATCTGGACGATATTGTGATCTCCGGAAAGACGGAAGAAGAACATTTAGCCAATCTCAGAACATTATTTCAGGTCTTGTGACAAAATGGTCTTCGCTTGAGGAAGGACAAATGCGTGTTTTTTGCTCGTGACTTACCCTATCTGGGACATGTAATCAATGCCCAAGGCATACATCCCAGTCCCGAGCACCTCCGTGCCATACAAGATTTGCCTTCGCCGCAGAATTTGAAGCAGCTACAGAGTATGCTGGGAAAAATAAATTACTATAACAAATATGTGCGCCACGCCTCTTCCATTTCAGCTCCGCTTCATCGCTTACGCCGTAAAGGTGTTCCGTTCGTCTGGACGACGGAATGCGAACGCGCCTTTCGCCAGTTGAAATCGGCGTTGCTTTCCACTACTTGCCTTACGCCATTCGATCCCCAGAAACCCCTTTTGTTGATGGTAGATGCATCGGATTTCGGGATCGGTGCTGTGCTTGCGCACAAAGATGGATCGCATGATCGCCCTATTGCCTTTGCGTCCAAATTGCTCTCGTCTGTGCAAAGAAATTATTCACAGATAGAGAAAGAAGCTTTGGCTCTCGTATTTGGTGTTACTAAGTTTCATGATTTCTTGTATGGTCGTCAATTTACCATCATCACGGACCACAAACCTTTGACATCGCTTTTTCATCCGAACAAGCCTGTACCTCCACGTACAGCGCAGAAATTCATTCGCTGGTCTATTTTCCTCTCGCAGTACCGCTACGATATCTTGTGTCGGTCCACTGCTAAGCACGGTAACGCCGATGCGTTGTCCCGTTTGCCTGTTGCTGAGGATAGAGCATTCGATTCCTCCGAACTTGCTTGCCTGTTCATTGATGCGGAAACCGATGACGTGGTAGAATCGTTTCCGATTGATTTTCGTCGTGTAGCTACAGCCACAGCTGCTGACCCTGTCCTTGCTACCGTTTTGCGTTTAGTTGCTACACAATGGCCCTTGTCAAAGTCACGGATCGAGGATCCGTTGGTTCGCCGATTTTTTTGCTCACAAGGAGAGACTTTTTGTACGACGTGGTGGTTTGCTGTTGCGTTCTGATAATGATCAGTCCCGGGTCGTGGTCCCACGTTCGTTACAGTCCTCTGTCTTACGGCTTCTCCACCAAGGACATTGGGGTATAGTGCGCACGAAACAACTTGCTTGTCAGCACTGTACTTGGTTCGGAATCGATGCTGCGATTACGAATATGTGCTCTTCTTGCATGGCGTGTGCCGAACAACAATCCGCACCGCCGCAGAAATTCTTTGCATGGCCGAACGCCACTTCCCCTTGGCAACGCTTGCACATCGATTTTGCTGGTCCTTTCTGGAATGCTCGATGGTTGGTTCTGGTCGATTCATTCAGTAATTTTCCTTTTGTTGTCAAGATGCCTTCCACGACGTCATCTGCCACCATCCAAGCGTTATCTCCTATCTTTTGTATTGAAGGTCTTCCACCGACTATTGTTTCCGACAATGGCCCACAATTCATGTCCGCAGAATTCCAGTCATTCTACAAGGCCAATGGTAATCAACATCTGACATCCGCGCCGTTTTCGCCTCAGTAAACGGTGCCGCTTAACTATTGGTACGGACTTTCAAATCACAGATGTTGAAGTTAAAAGAGTCGCATTATCGGGAGGACGCGTTATTGCTCTTCTTGTCCTCGTATCGCTCTCAGCTCTGGGATGGTCGCACGCCGGCTGAGTTGCTCCACGGTCGTCCTCATCGAACCTTGATGTCTTTGCTGCATTCGCCACATCAGGTTCCTGTGCAGCGGCAGCCACCTGCTTTTGCTCCAGGCGACGTTGTATACTATCGCAACTATCGAGGTTCAAGGCGTTAGCTCGCAGGGCGCATTCTTCGCTGCCTCGGCCGCGCTATGTATTTGGTTTTGGGGGCCTCTGGTGAGGTGCGTCGGCATCTCAATCAGCTGCGCCTGTGTCGTCGCACGGGTTCTGCCGCTCCCCGTCTGCTTTCAGCGACGGTGCCGTCCGGTCAGCGCCCTGGGGACCCATCTACTGGCTCGCCTCATCCCCAGGTGTTACCGACGCTGCCTTCCATTTTGCCCCATGGCGACGCGCCGCCGCCGCCTGTTCTCCCGCCGGCGACGCCCGCAGTGGACGCTTTGCTGCAGCCGCCAAGCGCCTCCATGGGTCACGCGCCGCCGATCGCTTCCCGTGACCAGCTGTCCTCCGACATGGACCTCTTGCCCGCTCCGGACCAGATGTCGTCTTCGGCCGTCGGCTGTCCCGCCCCGATGGACGTCGAATCTTCGGCCCCTCCTGTCTCTTTACGGGCGCATACACCGCATGTTGGCGTGCACCCTGGACTAGGTTTGCAGGCTCCCCTCGGACCGAATGGCCGGGTGCGGGTGGCACAGCATCGCCTGTTGTTAGGCTCCCCACCTCGTCGCATACGTCAACATGGGGTCCTCCCCACGGCGGGCGGAAGCCTTATGACACAACCGTTCGCCGATTTGCGGGGGAGGAATGTGGTGTCACCGCCAGACACCACACTTGCTAGGTGGTAGCCTTTAAACCGGCCGCGGTCAGTTAGTATACGTCGGACCCGCGTGTCGCCACTGTCAGTGATTGCAGACCGAGCGCCACCACACGGCAGGTCTAGAGAGACTTACTAGCACTCGCCCCAGTTGTGCAGCCGACGTTCATAGCAATGGTTCACTGACAAATTACGCTCTCATTTGCCGAGACGATAGTTAGCATAGCCTTCAGCTACGTCATTTTGCTACGACCTAGCAAGGCGCCATTACCAGTGTATATTGAAATGGAAGTTATGTACAGTCAAGAGAGATGTACACCGATTGTGGATTAAAGTTAAGTATTCTACCAGTACCTCCTGTTTTGCTAGTCTTATTTCTCTGACCTGTTCCAGACCTCACGCCAGTCTGCGTTTAATTAAACGCGTGCATTTCGGCCTCCTCTAGCAACACGGTGTTGGCTCTTCTGCCAACACTCCAATGTCCTTCGACTTAAAGCGATTGCAGTTCATGCGGCTTGCTTCCGCTAAGAGTATGAACAAGGCACAGGGCCAATCACTTTGTATGGCAAACATTAAACTTCACAGGCAGTCGCGGGCACTGCAGCTAGTGCAGTTATAAATATGACTGTATCAGTACTCCACAACGTATTTAAAAATTAACTTTGTAATACGAAATTAAAAAAAAAATTAAGTAATTATTATCTCCTGGGCTTGACTTGCAGGGCAAAGAATTTCGAAGAATTTTAGATATAGACGCTGAGAATTCTTTTTTTATGTTCAGCTGAAGTTTGTATTATCTTTTCAAAGTAGTCGAGGCAAAAAGTTCGGTTCGTAAACGTGGTGCTCTTGTATTCAGTGCAGAAAACTTGTCAGCCAAAGCTGACCAAAGTTCAAAGAGCGATTGTTTACTGATCTCACAACGTGCCTTGACGTTTATGAAGATTTCTTCTCCGGCAGTTGAGAGACCTTCGGCGACATAATTAAATCGATGCCTAACCCACTTGTAACGTGCTACGTCATTTGTAACTCCGTACCCTCAGCGTCCAAACTTTATATGCACACATCAAAAAATGTTTTGCATCACCTCGGTTCCGAGAGTTCCGGAACCTGCACACAAAATTGGAACAGAGATCAACATAAGCATCATTTCCGCCTTTTATTGCTCATGAAAAGCACACATTGCATGTTGTACCACCATACAGCGAGACATTCGGAGGTGGTGGTACAGATAGCTGTATACACCGGTACCACTAATACCCAATAGCACGGTCTCCTTAAATTGATGCATGCCTGTATTCGTCATGGCATAGTATCCACAAGTTCATCAAGGCACTGCTGGTGCAGAGTGGCCCACTCCTCAACGGCGATTCGACGCAGATCCCTCAGAGTGGTTGGTGGGTCACGTCGTCCATAAACAGCCCTTTTCAATCTTCCCAGGCATGTTCGATAGAGTTCATGCCCGGAGAACATGCGGGCAACTCTAGTAGAGCGATGTCGTTATTTTGAAGGAAGTCATTCACAAGATGTGCACAGTGGGGGAGCGAATTGTCGTCCTTGAAGAAGAATGCCTCGCCAATATGCTGCCGATACGGTTGCACTATCGGTGGGAGGATGGCATTCACAGCTGTTACGGCGGCTCCCGTGACCACCAGCGGCATACGTCAGCCCCACATAATGTTATCCCAAAACAGCAGGGAACCTCCACCTTGCTGCACTCGCTAGACAGTGTGTCAAACGCGTTCAGCCTGACCAGGTTCCCTCCAACCACGTCTCCGACGATTATGTGGTTGAAGGCATATGCGACACTCATCGGTGAAGAGAACGTGACGCCAATCCTGAGTAGTCCATTCGGCATGTTGTTGGGGCCATATGAAACGCGCTGCGTGGTGTCGAGAAATGGCTCAAATGGCTTTAAGCACCATGGGACTTAATATCTGAGGTCATTAGTCCCCTAGAACTTAGAACTAGTTAAACCTAACTAACCTAAGGACATCACAAACATCCATGCCCGAGGCAGGATTCGAACCTGCGACCGTAGCGGTCTTGCGGTTCCAGACTGCAGCGCCTTTAAACGCACGGCCACTTCGGCCGGCTAACCTAAGGACATCACACGCATCCATGCCCGAGGCAGGATTCGAACCTGCGACAGCAGCAGCAGCGCGGTTCCGGACTGAAGCGCTTAGAACCGCTCGGCCACAGCGGCCGGCAGATGGACATCGCCACGAGCGTCGGGAGTGAATTTGCGCATCACGCAGCCTGTTGTGCATAGTTTGAGTCGTAAAACGACGTCCTGTGGCTGCACGAAAAGCATTATTCAATGTGGTGGCGTCGCTGTAAGGGTTCCTCTGGGCCATATTCCAGCGGTCATCCACTGCAGTAGTACCCCTTGGGTGGCCTGAGCGAGGTATGTCATCGACAGTTCCTGTCTCTCTGTATCTCCTCCATGTCCAAACAACATCACTTTGGTCCAAATAGCTCTGAGCACTATAGGACTTAACATCTGAGGTCATCAGTTCCCTAGACTTAGAACTACTTCAACCTAACTAACCTAAGGACAACACACACATCCATGCCCGAGGTAGGATTCGAACCTGCGACAGTAGCAGCCTCGCGGTTCCGGACTGAAGCGCCTAGAAGCGCTCGGCCACAACGGCCGGCTCAACATCACTTTGGTTCACTCCGAGACACCTGGGCACTTCCCTTGTAGAGAGTCCTTCCTGGCACAAAGTAACAATGCGGATGGGATCGAACTGCGGCACTTACCGTCCAGGCATGGTTAAGCTACAGGCAACACGAGCGGTGTACCTCCTTCCTGGTGAAATGACTGGAACTGATAGGCTGTCGGACCCTCTCCGTCTAATAGGCGCTGGTGATGCATGGTTGTTTACATCTTTGGGCTGGTTTAGTGACATTTCTGAACATTCAAAGGTACTGTGTCTGTGATACAATATCCACAGCCTGTATTCAGGAGTTCTGGGTACCGGGGTAATGCAAAACTTTTTTTGATGTGTGTATATGTTCTCCATTAGGTTTCCTAAGAGCAAACAATAGACGGATGCAAAACTTGGACATGGGACGGTAGTAACGATCGAATCTGTGCCAAAGAGCAGTTTCGTACGTCTTATCTACGTCATGAGAGCAACTGATACTAATTGTATGTGGTGAGTTGCTTGAATTTAAGGGCGTTATCATATTCAAATTCTAAGGAAGATAAAAAAACAGAACGATGCACAACAAAGGAATTACCTGAACGGGACGGATATCGGTGTACATGATATGTGCAGACAAACAAATAATTACAATTTCAGAAAAAGTGGATGGTTTACTTATAAGCAGTAATTCGGCTCGGCATTGATTGATAGAGTTGTTGGATGTCCTCGTGAGGGATATCGTGCCAAATTTAGTCCATCTGGCGTGTTAAATCGTCAAAATACCGAGCTGGTTGGAGGGTCCTGTCCCTAATATTCCAAACCTTCGCAGTCGGGGAGAGCCCCGGCGACTTTGCTGGCCAATGTAGCGTTTAACAGGCACGAAGACAAGTAACAGAAACTTCCACCGTCTTCGTGCGGGCATTATCTCCCTGAAAGGTAAGCCCAGAATGGCTTGACATGATGGGCAACAAAACTAGGCGTAGAATATCGTCGACGAACCGCTGTGCTATAAGGGTGTCTGGGATGACAACGAAAGGGGTCCAGCTACGAAAAGAAATGTCATCAGTGACCATGAGTCCTCGTTGTCAGTCCGAATACCGGGCGACATTCAGATTGGTATCCGACCGCTGTCAGGGCGTCTTGACACGTCTTCTACATCTACATGGATACAGTGGAAACCACATCTAAGTGCCTGGCAGTGGGTTCATCAAACTACCATCACAATAATTCTCTATTATTCCTATCTCTAGCAGCACGCTCATAAACGAACACCTTTAGCTTTCCGTGGAAATCCCCTATGTAGGTCGGCGAGAGCAAAAAATTTTCGCATTCGGAGGAGAAGGCTGGTAATTGAAATTTTGTGAGAAGATCCGCCACAACGAAAAAAGCCTTGTTTTAGTGGTGTCCACCCCAAACGCTATATCATGTCAGTGACACTATCTCCCCTATTTCTCGATAATACAAAACGTGCTGTTCTTCTTTGAACTTTCTCGATGTACACAATTGATCCTATCTGGTAAGGATCCCAGACCGCGCAAGAGAACTCCAACAGACAACGGACAAAAGAAGTGTAGGCAGGCTCTTTAGTATAATTGCTGCAGCTTCTAACAAGGGAACCTCCCCATCGCACCCCCCTCAGATTTAGTTATAAGTTGGCACAGTGGATAGGCCTTGAAAAACTGAACACAGATCAATCGAGAAAACAGGAAAAAGTTGCGTGAAACTATGAAAAAAAACAAGCAAAATATACAAACTGAGTAGTCCATGCGCAAGATAGGCATAATCAAGGATAGTGTGAACTCAGGAGCGCAGTGGTCCCGTAGTTAGCGTGAGCAACTGCGGAACGAGAGGTCCTTGGTTCAAGTCTTCCCTCGAGTGAAAAGTTAAATTTTTTATTTTCAGAAAATTATCAAAGTTCAGGCACCCACACACAATCAACTTCGCTCTCCAAACTTCCAGGACATGTTCAGATTTGCTTGGACATATGAAGGATTTGACGGTCTACACACGGAAAAATTTGAAAACGTTAAAAACATGTTTTGACAGAGTGCAGTTTATGTGACAAGCTCTTATGTTTTCATCATTTTTTTGGGAGTGATTATCACATCCACAAGAAAACCTAAATCGGGCAAGGTAGAAGAATTTTTTTTACCCATTCGCCAAGTGTACAAATTAGGTGGGTCGACAACATACTCCTTTCATGTTACGCACATGCCGTCACCAGTGTCGTATAGAATATATCAGACGTGTTTTCCCGTGGAGGAATGGGTTGACCTATGGCCTTGCGACCAAATGTTTTCGGTTCCCATTGGAGAGGCACGTCCTTTCGTCTACTAATCGCACGGTTTTGCGGTGCGGTCGCAAAACACAGACACTAAACTTATTACAGTGAACAGTGACGTCAATGAACGAACGGACAGATCATAACTTTGCGAAAATAAAGAAAGTAAACTTTTCACTAGAGGGAAGACTGGAACCAAGGACCTCTCGTTCCGCAGCCGCTCACGCTAACCACGGGACCACTGCACTCCTGTGTTCGCACTATCCTTGATTGTGCCTATCTTGCACATGGACTACTCAGTTTGTATATTTTGCTTATTTTTTTCACAGTTTCACACAACTTCTTCCTGTTTTCTCGATTGATCTGTGTTCAGTTTTTCAAGGCCTAACCACTGTGCCAACTTATAACTAAATCTGAGGGGGGTGCGATGGGAAGGTTCTCTTGTAAGTGTTCTGTCAATAAAACGTAATCTTGGTTCGCCTTCCTCAGAATATTTTATATGCGTTCTCTCGCAGTTCAAAGTGTTTGAATTTACGGCTATTAGATTTGACTGATGTATTGTGTAACCAAAGTTTAACTGATTCCTTTTATCTCTCATTTGAATAACTTCATACTTTTCATTACTTAGGGTCAATTTCCAGCTTTCGCATCATACAGATATCTTTTCTAAATCTTTATATTGTTACAATAAATATGATGCTGTATTATGTATTGCACCGTGCTTTGAATTGTGTCAAACAGAAATATCACTTGTAAAGTGTGCTCAAACTTTTTGGCATACAGTCAACTATACATGCAAGTTTCCATGCAGTTAAGTTGTTTGCTTTATGCATATAAAAAGTGATGGTATCGACGTATTCATTGTGGATGTACCGTTCAAAATTTACGCTTTGAAACCTGATGTCTGGTATAAATGTAAATTTGTGTAAGGTTGCCGTTAATGACGTCACAAGTGTATAGTCTCTGCTTTGATTTTCATTATCTAATTGTGATTATTGCTCCTCCTAAAGTAGGTCGGCGCGATCATGTTCTCGCATTCGGAGGAGAAAGTTGGTGATTAATATTTCGTGAGAAGATTCAGTTGCAACGAAAAATTCCATTGGGTAAATGATATCGACACCAAAACCAGTATCACATCAGTGACGCTCTCTCCGTGTTTCGCGCTATTACAAAACGTGCTGGTTTTCTTTGAACCTCCTCCATGTACACCGCTAATCCTATCTAGTAAGCATCTCACACCGCGCAGCAGTACTCCAAAAGAGGTCAAGCGTGACGTAGGCAGGCTCTTTAGTAGGGCTGTTGCATCTTGTACAAAACGTGCTGGTTTTCTTTGAACTTCCTCCATGTACACCGTTAATCCTATCTGGTAAGCATCTCACACCGCGCAGCAGTACTCCAAAAGAGGTCAAGCGTGATGTAGGCAGGCTCTTTAGTAGCGCTGTTGCATCTTGTAAGTGCTTTGCCAATAAAACGCAGTCTTTGGGTTGTCTTCCCCACATTTTCTATGTGTGCCTTCCAATTTAAGTTGTTCGGAATTGTAATACCTAGGTATTTAGTTGAATCGACGGCTTTTAGATTAGACTGATTTATCGTGTAACCGAAGTTTAAAGGATTTCTTTTAGCACTCATGTGAATGACTTCATAATTTTATTATTTATGGTCAGTTGCTATTTCCGCACCGTACAGATATCTTTTCTAAATCGCTTCGCAATTTGTTTTGATCTTCTGACGACTTTACTAGAGAACAAGCGACAGTATTATCTGCAGACCACCTAAGACAGCTGCTCAGATTGTCTCCTATATCATTTATGCAGATAAGGAACATCAGAGGGCCTATAACACTCCTAGGTATTTAGTTGAATCGACGGCTTTTAGATTAGGCTGATTTATCGTGTAACCGAAGTTTAAAGGATTTCTTTTAGCACTCATGTGAATGACTTCATAATTTTTATTATTTATGGTCAGTTGCTGTTTCCGCACCGTACAGATATCTTTTCTAAATCGCTTCGCAATTTGTTTTGATCTTCTGACGACTTTACTAGAGGACAAGCGACAGTATTATCTGCAGACTACCTAAGACAGCTGCTCAGATTGTCTCCTATATCATTTATGCAGATAAGGAACATCAGAGGGCCTATAACACTACCTTGGAGAATGCCAGATATCAGTTCTGCTTTACTCGATGACTTTCCGTCAGTTACTACGAACTGTGAGTTTTCTTACAGGTGATCACGAATCCATTCACACAGCTGATACGATATTCCGTAAGCACGCAATTTCACAAGTCGCTTGTGTGGTGCAGTACAGCCTTCTAAAAATCTAGAAATACGGAATAAATTTGAGTTCCCTTGTCAGTAGCACTCAACATTTCGTGTGTATAGAGAGATAGTTGTATTTCACAAGAACAATGTCTTCAAAATCCGTGTTGACTGTATGTCAGTAGACCGTTCTCTTCGAAGTAATTCATAATGTTCGAACGCAGTATATGCCCCAGGATTCTGCTGCACATCGACGTTAATGTTATGCGCCTGTATTTAGTGGATTATTACTATTACCTTTTTTGAATATTGGTGTCACTTGGGCAACTTTCCAGTCTTTGGGTTACGGATCTTTCATCGAGCGAGGGATTATGTATGTAAAGTGTGGATCTATTGCATCAGCATACTGTGAAAGGAATGTAACTGTTGTACAGTCTGAAGCGGAAGACTTGTTTTTATTAAGTGATGTAAGTTGCTTCACTACACTGAGGATATCTACTTCTTACAAGGGAACCTCCCCATCGCACTCCCCTCAGATTTATTTATAAGTTGGCCTTGAAAAACTGAACACAGATCAATCGAGAAAACAGGAAAAAGTTGTGTGGAACTATGAAAAAAAATAAGCAAAATATACAAACAGAGTAGTCCATGCGAAGACAGGCAACATCAAGGATAATCCGATCCCAGGAGCGCCGTGGTCCCGTGGTTGGCGTGAGCAGCTGCAGAACGAGAGGTCCTTGGTTCAAGTATCCCCTCAAGAAAAAAATTTTCTTTATTTTCGCAAAGTTATGATCTGTCCGTTCGTTCATTGACGTCTCTGTTCACTGTAATACGTTTAGTGTCTGTGCTTTGCGACCGCACCTCAAAACCGTGCAATTAGTAGACGAAAGGACGTGCCTCTCGAATGGGAACCGAAAACATTTGGTCGCAAGGTCAAAGGTCAACCGGTTCCTCCACAGGAAAACACGTCTGATATATTCTCTACAACACTGGTGACAGCATGTGCGTCACATGACAGGAATATGTTGTCGATCCACCTAACTTGTACACTTGGTGAATGGGTAGAAAGATTCTTCTACATTGCCTGATTTAGGTTTTCTTGTGGATGTGAGAATTACTCCCAAAAAAGTGATGAAAACATAAGAGCTTGTCACATAAACTGCAACAAATGAATCCAACAGTTTCACAGTCGCACAGTTTTCCCTGTGCTCTGTCGAAACATATGTTTTTAACGCTTTCAATTTTTTCCGTGTGTAGACCGTCAAATCCTGCATATATCCAAGAAAATCTGAACATGTCCTGGAATTTTGGAGAGCGAAGTTGATTATGTGTGAGTAAATGAACTTTGATAACTGTCTGAAAATAAAAAAATTAATCTTTTCACTCGAAGGAAGACTTCAACCAAGGACCTCTCGTCCCGCAGCTGCTCACGCTAACCACGGGACCACGGCGCTCCTGAGCTCACATTGTCCTTGATGCTGCCTATGTTTGCGCATGGTCTACTCAATTTGTATATTTTACTTATTGTTTCCATAATTCCACACAACTTCTTCCTGTTTTCTCGATTGATCTGTGTTCAATTTTTCAAGGCCTATCCACCGTGCCAACTTATAACCAAATCTGAGGGGGGTGTGATGGGGAGGTTCCCTTGTTAGTTACTCATACTGGCAGCTGCTCTTGATTGGAAATCTGGAATATCTACTTCGTCTTCTTTGGTGAAGGAATTCCGGAATGCTGTGTTAACCAGTTCTGCTTTGGCAGCACTGACGCCGATAATATTCCCATTGCTATCACGCGAAGGAGGCATGGATTGTGTCTTGCAGCTAGCATACTTAACATTCGACCAGAATCTCTTTGGCTGGTCGTGGGTGCTCTATTTGAAGAGGAACTCATTGAGCAGTGGCGCCATTGAGTTAGTAGACTGTTCTGTCTGGCGCCACTGGCTCAGGTGTAGTATTGACTACCCATCTTGCGGTCCCATTGCCAATATCTACGAGGCAAAGTTGGTATCTGTGGGCTGTATCCTTGCTTGCCGATATACACTCCTGGAAATTGAAATAAGAACACCGTGAATTCATTGTCCCAGGAAGGGGAAACTTTATTGACACATTCCTGGGGTCAGATACATCACATGATCACACTGACAGAACCACAGGCACATAGACACAGGCAACAGAGCATGCACAATGTCGGCACTAGTACAGTGTATATCCACCTTTCGCAGCAATGCAGGCTGCTATTCTCCCATGGAGACGATCGTAGAGATGCTGGATGTAGTCCTGTGGAACGGCTTGCCATGCCATTTCCACCTGGCGCCTCAGTTGGACCAGCGTTCGTGCTGGACGTGCAGACCGCGTGAGACGACGCTTCATCCAGTCCCAAACATGCTCAATGGGGGACAGATCCGGAGATCTTGCTGACCAGGGTAGTTGACTTACACCTTCTAGAGCACGTTGGGTGGCACGGGATACATGCGGACGTGCATTGTCCTGTTGGAACAGCAAGTTCCCTTGCCGGTCTAGGAATGGTAGAACGATGGGTTCGATGACGGTTTGGATGTACCGTGCACTACTCAGTGTCCCCTCGACGATCACCAGTGGTGTACGGCCAGTGTAGGAGATCGCTCCCCACACCATGATGCCGGGTGTTGGCCCTGTGTGCCTCGGTCGTATGCAATCCTGATTGTGGCGCTCACCTGCACGGCGCCAAACACGCATACGACCATCATTGGCACCAAGGCAGAAGCGACTCTCATCGCTGAAGACGACACGTCTCCATTCGTCCCTCCATTCACGCCTGTCGCGACACCACTGGAGGCGGGCTGCACGATGTTGGGGCGTGAGCGGAAGACGGCCTAACGGTGTGCGGGACCGTAGCCCAGCTTCATGGAGACGGTTGCGAATGGTCCTCGCCGATACCCCAGGAGCAACAGTGTCCCTAATTTGCTGGGAAGTGGCGGTGCGGTCCCCTACGGCACTGCGTAGGATCCTACGGTCTTGGCGTGCATCCGTGCTTCGCTGCGGTCCGGTCCCAGGTCGACGGGCACGTGCACCTTCCGCCGACCACTGGCGACAACATCGATGTACTGTGGAGACCTCACGCCCCACGTGCTGAGCAATTCGGCGGTACGTCCACCCGGCCTCCCGCATGCCCACTGTACGCCCTCGCTCAAAGTCCGTCAACTGCACATACGGTTCACGTCCACGCTGTCGCGGCATGCTACCAGTGTTAAAGACTGCGATGGAGCTCCGTATGCCACGGCAAACTGGCTGACACTGATGGCGGCGGTGCGCAAATGCTGCGCAGCTAGAGCCATTCGACGGCCAACACCGCGATTCCTGATGTGTCCGCTGTGCCGTGCGTGTGATCATTGCTTGTACAGCCCTCTCGCAGTGTCCGGAGCAAGTATGGTGGGTCTGACACACCGGTGTCAATGTGTTCCTTTTTCCATTTCCAGGAGTGTATATACGGGGTTCACTGGCCCGAGAGGGAGGCACGAAGATGCGGATTGGCAGTAGCGTCGCGACAAGAGGTGGTGACGAGGTCCGAGCGGCAGAAGCCACGAGGTGCTTAAGGAGGGCCTGCGCAGAGCGAGGTACGGGAGTACTTCACCGGGGTCAGCGTCGACTTCAAGCAGCAGGCCGACATCCCGTCAGTTGGTTGGCAACATTCGTGTCGGGCGACCGCTCGTGGACTGGCTGCCCTCTTCTAACTAGCTTTCATCGGCACCACTCAGTAGCCACTGCGACGCACCGTGGGTCCATGGAACTGTTTGCTGATAAAGGGGTGTAACATTCTGTAATCCTCGTGGTGATTTGTTTCATTGTCTACCTGCCCTCATTATTATTTTCTGGTTTCCACCCGACCCACACAGCTTTACTCGGTCGGCTCTTTGGTCGTAAATATAGGCAGTAGTAATGTACCAAGACACTAGTTGTCGTTTGAAAATTTGTCCCGCTGTTGTATGGCCTTTCATTTCTGGTTTGTACCCTATCATTTATGTTCTAATTAATCGGCTCTTGGTCGTAAATACAGCCAAAACAATTGTACTAAGGCACAGGTTGCCATTAAACAAAAGAGGGACCTTTTGGCTAGATTTAGCTGTTAACCGCTTCAATTCTTTGATTGCAACTGCATTTCTCTGTCATTAGTTATAATCTGAACAACTTGTTGTACTTAGCTGTTCGTTTCTGTGTTTGAAAGACTGAGTCATTATTGATGTATTTTAGCTGGATCTTGTGGTTCCGCCGAGTGAGTTCTCTTGTAATAAGCGTTCACAAGTAATGTTTTAAGACGTTCCTTCAGAGCGGTCTTAATAACTGACAATCAGTTTAACTTCGAAAATATTAATAGCCAACTGTTACCAAGGCTTTAGCCAAAATAAAATTGTCAGAAGGGGCGGATTGGGACCCAGTCGCACCTTGATTACTGACTGAAATTAAGAGATTGGTTGCTTTGAAGTAAGTCTTGTCATTGTCATATTGTTTGCACAGGTGCGCATCTTAGCCCGCAACCTTTCGATATACAGCTTTCAAACTAAGGTTAAGTCGTCTGTTTTGAGTAGTTTAATCACTCTTGTCTTATATAGTTTTCATGTGTTGCAGAAAGGCATTTGATAAGACGGACTGTGTTCAGCGCGTTAGTAAACAACGCTGTTTCACTCGATAACGGGAGGGCTGCAGGTCCGGCCGTCATGTAATCATTGTGATATTGTTTGTTGTTTATATATTAAGTAAACAGGTTGAATGAAAAGGAAGTTATATTGGTGGATCCTCCCTTCCACGTTTTCCTTGATTCCAAAAATGGTTCAAATGGCTGTAAGCACTATGGGACTTAACACCTGAGGTCATGAGTCCCCTAGACTTAGAACTACTTAAATCTAACTAACCTGAGGACAACATCCACATCCATGTCCGAGGCAGGTTTCGAACCTGCGACTGTAGCAGCAGTGCGGTTCCGGACTGAAGCGCCAAGAACCGCTCGTCCACAGCGGCCGGCCCTTCTTTCTAGTAAGTACCATGTATCACTCATCACTTCAATTCTACACCAGTCAATGAGATTCCAGGCCGAACGAGCCATATTGAGCCATATACCACATGGTCTTGTCGGTGTGCAAATGTCAATCATAGTCGCCTCAAGGTGCGCCATGAGGTCAGCCGCCTTTCTGTGAACCACCTATTAATTGCCCCTGTGCTCACTGAAGATCGATGATTATGATGAATTTGGGGCTCTGAGACTCTGTCTGATAATTGCTCGGTCCACGCGTTCTGTCGTCTCTCCGACCACTGTCTTCCTTGACGCTGTGTTCAGCCGTGGGTCACCAATTCCTGCTAACATCGTCGAATAGAGACATCGTTCATATTCAAATTTAGAGTCTATCGTCTTCTTTGAACCTATTGGCTAAAATTTACAGACGCGCGAAATTTGGCACGGACTTCAATGCGATATGCCTTCAATAGATTCCACAACGAAACATTGTCTCGAAATTTGGTAGAAGATCCGAAGAAATTCTGGTCGTGTGTAAAGTACACAAGCGGCAAGACGCAGTCAATACCCTCGCTGCGCAGTGCCGATGGTACTGTTACTGACGACTGTGCTGCTAAAGCGGATTTATTGAATGCAGTTTTCCGAAATTCCTTCACCAGGGAAGACGAATGGAATATTCCAGAATTTGAAACACAAACAGCTGCTAGCATGAATTTCTTAAAAGTAGATACCTTAGGGGTTGCGAAGCAACTCAAATCGCTTGATACGGGCAAGTCTTCAGGTCCAGATTGTATACCGATTAGGTTCCATTCAGATTGAAATGGAAATGAAGTCCCATGCTTCTTTACAGAGCGTAGAGGAACGATGCGGGAGACCCGCACCGCCTTACTAGGCAAGGTCCTAATGGAGGTGGTTTGCCGTTGCCTTCCTCCAACCGTAATGGGGATGAATGATGATGATGAAGGCGACACAACAACACCCAGTCATCTCGAGGCAGGAAAAATCCCTGACCCCGCCGGGAATCGAACCCGGGACCCCGTGCTCGGGAAGCGAGAACGCTACCGCGAGACCACGAGGGGCGGACTCCTTTCAGATTACGCTGATACAATAGCTCCCTACTTAGCAATCGTATACAACTGCTCGCTCACCGATAGATCTGTACCTACAGATTGGAAAATTACGCAGGTCGCACCAGTGTCTAAGAAGGGTAGTAGGAGTAATCCATCGAACTACAGACCTATATCATTGACGTCGGTTTGCAGTAGGGTTTTGGAGCATATACTGTATTCAAACATTATGACTCACCTCGAAGGGAACGATCTATTCATACGTAATCAGCATGGTTTTAGAAAACATCGTTCTTGTGCAACGCAGCTAGCTCTTTATTCGCACTAAGTAATGGCCGCTATCGACAGGGGATCTCAAGTTGATTCCGTATTTCTAGATTTCCGGAAAGCTTTTGACACCTTTCCTCACAAGCGACTTCTAATCAAGCTGCGGGCCTATGGGGTATCGTCTCAGTTGTGAGACTTGATTCGTGATTTCCTGTCAGGAAGGTCGCAGTTCGTAGTAATAGACGGCAAATCATCGAGTAAAACTGAAGTGATATCAGGTGTTCCCCAGGGAAGCATCCTGGGACCTCTGCTGTTGCTGATCTATATAAATGACCTGGGTGACAATCTGAACAGTTCTCTTAGGTTGTTCGCAGATGATGCTGTAATTTACCGTCTAGTAAGGTCATCCGAAGACCAGTATCAGTTACAAAGCGATTTAGAAAAGATTGCTGCATGGAGTGGCAGGTGGCAGTTGACGCTAAATAACGATAAGTGTGAGGTGATCCACATGAGTTCCAAAAGAAATCCGTTGGAATTCGATTACTCGATAAATAGTACAGTTCTCAAGGCTGTCAATTCAACTACCTGAGTGTTAAAATTACGAACAACTTCAGTTGGAAAGACCACATAGATAATATTGTGGGGAAGGCGAGCCAAAGGTTGCGTTTCATTGGCAGGACACTTAGAAGATGCAACAAGTCCACTAAAGAGACAGCTTACACTATACTCTTTCGTCCTGTGTTAGAATATTGCTGCGCGGTGTGGGATCCTTACCAGCTGGGATTGACGGAGGACATCGAAAGGGTGCAAAAAAGGGCAGCTCGTTTTGTACTATCACGTAATAGGGGAGAGAGTGTGACAGATATGATACGCGAGTTGGGATGGAAGTCATTAAAGCAAAGACGTTTTTCGTCACGGCGAGATCTATTTAAGAAATTTCAGTCACCAACTTTCTCTTCCGAATGCGAAAATATTTTGTTGAGCCCAACCTACATAGGTAGGAATGATCATCAAAATAAAATAAGAGAAATCAGAGCTCGAACAGAAAGATTTAGGTGTTCGTTTTTCCCGCGCGTTGTTCGGGAGTGGAATGGTAGAGAGGTAGTATGATCGTGGTTCGATGAACCCTCTGCCAAGCACTTAAATGTGAATTGCAGAGTAATCATGTAGATGTAGATGTAGATCTACACGTTTTTCTCAAATGCTGGCATCTATATGTATTGCTCACGCTCCTGACTGGGAGCCTTAGTTGCTGTTCGACAAGCACACGAAATGTAATTCACGAAGACTTTATGCCCTGGTATCGGCATGTCTTATGCTTACTTCCCTTGTCATTTGAGCCGGGAAACTGCGCCGCACTGTCACATGTTCATCCATCGGCCGCCAAAGGAGCGTTCAAGAAGAAACGAGACGGAGTCTAGAACGCGCAAACCAGTGACAGGAGAATAATATCGTGGCGTGTGTAACGAGGTGTGGTTCCGCGCAGAGCGTGGAAGTTCACAGCCCGTCGCTAGAGGGCACGCGTGCACTTCACGTGACTGTACAGAGCTAGCAGCAGCATGCATCACCAGTCCAACGCCGCCAGTCGCATTGCAAACAGTGACATGGAGGCGTCAGCAGAAGAGCAAATAGGTGTTGTTCGTTTTCTGACAGCGGAAGGAGTAGGAAGAACGGACACTGTAGACGAATGTAACAAGTGTACGGCAAGCACTGCATGACCCTTGGGAGGGTCAAGATGTGGCACAAGCGCTTCAAGGAAGGGAGGGGTGTCGTTAGCCGAGGATGCACGGTCTGGAGTAACACACTGCATTACCGATAACATCGTCCAGCTGGTGAAAGCATTCATTACCCAGGACTGCCAAGTGACAGTGAGGGCCCAACTGGTTAACATCGCTCCTCCGGGAATTTTATGAGACAGCCATTCAACTGCCTTGTGTCACAGTAGGACAAGTGTCTCAACAGCCAGGGTCTCTCTCCCTGTGATTATGCAATTTTTGGTACCCTTAAAAAGGCTCTGAGGGGCAAACGATTCACCTCGGACGACGACGTCCTGGTAACATTCAGGTACTGGTTTCTGAAATTATGCCTCCAGTTCGTTTCTTTTTGAACATCCCTTGTCGATATATATACGGAACTGATCGAATGTGCGACTAATGGGCTATCCACACGCAGTATGTCTTCGGACCATTGGTTGTCGTGGCCCTCACATGATTGCTCACAGCAATCCTGAAATGGTCCGGTGCCCCATCGTACTGAAAATACGTCTTTTGACCAACATTTTTTTCAGAGTTACATTCTCCAGCAATTATGGAAACACGTATTCCACAGTTCTGAATGTCAGAACACATTCCCAGTCAGTGACGCCGACACAGCAGCTTATGTCAGCACCACTAACAAAATGCTCCTTTACGCTGCAAACTGACTTCAGAGACCATATGTTTTGTTGCTTTCTACCTCCCGTATTAATTTTAACTAATAGCTTTGGAGCAATATATATATACAGTCCTGGAAATGGAAAAAAGAACACATTGACACCGGTGTGTCAGACCCACCATACTTGCTCCGGACACTGCGAGAGGGCTGTACAAGCAATGATCACACGCACGGCACAGCGGACACACCAGGAACCGCGGTGTTGGCCGTCGAATGGCGCTAGCTGCGCAGCATTTGTGGACCGCCGCCGTCAGTGTCAGCCAGTTTGCCGTGGCATACGGAGCTCCATCGCAGTCTTTAACACTGGTAGCATGCCGCGACAGCGTGGACGTGAACCGTATGTGCAGTTGACGGACTTTGAGCGAGGGCATATAGTGGGCATGCGGGAGGCCGGGTGGACGTACCGCCGAATTGCTCAACACGTGGGGCGTGAGGTCTCCACAGTACATCGATGTTGTCGCCAGTGGTCGGCGGAAGGTGCACGTGCCCGTCGACCTAGGACCGGACCGCAGCGACGCACGGATGCACGCCAAGACCGTAGGATCCTACGCAGTGCCGTAGGGGACCGCACCGCCACTTCCCAGCAAATTAGGGACACTGTTGCTCCTGGGGTATCGGCGAGGACCATTCGCAACCGTCTCCATGAAGCTGGGCTACGGTCCCGCACACCGTTAGGCCGTCTTCCGCTCACGCCCCAACATCGTGCAGCCCACCTCCAGTGGTGTCGCGACAGGCGTGAATGGAGGGACGAATGGAGACGTGTCGTCTTCAGCGATGAGAGTCGCTTCTGCCTCGGTGCCAATGATGGTCGTATGCGTGTTTGGCGCCGTGCAGGTGAGCGCCACAATCAGGACTGCATACGACCGGGGCACACAGGGCCAACACCCAGCATCATTGTGTGGGGAGCGATCTCCTACACTGGCCGTACACCACTGGTGATCGTAGAGGGGACACTGAATAGTGCACGGTACATCCAAACCGTCATCGAACCCATCGTTCTACCATTCCTAGACCGGCAAGGGAACTTGCTGTTCCAACAGGACAATGCACGTCCGCATGTATCCCGTGCCACCCAACGTGCTCTAGAAGGTGTAAGTCAACTACCCTGGCCAGCAAGATCTCCGGATCTGTCCCCCATTGAGCATGTTTGGGACTGGATGAAGCGTCGTCTCACGCGGTCTGCACGTCCAGCACGAACGCTGGTCCAACTGAGGCGCCAGGTGGAAATGGCATGGCAAGCCGTTCCACAGGACTACATCCAGCATCTCTACGATCGTCTCCATGGGAGAATAGCAGCCTGCATTGCTGCGAAAGGTGGATATACACTGTACTAGTGCCGACATTGTGCATGCTCTGTTGCCTGTGTCTATGTGCCTGTGGTTCTGTCAGTGTGATCATGTGATGTATCTGACCCCAGGAACGTGTCAATAAAGTTTCCCCTTCCTGGGACAATGAATTCACGGTGTTCTTATTTCAATTTCCAGGAGTGTATATATATATGGTAAGTCACCTAACGTTACTGCTGGATATATTTCGTAAACCACATCAAATACTGACGAACCGATTCCACAGACCGAACGTGGGGAGAGGGGCTAGTGTAATTGTTTAATACAAACCATCCAAAAATGCACGGAAGTATGTTTTTTAACACAAACCTACGGTTTTTTAAATTTAACCACGTTAGTTTTGTTAGCACATCTGAACATATAAACAAATACTTAATCAGTGCCGTTTGTTGCATTGTAAAATGTTAATTACATCCGGAGATATTGTAACCTAAAGTTGAAGCTTGAAACCTCCGACGTTGAGTTGCGTGTTGTAACAAACACGGGCCACGGTCGTCGAGCAGCATCTGCCGGGACATGTTTACGATGACGACCGTGTTTACGAGTGTGGCTGTAGTGCACTGTTGTGGTTTGATCTAGCTGTCGCAGTGTCCGCATGCAGCGCTTGCTGCTATTGTTATTCTGCATTCGTCTCCGCACGCGGACCAACTTTAGTACACCGTGTTACCAGACGTCTGTGATAGTGTAGTGTTGTAGGAACTGTGACCATGGTGTATTCGAACTCTGAAAAGGCGGAGATGATACTCATCCATGGCGAGTGTCGACGAAATGCAGCTGAAGCCTGCAGGGTGTGTGCAGAACGGTACCCGGACAGAGAGCATCCAACGTGCCGCACGTTGCAGAACATCTACCGCCAACTGTATGCAACAGGTATGGTCGTAGCACGCAAACGGGTCCGTAACAGGCCCGTCACAGGAGAAGCGGGTGCAGTTGGTGTGTTAGCTGCTGTTGCCATGAACCCACACATGAGTACACGGGACATTGCGAGAGCCGGTGGACTGAGTCAAAGTAGTGTCACGCGCATACTGCCGCTTTCACCCGTTTCATGTGTCGCTACATCAGCAATTATATGGTGATGACTTTAATCATCGAGTGCAATTCTGTCAATGGGCATTAACAGAGAATGCGTTGCAGTTCTACCTAATTACTGATGAAGCGGGTTTCACAAACCACGGGGCAGTGAATCTACGGAACATGCATTACTGGTCCGTGAACAATCCTCGCTGGCTCAGACAGGTAGAGCGACAGCGACCGTGGACTGTAAATGTATGGTGCGGAATCATTGGCGACCACCTCATTGGTCCTCACGTCATTGGAGGGGTCCAAACAGCTGCAACATACATCGCGTTTCTACAGAATGATCTGCCAACGTTGCTCGAAAATGTCCCACTGGAAACACGTCGACGTAAGTGGTATCAGCATGATGGTGCACCTGCACATTCCGCAATTAACACTAGGCTGACCCTTGACGGGATGTTCGACGGGCGTTTCATAGGACGTGGAGGACACATAAATTGGCCAGCCCGTTCTCCTGATGTTACACCTCTGGACTTCTTTCTGTGGGGTACGTTAAAGGAGAATGTGTACCGTGATGTGCCTACAACCCCAGAGAATATGAAACAACGTATTGTGGCAGCCTGCGGCGACATTACACCAGACGTACTGCGGCGTGTACGACATTCATTACGCCAGAGATTGCAATTGTGTGCAGCAAATAATGGCCACCACGTTGAACATCTATTGGCCTGACGTGTCGGGATACACTCTATTCCACTCCGTAATTGAAAACGGAAACCACGTTTGTACGTGTACCTCACCCCTCATGGTAATGTACATGTGCGTCAGTGAAAAAGACCAATAAAAAGGTGTTAGCATGTGGACGTAATGTGCTGTTCCAGTCTCTTCTGTACCTAAGGTCCATCACCGTTCCCTTTGGATCCCTACGTAATTCGGTGCTCTCCGATACACACGATCGAACAGCGGAGGAATGGTACTCAAGCGTCAACTTTAGGTTACAATATCTCCGGATGTAATTAACATTTTACAATGAAACAAACGGCACTGATTACGTATTTGTTTATATGTTCAGATGTGCTAACAAAACTAACGGGGTTTCGTTTAAAAACCGTAGGTTTGTGTTAAAAAACATACTTCCGTGCATTTTTTTATGGTTTGTATTAACCAATTACACTAGCCCCTCTCCTCACGTTCGGTCTGTGGAATCGATTCGTCAGTATTTGATGTGGTTTACGAAATATCCAGCGGTAATGTTAGGTGACTCACCCTATATATATATATATATATAAAGAAGGGGACGATGAGAATTATGATTAAAAATTGGGTTTTGAACAGTGAAAGGTTGAGAAATGCTGGTACATAACATTCATTAATAAAGACTGTTCGTAAATGTGTGCCTATCAAGTAAGATATTAATGTTGATTTATAAGTTAGTGGTTAGAAAGTTTGAAAAGGCTCTTACTAGAAGTACACACTCTCTCAAGAATCTTGCCATTCGAGATGTCATCAGACATTAGCACTCTTACTGTTGAACGTTAAACACTTGTCGTACGACATTTACTCGTTTAGCTGGGCCCTAATTGATGTCACACTGATGTGTATCAAACATCCTGAGGCTGCACTAAGTGCATGTACGGAGTAATATTGGATTTGTGTTGGTGGTGACGCTGACGGAAGAGAGTTTGTGAAAACCGCTACCGGCATACAGGTTGCACCTCTCGAGTACTTCGTAGGGTTTTTGAGGCCCTTATCTAACGGAATGATGAGTAACAACACTCTCATACGACCACATTCAAATGCGACACTGCTGAGAGGTTTCATGCGACATCCAAGATGTTAGTACAGAGTGTGGGGATCAGTAGTGGTACAGAGTCACCTTTCCTCGCCTTGATGGCCAAATACTCCTACCAACAGGTTTCAAACTTGGTACGTCAGACTCATTGACAACCACACAATAGTGTGACAACGCCAGTTTTGTTTGGCTGAACCACGCACTCACCAATTTCACTTTCATCTTTGTCAATTTTTGTGACCTTCTTTCTTGACGTGACCTCAAGGAGGCTGAGATAAGCATAGTATCGGGGAAGTATCGTTAATAATTAACAACAGGTAACACAAAGCGTTAAATTTTGAACTACTTTTAATTTAATGTGTGATATCATTTAGCTATACAGAGTGGTCCATTGATCGTGACCAGGCCAAATATCTCACTAAATAAGCGTCAAAGAAGAAACTACAAAGCACGAAACTTGTCTAGCTTGAAAGGGGACACCACATGGCACTATGGTTGGCCTGCTAGATGGCACTGTCATAGGTCAAACGGATATCAACTGGTTTTTTTTTAAAAGTAGGAACCCCTATTTTTATCACATATTCGTGTAGTACGTAAAGAAATATGAATGTTTTAGTTGGACCACTTTTTTCGCTTTATGATAGATGGCGCTGAAATAGTCACAAACGTATGGCTCACAATTTTAGACGAACAGTTGGTAACAGGTAGGGTTTTTAAATTAAAATACAGAACGTAGGTACGCTTGAACATCTTATTTCGGTTGTTCCAGTGTGATACGTGTACCTTTGTGAACTTATCATTTCTGAGAACGCATGCTGTTACAGCGTGATTACCTGTAAATACCACATTAATGCAATAAATGCTCAAAGTGATGTCCGTCAACCTCAATGCATATGGCAATACATGTAACGACATTCCTCTCAACAGCGAGTAGTACGCCTTCCGTAATGTTCGCACATGCATTGAAAATGCGCTGACGCATGTTGTCAGGAGTTGTCGGTGGATCACGATAGCAAATATCCTTCAACTTTCCCCACAGAAAGAATTTCGGGGAAGTCAGATCCGGTGAACGTGCGGGCCATGGTATGGTGCTTCGACGACCAATCCAGCTGTCATGAAATATGCTATCAACACCGCCTCAACCGCACGCGAGCTATGTGCCGGGCATCCATCACGTTCGAAGTACATCGCTATTCTGTCATGCAGTGAAACATCTTGTAGTAACATCGGTAGGAAATTACGTAGGAAATCAGTATACATTGCACCATATAGATTGCCATCGATAAAATGGGGGCCAATTATCTTTCCTCCTATAATGCCGCACCATATATTAACCCGCCAAGGTCGCTGATGTTCCAACTGTCGTAGCCATCGTGGATTTTCCGTTGCCCAATAGTGCACATTATGCCGGTTTACGTTACCGCTGTCGATTAATGACGCCTAGTCGCTAAATAGAACGCATGCAAAAAATCTGTCATCGTCCCGTAATTTCTCTTGTGCCCATTGGCAGAACTGCACACGACGTTCAAAGTCGTCGGCATGCAGTGCCTGGTGCATAGATATATGGTGCGGGTGCAATCGATGTTGATGTAGCATTCTCAACACCGACATTTTTGAGATTCCTGATTCTCGCGCAATTTGTCTGCTATTGATGTGCGGACTAGCCGCCAAAGCAGCTAAAACACCTACTTGGACATCATCATTTGTTGCAGGTCGTGGTTGACGTTTCACATGTGGCCGAACACTTCCTGTTTCCTTAAATAACGTAACTATCCGGCGGACGGTTGGATGATGTCGTCCAGGATACCGAGCAGCATACATAGCACACGCCTGTTGGGCATTTTGATCACAATAGCCATACATCAACACGATATCGACCTTTTCCGCAATTGGTAAACGGTCCATTTTATCACGAAGCAAATACCGTCCGCACTGGCGGAATGTTACGTGATACCACGTACTTATACGTTGGTGACTATTACAGCGCCATCTATCACAAAGCGGAAAAAAGTGGTCCAACTAAAACATCCATATTTCTTTACGTACTACACGAATTCGTAATAAAAATGGGGATTCCCGTTTAAAAAAAAAAAGAACTCATTTGATATCCGTTTGACCTATGGCAGCGTCATCTAGCGAGCCAACCATAGCGCCATCTGGTTTCCCCTTTCAAGCTAGAGAAGTTTCGTTCTTTGTAGTTCTTTCGTTTGATGCTTCGTGAAATATTTGGCCCGGTCACGATCAACGGACCACCCTGTATATTGAGATAATATTGGAGTAACATTTTATATAAGTGCTTTCAGGGAACGAAGTAGTTACATAGATGAGTTGAACAGGTGTGTGCTTAATGTTGAAAGCACCACTGTTTCAGATTGTGATAGAGAGTAAGAGAGTTGTTATTTAAATATTCAGTGCAAAGTTAAAACAGAGAAGTAACGACTACCTATGATAGATGATCTTATTTTCCTACACGGAAAAAGAATTCATACTTGGGAGAGCTAAAACATCCCTGAATTAGAAGCTTGAACGGTAATACGTAAATGAACAGTTTCACTGTTTTTCCTTTACACCTCCACATGAGGACATACAGTACTGTTAAGTTTAGCGCAACTAACACCTCAGGCTGCATGGAAATATTCAGAAAATTCCCAGTTGTCCACATAGGCCACATATTTCCAACGGCCGTGTTGTAACTTAAAGCGAGGAATCCAGAAAAATATTGGAAGACATCTACATTTCTGATCACAAGATTTCTTATTCAATCTTGTGTTGCCCCGAAACGGTTGTACCGTAGCTTATAGCGGTTTGATACTGGTTTCAATGCCCTTCTTGAACTGTGAGATGACTTCCGCCGGCTTTCGGGAGTTTGCTGTCATCTCTTTTATTTATCTAAACGAGAGATAATGAAAGAGAAAGATAAAAGCAAAACAGAAGCAGCTGAAATGAGATTCTGTAGGAGAGTGTAGTGTTGAACATATCTTAAGAGAAATAAAAACATTCGTAATTACTTGAATGAAGATGCTGTCAACGAGGAGACAGTTGAATAAATAGACGTGTGGAAAGAACATGTGAACAGAATAGAAGAACACTGAAAATAATCCGGAAATATAGCCTGTGAGGAAGGAGAGATACAGATGTAGTTGGCGAAAACGGACCTAGTAGGAACCTAATTCTTTTGTGTAATGAGGAACGCTGTGAGCGCGAAGTCAAAAGTTCAGTCTTTAGTTGGCCTAAGGCTCGTTTGAAAATGTTGTGTTAACAATAATACCCGAAAAAAGTATTAGCTGCTAATGACTCACCATGAGCATCAGGAGGGCAACAGAAATTGAGTGTCTGGGACGTGCAGAAATCAACGTTCCATGAGAAAGAATCGTAGGGAGCAGATCACCTCCAACTTCTTGCAGCCAATTTACCACCCAGATTAACAATCGGCACAATTGTATACGAATGCGTTATTTTGTCTTGCTAAAACTCTCTTAGTACCTCTAATTTCCAAGGTTCCTTTTATATAATTTTCCTCTTCAAACACCGATTGGTCGGAGTCGAAAACAAATTCCTCACTGAACGATGGTATAAGTTTGTTTATCTCGTCATCAAATTTTCGGGCAGATTTCACAGTTTGCTGTGCTGCGTCATGACCCTTGTTTGAAATTTCGTTATCTTTCGTCTTCCAATTCTGTAGCACTGTTTGAAGTTATGCAACCATCTGCTGCTTCCCTTGAAATCACTGTACTCTATGTCACGCGCAATCTGATGTGCGTAACATAATATGTCTCTATCGCGCACATCCTGTAAATTGTATCGAGCATCCTTGATACGCGCAAAAACCAGTTTTTTAAAAAGTGCGTCTTGCCTCCCTTGAATATCCGTAGTTTTTCTTATGCACTACACGGTCATATTGCTGTGGACTCATTCGAAATCTATTCGTAATTGTTTTACTATGCTGTGGATCATCTTCCTAGCTACTCTTTGGACAACGATTGTTCTGTAGTACGTTTCACTGGAAATGGGATTTGTGACTCCCTGGCCGATAAGGATGATGAACTACACTCATGCTCATAAAATAAGGATAACTGCAGAATGTAGCGCCACTCAACGTGGCACTACACAAAACTGGCGCTAATAGCATAGGCACATAGGGAACACACGCGACACAGACCTGTAAGTTCACGGTATTGGAGATAAGTTGAGAAAACCGTCCCGAAGCACATGTGCTACGAAACTCCACTGTTTCCTGCGCATGTATCCCGACATAATATGGGATATGATCACCATCCACACATACACAGGCCGCACAAAGGGTTGGCATGCTATGGATCAGTTGGTCGAGCAGCTGCTGGGATATAGCCTCCCATTCTTGCACAAGTGCCTGTCGGAGCTCCTGAAGTGTCGTAGGGGTTTGAAGGCGTGCAGCGGTACGTCGATCGAGAGCATCCCAGACGTACTCGATGGGGCTTAGGTCTGTAGAACAGATATCTTCTGATTGAACGTACTCCTTCAAGATGGCAGGTCTGGGGGGGGAGGGGGGGGGAGGGGGGGGAGGGGGAGGGGCGCGTATGTTATCAGGAGGAAGGTGGGACTCACTGCACCCCTGAAAAGGCGGACATACTGGTGTAAAATGACGTCCCGATACACCTGACATGTTACAGTTCCTCTGTCAAAGACATGCAGGGGTCTACTTGCACCAATCATAATCCCACCCCACACCGTCAAACCACGACCTCCATACAGGACATTAAGGGGTTGGTATCTGGTTCCTGGGTCATGCCAGACTAAAACCCGGCGAGAATCACTGTTCAGACTATACCTGGACTCATCCGTGAACGTAACCTGGGACCACTGTTCCAATGACCATGTACTGTGTTCTTGACACCAGGCTTTGCGGTCTCTCCTGTGACTAGTAATCAGTGGAATGCACCTTGCAGGTCTCCAGTTGAATAAACCATGTCTGTTCAGTCGTCTGTAGACTGTGTGTTTGGAGACAACTGTTCCAGTGGCTGCGGTAAGGTCCCAAGCAAGGCTACCTGCAGTACTCCGTGGCCGTCTGCGGGCACTGGTGGTGAAATATCGGTCTTCTTGTGGTGTTGTACACTGTGGCCGTCCCGTACTGTAGCGTCTGAGCACATTTCCTGTCTGCTGGAATCGTTGACATAATCTTGAGATCACACTTTATGACACACGGAGGGCCCGTGCTACGACCTGCTGTGTTTGACCAGCGTCCAAGTCGCCTTAGTATTCTACCCCTCATAACGTCATCAATATGTGTTCTTTGAGCCGTTTTCAACATACAGTCACCATTAGGACATCTGAAAACGTCTGCACACTTACTCGCTGCACCGTACTCTGACATGCACCAACACACCTCTGCGTATGTGGACTGCTGCCAGCGCCACCGTGCGATGGCCACAGGTCAAATGCGCCGCATGGTCATACATCGAAGTGATTTAAACCCGCAAACCGCCAACCAGAGCGTTGTTTCACCATGTACCAGCATAATTCTTAATTTATGAGCATGAGTATACATGGCTAGACACCTGCTTCAGTATCACTTTCACTTGTTAAACAAATATTGTCATCATTGTATCCCCAGGTACATTCTCCGAACAGTGGGCGTATACGCAGCAAACGTTCCACTTGCAGAAACGCTAATATTTCATCTGCCGCATCTTTCTCCCTCTGCGAAATTCCTTGGGTTCCTTTCTGACGAAATGTTAACTTGAGCAACTGTTGTTGTAGATTCAATGCAATGTTTTCTTCACTTATCGTTGCCATTGCTCTGCTTTGTATCAACACAGCTAGCACTATAGCGCTGTTGTGAGCAACTCGTTGACTAAGCGTTTCAACTACGCTCCGTGGCCTCATACTGTGTCCATTGGATACCTCCAGTCCCCCTCCCTTTTGGCATTAGCAGCCAGTACTGTGGTTGTATCATTGGCCTTTTGCGACCTCGCACTCAAGGGGTTCCTCGTAAGACTACGAAGAGAACGAGATTTTGATATTGAACAGTTTTCTTATGCGTACATGACGTAAGTACACTACTGGCCATTAAAATTGCTACACCAAGAAGAAATGCAGTTGATAAACGGGTATTAATTGGACAAATATATTGTACTAGAACTGACATGTGATTACACTTTCACGCAATTTGGGTGCATAGATCCTGAGAAATCAGTACCCAGAACAACCACCTCTGGCCGTAATAACGGCCTAGATACGCCTGGGCATTGGGTCAAACAGAGCATGGATGGCGTGTACAGGTACAGCTGCCCATGCAGCTTCAACACGATACCACAGTTCATCAAGAGTAGTGGCTGGCGTATTGTGACGCGCCAGTTGCTGGTTCACCATTGACCAGACGTTTTCAATTGGTGAGAGATCTGGAGAATGTGCTGTCCAGGGCAGCAGTCGAACATTTTCTGTATCCAGAAAGGCCCGTACAGGACCTGAAACATGCGGTCGTGCATTATCCTGCTGAAATGTAGGGTTTCGCAGGGATCGAATGAAGGGTAGAGCCACGGGTCGTAACACATTTGAAATGTTACGTCCACTGTTCAAAGTGCCATCAATGCGAACAAGAGGAGACCGAGACGTCTAACCAATGGCCCCCTATAACATCACGCCGGGTGATACGCCAGTATGGCGATGACGAATACACGTTTCCAATGTGCGTTCACCGAGATGTCGCCAAACACGGATGCGACCATCATGATGCTGTAAACAGAACCTGGATTCATCCGAAAAAATGATGTTTTACCATTCGTGCACCCAGGTTCGTCGTTGAGAACACCATTGCAGGCGCTCCTGTCTGTGACGCAGCGTCAAGGTTAACCGCAGCCATGGTCTCCGAGCTGATAGTCCACGCTGCTGCAAACGTCGTCAAATTGTTCGTACAGATGGTTGTTGTCTTGCAAACGTCCCCATCTGTTGACTCAGGGATAGAGACGTGGCTGCACGATCCGTTACAGCCATGCAGATAAGATGCCTGTCATCTCGACTGCTAGTGATACGACGAGGCCGTTGGGATCCAGCACGGCGTCCCGTATTACCATCCTGAACCCACCAATTCCATATTCTCGTAACAATCATTGGATCTCGACCAACGTGAGCAGCAATGTCGCGATACAATAAACCGCAATCGCGGTAGGCTACAATCCGACGTTTATCAAAGTCGGAAACGTGATGGTACGCATTTCTCCTCACACGAGGCATCACAAAAATGTTTCACCAGGCAACGCCGGTCAACATGCTGTATGTGTATGAGAAATCGATTGGAAACTTTCCTCGTGTCAGTACGTTGTATGTGTCGCCATCGGCGCCAACCTTGTGTGAATGCTCTGAAAAGCTAATAATTTGCGTATAATAGCAGCTTCTTCCTATCGGTTAAATTTCGCGTCTGTAGCACGTCATCTTCATGGTGTAGCAATTTTAATGGCCAGTAGTTTACATTTTTTGCTCTGCAACAAAATCTTTCCTTTGCTAACCACATGCCTACTAGAAGTTAGAGCCTACAGTAGTCAGAATCTTTTTATTTAGCTGGCTGTAGTTGCTGCTTGCTGTATTGGCTGTAGTTCGTGTAATGAAAATTTTCTGTGAGGTAAGTGAGCTTCAGCTTAGGTTGGATTTTGCTTTACCACTTTATGGCCGTGGGTGGTTTTAACTTGGAAACCTTGTGGCGTCAAAGAGCTCAAAGAGCGGTATTCTTAGTAGTTAAAACTATGTGCATGTTTTCGTTCAGGTCAAAGTCCTGAGTGGCTCTGCAGATTACCTTTTATGAAAGTTCATTCGATTCAAGCTGTCTTAAAGGCAGAATTGCTGTAGTTTATTACTCAATACCGAATTTAAGAAACATTGAGCCGAATCTTATCTCCACTTGTTTTCCACCTTGATGATCCTGTATTTTACCGTTCTGGTGATTTTTTTAAGTGAAGTGTATGTTAATGTTGGCTTAGTATGTGTTGTAGAAGCTGTTGTCAGAGTACAGCCCGTACTGGTTGTTGTTTCCGGTCAGGTCTTGCGCATGAAACTGAGACGTGCGTCCAATGTTGAACATCTACCGTCAATAGTGTGTTAATTTGTGTTTACTCTTTTCAGGCTACTGCGTTACGTAATGATCACCCAATATTTGTTGTTATGCTTTTCTCTGGAAGCTGAAGTTTCTTTGATTATGAATGAAGTAGCTGAATTTTCATAAAGACTTTTGCTGTTAAGACAATTTACATTTGAATAGTTTGAAACCTTCTAGCATGCAGTAAACCACGTTACCGTATTGACATTCGTAAGGCACTATCAATTTGCCTGGGTCAAATTTCATTTATTCAGCTTACATCCGTTTTTAAGTTGTTGTTTTTTTTTTAATTTTAATTGCGAAGTTAATTCTAAGTAGTAGTAATACTGTTTGTTAAAGTTACAGGCCGTAAGGCCATTTATTTTCCTCACCTTCAACAATTGTTTGCTTTGTTTGCTTAAATGGTGGAATTTTTTATAATTCTGTTTTATGTAATCCTGTAACCATGAGTATACCTCGGATTGCTTACGATAGTATTATTCTGTTGTTAATAGTATTTACATCTCCTCTTCCGCAGTAACCTCAAACTTCGACTCAGCATTTCACTCCAGCATTCTTGTTCCTCCCACTCCTTACCTTATCAGTGTAGATTCGAATGGAGTATCGAAGACCAGAAGTAAGGGAACATCCGAGCGTTGTTAGTTCGATGCTTCTGCCAGCCAGTCTACTGCTTATTACAGCTACATTGAAAAATAATGAAATCAATAGCTAACGCCGCGAGGGGTTTATTTTTATGACAAATAACGTATTATAAACATTTTTACCATATGAAATAAAAAGAAATGTGTTTCACTGAAAAAAGCATATGTAGTTTGGAAATATAATTTCGATTACAGCTGAAATACAAAGAAATTACTAATCGAGGACCATCCGCTAACTAATCGCTTACAATAACTGAAGCTGAATTTTAGTGTGTGATTGTCCAATTACGCTTCACTTTAGAAACAGGGTCAGGAGCACCAACTTTTGTTCCTCAGCTAGCTGGTCGCAATAGGTGCTGGCCAAGTTGTTGAGGTGTCCGGGTGTGCTCATCGCGAATTCCATCTAGCAGTAACTACTGCCGCAGACTTTTAAAACAGACGTGAATTAGCAATGCAGCTTGTTGTCTCAAGGCTGGGAAATTAGTGACCTAGTTTACCCCGAGAAGTTACTCTGAAGCCGTCCAATTTGCTAGGGAGGGGCGCTACCCAACCTTAGTATGGGACGACCCGAGCCATGATAAACTGTGTCACTGCACAACTGCGGCAGTGAAACATTATGTAATTAAAGAAGTGAATACTAAAGCATGTCAAGTAGAAGACGTCTCTATCTGCGTCTTTAAAGAGGAAGAAAAGTTTGTCTGGTTCCGCTTGTGCCTGAGGATATTCATTAAACGTTGAACGTTGTAAAAATGCGAAGTGTGTGCCTCAGTGTTGACGGTATATATATCTTCTCTTTTACTCTCTCTCTCTGTTCAATAAGGTCTCTGTACTGGATTAATTAACAGAGAAAACTTAAGATGATGATTTTAATGTTTTAGGTTTTCTACGTAGACTCTCCTCACTTTAGTACAACGCACAGTGTGTTCATACAGCCATGTGAGACTTTCATTTATTCTTCGGGAGGTCGTTCAGCTTGGCTTGAATGTCAATTAAATAGTCGTGTCGTTGGCCCTCGATAAGAATTTCTGTACCTTGCCGTGGTGTGCCGGACAAACTTCGCACATACTTCCCTCGTTTTTCCTCGTCTTGAGCACTTGATTCAGAGGTATTGCCCCTTCGCAATTTGTGACACAACACATTGACACACTATGGCTGCATGTCTATCACTTAACAATGCCTGCTCGTAACAGACCGAATGTTACGGGCAATGAAGTAACGCAGGAAATAACATTATTTCCGGGACACTGATGTAATATTCCGTTACTCCTCTACAGCTCTATACAAACATTAGTGGTTGGATGTTTATGTAAGTGACCAAATGTTTTTGGCGATTATTACACATTTCACGTGAAACTGAAATTTCTTAACTCGTTGGTCAGGCAACGAAGTTAATGGTGATTGATGCAGAGCAGTGTTAATAAAGAACAACCAAAATATAGCATTTACTTCTAAACGAGTGTATAACGTATTTTAAGTCACTTTTGTTTTTTTAATACAAATTTCTATGCCACTTCCTTTTTTCACGAATTTCAGATCACAAACATCTACGACGCTTGTAGTTACAAAGAGCTTTCAATGTACGATACTACTACATTTATTGCTTTTACTCTTATTTTTGCAGTAACATCCCCGGTAACGGTGTGATCTTGATACAATGTTAGGCAAAGCTGTTTCTCTAACACTTGTTTCTCTGGGGGTCTGAGCACTATGGTTCTGAGCACTATGGGACTTAACATCTATGGTCATCAGTCCCCTAGAACTTAGAACTACTTAAACCTAACTAACCTAAGGACAGCACACAACACCCAGCCATCACGAGGCAGAGAAAATCCCTGACCCCGCCGGGAATCGAACCCGGGAACCCGCGCGTGGGAAACGAGAACACTACCGCACGACCACGAGATGCACTTGTTTCTCTCCCCTTGCCGAATCCAGCTTCAAAAATGTTTCAATAAAGGGATTGATTTCTGTTCTATGATGTGTTGTCCTCATCGGCATTTCATCATCATCGAAGCGCAATTCGCCCAAGAGGCGTCATATAAAAAGACGAGAGAACTACCTCAGATGGTGTCTCCTGCCAGTCTCATCGTACGGTCATTTCGTTATTTTATGCCTTAATATTCTTTTAGTATCCAAAACAAAGAAAAAAGAATAAAAGTATTTTATGGGAGCACTGAATAATTAAACGTAGTGTACTCAATGTATACTCGTACCAATGTGTTTCTGCTGAATTGTAAATTGAAAATGTTACGGTGTAAAGCTATTTTCAAACATACTTCATACATACCCTCCTGGAAATGGAAAAAAGAACACATTGACACCGGTGTGTCAGACCCACCATACTTGCTCCGGACACTGCGAGAGGGCTGTACAAGCAATGATCAGACGCACGGCACAGCGGACACACCAGGAACCGCGGTGTTGGCCGTCGAATGGCGCTAGCTGCGCAGCATTTGTGCACCGCCGCCGTCAGTGTCAGCCAGTTTGCCGTGGCATACGGAGCTCCATCGCAGTCTTTAACACTGGTAGCATGCCGCGACAGCGTGGACGTGAACCGTATGTGCAGTTGACGGACTTTGAGCGAGGGCGTATAGTGGGCATGCGGGAGGCCGGGTGGACGTACCGCCGAATTGCTCAACACGTGGGGCGTGAGGTCTCCACAGTACATCGATGTTGTCGCCAGTGGTCGGCGGAAGGTGCACGTGCCCGTCGACCTGGGACCGGACCGCAGCGACGCACGGATGCACGTCAAGACCGTAGGATCCTACGCAGTGCCGTAGGGGACCGCACCGCCACTTCCCAGCAAATTAGGGACACTGTTGCTCCTGGGGTATCGGCGAGGACCATTCGCAACCGTCTCCATGAAGCTGGGCTACGGTCCCGCACACCGTTAGGCCGTCTTCCGCTCACGCCCCAACATCGTGCAGGCCGCCTCCAGTGGTGTCGCGACAGGCGTGAATGGAGGGACGAATGGAGACGTGTCGTCTTCAGCGATGAGAGTCGCTTCTGCCTTGGTGCCAATGATGGTCGTATGCGTGTTTGGCGCCGTGCAGGTGAGCGCCACAATCAGGACTGCATACGACCGGGGCACACAGGGCCAACACCCGGCATCATGGTGTGGGGAGCGATCTCCTACACTGGCCGTACACTACTGGTGATCGTCGAGGGGACACTGAATCGTGCACGGTACATCCAAACCGTCATCGAACCCATCGTTCTACCATTCCTAGACCGGCAAGGGAACTTGCTGTTCCAACAGGACAATGCACGTCCGCATGTATCCCGTGCCACGCAACGTGCTCTAGAAGGTGTAAGTCAACTACCCTGGCCAGCAAGGTCTCCGGATCTGTCCCCCATTGAGCATGTTTGGGACTGGATGAAGCGTCGTCTCACGCGGTCTGCACGTCCAGCACGAACGCTGGTCCAACTGAGGCGCCAGGTGGAAATGGCATGGCAAGCCGTTCCACAGGACTACATCCAGCATCTCTACGATCGTCTCCATGGGAGAATAGCAGCCTGCATTGCTGCGAAAGGTGGATATACACTGTGCTAGTGCCGACATTGTGCATGCTCTGTTGCCTGAGTCTATGTGTCTGTGGGTCTGTCAGTGTGATCATGTGATGTATCTGACCCCAGGAATGTGTCAATAAAGTTTCCCCTTCCTGGGACAATGAATTCACGGTGTTCTTATTTCAATTTCCAGGAGTGTATATTAAGGCCAAAAGTGTTATAAGTTTACTATATATATATATGCAGATTATGCATTTGAAAAAGCACTTGTAATGAAACTTGTATTTACAGAGGCCATTCTCATCTTCTGCGAACACAACCAGTGGATGCAGAGGAGACACTCATGCACGATCCACATGTATGGGTTCAAATGGCTCTGAGCACTATGGGACTTAACATCTGAGGTCATCAGTCCCCTAGAACTTAGAACTACTTAAACCTAACTAACCTAAGGACATTACACACATCCATGCCCGAGGCAGGATTCGAACCTGCAACCGTAGCAGTCACGCGGTTCCGGACTGAAGCGCCTAGAACCGCGCGGCCACTGTGGCCGGCACATGTATGGGAACACGTGCAGTTCTTCCTTTGTTTATTGGTGGAAATCTGCTTGATGATAGTTTCGTCGTTTTAGCCGCTGGTTTCTGCTAACATTCTCTGATCTTTTTGCTTTCCAAATTAATTTTTTCTCTTCTGACTCAGCGACAGATCTGTCAAAATCATCTGAGGCTTTCGCAGATTCTGAAAACGTCAACATTAAAAAAAAAAGTAGTACCGTAAAATTTAAAAGTTGTCACAACATATTTCTGCATATATCGCAAGGTAAATAAAATGTAAGAAGATTAAAATTTTACTCACGTGGAGCATTTGTAGTGACAGTTTGTGTCATTTGCGCCTGCTTCACCTTCGTCTTCTGCTTGTTCGTTCTCCTCTCCGTGATTACTATTAAATTAAGGATTTCATCATGAGGAATAAGCCGATAACAATCCAACTCTAGTAAACATCCAAACTTAGCTTCATACGGCGATCGACCAGTTCCTATAAATTAATTGAGGTATGAAGATATTACCTCGTTGAAAAAAGACGCTATTAACAAATAACGTTTTATTGAAATATTTCTTAAATGTTGGCCTGTGTTATGAAAAATACTCACCTTAATGGAGAGTACGATTATCCGAAACAAGGAAGTGCAGTCCAATAGGCAAATCTCAAGTCTGATATTACTCCGTCCATGCAATTAACATTTTTTCAATGTTACGGTTCGCCTCTTCACCGAACTCTGCCTCCGGCTGTGTCTTGGCATACCGCGGACGACTTTTACCTCAAGACTACATAGTGCATACCTCAGTCCTTCCTTCAGACCATTCTAGTAGACAAATGATCTAATTTTGAATACCGTGGGACGTCAACTTACACCCTGAACGCCCTTACCAATCTTTAAACTCAGGTATGTGATTCTTTCGGAGCTCCAACAATTGAAAAAAAATTGAGTTTACATCTTAGTGCCCTCTAATTGCTAGTCCTTGTCGGCATAGAAATTGCACGGTAGTAAAAATTGTCTCAAGAACTAAACGGCCTTTCTTCATATCATTATCTAACTGTTCAATCAATTGGGAGGCCACACTTCGGTTAGTGATACAATTTAGTATCAGAACACCTTTTTTGTGCATAAACGTATTCTCATTAAGACGGAATCTTTACAAAGCCTTTTTCCAGTTAAAAAACCCTACGGAAGTAAACGCATCTTTTTTTTTTTTTTTTTTTTTTTTTTGAAGAAAATTGTAATAGGTTTTTAACGTCTGCCTCTTTGCAGATTTTGCAAAAAACGTTTCCGGTAGATGGTTCATATTCTAGCCATAGATATTTGTTCAACCAAGACCTCTGAAATACTCTTCCCTGAATTGTCCTGAAGACGACGAAACAATTGAAGACATAATAATTGTTGGATGTTGACTTGCAGTATCATCAACTTCCAAGCGCGCCTTTTTGGTAACAAATTTATTCATTGCAAACTTAATTCACAGTGCACTAAGAGACTAAAATAAAATAGTCCACTAGACACTAAAGTCGTAACACTAAACACATCTGCAGCACTGAACTAAACTATCCGCACTGAATAACTGTGACAGCAGGGTGGGCATTATATAGCCACGGCGTCGTAATGCCTCGAAGCGTCAAGGCGACGCGAGACGGAGGTTTCCTGGCGCTTCTGCTGCAGTCCTCTTGATGTCGCCGCAGCCACAGCTCTGGCTCTCTGGCGCCAGACTGTACCCGATTCACACACGGGGACAAATTCTAAGTGTGCCCACAGCACCGTAACACTGATTCACACCACTCGTTTTCAGTTGACCTGGTTACAACCATAATAATTCTTTATCAGGTTACCTTCCATACAGAAGACTGTTGCACTGAGGGACTGTTATATTGATTTGTGAATAATAGATTTCAGCTATCAGTCGTCCTTTTTAAATTCTATTGGCAGATCTAGCTTTCAGCTAGAAACTAGCCATTCTCAATGTACTATCATTTTTTATCAATACATGTAATGCCCGACCAACCGGCATTACATGTATTGATCAAAAATGATAGTGCATTGAGAATGGCTAGTTTCTAGCTGAAAGATAGATCTGCCAGTAAATTTATAAATGATGACTGATAGCTGTTATTTACAAGTAATAATTATTTGTTTTAATTCGTTACTGAATGTATTTTAGAAGGTAACTATCGTCAAACAAGGAAAATAAAAAATGCCAACATAATTTTGTGATTTTACAAAGCATAGTATAACTAATAATTTTCCTGCCCCCTCCAAAAAAAAACGAATTTTTGAGAGGGCTCGGGCCCCCTCAGGCTCCATGGAGTTGGCTTCTGTGGTGGCGGCTCTCTGCCGTTTACCCGAACACACAACGCACCTCGGCCATACTGCCCAGACCAGCCTCTACCCTGGACATTCATCCAAGAAAACCTCTCGTGTCTTCCCCTCCTCGACACCAAATCCTCGTGAACTGCGAAAATTGTCCCCTCTAATGGCAAAGCTGCCCGGGCAAGTTGCACCAGTGGCGTACTTACAACACTGTGCCAGAACTCCCGCCTGGACATGGCATCGGAATTCCTCCAGTGTGAACGTTTGTCGCCAAAATCAGTGCTCTCCCGCGTCAAACCTGGCGCCAGAGAAACGCCCATTCATTCCACACCTGTGGTTGACAATGCTCTCCTTCTCAGAACAAATCATAAGGCTCTGTCCGTCGCACACTCAAAGTGGACAATAGGACTCCGGAATGCAGGCCGCTGGCCATTGTCCTGTTAAAGACCGGGCCGCCATCGTGGGCTGACTTTATGGCAAGATGCCACTGCCTGCACTCACAGGCAACGAGGTCACGCTTTTGTGAAAGCCTTGATGCGTTCCTGGAAGAGCCCACTTCTGCCTCCCTGGCCAGGTTTCCCTGCCATCCTCGCTGACACAGAAAAAAATCTAGTGCCACAAATGTTATTGCAGACGGCAAACCAACTCTGTCATTTCCTGTCATATCTATAACTACTCGTCGTGGCGCGCTACGTAGCTGAGATGGTGCAGAGACTACGTAATTAACAAGGGGTGAAAGATGGCGTGCACAAAGGGTCGCCGCCTCTCAAATATACATGCTCCAAAGTACTAGTTTTCCTTCCTTACTAATCAAGTTCGATGTCAGCAAGCAGAATTCGATAGCGGAATACTTAAAACAAGTGGCTGCACAGATTTAAATTTTATGTTATAAGTTCAGTTAGGTCAAGCAATATTATGACGACAGTCTGAATCTTGGAATAACGCACTGTACCTCTGTGTTAGATGACGATCAGTTGGGCTTTAAGAAAGGTAAACGCACGAGACAGGCAATTCTGACGTTACGGTTAATAATGGAAGCAAGACTAAATAAAAATCAAGACACGTTCTTGGGATTTGAGGATTTGTGGACCTGGGATAAGCGTTCGACAGTGTAAAATGGAGCAAGATGTTCGAAATTCTGAGAGAAGTAGGGGTAAGCTATATGGAGAGACGGGTAATATGTACAACAGCCAAGCGGTAATAATAAGAGTGGATGACCAAGAACGAAGTGCTCTTATTAAAAAGGGTGTAAGACAAGGATGTAGCCTTTCGCCCCTACTGTTCAATCGGTACATCGAGGAAGCAATGATGGGAATAAAAGAAAGGCTCAGGAGCGGAATTAAAATTCAAGGTGAAGGGATATCAATGATATGACGCTGATGACATTGCTATCCTGAGTGAAAGTGAGAAGGAATTACATGATCTGCTGAATGGAATGAACAGTCTAATGAGTACACACCTATGAATTGAGAGTAAATTGAAGAAAGACGACGGTGATGAGAAATAGAAGAAATGATAACAGCGAGAAACTTAACATCGGGGTTGATGGTCACGAAACAGATGAAGTAAAGGAATTATGCTACCTAGGCAGTAAAATAACCAGTGACGAACGGAGCAAGGAGGACATCAAAAGCAGACTACCAATGGCAAAAAGAGCATTCCTGGTCAAGAGAAGTCTACTAATATCAAATATCGCCCTTAATTTGAGGAAGACATTTCTGAGAACGTACGGCTGGAGTGCAGCATTGTATGGTAGTGAAACATGAATTGTGGGAAAACCGGAACAGAAGAGAATCGAAGCATTTGAGATGTGGTACTACAAACGAATGTTGAAAAGTGGGTGGACTAATAAGGGAAGGAATGAGGAGCTTTTGCGCAGAATCGGAGAGGAAAGGAATATGTGGAAAACACTGATAGGGAAAAGGGACAGGATGATAGGAGATGACTTCCACAGAGCTGTAGTGGGCAAAAACTATAGGGGAAGACAGAGATTAGATACCTCCAGCAGATAATTGAGGACGAAGGTTTTAAGTGCTGCTCTGAGATGAAGACGTTAGCGCATGACAGGAATGCATGGGGCGCCGCATCAAACCAGTCAAAAGACTGATGAGCAATACAGGAAAAAAAAATAAACGTTTTCATACCATGACTGAGCTTACCCTGAATAAGATGCTCTACATGGAATCACCTAAGAATAGACTTGTACGCAGTGCAATTATGTCTACAATTAAATCCCCATATTGCGTTCTGCTATTTACATTGATGACCTACTTAGCTACTTCTGCCGTATTATTTTAACTCTATGTTAAGCCTTTACTGCCAATGTCACTTGAAGAAAAAATAAAATTTAAGAAATCTTTCGTTGCACCTCGAATTATGGCTGCAATTACACTGAAGCCCGACAGGAGACGTGCTGTTCGTCGCGGCTTGTCACGCGCGGATGTTCAAAAGTGGTTCAAATGGCTCTGAGCACTATGGGACTTAACAACTGAGGTCATCAGTCCCCTAGAACTTAGAACTACTTAAACCTAACTAACCTAAGGACATCACACACATCCATGCCCGAGGCATGATTCGAACCTGCGACCGTAGCGGTCGCGCGATTCCAGACTGAAGCGCCTAAAACCGCTCGGTCACAACGGCCGTCCGCGCGAATGTTGTTTACACCGTGTTTTATGGTGCAAAACTCGTGGGTAAGACAAAGCTGACAATTCGTTGGTGACCAGTTCTGGACAGTGCTACACACACAGAACGCTACTGCTGCACTTGGCTGAATCAATAACGAAAATCAATCGGACTAAACCGATTGCCTCAGCTTGTCGCCCTCGATGCCTAAATACTAACAAGGTGGAAGCAAATTCCATATGCTAACCCAGAATTCTATCAAAGCATAACTGTTCGCAGTGGAAGCAGAACAAAGATCAGCATCGTGAAATTACACTGTGATACACTATAGTAGAAAAGAAACGTACATGGCACTGTGGGAATAAGTAGCAGATAAATATGAACGTGAATTACAGAAAGTGGAAGGCAAAAACTATTGAGTAGTACTAACTTGTTAGTTATTTTTAGATGTGAAACATGTTCTAAGGATTTATAGGCTTTACCTAGTTATATGTGTTTGTTTGCACACACGATCAGGTAATTCTCAGTAACATATCAAGTAAAGCACCACAAAAAGAAAGCTAGTTGTCTCGTATGTCTATAGTGGCACTGGAAAATAATGTAGAGCATCATCTTCTGTAATTCCATCCCTCATAAAAATGAGTCTGTGTAAAAAACAGCCGGCCGGTGTGGCCGAGCGGTTCTAGGCGCATCAGTCTGGAACCGCCCGACCGCTACGGTTGCAGGTTCGAATCATGCCTCGGGCATGGATGTGTGTGATGTCCTTAGGTAGTTAGGTTTAAGTAGCTCTAAGTTCTAGGCGACTGATGACCTCAGATGTTAAGTCCCATAGTGCTCAGAGCCTTTTGAACCATTTTTTTGTTGTAAAACTCCGCATATCTTTAAAATGTTGATCGCAACAAATGACAATGATATATTCGTAATTTGTTTGATAAAATAGCAGAGACATAATCGTTGATGTCGATGTTGAAGAGTGCTTTGGGTTTTGCCGTTCCTTGTTTATAAGTTTTCCCTTTTAAAGACTCACTGCACCATCCTCAGCCTTGCGTATAACGTTGTAATCAACATCACAGGTAACAAGCATCATGGGTGGTGCGTCCCGAGAACATGCAGTATCGCCGATTTGCTTTCAGTCTTTTACGGTGACGAACATGAGGGAATATTAGAACAGAATCTTTCCGTATTTATGTAGTAACTGACACCATTCTTGCCGCAACACTCAACTGTCAAAAGTTGCAAATTAAGAGTCCTGCATGATTGTTTGCATGAACGTGGAGGTATTTTCAAAAAAATGAAAAAAAATGAGAAAAAGGAAAAACATTTCTGAGCCGTGCGAAGCAAATTCCACGTTGCATGAACGTGGAGGTATTTTCAAAAAAATGAAAAAAAATGAGAAAAAGGAAAAACATTTCTGAGCCGTGCGAAGCAAATTCCACGTTGCATGAACGTGGAGGTATTTTCAAAAAAATGAAAAAAAATGAGATAAAGGAAAAACATTTCTGAGCCGTGCGCGGCTCGCGGTCATGCTGTTTATTGCTGGTCATCTTGTTTTTGTGGTTCTGTCAGCTCGTTTATTTTCTTTTGATTCGATGTACTGGTCTCACTAGGTTGCTGGTTTGCCTGCCCGTGAGTGTCAGCAGCAGCGCTTATCGATAAGTGCACTGCCGTACTATCTCTGGAGCGACCGTTAGTATTTCCGGGTCGTCGTGTGTCTGGAGGTGAGTTGGGCACGGAGCAGCAGTGGGGATGCAGCAGTAGTGAAGTCGGGGACGGAGCGCCAGTGCGGTGCGGACAGCCAGTGCTCGCCGACCACTGACGACACACATGAACCGTCCAGCGGAAGGCAATTGGAGCGGGACTATCGTTGCTTGTCGTTCGGTTGGTCGTCTCATCGGGAGAAGTGTATTTGGTCTTTTGACCGTTTCTGGCCCTCGTCAGTTGATCACCTTGCCGGTCGTGGGTCGGTTTCTTCCTTGGGCAGAGATGTCGTGGCCAATGGGCGAAAGTGTTCCCTCTGCATGGTTGGGTCCGACCCAGCGTGCCCGGCTCACCGTGTCTCCGAATTCCGAACGGTCATCGAGTTGACTAGGGTTGGAGCTGCAGTCAGCTTCTGACAGCCAAGACTCGCTCGACCGTTGCCGACCTGGGTTGGTCGTTCGGTTTATCGTCTCATCGGATGACGTGTATTTGGTCGTCGACCGCTTGTGGAAACTCTCTGTGTGTAAATGCACCTCAGTGATTGCTTTTACGATTGGTTGAGTTCTTGTGCAAGTGTGTTTAGGTGGAACCGTGTGTAGCTTCCGTGATTTCCACTGAGCAGATCAATGTTGTCTGCGTACTGGAGTAGTCAGTCGGTCGGTTGAAACAGAGCAGCGAGTGTGTCGGGTGGAAGGGAATTGATTAGGCTGTTGGTTGGTTCTTCAGTCGTCCGTAGGTCGTATTGCCATCGGATTGTTTAGTGTTACACTTGGCTTAGAGTTTCCTTCCCAGACCGGCCTTTGGAACACTCCTAAGCACCACTATTTGTTGTTTGTGATTTTCATTTTATTTGATCACAAGACTGTGAAAGGCCTTCAGTCGTGTATTAATATTGTCTGTTTTATGTTTAGTATAGGGCATTCAGGCGAACTTCATGTCAACTATTTTAAGATCAGGCCTTCAGCCTTGTTTCGTTTAAAATTCTTCTTGCTCTGTATTTAGGCCTTCAGCCGCGTTTGCTTCTGAATCTGCGACTTTAATATGTAAATCCTTGTCCGAAGGTTTCTTTTTAATTATCTTGGATTCTTGAAACGGCTGTCAGCCGTGTTCTGTAAATGTTTATCTTAAGGTTGTCTTTAATTATTCTTGAGTAATTGTTTGGGCCATCAGCCGACAAGATACTTCAAGTTTTCTTAAGAAGTTTTTTCTGTTGTACTGTGTAAAGGCTTATCTTTAAAGTCTCACTTTTACTATGTAAAGAAAATTTCTTTAATGGGGCTTTCAGCCGAAGAATTAAGTTGAATTTTCCGTAATATGGCCTTTAGCCGGAATTTGTAAATGCTTGACTTTTAAAGAATTTCCTTGTTGTTGTTGTTGTGGTCTTCAGTCCTGAGACTGGTTTGATGCAGCTCTCCATGCTACTCTATCCTGTGCAAGCTTCTTCATCTCCCAGTACCTACTGCAACCTACATCCTTCTGAATCTGCTTAGTGTATTCATCACTTGGTCTCCGATTTTTACCCTCCACGCTGCCCTCCAATGCTAAATTTGTGATCCCTTGATGCCTCAAAACATGTCCTACCAACCGATCCCTTCTTCTAGTCAAGTTGTGCCACGAACTTCTCTTCTCCCCAATCCTATTCAATACCTCCTCATTAGTTAAGTGATCTACCCACCTTATCTTCAGCATTCTTCTGTAGCACCACATTTCGAAAGCTACTCTTCTCTTCTTGTCCAAACTGGTTATCGTCCATGTTTCACTTCCACACATGGCTACACTCCATACAAATACTTTCAGAAACGACTTCCTGACACTTAAATCTATACTCGATGTTAACAAATTTCTCTTCTTCAGAAACGATTTCCTTGCCATTGCCAGTCTACATTTTATATCCTCTCTACTTCGACCATCATCAGTTATTTTACTCCCTAAATAGCAAAACTCCTTTACTACTTTAAGTGTCTCATTTCCTAATCTAATTCCCTCAGCATCACCCGATTTAATTTGACTACATTCCATTATCCTCGTTTTGCTTTTGTTGATGTTCATCTTATATCCTCCTTTCAAGACACTGTCCATTCCGTTCAACTGCTCTTCCAAGTCCTTTGCTGTCTCTGACAGAATTACAATGTCATCGGCGAACCTCAAAGTTTTTATTTCTTCTCCATGAATTTTAATACCTTCTCCGAATTTTTCTTTTGTTTCCTTTACTGCTTGCTCAATATACAGATTGAATAACATCGGGGAGAGGCTACGACCCTGTCTCACTCCTTTGCCAACCACTGCTTCCCTTTCATGGCCCTCGACTCTTATAACTGCCATCTGATTTCTGTACAAATTGTAAATAGCCTTTCGCTCCCTGTATTTTAACCCTGCCACCTTCAGAATTTGAAAGAGGGCATTCCAGTTAACATTGTCAAAAGCTTTCTCTAAGTCTACAAATGCTAGAAACGTAGGTTTGCCTTTTCTTAATCTTTCTTCTAAGATAAGTCGTAAGGTTAGTATTGCCTCACGTGTTCCAACATTTCTACGGAATCCAAACTGATCTTCCCCGAGGTCCGCTTCTACCAGTTTTTCCATTCGTCTGTAAAGAATTCGCATTAGTATTTTGCAGCTGTGACTTATTAAACTGATAGTTCGGTAATTTTCACATCTGTCAACACCTGCTTTCTTTGGGATTGGAATTATTATATTCTTCTTGAAGTCTGACGGTATTTCGCCTGTCTCATACATCTTGCTCACCAGATGATAGAGTTTTGTCATGACTGGCTCTCCCAAGGCCATCAGTAGTTCTAATGGAATGTTGTCTACTCCCGGGGCCTTGTTTCGACTCAGGTCTTTCAGTGCTCTGTCAAACTCTTCACGCAGTATCTTATCTCCCATTTCGTCTTCATCTACATCCTCTTCCATTTCCATAATATTGTTCTCAAGTACATCGCCCTTGTATAAACCCTCTATATACTCCTTCCACCTTTCTGCCTTCCCTTCTTTGCTTAGAACTGGGTTGCCATCTGAGCTCTTGATATTGAATTTCTTTAGCTGATGTGAAATATTAATTCGGCCTTTAGCCGAGAAGGTATTGTAATTTTACAAAAGGCCTTCAGCCATTACTCTAAACCCTGGTGTTTTAGAAGCGATCATTTAAACTTATTCTGGAGAAGTTACTTGGGCGCTCAGCCGTGATTGATCTTTGTTGTTTTAAAGAGAAAACTGTGCATTGGTTTAAGGAATAAAGTTGTGTGTGTTCTTGTATAACTAACAGTAATTGACCTTGGCCCCTTTCCACAACCTGATCCGCTCTGTCCTGCGAAACCAGACTTCAGCTTGATAACCGATATTAGAGACAATATTGTCACACTCCAACCGTCTCCCTCCTTTCCTGCCGTACTGACTGTTCTGCAGTTTTGTTCACATATGGTATACACCAATGAGACGGTGTACTTATAGTCGTGAAGAACTCCGTAATATCTAACGAGCTTAATACCGAGATTCGAGGTAATATGGGTAAATATATGTGCCAGGGCCGCGCTGCTAAAATGGTAATAGGACGTTACTATCGCCCATTCACATGAAGTTTCGACCTGGGGGAACACTTCGTAGAAAGCCTGGAAGGTAGAGTGCGGGAACTTCCCTATTAAGCCTCACACAGATGGAGATTTCATTCTACCGCCAGTGGACAGTGAGACTCCGGCGTGTAGGTACCAAGGGCAAAGAATCTTGCGACCCTGTATTGGACCTGAACGTACAATAAGACACTGTCTGTGACATCTTGAAACAGGTCTTCGCTGATAATCCGGGCTCAGTTCAAAGCGGAACTCATCAATGGATTCAATTCTACTCCAATAAGGAGATTCCACGCTGAAGGCGTGTGTGACGCGCTTGGTGGCCACGCGGCATAAGGCGCCATGTCACGGATTGCGCGGCCCCTACCGCCGGAGGTTCGAGTCCTCCCTCGGGCATGGGTGTGTGTGTTGTTCTTAACATGAGCTAATTTTAGTTTAAGTAGTGTGAATGACTAGGGACCGATGACCTCAGCAGTTTGGTCCCTTATTTGAACATCTGAAGACGTGTCTGGAAACGCTCTGGACAGCGGTGGGGTACCAAACTGACTGTCAAATACAATAAACCCAGACAACTAGGACTGTGTGGGGTGCCATTTTTTTGCACAGCAGGACTCTTTTGGTTGTTATCCGCGGTACCCTTACAGCACGGCGGTACGTCGACGATATTCTACGCCCTGTTTTGCTGCCTTTCATGGCTAGCCGTCCTGGAGTTACATTTCAGCAAGGTAAGTTTATAATGATTGACTTCGTGCCTTCAGACCCTGTCTTGGTCAGCAACGTCGCCGGATCTCTCCTCATTTGAGAACGTTTGTATCATTATGGGCAGGGCCAACCAACCAGCTCGGGGTTTGCCAGTGAAACGTGCCAATTGGAGAGCCAATTGGAGAGAAGTTTTCACCATATCCATCAGCAGGACATCGAACAAGTCTATCAATCAATGCCAAGCCGAATAACTACCTGAATAAGGGCCAGAGGAGGATATTCGTGCTATTCGCTTGCTCAGTTTGTTGAACTCTTTCTCTTGAATAAATCATCCAATTTTCCTGAAATTGTCATTTGTTTATCGCACACATACAAGTCGCTTACCGATTTCCGTTCCATTCGTATAATTCCTTCGTAGAGCGTCGAACTTTTTTCGAAAAATTACTTACAGCAACTTTTGAGACAACTCACCGGCTCTGTAAACAAACTGGATATACTGACAACGAACAGGACCGAACATTTCGCTTCAGTGACCTTGGAGACAAGAATCAGCGACCACAAAGCTACTGTAGAAACATGGGTCACTAGTGTCGAACGAGAAGTTAAGAAAAGTAGACAGTTCTTTGTGCTTTCCAAGTAGGATATGTAAACGATTAAAAACTACTCGAGATTAACATTCATTTTGGTAAAGTGATATTTATTTTTGTGACGGTTATTTACACAGAATAGTTACCTTGCTGAAACATTTTGTGATATTCCACATCTGTCGATAGCAATAACGTGTCGAAACTGCTAATGTAACTGTTTCATACCTGTTGACTTCCAACAGCTAATAAGTATTTTTCTGCCTTTAATATGACTCACTTTTCATCCAAGCAATCTCTCGAAATTTAATGTCCTGATCTTCTAACACAGCAAGTTTCATCCTGCGGAAAGGAAGGAAGATAGAGCCCTTGATTTAATATTATAGCCCACTCTGTTTATTATTACAGAGCACTTTCTCCTAGGTTTTATTACACTGATTGGCACATTCCTTCTTATGTGTAATAGAGCACTGTTTTACCAGGTCGCGCCGATTACTTCGATGTGAAACACTCGCAGTTACGTTTTGCCTGCCAGATATTGAAATGCACTCTTAACGATGACCATCCTTTTCTAATCCAGTGTCCATCAAATAATGCAAAGTGACTGTTACACACTTTCGTGTAAATGCTTCGGAAACTTTATGAGCGTGAAAGCATATCTGCAGTTTAATTTTACGAAATATTTTCTCGCTTGTGGCGTGTCGTCGTCTTATTTATATCTTGAGGTTCAGGGTAGTGTTCGAGTCGAATTTCATTCTAGTTAACAGGCTATACTTGCTGCTGTATCTTTGTATGCGAAACCGTTAATAACATGCAAAATTTCTCGTGTATCTCATTGTAATCACTAGTCTAAAGCGATATGTTGCTTTCGTAGGTCAGTTGACAAAAATGTGAGACAGAGTTGTAGCCTGGTCCCACTGCTATTCAGTCTGTAGATTGAGCAAGTAGTAAAACAAACCACGGAAAAAATAGGAAAAGGAATGAAAGTTCAGGAAAAGGTAATATAAATTTTGAGGTTTGCCGATAAAATTGTCACAGACGCCAGAACTCTTGAAAGGTCAGTTAGTCAGACTATCTGACGATGGCCGAAGCAGAGAGGATATAAAATAAACAAACTGGCACTACCAAGATTAGCGTTGCTGATAAAGATAAATATTCTAACATCTACTTTTCTGATAGTACTTGTCTGAGAACCCAACATGTAAGGAGTGAGACGTGGAAGATTATGTAATTATAAGCTATAGGGGGCTTCTATATATTTTTCTTTATTTTATTTTAAAGTATCTATTTTTATTGCTACATTTTTTAAATTACAAACGTGTCACTCACGGAATCCAGTGCGTGTCTACATCTTACTTGTCAGTAACTAGAGCTTGTGAAGTCGATATTAAGTATCGATTGTGAAAGAAAGAGTACGACGAAACATACATGTGATTGCCCCCGCATTTTACACATTATGCAGTCTGGTTGAAACATGGACACTACCGCGCGGACCGATTAATACGTACAAGAAGTGCAGATTCTTGTTGAACAGTGAAGCTAAAGACAAACTTAAAAAACATTAATGTGAGTGGCAAGGTCGTTATGCGCTATTGCTTTGCAGAGAGCCTGAGTTTGATTCCCGGCCGGATCGTAGATTTTATCCGCTCGGGGATTGGGTGTTGTTCTCATCATCATTTCATCACCATCAAAGTGAAAGTCGCCGAAGTGGCGTAAAATAAAGAAGTTGCACTAGCCGCCCGAATAGCCAGAGGTGGGATCTCCAGGCCAAGTATCCCAGACGATCATTTCATGCACCTTGTAGATGAAACAATGAGTGTGTGATATGAATGTGGACTACAAAAAAGCTGTGAATAATCTGTGACTGACTGGAAATAAACTGAGAATTGTGAATTAAAAGGCAGATAACTGTATATAACGCGGTAATTAGGCCTGAGTCAGTGGATGCTAGTTTATCTGAATGGTCAGCTACGTGGTATTTTTTCACACCATGTGCAGCCGGTTCCGAGACGCTGCGATAGCAGGGTTTTGCCAACAATTATAGAAAAGGACATTAGCCGGAATAAAAGGTAAAATGGACGAATACCTAACCTAGAAAATTCTGCTTCATCACGAGAAATACTAATAATATCAACACGAACCATTTTTAACACAATACTTCGGAATCCAGAGACGATGTAAGACACCTCCAAACTCCCTGAGAATTATGTGATAAACTGATACAAAAGGGAAGCTCTCTCTAACACAAGATTGTGCGCGCGTATTTTTTATTTAAACCTGAGGAGAAATGTTTGCCGTAACAAATCTGAAGATATTTATATACCCATTTTCGTTTCTGTCTTTGACAAAGACCACAACCAGGTTAAGATTCTCTATCAGTCATTTCATCCTTGATGCTAATTTTTGTAATGTAACTAACCCAGATATGAGGTGATAAACGTTTATATCTACGAGAATCAGCTGCCATCTCTCCCTTATTTCTAATTGGAGAAGAACCGCACACAGAGTGGTAAAGAAACTTAACATCTGATCAGCATGAGAGTTGTTTGAAAAATTTGAAAAATGTTATATTACCGTCTTGAGCTGCTGGTAAAATATTTTATTTGTATAACGAGTCTGTCATCTTACCATCATCAGGTTCATAAAAAGGCAAAGGTCCCGCGTTCGAGTCTCGGTCTGGCACACAGTTTTAATCTGCCAGTTTCATATCCAGGCACACTCCGCTGCAGAGTGAAAATCTCATTCTGGAAACATCCCCCAGGCTGTGGCTAAGCCATGTCTCCGCAATATCCTTTCTTCCAGGAGTGCTAGTTCTGCAAGGTTCGCAGGAGAGCTTCTGTTAGGTTTGGAAGGTAGGAGACGAGGTACTGGCAGAAGTAAAGCTGTGAGGACGGGGCGTGACCCGTGCTTCGGTAGCTCAGATGGTAGAGCACTTGCCCGCGAAAGGCGAAGGTCCAGAGTTCGAGTCTCGGTCCGGTACACAGTTTTAATCTGCCAGGAAGTTTCATATCAGCGCACACTCCGCTGCAGAGTGAAAATCTCAGTCATATTACTCGTTGTTTTACCATCTGACGATAATTACTTTGTATTTAACCTAACATGATGCTGTGAACACTTTTATGAACATGATGATGGTCAGACGACTGAAGCTGGTTGTATAAATGAAGTATTTTACTACCAGCTCAAGGCCATAATATGACATTTTGCAACACATAAGAGCTGTAGGCACCGCCTGCTGAAAATATATAATGAGTGTTGTTGATTATGTTGTTTTTCTTCACGTTTCTATTTACACGCTAACATTGGAAAGTGGGGTCAAATTCTGTTAAACTTTTGGGTGTTTGAAATTGTTTTATCTCCCAGTAGTAGAGCTAAAAATAAAGGAAAAAGTAAATTTAACGTCAACAGATTGTAAATTTCTAAATTTAAAAGTTTGGCTTGTGGAAATAATAACCATTTTGCATTTAGCCTAACATGATGCTGTGAATACTTCCATGTACTTAGACACATGAATCTTACAATCAGTGAACTACACTCTATTGGTTATGTTATGTGGTCAGCTTTAGCGATCTTGTAACTAACAAATTAAAGAAATTTAACATTACACAAAAGGTGAGTTGACACACACACACACACACACACACACACACACACACACACACAGACACAAACAGGAGTTGGTTAATCAGAAGAATCTTGAGATATCAAAGATTATTATATTTGTCAATGGAGAGAATTTTCTAGCTGTTAGATATTACAGAATAGAAATCACTGTAATGTTATGAGAAACAGGTAAGAAATTCCTGCTACCTAGCGGCTCTCGTTTCGTGAACGTCTTCTCCATCTCGATCTCATTTTATTCTGTAAATTTCATAATACGTCACAATCCTCAGCCAGTGAGGCTATGATTTCCGTTATTTATCGCATATCTCACTTTGCCCATTGGTATGTGTGTGTAGTGTCAGGCGCTTGGAAACCATGTTAAATTGTAGGCCGTGTCTAACCAATTAAGTCAGTTAAACCGTTGGAGGAAGGCAAAGGCACACTGCAAGCAGACCGTATCTTCCGAAACATTTGATTTCACATTAAATTTTTATCATCTGGCAAGTAACTAAAATTGTTGTGCAGGTAAATAGATCATCTCTGAACACAACCCAATTTTTATACACAATCTTGATAAGAAAAGAACCTGTAAGGAAAGGAAATTATTTTTTTCACTCTTTTATAGCTTACAAATTTGCTCAAATTGTTAAAAAACGGAATGAAAAAACAGTGTAATGTGCGGAATCTGTAAATTATGCGTACTTCCTGATGCAAATTAACGAATTCTAGTATGTACAAATAATGACAAAATAGGTGGCAACATGAAACAGATATCTGGGTCACTAATTCTTTATTTTCTGTTGGGTGTTGTTACTTGTGTGCCTCGCATTTCTTAACCCTACAACTTATTTATTATGTGTCATTCGCTGTCATAATGAGACTAGAGTCACTAAATGTCGTCGTGTGACTAGGGCCTCCCGTCAGGTAGACCGTTCGCCGGGTGCAAGTCTTTCGATCTGACGCCACTTCGGTGACTTGCCCGTCGATGGGGATGAAATGATGATGATTAGGACAACACAACACCCAGTCCCCGAGCGGAGAAAATCTCCGACCCAGCCGGGAATCGAATCCGGGCCCTTAGGATTGACATCCTGTCGCACTGAGCACTCAGCTACCGGGGGCGGACACCTGAGTCACTTACTATATGTTACAACAAAGCTACCTACACAAGTAAAATGTTCCAACATAAAACACAGTTCAGTCGTTATATTCACACGTTTTCTGACACTGAATATCAGATATGAACTCAAGACTATGCCAGTCTAGATGCCAAACATGTGTACTGATACAGTGTCTTTATGTCGACGAGTATTATCAGCTTACAAAGGGAATCAAAAATACAAACACTATGCATACAAGTGCTCACATCTTCAAAACTTTATTTCAAGGCAAGGCAGTAAAAGAGTATCAATACGATATCTGATTCGTGTATTGTATTTATTTTTTATATTCAATAAGCAGTAATACAAATATCTCTATAGGGTAACATACTGCAGTGTAATTCTGTCTGGGAAATCTTGTCGGTAGCTTCGTTATCGTTTATAACATATCAGTACCATATTATTAAATAGCGCAATAAAACTTAAGGTAGACTGCTAGATATAACAAGGAGAAGAAAAATGGTTTAAAGTCTCTGAGCACTATGGGACTTAACATCTGAGGTCATCAGTCCCCTAGAACTTAGAACTACTTAAACCTAACTAACCTAAGGACATCACACACATCCATGCCCGTGGCAGCATTCGAACCTGCAGCCGTAGCGGTCGCGCGGTTCCAGACTGAAGCGCCTAGAACCGCTCGGCCACACCGGCCGGCCAAGGAGAAGACAGACACACGTAAATCATCATGTTCACATGATAACGATGAAATGAGCCTTGAACATCATTGGATTCAGTCATACAGGTATGCCTCACGACTGTGATATTATGTATGTATTAGTTTATCGTTGTCTATGTTCCAAGCACGTAGTTGAAACAGATTTCTAGCCCTCCTTAAATTTCAGTGTTTTCCTAAATGTTCCCACATTTCAGACACTAGTTTACTAGCGTTTTCACGATCTGTTTGATAATTTTACTATAGCCATCTTTATTTAGTTCTACGGCTGTTCAGGAGCATAAGTGAGGGAGGCCATGGAGACTAATGCTGTATATTTTGTGGACTGGCAAGACAGCCAATCCACGAGGACGGGAGGCCGAAGGGCACGCGTTTAAGCTCACGCAGGATGGCGTGAGGTCTGGAAAATGACATGGAATTGAAACTAGCAAAAAAGGTACATAGCTGCTGGAATACTTAACTTTAATCCATAATTGGTGAACATCGGTCTGACGGTACATGCATCACAAGATAAATAGCTATTGATAATGGCGCCTTGCTAGGTCGTAGCAAATGACGTAGCTGAAGGCTACGCTAACTATCGTCTCGGCAAATGAGAGCGTAATTTGTCAGTGAACCATCGCTAGCAAAGTCGGCTGTACAACTGGGGCGAGTGCTAGGACGTCTCTCTAGACCAGCCGTGTGGCGGCGCTCGGTCTGCAATCACTGACAGTGGCGACGCGCGGGTCCGACGTATACTACCGGACCGCGGCCGATTTAAAGGCTACCACCTAGCAAGTGTGGTGTCTGGCGGTGACACCACAGTATATATCAATGAGAGCCGAATGATCGCTTCCGCATATGAAAATTGTACACGTAAAGGAGAGCATCACAGTACTTAGGGCATTTGCTTGGTTAGTATGAAATGTAATACTTTCGCCGCAGACGTCGAAGAAAACAATATGTCAAATATCCCGTTAAACATTGGACGGATATTAAACTAGTTGTGTTTGGCTGCAGGAAATTTCTTCCACATGAAAGGGTAATAACATTCAATACCTAGTATATTTATTCAAAAATTTGGCGAAGTGAAACGTAGCGTACATGTCAGTACAGACAGTTATATAACTACTCTTAATTGAAACTATTTGTTTACTTGCTGTGTTACTTGACGGTTTTCCGCTCCCAGCATTTACATAGGCATTCTGATGCCGATCGTATTGAGCGCCGGTTGACTTCACTGTCATTGATAGCCGAACGGTCTACTGCGCAGGAATACAGTTAAATTGGAGTTGCGTTTGCGCGCGCGTGTGTGTGTGTGTGTGCGCGCGCGCTCACGTGCGTTTATGTGTATGTGTATGTGTGTGTGTGTGTGTGTGTGTGTGTCGTCTATTTTTCACGAAGGCCATACTGGCCGAAAGCTTTATTTGTGACAGTCTTTTTGTTGTGCCTATCTGTGACTCAGCATCTCCAGTATATGGTGAGTAGCAGCTTTCCTCTTCATAACGCTGATGCAATTAAATTTGTTAGATACCTCCAAAGAATAGTTTACTGTTGTGAAATATCGTTGTTCAGTAAGTAGTTTCTCCATTCTGGTGTACGCAATGTCCGTTATAATTATTACCATCTGGATAGAAATGTGTTACCAGAAAATCGAGTCTTTGCATCGTCATCTCATATTTGATATACAACGAAGCGTGTATTTTGTGTGCCTCGGAGGCAGCACAGATGGTGTGAAGTTAAGGAGAGAAAGTTTAACCTCCTGTCGATATCGACGCTTTCGTTCCGTCGACAACGGGGTCACTAGAGAAGGAGCACAAGCGCCGATCAAGGAAGAATGAGGTTAAAATCGGCTCTGGTCATCGTAGGCAACCGTCCTAGCATTTGCCTTAAACGATATACGGAAATGACGGAAAATCTAAATCCGTACAATCGGAGGGGGACCTGAAACTCTGCCGTCCTTGTTTTAACCAGTGTGCAACCTTTTCCAGTGATGCATGAGTTCGCAAGGGAAAAGACACAAAGGAAAGAGTTGGACGCCATTTTCAAGAAATCATCACTACACTTGCTTCAAGCGGATGGGAGAAACCACAGAAAATCCTATTCTGGGTTTTGAATTTCGTCCTGTGTCTCCAGAATAGGAAGAAGTATTGTAGTTGACTGACGCTGTCACATTATTAGTTGGAGTATGCGAACGCTGTGGTGTTTACTACAGTTAATCTGTGGAAGATTATATCACCTAGAAATTGGATTGCGAAGTTTGGTTCAAATGGCTCTGAGCACTATGGGACTCAACTGCTGAGGTCATTAGTCCCCTAGAACTTAGAACTAGTTAAACCTAACTAACCTAAGGACATCACAAACATCCATGCCCGAGGCAGGATTCGAACCTGCGACCGTAGCGGTCTTGCGGTTCCAGACTGCAGCGCCTTTAACCGCACGGCCACTTCGGCCGGCCGATTGCGAAGTTTTATTTATGATCAACAGTTCACTGTGTCACACGATCTTTTTCCTTTTGTGGCAGTGTGTCCTCATGTTGTGTAATCGTAGCAAGCTGCAGGCATCGATTCGTATGTAAGCACATCTTCCCTTCGATCCTTCACACAGACTTCGTCGCTGACTCACTAGAACTTTCACTACTAGTAGAAAAGAAATAACATTTTGTGTAAGACATTAATCACAACGGTAAGGGGAGGTGGGCTACAGAGTGCTTTGGGAACTGTCGTCGTAGGAATGCTGGACAGGAGCAGAAATGATTAGCGAACAAGTTAACACAAAAAACAAAACATTTATTTGACATTTATTTCTCCAAGTGTGCGATGACTCACTACAAATAATGCAGCCTGAATTACAATCCAGCTCATACAACAAAAACTAGGATGATTGAATTTTCTCATTTTGAGAGTATTGAAGGGGGATCTGTTTTAATGGTTACAAAGCATTCTACAGCCATGATCACATAAAATTTTTATTTACTTAAGACAACCAGTTTCAACAGGCTTTGCTGTCATCTTCAGGTCTTGAAAGCTTTTTGTTCTAAAACGTTTTCATTCTATGCTGAACATCACGCGCAAGATGTCAAGTGTATTAAAAAAAATCAGCATTTTTGTGGTACGATGACAAACCTATTATAACGTGCTGATTTTATCCACTTTATATCTTGTGCGTGATGATCAACGCAAAATGAAAGAAGTGGCTTACATTGTTAGTGCCACTACTGGCTGTAGGTATATTACGTTGTCATACTGTACCTACAGCCAGTAGTGGCATTAAGCCACTTTTTTCATTTATATATATATTGAAGTATTTAAATTTTTTTTAAAGGAATCCTTTATTGTTATTGTTACGGAAGTACTATTCCAGTTCCTAGTCGTAATTACACCCTGTTAGATGTTATATGCTGAGTTGTTGTTGTTGTTGTGGTCTTCAGTCCTGAGACTGGTTTGATGCAGCTCTACATGCTACTCTATCCTGTGCAAGCTTCTTCATCTCCCAGTACCTACTGCAACCTACATCCTTCTGAATCTGCTTAGTGTATTCATCTCTTGGTCTTCCTCTACGATTTTTACCCTCCACGCTGCCATCCAATGCTAAATTTGTGATCCCTTGATGCCTCAAAATATGTCCTACCAACCGATCCCTTCTTCTAGTCAAGTTGTGCCACAAACTTCTGTTCTCCCCAATCCTATTCAATACCTCCTCATTAGTTATGTGATCTACCCACCTTATCTTCAGCATTCTTCTGTAGCACCACATTTCGAAAGCTTCTATTCTCTTCTTGTCCAAACTAGTTATCGTCCATGTTGTTTCACTTCCATACATGGCTACACTCCATACAAATACTTTCAGAAACGACTTCCTGACAGTTAAATCTATACTCGATGTTAACAAATTTCTCTTCTTCAGAAACGATTTCCTTGCCATTGCCAGTCTACATTTTATATCCTCTCTACTTCGACCATCATCAGTTATTTTACTCCCTAAATAGCAAAACTCCTTTACTACTTTAAGTGTCTCATTTCCTAATCTAATTCCCTCAGCATCACCCGATTTAATTTGACTACATTCCATGATCCTCGTTTTGCTTTTGTTGATGTTCATCTTATATCCTCCTTTCAAGACACTGTCCATTCCGTTCAACTGCTCTTCCAAGTCCTTTGCTGTCTCTGACAGAATCACAATGTCATCGGCGAACCTCAAAGTTTTTACTTCTTCTCCATGAATTTTAGTACCTACTCCGAATTTTTCTTTTGTTTCCTTTACTGCTTGCTCAATATACAGATTGAACAACATCGGGGAGAGGCTACAACCCTGTCTCACTCCTTTCCCAACCACTGCTTCGCTTTCATGCCCCTTGACTCTTATAACTGCCATCTGATTTCTGTACAAATTGTAAATAGCCTTTCGCTCCCTGTATTTTATACCTGCCACCTTCAGAATTTGAAAGAGAGTATTCCAGTTAACATTGTCAAAAGCTTTCTCTAAGTCTACAAATGCTAGAAACGTAGGTTTGCCGTTTCTTAATCTTTCTTCTAAGATAACTCGTAACGTTAGTATTGCCTCACGTGTTCCGATATTTCTACGGAATCCAAACTGATCTTCCCCGAGGTCCGCTTCTACCAGTTTTTCCATTCGTCTGTAAAGCATTCGCGTTAGTATTTTGCAGCTGTGACTTATTAAACTGATAGTTCGGTAATTTTCACATCTGTCAACACCTGCTTTCTTTGGGATTGGAATTATTATATTCTTCTTGAAGTCTGAGGGTATTTCGCCTGTCTCATACATCTTGCTCACCAGATGGTAGAGTTTTGTCAGGACTGGCTCTCCCAAGGCCATCAGTAGTTCTAATGGAATGTTGTCTACTCCCGGGGCCTTGTTTCGACTCAGGTCTTTCAGTGCTCTGTCAAACTCTTCACGCAGTATCTTATCTCCCATTTCGCCTTCATCTACATCCTCTTCCATTCCCATAATATTGTCCTCAAGTACATCGCCCTTGTATAAACCCTCTATATACTCCTTCCACCTTTCTGCCTTCCCTTCTTTGCTTAGAACTGGGTTTCCATCTGAGCTCTTGATATTCATTCAAGTGGTTCTATTCTCTCCAAAGGTCTCTTTAATTTTCCTGTAGGCAGTATCTATCTTACCCCTAGTGAGATAAGCCTCTACATCCTTACATTTGTCCTCTAGCCATCCCTGCTTAGCCATTTTGCACTTCCTGTCGATCTCATTTTTGAGACGTTTGTATTCTTTTAGCCTGCTTCATTACTGCATTTTTATATTTTCTCATTTCATCAATTAAATTCAATATTTCTTCTGTTACCCAAGGATTTCTATTAGCCCTCGCCTTTTTACCTACTTGATCGTCTGCTGCCTTCACTACTTCATCTCTCATAGCTACACATTCTTCTTCTACTGTATTTCTTTCCCCCATTCCTGTCGATTGTTGCCTTATGCTCTGCCTGAGACTCTGTACAACCTCTGGTTCTTTCAGTTTATCCAGGTCCCATCTCCTTAGATTCCCACCTTTTTGCGGTTTCTTCAGTTTCAATCTGCAGTTCATAACCAATAGATTGTGGTCAGAATCCACATCTGCCCCTGGAAATGTCTTACAATTTAAAACCTGGTTCCTAAATCTCTGTCTTACTATTATAAAATCTATCTGATACCTTTTAGTATCTCCAGGATTCTTCCAGGTATACAACCTTCTTTTATGATTCTTGAACCAAGTGTTAGCTATGATTAAGTTATGCTCTGTGCAAAATTCTACAAGGCGGCTTCCTCTTTCATTTCTTCCCCCCAATCCATATTCACCTACTATGTTTCCTCCTCTCCCTTTTCCTACTGACGAATTCCAGTCACCCATGACTATTAATTTTTCGTCTCCCTTCACTACCTGAATAATTTCTTTTATATCGTCATACATTTCATCTATTTCTTCATCATCTGCAGCGCTAGTTGGCATATAAACTTGTACTACTGTAGTAGGCATGGGCTTTGTGTTATCTTGGCCATGATAATGCGTTCACTATGCTGTTTGTAGTAGCTAACCCGCACTCCTATTTTTTTATTCATTATTCATATGTTGAGTATATTGTTATTAAATCACATGCGAACGCATGGAGCACATGACCATACAGCGCCCCCTACCGAGGGCGCTTCGCTGCTAGTTGACTTGTTTAGCGTCAGTATACGTTCTGCTTCAAGATTGCTTGTGTTGAAGTTATAGTCGTATGTTACTGGACACTTTCTTTTAGTTGTCAAGGCTGTGCGCCTGGTTGGTTAGGAAAGAGCTGAAGTTTGTGGTATGTAGCTCATATGACCCGATCTCATTTTCTGTAACGTTGAGGCGTGTTGAGTGTTCTGTTCGCTTATGTTTTGTACTTTTTTGTAACATATGTCTGAAGATGGGTGTAATCCCCAAACGTGTAACATCTTCTAATAAAAGAGTCAATTGAACATCTCATGAGTTTATTGCGATTGTACAGCATTGGTTGCCAATTATTTACAACAAAAAGATTTTTAAGACGATGATAATTGCAAAGTCTGTTGAAAACGGTTGTCTGAAATAAATATTTTATGCGATCTTGGCTGTTGAATGATTTTTAACAACTAGGATAAGGCTCGCTGTATTAGGCACGAACGATGCGGTCGTATTGAGGATCCAAACGCATGGGGCCTGAGTCGCTGGCAACGGCCGTCCTGTATTGCGGCAGCAGAAGGCGCTTGTAGTTCAGAGCCACTGGAGGCTTGACTCAGTGGGCACACTATCCACGTGTAATGGAAACTTTCAATTCTGTTGCCAACTGCGACGCGCCGGTAGCGTGGTATCTGTACGTGATACCACATAAGGTGAAATAGACCTTAGATGAAACTGGTACATTAGATCCATTTGATAGCGCACAGGTTCTCACTTTGATCATTAACTGGACCTCACGCCTGTAGTCACCTGCTGTTGAAAGTCACCTGCTGTTGAAATGTCACTCACAATTTTGTTTTTATTCACGGAATCATCTTTGCATATAGATCTTGCAGTGGCTGTCGACAGGTCACGCAGGCTCTTTGAGTTAACTTTTTGTGTAAAACTGGTGTAGCTACTTTTTCCTCTTTGGCGAGTTCCACTTGAAATGTCCAATCAGGTGCCAGAGCAGTTGAGTGAGCCAAGAGGCGACAAAATTTTAACAGACTGGACGTGGCAGCTACGAGTTGTAAGCAGATCGGACCTGATATTTGATGCTGTAGAGATCGTTACAGTTATTTTCAGTGATTATTAATACAAGTGTAGTCTATTCAGACAGGATATATTTTTATTTGCACATTTAAATTGCTATCATTTCGCCTGCTAATCGGGTGATGAACCGCGGGTGTGGACTCGTATTCAATCACATGGTATTAAAAAGACTCAGAGATTACTGTTTGTAAGGTGGAAGTTGATTACAGGACCGTGTCGTAGCTACTCAGTATAATGCTTTATGCACTCAATTTAAGCATGGTCTCCTGTCTTTGAGGTTATTTAATGCATTGCAGTAATACGTCTATAGAAACCTTTCAATTCTGTGGTTGCTGGAAATACGATTCATGTTCACAAGTATTACAAAGTCCGCAAGTTGTATATCTATAGCTTGACACTCTTGTTGATCAGAATGTTAATTCAGCATTGTTGTTACTCGCTTATGCACTGCTCAGTCATTACATTAATTTTCATGCGTGATATGAAACACATACTGCCGACGCCATCTTGGTATACTTGTTCCCAATAATCCCTTTATCAGTTCAGTGATTATCTATGCATCAGGTTTGAAGTATTGGTCTGATGGAATTACATTTTCCTGGAGTATGAGTCTCTACTTTATCTTTGATAAGGATAGAAGCTGAAGTAATAAATTAAAATATTTTCCAAGCACAGGATTTAAACTACAGTCTCCTGCTAACTAGCAGATGTGCTAGACATTGCGCTACTGTTCGACTGTAGCTGCCATAGCTGGACAGGCTACCCCACTCCAGTGGCCTCCCTAACACAAAACCTCAATTCACCCCTCAGCCCATTTTCCCCTTCATAAATCGTCACTGTTGCTGAGGCTCTCCAGTACCGCAATAGCACTTCAACTTTGTACATAATAAGGAAATCTGGAGTGTATTAGACCGTGGTAGACCATGCATCTATGATGGTATGTATTGGTTAGCACATCTGCTAGGTACCAGGAGACTGGGTTTCAAGTCCTGGCCTTCTCATAAAATTTTATTCATTACTTCAGCTTCTATCCTCACTGAAGATGATGAAGCAGTTCAGTAAGATATAGTTTCTACCACGAGTTAGTAATTAACAACCCACTCCCTGCACGTACAATTTCCAGGTAAGTTTCACCGGTGGTTCTTCTCTTAGGCAGCTTTCTGTAATACGTGCAGGGTGGTTACAATTAAATTTCCTCTATTCGAGCCAGTGTAGGTAGAAATCTACTAACCAAACGTCGTAGAAATGATGTTCAGACTCTGTGCTGCGGCATTTGCGTTTTTAGTAGTGTGTCATGACTTGCCGTTAGGTGCGGTTATTGGTATGCCGATGTAGGAAAGAACTCGGAGTCCAAGGACAAAGAACATGCGACGTGTACGGCACAAGTTACTGTAATCTGATTCACCAACATGTGATCCCTCCTCTACGAAAGAGAAGTCTGTTGGACTCTTATGATGTACGATGGAGCTCCGCCTCACATTGCTCATGACACCATTCGGTTACTCCTTAACACATTTCGAGAAAACTGAATCATTGGCCAATCATTCCAAACTGGCTGACCACTAAGATCACCAGATTTGTACCCGTGTGATTTATGGTAGAAGGGCTACTTGAAGGACAGGTTCATCGAAAGGGTCACCAACATACCTGAGATGTTTCAGACAGCAGTAGAGCAATCACTACTCCTTTTCCAGGCTATCTGGATGTACGAATAGATGGTCGTCACATTGACCAATGTTTGTAACCTGGAATGTGAACATTATGTACAATTTAAGAAAAGGTTATCTTCCCTTATGAAACTTCACAAGTGTTTGTCAGTGGTTCATTCGTTATTTCTCTTCCACAACTGCTTACAAATATTTTCACAGAGTTTAAATGTCCTATGATCTCTCGTTTTTCGTAAAACCTTCTCAAGTAGCGAATGTGTGAAACTGGCGTTGTCGTTTCGGATTTCAGGAAAGACATTCACACAATACCGAAGACAGCAAGATCCGACAAGTACGAGAATTGTCGCACAATTAGATCAATTGATCATGCCTCCAAGTTTCTGACAAGAAAAATAAAGAGAAAACTGGAGAAGGAAAGTGAGGATCTATTAGATGGCGATGTGTTTGATTTTGACAGAGGTAAAGCTTCCAGAGAGGCAGTTAGGCTGCTGCTGTTGATAATCAGTGAAATACTGTAGAAGCGTTAAGACACGTTTAAAGGATTTGTCGGCCTGCAAGAAGTGTTCGACAGTGAAAAATGGTGCAATATTCTGAGAAGAAAAGGGATATGCTATAGGGAAAGAGGGAAAAAAAGGCTGGAAGACTAAGAACGAAGTGTGAAAGGTAGTGCCCCTTTGGGCACGTCATCTTTCACCTTTTGTTAATTATGTAGTCCCTGAGGAGGCAAGACAGGCATCTCAGCTAGTTACCGAGACACCAGGACGGGTACTTGTAGGTAAGACAGTGAGTGACTGAGTTCATTGGCGCTAGTGTAACAGTTGTGACAGTATTTTTTTTTTTTTTCTGTGTCAGTGATGACGACAGGGAGACATGGCCAGAGTGGCAGAACTCAAAGAAACAGCTGCAGGCTCTTCCAGGAAAGCATCCGGGCTTCTACAAAAACGTGAATCCGCTTTGCTTGTGAGCGCAGGCGGTCATAAAGGGGGTCCAAGAGAAAAGCCCGGTATTCAGCGGGACAATGGCCAGCGGCCTTACATTGGAGGTATATTGGCCTCCTCGAGTGTGCGACCAACAGGCGGGCGCTGCGTTTTATGAGTTGTTCTGGGAAGGGGCGTATTGTCGCCGCAGGTGTGGAATGCACGCGCGTTTCTCTGGCGCCAACTTTAGCGGGGGATAGCACTGATTTTGACGGCAAACTTTCTCATTGGAAGAAGCCCGATGCCATGTCTAAGCGGGAGTTCTGGCGCGCTGTAATAAGTACACCACTGATGCAATTTGCACGAGCAGCTTGCCCATAGGAGGGAACAATTTTAGGTGACTCCACGTGGATCTGGTGTTGAGGAGGATAGGGCGTTCGGTGGATATCCATTGTATAGGACGGTCTAGGCAATTCCGTCGAGGTACACTGTACGCTCGGAAAATTTTCGGAGAGCCCCCATAGAGGACAGTCTTGGATTTTCCGGCGCTCCAGCCACCGGCCACGATTCTCTGTGTAACTCGGTGCAAGGGTACACAGGTTGCGGCCTTTGCAGTTGCGCACCTGCGGCCAATCTCCAAATTACCCGTTGGGCAGTTCAATGGCGAGCATATCGACAGCCTCAGCCTATTAGCAGCCTGAGCACTTAGTCTTCAATGCAGCGAGTCCATCTGACATGCAGCCTTGTATTTCAGCCAACCTACGAACGGTCAGCTAGCGGTTCACAATCCCGGTCAGTACCTTCCATAGAGTAGGAAAGGGTTGTTGCTGTTGCCTTGAGAGAGACATCGTTTTACCTTGACCTCCCTTCCTCTCTTCCTCTTTAATATCTCTGCCAGCTATCAACATCATCTGTCACTGTGTAATTCGTTTCCTGTTTTTTTTTTTTTTTTTAATTTGATTTGTAGGTTGACTATGGGAATTCACGTGTTGGAGTTGTAATAAACTAAGTCTGAACAGAACAATGTTTCATTTCACCACCCTACTCATCCTGACCATCTGAATTATAATAAGTTTTTATGAGCTTAGTGTGCGTAATAAGGTAGGAATCCTTACAAGTGCTCGAATGAAGAAGGGCATAAGGCAGGAATTAAGTTTTCGACGCCTACTCTTCAGTCTATTCATCGAAGAAGCAATGAGAGAAATAAAAGAAAGTTTCAAGAGTGGGATGAAAATGCAGTATATCAATGACGACTTTAGCTGATGACATTGCTAACTTCAGTGAAAGTGAAGAAGAATTACAGGATCTGCTGAATGGAATGAACAGTCTAGTAAGGACTGAATATGGACTGATAGTAACTCGTAGAAAGAGCAAAGCAATGAGAAGTAACAGAAGTGAGAACTGCGAGCAGCTTGGTGGTGACGAAGTAGATGAAGTTAAGGAATTCTGCTACCTAGGCAGCAAAATAATCCCCGACAGATGGAGCAAGGAGAACACAAAAAGCAGACTAGCACAGGCAGAGAGTGCATTCCTGGCGAAGAGATGTCTACTAGGATCAAACATAGGCCTTAATTCGAGGAAGAAATTTCTGAGAATATACGTTTGGAAGACAGTACTGTATGGTAGTGAATCATGGGCAGTTGGGAAATCTGGACATAAAAGAATCAAAGCGTTTCAGATGTGGTGCAGCAGAGGAATGCTGAGAATTAGATGAACTGATAACGTAAGGAATGAGGAGGTTCTCTGCAGAATCGACGAAGAAAGGAATACGTAGAAAACACTCAAAAGAAGGATCAGGATGATAGGGCGTGTGTTAAGTCGGCAAATAACCTTAGCAGTACTAGAGAGAGAAGTGCTACTCCAAGATGAAGAGGTTGGCACAGGAAAGGAATTCGTGGCGGGCCGCATCAGACCAGTCAGAAGACTGAAGGCTCAAAAGAAAAGTATTCACATGATGTAGTTGGAATAGAATTCGAAGCTATTTATCAAACAGATATTTAAGGAAAGGTTGTTTAATATTTTTATTCTAATAGCCATTTTCTGCGGCTTGATGAAACTTATCTGTTTGAAATCCCACAGTATTTACACGTCTCCATAAGAGCAAAGCCCTTGTAGAACTTGAGAAACGATGGAATCCCTATACTTCGCCAACGCGTGCAGATTAGGGAAACAAGCTGTTGGAAGAGAGTTGGAGCACGCTCTTCTTGTCGCCCAGCGGCAGCCAGCGCCCCCATGCCTGAGGCCAGGAGATAGCGGCCCCGCCACCCCCGATCCATTCAGGCCACGCAGCTCGGTGGCAAATATTTCCTTTATCCCCCGTCCTCCCCCATCTCGTCCTGTCTTCCCGAGTGCACTGTTCTCTCGGCTCCCCAATAACTGTCGGATACTCAGTATTCGTGTCCTACTCTTCTATGGTCGTCTTCGCAAGCAAAGTTCCTCTTTAGAAAACCAACTATGCCCAAGTGAAATAGCTTTGTTTCCAGTACGGTACTTATTGAAGCAAAATGATATGGACTGAGATCTCTTATCCTGTCAGGCAAGCACCAAGTATTGATACGCCACCCGTGGTTTTCTCAAGCACAAGAACATGGTCTGAGTTCTCCTGTCTTGTTCAGACAGTGCCAAAAACTGATATATTCCTTTCAACTTTTTAGACAGGGTAGAACGGATATAAGTGCAGATAGTTCTATTGGTGGCTGAGGGGGGTGTTCTGAACAGGATAATGTTATTAGGTTGGTTAGTAGCTCCAGGTACACGTGGCAGGCGTTGAAACGTCGATACGGGTGTGCGAACTGGTTGGTCTACACCGACAAGCACAGTTCACTTAGTGGTGCAGTTACGACCAAGCAGAAAACATCAGGTAGTAAATTAGGTGATGGGTTTGTGGGAAGACTGTTCGACGCTGAGAAAAACAACCAACACACTGCTGTGTGTACATATTAAGTAATTACATATAAAAGTATCCGCACTTATACCCCTTAAAATCTGTATAAATTGTATTGAATAAGTACAGGGTGGGTAAAACAAAACTGGGTCAGAAAATTGCTACACCAAGAAGAAATGCAGATGATAAACCGGTAATCATTGGATAAATATATTATACTAGAACTGACATGTGATTACATTTTCACGCAATTTGGGTGCATAGATCCTGAGAAATCAGTACCCAGAACGACCACCTCTGGCCGTAATAAGGGGCGTGATACGCCTGGGAAATTGAGTTAAACAGAGCTTGGATGGCGTGTACAGGAACAGCTCTCCATGCAACTTGAACACGATACCACAGTTCATCAAGAGTAGTGATTGGCGTATTGTGACGAGCCAGTTTCTCGGTCACCGATGACCAGGGCAGGGCAGCAGTCGAATATTTTCTGTATCCAGAAAGGACCTGCAACATGCGGTCGTGCATTATCCTGCTGAAATGTAGGGTTTCGCAGGGATCGAATGAAGGGTAGAGCCACGGGTCGTACACAACTAAAATGTGACCTCCACTGTTCAAAGTGCCGTCGATGCGAACAAGAGGTGGCCGAGACGTGTAACCAATGGCACCCCATACCATCACGCCGGGTGATACGCCAGTATGGCGATGACGAATACACGCTTCCAATGTGCGTTCACCGCGATGTCGCCAAACACGGATGCGACCATCATGATGCTGTAAAGAGAACCTGGATTCATCCGAAAAAATGACGTTTTGCCATTCGTGCACCCAGATTCGTCGTTGAGCAGGCGCTCCTCTCTGTGATGCAGCGTCATGGGTAACCGCAGCCATGGTCTCCGAGCTGATAGTCCATGCTGCTGCAAACGTCGTCGAACTGTTCGTGCAGATGGTTGTTGTCTTGCAAACTTCCCAATCTGTTGACTCAGGGATCGAGACGTGGCTGCACGATCCGTTACAGCCATGCGGTTAAGATGCCTGTCATCTCGACTGCTAGTGATACGAGGCCGTTGGGATACAGCACGGCGTCCCGTATTACGCTCCTGAACCCACCGATTCCATATTCTGCTAACAGTCATTGGATCTCGACTAATGCGAGCAGCAATGTAGCGATACGATAAACCGCAATCGCGATAGGCTACAATCCGACCTTTATCAAAGTCGGAAACGTGATGGTACGCATTTCTCCTCCTTACACGAGGCATCACAACAACATTTCACCAGGCAACGTCGGTTCAACTGCTGTTTGTGTATGAGAAATTGGTTGGAAACTTTCCTCATGTCAGCCCCGTTGTAGGTGTCGCCACCGGCGACAACCTTGTGTGAATGCTCTGAAAAGCTAATCATTTGCATATCACAGCATCTTCTTCCTGTCGGTTAAATTTCGCGTCTGTAGCACTTCATCTTCGTGGTGTAGCAATTTTAATGGCCAGTAGTGTATTTAATCCGCCTTAAGATAGGCAACACAATTTAAGAACCATCTGCCTCTGATGTGGATAATGTGAGCTGAAAGATGCATGAATTATTTTCCGGGCACGTTTCATTTTGCCCGCTATGTATAAGGAGTACATCATTCAGTTTATGAGTCCAAGTAATTTCCTTGGACGTAGCATTGCTCAAATACCATATGTCTTCCGGCTGGTATTGAATCGGGACCATCTCAGGAAGCCCATTTAGCAAGAGGCTGGACATAATGGTTAAGCACGTTGACCACGGGACGGTAATGCTTTTGGGGGCATTATAAAAGTGCTTTTCTTATTTTTTATTGTTTTTAGAGCTTAGAAGCAGTTAGAAATAAACCAGTAATATAACGTCATCTCTGTTTCAAATTACACTTCCAGAAATTTAACAGCTTTGATTTGATGCATTCTTCATAGTAAGTTTGTACAACATCTTTACTGAAATAGTTCCCTTGATGACAACAGGAAATTCTGAAAATTTCTCAGCGTTTGTATAGCGTGTATCTGCGCCGTGTCGCCGTGCCGATGGCCCTCGTAACCGTGGCAGAGCATAGGAACCAGCTTGGTATTCACCTAGTGGGAAGTGGGAAACCGCCTAAAAACCATATCCAGACTGGCTGGCACACCTGCCCCTCGTCATTAAACCGCCAGGCGGATTCGATCCTAGGCCGACAGACCTGCCCGTCCCGGCAGCGGTCGCGGACCAGTATCTGCCCAAAACAAACCACTCATTTAATGCTGATAGCTGGAACTGGCAGACAGCAAGACAGGCATCAAGCCATCGGCACGCGGACCGAGCTGTCATACGTCAACGTTGAGCATGGTGAGTTCAACGTGCTGCTGAACGCTCAGGAGCGCTGTGACTTCTGCACGTGTTGTCACCACGATATACACAATGGCAGTTCTCTCTAGCGGCAGCTGTGAGCTGAATCTGGCTCGTATATCACATTGTATACGAAGTGGACGCGCGTAAAATACCTACGTAAGATCTTTTAAAAAGCACGTTTGCTCCCTTGTCCTAAAGCCGTCGGCACAGGGACCGTGCAGTCGAACGTCAACGTTGAGCGTGCTGAGTTCAACGTGCTGCTGAGTGCTCAGAAACGATGCGACTTGTGCATACGGTACGTGGGCCCCAACGTGGGATACGCGATCACAACGGACTCCAGCGGCAGTTGCGGGATGTTTCTAGTTCGTAAATCACACTGCGCTTAAAATTCCCACGTTAGCTCTATTAAAACGCACATTTCCTCCGTTGTCCATATGCTAGTCACGTTGTTCTATATGTAATATACACAAATAAAAACTTCAGTATCCATTTACATGTTTTAAGACGAAAAGGAAAGTTCTATGTGCAATAAATAAGGACACAGGCTTATAAAAGTTCCCTTACAATCAGTGCGATACAAATTTGCAATAGTTCTCCACATAAGATAAACATTATTCCATCATTCCCACATTTTAGTGAAACCCCAAGGTCTTCCTTACTTGACCACTGTTCCTACATGGTACCAAAATCTTTGCAACATGTGAATTACGAAACGTAAAAGAAAAAGGAGCAAAATATGTTTATACAAGAAACTCACTCCTCAAAAAAAGGTCAACTTATATTTACATAATTTACATAACATTAAATATTATAGTATATACTGATATTAAACTGATAATAAAACATCAGAACCGACTATAAACGCGATTGTTAGGAAAAAAATTAGACGTGGCGAGACGCGAACCACCGCCCTTTCACACATCACATAACGAATCAGTAACGCTACTCACTATGCTTTTTTATCTCATTTTTGTTCTATATTGTTCGTTCAGTTCGTTCGATGACAACCGTTCAGGTTCTTCGGTGACCCATTCACTCAGGTTTTTATTACAGAGGGTAGCTAACGGTCTGACTGAACACGCTGAACTATCGTGCCAGCTGCTAAATCAACAACACTTTGTTGATAGCCAATCATAGCATGTTGCCACTTGATAAAAGCTATAATCGTAGCTATGTTACTCATTGAAACTTGATTCTAACCAATTGTACCAAGAACAATGCGTTTTTGGTTGATCCTCAGTGTGTCGCTGCCATCAAATGGGATACACTCCTAACAAGCAAGTTACAATAAATATTTTGCCACGAATATGACGTTTCTCATTATTTTAATGGAACGAATCACACAGTTAACAACGGGTTTTCCAGTAATACTCAATTTGCTGGTGCTGAGAACGGCATATATACATATAGACTTGCAATGAAGGCCAATATGGCGCCTCACAACTCTGTACTGAAGGGAGACAGTGGGCGTGTGACGTAGGTGGCGTTGTGACATCTCATTGGTCAACGCTCAGACGCACGCTCAGAATATCTGACATGCCAGATACTGCTCCTCACTTTCGGAAAGACTCCCGAACGTGCTATTCCACGCTATGACGTCAGAAACTCGGCACGCTCAACGCCCAACGTTCGGATACACGGTCCGTGTGCCGACGGCTTTATGTTAGTCATGTTATTCTTGCTGTAATATACAGAAATAAAAACTTCAATATATGTATATGCATGGACATGTAATAAGGCAAAAAGACGTTGACTCAATGAAAGTTTCATTACAAATAGTGCGATGCCAGTTCTTATTTGATCACTTTTGCTATTCAGCAACGGAATCTTTACAACACGTTAAATATAGAACTTTAAACAAGAAAGTTTAAAATATCTTACTGCAAGCAGTGCAATCTACCTTGTGTCTTAAGCCAATCGAGCAAACTCACTCCTCAGAAAGGGCGCACTTACGTTTATATAACATATTATAGGATATACTTTTATTAAACTAAATGTCTGGATTTTTGGTAAGTTTTCAGGGTAACAGCGATCTTCTAATCTACATAAAATCAGTGAAAAAACTATTTTATTAAAATGACAGGCTTCGGTCTAGAATTAGGCCACCTTCAGACAGCACCATCAGCTGAAGTTGTATACAACAGCCAGATGACCTCAGTCTCTGAGGTTGCTCAGTTTCAACAACTGAAGTCATCTGACTGTTCTACGCGTCGTCAACTTCAGCTGGTGGTGCTGTATGAAGATGGCTGAAGCGTAGGCCGAAACTGCTATTTTAATAAAAAAACCATCGCGATCAAGATTGTTTTTTCACTGATTTTTATAAAAAGGCCAGTAAAAAAAGTAAAAAAAATCTTTGGAGCTAGTGAGGTGCTTACCAGCAACACATTACCCGCTATCGAATCATAATTTTATGCTATTGATGGCGGTATGCTGACCGCCAGTGCCTAGCAACCATACTTTGCTTTTTACCGTCTCCTGAAGGCCTCAGTTGTCGATATGTTACTGACATTTAACTATAACAAATTATACCCAGAACCTTCCGTTTCTTATGGATCCTCAGTGCCGTTGCCTTGACACGGCATATACTTTCATAATACACAAATTGCAATAAGTCTAACCACCAATGTGACGTTCCCCATCTTCTTGTTACATCATATCATGCAACCAAAGCCGGCCGTATGGCCGAGCGGTTCTAGGCGCTTCAGTCTGGAACCGAGCAACAGCTACGGTCGCAAGTTCGAATCCTGCCTCGGGCATGGATGTGTGTGATGCACTTAGGTTAGTTAGGTTTAAGTAGTTCTAAGTTCTAGGGGACTGATGACCTCAGATGTTAAGTCCCATAGTGCTCAGAGCCATTTGAACCATACAATCAACGACGGGTTTTCGAGAGATCCTCAATTTGCTAATGCTTACAAACAGTACATATTCAAATGAAGGCCCATATGGTGTCTCGCGACTCTGTACTAAAGTGAGATGCTGTGCACTGACGTAAGTAGCGTTCTTCTTTCTCATTGGTCAACGTACAAACGCAAGTGTCAACGTTCAAACGCATATGCAGAGTATCTGTCGTACTAAATATTGCCCTGCTCGTAAGGCCGGTATAACATTATCAAATTTCTTTGTCAAATATCTTTGTCAAAAATCTTTGTCAAAGATATTTGATGGTGTAATAGAGAACTTTGTCAAATGTCGTCCAATATTTGATCCAATCTAGGGCCTCGCTGTAGATCTGATCAAAGAAGTCGCTTGTCTTCTGTTCACTACAATGTGACATGTTACCACATGGAGCGCTAGCATCGCTACAGAGTTCTGTCACCTGTAGTGTTTTTATAAACATTACCGGTAAATACAATTGGTCTGTGCCGACAACTACAAAATTAATAGAGATGTATGAAGCCAATGAGGCGCTTTACAACGTGAGACACCCTGAATACAAAAATAGATTAAGAAGATTGGAGACCTGACCTGACCTAACCTAACCTAACCTAACCTAACCCTCTCCTGTAGCAGGGAATCGAAGTGTTACAGTGAGCGTGTCTTCTGCAGATGTAGCAGCTCTTAAGTGAATATTGTGCTTTGTGATGTGAGGATACACTTCACTGAGCACATAGAGAAATGTATGCTCATCCATTCTTAAGCAATTGATGTACGACTTGACGTCCTCCACTATAGGCTCAAGAAACAAGTTTTGTTGAATGCTTTTATCGCGTCGTCGTAAATCCCACGGCTTCACCCACATTAGATTAGTTTTTCGTTCCATAGATCCGTGTTGAGGAGATCCTCTTGAATGTGGAACATGCCTTTTTTTAAGCTGAAATAACAATAATAATAATATGAATATATACATCATTTGATTCTATTAAAAATTTCGTCAGTGGAGTAGGAGTTGGCCACTAGTAAGTCTTTCAGGCTCCTTTTAAAGTGATCTTTATTTGTAACTAAATTTTTTATTTTTGCTGGCAAATTATTGAAGATGAGTGTTTCTTAGAAGTGGACCCCTTTTTGAAGTAAAGTAAGTGCTTTTAAGTCCTTGTGCGGATCATTTTTGTTCCTGGTATTGTATGTATGAACTGAGTTGTTTGTTGGAAAAGAAGATATATTATTTAGGACAATTTTCGTTAAGGAGTAAATATACTGAGAGGCAGTAGTTAGTATACCCAGTTCTTTGAAGAGGTTTCTACAGGACGTCCGTGAATTTACTCCACTAATAATACGTATTACACACTTTTGGACTTGTTTGACTTGAGAGTTACCCCAAAATATTATACCATATGACATTATGGAATGAAAGTAGACAAAATATGCAAGCTTTTTAATTTTTATGTTGCCTGTGTCTGATAACACTCGAATTGCAAATATAGATTTGTTAAGGCGTTTCTGCAGTTCTGTGGTGTGCTCCTCCCAACTGAATTTATTATCAAGTTGGCGTGTACAGTAATTTAAGACTGTCAACCTCGTACATATGCTTCCTTTTTTCCCCCCACTTCTCTTCCGCATGTGCGCACAATGCAATTTTGGTACATGCGACTGCTGCCGTTAATAAGTTGTTGTTGTCAGCCATCTTGAACTTTGACGAAAAATATGATGACAGTGTAATACCCCTTCTAGCGCTACGTCAAAGATCTTTGTCAAATGTATTTGACGGAATATTTGATCACATCTTTGTTCAAATCTTTGACAAAGAAATTTGATAGTGTAATACCGGACTAAGGAATGACCCCCCAACGTGCTTTTTCCACACAGTCACGTCAGAGACTCGGCACGCTCGACGTTCAAGTTCGAATGCACCGTCCGTATGCCAACGGCGTCAGAGCAGCAGACCAGGGGAGCACGTGCGGCGAAGCGGCCTCTGTGCATTTGCAGCGGTGGTCCGGCTGTCCCGCCAGGTCTGCGCGGCGGTGGCCCTCGTCACCATGGCAACACGATGTGGCCGCACCTCCCGGCAGTAAACCATAGCGAGGCAGCGGGGCGGCTGGCGCGACGCCAGGTGTGCGCGCTCTGCAGCTGACGTGGCCGCAGTTACACTGCTCTGCGCTGTAGCCGCGACAAGCGCGCCCAATTATCCCGGGCGCGCACTCTCAGCCCAGAGTGAAGCTCTCACGCCGTTTGACACTGTTTCCAGGTGGCCGTCTCCCGTGTGCACGTCACGTGTTGGCTTTTAACGTCTGCTAATGGTTCAAATGGCTCTAAGCACTATGGGACTTTACATCTGAGGTCATCAGTCCCCTAGACTTAGAACTACCTAAACCTAACTACCCTAAGGATATCACACACGTCCATGCCCGGGGCAGGATTCGAACCTGCGACCGTAGCAGCAACGGGGTTCCGGACTGAAGCGCCTAGAACCGTCTCGGACTACACATCTACGTCACGTATTTTGTGTACAGGAGCATCCCGGGTCTGGGTGGGTGGCGGTGAGCGTCACAAGCCCCCAACAAGATATTTTATTAGAAGCGTTTATGCTTTACTGAGTTGATACATAAGTTCTTCCGTACTTTAATACCCACAACAGGTACACGTAACAGATACATTAGGCAGCTACATTATATTTTGCTTCCCTATTTACAATAGATTGGACCCGTGGTCTAGGGGACAGTCGGCTCGCAGCCGTGCTTGCGTGCGTAGCTGCTCCGCGGGCCATCCGACGTTCCGCTCTCGGCGGTGTTTACTTCCGCGTCGCGGTGTTTGTGTCTATCGAGTCCAGTACTAACGTACACTATGGCGCACTCGTACCGCCGTGCAACGATCAAAGTAACGTTTCAGGCCGAACATCCACGACCCAGAGCTTTCGAAGTCGAACAGTTCATACGTGAGGATCTACGTTTGAACCCCCAGGACGTAATCGGCATACATTTTTCCATCACTGGAAGTGTTGTCTACATCAAGATGTCGACGGAGGAAATTTGCAATGACATAATTCACCGTCATGCCACCGGACTGAAATTTAAACACTCTGATGGACATATGGGTGCTGTGACAGTCGCCCATGCTGGATTCGGTCTCCGGACATTGCGGGTGTTTGAGCTCCCATTTGAGGTGCCTCAGGATGTGGTCATTGCCGCTTTCCAACCATATGGCACCGTCTTGGGTCACGTCGCGGAGAAGTGGCAAACATTTACGACCTACCCCGTATTAAATGGCGTCAGGCAAATAAAAATTGAGCTGACGAAACATGTCCCATCGTACCTGCTGATTGGCGGTGTGAGGACCATCGTCATGTACGATGGACAGCCACGAACGTGCGCAGGATGTGGCCAGGAGGGACAAGTACGCTCCGAATGCTTACACCGCCGCTAAATACAGACGCCGTTACATGAAGAGACCCAGGCTTCGACGGTCACGTCCTTACCCATCACCTACGCCAAGGTTGCACAGGACCCCGTCGTACCAATCTCGATTGGGCCAGCAGCAACGTCAACGCCACCCGCCGTAGCACAACGCGCCGAGGACACAAGCACGGCGTCGCCTCCAGTGCTCGCTTCAGGACCGTGTGGTTTGCAGACCGAAACCGATGTTCCTGTTGGAACCATGGACGTCGACCTCGGTGTCGTGCCGACGTCTGCCTTTGTCCAGACGGGTTCGGCGTCAGACGACGGGCGACCACATTCTGATTCAGAAGGCCACGTCAGAAAACAGCGGTCGCCTCGCAAACACAGGAAACGACGACGAACGCCTTCCGATGACGTCCTTTCTCAGACGGCCCCGCGAGATGTCGACCTGATGTCTGACGGTGATGTCCCACATTGTGTCCAGTCACGCGATGTGGCAGCAACAGGCGCCCCTCCTGTGACGCCTACTCTCCCAGCCAGGGACGTGTCCTCGCCGTTGTCAACGAATGATGACGGCGGTCCCCCTGCCACTCATGTTGCGGAATCCACAACACCCGTTCCGGAAGTACGCGACCGTCACATGTCCACGTCGTCAGCTTCCTGGGCCGATGACGTTGAAGTGGAACAGACTGCCAGCGTGTCTGCACAGGAGTCCACCTCGGCGACACTGGGGCTGGCGCCCCGCCAGTAATTATCACCACTGCGGGACTACCGGCGGGTCTCCACCTGCCGGCTACTTCTACCGCACGTTCTGCAAATACTGAGGATGGCTGTACACAGCAATATCGTATCGCCACGATGAATCTTGCCACCATTCGTGCCCCCCATAAACTGGCCATGTTCAGAGACACTATTTACTCTGCGGATGTGGATATAGCACTCTTACAAGAGGTGTTTGTGGCTGACTTCCTAGTTCCCACCGGATACAGCGCCCATGTTTCCCCCGCATCCGATACCGGTAGCTGCGTCGCCATCCTGCTACGCGACGGACTCCCTGCAGAGGACGTCATCTACCTCCCCACTGCGCGAGGTATGGCCCTCACACTGTTCGGCGTGCGTATTATTAATATCTACGCTCCGTCCGGCACTGGCCGCCGTCATGACCGACAAACTTTTTTTGCCGAAAGCGTCACACCCCTCTTAACCGGTCCGCAGGACGATTTGGTACTCGGTGGGGATTTTAACTCGACACAAGAGCCTGCGGACCAACTCCCGCGACATTCCCCATGTGCATCTCTCTCAGTGGTCATCGACCGTCTACGTCTTGTTGACACATGGAAGAAGCTCCACGGAATTCAACCGGGCTATACATTGTACACCTCTCACTCGTCAAGCCGCATAGATCGCATCTACGTTACCCGCTCCCTTGCTGATGGCACACGTCATGCGGAAGTCTGGCCCTTGGCCTTTTCAGACCATGATGCGTACCTCTGTGACGTCACTCTCGCTCGACAGCAAGTGTGGCATAGTCGTGGTCTGTGGAAACTCAATGTCGCTCACCTGACCTCCTCAGACTGTCGCCGTATGGTCGAAGAAGCGTGGGCACGCTGCCACCATCGTCGAGAAGCCTATGACTCCACCTTATCATGGTGGCTCTCCTGTGCAAAGCCGACCCTCAGGAAGACTCTGATGAGTTATGGGAAGGAATTAAAGGCATGGCAAACTAATACCCTGCACTTCTACTACACCATTCTACGTGACTGTACGACGATGCCTTTCTCGCCAGCCCGGCAGTCGATGGTCCATCGCACGAAGGCGCAGATCTCCTTAATCATGCGGCGTAACTTGGAAGGCACTGTAGTCCGTTCTCGAGCTTCTAATCGAATCCCTCAAGAACGTCCGTCGATGTACCACCTTCTTCAGGAAAGACAACGACGACGACGAGCTCTGATCCAAGTCCTCACTGATGTGGAAGGGCGCCGGCACGACACCCAACAAAGCATCGGTCGTGCTCTCCACGCTCATTTTGCCGGGCTATACGCAGCCGTACCGCATTCTGCAGCACTGGTCACAGAAGTCGCTCAGCTTACTACGAACACTCTTCCGGAGGATGCAGTGCATGACCTCCAAGACGACGTAACCACAGATGAAGTGGTAGATGCTATCAAGGCGGGTTCCGATAACAGATCTCCTGGACCTGACGGTATACCCATCGAATTTTATAAAAGTTTTCACTATTTGTTGGCTTCCACGTGGACGGCAATCGCACAAGAGCTAATGTCACCGATGACAGTGGTCCCGAGCGCCTTTCTAGAAGGAATTATTATCCCCGTACATAAACCGCGCGGGTTATCGAGGATCCAGGACTATCGACCAATTACTTTGCTCAACAGCGACATGAAAATATTCACACGGCTACTGGCATCGCGACTAAAGAAGGTCGCACGGTACGTCACATCCTACGACCAGACTTCCCTAGGAGGCGACAACAACATCCGTACGGCCCTTTGCCATTACAGAGACATGATAGCATTAGCGCATCATCAGCGTCTCCCTGGCGCCTTGGCTTCACTGGACTTTAGCCAGGCTTTCGACCGCGTTGACCACTTCTATTTACGGACAGTTCTTCAGCATATGCGTTTTCCTGGCGGTATTGTCACAGTGGTTATGCGCCTGTTGAGTAGTGCAACCTCTAAAATCATGTACAATGGTCGTCTTACACCGTCCCTGGTCATCGCACGATCTGTACGACAAGGATACCCTCTTTCCACGATTTTGTATGCTTTCGCCTTGGAACCCCTGCTCCAGGGCATGCGCCAACGTTTGGAAGGCATGGCTGTGCAAGGCCACCGTTTTTGTTGTACGGCCTACGCAGACGACATAGTACTATATCTGCGCAGTGAAGATGAAGTACGAGCAGCACTGACATGGGTGGCGACTTACGGCGAAGCGTCGGGGAGCTGCCTCAACGTGTCAAAATCCGAGGTCCTGCTCATTGGTGAGGGCTTGCCGGAGAGATGCGCTGCCCCCCTTAGTGTCGCCGCCACCATACGGTGTCTTGGACTTGATTTCACAGCAGACCTGCGCCGCTCAACGACTATCAATGGTAGACGCTTGCTACAGACAATCAGAGCAACTCTCGCAGATCACCGGCTACGAGCTCTCGACGTTATCCAACGCGCGCAATACGTGAACATGTATCATGCTTCCCGTATACCACACGTGACTCAAGTACTACCCGTCCCAAATCTCCTGGCGCGACGACTGTTGATGGCTTTCGGCTCCTTCGTCAGCTCGGGGATGTTATTCAAGGTGCAGTATGAATCCCTTGCACTGCCACGAGATCGTGGCGGGGTGGGACTCATCCACGTGCCGACTCGTGTCAAGGCACTATACGTCAGCTCCCAACTGAAACTTTGGCATCGTTGCCCGCAGAGCCTTACTAGCCTCCTGCTTCACAACTTTGCACCGGCCTCCTTGTCCGCCCCAGTACTGGTATCGACCATTCCAACCCCCTTTTATTACATCCAACGATTTTTCCTAGAGTTCAGTTATATCTACCGGACCTTACCACTAACACGTTTGTACCTCACGAAAACAGTCTCCGAATTGTTACAACAGTGCCGCCCGCTCAACCCCATCGAACGTAAGTATCCACAGTACGTGTGGCGACACATATGGAAGGCGATCCATGCGCGTTTTCTCGAATCAGACGTTCAATCAGCGTGGTACATCACCGTGAATGGCAAACAAGTTAACCGAGATCGTCTGTACCGCATCCATCTCGCCGATTCATCCCTCTGCACCCACTGTGGAGTGGATGACACGGATGTCCACCGGTTCCACTGTGGCACAGCGCTAGACGTCTGGACACTTGCGCGGCGAATTTTGGCGTTTCTTACTCGCCAGACCCCGGCTCAGATCGACGTCCACATGCTTTTGTACCCCGATAAGACTTTCTACCCCTCCGCCAAAACTAACTCTGTGAATTAGATCTGTGGCCACACGATCCGCTATCCTTTTACTTCTGGCGACAAGTCTCGCTAGGTTATTGGACTTATCTCAACGAACGACACTGCGTCCTGATACGCAACCCACGCTATAAACAATATTTTTCCAATTTCTTACGGAGCACTTTCGATGACCCGCCTAGTAGCTGGACCGTCCAAGCCCTGAGAAGCTGAAAACTGTATAAACCGAACCGAACTGAATAGGTCTACAGATCTGCTACCCAGAACCCACGCCTACGCCATGAGAAGACACGTTTGGACGAGCTGGCATGCTGTAGGCGGATACACTTCAGGAGCTCCTGTAAGAACTGGACTTTAACTACAAGTCGCACGAACAAAAGAAAAAAAAAACTTTTCCTTATTTATTCCTCATAATTTGTTCTTAAAGGAAAAAGAAATTTGATTTTGGCTTTGAGAAACTTTTTTTTGTTCCAAAAGATTGCTTCTTCGCCAACAAGACGAAGGAGACTCATTTTTGTTTACGGGAAGGAGAAACCAGTGTAATTGGAGTCTTTGTTTTCTTTTGAAAAAAAAAAAGCTTTTCCTTATTTATTCCTCACAATTAGTTCTTAAAGGAAAAAGAAATTTGAGTAAAAAAAAAAAAGGAAAGGGGTTGCGTCTTTGATTCATAATCGAAACGTCTTTGGTCCCGGGTTCGATCCCCGCCACTGCCTAAATTTTGATAAATAATCAGTATTGGCGTCCGAAGACTTCCGGCATAAGAAGTCAGCCTCATTCTGCCAACGGCCTTGTGAAAGAGGGCGGAGGAGCGGATAGAGGTTCAGGGCACTCTCTTGTCCTAGGGGTGGGAAATTGCCCCTAAAGGCGGAAGAATCAGCAATGATCAACGACATGAGGATGCAGAAGGCAATGGAAACCACTGCATTAAAGACACGTAACGTGTATCCACAGGGCATGTGGCCTGTAATTGAAGAAGTGTCATGATGATCTCTCCATTGGCAAAAGATTCCGGAATAGTCCCCCATTCGGATCTCCGGGAGGGGACTGCCAAGGGGGAGGTTACCATGAGAAAAAGATTGAATAATGAACGAAAGGATAACGTTCTACGAGTCGGGGCGTGGAATGTCAGAAGCTTGAACGTGGTAGGGAAACTAGAAAATCTGAAAAGGGAAATGCAAAGGCTCAGTCTAGATATAGTAGGGGTCAGTGAAGTGAAGTGGAAGGAAGACAAGGATTTCTGGTCAGATGAGTATCGGGTAATATCAACAGCAGCAGAAAATGATACAACAGGTGTAGGATTCGTTATGAATAGGAAGGTAGGGCAGAGGGTGTGTTACTGTGAACAGTTCGATGACCGGGTTGTTCTAATCAGAATCGACGGCAGACCAACACCGACAACGATAGTTCAGGTATACATGACGACGTCGCAAGCTGAAGATGAACAGATAGAGAAAGTGTATGAGGATATCGAAAGGGTAATGCAGTATGTAAAGGGGGACGAAAATCTAACAGTCATGGGCAACTGGAATGCAGTTGTAGGGGAAGGAGTAGAAGAAACGGTTACAGGAGAATATGGGCTTGGGACGAGGAATGAAAGAGGAAAAAGACTAATTGAGTTCTGTAACAAGTTTCAGCTAGTAATAGCGAATACCCTGTTCAAGAATCACAAGAGGAGGAGGTATACTTGGAAAAGACCGGGAGATACGGGAAGATTTCAATTAGATTACATCATGGTCATACAGAGATTCCGAAATCAGATACTGGATTGTAAGGCGTACCCAGGAGCAGATATAGACTCAGATGAAGAGTAGGCTGAAGTTCAAGACATTAGTCAGGAAGAATCAATACGCAAAGAAGTGGGATACAGAAGTACTAAGGAATGACGAGATACGTTTGAAGTTCTCTAACGCTATAGATACAGCAATAAGGAATAGCGCAGTAGGCAGAACAGTTGAAGAGGAATGGACATCTCTAAAAAGGGCCATCACAGAAGTTGGGAAGGAAAACGTAGGTACAAAGAAGGTAGCTGCGAAGAAACCATGGGTAACTGAAGAAATACTTCAGTTGATTGATGAAAGGGGGAAGTACAAACATGTTCCGGGAAAAACAGAAATACAGAAATACAAGTCGCTGAGGAATGAAATAAATAGGAAGAGCAGGGAAGCTAAGACGAAATGGCTGCAGGAAAAATGTGAAGAAATCGAAAAAGATATGATTGTCGGAAGGACAGACTCAGCATACAGGAAAGTCAAAACAACCTTTGGTAACATTAAAAGCAACGGTGGAAACAATAAGAGTGCAACGGGAATTCCACTGTTAAATGCAGAGGAGAAAGCACATAGGTGGAAAGGATACATTGAAAGCCTCTATGAGGGTGAAGATTTGTCTGTTGTGATAGAAGAAGAAACAGGAGTCGATTTAGAAGAGATAGGGGATCCAGTATTAGAATCGGAATTTAAAAGAGCTTTGGAGGACTTATGGTCAAATAAGGCAGAAGGGATAGATAACATTCCATCAGAATTTCTAAAATCATTGGGGGAAGTGGCAACAAACCGACTATTCACGTTGGTGTGTAGAATATATAAGTCCGGCGACATACCATCTGACTTTCGGAAAAGCATCATCCACACAATTCCGAAGACGGCAAGAGCTGACAAGTGCGAGAATTATCGCACAATCAGCTTAACAGCTCATGCATCGAAGCTGCTTACAAGAATAATATACAGAAGAATGGAAAAGAAAATTGAGAATGCGCTAGGTGACGATCAGTTTGGCTTTAGGAAAAGTAAAGGGACGAGAGAGGCAATTCTGACGTTACGGCTAATAATGGAAGCAAGGCTAAAGAAAAATCAAGACACTTTCATAGGATTTGTCGACCTGGAAAAAGCGTTCGACAATATAAAATGGTGCAAGCTGTTCAAGATTCTGAAAAAAGTAGGGGTAAGCTATAGGGAGTGACGCGTCATATACAATATGTACAACAACCAAGAGGGAATAATAAGAGTGGATGATCAAGAACGAAGTGCTCGTATTAAGAAGGGTGTAAGACAAGGCTGTAGCCTTTCGCCCCTACTCTTCAATCTGTACTTCGAGGAAGCAATGATGGAAATAAAAGAAAGGTTCAGGAGTGGAATTAAAATACAAGGTGAAAGGATATCAATGATATGATTCGCTGATGACATTGCTGTCCTGAGTGAAAGTGAAGAAGAACTAAATGATCTGCTGAACGGAATGATCAGTCTAATGAGTACACAGTATGGTTTGAGGGTAAATCGGAGAAAGACGAAGGTAATGAGAAGTAGTAGAAATGAGAACAGCGAGAAACTTGACATCAGGATTCATGGTCACGAAGTCAATGAAGTTAAGGAATTCTGCTACCTAGGCAGTAAAATAACCAATGATGGACGGAACAAGGGGGGCATCAAAAGCAGACTCGCTATGGCAAAAAAGGCATTTCTGGCCAAGAGAAGTCTACTAATATCAAATACCGGCCTTAATTTGAGGAAGAAATTTCTGAGGATGTACGTCTGGAGTACAGCATTGTATGGTAGTGAAACATGGACTGTGGGAAAACCGGAACAGAAGAGAATCGAAGCATTTGAGATGTGGTGCTATAGACGAATGTTGAAAATTAGGTGGACTGATAAGGTAAGGAATGAGGAGGTTCTACGCAGAATCGGAGAGGAAATGAATATGTGGAAAACACTGATAAGGAGAAGGGACAGGATGATAGGACATCTGCTAAGACATGAGGGAATGACTTCCATGGTACTAGGGGGAGCTGTAGAGGGCAAAAACTGTAGAGGAAGACAGAGATTGGAATACGTTAAGCAAATAGTTGAGGACGTAGGTTGCAAGTGCTACTCTGAGATGAAGAGGTTAGCACAGGAAAGGAGTTCGTGGCGGGCCGCATCAAATCAGTCAGTAGACTGATGACAAAAAAAAAAAAAAATTTACAATAGTCCAGCAGTGTTGGGTTAGCTTTGAAAGGGGTCTGTTGTATTCAACAGCCGCTCTTTCACATGTATATCGTTTTTCTGATATTAATTTGTAAATGTTTATTCGGTTACCATTGAATATCTGTGTTACTGCCAGGCAGCATGGCTTTACTGAAATTTATTATTATAAAATTACGCAGGGTTGGTTAGTGGGTGCAGCGATCATAATATCCTTTAGTTGAGGACAATGTACACTACTGGCCATTAAATTTGCTACACCAAGAAGAAATGCAGATGGTAAACGGGTATTCATTGGACAAATATGTTATACTAGAACTGACATGTGATTACATTTTCACGCAATTTGGGTGCGTAGATCCTGAGAAATCAGTACGCAGAACAACCACCTCTGGCCGTAATAACGGCCTGGGCATTGAGTCAAACAGAGCTTCGATCGCGTGTACAGGTACAGTTGCCCATGCAGCTTCAACATGATACCACAGTTCATCAAGAGTAGCGACTGGCGTATTGTGACGAGCCAGTTACTACTCATTCATTGGACAAATCTGTTATACTAGAACTGACATGTGATTACATTTTCACGCAATTTGGGTGCGTAGATCCTGAGAAATCAGTACGCAAAACAACCACCTCTGGCCGTAATAACGGCCTGGGCATTGAGTCAAACAGAGCTTGGATGGCGTGTACAGGTACAGTTGCCCATGCAGCTTCAACATGATACCACAGTTCATCAAGAGTATTGACTGGTGTACTGTGACGAGCCAGTTGCTCGGCCACCATTGACCACACGTTTTCAATTGGTGAGATCTGGAGAATGTGCTGGCTAGGGCATCAGTAGAACATTTTCTGTATCCAGAAAGGCCCGTACAGGACCTGCAACATACAATCGTTCATTATCCTGCTGAAATGTAGGGTTTCACAGAGGTCGAATGAAGGGTAGAGCCACGGGTCGTAACTCATCTGAAATGTAACGTCCACTGTTCAAAGTGCCGTCAGTGCGAACAAGAGGTGACCGAGACGTGTAACCAATGGCACCCCATACCACCACGCCGGTTTATACGACAGTATGGCGATGACGAATACACGCTTCCAATGTGCGTTCACCGCGATGTCGCGAAACGCGGATGCGACCATCATGATGCTGTAAGCAGAACCTGGATTCATCCGAAAAAATGACGTTTTGCCATTCGTGCACCCATGTTCGTCGTTGAGTACACCTTCGCAGGTGCTCGTGTCTGTGATGCAGGGTCAAGGGTCTTTGGATCTCGACCAACGCGAACAGCAATGTCGCGATACGATAAACCGCAATCGCGATAGGCTACAATACGACCTTTATCAAAGTCGGAAACGTGAAGGTACGCATTTCCCCTCCATACATGAGGCATGACAACAACGTTTCACCAGGCAACGCCGGTCAACTGCTGTTTGTGTATGAGAAATCGGTTGGAAACTTTCCTCATGTCAGCACGTTGTAGTTGTCGCCACCGGCGCCAACCTTGTGTGAATGCTCTGAAAATCTAATCATTTGCATATCACAGCGTCTGTAACACATCTTCGTGGTGTAGTAATTTTAATCTCCAGTAGTGTATTTTCTGCAAGTTGGGTTAAGTGGTGCCTGCCGCTACGGCTGCTGATAAGAAGGCAGGGCAGCTGCAGGCTCCCCACTGTCAGTCATTGTGAAGAAGATGGCTTAGGCCGGCTCGCGCAAAGCCCTCGCGCCAGTGATACCCTGGCGCCGGCCGATACCGGAGCTGTGGCAGGTTGCAAGAAATGAGGATTGGACACGGTGCGTTTGGATAGAGCCTGAGAGTAGCGACCGCGTGAGCACGTTGTGTGGTTTTATTGCAAACTAAAGCGGAGGCGACTTGATGCCGCCTGTGGGTAGTGTTTTGTTTCTCATTTTGCCGTCCAGCTGCGTTCGCGCCTTGGCGACGGGATTCAGAGCTGATTGGTCAGACACCTTGTGACGTCAGCAGTACTGTGCCGTGGCCCAGGCCGCGGCGCCTACGTCACGAAGGTAGTCTGAGCTCGCTCGCTCACTGGCTCAGCTCACCAGACGAACTGCTTTTCTGCATGTGTTAACTTGTAGTTGAGTACTTACGCACAAATGGGAATTTCAGCTTCTACTGCAACCCACTATTATGTAGTCTTATTGTTAATTAGACCTACAACGATCGGAAGTCCACAAGCCTACTAATAATTTGTTACAACAGTACTGGGTACATTAAAATTAAACTTGCGCGAGAATGATCATCACTTGCATGAGACACTGCATCTTGTATGAAATGAGGACTGTTGATCAGAAGAGACTAAACGCTATAAACAAGCTGTTATTTATAGATCTTAAAGTACAGTGCAATGCGCCGACTACGTGGGTGTGCTGCAGCTCGAGCTCTCACATACGTAATCCTGTGGGTGCACCACACTCAGAAAATTTTTAGTGTGGTAAGAACAAAACAAAATATATATTTCTCACTTGCCTTTGTCAAAAAGTAATGAACTGAACTTTGAGATGGATGTTAACATTTCTGATCTCTAAAACATATCTGTGTTTCAGATATCTTTCTGCAGAGCCAACCAAGCAACACTCTCCCCTTCTCCCCCGTTCCTTGCCTTTCTTTAGCCAAGTCAAAGGCGCTCCTCAGAACAACAGTCGCACTATACTGTGAATAGAATCCTGTCTTTTCGGCTTACTTTCATGTTTTCTTACAAGTGACACGGTACGATAAGCCCACTCCATTCGTCAACGATTGTTTTACAATACCTGATTGTCAATACTGAGTAAAAATAAAGCCGTCGATTGGTATCTCAATAGTTTTCCTTTTTATTGAACATAACAACGCTGTAGTTTAAGATTTAAGTGAAACTGTTTTCACTTAATCTGGATTCTTATTGTTACTTGAGACAAAGGCTTTTGAAGGGCGCGGGAGCTCATATTGTAGTCTGAAGCGGTATCATAGCACTAATAGCTAGTACAAAGAAGAGTGTCTACCGACGGGACGCGTGGATCAAAAGCTGGGTAAAAATTTTCGCAGTTTTGAAACGTCTTACTAACTCTGTACTCGTGTAGTAAGCTGAAACACAATACTGAGTATTGCTTCTATATACACTTCCGAATTCGAACAGTTTCCTAGTAGCTATGGATAAATTCGTCATAGTTTTGTCGTCATCGTCACAGGTGGATATTGCTAACATCAATAATAATGAGAAGCATATTCAGACAAAAAGTAACGAGGCCGAGAATGTCTCTTCTTAGCTAGGGCAGTCTTAACGTACGCTTACAGTACCGATATATTTTACTTTATCACAGCACAGACCTTTATGACACAGGCAGTGTTTGTAGGTAATAAATGAAACGTAATCATTTTAAAAAATATCGAGACAACCCAGAAAACATATACTACATTCCGCCATTGATATGCACCCATAGAAATTTTGGGAAATCGGCGCCTTTTGCAGCATACTGCACAGTTGTGTACTTTATTGTAGTACCAGTTATCCGTAAGTCTCCATAATAGCGGATTCCAATAGAAGACGTAATTTTCGTTAGTACGCAAACAGCCAGTTACGAGTTAACAGGCTCAGAAACGCATATCGTCTGCTGACTGAGCATGCGAGCGAGCTCATTCGTGCGTTTGTGACGTACGTGCTGCGTTCTCTCTTAATCGCAGTCCTCTTACTACACTGAAGCTCGCGCCAAAGCAGCAGACGCGGGTCACATTGACCGAGTGTTGTGCATGGGAAGTGAGACAGAGTTTTCCAGAAACGGAATTAATTCTGCCATTGGTAGTGCCTTTACGCACAGATCTATGATAGTTTCCGGCCGTGTCGCGAGTCTTGTAGACCTCGCAGAGGTGATGCGCTTTTCCCACTTGTAAGATCGGCTTCCTAGCTGAAACCAGCTAGGTGCAAGGACAGGACTCGGTTTCCGGCCTTCGTAGAGGCAAGTTTGCATACCGGCTGCGGGCATGGAACTGATTTATCCCGGGCTCACCTTCAGCACCTCGAGAGGTCAGCAAGCTGTCGTCTGACGCAGTCCCCCGCAGCTTAGATAAGATCACTGGCACAGAACATAGGAAAAAGTTGGTGGTATTTCACTAAAGCAAGGAAAAGTTCAAAATGTTCAAATCTGTGTGAATTTCTAAGGGACCAAACTGCTGAGGTCATCAGTCTCTAGACTTACACACTACTTAAACTAACATATGCTAAGAACAACACACACAACCATGCCGTACGGAGGAGCAGCGCAATACGTGACATGACGCCTCAAACCGTTCGGCCACTCCGCGCGGTTAGGAATAATTCGTTCTGTGGGATGTATAGGCTCATCTCACTGAATATTAGCCCTGTGCGAGTTAAGTCACACCTGTTAGCATTTGCCAACTACGAATTACTAGTTTTCTGAAAAAGTACTGTAGGCTTTACTACTGTCTTATATTTTTGTGGAGGATGTGATACACTATGTGATCAAAAGTATCCTCACACTCCCAAAAAAATACGTTTTTCATATTAGGTGCATTGTAGTGCCACCTACTGCCAGGTGCTCCATATCAGCGACCTCATTAGTCATTAGACATCGCGAGAGAGCAGAATGGGGCGCTCCGCCGAACTCACGGACTTCGAACGGCGTCAGGTGATTGGGTGTCACTTGAATCATAAGTCTGTACGCAAGATTTCCACACTTCTAGATATCCCTAGGTCCACTGTTTCAGATATTACAGTGAATTGGAAGCGTGAACACCTACAGCACAAAAGCGTAAAGGCCGACCTCGTCTGTTGACTGGTAGAGACCGCCAACAGTTGAAGAGGGTGGTAGTGCGCAATCTTTCTATTCTTAGACAGGAAAATTCCTGATGGCCTTGGTATGTTTAGTGTACACCTTTGCTCTACTTGCTAACACCAAATGTCCCAAGTAAGATATTTTAGAATGCGCCAAAGTCATCTTAATAGGCTTAATAGTAAGACCGGCTTCCCGAAACCTCTCCAGGACCTAATGTATATGATCAACACAATCTTCAAATGTTGGCTTCAGCTCGCCCAACACAAATAAAACGGCTGCACCAGAAGGCCAACCAAATAAGACATGGTTAAATTCGAACAAATTGTTATTGATGCAGAAGGCTGTTAATGGTTTCGAATTCTCAGTAATGCGTATTTGATGGTACACTGGTTGAGCTCTAACACAATAAACGAACGGGCCTCATTTAACCACGTAAAACAACTGAAAATCGAAGAGGGGCACTGACTCCAGAAGTACCTCAGGATTTAGGGCCTTGTAATCAATAACTGGTCTATACCCTTGCCCCTGTGTACAGGCTTCAGAAACGTGGGTGATGCGTATGGAGATGTTGATGGCCTGATAACCCCTTCTTGCAAAAGCTTATCAATAATTTTTCTCCTTTCCTCCATCCTGGGTGGGGACAATCTATAAGGTGAATGGTGCACTGGGATATACGCCATTAAATGGAGTCGACATTGAATATGATTAATAAGCCACAGACCCTCGGTATGAACATCTGCAAATTCCTCCAAAACCCTCACCAAGCGCTCAGCCTTTTCCCTCTTCAAATGAGCCGGCCGCGGTGGCCGTGCGGTTCTAGGCGCTCCAGTCCGGAGCCGCGCTGCTGCTACGGTCGCAGGTTCGAATTCTGGCTCGGGCATGGATGTGTGTGATGTCCTTAGGTTAGTTAGGTTTCACTAGTTCTAAGTTCTAGGGGACTAATGACCTCAGAAGTTGAGTCCCATAGTGCTCAGAGCCATTTGAACCATTTGAACCTCGTCAAATGAGCAACATCAGACTCCATTTCACTTGTTTGTACATAATTAAGCCCGACCTTAAAATGATTGCAAAACTGATGCCTCCGACCTGACCTAAACATTAACCAAAGTTTTCTTTCTTTAAAATTCACTATACTGTTTACTTATCAACAAAATTACAAACCAAAATGACATAAACAGACGGACCATTTACAATACCGAATGTAATGGCCCACGAAAGATGGTGAATCTTAATGAGGACCCACACTCGACCCACAACAGGAACAGGCTAGTCATTAACTGAAAGACACTTTTGCTGCCGGCCGCGGTGGTCTCGCGGTTCTAGGCGCTCAGTCCGGAACCGCGCGGCCACTACGGTCGCAGGTTCGAATCCTGCCTCGTGCATGGATGTGTGTGATGTCCTTAGGTTAGTTAGGTTTAAGTAGTTCTAAGTTCTAGGGGACTGATGGCCACAGATGTTAGGTCCCATAGCGCTCAGAGCCATTTGAACACTTTTGCTTCACTGGAGTTAGTTCAGCAAATTTGCAGCTGTTTCTGTGCCTTAAAAACCAATGTAAACTCAATAAACTCAAATTGCTAACCGAGTCTCGAAGTGCGCACACTGACCCTTGATTATATTAAGGCGCACATGCGCAGCAACGAACCACGGCCCACAGCACTGAGGTGATTACATACGGCGGCATCCTGTACGCACCACTAGGGCAAGCAGGCCGCATCTTCACCGGATTGTATTACTCTCTTTACGTACCGGGAATTTTCTGGCAAAATGGCCTCGCTGCACACAACGAAAGCATTCCTTTGCCCGATAGGTTTTCATTTCTCAATAAACCCGTGAGAAGCAGCTGCGCTTGCCTCAGCAGCACCCGATTAACTATCCCTTTTGTCGCCACTAATACGAATCCCTTCAATAGTGCTACCAACGCAATTTAGATTAGGAAAGCTTACAGGTTTCTCAAAGAATGCAATTCTCGAGTGGTCTTCCTGCTGCATACTGTCTGAAATAATAGTAACAATTTGTTATTCAGTGAAATTAAGAGCTAAAGTAACTTTAGCCATGCTAATACTTTCAATATCGCTAGCAAATGTCTCCGTGGAGGACTGAACACTGTAACACCTCAAGAAACCTGAAAACCCAAGCAAGAATGTCATGATAATTTAAAGTAGGGAACAGTGTTATCCTGACAGGTACGACAACTTTGACAATAATATAACACCTTAAAGTTTTGATGAACACCAATTTCAATAATTACTGAGTATATCATGATATAAAGCTAGAAAGAAAGATAGGATATTTTTAATTAGCTATCAAACATCTTAGTAACAACTGCAAATCAGTACGACAAAAGTTAAGTCCAAAGTAATATGTCGGTCAGAGATAACATTTATTGTGAAAGAGGGTTCTAAACGCGGCGAAAAGCAAATTCAATGCGTCTACAATGCTCGTTCATGGAAAAATTAGTCGCTTGCTAGCTTGCTTGCTATGAAGTCGAGAGAGAGCGCCATTTGTAATAGTACTACAAACGGAACACTACGAGACTGTTTCTTTTTTTTTTTTTTTTTTTAAACAAGTAATATTGTGTGATAGAGATGCGCAGACCTTGTTCTCAGTTATTCTGACTTGAGAACTTGAACTGAAGTGATATTCTGATAGTGTACGACGAGTTAATGAACTTTAAGTATTGGAGATATTATTGTTGGACTCAACCTTCATCGAAGTGAACAGTTACAACGAAGAATGGACATAGTATCGAAGACTGCAATACCTGGTTAGCCTTGAGTAGGAAACATTAATACGACCACACGAAGATAATACAAATACGCCGATTGTAAAAGTTGCCGTAATTGTCACGATCACCGAACTGAAAAGAATCGTAATTTATCTGATCCATCGGTGTGCGTGTGGTGTAATGATTATAAACTAGCTACTAAGAAGGAACAATAAAAATTGTTCGTCAGTTATGGAAATCTCACGTGTTGGCTCCATCATTAATTGAACTGTGTGATAGTTGATGATCAAAATTAATTAACTGTGAACATTTTAATTGAAAGAGGGACTTGATGAACACTGAGCATTGATAGGAGTGTTTTACCGAAATAATATTAGTTCGCACGAAAGCGTCGTGCCGTAGTGAACAATTTTGCCTAGCAACGTAACAACTACTACTGATACTGAACCGCAAATGAATGTTCCCTCGCTTCAGTGGTGTGAAACGACGCCAGTGATGAATGATTCATTCAGTTCTGCAATAACTAACTGGGCATAGCAAATCCTCATAAAACCATAACAGACGATTAAAATCAGCAGTTCGCATCGCTGAGAAGACTGTGCGGACTCGCAAACGGACTTTCATACATTACGCGAAGAACAATTTTCTTTAGAGATTTTCAGGGGCTGTTCCACGTTATGCGATGGGGACAACCATCACTGCGCATCGCGTCTCCATTCCACCGACCGAGCTGTAGCAGTAGCGCCTCAACATCAACAGCGACAACAAAATGGGAGAGGGGACGTCACAGCACGAAAATAAAATTCGTTAGTAAGCTCATTTCTCATTCTCTCAGATTGTCTTCAGTAATTTTACAGAGCAAATACTGCGACTGACCTTCCTGAATAACGTTATAAATCATTCGTGCTAGCCGCTCTTCGGTCAGTGAATACCATTCAAAAGTGACAACATGAGAAATTTGAAAAACCTCAACATGAATCATTAAACTAGCAAAGAATCATAATGTTTTTAGAATACTGGCCCTTGTTTCAAGGCTAAGCTGACCAGCCCCGTAAAATCAGCAACAGCGGATTCGGCTGTTTACCTGACTAATTGGAAACTTCACTCTGCCTACTATTCACTGACATGTCAATTCGGTTACCGACATCCGACACTGTTTGACCTCCCTCACTGTCTTCCTATTGAAGCACCTTCCATTTCTGTTAAGGAAAACGATTATTTATACACTCCTGGAAATGGAAAAAAGAACACATTGACACCGGTGTGTCAGACCCACCATACTTGCTCCGGACACTGCGAGAGGGCTGTACAAGCAATGATCACACGGACGGCACAGCGGACACACCAGGAACCGCGGTGTTGGCCGTCGAATGGCGCTAGCTGCGCAGCATTTGTGCACCGCCGCCGTCAGTGTCAGCCAGTTTGCCGTGGCATACGGAGCTCCATCGCAGTCTTTAACACTGGTAACATACCGCGACAGCGTGGACGTGAACCGTATGTGCAGTTGACGGACTTTGAGCGAGGGCGTATAGTGGGCATGCGGGAGGCCGGGTGGACGTACCGCCGAATTGCTCAACACGTGGGGCGTGAGGTCTCCACAGTACATCGATGTTGTCGCCAGTGGTCGGCGGAAGGTGCACGTGCCCGTCGACCTGGGACCGGACCGCAGCGACGCACGGATGCACGCCAAGACCGTAGGATCCTACGCAGTGCCGTAGGGGACCGCACCGCCACTTCCCAGCACATTAGGGACACTGTTGCTCCTGGGGTATCGGCGAGGACCATTCGCAACCGTCTCCATGAAGCTGGGCTACGGTCCCGCACACCGTTAGGCCGTCTTCCGCTCACGCCCCAACATCGTGCAACCCGCCTCCAGTGGTGTCGCGACAGGCGTGAATGGAGGGACGAATGGAGACGTGTCGTCTTCAGCGATGAGAGTCGCTTCTGCCTTGGTGCCAATGATGGTCGTATGCGTGTTTGGCGCCGTGCAGGTGAGCGCCACAATCAGGACTGCATACGACCGAGGCACACAGGGCCAACACCCGGCATCATGGTGTGGGGAGCGATCTCCTACACTGGCCGTACACCACTGGTGATCGTCGAGGGGACACTGAATAGTGCACGGTACATCCAAACCGTCATCGAACCCATCGTTCTACCATTCCTAGACCGGCAAGGGAACTTGCTGTTCCAACAGGACAATGCACGCCCGCATGTATCCCGTGCCACCCAACGTGCTCTAGAAGGTGTAAGTCAACTACCCTGGCCAGTAAGATCTCCGGATCTGTCCCCCATTGAGCATGTTTGGGACTGGATGAAGCGTCGTCTCACGCGGTCTGCACGTCCAGCACGAACGCTGGTCCAACTGAGGCGCCAGGTGGAAATGGCATGGCAAGCCGTTCCACAGGACTACATCCAGCATCTCTGCGATCGTCTCCATGGGAGAATAGCAGCCTGCATTGCTGCGAAAGGTGGATATACACTGTACTAGTGCCGACATTGTGCATGCTCTGTTGCCTGTGTCTATGTGCCTGTGGTTCTGTCAGTGTGATCATGTGATGTATCTGACCCCAGGAATGTGTCAATAAAGTTTCCCCTTCCTGGGACAATGAATTCACGGTGTTCTTATTTCAATTTCCAGGAGTGTAATAACTGGTCAATTATAACGTTATTTTTTCGGGAGGAATGTTAACAACTCTTATATCCGCCACCCTATTGCAGAGGTGACTTATATGAGATTGAATCCGGTACAGCTGAAAGCTTGATGGCCCACTACGTTGCAATATTTCGATATTGCTTTGAAATTCAGCAAACAGACCGGTGCACACCTGGAGCGTCTCTGCGGTGATACACAAGGGCCAGTCAATGCACTGCGAAGCCTCTAAAAAAGTTCCGTGACACTTCCATCCACCGACTGCTCACGCACGTTAAGTTAATATGTTAGATGCTGTTTGGTGAGATTTCCCATACCCAAAGGGGCTCATATAGCCATCAGAACCAGTTGAACCTGAAACCAAAAACTTGTGCAGTACCCAAGTGCTAAAAATTTTTAACAGTCTTAAGTAAAATTACAGTAAATAATACAGCCTAGTTCAACGTGCTTCCTGCTATGAAGCTACGGCTTGAACGAATGCTCTGCTACCACCTGTCATGGAGCAACAATTAAAAAAAAAATGGTTCAAATAGCTCTTAGGACTATGGGACTTAACATCTATGGTCATCAGTCCCCTAGAACTTAGAACTACTTAAACCTAACTAATCTAAGGACACCACACAACACTCAATCATCACGAGGCAGAGAAAAATCCCTGACCCCGCCGGGAATCGAACCTGGGAACCTGGGCGTGGGAAGCGAGAACGCTACCGCACGACCACGAGCAGCAAAAATTTAGTTTGAGCGGAAAGCGTCTATATCACGAGTATATCTAACAAACTAATCAGTCTTTATTGAATCACTGAGCAAAGAAGGCAACATATCATTTCCAAATTTAATATTTCATAACAGGAAGAAGACTTCGAATTTAATTTTACAATGATTCAGTTCCGACTCTCAGGGAACGGGTTCTCTGTCTGGCCCCATGCACATTTAAGGCACGACTAAAACATAGAAGGTACATTGTGAAAGGTGCAACGCGTAAAATCTTAAGGCCAGCCAGAACGCCACAGATAACATAAACATTGAAAAACTAAGGATTCGTTTTAACGACTGACAAGGGGAGGCCGCCAATTGTGAAATTCAGGTTCGATTCATACTGAGCATAATAAAAGCTCATGGCCAGAGTTGTAATGTGGCAAAGCACCAAAATGCACTTCTCAGCCGTTGTCGAGAAAATCGACAGTTAAAAGAAACCGTTGCGGTGAAATACTCTGTACGATTAATAATTCTCCACAGCGTAGTGGCGCAGCGGTAAGCGCTCGGGTTCGTAATGCGAAGGTTGCCGGATCTTATCTCGCGCTATGCAACTTTTTCTTTATTATTTGTTTTCTGTAATTCAAATATATATATATATATATATATAATTCTCGCAATCAGTTGCAACAATTATGCTTATAATAAGTTGTTGAAAGTCGTTTGTCGTGGAAAAATAATACTTGAAATAAAACACACTATCACAAATTTCGACGATGTTGTAAGTTGCGCTAGGAATCGCATCTACCTTCTTTCGAAGTTAGCAGGCAACTACGCTGTTATGCGACGGCTCGTTTCGGCCCATTCAACATCTGTCCTTCAAGTGTAACGAGCGAGTAACGGAGTTTATATTTCATACCTGCCACAGCAAATTTGTGTTCGTGGGGTCTCTATTCTAATTCGAACGTTTGACTTACACTACACGTATTCGTTTCGAAACATCGTTTCTACGCCTTCCGTTAACTATACGTGGTAAACATTATGAAGACAATTAATAACATTTGTGAAATACAACTTTCTTTGCGGAAAACATAATGATGTTCAAAGTCGCCAGTTTTTCCACGACAAACGAGTTTCAACAACTTATTATATGCATAATTGTTGCAACTGATTGCCGGGAATTATATATATATATATATATATATATATATATATATATATATATATGTATATATATATATATATATATATACACTCCTGGAAATGGAAAAAAGAACACATTGACACCGGTGTGTCAGATCCACCATACTTGCTCCGGACACTGCGAGAGGGCTGTACAAGCAATGATCACACGCACGGCACAGCGGACACACCAGGAACCGCGGTGTTGGCCGTCGAATGGCGCTAGCTGCGCAGCATTTGTGGACCGCCGCCGTCAGTGTCAGCCAGTTTGCCGTGGCATACGGAGCTCCATCGCAGTCTTTAACACTGGTAGCATGCCGCGACAGCGTGGACATGAACCGTATGTGCAGTTGACGGACTTTGAGCGAGGGCGTATAGTGGGCGTGCGGGAGGCCGGGTGGACGTACCGCCGAATTGCTCAACACGTGGGGCGTGAGGTCTCCACAGTACATCGATGTTGTCGCCAGTGGTCGGCGGAAGGTGCACGTGCCCGTCGACCTGGGACCGGACCGCAGCGGCGCACGGATGCACGCCAAGACCGTAGGATCCTACGCAGTGCCGTAGGGGACCGCACCGCCACTTTCCAGCAAATTAGGGACACTGTTGCTCCTGGGGTATCGGCGAGGACCATTCGCAACCGTCTCCATGAAGCTGGGCTACGGTCCCGCACACCGTTAGGCCGTCTTCCGCTCACGCCCCAACATCGTGCAGCCCGCCTCCAGTGGTGTCGCGACAGGCGTGAATGGAGGGACGAATGGAGACGTGTCGTCTTCAGCGATGAGAGTCGCTTCTGCCTTGGTGCCAATGATGGTCGTATGCGTGTTTGGCGCCGTGCAGGTTAGCGCCACAATCAGGACTGCATACGACCGAGGCACACAGGGCCAACACCCGGCATCATGGTGTGGGGAGCGATCTCCTACACTGGCCGTACACCACTGGTGATCGTCGAGGGGACACTGAATAGCGCACGGTACATCCAAACCGTCATCGAACCCATCGTTCTACCATTCCTAGACCGGCAAGGGAACTTGCTGTTCCAACAGGACAATGCACGTCCGCATGTATCCAGTGCCACCCAACGTGCTCTAGAAGGTGTAAGTCAACTACCCTGGCCAGCAAGATCTCCGGATCTGTCCCCCATTGAGCATGTTTGGGACTGGATGAAGCGTCGTCTCACGCGGTCTGCACGTCCAGCACGAACGCTGGTCCAACTGAGGCGCCAGGTGGAAATGGCATGGCAAGCCGTTCCACAGGACTACATCCAGCATCTCTACGATCGTCTCCATGGGAGAATAGCAGCCCGCATTGGTGCGAAAGGTGGATATACACTGTACTAGTGCCGACATTGTGCATGCTCTGTTGCCTGTGTCTATGTGCCTGTGGTTCTGTCAGTGTGATCATGTGATGTATCTGACCCCAGGAATGTGCCAATAAAGTTTCCCCTTCCTGGGACAATGAATTCACGGTGTTCTTATTTCAATTTCCAGGAGTGTGTATATATATATATATATATATATATATATATATATATATATATATATATTGTTATATCCTAGGCAGTAATGCCAACCGAGCCCGCTGCCAAAAGGTTGGCAGCATCAAAGTCCGGACGCCATAAGCAGCGCCAGCGAGACAGCAAATCGCCGCAAGTCTGCGCGCGCCACCGCTGGCTTCTGGCTTCTTAAGCGCTGGAGTCGCGAGCGCTAGGACAGTTCTGTATTCGCCGCTCAGTTGTATACTCGCCACCGAATTGTGTACTTACTAGTCAGTTGTGTGTTCATCGCGGCAGAGTTGTTGTTTGTCGTCAGCCGACGCTGACCTAACCACTCCGACTCGAACTAGACAGATTTCTGTAGACACCGAGTTCACTATTGTGTTACTGTATCTTCATTAATAAAAGATAAGTACCGACTTTTATTTAATATGAGTGTTTGGGCTTTCATCTTTCTGTTTACTGTTCCAGCGGACCGGTCGGCCCGCTATTAAAAGTGTGGCGGTGACTTCGTAAGCCATTTCTACAGCCAAGTGTTTGTCGCTACGAACACCGCCACAAAATATATATACTACAATTACTAAAAAACAAAAAAGGTTGCATGGCGCTAGATTCGATCCGGCAACCTTCGCATTACGAACCCGAGCGCTTACCGCTGCGCCACGACGCTGTGCAAAATTATTTATCGTAGAGAGTACTTCATCGAAACGGTTTCTTTTAACTGTCCATTTTCTCGACAACGGCTGAGAAGTGCATCTTGGTGCTTTGCCACATTACACCTCTGGCCATGAGCTTTTATTATGCGCAGTATGAATCGAACCTGAATTTCACAATTGGCGGCCTCCCCTTGTGAGCAACAAGACCTTAAACGATGAAGCCTTCAAGTTTAGCTATAGACAATTTAAAAAAAAAAGGCTTTAAAACAAGGAACCTTAAGAAGCGTAGCAACAAGTAAAACATAAGACTTCTGATCTTAACTAGAGGTAATGAACGCCTTAAGAATATTAATTAACAATAACCTACTGGAAAACTTCATGAATTTAATTAAGCTAAGCTTTACAGCACCCTCAACAACTCTGTTGCTGTACAGTAGCAGATAAGTGATTTATAGCAACCCGCTTACGCACTTGTGATGGTGCACAACAGTCTGTGAGGTAAACAAGAAATCTGAGTCTCACAACTTACAGTTCGTAAGATTAGTGTTCAACAACTTGAAAGTTGAGCAGAGAGAAATGGCTGCCAGAAACTGAAAATTAAAACCAGAATAAAATAAACAGATGACATTAAAAATGAATACTTAGGACAGTAACAACGAAGAAAATGACCTAAGCAAACGCTTCGCTTTCAAGGGAACAGCTCATGCGCCGAACACACGCGATGCTCATCTTTTCCAAACAGCACTCTGCCGTATGGTGCGTGTAGCGGTTTGGGCCAACACTTTCCTCAAACAACCGCGTCATCTGAGACTACCATACTGCAAAAATGGCTCTGAGCACTACGGGACTTAACATCTGAGGTCATAAGTCCCCTAGACCTTACAAGGGAACCTCCCCATCGCACCCCCCTCAGATTTAGTTATAAGTTGGCACAGTGGATAGGCCTTGTAAAACTGAACACAGATCAATCGAGAAAACAGGAAGAAGTTATGTGGAACTATGAAAAAATAAGCAAAATATACAAACTGAGTAGTCCATGCGCAAGATAGGCAGCAAAAGGAAAGAGCAAGTTCGGGAGTGCCGTGGTCTTTTGGTTAGCGTGAGTAGCTGCGGACCGAGAAGTCCGTGGTTCAAGCCTTCCCCCGGGTGAAAAGTTTTAACTTTTTTTTTCAGTTTATATGACAAACGATTATGTTTTCATCACTTTTTTGGGAGTGATTATCACATCCACAAGAAAACCTAAATCGGGCAAGGTAGAAGAATCTTTTTATGCATTCGCCAAGTGTACAAGTTAGGTGGGTCGACAACATATTCCTGTCATGTGACGCACATGCCGTCACCAGTGTTGTATAGAATATATCAGACGTGTTTTCCTGTGGAGGAATCGGTTGACCTATGACCTTGCAATCAAATGTTTTCGGTTCCCATTGGAGAGGCACGTCCTTTCGTCTACTAATGGCACAGTTTTGCGGTGCGGTCGCAAAACACAGACACTAAACTTATTACAGTGAACAGAGACGTCAATGAACGAACGGACAGATCATAACTTTGCAAAAATAGAGAAAGTGAAATTTTCACCTGAGGGAAGACTTGAACCATGGACTTCTCATTCCGCAGCTGCTCACGCTAGCCACGGGACCAGGGCGCTCCTGAGCTCACACCATCCTTGATGTTGCATATCTTGCACATGGACTACTCAGTTTGTATATTTTGTTTATTTTTTCATAGTTCCACACAACTTCTTCCTGTTTTCTCGATTGATCTGTGTTTAGTTTTTCAAGGCTTATCCACTGTGCCAACTTATAACTAAATCTGTGGGGGGTGCGATGGGGAGGTTCCCTTGTTAGAACTACTTAAACCTAACTAACCTAAGGACATCACACACATCCATGCCCGAGGCAGGATTCGAACCTGCGACCGTAGCTGTCGCGTGGTTCCAGGCTGAAGCGTCTAGAACCACTCGGCCACACCGGCCGGCCACCATACTGCAGAGTGTATCAGGTCGAGCTTCGTACAAGAATACCAAGTACGTTTGACGTCTAACAAATGACTCACTTCTACCAAGCCACCATCGTATCCCGTAATTCACAAGTGACGCCGGGCACGAGCGTACACAGGCTGCCCATAGCTGAGTGAAAATCGGTTTGCCCCTTGCACTTGCCCCACTTTGACATCAGCGTTATCCCGGCCGCACCTTTACTCCTTACGACCAGCGCTCGCAACTCAACAAATAAATATTGAGTGCTGTTTACAGCAAGTCATAGCCATGGGGCAGAAGTTCACTGTTTCACCTGCCGCGTCGACTCTGCGCGAGGTATTCAGCTCACCGTTTGAAGCAGCCTCGTCAAAACCTGCGGCTGCACCATGAGAAAGATCGCTGTCAACATTAGGTGAATGATAGCACACGTAAAATCAAATCGAGCTGTAGCACTCTAGTTCGAGCGATCACCAAATTGACTCAGTATACATGGTGAAAAGTACTTAAACCGACAAACTCTGGGAGGTTGTAGGGGAAATCAAAACAAATATTTTCCCCTAATGTTATTTTTACCTACGAGGATTATATAAACCAGTGGAGGCCATATTACGCTCTTCAGTTGTTAGAGGCCGTATTACGATCTTCAGTTACAGGCAACTGCTGTCCACCAGTGTAGTAGTGCATTGTCTCTGTTTACTAATGGATCGATACACCTGGAGTGAGTACACTGATACTGTTGGTGCGTAGGCCTACTACGTAGCACCCCACAACGGACGAGCTGTACAGCGGTTTTATTAACAACAATATCCTAATCGCCGTATCCCGCTTTGCTGCTGTGTACCAACGTCTGCGTGAGACCGGGTCGTTTAGCAGATTACCTGGACAGGGACCCCGTCACACGGTAAGAACGCTGCAGTTTGAGGAAGCTGTCTTGCAGCATGTGGAGCAGGATCCTTCAATCAGCACTTGTGCAATTGCACTTAACATGGGGACGAGTCAGACGAATGTAAGAACAGTCCTTCGAGAGCTATTGTTACGTCCATGTCACTTACAGCGTGTCCACAACCTGGAACCAGTTCGTTATCCACCCAGAGCACAGTTATCGCAGTGTTACCTGGAACAGTGTGAAATGCATCCTAGATTTCCATCCTCTTTGTTGTTTACCGATGAAACAACGTTCGGGCGTGATGGAGTCCTCAACATGCACAATTCGCACGTTTGGAGTGAGGATAACCTACATGCCACAGTTACTAGCGCTCATCAACTGCGGTTCTTCGTTAATGTGTGGGTCAGTGTTGTTGGGGACTGTTTAATTGGGCCGTATCTGCTACCTAGATCATTAAATGGCAGGCACTATTACAATTTTTTCGCCAGAGCATTGCCAGAATTGCTGGAAGACGTTCCGCTCTCTACAAGACAATGCATGTGGTTCCAACACGACAGGGCGCCGGCAAATTTCAGTCGTCGTGTGCGTCAGTTCCTAGACCGACGATTCCCAGAAACGTGGATTGGCAGAGGTGGTCCTGTACCATGGCCTGCTCGATCCCCAGATATGTCCCCTCTGGACTTTTTCGTGTGGGGAGAGATGCGCAACCTTGTTTACGCAACTTCTGTTGCATCAGAAGACGATCTGGTTGCCCGGATAGTAGCAGCAGCAGGAACAATTCAGGATACTCCTGGGGTTTTTGCCCGTGTCAGACAGAACATGATCCGACGGTGTAACCTTTGTTTACGTGTCAATGGAGGCATTTTTGATAATATACTGTAATTGAAATAGGGTTGTGTTAATGTGTTGTCTCTTGGTCATAAAAAAAATTGAAAAGTAGTTGTTGGTTTGATTAATTTGCCGCCAGATAAATCTTTCTCTACCGGTTCAAATACTCCTCACAGGAAAAAAACGATATTAGGGAAAAATATTTGTTTTGATGTCCCCTACAACCTCCCAGAGCCTGTCGGTTTACATACTTTTCACCATGTATAGTCACACAATGTTAAGAAAAAACTACTACCGAGTAAGTTCATTATGTGTGTATACAATCAAAATAACTGCAATAACTGAATCTTTGGTTGCTCTACGGTAATAATTCAGAACTCATATTAATATAAGTTTGAGGAAATGCCCTGGCATTTCGTCTAAATCTCAGTCCAGTGATTCTACAGAATCTGAAATGGAAAAGCTTAAAAAGCTCATTAATTGTGAAACGTTCTGTTCAAAACTTAGTTCACTCCGGCATCAGGGTAACGGATCTCATATGAAGGCGCTGCAACTACCGCTGCAGTGGCCGGCGTTTGCGGTGAGCGATGCGCAGTCTGCAAAGAGGACTCCAGACCTGGCTCTCCATCAGTCTAATGGAAAACTGGACTTGAAAAGAGCGGTTGCCGGCGTTGACCAGTGGCCGGGTGGGGTGGTGCATGATGGCTCTGCAGTGGAGGTGCGCAGTTCCCCACCGTGTTTCCTGCATCTGTATTCACTTCTTTAAGCGAAACACGAGTAACTTCCTCCTTGATGCGCTTCAGAGACGTATACGAAACTAGATTCTACTCTCTTCCCTAGATAATCACTTCCTCTTAATCTCCACCTTCCCGAAAGAGTGATGCTGACTAAGAACAAGAATATACAGTAAACGACGCAGTAGTGGTCTGCTGCCTAATGACTTATTCCAGTTTTTCTTCTTCCTCCCCTTTTCCCGAGACTTCTCCCTTTGCGCAATGTGCTTCTGTTTCGTGATCTACGAATTATGCCTTTTAACCCATTATACCCCATCGTATGATACGCTTGCCCATCTCAGGCATATTTGTTTTCAGAAGCTCTTTGTCAACAAGTGAGATATTTCTTTTATGTTTTATTGTTAGTTTGAAAGTCCATTGTTGAAACTGACAGTAGGAGATAAGGATTGTTTATTTACTGGTGGAAAGCATTTGTTCTAGTGCTATTGACTCTGCTGTTTCTCGTGATGGACAGGCGGTAAGTAGTTATAAAATGATGATGTACATTTTCATAATTTCGCTGATATTATCATAGATTAGTAATTTGAATACTTAAATGCAATATATAAGCACAAATAACACCTTTACGTGTGAAATATCATACGGTGGCCAATAAGGGGTCATTTTCTCGCAGTTGGTCCGATTTATTTAAGATATAATATGAAAAATGGAGAAACAGTCGTAAATGATAGTGAAATTTTGTCTGTTATATTTGATAAATGTCAGGAGCCTGAATATGTACTTCTTCAGCCAAATGATGGTGAGGACACTGATAAAGATGATGCAGGACAACCGGCCACTGTTCCTGGTTAAGAGAAAAATGCTCTGGGACAAACTGCAGAGATAAGATCAGTAAATACTGATGGTCTTCTTGAAAATGTTACATCTTTATCCACTCAAGAGGAAAATCCCTGCTGTTCAAAAACACGATCGCGGTCCCGAGTTCGGAAAGCAAGACACTGGATAGTTGAAAGACTAGACTCTTCACAAAGATTTGAGGTAACCTGTTATCCTACACCTGACATAATAGAACATCTCTGCACTTCAAACTCGACTCTAATAGATCCTTTCGTAAAATTTTTGATGCTGATTTGGTTGAGATTTTGACGAGAGAGACAGTAAAATATGCTGCTCAAAAGGGACACAACATACAAATAAGAGATGATGATATCTACACATACATTGCTATTTTGCTGTTATCTGGATATTGGAAGATCATGCATAGACGTATGTACTGGGAGACAAGACCTGACACAAACAATGTCTTTGTTTCGAATTCTATCTCCAGAAATACTTTAGGCAAAACTCATAGATTCTTCCATGTCAGTGATAATAACAGCATTGAAAAAGAAGACACAGGTTATAATGATCGGCCATTAATTTTACATCTAAATAAGAAATTTCAAGACATCACAGAACCTCTAGTGTGAAACTTCCCCTTGGATGAGGCCATGGAGCCTTATTTTGGCCACCACTTCGTGAAACGGATTGTAATATATAAGCCAATTCGCTGTAGTTTCAAATGGTGGTGTTTTTGCTACATCTAATGGATATCTCATCAAATTTGTCATTTGTCCTTTATTATTACAATGTTTTACTTTATTCGTGTAATGCAGTACAGCTATATTGTTGATTATACTATATGAATTTGCCATGTATCCATAATGTATAAATAAAGAATGTAACCTTAAAATATCAATAAAATGAACATTACAATACCTGGACATTATTTCTGTACTTTTTCTTCATTTATTCGTGTAATAAGTAAGAATCACAAAAAATTCAACATATTATTTGTGGTAAAATTGTGTAAGGAATTCTACCCCTTACTGCCCATCATATGATATATGTTAAAAAATTACGAATTTGAGGCCATCATCATAAATTAACATTCATAATGTGATTATAATCTCATTGAGGTAGTGGATCTGATAGTTTATCAAAATCTAAAAAAATTAATTATGCTATATAATGGATTATGGATGCCCTTAGTGCTACCACCGTCGTCAGTAAATCCTGAGTGATGAAAATTGGGTGATCCAACTGTGAGAAGACTGCGTACTCTTTGCTCTGTGTGTTGCCGCACATTAACATTCTATACTATGTTTCCTCAGACGGAAACCAGTGTTTTTCCAAACTACAGTATCGAAGAAAAATCGCAAAACCAAGAAGGAGTTCGGCGATGAAATGAACGTTGGTAGGCGTGTTTCTACGTCTGAAAGATTGTGTCTACGCAAATTTCGCGCCAGTCGCATAAGAGTGACGCTAGTAGCGTCACCATGAAGATGCAAATCAGGTTTTCTTTAAATACACGCTTTATGGTTATGAACGTTAGTTACCTTTGAGATTGGTCTGGTGACTTGATGTTAGTCAAGAATGCCGTGGAGGTGACAAAGACGCCATCATCACCCCTCACTGAGTTTGAACGAGGTGGTGTAATACGCCTACGAGAAGCTGGATGTTCCTTCTGCGATACCGCAGAAAGACTTGGCCGAAATTTAAACACTGTCCATGGCTGCCGGCAGTCACAAGAATGTATGGTCGCAGGAAAAATGGGTGGGCTCCAGATAGCCAGCCAAGTGGCACTACCGAGAAGACCTTGGTTTTTGGCGTATGGCTTTGGAGCATCGCAGCAGCAACTTGAGCAGCAATTAGCACCACAACGACACAACGAACTGAAATGAATCGGTTACCCCAAGGACAGCTCCAAACCAGACCCTCTGCAGCGTACATTCCACTAATCCAAAACCACCACCGTCTGCGACTTCACTGGTGTCAAGTAAGAGCTCATTGGAGGACCAAATGGAAGTGTGTTGTAGTTCCTGGTGAACGCTGGTTCTGCCTCGGTGACGTGACGGCCGTGTGTTGGTTAGGAGGCCAGCTGATTGCCTGCAAACAGCCTGTTTGCCTGTCTGTACACAACTGATACACACCTGGAGTTTTGGTCTGGGGTGAGATTTCGTACGACAACTGGACCACTCTCGTGTTTACCGCACGCGCCCTGACTGCAGATTTGTACGACTGTTTGCCGAATCGACCTGTTGTGCTGCTATTCATGAACGGCATCGCACAAGGTATTTTCCAACCGGATAATGTTCGCTCACATCACTGTTGTAACCCAACATGCTCTGCAGAGTGTTGATATGCTGCCTTTGTTTGCTCGATCACCGGATCCGTCCCCATTCGAGCACGTATGGGACATCGTCGTATGACATCTCCAACGTTACCCATAACCAACACACGACTGTCTCGCAAGCTAAAGCGGTGTGCTTTAAGCTACAGCAGCTGGTCTCTGGAATAACATTTCACAAATACAGTGATATAGGAACCTACTCAGAGAATGACGGTGATAGTATTTGTGTATCCAGATAGTTTTGAAGTGTTGGCAGAAGAGCCAACACCGTGTTGCTAGAGGAGGCCGAAATGCACGCGTTTAGTTACATGCAGACTGGCGTGAGGTCTGGAACAGTTAAGGGAATGTATAGTAGCAAATAAAGTACGTAGTGGATGTAATACTTAACTTTAATCCACAATTGTAGGACATCTCTCGTTACTGTACATGCTTCACAATAAATATCAAATTCTATGGCGCCTTGTGTGGGGCGGCGTGTGTAAGTTTGTAAAAATAAATTTGCTGTAACAAACGCTTGCAAGTTGAATCAGTTTCTGGCTTTTAGAATGTTGTTAATGCTGTCTTTCGCCGTTCTCAACACTGGCTCTCTATTTACTTCTTGGCACCCAGAAAGTGATTTAATAAAACGTGGAGCCAGTATTTAGAGATCCTAGTGCCCACTTCAATTGAGATACCATTATAGCTGCAGCTTATAGCTCTGAGGAATTAGGAGATTGTCCGGGATTTCTAATCAAAAACGGTTTTCCAAAATAGTTGAGTATATTCTGAAATTCACTGATAAAAAACACAAGTATCCCTACAACCTAACTAACAGAGCAGTTCAGAGTCTAATGCGCTGATGCAATTATAAATGTCCAAATTAAATGTTAAAAAGAATGCTCGCCATAATTTGATGAAAATATTTCATCAAACGCCACGCTAAATATTTGGTAGAATGTCTGTCCCGCGACGGCGCGTGAAAATACGACAATACGCAAACTGAAGCTAGATAATGAAAATCATTCCAGAATTAACACTTCACATGAAATGTTTTCATGGTTCCGCGTATCTCTAGTAACTTAATACGGCACCCGAGGCTGTTTGTAGCAGATACACTGATGCGACGCGACTACCGACACAGATGGCGTGTCATTCAGCGTCTGGAGAGAACTGGGGCCTTTCTTCCCCGCGCAGCGTTCTTATATATAAAGCCGCGGTGCGGACGGCTAAGGGAACGCCTGATCTTTTCGGCTCTCCCGACTAGCCACTGGCTAGTAACGCACCACTTCAAGTTACATAATAATTTATAGCTTCTTTTGCTGATGGCCGAAGAAGCTCTTAATTTAAATGTGCATTCAGCACGCAGGTAAGTATTGATAATAAAATTTTGACGTGGCTAAGTTAAATATTCTGGGCGAGAGAATTAATTAAATTACACTGTACGCAGTAGATGAGCTCTGAACTGGCCCTTTTGAGATCCGCTATCGCTATAATTTTATAGGTATTCAAAAGAAACTTTTCACATCTTCATAGTCATAGCGGACCTCCAACCTATTTAAATCTAAACATCCTAGCCTTATTTATTAGCCTACTTAATCTATCTTGCTTCCTTCAGTTTTGAGACGAAAACCAGAAAATCATGAATTTCCACTAAAATCTTAATTTGTGAAATCCAAAGTACTGTTTTTATTAAATCATTATGAAAGATGAATCTAAATATAAATTTTGAAGTCTCTAGCTCTTTTCTGTTGCGTCAATGATTTTTTCAGAAAAACGTCCAAATTTCGAAAATGACTTAAGTTATCGAACTGATATTCAACACACATTAATTTAGTATTATTCCTGACATGCTAGAAAAGTTTTAGTTCATTTGCTTGATTTTTAAGGTATTGCGCAACATTTATGACGTCAGAGCTAGTTACAGCAGACTGGCTGGCACACAATGGAAACTGATGTGAATTTACTACAGTGTGAGTAGGCTGCTTCCCTACATCACCCTCTACTTAAATTTTTTTGTTTATGAATGTTAATGAATGAAAAAAAAATTAATTACAAAAAGGGAAGCAAGAGTATAGTTTAACTCCCTATGAAAATCAAAATTGAAATATAAACCTGTAGAAACATTAAAGAAAACTGATTACCTACATTAATTATTTAAATTGTAGGCATGTTCACTGCCTTTTTAAACAATGTCATTACTCAAAATTTTAAGCAAAGTCAATGAAATATTTTGGCATACATATTGCCTTAGACAAACAAACACATACAAATTGAAAAAATTATGAAAATCTTAGATCCATTAAATACATTAAATACATTTTTACATACACAAATTCAAAGAAAATAACATGATACATAAACAGATGAATATCCTTTAGCAGTCTTTTCTAAACCTGAAAGAAAAGTTCACAAATAATTTTTACACACGTGGTTGTAGCCGCTTTGGCTGGCGTCCTACACTTCCATTCACAAGGGTAGAGGAGGGGAAGTTGCTATGGTGTGCGTCCTTCACGTTCTCTCTAAATTACATGGGGGAAAGGGGAAGGGTCGCTGTGAGTTGTGTCCAAGTCACTCCACACTTTCACGCAGCTACCAGGCTGCCATTATCTGGTTTGTCCTGTAGAACAAACAAAAAGAGTGCCTCAGACTCTGTTCACTTAATATCTATGGGTGGGTCACAATGAAATGGGGATATATACATTTTATCCTTCAATATTTTGCTGGAACAAAGTTAACAGAGCTTTTTCAGTATTACTCTCGCGGTTACTTAACTGTCATAAAATCGTTAAACAAATGGCTCAAAACGCCTTTAGTCATGTATTAGAGAAAATTTATGCTCCTAAGGCATACAATCATAAATCATATTTAATCTGAATTTATTATTTCTGGGCCGGAACACTGAACCAATGCTCGGTACATTCCTGATACATTTGTACTTTAAGCACTTAACTGACTCATCTTTGATTACCTTATTCTTAGAGATAGTATGAGTATGATTAGTGGTTGTTTTCTCAGCTTCTTTGTACATGTGAGTAACTTTTGGTAATAGTACAGTTGTGAGTGTTCAAAACACACTACGTTTAGTTGACTACTAAATCCACTTATTGGTCCTCTGCTGTTGTCAGTTCCACATCTGCAATTAGGTACTTACTTACTTTGAAGTGTATTTATGCTGAGCTAAAATAATGTTTCACGTCTGTCAGTATGTTATTTATTTATTTTGCTAGTGTATGTACTTATTTAACACTCACTCTATTAATATTTAAAGCATAGAATAGCACATTTATTTCATATTCATAGTGAATTGCAGCTGATTAGTTTGCTCACGTGGCAATCCATTACCACTCGATCGGACGCTGAAACCTCAGGTAGTCTCTCTCAGACCTACCACTAAAGTGCATCAAATAATTATGGACGAGCGTAATGCTAAATTCCTTAAACCTATAGGACACCATGAGCTGCTCTGTCTCATCTAACATAAGGGTACCTATGGTCGCATTCACGCCTCCAACTTATAACCTCAATACGTGTAGGTGTATCCTGTCACACACTACACTAAAATAATGGCCAGCTCCAACCTTATAAATACTTCAGGGACGTGTCCTTCACGTCTCAACCACAAACACTGCTCAAGTCTATTACACTGCCTTTCCTTGCTACACCAGGTGAGTTTATCCTTACAACTTATCTGCATATTTTTCCTAACACTAAGCAATCTCTTTTACTATTTCTTAGTTAGCTCTAATGTATACACTAGGTTTCACTACCACTTCAGATCCTGCTTGTAAACGAACTTTTATATCTTTTTTAAATTACTGTTGGTGGACCATTTCCAATACAACACTTTGTAGTTACTACATTACCAGGGTACTATACATAATTGTTACTCAGATACATTTTATATCTTCATTACGTCATACTTCTCTACTGTTTGTCACTATTAGGTTTGTCACATTAGGTATTTTTTTGTCACTAATCGGTAGATAGAATGGTTACATAACTCATGGCTTGATAGCCATGACAGAAAATTTTCATGTCTGGAAAGAAGAGGTCGAAATTTTTGTGGACAGGAAAGAGGAAGAATGAGTGAGACCTGAAAGGGAAAGAAGATCTCACACAGCTGGGACTGCACAGCTGCCACACTGTGTAGAGGTTACGGAACAACCTCCTCCCTACAGCATTCATTGGTTTAATGCTGTATTGATAACCATACCGGGAAATTTAATGTATGAAAGAAGAGGTCGAAATTTTTGAGGACAGGAAAGAGGAAGAATGAGTGAGACCTGAAATGGAAAGAAGATCTCACACAGCTGGGACTGCACAGCTGCCACACTGTGTAGAGGTTACAGAACAACCTCCTCCCTACAGCATTCATTCATAACCTTTGACCACGCCACGTCGATCTGAAAATACTTTATGATGCCTTTTTAAAACCTGTCTCAGTTCTTCCTTTTGATTGCCTGAAATCCTATCGATTTCCTGCAATTTAGCTTCTATTTTGTCTAAAATAATTGATTCTTCTTCTTCTGTGTTTAGCTTACTGTTACTAAGATTAACACCTTCGTCCCAATACCTCCTATTTTTCAGAACTCGTATAGGCAGCTCCCAAGTTTCATGATCAGTTACTACATGTTTATCACTAAAAGGTACTATAATTACTCCGGTTATTGGCAAGACCATTTTTAACTGGCTTCTTTCAAAGTCAACAACACTCTGATATTTTGACAAGAAACCTATGCCAATTAAAACCTCAATACTGAGATTGTTTACAATTAAACATGGATGATCAATTAAATTACCATTAATGTTAAAGGGCAGTAAAGCTTCTTGCTTTACCGTTTTTGACACCTTGCCAGTAGCACCAATTATTCTTAGTCCTGATACCCTCATTACTGTAAGCTTGTCTTTACCAGGTAATGCATCAAAGAAGGACTGAGATATTGCACTCACCTCACTTCCACTGTCTAAGAGACAACGTAAATTGATACCCAACATCTTCACTATTATTATAGGGTGGCTTATTCTAGGTTGTACAGGTGGTTCCTCACATTCATCTAGTAGTTCCTTTTGGATTTGTCTCCAACTAAAGTGATCGACATCTGTCTTCATTACATTTAGGTCACAGTGTGTAGGGGTTTCCTGAATTACATTTTCAGCTGCCTTTTCCAGTCGGTCTATTAATTTTAAATCGAAACACCGCACGACTTCATTACATTTAGTTTGCTGAACATGACCCAAATTACTGTAGTCTGAGCGATTCTGCGCCTCCAGACCGGGCATAACACTAGTTACAGCTAAACCACTTTTACTATTTTCGTCGGGTTCCTTCTCCAGTGGCAACTGGTCACAGCTACTGGGTTCATCGACCCTCAACAGCCTACCCTCTACATTCTCACTTACCTCCTGTCCTAAATCTATTAGTACATTATCAATATCCTGCACAGACACTTTAGATAAGAGCACATCATCCTCATCGTAAATATAAGCATGAATTTCTTCTGCTTCTTCACCTGACAATTCAGTATTTTGTAGCTCGTCCCTATCGTTACACTGCTGCGCCTTCTCTTTCTCTTCCCACTTAGAAAGCGTCTCTAATACGGTATCTATCAAATACTGTGAGTGATCTAATATTTCTGTTGTATCCTTAGGTGCTACCGACTCTTCCTCCACATGTTCAGTCTGAGTATTCTGATCTGTCTTACCAATTCCCTTAACTACTGGCTTAGGAAAAGTAACCGCCTGGTGAGCGCCAGTGTCCTCATAGACGGGAACTAGTTTTCCTGCCTCGGCCTACTACTGTTTCCTTTAGTTTCATTATAGTTAGCTGGCATAGCATTACTTTCCGTACTGTTGTTTACATGCATATTTCTGTTTGGAACAAAATTATTATCTCTTGGACGCCATTGTTGGTTCTGATAATTATTTCCCCAATTCCTACCTCTCTTAGGATGGTGAACACCTACTGTTCTGATGTTTACATTGCCATTTTGCTCGTTCCTAAAATTACTGCTATTGTTATGGGCATTTCGGTTATTACGTGCTTGCTCCTCATTGGCAGCAACACGTTCTACACGTTCCAAATACTCAATGAAACGATCCAGATTGTCTCTAGGGGCTGATATAATTCTAGTTTGCCAATACCATGGCAGTTTGGCTTCAAGGCCTAGTATAATCATTTCTGGTTTTAGCTTTTCCGCCAAATGTGACAAACGTGAAATCCATGACCTAGCAAACTCTTTAATTGATTCCTTGCCTGCATTGAAGCGTTTCCCACTCCAAAATTCTCTCAACACTTCATTTTGCTTATTGCTAGACCAATACTCATTAATAAAAGCTGTTTTAAATTCCGCTAATGTTTTACACTTTAACATAACATCAGCTGACCAACGCATGGCGTCACCTGCTAAATGGCTTCTAATAAACGAGATTTTCTCTCGTTCAGACCAATTTGGTGGAATCACATCTTCAAAATCGTTCCAGAAATCTAGCGGGTGGATATTTTTATCTGGATCAAACCGCAAGAACTGCCGACACCCGATAAAAGCGGCATTTGCAGCAGCTACAACTTGTTGTATACTACCATTACCAGAAGTTACTGAAGCTACTTTACTCTCAATGTTAGCAATGTTAGTACTGATATTTTCTACTTTCATTTCAACATTATCTACTCTTTGTACAATATGAGTAGTGCCAGTTTTGATGGCTTCTACTTCTGCTTGACATATGTTGACTTTAATATTAACATCTTTAAATCTATCTGAGCACAATTCAGATTCCGCCTCGATCTTTTCTGTTAACTTGTGCTCCAGCTTCGCATCTTCCATTTGGAAGTCTTTGCGAACCTCAGCAACTTCGGATTTAACTGTTTTATACATTTCAGAAAACTGTTGAGCAACCTTTTTCTTAATATCTTCATGATTGTAATCAATTTTATAATTCAAACTGTCTAGATCCTCTTTCAACTTATTGCAACCAGCCTTGAAGGTATCGTCCATTACCTCCAATCGTTTATTAAAATTTGTTTGGCTGGCCACAATTTCAGACTTTAATTCAGCATTCATTCTAGCATTACTGGCTGACATTTCAGCATTACTGCTTTTGACCTCAGTTATTTCAGACTTTAATTCAGCATTGCTGGCAGCTATTGCTTGTAATATAACATTTAAATCAACAGCCCCAGCATCTTTGGGTTGCTCACGAGCTGGCTTTTTATCACACTCAGGTGACAAAAAACTAGCTCCAATGCCAGAATCATCAAAACTAAATGAAACTTCTGATTGATTAGTCATATCTAACTTCTCCTTCTTAAACTCTACCATCTCTGATGACTGTTTCATTTTTAATTCATCAGAGAAACTATCATCCAATAAATTTCCAATTTCTACTTTCCGCTTTACTACAGGGGTCTCTATTATTGAATCATTGCCCCTTCGCACACTACTGTCAGGAGACAATACTTCATATTTCACTTTAACGTTACTACTTTCATGCATATTTACACTTGAACCGTTGTCCGGATTTACAGTTCCCTCAACAGACATAGGTTCTGATATAAGTTTAACTTCAGTTTCTTTTGGAGGTTCCATCGCCGACAGTCTTTTAGTGCAGGTTAGTAAAAATTTTAACAGCTTTTCACTTAACTTAGTTCCTTCTGCACGACGTATGGCGTTGCCGGCGCGGCGTACCAGGATTCCTGATGCGACGTGGCACGTTGAACTGCAGACGGCTCTCCGACGGCTGTTGTGTGTTTGCGAGGCCCGCAATTGCAGGCTCTGCGCCGACTGCTCCAGCGGACGATTGCGGTGAGGCGAAACTGGCTTCTCGCGATGCCGGCAGCACCGCTAGACTCAGTGCCAGCTCCGTTAATCCAGATGCGTTGTTAATCCAATTGCGTCGTCCACATACACACGTAACACTTTCACTGTTTAATACTCAGTTGCGTGTCGCATTTCACTCGCGAATCCGAATAGTTAAAAATCACTTTCACTTAGTTGATATTTCCCAGCCGATGCACCATATGTGGGGCGGCGTGTGTAAGTTTGTAAAAATAAATTTGCTGTAACAAACGCTTGCAAGTTGAATCAGTTTCTGGCTTTTAGAATGTTGTTAATGCTGTCTTTCGCCGTTCTCAACACTGGCTCTCTATTTACTTCTTGGCACCCAGAAAATGATTTAATAAAACATGGAGCCAGTATTTAGAGATCCTAGTGCCCACTTCAATTGAGATACCATTATAGCTGCAGCTTATAGCTCTGAGGAATTAGGAGATTGTCCGGGATTTCTAATCAAAAACGGTTTTCCAAAATAGTTGAGTATATTCTGAAATTCACTGATAAAAAACACAAGTATCCCTACAACCTAACTAACAGAGCAGTTCAGAGTCTAATGCGCTGATGCAATTATAAATGTCCAAATTAAATGTTAAAAAGAATGCTCGCCATAATTTGATGAAAATATTTCATCAAACGCCACGCTAAATATTTGGTAGAATGTCTGTCCCGCGACGGCGCGTGAAAATACGACAATACGCAAACTGAAGCTAGATAATGAAAATCATTCCAGAATTAACACTTCACATGAAATGTTTTCATGGTTCCGCGTATCTCTAGTAACTTAATACGGCACCCGAGGCTGTTTGTAGCAGATACACTGATGCGACGCGACTACCGACACACATGGCGTGTCATTCAGCGTCTGGAGAGAACTGGGGCCTTTCTTCCTCGCGCAGCGTTCTTATATATAAAGCCGCGGTGCGGACGGCTAAGGGAACGCCTGATCTTTTCGGCTCTCCCGACTAGCCACTGGCTAGTAACGCACCACTTCAAGTTACATAATAATTTATAGCTTCTTTTGCTGATGGCCGAAGAAGCTCTTAATTTAAACGTGCATTCAGCACGCAGGTAAGTATTGATAATAAATTTTTGACGTGGCTAAGTTAAATATTCTGGGCGAGAGAATTAATTAAATTACACTGTACGCAGTAGATGAGCTCTGAACTGGCCCTTTTGAGATCCGCTATCGCTATAATTTTATAGGTATTCAAAAGAAACTTTTCACATCTTCATAGTCATAGCGGACCTCCAACCTATTTAAATCTAAACATCCTAGCCTTATTTATTAGCCTACTTAATCTATCTTGCTTCCTTCAGTTTTGAGACGAAAACCAGAAAATCATGAATTTCCACTAAAATCTTAATTTGAGAAATCCAAAGTACTGTTTTTATTAAATCGTTATGAAAGATGAATCTAAATATAAATTTTGAAGTCTCTAGCTCTTTTCTGTTGCGCCAATGATTTTTTCAGAAAAACGTCCAAATTCCGAAAATGACTTAAGTTATCGAACTGATATTCAACACACATTAATTTAGTATTATTCCTGACATGCTAGAAAAGTTTTAGTTCATTTGCTTGATTTTTAAGGTATTGCGCAACATTTATGACGTCAGAGCTAGTTACAGCAGACTGGCTGGCACACAATGGAAACTGATGTGAATTTACTACAGTGTGAGTAGGCTGCTTCCCTACACTTGCTAGGTCGTAGCAAATGACGTAGCTGAAGGCTATGCTATCGTCTCGGCAAATGAGAGCGTATTTGTCAGTGAACCATTCCTAGCAATGTCGGCTGTACAACTGGGTTGAGTACTAGGAAGTCTCTCTAGACCTGCCGTGTGGCGGCGCTCGGTCTGCAATCACTGACAGTGGCGACACGCGGGTCCGACGTATACTAACGGACCGCGGCCGATTTAAAGGCTACCACCTAGCAAGTGTGGTGTCTGGCGGTGACACCACATTCCTCCCCCGCAAATCGGCGAACGGTTGTGTTATAAGGCTTCCCCCATGTTGACGTATGCGACGAGGTGGGGAGCCTAACAACAGGCGAGGCTGTGCCACCCGCAATAGATAGCGGATAACGCTTGGATGGTGGCAGATGACGTCGAGGAAGACTTCCTGACAACAAAAGGAAAATTACTGAACGAATCTACCACAACCAACCATCGAGCATTCCAGAATGGACCAGCAAAATCGATGTGTAAGCGTTGCCAAGGGGAAGTGGCTTTCGGCCATGCAAAGAATTTCCGCGGCGGTGCGGATTGTTGTTCGGCACACGCCATGCAAGAAGAGCACATATTCGTAATCGCAGCATCGATTCCGAACCAAGTACAGCGCTGACGAGCAAGTTGTTTCGTTCGCACTATACCCCAATGTCCTTGGTGGAGAAGCCGTAAGATAGAGGACTGTAACGAACGTGGGACCACGACCCTGGACTGATCATTATCAGAACACAACAGCAAAACACCACGTCGTACAAAAAGTCTCTCCTTGTGAGCAAAAAATCGGCGAACCAACGGATCCTCGATCCGTGACTTTGACAAGGGCCATTGCATGGCAACAAAACGCAGAACGGTAGCAAGGACAGGGTCAGCAGCTGTGGCTGTGGCTCTGAAACGATTCGACCACGTCATCGGTTTCCGAATCAATGAACAGGCAAGCAAGTTCGGAAGAATCGAATGCTCTATCCTCAGCAACAGGCAAACGGGACAACGCATCGGCGTTTCCGTGCTTAGCAGTGGATCGATACAAGATATCGTAGCGGTACTGCGAGAGGAAAATAGACCAGCGAATGAATTTCTGCGCTGTACGTGGAGGTACAGGCTTGTTCGGATGAAAAAGCGATGTCAAAGGTTTGTGGTCTGTGATGATGGTAAAGTGACGACCATACAAGAAATCATGAAACTTAATAACACCAAATACGAGAGCCAAGGCTTCTTTCTCGACAATGCGAATAATTTCTTTGCGCAGACGAGAGCAATTTGGACGCAAAGGCAATAGGACGATCAAGCGATCCATCCTTGTGCGCAAGCACAGCACCGATCCCGAAATCCGATGCATCTACCATCAACAAAAGGGGTTTCTGGGGATCGAATGGCGTAAGGCAAGTATTAGAAAGCAACGCCGCTTTCAACTGGCGAATGGCGCGTTCGCATTCCGTCGTCCAGACGAACGTAACACCCTTACGGCGTAAGCGATGCAGCGGAGCTGAAATGGAAGAGGCATGCGGGACATATCTGTGATAATAGTTAATTTCTCCCAGCACACTCTGTAGCTGCTTCAAATTCTGCGGCGAAGGCAAGTCTTGTATGGCACGGAGGTGCTCTGGACTAGGATGTATGCCTTGGGCATTGATGACATGTCCCAGATAGGGTAAGTACCGAGCAAAAAACACACATTTGTCCTTCCGCAAGCGAAGACCATTCTACATCTACATCTACATTTATACTCCGCAAGCCACCCAACGGTGTGTGGCGGAGGGCACTTTACGTGCCACTGTCATTACCTCCCTTTCCTGTTCCAGTCGCGTATGGTTCGCGGGAAGAACGGCTGTCTGAAAGCCTCCGTGCGCGCTCTAATCTCTCTAATTTTACATTCGTGATCTCCTCGGGAGGTATAAGTAGGGGGAAGCAATATATTCGATACCTCATCCTGAAACGCACCCTCTTGAAACCTGGCGAGCAATCTACACCGCGATGCAGAGCGCCTCTCTTGCAGAGTCTGCCACTTGAGTTTGCTAAACATCTCCGTAACGCTATCACGGTTACCAAATAACCCTGTGACGAAACGCGCCGCTCTTCTTTGGATCTTCTCTATCTCCTCCGTCAAACCGATCTGGTACGGATCCCACACTGATGAGCAATACTCAAGTATAGGTCGAACGAGTGTTTTGTAAGCCACCTCCTTTGTTGATGGACTACATTTTCTAAGGACTCTCCCAATGAATCTCAACCTGGTACCCGCCTTACCAACAATTAATTTTATATGATCATTCCACTTCAAATCGTTCCGCATGCATACTCCCAGATTTGCAGAAGTAACTGCTACCAGTGTTTGTTCCGCTATCATATAATCATACAATAAAGGATCCTTCTTTCTATGTATTCGCAATACATTACATTTGTCTATGTTAAGGGACAGTTGCCACTCCCTGCACCAAGTGCCTATCCGCTGCAGATCTTCCTGCATTTCGCTACAATTTTCTAATGCTGCAACTTCTCTGTATACTACAGCATCATCCGCGAAAAGCCGCATGGAACTTCCGACACTAAATACTAGGTCATTTATATATATTGTGAAAAGCAATGGTCCCATAACACTCCCCTGTGGCACGCCAGAGGTTACTTTAACGTCTGTAGACGTCTCTCCATTGATAACAACATGCTGTGTTCTGTTTGCTAAAAACTCTTCAATCCAGCCACACAGCTGGTCTCATATTCCGTAGGCTCTTACTTTGTTTATCAGGAGACAGTGCGGAACTGTATCGAACGCCTTCCGGAAGTCAAGAAAAATAGCATCTACCTGGGAGCCTGTATCTAATATTTTCTGGGTCTCATGAACAAATAAAGCGGGTTGGGTCTCACACGATCGCTGTTTCCGGAATCCATGTTGATTCCTACATAGTAGATTCTGGGTTTCCAAAAACGACATGATACTCGAGCAAAAAACATGTTCCAAAATTCTACAACAGATCGACGTCAGAGATATAGGTCTATAGTTTTGCGCATCTGCTCGACGACCCTCCTTGAAGACTGGGGCAACCTGTGCTCTTTTCCAATCATTTGGAAGCCTCCGTTCCTCTAGAGACTTGCGGTACACGGCTGTTAGAAGGGGGGCAAGTTCTTTCGCGTACTCTGTGTATAATCGAATTGGTATCCCGTCAGGTCCAGTGGACTTTCCTCTATTGAGTGATTCCAGTTGCTTTTCTGTTCCTTGGACACTTATTTCGATGTCAGCCATTTTTTCGTTTGTGCGAGGATTTAGAGAAGGAACTGCAGTGCGGTCTTCCTCTGTGAAACAGCTTTGGAAAAAGGTGTTTAGTATTTCAGTTTTACGCGTGTCATCCTCTGTTTCAATGCCATCATCATCCCGGAGTGTCTGGATATGCTGTTTCGAGCCACTTACTGATTTAACGTAAGACCAGAACTTCCTAGGATTTTCTGTCAAGTCGGAACATAGAATTTTACTTTCGAATTCACTGAACGCTTCACGCATAGCCCTCCTTACGCTAACTTTGACATCGTTTAGCTTCTGTTTGTCTGAGAGGTTTTGGCTGCGTTTAAACGTGGAGTGAAGCTCGCTTTGCTTTCGCAGTAGTTTCCTAACTTTGTTGTTGTACCACGGTGGGTTTTTCCCGTCCCTCACAGTTTTACTCGGCACGTACCTGTCTAAAACGCATTTTACGATTGCCTTGAACTTTTTCCATAAACACTCAACATTGTCAGTGTCTGAACAGAAATTTACGTTTTGATCTGTTAGGTAGTCTGAAATCTGCTTTCTATTACTCTTGCTAAACAGATAAACCTTCCTCCCTTTTTTTATATTCCTATTAACTTCCATATTCAGGGATGCTGCAACGGCCTTATGATCACTGATTCCCTGTTCTGCACTTAAAGAGTCGAAAAGTTCGGGTCTGTTTGTTATCAGTAGGTCCAAGATGTTATCTCCAGGAGTCGGTTCTCTGTTTAATTGCTCGAGGTAATTTTCGGATAGTGCACTCAGTATAATGTCACTCGATGCTCTGTCCCTACCACCCGTCCTAAACATCTGAGTGTCCCAGTCTATACCTGGTAAATTGAAATCTCCACCTAAGACTATAACATGCTGAGAAAATTTATGTGAAATGTATTCCATTTTGTCACAAGACCTGAAATAATGTTCTGAGATTGGCTAAATGTTCGTCTTCTGTCTTTCCGGAGATCACAATATCGTCCAGATAGTTTGCTGCAGTTGGGACCGACGCACAAACAGTTTGCAGATATTGCTGAAACAATGCAGGGGCGGATGCACACCCGAATGGCAGTCTTTTGAATCGATACAAACCAAGATGCGTGTTAACCACCAAAACGCTCTGGGATTCGTCGTCACTGGTATTTGCAAGTACGCATCTGCTAGGTCCAACTTCGAAAAATATGTACCCGGGCACAGTTTGTCAAAAAGATCTTCCGGGCGGGGTAAAGGAAAAGTTGCAATCACTAGTTGTGGATTCACTGTAGCCTTGAAGTCCACACAAAGTCTCAATTTTCCGGAAGGCTTTGGCAAAAATTACTAAGGGTGATGCGCAGAGAGAAGCCTGCACACGTTCAATCACATCTTGCGATTCCAAATCATGTAATGTTCTTGCGACCTCATCACGCAATGCGTGGGGAACATTGCGCGCTCTGAAAAATTTCGGTTGCGCGTTTACTTTCAGTTCCAAATGTGCTTTATAGTTCTTAGCACAACCTAGGCCTGGTGCAAAAATGTCTGCAAATTCCTCACATAGACGAGAAACACTGGCTGAAGGCACAGTCTGGTTCACTGATAGGACCTGATTGACTATAGACAAGTTAAGCAACTGAAATAAATCCAAACCAAACAAGTTTACTGCAGAAGAAGAACGAAGGATGTAAAAAGACACAAGTTTTGTTTGTTCCTCGTATGTTGCAAGAAGGCTGCACTGTCCTAACACAGGGATATTTTGACCGGAATAACTATTTAACGTAACATTTGCGGCATGCAACGGAGGTGTGCCCAGTTGTTTGTATGTGTCTTTATTGATCAATGAAACTGCAGCTCCGGTATCGAGCTGGAATGGGACCACGTTGCCATTAATGTCCAAGTCGACAAAAAGTTTATTGTCCTGCGGACGACAAGAGCGACTGTCTCGTGCAATGTGAACAGACACTGGTACAGAAGCACTTGCAACTTGACGCGATTTCCGGCGATGTCGACGCACACTATTTGTGGGACGAACACAGTCACTGTTAGAAAGAGTGGCACTGGGCGGAGTGGAATGAACTGCATGAATTTTCTTGGGCGACGGTTCACGAGCCTGAGTATTCTTGGTTCGATTCCGATTCCGGCGCGAAGCAAAGGGCCTGGAATGGTTGTGAGTGTCCGATCTAAGCTTTTTCTGGAAAACGCTCTGAACATGTCCTTTTTTATTACAGAAAAAGCAAATAACGTGGCGTGACGGGCAATTTTCACGCGAATGTCTAGTTGCACACCGCGGGCATGACTTTAGCACTGCATGTGCCTGCTTGCGCGGCACATGTAGCCAAGAGCTTGGCGGCAGCTGCATGGATGGGCGCGAGGGCTGTTTACTGTTCCATGCAGCGCGCCCGGCAGGCCGGTTAACGTGACACACGGCTGGCGAAGTTGCAAATGATTTCTGAGCAAAGTCAAGTGTGTCTTGCCGATCCAATATGTCCATCACTTGTTGAAGGTAGGGATTGACTAGTTTCAAAATCTGTTCCCTTAGACAAACATCAGAAACGTTCTGTGCAATTGCATCACGTACCATTGTATCTGAATAAGGGAGTCCACATTCACACTCAAAAGCACTAGTAAGGCCTTGCAAAGTTGCAACCCACTCCCGATTAGTTTGACCGGCCGTACGTTTGGTATGAAAGAACGTATACCGTTTGGCAACTACATTGACTGATTCTATGAAATATGCATCTAATGCAGACAAAATTTCGTCGTAGGACAGAGTTGCGACGTCGCATCGGGGAAACAATTTCACTATCACTCGGTACGTCTGGACACCTATACACGATAATAAGTGAGGCTGCCGCTCATTACCTTTAATTCTGTAGGCGGCGAGATGGAATCCTAATTGGCGTGACCACTCCGTCCAGCTTTCCAGTGCCGCATCAAAAGGACGAAAAGGTGGTGCAACAGCATGTTGTGGCTGCGGTAGCGGTGGAGCAGCAGCGGCCGCATCATTTTGCATTGCACGAGCTGTCCAAGGGCATCCAATAACGCCTGCGTCTGCAGATTCTGCAAGCGATAAAATTCGGACAGTACATCTGGAGATTGTGGCGAAGCCATGACACAATGAAATCAGTCTAGCAACAAACACAAGATCCTCGGCGCCGTGTGAAGTGTTGGCAGAAGAGCCAACACCGTGTTGCTAGAGGAGGCCGAAATGCACGCGTTTAATTACACGCAGACTGGCGTGAGGTCTGGAACAGTTAAGGGAATGTATAGTAGCAAATAAAGTACGTAGTGGATGTAATATTTAACTTTAATCCACAATTGTAGGATATCTCTCGTTGCTGTACATGCTTCACAATAAATATCAAATGCTATGGCGCCTTGCTAGGTCGTAGCAAATGACGTAGCTGAAGGCTATGCTAACTATCGTCTCGGCAAATGAGAGCGTATTTGTCAGTGAACCATTACTAGCAATGTCGGCTGTACAACTGGGGTGAGTACTAGGAAGTCTCTCTAGACCTGCCGTGTGGCGGCGCTCGGTCTGCAATCACTGACAGTGGCGACACGCGGGTCGGACGTATACTAACGGACCGCGGCCGATCTAAAGGCTAGCACCTAGCAAGTGTGGTGTCTGGCGGTGACACCACAAGTTTACTTCGCTACGGCTGCGACTCAACTAGTCGCGAGATGGGGATGCGGCTCGTCCTCTGCAGAAAATATCCAGCCTGGCACCTAAATGGGCAATTCTTACCTCGCCATTGAACTCTTTATAATGCCCATCCTCAGATACATCAGTTCTGGAATTCGACTTTGATTTTGCAACTATCATTGAGTGTGTTGATGTGTATTATGATTCTGGCTTTGAGTCATGCTAGATACTTTTTCTTAACTTGGCAACATGCTACGAAAAGTAACAATTGCAATCGCAAGAGAACCGACACGTCAGTAGTAACACAGAAGGAACAGAAATTCACAAATCCGCTGCATAAATTGGGAGATTAGTGGAAAGGAAGCAGGGACTGCAGGATAAGCACAAAATCAAAGTAATGTAGGTGAGTGAACAACAGGAAGATAAAATGGAAACAATAAGAAATCTCGGAAAACTAGTAGGAAGCGGAAGACAGTAAGGCAGAGAACAAAGAAGAGGCGGTGGGAAGTAAGATTAGCTCGACAGTGCAAAACAGATTCAAAAGAACGTTAAGAAGAACATAGGAATTGGATCAGAACGAGAGAGAAAGGAAACAGGTCGGAAGTAGAAGTAACACGAGAAGAAACAACAAATAGGAAGTGAAGCCCGGAGTACTGCAAGAACAGACAACAAAGTTAGTACGCGAGACTAATATGAGAAAACAACGAGCATCATGGACGAAGAAACGGGTAATGAGACGTATAACACACTCAAACTGGAAGACGGCATAGAAGCAAGAATGAAATCAACCTGACTCAGAATGATGTAAGCAAAACACTAGTAACGGTGAACATTAGTCGTGTAGCCTCACAAATTAAGTTATTAGAACCCCGCCCGTATTTATAGACGGCGGAGACAGTTAATGCACTTCTGCAGAAAGTGGCAGCGGAAAACGCTGGGAGTGTGTCGAGTTACGAGTTTTGAATGGATGTAGGATCAGAAGCCGGCACGATGGTGCCAAACGTCCACAGACACAGGTACCGAAGGTTTTAATCTAGGAGCTGCATTGCAATACAGTTCAATGGATGGGACATTTTAATGACTGGCCCATTTTAAGTCAACATAAATTAGCGCATTCGGATGCCAAAGAGCGATTCCTTGCATTCTGTAACTACAAAATTGTCTGTAAGAAAATTTCGCTCTATCCATATTTTAGGACGGCGGGGAAAAGTAATTTGGCACTTGATATAACCATACGAAACTTCGATCGTCCAGTCATAAATGAGGATTCTTTGTTTGCTCTGCGAGATAGGTAATTGTAACGACAACATATGAAAAATACTGCAGCGCCAAAGAAACTGGCATAGGAAAGCGTATTAAAATTCAGAATACGGCTCTGCGGTCAGAAACGAGCATATAAGACAACAAGTGTCTGGCGCATTTGATAGATCGATTACTGCTGTTACAATGGCAAGCTATCAAGATTTAAGTGGGTCTGAACGTGATGTTATGGGCGGCGCACGAGCGGTGGCATACAGCATCTCCGAGGTAGCTGTGAAGTGGGAATTTTCCCGTACGACCATTTCATGAGTGTACCGTGAATATCAGGAATCCGGTAACACATCAAATCTCCGACATCGTTGCGGCCAGAAAAATATCCTGCAAGAACGGGACCAACGACGACTGAAGAGAATCGTTCAACGTGAAAGAAGTGCAACCCTTGAGCAAATTGCTGCAGGTTTCAGCGCTGGGCCATCAACAAGTGTCCGCGTGCGAACCATTCACCGAAACATCATCGCTATGGGCTATCGCAGCCGAAGGCCTACTCGTGTACCCTTGATGACTGCTCGACACACAGCTATACTCCTCGCCTGTCCCGTCAACACCGACGTTGGACTGTTGATGACAGGAAACATGTTGCCTCGTCGGACGAGTCTCATTTCAAATTGTATCGGGAGGATGGACGAGTACAGTTCTGGAGACTACCTCATGGACCTTGCATGTCGCAAGAGACGGTTCAAGCTGATTGAGGCTCTGTAATGGTGTGGGGCGTGTTTCGTTGTAGTGATATTGGACCCCCCGATACGTCTAGATACGACTCTGACCACCTGCATCCATTCATGTCCATTATGCATTCCGACGGACGTGGGCAATTTCAGCACGACAAAGCGACACCGCACACGTCCAGAATTGCTACACAGTGGCTCCAGGAACACTTTTCCCCGTTAAAAACTTCCCTTGGCCACCAAACTCCCCAGACATGAACGTCATTGAGAATACCTGGGATGCTTTGGAACGTGCTGTTCAGAAGAGATCCCACCCCCTCGTACTCTTAAGGATTTATGGACACTCCTGCAGGATTCTTGGTGTCAGTTATCTCTACCACTAAGTCAGACATTAGTCTAGTCAACGCCACGTCTTCAAGTGCAATGGAGAGCATTATGAACAAGTGGATGGAGTGGCCATGGGATCTCCCCTTGCTCCAGGGATCGCGAATCTTTATATGGAACACTTTGAGGAGGTGGCACTACAAACTGCTCACCGTAAACCCAGGCACTTCTTCCGCTATGTGGACGACACTTTCGTGATTTGGCAGCATGGCAGGCAGGCACTGGAGGAGTTTATGGACCACCTAAACGGCATACATGAGAATATAACCTTCACGATGGAAGTAGAAGAGAATGGCTGTATTCCATTCCTGGACATACTGATCAGGAAGAAAGCGGATGGCACGCTGGGCCATTCAGTATATAGAAAAAAGACACACACAGACCTGTACCTCCATGCAACCAGCTGCCACCATCCGGCGCAACGCCAGTCAGTACTGACCACCTTGGTGCATAGGGCGCACGTCATTTGTGACAAAGAAAGCCTCTCAGACGAATTACACCACCTAAGAGAGGTATTTCGGAAAAACGGGTACAGTGAAACACAGATTGGCAGGGCCTTCAAGAGGAGACAGGCTGACAAAGTTCAGGAAGAGGAAGAGGAAGTTAACAAGAGACTCGCCTTTCTTCCATATTTGGGGCCCACATCAGCCAAAATCGGGAGGCTATTAAGAAAATCTAACATAAATACCGTCTTCCGACCACCGCCGAAGACGAAAGAGCTGCTGGGCTCAGCTAAAGACCCACTCAGACTAAACACACCTGGTATATACAACATTGCCTGCGAATGTGGTGTGCAGTACATTGGTCAAACGCAGCGCTGCATCTCAAAAAGGTGCGAGGAACACATCAGGCATGTTCGACTTGGACAGATAGAGAAATCTGCTATAGCTGAACATAGCATCAAAGAAAACCACACCTTTGACTTCGAAAACACCAGGGTGCTATGCCGAGCCGGGAGCTATTGGGATAGCGTCATTAAAGAATCAATAGAAATACGGGTCCACGAGAACCTTGTGAACAGGGACGAAGGCTATCAACTGAGCGCGGCCTGGAATCCAGCATTAGCCGCAATACGCCAGGAACGCAACAAGAACCGTCCAGCTCACGAGACGCAATCAGAATGCTCTGACGGAGACACGAACGGCGCACCCGCTTCCCCCTCCACCTCGCCCGCCGGCTCCTCTGGACCCAGCCTCCCGCGGCCAGGTGGTGGGGGGCACACCGCAGGTATAAAGGGACCGGCATCCGCAAAGTCTCGGCACTTCGCCAGAAGATGATGAGTATGTCACTCGTCGAAACGTCGCTGTTTGAAGACACCGCCACCCGGCTGGAAGCCCGAGAACTCTTCACCTACTTATCAGAAGATTCCCAAAGAAATACGATTCTGGCCGGATGTCGCCAAGTGTAACCTCCTCACACAAAATTTAATGAATGAAAATTGACCATGAACCCACAATAATATTAATTAAATAATGAACCATGAACCGAATGTAACATCTCAACAGAAATAATAATATCTGGTAAATTTTATAAGGGCAGCAGCGCTGACCTTTGGCCCTGTATTCTGAATAAAAAGCAAAAATTCTTACCTCAATAAAAACTGCATCTGTATCCGCTCTTAATTATACATTCTTCGACACAGCTTAGTGCAATGCTGGCCTATATTTTTTTTTTTTTGGATTCTTGGAAGCAATGATAATGCATTAGAAAAATTCTTTAAATTGAAATGAATGCTTTTCTTTAAAAGAGTTACTTTATATTATAAAAATTATTATTGGGGCATTTTTTGAACAAATTAAATTACAATTAACATACATTATTAAATATGCGCAAGGCTGCTTCTTTACCTTCTACAACAATACTCATCCTCCAGAGTCCTGACCAGAGTGCGAGCAGAGCACACAGCCGACACATGCCGACTCCCGCAGACTGCTATCGTCCACTCCCTACTAAAGCCGACCGACTACTACTGTAACCGACTGACTACTACTGTCGACTCGCGCAGACTAGCGCAGACTCGCGACAAGCAACAACTAACAATAAACTACTCTCTGGTCAGAGAATCTGTCATGCTTCGCCCATCGCCGGCGAAGCATACTCCTTACAAGTGTCCATAAATTATCTTTACAAACTAAGTTCTTAGTACCCTTAAATGTATACTAGATATTAACAAAAGGTTTTCAGCATGTGATAACTCAAAATTTATTTCCTCGTTCATGCACGTCCATGTGTGCACCCTTAGTAGCACCATTAATGTACAGTCGAAATTCCATTTCTCTCCATGTTCAAATGCATTGCGAATGCGTGTCTTCAAATCATGTAGGTCTCTAACCATGGTTGAGTACACCAGATCCTTTACAAAACGATTCAGGAAGAAGTCTAGTGGAATGAGTTCAGGGATCGTGGCAACTATCAAATTAGACCATCTCGAACATTCCTCCTATCTGGAAACTTTTCATCTAGAAACTGACGGACATTTAGCGACCACTGGAATTGTGTCCCATACTGGTGGAGTATATCAGGTTGCAGAAGTTCCAATTCTGGCACAGCAGGCTCTTGTAATACGTGAACACCACCGTCAATGGTGGAATCTATGAAACAGAATGGACCATTGATGCAATTGTGCATCAGTCCGCACCAAAGATTGACCTTAGGACTGTCTCCTTCCATTTCACTTGTAACGTGAGGATGCTGAGAATCCCATATACGAACGTTATGATGATTCAGTTTGCAGGATACATGAAACATTGTCTTATCTTAGAAACAAATCTTTTGTTTGTGTCAGTCTTTCCTAGCATATTCACTGCAGATTGTTCGTACTGATGTTTATCCGTGGGCTTTAATGGATGAAGCAGCTAAACCTTGTATGGATGTAGCCGTAGCATGTTACGCAAGACATTGTGAACTGTTTATCGTCTCATTTCCAACTCTCTGGTCGCAATATTCAACGATTTTGTCGATCTCCTTGCAAACGGCTACCGTATCCTGTCCACGTTGGCATCTGAAACAGATGGGCGACCTGTCCCCTTTTTGTGGGCAACACTACCTGTTTCCATAAATGACGTATGCCAAACAAGAATAGTTGGCTGAGACGATGGTTGCCTTCCATACTGTGTTCGAAAGTTTCTTTTCCCTTGGATATCACACTGAGCGTCCACGGTTTTTCAGGTTTTCGAGTTCAATTTTCCGTCTAAACTGCGTCACCTGGAAGGTAAACAAAAACTTTATGACTTACCTAATCACATGTAGAAAACCATTTGTTAACACGTAGTGTAGCATTAAAATTACTTAAGTCTTACGCTATAGAGATAATTTATGGACACTCTGTACTTCTCCTTTTTCATAGTTTGTTTAAATGCGCTTCAAGTAGGGCGCCCTCTTGCTCTTGTAGTTTCATGTAACGTAATGCGATGTGAAATTCACTCTGATGTTTAAGTTTACGACCAGTGAAGAGTGACTAGAACTTGACAATAATATTAACTACAATCTCTTTGTATTCTAGCTACTTTTCAGGAACTGAACGAGGTATGACGACTGTGTGTTGGAATGATTTGGGGGAGGGGACCAAACAAAAAAATGGTTCAAATGGCTCTGAGCACTATGGGACTTAACATCTGAGGTCATCAGTCCCCTAGAAACTAGAACAAGTTAAACGTAACTAACCTAAGGACATCACACACATCCATGCCCGAGGCAGGATTCGAACCTGCGACCGTAGCTGTCGCGCAGTTCCAGACTGAAGCGCCTAGAACCACACAGCCACACCGGCCGGCCGCAGTGAACTGCTATCACTCCTATGAGCGAGAGATGCTATGAGTTGTTGCTTTCTTCAAGTTATTCGCTTTTGTAATTATGTTATTTTATGATATGCGAGTCCTCATCTCTTTCCTTTGCATTAGACCACATAAAAGTGTGTGTTTTGCGATTGCTTCTTAAATGCTTTTCGAAGCAGACACCGTTAGAAACTTACCGTCTGGTCATTACTTACTTCTTCGGCCTATCAACAGAAAATCAGGACTTGCTCGTCAGTATCTATGACAGTGGTGGAAGAAATATGAAACACACACACACACACACACACACACACACACACACACACACACACATGCACACACACCTTTGAAGCTTTTAGTTTATTACTATCATTATAATCACTACTGTTGTTATTATTTGATACATCGTTGGGTAGTGGCCGAGCGGTTCTAGGCGCTTCAGTATGGAACCGCGAGACCGCTATGGTCGCAGGTTCGAATCCTGCGTCGGGCATGGATGTGTTTGATGTCCTTAGCTTAGTTTAAGTAGTTCTAAGTTCTAGGGGACTGATTACCTCAGCAGTTAAGTCCCATAGCGCTCAGAGCTATTTGCACCATTTGAACCATCGTTGGGTACCTGGGAAAATTTCGTGCATTTCATTTATGGAAGCTATAACTGGAATCTTATGCTTTTCTCGAGTGGCAGCGTTGTACTGAATATTCCAAAACAAAAGATGTGTTTCTAAAAGTCACGAATTATGCACACAACAGAAAAGTTGTTCACATTATAGATAAGAGCATCATATATGTGCTATGCTACGCAACCCCTTTAGCCAAATATTACTCATTCTACATCTGTTTTTCAAAAGCACTCCCAGAGTATTCTGAATGTCGTTACGCTATAGCTTGCGTCGAGGAAGTTTAATTCAAAAACTCAAAGTTGATATCCGTAACTCCTTACTTGAAAATGGAACAAAATACAACCTATAAAAAGTTCGATGTATGTAAAACGCAAATACGCACTTCAACAAATGTAATGTTTACATCGCCTTTTCCACAGATAGGAGAACAAAATAAGTAGATAGGAGAAAACTAAAGCTCAATTAATGGACTCCACTGTACAGTAGTATAGATAAAGTATTTCCTCTTTGGTTTCTCGTAAAACAGCGTGGCCTGTAACACAGTACACACAAATGCTGAATAAGTCAACATGTGTTTAGTATTCGGTGCATGTCATAACAAGGCTGGAGTTGCTGGTCGTGATTATGTTGCTAGTTATCCTAGTCAGCATCATCCAGAAAAAAATGTGTTTCGTCGGCAGGAGCTGCACCACCTAAAGTTTCTGTTATTTCATCATAGTTGAATTCAGGCGTCCACATATTACTTTAGTTACTGAAGTACCTTTTCTGGACGTTGTACCCTCCCGAGAAGTACGTGTGCAGTAGGTGGGCAACTGCATCGTTCTCAGTACATGGTCGTTGATGTGCAGCCCGATGACGGACTGCACCCCTATCATTATTCATTAACAGAACACGAGTATCCTGAAGACCTCTTTCTGTAGATGCAGTTTTGTGAATGGTTCCAACAATAATAGGAATCCAATAACTACTAAATAAAAACTGTAATGGCCTGATGAAGTTGTACTCACACTTGAAGGTACAACAACCACAATGGGTTTGAAGGTAATCCACACGTCACCTAAGTCTCTATACCATATCCCCGATCTTCAGCTGTGCTGTGCACGGTAAAGCTACTGCCGCGACTACGGCAGGGCCGGCGTGTGCTTGACATTCAGGTACATGGCGACGTGATACGCCCGCCATCAGCAGCAGCCGCTGGCGTTTACCAAGGAGCGGCCCCAGTTGCAGCCATTGCGGGCATCCAGAGAGGGCTTAGAGAGAATCGTTGATGAATTGAAACTGACTTTAAACTTGAAAGGTGGCTACACTGAGCCACAGCGCCAGAGATTGCGCCAAAGAGTATTATTCAGCCGCCTCCACTGGCAGTGCTTATCGAGAAGTCGTGGTGGAGAGTTCTTATCGAGAAGTCGTGGTGGAGAGTGCCTGTTGAGATGTAGCAGTGGTGAGTCGTTGTTGAGAAGTTCCCATGGAGAGTGCTTGTTCAGAACTAGTAGTATTGTTTTGATGGGCTAGACACCAGATGTTGTTGGGTTATGGATGCTGTAATGTGCTTTTCGTCAATATATGTGAAGGTAAAAAAAATTCCTTTTTTTTATTTACTTCAATGTCTTAAACAATAATGTCTCTTGGTCACAGGTTCAGTCAACAAAGCATCTGGCTTGTGTTCTTGTATTAGACTGTATTTCTGGTTACTATGTGCAATTATAGTATTTCTGTTTATTTTTTTTAATTACTTCAGTATAAATGGTATTTAAAATATCTTGTCGTATTGAGGAAGAACCGTGTCAGATGTGTACGTTGAATCACACTTCCACACACAGAACAGCTACACTTGTGTTTTGTTGTTTCGTAGGTTTTATACTTGCTGGGGACTTAATTAATTAATTCTGTCAACGGAAATTTTCTTTCATTCTTTGTTGTTGTTCTATGCAGTCAGATTGCGTACAAATACTAATCAGGGCCAACCGGTTACGAGACTGCGTAATCGTACATACAGCTACTAAAAATATTTGCATTATATTTAATTAAGCCCCTATGCACGTGGCGACCGCTGCTTCGGATCGTCCCTTGGAATTCTTCTGATTGTATAAATAGCAGACAGTAGTATTGTTGTAGTAATTCGTAGTTTAGTAATTGTAGTCTATATTGCATGTGTGGATTTGGTAATTGTCACTCTTCTAATGGTATTTTTTGCAGAATTTAATTTTTGTTGTCTTGTATACGGGTTTGACAATTTTGTGCAATTATGAAGGTTTCAATTGTTCGTTAATCGTGTTTGAGGGAAGCATTTCGTTAGAATGGTATTGTTGGGGATAAAGTGTCATTGTGTATAATTTACGTATAGTGACGAGTTTTGTATGTTTTGTAAATGATTACGCGATCGATGAAAAAGGCAAAAATGATGAATAGTGAGAATGACGAAATTGTTGACGTGGCGAACTCGCCAACACAGGAGAACCGAATGATGAATAATGAAGTGGAAAACAATTTAATAAGTCGGGAAATACTTCAAAATTTTTCACAATCAAAAAATTTTCAGAATACGAGATTAACGACAGAAGAAATGGAGCAGTTGATGAGTGCAATATTAAATTTGGGATCACGGTTAGACTCACAAATAGGAACAGTTAAAACCAAGATGGAAGCAATGGCAACACGGTTAAGCTCACAAATAAGGACATGTTTCAAAAACATGAATGATGAATCAAGGAAAGAAATTAGAGAAGAAGCACAACCGATTTTGAATGCTCACAATAATAGTTTAATTTCAATAGAAATTAGACAAGAGGAACAGGACAGAGAACAGGAAGAAAGAGATCGCGCGATAGTACAAAAATTTTCAGAGTTAAATTTACAACGTGCACACGATAAGGAAGAAATACTTGAAAGAATTGAGGAATCCGTACCAAATGATAGGATAAATAACTTAACACAACAGTATGAACAGTTAACTACTAAATGTGACAATACCAAAACCCGAGTCGCGACACTTACGGAAGACGTAAATAAACAGAAAGAAAAAATAGGTGACTCATCGGAAAGAGTTGAGGAGATTTCAGATAAACTGACAAGTCTTAGTTTAAATGGGGACAGAGATTCAGATGATACAGCACCATTGCCATTTGCAGAAACCGAAGAGTACCAGAACATAAATAAGCATGTTGAAAATCAGGGAAAATTTAATGATTGCATTAAAAGGGAATTTGAGGCATTACGAAAGCAAGTCAAACATATTGAAAGCGAAATTGTAGGAAAAGACAGCAGAAGAAATTTAGAATCACAGATAGCAGAGGGGTTTGAAGAAAGTAATTTATTTCATTTACGAGAAGCAACAAGAGAGCGCCAGGCGCGCGAATTTGATAATAAACGACATTGGGACAGGGACAGATGCGGTAGGTCTTTGTCGCCACAAGGAGAAAACTTTGACTATAAACACTTCTTAACTGTTCAGAAATTTAAGATCTTTCGCAATTCTAAGAATGACATACATCCATGTTCATGGTTAGATCAATTTACGTACGACTTCCACCAAATTGGCCACTAAGTCACAAACTGGAATTTATGTGCGGCTATTAAAGTCCTCAGGGGATTCACTACGCTAAGTGAATATGTGCCGTAGCGTGCACAGGGCCCCGAGCTGTAGTGGTGCTATTTCCCTTTTAGTTTTCTGCACTGCTGCCTACTCTTTTACTATTCTTTGCATCTATTAAAACAACTCTTCAACTATCAATCTATCTAGAGAATCGGTAAAGAATAACCGGATATGACTATTTTACCCAAAAGTGATTTCGGAAATTACCGTTTGGACTTACTGTATCTTCAGTAGCATTCATTCGTAGTTTAAACGAAATTTTACCTGTTTATCTTCGTGATAATATTACTGCATATGTTGACGATATTCTTATTGCTAAACGTTCTTGGAATGAGCACAACAAAATTTTGGATTCATTATTACGTGTTTTTGTAAGAGTTAGCATTACAGTGACCTTGGAAAAATCTGAATTTGGTCGTTCTCAGGTGAAATTCCTTGGCCATATTATTTCTACGGGAGGTATTCTTCCTGATCCAGAGGAACTAGACGCTATTCGTAATTATGCTGTTCCTACTACAAAACGTGATGTTCATAGTTTCCTTGGTGTCTGTAATTTTCTTAGACGCTTTGTTAAATTGGACGATTTGACCACACCTCGTTTATGTGAACTATCTGGAAAGAATTCTAATTGGTGTTGGGATGAGGAAGCTCAGTCAGAATTTGAACAACTTCGTGATGCCTTGGCAAATGCAAATTATGTCAAAAGGCTAAGCCGCCAACTATTACTCACAGAGCACCGTTGTTTCCTATCTTTCCAGCGAAATTAAAGGAGATGGCTGCAGTCGATTTGTTCGGTCCAGTGGTTCGTTCTACTAATGGTTTTGCGTACATTTTGGTAGCAGTGGAATTGACATCAAAATACGTGTGTTTTACACCTTTACGCAAAGCAACAGCTCGTTCAGTATCTAATGCTTTCATCAAACATTTTCTTAAAGAAGTGGGTCATCAGATAATGGATCACAATTTCACTCTAAAATTTGGCTTCGTACTCTACGGCGTCGTAAGATTAAACCAATTTTCATTTCACTTTTTCGCCCTCAATCTAATGCTTCAGAGAGATGGATGAAGGAAATCAATAAATTGTGTAGACTTTATTGTCATCAGAATCACAGAGCTTGGGATCAGTATCTTCATATTTTTCAAAACATTCTGAATGAACTCCCTAATGATTCAACTTCTTTATCGCCTATATTGATATTAAAAAATAAAGCACAGACAAATCTCATTTCTGAAATCGTTCCTTTTCCACCTTCAAGGAAACTGCGGCATTCTGAAGTTGTCAACCTGGCTCTACAAAATATTGCATCTGCGGCTGCTAGAAGAGAGAAATCAGCTAAACGTCCTGGTCGTTTAAAAACCTTATCAGTTGGTCAAAAGGTGTTAATTAAGTCTCATCGTTTGTCTCACGAAGGAAAAGGCTTGTGTCGCAAATTTTTTCTGCTTTATAACGGTCCATATAGAGTTCGCAAAATTATTCATGATGACACTGTCGAAGTAGAAACTCTTAAATCTCGGCGCTCTAAGGGAATACATCATATATCGAACGTTAAAATTTTTGTGGAATGACATACTTTTGAGACATCAACAGTTATACGTAAACATGCAGAGAATACAAGGATACCGCGCCGTGTTCCGGTGGTGGCACATACTCAAGGCAACAGTCAAGTCTGCGTGCCGCACAAGGTAGTCGTTGACCGCAAACAATTACTTCCTACGTCATGCGTACCTACAGCTGATCGAGCGCTCAGTGCGAATGCACAGTCTAATTTCTCTGATTAAATTCAGTATAAAGCTATAGTGACTTGATAAATTATGTTATTAACGTTCAGTATTTTTCAGGATACAGTTGTATAAAATTTTTAAGAACTTCAGGTAAATTCTGTGTGTCTCCGACGTTAAGAGAACTTGCTATGGAGAAAATTTCAGGAAGAATGTAATTTCGAAGAAAAAAGTAATAAACCAAAAAGGTAACTGTTAATTGAGTTTATTTTTCAGGTACGTACTTTAGACGTAATTTGCTGCTCGCGATTACGTGATTCATACTTTGTACTAAATTTCATGTTCTATAAATTTACTTACGTGCTTGCGTACATTAACTGATTTTGACAATGATTGATTAATCAACAGGGTTGTTACTTGTGTATATTATGATCGCTTGGCTGCTATGCTCTTTCACTGACATCATATTTTTTTATGTGCCTGCTGTGCTTATTTATTTGAATTATAATTGTCACATGATTAATTGTGCTGATATGGTTATGTATGTAGGTTATACTTTGTGATGCATCTGCTTGCGCCTTCATGTTTACTTATTAAGCTTACATATGAACATTTATTTGCTTATGGTGATATGATGCTAATGACCTGTTTATTATGTAAGATATATATTTGCTGCTTTGCGTATGGATTGCATATTTACACATTTCTGTTTTGTTGTCATAACTACTATTTAATTTGATATATAGAAATGCTGATATATGGTCTACGAACATGGAGTTTAGGTCACACTATGGTATTAATTATAGATTGTTTGCTTGGCAGAGCCTCGTTGTAGGGATTGTGCTGCATCCACTTGTTGACATTCTGTTCTCCACTGGTATATTTACTCGCTATTGCATGTTTTGCTTACGCTCAGTGCCTTATATTTTAAGATAAGAAAATGAACTGCTATAATTCTACGAACGACATTGGTACAAGAAACTTCATTGAAGTCACATGAGCTGGAGGTTTTATGGAAGCTGTATAAATTTATGTTACTGGGAAGGAAGCTAACGACATGACACACCAACACTAGGTTTAGACCATTGACAGTTATTACACTGCATTCTTCGTGAGAAATTGAAATAGCAAGTGACACTTGACACAACAAATACTCCACATGTTTGCTTCTGTTTTGCCATGATTCTCGAAGTGGTGTACACACTGTGAAATATTATGATCATTCACACTCTGTAATCGTACTTACTTACAGAAAGTTCTTCGAACTAAAGGTTGTTAGAGGTCATGTATGCATTTCTTTTATTTTATGATGGACAAGGTAACCATAATGTATTTTATAATTCATAATAAGTAGAAAATTCGGCTCAGGTGGACTACACAGAGGTTGTGTGTGGACATTGTGTCTTCGGATTGCATGGGATGATGAATTGAAGTTTGCACTAGGATTTTATCTGTACTTGTTCGAGGAGACTGACTAGAGGAAAGAGTTGTTATGGAACTGAAATGATATTGGTAATAAGGTTTATATGTATCGACATATTGAAGAGGTATTATTGAGGTATTGAGATTATGTGAAGTTGATGATTATTGGAGTTTTGGTGGACAAGAGGTAAGGTAAATGATATTGATGATAAGGTTTATATGTATCGACGTAAGAGGTATTATTGAAGTATTAAGATTATGTGATGCTGATGATTATTGGAGTTTTGGTGGATAAGAGGTAAAGTAAGTGAGAAGCACATTTTTTTGTTGGTTTATATGGAACAAGGAGGATGAAGATAGCAGACTAGAACTCTCAAGTAGAAGGAAGATTGTCTACACACACACTTTGTTAAATCAATAAGCAGTATATATATTTATTTTTGGAGAGAGGAAGTAATTGCATATCTTGGCACACTGACAGTTGTTCAGAAACCGTACATTTTGATTTGCCTTGGCAAACATTGGTCTTGACATGATGACTATGACGTTGACTAACTATTATTGACTGTTATACACTGCTGCCAGTACTACTTGATACACATGTCGAACATCAAATCTTTGACAGAATTGCATTTACACAGTTAACACTATTCAATTACACAGTAGCACTTAATGTGGATGAAAGATGAGTGAGTGTGTTTCGTGTCTTTTCCTTTCCTAATCCCAAATAATTGGTACCGACCTATCTCCTAAATATTATTTTACTTGTTTGTTGTGGCTTGCACTGACACCCATAAATATTATAGGTTTACTGGTATTTGTAATAGGTAATATGACAATTATCTGATATCAATTGTGTGTTTATTATAATTTGTATGTTTAGTGTAAGAGCATTGAGAATAATTTTGTAAAAGCAATTGTGTGTGCCTTCAAACTATTGTACGTGCGTGCACCTGCTCAACATTACTGGGTGCCACTGATGAACTGCTTCTACTGAAATGATGTCACTTGTTGGTGTCTGCACCTGCTCAACATTGCTGGGTGCCACTGATGGAGCTGCTTCTACTGAAATAATGACACTTGTTGGTGTCTGCACCTGCTCCACATTACTGGGTGCCACTGAAGGAACTGATTCTACTGAAATAATGTCACTTGTTGCTATCTGCACCTGTCAACATTACTGGGTGCCACTGATGGAACTGCTTCTACTGACATAATGTCACTTGTTGGTGTCTGCACCTGTTCAACATTGCTGGGTACCACTGATGGAACTACTTTTATTGAAATGATGTCACTTGTTGGTGTCTGCACCTGCTCAACATTACTGGGTGCCACTGATGGACTGCTTCTACTGAAATGATGTCACTTGTTGGTGTCTGCACCTGCTCAACATTGCTGGGTGCCACTGATCGAACTGCTTCTTCTGAAATAATGTCACTTGTTGGTGTCTGCACCTGCTCCACATTACTGGGTGCCACTGAAGGAACTGATTCTACTGAAATAATGTCACTTGTTGCTGTCTGCACCTGTCAACATTACTGGGTGCCACTGATGGAACTGCTTCTACTGACATAATGTCACTTGTTGGTGTCTGCACCTGCTCAACATTGCTGGGTGCCACTGATGGAACTACTTTTATTGAAATGATGTCACTTGTTGGTGTCTGCACCTGCTCAACATTACTGGGTGCCACTGATGGACTGCTTCTACTGAAATGATGTCACTTGTTGGTGTCTGCACCTGCTCAACATTACTGGGTGCCACTGATGGACCGATTCTACTGAAATGATGTCACTTGTTGGTGTCTGCACCTGCTCAACATTGCTGGGTGCCACTGATGGACTGCTTCTACTGAAATGTCACTTGTTGGTGTCTGCACCTGTTTAACATTGCTGGGTGCCACTGATGGACTGGTTCTACTGAAATGATGTCACTTGTTGGTTTCTGCACCTGCTCAACGTTACTGGGTGCCACTGATGGAACTGTTTCTATTGAAATAATGTCACTCGTTGGTGTCTGCACCTGTTGACCATTGCTGGGTGCTACTGCTGGAACTGTCAACTACTTGTTTATTGAACTATGGAAAGCATTTTATGTGAATATTTGTATAAACTGAATTTTTTGTGTATTTACTGTTTGTGAAATGTTATGAGACTATTACCTACACCTATTTGACATTGCTGGTGCCATTGATTGAATGGTACTTGTGTAAACTATTATCTAAAATCACATGTATGAAAGCATTTGTATTCCTTACTGTATTTTATATATTAGGTTATGGAACGGTCAGTGCAAAGCCAAAATTTTATCTAGTTATGTGATATTTAATTAATAATATTATCTTTTATTTTTGTTTGTGTTTTTTGGACGAATTTGGTGGTATTTTCACCACCAATGCTGGCAAAAATACCATCAAATTCTGGCCCGTGGGGGAGGGGCATATGAAAGGTGGCTACACTGAGCCACAGCGCCAGAGATTGTGCCATAGAGTATTATCCAGCTGCCTCCACTGGCAGTGCTTATCGAGAAGTGGTGGTGGAGAGTTCTTATCGAGAAGTCGTGGTGGAGAGTGCTTGTTGAGATGTAGCAGTGGTGAGTCGTTGTTGAGAAGTTCCCATGGAGAGTGCTTGTTCAGAACTAGTAGTATTGTTTTGATGGGCTAGACACCAGAAGTTGTTGGATTAGGGATGCTGTAATGTGATTTTCGTCAATATATGTGAAGGTAAAAAATTCCTTTTTTTATTTATTTCAATGTCTTAAACAATAATGTCTCTTGGTCACAGGTTCAGTTAACAAAGCATCTGGCTCGTGTTCTTGTATTAGACTGTATTTCTGGTTACTATGTGCAATTATAGTATTTCTGTTTATTTTTTTAATTACTTCAGTACAAATGGTATATAAAATATCTTGTCGTATTGAGGAAGAACCGTGCCAGATGTGTACGTTGAATCACACTTCCACACACAGAACAGCTACACTTGTGTTTTGTTGTTTCGTAGGTTTTATAGTTGCTGGGGACTTAATTAATTAATTGTGTTATCGGAAATTTCCTTTCATTCCTTGTTGTTATTCTATGCAGTCAGATTGCGTACTAATACTAGTCAGGGCCAACCGGTTACGAGACTCGTAGCCGGACATTCAGCTACTAAAAAAATAAAATGTATTTGCATTCCTTATTTAATTAAGCCCCCATGCAAACTACGTACATATTTAACAACAAGAAGCAGATGATGACACCGTAAGCTTATTGTGGCTCCTGAATAGGAGGAAGAAGAAGAAGAACAAGAAGAAGAAGCAGAAGAGTAATATATTTTTGTGGCACGTGATGGTATCAACATTTTGACTATCAGGTATCTTGTAAATGAAACCATAAATCACACTATTTCAGATTAAATGTGTCAATTTTCCCATCTTTTACAATTCATTAAAAGACTTTTTGTATTTGTCACACTTGTATAATTACTTATTGTTGCACACGATGGAAGATTATGTAACCCATCATTCCTTACTGACGTACGTCTGTCTGAGACATCTTCATGAAAACGTTATTTGTAATGATTAACTTGGCTTGACCGAGACCAGGACATTGCTTTTCTGCTTTCGCTTATAATATAAAATGCCCGGGAGAAGGACTGTGTGAGAAACTAACATCGTCGATTTTTTCCCTTTTATCGTGTATCAGCATCCAATGTCACCCTTTCCCATAACCTAAGCACTGTTAACTCAGTGATGTATGAATGTGTGGCAAGTTAGGAGTGCATGTGCGGTCATGGAATCAGTATAGCTTTCTTGATCCTCATTATAGAAGTGTGGGAATGTCCAGTTGAATGTTTAGATTTCAAAAATGGCTTGATTGTAACCAAACCGGAAACAACAGTTTGTCCTGCTAGTTTTATATGTTCATCTTGCGACTGGTCAGTCAGGCCAACATGTAAAGTGTGGAACTTTCAACGGAACTCTTGTTTCAATTTATGTTCAGTTGACTGGTGGGGTCCAACGACCTAGCCGCAGTGGTAACACTAGTTCCTGTCAAGTCGCCAAAGTTAAGTGCTATCGGGTTAGGTTAGCACACGGATGGGTCACTGTCCATGTCCGCCGCACTCAGCCCTTGTGAGGCTATCTGAGGAGCTACTTGATTGAACAGTAGTAGCTCCGGTCACGAAAACTGACAATGGCAGGGAGAGCGGTGTGCTAACCACATGTCCATCCGTATCCGCATCTAGAAACGACCGTCAGCTGAGGATGACACGGCGGTCGCCGGCCGGTGTGGCCCAGCGGTTCTAGGAGCTTCAGTCTGGAACCGCGCGACCGCTACGGGCGCAGGTTCGAATCCTGCATCGGGCATGGATGTGTGTGATGTCCTTAGGTTAGTTAGGTTTAAGTAGTTCTAAGTTCTAGGGGACTGATGACCACAGCTGTTAAGTCCCATAGTGCTCAGAGCCATTTGAACCATTTTTGAACCTGTTCAGACGTAATAAACTGGTGGGAGGCTGAGTAACGGGCATTGACATTTGTAGCATCCACCTAGATGGACAAAGCATCCACCTGGATGGACAAAGCTTTTGGCGCCGCAGGGTCGTTTTCGTGACGATTGGATGGTGGCCACGCCCATTCAGAGAGGCTGCACCAGACCACAGCGTTTGTAATTATTAAAAGATATTGGATACAGTATGTAAGTCGCGGTCTGACGGTGGGGAAAGTAACTCGTGCTGTTCTAGAGTGCACTTGACCTAAAACTAGTCGTTTTGTTTCATAATGTAGGTGAGCCGTTGAAAGGTGGCTACACTGAGTCACAGCGCCAGAGATTGCGCCAGAGAGTATTATTCAGCCGCCTCCACTGGCAGTGCTTGTTCAGAAGTGGTGGTGGTTAGTGCTTTGCTGAGAGGATGTTGATAGCTGTATTATTGGAAGCCACGTCGTGTGCATTTGTTTTGATGGGCTAGACACCAGATGTTGTTGGATTGGGGATGTTGTAATGATCAGAGTGTACTTTTCGTCAATATATATGAAGGTAATAATTTTTTTTATTTTTATTTCAAATGTCTTAAACAATAATGTCTCTTCGTCACAGGTTCAGTCTACAAAGCATCTGGCTTGTGTTCATGTATTAGAGTGTAATTCCGGTTTCTATGTGCAAGTATAGTATTTCAGTTTTATTTAATTAATTCAGTGTAAATGGTATTTAAAATATCTTGTCTTTTTGAGGAAGAACCGTGCCAGATGTGTACGTTGAATCACACTTCCACACACAGAACAGTTACACTTGTGTTTTGTTGTTTCGTAGGTTTTATAGTTGCTGGGGACTTAATTAATTAATTGTGTTAACGGAAGTTTTGTTTCATTCTTTGTTGTTATTCTATGCAGTCAGATTGCCTACTAATACTGGTCAGGGCCAACCGTTTACGAGACCTCGTAATCGGACAAACATCGACTAAAATTAAAAAATATTTGCATAATATTTAATTAAGCCCCCATGCACCGTCCGCAGCCATCTTGTAGAAATACGCTGCCGGAGAAAAATTAGTACACCATGAAGGCGATTTTGATCAGATGATGGCTTATGCTACCTGGGGGTGATGGATGTACTTAATAATGGTTGCAACGTCGTCCACCAACAGTGTAGTGCCATGGCTACCATAGCTTCCGCTTAATAGGTTGGTTCAATTGGCTCTGAGCACTATGGGACTTAACATCTATGGTCATCAGTCCCCTAGAACTTAGAACTACTTAAACCTAACTAACCTAAGGACAGCACACAACACCCAGCCATCACGAGGCAGAGAAAATCCCTGACCCCGCCGGGAACCCGGGCGTGGGAAGCGAGCGCTTAATAGGAAATGTTCACAGCCAGAAGAGTCAGTGTGGTGCAAAAGTGTGAAGCAAGCAGCCAACGATGCTCTGGAGACGCACTCGTGCTTGCTAGAGTCAACAGAATGAGTCTGGAAGGGGTAGAATTGTGACCTTCCGAGTGGCGGGACAGACCTTTCGGAGAATTGCCACACAAGTTCGGCATGCTGCGTCAGTTGTTTAACGGTTCTCCTATTGGCCACGTGAACAATCTCATACTCGTAGACGAGGTTCTGGGCGTGCACGCAGCACAGGCGCCTACCAGGATCATCATATTGTAAGGGCAGCAGTGGTAGAATGTAGATCCGTCACAGCGCAGATAAAAGAGATTGTGAGCCCAGACGTGTCAATACGAGCTATTACGTTCCGGTTATTAGCGGTGGGATTATGGGACGCACACCTCTCGTCCGTCTTCCACTCACACCGTAGTGTCGATGTGTTTGGCTCGACTGGCGCTGTAAGATGATCACTTGGTATATGAAGTAGCACCCTGTGGTCTTCAGCGCTGAAAGCAGATTCTGCCTGCACGCAAGTGCGACGTAGACCTAGTGAGAGCTGTCGCACGAGGTGCATCCCTCCAAGACTCACTGGCAGCACCCCAGGCCTAATGGTCTGGTGTTTCTGGAGGGTACGCTAACCAGCACTCGGTAAGTGCAGAATCTTGTTAGACCCGTTCCTTTGCCGTTCTTGCAACAGGAAGATGCGTTGTTCCAACGGACAACGTTTGCCCACTCACTGTCCGTGAAACTCAACGTGTTCTGCAAGACGTGTAGCATCTTCCCTGGCCAGCACGATCTCTGGACTTGTCTCCAATCGAACTTGTGTGGGATATGACGGAAAGAGAAATGATTTGTGCGATTCGTCAGCCTACAACTCTCATAACTATATCCTCATGTCGAGCAGGCGTGGCATGCTGTATCCCAAGACAGTATTCGTCATCTGTATGACTGACTGTATGCCAGAGTCAGAACTTGCATTGCTGCCCACTGGAGGCTTCACCATGTACTAATATCGGTGTTTCAGCATAGTTCGATACCTGCTACCTCAGAACAGCTTGTGCTATTGACCTGTAAATGTATTAATTTCATGTAATCCGTGTGCACTGTTGTAACAATAAATCTTGGGTGAACCGGAAACTTTGAACTGAAACCTTTAAAATGGCGTACTAATCTTTTTTCCGCAGTAGTTTTCGCGATGATTTAGCTGCGTCTTCTACCTCTTTGATCACTTTACTTGTTCTGTTATATTCGCGTCAGAGTGTTTCTTGTGTAGAGAACGAGAGGAAGTTAGGGCGCGGCACGATGCCGTTGGAGAGTTTTCAAATGCAGCGCATGGGTTGTGTGGCGGCTCTGTGCGAGCGAGTGACGTGGGGTGTGATGACAGGGGCTGGAGCAGTCGGCTGTGGTACATTCAGTGCGGCTGTCACTTGGGTAGCAGCGTGGGCCGCTTTGCGACTGCTAGAGGCTCTGTCAGCATCCTGAAGAGCATCTCAAGGTGCTGCTGTGGAAGTCTGTGGCGTGGAGTGTTGTGGAGAACACAATGAGTTGATAGCTTTGTGGTGTGCTATTACGAGACTCATGTCATTTTCTCTTCACGGTGGTACCATGCGGCCATGATGTTATTTCCAATTGGTCCTGAGAGCTAAGCCATGGTGCGGTGTCTATCTCCTTCCGGGTTCTCCAGGAACCGTTGACACTTATCGTTCTTATCATACTGTTACCTTGCCCTGGTTAAATCTGAAATCCATGTAATGTGTTCGCTCTGTTGTCAAGTTTGAACAGTGTCATGACCACATCACAGTAGCTATCCTGTGTAACAGACACCATTGTATGTTATTATTTGGAACCAGTGTCTTAAGTTATCTGGTTTTTAATTTATCGTTATGCTATAAGTTGGTCGACTGCAATTACTATTTCGCTATTTAAGATCTGCGTACTGTGGCGACTGTTAGTTACAGAAATTTGCTATTTACTTCAAGGCCCTCATTAATGTTCCTCTTTAAGTGTCTGCTTAAATTGAGTGCCTTGTAATATTGCAAATCGGCTTCTATAGGCAGGTTCCAGTTTGAAAAGTGTGTGCGTGTGTGTGTGTGTGTGTGTGTGTGTGTGTGTGATTAATGTAATTTAGTATTTGTTTACTCAGGCTTTAAATTTTGACACTTGTTCACTAACTGAAGTTATGTAATTACTGATGATTCCTTTTAAATCTGTTCACTGTACTGAACTTTGCCATAACGTCAGTTACGAGGTGAAGTAATTTATATGATACACACATCAAAAAAAGTTTTGCATCACCCCAGTTCCCAAAACCCCTGTAGATAGACGTTGACTGTGGATATTACATCACAGACACCGTCCCTTTGACTGCTCAGAGATGTCACTAAACCCGCCCAAAGTTGTTAACAACCATGCATGAGCAGCGCCTGTTAGCCGATCAGTTCCAGTCATTCTACCAGGAAGGAGGTACACGGCTCGTGTTGTCTGTAGTTCAACCATGCCTAGACGGTCAATACCGCTGTTCGTTAGCGCCAGCATTGTTACTTTGTGCCAGGATGGGCTCTCAAAAAGGGGAGTGTCCAGGCGTCTCGGAGCGAACCAAAACGATGTTGTTCGTACATGGAGGAGATACAGAGAGACAGAAACTGTCGATCACATGCATCTCTCAGGCCGACCAAGGGTGACTACTGCAGTGGATGACCTCTACCTACTGATTATGGCTTGGAGGAACCGTGAAAGCAACGTCACCATGTTGAATAATGATTTTAGTGCAGCCACAGGACGTCGTCTTACTACTCGTACTGTGAGCAAAAGACTGCATGTTGCGCAACTTAACTCCCGACGTCCACGACGAGGTCCATCTTTCCAACCACGACACCATGAGAGCGGTACAGATGAGCCCAACAAAACGCTCAGGATTGGAATCACTTTCTCTTCAACGATGAGTGTCGCATATGCCTTCAAGCAGACAATCGTCAGAGACGTGTTTGGAGGCAATCCGGTCAGGCTGGGAGCCTTACACACACTATCCAGCGAGTGCAGCAAGATAGAGGTTCCCTGCGGTTTTGGGGTGGCATTATGTGGGGCCGACGTACGCCACTGGTGGTCATGGAACGCGCCGTAACGGCTCTACGATACGTCATCCTACGTCCGATGGTGCAACCATATCAGCAGCATATTGATGAGGTATTCGTCTTCATGGACGACAATTCGCGCCGCATCGTGCACAACTTGTGAATGACTTCGTTCAGGATAACGACATCGCTCGACTACAGTGGCCAGCATGTTCTCCAGACGTGAACCCTATCGAACATGCCTGGGATCGATTGAAAAGGGCTGTTTATGGACGACGTGACCCACCAACCACTGTAAGAAATCTACGCCTAATCGTCGTTGAGGAGTGGGACAATCTGGACCAACAGTGCCTTGATGAACTTGTGGATAGTATCCCGCGACGAATAAAGGCTTACATCAATGCAAGAGGACGTGCTGCTGGGTATTAGGAGTACCAGTATGTACAGAAATCTGGACCACCACCTCTGAAGATCTCGCTGTACGGTGGTACAACACACAATGAGTGGTTTTCATGAGCAATAAAAAGGACGGAAATGAAGTTTATGTTCCAATTTTCTGTACAGGTTCTGGGACTCTCGGAACCTAGGTGATGCAAAACATTTTTTGATGTCTGTAGCTGTAAGTTCATATCAGCTTGATCAAGTGGAAATACTGTCACCGGATTACATCAAAATTTCGTAAGCACGCGTACATTGCTCCACTCAGGACTGAACCTGTACATCAACAGGGTCAGTGATTATATAGTTCTTAAAGAAGGCATTTGAAACTTGACACTTTCTCCTTCACGGTGCTATAGTCAGTGTTTAAAATTTGGGGTTGCAGTTTGGTTTCGTGTGGATCACCATCAGATTGTTTAAGTGCTATTTTTTGTAGCGTAATGTCATCGGAAATTGTAATATGAAATACAGAGCATGTGTTCCGGGAAAATTCAAACGCCGTTTCGGGTTTTAATAGTGGAGTTTGAACTGCAATCTAATGAATTATTTTAAGCTAAATATTTAGTTTAATTTCGTTCCAGCACCTCACCACAATCTTTCCGCTCATACCTCTTCTGTACATAATCCATGTGGTAATTAAATTCAGTTACTAAAGGAGTTACGTAGCTAAATTTCACGTACGTAGATTTTATCGGTTTTCAGCTTATGAGGAGAACACGGCAAGTGCCATAACACGATTTCGCAGCAACGTCGCTCAGTAGAAAAGGGGTCAAAAGGAGCGAACACGTCTCTCTCAGATTATACTCGACAGTTTCCGTGAAAATGACAATGTTTTCGAGGTACTTTATATGCCTTTTAGCGAGTAAATACATTAGTGTCCAAAATTAAAGCCACAAACCGTTTTTTCCCCGTCCCGTGCCTAATTCGCGGTATAATCCTACAAACTGTCAAAGGAAGTCTGTACGAACGTGTCTTCACGGAATATGGCATTCCGGTCGACGGACAACCACGCCAACACGACGTCAGCGTACCTATCAAACGGGGTAATCTTTGCTGGGTAGTCCTACGTACACAGCCACTGTGCACACCGTCACACGTGGTGCAGCATGGTACAGAGAAGACGCCTGCCAGGCTCTCTGCACTGGAGGGCCATAGGAAGAATAAAAGCAGGGCAATCGCAAACTGATGAAGCCCGATGGCTTAATGTGAATCATTCTGTTGTTTTTAGGTTGTGGTGACAGTTTATAGAGACCGAAACTGTATCCCGAAGACCAGCGTAGGGGCGACCTCGTTTGACATCAGGAAGAGAAATCACTATTGGGCTGTAAAGGTGCAACTGCCGTCTGGCCCCGCAGCATCCACTGGACGTGGTGTATCGAGGCAAACACTGTACAGAGGGCTTCAGCAGAGTGGCTTTTACTGTCGGAGACCTACTGTATGTGTACCTCTGACGCGTCTTCGCAAAAGGGAACGTCTAGAGTGGAATCGTCAACATACCACCTAAAGCGAGGAAGAATGGGCAAATGTTCATTCCACAGATGAGACCCAATTTGATCTGGATAATGATTTCCGATGGATTCGCATGTAGACGGAACGTGAAACATGATTTTGGGACACAGACATTGTGGAAAGGCTGATATCGAGGAGGGTACGTAATGGTGTGAGGAGGCATTAAGTTGACCACTCGAACTTCTCTTCATGAAACTGCCCAGGGGAGCTGGCGAGGTTTAACTGCTGTCAGCAATCGTGACGAGATCTTAGGACATCACGTCCTGTTGTTACGAGATGCTGTGGGCCCAGACTTCGTATTGATGGACGATAACGCTCGAACTCATTGAAAACAGGTGGCTGATGTTTTCTCGGAAACGCATGGCATAGCCTGCTCGCTCCCCCTGTTTGAATCCCATGGAGCTTGTCTGAGATACACTAGAGGACAGGCTGCATCACGACAGCATCCACCAACCATTCACCAGAACTTGCGAGCAGCTCTGCAGGAGGAGTCCGCGTTATTGCCTGAACATGAAATTGATGACATCATTCACAGTATGTCCAGTCATTGTCAGGCCTGTATTGCTGCCAAAGGTCACACCCTGTACTGAGCGCATTAACCACTTTTCAGAATGTCCGTGAAAATCCGTTAATTGAAAAAAGATCTACCGTTATTTTTGTTTGCTACGGTCGCAGGTTCGAATCCTGCCTTGGGCATGGATGTTTGTGATGTCCTTAGGTTAGTTAGGTTTAACTAGTTCTAAGTTCTAGGGGACTAATGACCTCAGCAGTCGAGTCCCATAGTGCTCAGAGCCATCTGAACCATTTTTTTAAATTTTTGTTTCAGTTGTCTATACTCTGTGTTCTTTACACTGTTTCTATTTTACTACCACCGGTTTACTGTATTGCGGAAATATAAACGCAACCTTGCAAAAGTTCTGTTTGTTGTTTTATTTTTGAAACCCGATTGTTATTTTTATTCTTGTTTTTCATTTTCGTACCCATGTCTGCAGACGATTGGTGCACGAATGCTTTTCAGTGTATACTGAAATAATGTTGTTCTTATTCCTCTAGTAACTGTATGTCTGGTGAATCATTTAAAAACAATTAATAACGGAGAAAATTATTTTCCGGTCGGGGTAGCCGCGCGGTCTTGGGCGCCTTGCCACGGTCCGCGCGGCTGCCCCCGTCGGATGTTCGAGTCCTCTTTCGGCCATGCGTGCGTGCGTGTGTGTGTGTGTGTGTGTGTGTGTGTGGTGTGTGTGTTGTCCTTAGCGTAAGTTAGTTTAAGTTAGATTAAGTAGTTGGTAAGCTTAGGGACCGATGACCTCAGCGGTTTGGTCCCATAAGACCACAAATTGCCGGAAAATTATTTGAAATTGTTTTCGATGAAATTCCTGAAGTCTATCTTGATTCATAATTAATTACATGTGCCCAGTTTTCGGCAAAGTTATTTGTTATGCATCATTTGCACAGAAATTATGGCGCACGCATGAACTGCTCACCAATGCTAACGATGTTTATTTCCCAGGAGTGGCCGAGCGGTTCTAGGCGCTACTGCCTGGAACTGCGCGATCGCTACGGTCGCAGTTTCGAACCCCACCTCGGGCATCGATGTGTGTGATGTCCTTAGGTTAGTTAGGTTTAAGTAGTTCTAAGTTCTAGGGGACTGACGACCTCAGAAGTTAAGTCCCATAGTGCACAGAGCCATTTGAACCATTTGATTTTTGTTTATTTCTCGAGTGAGATTCACTTTTTTTTGTTTTGATTGTTTCCAGATCCCTAATGTCCTGTCCATCATATGATGTGTAATTGAGCACATACGATTATTCCACTTCGTGTATGCAACAATGACCTTGTGTGTGCATGTTTCTATGCTTATTTGTGGCGGTGTTCGTCTGAACCTCACTTTACTGTTACAACACATAACGATTGGTTAGAAGGAAAGCAATGGTATGATTCACCGTCCTCGTCGACGACGAGGTCATTAGAGACAAAGTGCTTGGGGGGGGGGGGGGGGGAAGGGCAGGGGGGGGGGGATTGATGGGGAAGGAAATTTGACAGTACTTCACTTAAACTATTTAGGGGAACTTTCGAAAAACTAAATCTAGATTGCCCTACGCGGTATAAATCACCGTAGTCAACAATGTGTATTCAGTGTATTACGACTGTACTATCTCACTCGGATTTGAAACATCAGTCACGATTTTTATGTCACAGATCTCATATACGACATTTTGCGGCAGAATGCCTGCATACTTCTGCAGTGAAATTCGTTCCGGTTGACCTATTCAGATATAACGCGAGATACTGCGGTCGTAAAAAAGAGTATTGCAATATCACTGTACGAGCAACTGTTCCTCAGTAACGTCAGCAGTGTCACTCCTATTGTGTGCAGACAGTGCATCGCTGCTTACGAACGTGATCGCATCTAACGCACCCGAAAGAAACTGAATACTTTGTGACTCTGCACAGCGAACTACCAATGCGTAGCGAAAGGGCCAATAAGCACGAAATCAAATTTTAACGATACCGCCAAATCGAGCGCGCGGGGAAGGAAAAAGGTCAAAACGAATTGAAAAAGTGCTCGGCACGCAGTTACCCGGCTCTAGTACTTTGAGCGCGGCACGCCGAAAGCTAAAAGCCATTCCTGGAGAAATATGGCCTGCAATTTGGCGTCGGAACAAGGCGGCATGCGAGTTAGGCGATGCCAACCGTGTCGCGCCGGTCATCAAACGCACTCGGCGCTGCCACGCCGCCGTTTTGGACGGCTCCGGGGCAAGCGCGGCTCGTAAAGCAAACACTGAAAGGCTGCGGTCGCCCTGCCGGGCGGCGGCCGAGTGTGGACGTATGCGTCCGAGAGCGATACGGCCGTTGTCAACGGCGCACGGCGAGCTGGGCGCATTATTAGCGATATACAAACGCTGGTGCCGCCTTTGTATCGCTGGCAATATGTGTATGTCACCTGCTACTCCAAACACACTGTTCCCGTGTAAACCTTACATGGATTTCATCTGCCGGTGGAAGAATTAACTAAAACAGCACTCAAATGCTTGCTGGGCAAATGACATCCTCCTCGTTAAATCAATCCTATTCAGAGTCGACTGTGGCAACACGACACAGTTTTCAACTGCATGTTGCGATACGTTGGTGATGACATTATGGGTTTGGAATACTGTTGCAGTGTTGTGCTAGACGGCGTGGATGCTGTAAGCTGCGGAATCCAGACGATCGGGATCTGTGAAACGGTACAGGATAGGGGGATCTGTGTGTGGTAAACGAGTGAGGCCAGACTCAATAGAAATATTGACAGATTACTGCATCACAAAACGATTTACCCAAAGCACACGCTGGTAACCTGAAATTATGTAATGTTTAAGTCAAACGCTCTTACTACTGAGGGTATTTTCGTTCTGTCCTTACTACTGCCAAAAATACGTATTTTTTTAGCAGATGTGTTTCGCTTCATTGAGGTAAAGCATCATCATTGGTGACGATTTCTGCTTGGTTTCTCGCCTACACCGGGAAATGCCGTTTACTAGCCCATCTTTGGCGTATTTCTTCATTAGACACTGACACTTGTAGTTTAATTTTTCGTCTCTCTGCAGAACTGTGCGTTTCTTACGTTTTACACAGCAGAACAGCCAAAAATTACGCTACAAATACAAGTGTCTAACGAACAAAGACACCAAAGATGTGCTACCAGACGGCATTTCCCAATGTAGGCGAGGAACCAAGTGGAAATCACCACCACTGATGATGGTTTACCTGAAAAAGCGAAACGCAAACGGTGGACAAAAAACCACACATTTTCTTGTAGGTGTAACGACGTAACGAAAGTACCCTCATGAATTGAAAAACATCTACGGACATACTACTACACAAATGAAGACTCAAACGTCTGTACTATAATTATACAAGGTCACAAAAATTAATGAAAAAGGCCACCGAAATACCTGAAAGACTATGCACTTCCATAATAATTTAGCGACACCAAGGATTCAATTAAAAGATACTGAATTTCAAAACATAAAAGGCGCCAATAGTTAAACGGATAACACAGTTCAAAGGAGGTGTTGAACATTAACAAGAAACATTTATTTTAAAAGTGCCAATAATAATTCAAAATAGTTTAACATTAAAAACTCATTAAAAAGTCTCAATGGTCAGCTTAATTCTAACAGGTTTATACTGACAGGTTAAATAACAATATTTGGTTTATACTAAAATCCTCAGATTGCAACTGACGAACGCCAAGGGGTCGCCCTTACGACCTTTCCTCAGCGACTACGTTCCTAACGGGTCATCATGCTAATAACATAGGAAACACAGAAAAGAATGTTACAACACATACAAGTTCCTTAAAGCAGTTAAAAACCATTTAAAATGAAGAATCCTGCTATGCAACCTTTGCATCGCTACGTGGCTCGAATAAATTTAGCAGTTAATCGTCTAATCGGCTATTATATGGCCCCTTTGACAAACTGGGCACATTACAGTGAGTGGCAGCTCAGAAAAGATCAAGCGGACGCCATTAATGGCAAAATAACTCCCAGGCGGTGCAAAATTTTTTTCACATTTAAATCACTCAACGCACGCAGAAGTTACCACTGACATCCCCTTAAAATTTTAAATAAAGTTACACAGCAATGATGGCGCGCTGACACATCCACCACGGATACTAAATTCAGTTGCCTTTCGCACAAATGGTTCAAATGGCTCTGAGCACTATGGGACTTAACATTAGTGGTCATCAGTCCCCTAGAACTTAGAACTACTTAAACCTAACTAACCTAAGGACATCACACACATCCATGCCCGAGGCAGGATTCGAACCTGCGACCGTAGCAGTCGCGCAGCTCCGGACCGAGCGCCTAGAACCACGAGACCACCGCGGCCGGCGCCTTTCGCTCAACTCAGCTATTATCCAATACAGCAGACAGCAGCACACCATTAACTTGTGCACGACGCGGTCTCCAAGCGGTACCTCATAACAATTAATGTTTCACAACAGCAAAGGAGGTGCCACGAAGGAGACGGCAGCTTTTCCTCTGGCTACTCTTCACGCAGCCACCTATAAAGAGGAAAACACGTTTCCCTTTCATATCAACAAGTTCCTATGTCCAGGGTAACCTTCACGTGTTGGGGCTGTTAGCGAAGTGACCAGCAGTGTCTGGTAAAGCCCAACACTTGACTTTCGCGCTTGTGCGGCGTCTCCGTACTGCCCATCCGGAAGTAGCTTGCTCTCGCGCCGTGCCAAAGAACTCCGAGGGAAGCAACATCGCTGGATTACCCGAAGTACCGATACGAAGGTATCAGTACTCCCCAAGCACATATGATCCCATCATAGACGTTTCACCTCTGTACCCTGTTGCACAACGGCTGCATCAAATATTCTGCCTACAGCATGTGCTAGTACATCAGTAGTAGCTAATAAAAAGGCCCTGGTGGCCACCGGGTTCCTAGCGCGGAATAAATTAAGTAACGTAAGCATAAGACTTTTTGTTATTACAGTAGTCTCTCCCCAATTGAAGGCATTGGTGCAATACCCATATATGTTCACTTATGGCCGAAAATGAGAATTTGCTGTCATCGTATGTTGTCTACAGGAAAATTAAAGAGACCTTTGGAGAAAAGAGAACCACTTGTATGAATATCAAGAGCTCAGATGGAAACCCAGTTCTAAGCAAAGAAAGGAAAGCAGAAAGGTGGAAAGAGTATATAGAGGGTCTATACAAGGGTGATGTACTTGAGGACAATCTTATGGAAATGGAAGAGGATGTAGATGAAGATGAAATGGGAGATATGACACTGCGTGAAGAGTTTGACAAAGAACTGAAAGACCTGAGTCGAAACAAGGCCCCGGGAGTAGACAACATTCCATTAGAACTACTGACGGCCTTGGGAGAGCCATTCCTGACAAAACTCTACCATCTGGTGAACAAGATGTATGAGACAGGCGAAATACCCTCAGACTTCAAGAAGAATATAATAATTCCAATCTCAAAGAAATCAGGTGTTGACAGATGTGAAAATTATCAAACTATCAGTTTAATAAGTAACAGCTGCAAAATAATAACGTGAATTCTTTACAGACGAATGGAAAAATTGGTAGAAGCCGACCTCAGGGAAGATCAGTTTGGATTCCGTAGAAGTATTGGATCACGTGAGGCAATACTAACCCTACGACGTATCTTAGAAGAAGGATTAAGGAAAGTTAAACCTACGTTTCCAGCATTTGTAGACTTAGAGAAAGCTTTTGACAATGTTGACTGGAATACTCTCTTTCAAATTCTGAAGGTGGCAGGGTTAAAATACAGGGAGCGAAAGGCTATTTACAATATGTACAGGAATCAAATGGCAGTTATAAGAGTCGAGAGACATGAAATGGAAGCAGTGGTTGGGAATGGAGTGAGACAGGTTTTTAGCCTCTCCCCGATGTTTTTCAATCTGTATATTGAGTAAGCAGTAAAGGAAACAAAAGAAAAATTCGGAGTAGGTATTAAAATCCATGGAGAAGAAATAAAAACTTTGAGGTTCGCCGATGACATTCTAATTCTGTCAGAGACAGCAAAGGACTTGGATGAGCAGTTGAACAAAATGGACAGTGTCTTGAAAAGGAGGATATAAGATGAACATCAACAAAAGCAAAACGAGGATAATGGAATGTAGTCGAATTAAGTCGGGTGATGCTAAGGGATTAGATTAGGAAATGAGACACTTAAAGTAGTAAAGGAGTTTTACTATTTGGGGAGCAAAATAACTGATGATGGTCGAAATAGAAAGGATATAAAGTGTAGAATGGCAATGGCAAGGAAAGCGTTTCTGTAGAAGAGAAATTTGTTAACATCGAGTATAGATTTAAGTGCCAGGAAGTCGTTTCTGAAAGTATTTGTATGGAGTGTAGCCATGTATGGAAGTGAAATATGGACGGTAAATAGTTCAGACAAGAAGATAATAGAAGCTTTCGAAATGTGGTGCTACAGAAGAATGCTGAAGATTAGATGGATAGATCACATAACTAATTTGGAGATACTGAGTAGAACTGGGGAGAAGAGGAGTTTGTGGCACAACTTGACTTGAAGAAGGGATCGGTTGGTAGGACATATTCTGAGGCATCAAGGGATCACCAATTTAGTATTCGGGGGTAGCGTGGAGGGAAAAAATTGAAGAAGGAGACCAAGAGATGAATACACTAAGCAGATTCAGAAGGATGTAGGTTGCAGTAGGTACTGGGAGATGAAGAAGCTTGCACAGGATAGAGTAGCATGGAGAGCTGCATCAGGCCAGTCTCAGGACTGAAGACCACAATAGCAACATGTTGCAAGCATGAAACATGTCCAAGGAAGCCAATCAGACAAACATATGGAACGGGCTTTTCGATGGTTGCTATTTCGGTCAAGAATGCAAGTCCATGTCTTGCTTTGTCATTGCTCCAAACAGCGGCCAGATTCTGGCATATGAAAGGGCTCTAACGTAGTGCAGACATTTGTATGTACGTAATGTGCAGAATTCTTGTCCCACCTAAAAAAGTTGTTTCGGGTTAACATGCTGATAAGAAGTTTATTATTTCATAGCACAGGTCTTTGAATGCCCCACTGAACAAAATAATGTTCATTGCTGTACGGCATTATTATCACAACTTTTCTATCACGATTACATTGTTAAGAAACCCGAAACTACATCGACTTTTCTTGAGGAAAATACGAAGTGCCTCCGCAAGTTTGATATCAGAAAAAACGTTATAAAGTGACGCTGCCAATTAAATCTCAGAAATATGAAGATGTCTTGAAACTTGGCAAGAAGTATGTGCTAAGCTCAGACACAGAATTCTATAACAAGCCGGCCTGTGATACAACTGTTACGGATACTACATCCACTTCATGAAAAGCAGATGCACAATGACCTTTTTAAGAAAAGACTTTTATTGGGGTATTTCTTTGTTTGTAATTCTCTGACTGATCATAAAACTCAGTATTCTGTAAAGTGGTAATAGTTGTTTCTTTAGTTACTTTTTTATTTCTTTGCTATTCTATTCATAAAACGAAAATGTTTGATGCAAGACAGAGACAAGTCTCTTTTCTGTAGCTCAATAAATGTCATAAAATTTTGGCTATATAAGAAACTTTTAGAGTACACAAAATTTGGCATGATGCAACAACCTGAATTATGATGTACAGAATTTTTATTTGATTGTCTTGAATAACAGCCTGGCGAGTTGAAAAACTTACAACGAGAAATAAAAACAATATTTGGGAATATTTTGTATTTTAAATTAAAAGAAACAAAAACCATAGTTAAAAAAAGGAAAAAACGAAGTATATACATTTTCAAAACACTCCGCAGGAAGGGGAAGTAATTCGTACAAATACATCAAAGCACTGCACTTTCACTTAAAATGTAAAGGACATGTACTACGGTGAGAGTTACTGCTGGAAGAGAGAGTATGTTCCATAGGGTTGAGTGGTGTGGGTAGAAAGATAGAGTTCTGTTAGATAGGAAAACATGAAGATGAGAGAACTTTGATGAATAGTGAGAAATATAGTAGATGGGAAAGACAGAGTGTTTGGAGTACTGTGTCATGAGGGTAGGGCAGTGGTTGGAAGACGAAAGGGATGAGGTTGGATAACGAGGGATAGGACAGAGAAGCCCCGATGTGGAATGCTATATTTGGGGAAGAGTTATAGTTTGTAGAATGGATAAATACTGGAGCAGACCTTAGTGTCTGGGAGGAGTTCATTGAAGTTGCATTGACATAGGTTGTGGGGTGTGTTTAGGTGTTGGGATGGAAGGATGTGTTTGTAAAAGTATGGTGGCATACTAGGGTTGGTAATCAGAGGGGAGACAATGGGGTTATTGTAATCTAGGTTGGAGACAGTATAGGAGATATAGAGGTATTCAACATATTTGGGGATGGATGGAAAATTGATGACGTGGTAGAGGATCCAAGTGGAGGAAGGTAAGCAGATGCAGAAAACTAGATGAAGTGGATGGTATTCGAAGGTTTGGAAGGATGTATAGAACTAGGGGTGGGGGGTGGGGAGACGACACAGATAAATGCAATACTTGCACGTTAGATCAGGGTTTGTATGTGTAGAGAACAGTGGAGGGTGCAATCCCTGACTCCAGCCTGTTAGTAGTTTTGTTCTGTCATGGGGTTTCTGTTGGGTAGTAAGTACATGAGGTTTCCACATTAGTTGCCAGCTGAGGGTTAGCCCATGATATTTTATTGTGTTAGTTAGCTGGATAGGACGGTTGTAATGGCAAAGTAGAGGTCATGGAGGAGGGAGCTGCAGCTGGCTTGTACTATAGCTATTGCCTGGGTTTTGGAGGAGTTGATCTTAAGGAGTCAATGCTTACAACAGGAGGTAAACTGATTTAGGTGGATATGGAGGGATCGTTCGGATTTCTGAAGTGTAGAGCAGTGGGCAGGGAGAGCGATGTCGTCAGCATACTGCAGAACATAAGGAAGAGGATAGAGGACAGTGGGATGGAAGATCTGGGAACTGGTATTGTTAATAGTGACAAAGAGTAGATGATTAATTAGGAAGATTGCAATAAGGTGGACATAGTCAGTCTAAGTGCATATCAGGAAATGTAAAGGGAGACTGGAATGCCATACATGGTCATAGGTCAAGTCGAGAGAGACAAAAACAGTGAATTTATGGGAACTGAGTTGATGGGATAGGAGATAGGTGAGGTACAGCAGCTGGTCACCAGAGGAGAAATTGGGATGGGAGCCACCTTGGTTAATGGAGAGAAGGTGACGTTGATTCAAGTGTTGATTGATGTGGCAGAAGAGCGTGGATTCGAAGACGGTGCTAATTACTGACTTGAAGCAGGTGGAACAATAGGAGACAGTATCAGTAAGAGAAATGTGGGGTTTGAGGGAAAGTAGGATTTTGAATGTTTTCCATTGTCCTGTGGACAAGATAGTGGTGTAAAGGATTGCAAGTATGATGAAAAAGGAGACGCTGCATTCTTTGAGGTGTCGTTATGCAATGCCGTCATTAGTGGGCGATGTGTTGCGTTTTTTGTGGATTACTTGTTTTATGTAGCTTGCTGTATTTGGCGTATTTAATGCTGTTTGTGGCATGTTGTCCAAGTACTGGAAGCTGGAAACCATGGATGAGACGTTGGTATTTGTATGCTAACAGATAATGAAAAGTGAGTAATCAAAATGTGGGTCATTAGGGATGCAGAAGATGTCAGACAGATAGGATGCAAAATGCTTAACTTCACTCAGGTTTTCAGGCGAGGGATGGTTATTTTTGAGAAAGTAATATGATATGGGATTGTTGCCAGAGAGTCGATGGAATGCTTTCTAGTACTTGGAAGAATTAATGGAGGCCTTCTGGCAGCCAATCCTAGCGCTTTTTACGTTTAATAAATTCCTGAAATGTTTCTGTGTTTGCCAGTGGTGTGTGAGTGTACTCCAGCCACAAGAGTGCAATAGGATTATCAGAGGAGTAGAAGGTCCTGTGGGGATGGGGGGAGGGGGGGTGGTGGTGGGAATATATGGTATTGGTAGGAATGTGGATGGATGTAGCAGGAAGAATGTGGCATGAGGGATACTGCCAGGTTGCTGGAAAGACAGGAGGTGGCTTCAAATTTGGGTTTGTATGAATTCCTTGTAAGTAATTCCTCTTGGCATGGAAGCAGTCTTGAATAATTCTTGGATGGAGATTGGGATGGGGTGCACAGGGATGAGATCGTGTGGAGAAAATGGTTGTCACTTTCAGTCAGATTGAGGACTTCTGCTGTGAGGCATGCATGTAGGTTGGGAGACGCTAGGACGAAATCAGGGGTGGATGGCAACAATGTTACCTTACAGGAAGTTCGTAAACTCATACCATCGCTGGAGTCTTGCAGAGGATCAACTATGGATGTTGAGGTCTGCGCTAATTATATAGGTGGGAAAGATACAATCTGTGTGGGTAAGGAAGTCATAGGGGATGGGGTGATTAGGTCAGATGTACATGGTGGCATCGGTAATGGTTAGGATAATGATACAGTGCTCAGTGGGAGAACTGTATAAGAGTTGTGGTCGAACAGGGATGCTCTTGTTGTGGCCTGTTTCAAGCTGACCTCTGGGCAGGCGAAAGGGGTTATGTGTGGGGTGGAGAAAATGAGGAGAGGTTTGGATGATGCAATAGGATTGGACACATGTTTCGTTAAGAATAAATGTATGGATGCCTTGTTGGGATAAGGTATGCATTAAAATGTGTTTACTCGTGGGAAGGGAGTGTGTCATTATAAGGGATAAGACTGGTTTGCATGGATGTCTGAGCAGGCTTCGAGAAGGACGTTGAGGTGGGTGAAGATGAAGTGGACTTGGTTGTGGGAGTAGGTAGCTTGGATGTTGAGCTAGAAGATAGAGTGAGCAACAAGGGAGATATGTTGGAGGGTGTTTGCTATCGGAATGGATGGATGTTTTGGAGGACAGTTGCAAGGAATTTGATAATATCTTCAGTAGTCGGAGTTGGGCAGAGGGAACTGTTGCGATGTGTGGAGGTATCAATGTGATGGATTGGTACGGTGAACTCAGGTTTGGTAGGTTGTGGTTTACCTTTTTGTGATGAGATGGGCGTTACTGCAGGTAGGAGCGGATGTAGTTATGGCACTGTTTAAGAAAATGGGAGGCTTTGTAATGTGGCCAGGTCGTTGGGCTTATAGAACCTATGGTAAAGTGGTCATTTGGTAGCTTTTGGACTGAGGATGTCGGGGTTGGAGAGGATGAAAGTGTGGATGGTAGGGGAAGAAGTTGGAGAAGGAAGAGTTGTATCCATATAGTGAGTGTCGTGAGGTTGATTTTGCTGTTTCTTAGGTGTGGGAGTGGGAGAGATGTCAGAGTTTCTCGAATTATAAGCTTCTGAAGGGCAGAATGGATATGGGCTGGGGATGGAGGGATATGATATTTTTTATTGCTACCTGGGAGCTGCGCATGTCCTTCAGCATGAGTTGCATTTTTCGGTGCAGTGGGGCTTGATAAGGTGATGCTTGTGATGTCATCTGCTGCAACTGGCGGGTGGTGGCATGTGTGGCAGTGGTGGAGGTGCGTGGGAAGTAATGGCTGAAAGAGAAAAAGTAGGGGAAGCTGGGTTAGAAAGAGATGCGTGCGTAACTGCTGTTGTAAGACAGGATATAGTTGGTAAGGGGAATAGATGTAGTGAGCCTGTCAGAGGAAATACAACATGTTATGACAGTTGGAGCACAAGATTGGGGGGGCGGGGGATGTAGATAATTGACGTAGTAGGGTGGTCTGCGATGGCTGTGACTGATGAATCACGCTGACTATGGTGTGCAGCCACCGAAGTGATACTGGGGTTATGATGACTAGCTATTGTGAAGCTGAAATGGTGACAATGTCTCCCATGTGACAGACATGGAAGCAACTATGTCAGGCTTGATGTGGAGGAGGCAATCGAGAGACGGAGGCGGCAACGATGACAAACAGGCAATGAAACGACCGTGACGCTGATAGTGACGAAGACTGGCAGCGAAAATGAGGGCTGGTGACGATCAGTGGCGAGGGCCAAACGTCAATGTGAAGATGATGAGTGACAGCAAACCTGATGATAAGCAGCTAGCACTGCCGACGAAGATCATGACATTTAGTGAGGACAGGTGATGAAGGCAATGACACATAGCGAGGACTGATGGCGAAGGTGATGACATATAGCGAGGAATGACAGCGAAGGCGATGACGATGACAAATACGGTTGGAAACTATTCCCTGTCGGAAGTTAAACCCTAAAAGCAGCCCAGGCAGTTCTTATTCCCGAGAGTAAGAGGAGTCCTGCCCTCGAATCTGTCTAAACTGCTGTTATGGTGGCCATATATAGCTTACAGATGGCTTGTGATTGGTTTGTAATTACGTAATGCTGACGCAAATGGTGCCAACATCTGCACTATTGGCCCCACTTCTCCCATAGGGGCGTAAATATTACAACGATTATCTGTGCCACTTCTCAGCATCAACAGCTCGTGGTCACATTTGAAGTTCTTCTCACACATTTTATATTTCCACAGCTTCTGTAACTACAGATTCCTAGTATCTAGCAACCTGGCGCAAAAGTTTAGTTTATGTGTAAGGCTGCCATTCGCAACCGCATATTTCCGTAGTTCTCCATTTTTAAGATGCCGTTGATGTTCTGTACAGTGGTCGGAAACAGTACGGAACAATAAGGAAGTATACATCGAGAAATATGCTCAGTAATTCACTAAACAGGAATTGCGTAAAATTATAAACAAACCAGCACCAAAGATGGCCACCAGCTGCAAAATTTGAATATAACGCAGGCTTCGGTACTCGAGCAATCACTACAAGCATTTCTTATGATAGGTATGCAAGCATGCTGTATAGTGAGTATTTGCCAATTTTCTGACTTGATGCATCAGAATCTGTGAAACATACAAATGCACTGAATGAATGTTACAGCAGGTGTGACTAGTGGCTCTAGCCCATCAGTTACACACGGTACCGCTATACGTAAAGGCATAGATATTCGAATACAGAGATATGTAAACAGGCAGAATTCGGCGCCGAGGTCGACAACGTCTTTATAATACAACAATTTCAAAATTGTTCAAATGGCTCTGAGCACTATGGAACTTAACATCGGAGGTCATCAGTCCCCTAGAACTTAGAACTTCTTAAACCTAACTAACCTAAGGACAGGACACACATCCATGCCAGGGAGGATTCGAACCTGCGACCGTAGCAGGTGCGCGGTTTCAGACTGAAGAGCCTAGAACCGCTCGGCCACACCGGCCGGCTACAACAAGTGTCTGGCGCAGTTGTTAGATCGGTTACTGCTGCTACAATGGCGAGTAATCATTTAAGTGAGTTTGAACGTAGTGTTATAGTCGACACACGAGCGACGAGAGACAGCATCTCAGAGGCAGCGATGAAGTGGGGATTTTCCCGTACGACCATTTCACGAGTGTACCGTGAATACCAGGCTGCAGTACCAGGGTGTGAACGAAATGAAAAAAATGGCTTTGAGCACTATGGGACTTAACATCTGAGGTCATTAGTCCGCTAGACTTAGAACTACTTAAACCTAACTAACCTAAGGACATTACACACATCCATGCCCGAGGCAGCATTCGAACCTGCGACCGTAGCAGTAACGCGGTTCCGGACTGAAGCGCCTAGAACCGCTCGGCCACAGTGGCCGGCAATGAAATGAAATACTCAACACTGCCTTCTTTACGGAATATATTTGCCTATACTACGTCGTACTCCGTGGCATTTATAAAATAGTTTGCGTTCAGTGATTGACCAAAACACTGTCCTCGAAATATGTAAATCCGAAATCATGCACACGGAATGTTTTAGCAGGGAGCCTCCGATGTGGGTCCATTGTACACACGAAAACTGTCTTAGTTACGTAAGGAATAAAAGCAGAGCGCCGGCCGCTGTGACCGAGCGGTTCTAGGCGCTTAGTCCGGAACCGCGGGACTGCTACGGTCGCAGGTTCGAATCCTGCCTCGGGCATGGATGTGTGTGACGTCCTTAGGTTAGTTAGGTTTAAGGAGTTCTCCGTTCTAGGGGACTGATGACCTCAGATGTTAAGTCCCATAGTGCTCAGAGCCATTTGACTGCCAAGAGGGAGATGATCACAAGAAAAATATAGAGTAACCAACGAAAGGATAAAGTTCTACTATTCGGGACGTGGAATGTCAGAAGCTTGAACGTGGCAGGGAAGCTAGAAAATCTCGAAGGCTAAATCTAGATATAGCAGGGATCAGTGAAATGAAGTGGAAACAAGACAATGATTTCTGGTCAGATGAGTATCGGGTAATATCAACAGCAGCAGAAAATGGTATAACAGGTGTAGGATTCGTTATGAATAGGAAGGTAGGGCAGAGGGTGTGTTACTGTGAACAGTTCGGTGACCGGGTTGTTCTAATCAGAATCGACAGCATACGAACACCGACAACAATAATTCAGGCATACATGCCGTTGTCGCAAGCTGAAGACGGAGACAGAGAAGGGGTAATAGAGTACGAAAAAGGAGGTGAAAATCTAATATTGGTTGGGGACTGGAATGCAGTTGTAGAGGAAGGAGTAGAAGAAAAGGTTACAGAAGAATATGGGCTTGGAGCAAGGTATGAGAGAGGAGAAAGGAGTTGTGTAATAAATTTCAGCTAGTAATAGCGAATACCCTGTTCAAGAATCACAAGAGGAGGAGGTATACTTGGAAAAGGCCGGGAGATACGGGAATATTTCAATTAGATTACATCATGGTTAGACAGAGATTCCGAAATCAGATACTGGATTGTAATGCGTACCCAGGAGTAGATATAGACTCTTATCACAATATAGTAGTGATGAAGAGTAGGCTGAAGTTCAAGACATTAGTCAGGAAGAATCAATACGCAAAGAAGTGGGATACGGAAGTACTAAGGAATGACGAGATACGTTTGAAGTTCTCTAAGGCTATAGATACAGCAATAAGGAATAGCGCAGTAGGCAGTATAGTTGAAGAGGAATGGACATCTCTAAAAAGGGCCATCACAGAAGTTGGGAAGGAAAACATAAGTACAAAGAAGGTAGCTGCGAAGAAACCATGGGTAGAAAAGGGAAACTCAGGAATACAGAAATACAAGTCGCTGAGGAATGGAATAAACAGGAAATGCAGGGAAGCTAAGACTAAATGGCTGCATGAAAAATGTGAATAAATCGAAAAGGAAATGCTTGTCGTAAGGACAGACTCGGGATACAGGAAAATCAAAACAACCTTCATCTACATCTACATCTACATTTATACTCCGCAAGCCACCCAACGGTGTGTGGCGAAGGGCACTTAACGTGCCACTGTCATTACCTCCCTTTCCTGTTCCAGTCGTGTATGGTTCGCGGGAAGAACGAGTGTCTGAAAGCCTCCGTGCGCGCTCTAATCTCTCTAATTTTACATTCGTGATCTCCTCGGGAAGTATAAGTAGGGGGAAGCAATATATTCGATACCTCATCCAGAAACGCACCCTCTCGAAACCTGGCGAGCAAGCTACACCGCGATGCAGAGCGCCTCTCTTGCAGAGTCTGCCACTTGAGTTTGTTAAACATCTCCGTAACGCTATCACGGTTACCAAATAACCCTGTGACGAAACGCGCCGCTCTTCTGTGGATCTTCTCTATCTCCTCCATCAACCCGATCTGGTACGGATCCCACACTGATGAGCAATACTCAAGTATAGGTCGAACGAGTGTTTTGTAAGCCACCTCCTTTGTTGATGGACTACATTTTCTAAGGACTCTCCCAATGAATCTCAACCTGGTACCCGCCTTACCAACAACTACCATCGGTGACATTAAAAGCGAGGGTTGTAACATTAAAAGTGCAACGGGAATTCCACTGTCAGATGCAGAGGAGAATTCGGATAGGTGGAAAGAATACATTGAAAGCCTCTATGAGGAGGAAGATTTGTCTGATGTGACAGAAGAACAATCAGGAATCGATTTAGAAAAGGTAGGGAATCCAGTATTAGAATCAGAATTTATAAGAGCTTTGGAGGGCTTAAGATCAAATAAAGCACAATGGGATAGACAACATTAAATCTGAATTCCTATAATCATTGGGGGAAGTGGCACCAAAACGCCTATTAACGCTGGCGTGTAGAATGTACGAATCTGGCTACATACCACCTGACTTTCGGAAAAGCATCATCCACACAATTCCGAAGACTGCAAGAGTTGACAAGTGCGAGAATTATCCCACAATCAGCTTAACAGCTCATGCATCCATGTTTCTTGCAAGAATATTATACAGAAGAACGGAAAACAATTAAGAATGTGCTAGATTGGCTTTATAAAATATAAAGGCACGAGAGAGAGAATTCTTACGTTGCGGTTGACACCGGAAGCAAGACTAAAAAATCAAGACACGTTCACAGGATTTGTTGACTTGGAGAAAGTATTCGACGAAGTAAAATGCTGGAAGATGTTCGAAATTCTGAGAAAAGTAGGGGTAAGCTACAGGGAGAGGCGGGTAATATTGTATGTACAAGAGCCAAGAGGGAATAATAAGAGTGGATGAACTAGAACTAAGTGCTCGGATTGAAAAGGGTGTAAGACAGGGATGTAATTTTTCTTCCCTACTGTTCATTCTGTACATCGAAGAAGCAATGATCGAAATAAAAGAAAGTTCAGGAGAGAAATTAAAATTCAAGATGAAACGATATCAGTGATACGATTCGCTGATGATTATGCCGTTTTGGGTGAAAGTGAAGAAAAATTACATGATCTGTTGAATGGAATGAATAATCTAATGCGTACAGAATAAATCTAAGAAAGACTAAAGTAATGAGATGTAGCATAAATGAAAATAGCGAGAAACATGACATCAGGATTGATGGTCACGACGTAGACGAAGTTATGGAATTCTGCTACCTACGCAGCAAAATAACCAATGACGGACAAAGCAAGGAGGACATAAAATGCAGACTAGTAACGGCAAATGGGCATTCCTGGCCAAGAGAAGTCGACTAGTATCAAACATAGGCCATCAATCGCGGAATAAATTTCTGAGATGTACGTGTGGAGTACAGCATTGCATGGTAGTGAAACATGGACTGCGGGAAAAACAGGAACAGAAGAGAGTCGAAGCATTTGACATGTGGTTTTACAGACGAGTGTTAAAACTTATGTGGACTGGTAAGTTAAGGTATGAGGAGGTTCTGCCCAGAATCGGAGAATATATGTGGGAACACTAATGGGGAGAAGGAACAGGATGATAGGACATCTGTTAAGACATGAGGGAAGACTTCCGTGGTACTAGAGGGAGCTGTAGAGGGCAAAACCTGCAGAGGAAGACAGAGATTGGAATACATCCATCAAATAATTGAGGACATGGGTTGCAAGTGCTACTCTGAGATGAAGAGGTTGGCACAGGAGAGGAATTTACGGCAGCATTAAGTGAGATGTGTACCAAGTATCAATGATATCGAGTCAGTGGTTTATCAGTACATATGTGTGGATATACTAGTAACAGTTGCACGTACTGGCGTTTACCACTAAACAAAATGAATGAAACAAATGATAAAATATAAAAATACCAGGCGCCGCTTTGCCAATACCTGTGAAAGCCAGGCGAGGTGTCTCAGAGGTACCTGAGTCCTCTACCACATGTTAAAGGCACAGAGACTCATTTGCAGAGCGAGTGCCCTGTAGCTGTTTAAGGTTCGGCTTGCTCGGAATTCACATATGAATTGGACGTGATCTTACGTTAGTATTTCGTCTTCTTTTCTACTTAATATGTGTTGGCGATTTGGTCACTACGGCCAAGGAGTTGCGTCTTTCACACGTAATCTCAAACGTACTTGGTCCCATGTTCTATCTCAGGCAGTGGTTACATTTCAAATAGAAATATTCTGCTCCGGCAGCCGAAGATGTCCTGAATCAGGAGTCAGCCTCACTCTGCTAACGGTCTTGTCAAAGCGGGCGGAGAAGCCGATTGGGGTTAAATGCACCCTTTGACCTTTGAATGGGAATTTACCCCTAAAAGGTGAAAGAATTTGCAATGCTCAACGGCATTAGGATGCTAAAACCAATGGACCAATTTCACTAAATACACGTAATTTGCATCCACAGAACGTGCCGCCTAAAACTGAAAAAGAGTCTTCGAATATCTGAGCGGCGGGCGAACTACCAACTAGGAAGAGGACGGAACCATGAGAAAAAGGAACGAAAGGGAAAAATACTGAGAGTCGGAGTATTGGATGTCAGAAGTACGTACGTTGGTGGGAAGTTACAAAATCTGAAAACGGAAACGCAAAGGCTCAGTTTAGATAAAGGGGGGGTCAGTGAAGTGAAATGGAACGAAGATAAGGGTTTTTTGACGGAAGAAAATACCGTAACAACAACAATACAATGGTATAGCGGCAATAAATTCCTTTTGAATAGGAAGGAGGTCAGGGACTAAGTTAGAAGAATGCGGCAATAGGATTATGCAAACGAACGCCAAATAATTCGGGTATACATGGCGACGTCACAAGAAGAAGATGAAGAGATATTGAGAGTATGAGGGTATTGAACGAGTAAGTCTGTATGTAAAGGGGGATAGTTCTCTAAAAATCATTGGAGATTGGAACGGTGGATAGAGAACGGAACTGTAGAAGACACTACAGGAGGCTACTGACTCGGTAGTAGGAATGACGGAGGAGAAAAACAAACACAGTTCTGCAACGAATTTGGAAATGTGATAATGAATACGCTGCTCAAAAATCACAAGAAAAGGCCAGGAGTCAAGGGAAGTTGCCATCTATATTACATCATGGTGAGACACAGGTTCGAACATTAGATATTTGATTGTAAGGCGTACCCAGGAGCACATACAGACTTAGTCCACAATTTAGTAATGACAGAATTTTTTGAGGATATGTGTGGAACACAGAATTGTACACGAGTGAATCATGGAGAAGGGGAAACGGGGAAGGAAGAGAATCAAAGCATTTGAGATGGGGTAACATACAGTGCCGAAAAAGAAAACACCCTCAAGGACTGTGTTCAATGGCGCCTGCGTAAATACGAGGGGCGTTTGAAAAGTCCGTGCAAAAATAAAAACTACTTGCGTGTTTGGGGTAAACCAATTTTATTTTTCGACATAGTCTCCTTTGAGACTTCGTCCAACGCCGTTGTAATTTGTTGATCCCTTCCCAATAGTAGGAATAGTACAAGACTGCAAAATAGCTATTACTGTAGTTGCTGCATTCACCACCTCGTTTGAATAAAATCTTTGTTCCGTCAGCCATTTCTTCAAATTGGGGAACAAAAAGTAGTCCGAGGGAGCCACGTCTGGCGAATAGGGGGATGTGAAACGATTAGGAATCCTATTTCCATTAATTTTGGGAACATAACTGCTGAGGTGTGTGCTGGCGCATTGTCGTGATGGAAAAGGACATTTTTGTAATCCAATCGCAGGCGTTTTTCTTGCATCTCGGTTTTCAAACGGTCCAATAACGATGAATAATATGCACCTGTAATAGTTTTACCCTTTTACAGATAGTCGATGAGGATTATCCCTTGCGAATTCCAAAATAAAGTCCCCATAACATTTCCGGCCGAAGGAATGGTCTTCGCCTTTTATGGTGCAGATTCTCCCTTGGTAACCCATTGTTTAGATTGTTGTTTGGTCTCAGGAATATAGTAATGTATCCATGTTTCATCCACAGTGACGAAACGACGCTTAAAGTCCTGCAGATTCTTCCTGAACAGCTGCAAACCATCCTTGCAACACATCACACGATTCCGGTTTTGGTCAACCATGAGCCACCGCGGAACCCATCTTGCGGATAGCTTTCTCATGTCCAAATGTTTGTGAAAAATATTATGTACCCATTCATTCGAGATGCCCACAGCACTAGCAGTTTCACGCACCTTAACTCTTCTGTCATCCATCACCATATCATGGACTTTATCAATGATTTCTGGAGTCGTAACCTCCTCAGAGCGTCCAGAACGTTCAGCATCACTTGTGCCCTTATGGCCACTCCGAAAATTTTGAAACCACTTATAAACTGTTCTAATCGAAGGTGTAGAGTCACCGTAACGTTTATCAAGCTTCTCTTTAGTCCTGAGGCGTCTAGCCTTTGTTGAAGAAATGTTTAATCACCACACGAAATTCTTATTCGTCCATTTTTTGACAATCACTCGACTTACTTGATTCACACGAATGCCAAACACAGAGGAATAGACCAACATGGCTGAATCTTGGTGTGCGTTCTTTCCAAAGATGCTAATAACTGAACAGGACCTTGATATGTGCCGGTGGTGCCATCTCTCGGACTTTGCACGGACTTTTCAAACGCCCCTCATATGTGCATAAGGAAGCACTGTAATAGTACTAATTCAGTTGTAACGCTCATTAGGCAGTAGCTGTACAGCCATTAGAGGTGAACGGTGATGCTGCCTTCAGCAGTTGTCTGTGGTTCACTCCCGCACCAGGAGACCAGGTAAGACCAGGTACTGGATATCCTTGTAGAAAAGACGCACATCAACATCGACGCATTTTGAGCTCAACGTTGCCCGACCAAAAATCATCCAGGGAAGAAATTCGGGCACACGTTGCCTCTGCTGTGTCTGCGAGGACCACTGGGAACTCTGTTTGCACGAGGACTGTGATCACGTGTCGCTCCGACTAGGCTGTCTCTAACACCACGACACTGCCAAGAACGGCTAACAGGTGTCGTGAAAGATTCAAGTGAAGAGTGAAATGGCACTGTGTTGTCTTCAGTGGTGAGAGTAGCTTCTGTCTCCATGCGTTTGGTGGACGTACACGTGTACAGCGTACACCAGGTGAGCGCCCTATTCCGGTGTCCATTTACCGATGACGCACAAGTCACAATCCAGGCTTCATAGTGTTAGTTAGTGTGGGTGAGGGGCATCAGTTAAAACTCGCGGTCATATTTGGTGTTTCCGCAGGTTAAAGCAACCATTGTCTATTGCATATCATTCGTTGATATTCTTGTACTATTGTCATTTCTTCGGCCGAAAGGTGATGTCATTCATCAACAGAAAATTGCACGTGTATGTATTACGGATTGACACAATGTGCCCTTCATGGTGTTCAACTGCTGGCCTGAACAGCTAGGTTACCAGATCCGTCTACAATTGAACACGTACAGGATACATAGGTGCGGTAATTTACTCATTCTTCAGAGCCTGCAAGAACCATTGCCGAATTTCAACGGAAGGTACAAGGTGCTTGGGACAATCTGTCTCAGTGTACAAATCGGTGCCTGTACGATCGTTTGCGTCTGAAACACAAGCATGTGCTGCCGCCAGAGGCAGGTGCACTATGTATTGATGCAACTGCATGGGCACCCTCTACTGTGATGTTTCATTTGTTCTAATTGTTATCGTATACGCCTACAATGAGGAACTACCTGTCACGTTACTTGTCAATAAAACGCCGTTGTCCTTGAGGTTGTTGCATTTTTCCCGTTGTGTTTGAAGGGTGCTCAAAATTACCTAGTCTGATAAGATAAAGACTGAGGAAGTGCTCCGCGGGATCGGTGAGGAAACAATTATGCAGAGAACTCTAACAAGATGATAGGACAGATTGTAGAACATGTGTTCAAACGTCAGATCGTAACTTCTATCGTGCTATACGGAGCTGTAGATTTTACAACCTCTAAAGAAAGACAAAGATTGGTATCAATACAAGGAATAATGGTGGACTCTGGGCATAAGTGCTACCTTGGAGTGAAGAAGTTGGCATAGGAGAGAAAGCCGTGGCGGGAACCATTATCCTCGGTGACCAAAAACAATCTGAAAGTAAGACATTTATTTGCGTAGAAAATTAGGAATCTGAAAAATGAAAAGTTTTGACTATACGGCTATTTTCGATTAACGAACGAATAATTTGACATAGTGAAATTGGAGCCGAAGTACAATTTCTTGAACCCCGCGAAGACTTCACACTGAAGTAAGTATAGATGGCAACTCGCAACATATTGGCAAAACGTTGATTAATACTACCCCTAAAAATTGTTATTAAATTTAGTTTTAGAGATGTGAAGTTGAATTTTCGAATATCAGGGAAATACAAAAAGAAAATGATGAACCAAGTAAACTTTGAATATGTTGTAGGAGTGTGAGCTGGCTGAAATCAAACTGGACATAAAACATACTGCACAAAAAGTTTAGTATCAACTGTTCCTATAAATGTGAATATTATATATTTTAAAGTTAACTAAACATTACTTCTTGTTGTTGTTGTGGTCTTCAGTCCAGAGACTGGTTTGATGCAGCTCTCCATGCTACTCCATCCTGTGCAAGCTTCTTCATCCTACATCCTTCTGAATCTGCTCAGTGTATTCATTTCTTGGTCTCCGTCTACGATTTTTACCCTCCACACTGCCCTCCAGTACTAAATTGGTGATCCCTTGATGCCTCAGAACATGTCCTACCAACCGATCCCTTCTTCTAGTCAAGTTGTGCCACAACTTTCTCTTCTCCCCATCTGTATTCAGTACCTCCTCATTAGTTATGCGATCTATCCATCTAATCTTCAGCATTCTTCTGTAGCACCACATTTCGAAAGCTTATATTCTCTTCTTGTCTGAACTATTTATCGTCCATGTTTCACTTCCATATATGGCTACACTCCATACAAATACTTTCAGAAACGACTTCCTGACACTTAAATCTATACTCGATGTTAACAAACCTCTCTTCTTCAGAAACACTTTCCTTGCCATTTCCAGTTTACACTTTATATCCTCTCTACTCCGACCATCATCAGTTATTTTGCTCCCCAAATAGCAAAACTCCTTTACTACTTTAAGTGTCTCATTTCCTAATCTAATTCCCTCAGCATCCCCCTACTTAATTCGACTACATTCCATTATCCTCGTTTTGGTTTTGTTGATGTTCAACTTATATCCTCCTTTCATGACACTGTCCATTCCGTTCAGCTGCTCTTCTAGGTCCTTAGCTGTCTCTTTCGTATTTTGAACACGAAATGTTCGTTGGCGGTATTACCATCGTTCTACAGTCAGCTTCAATTGTTGGTTTTGTACATTTTCTCGATAGTGTTGCGCGTAAAGAACGTCCCTTTCCCTCAAGGGACTCCAGTTTGAGTTTCCGAATCATCTCCGTAATAGTGAGGTGTTGACAGAACCTGTGACAGAACCTACCTGTAGCAAATCTAGCATCCAGCCTCTGAATTGCGTCTATGTCTTCCTTTAATCCGGCCTGGTGTGCCCCAAAACCTCGAGGAGCACTCAAGAATGGGTCGCATTAGTGTTCTATATTAGAGATGAGGCACACTTTCCCAAACCTCTCCCAGTAAACCGAAAACGACCATTTGCCTTCTCCACTCCAGTCTTTACGTGCTCGTTGCATTTCATATCGCTTTGCAACGATGAGCCTAGATACTTAACAGACCGGGCTTTTTCTAAGTAGAGCATTGCTGATGTTGCTGGGCGATCGAAAGCTGTAAATTATAATCTTGGAAGCCAATATCGCTTGGTGTGAAACAGTTTATTCCATGACTAGTTTGGACAGTAACTAGCTGTCAGCTTCAGATTGTCAGATCTAAAAGAAACTTATTTCATCTTTATTATTCAAGTGCCCTTTGTTAAATGAAACTGATTTTATGTTTTATTATTGAAGTGGTTACATTTATTATAGAAGTTATAAGTTCTTGTTTGCAAGTAATTGGATCAGAAAGGTTTTGTGTGATCCTGTTCAAAAGAAACTTATTTTACCTTTATTATTCAAGTGCCCTTGTTAAATGAAACTGATTTCACCTTTTATTATTGAAGCGCTTACAGTTAGTAGAGACGTTATAAGAAGCTCTTGTTTGCACGTAATTCAATTAGAAAGGTATTGTGTAATGTCTTTTTCTGACTTGTGAATAAGAGACACTTGTGCAAAATTTTTGGGTAAATTCTGTGCCCTTTGGGTTAAACTGTCGATCAGTAATAAATTAGTTGTATCTTACAAGTCCTCTGTACTTATTATTTCACTTGTCACCGGTTTGCACGTAAACTCCACGTTGCATCCACTTCAAACGAGTTTGGTTTCTAACTTTATAAATTCCAATACTAATGCTGTATTCGAATTGTTTGTCGTAAAACATTCCGTGGAGAGCATTCGGCAGCGCTAACACAGGTTTCCAGCAGCTGAGAGGTACGGCTAGGGCTGCGGTGCGGTAGGTCGCGGCTCGCCGCGTTCTGCCGGTGAGTCTGCAGGCTCCAGAGCCGCCGGCGAGGCGGAGGACCTGGCGGACCCATTACGGTGGCCCTCACTTCCGCATGCAAATGGCCGCCCTGCGGCCTGAATATTCAGCAGCGTAACACAGAACCGGCCGGCGCTACGGTTCCTCTGCTAAATGTAATTGGCCCCGTCTTAGCGAAAGTAAAAGCTTCCTGTCGGTCGATACGGTAGCCGATACGATCCTCTCACAGACCTCTGTCCATATGCTATCGACTCTCACGTGTAAAGATTCTGCGAGCAGCGTGGCACTGTTTGTTTGAAGGGCGACGTTGTGTAGTAATTCGTAAACAAGGAACTTGGCTACTCATAGCAATTCTTAAACTGTTCTATATATCGAAATAGAGCTTACCGAAAGTAAAAATATATCGACTGACCACCATAGTTACGTACACTATCTGAACAAAAAAGTCTACACACCTGTTAGTGGTCATCAATATTGGAAGTGTTTACTCTTCGCCTTTACGACGGTTTTGCTCGGCACACTTTGAATGAGGTTTCTGAATATCTGTGGGGGAATGGCAGCCCATTGTTCCTCAAGAACCGAAACCAGAGGAGGTAGTAAAGTTGAACACTGGGGTCTGTAAGCAAGTGGAGGTTGTGACTCATCCCAAGGCATAGCATTGGGTTCAGATCGCTACACTAGGCATGCCAGTGCATTTCAGGAACGTTATTGTCCATAACCAACTGCCTCACTGATGCTGTTTTATGACACAGTTCATTGTCATGCTGATACAGTCATTGTCTTCAAACTGTTTTCCTGCTGTAAACAGTACACAATGCTACAAAATCCGTTACTATACTTTCACATTCACCGTTTTCTAGAGCACAATAAAGGGACAACATCTTAATCACACAAAAAAACACTTATATCGTAACAACACCTCCTACGTACTTAACAGGTGGCAAGCAATAATCTCCAGACATTCGCGAATCCCTAACCTTTGCACTGAACAAAGTGGCGCAATGGTTAGCACACTGGACTCGCGTTCGAGGACGATGGTTCAAACCCTCATCCATCCATCCTGATTTAGGTTTTCCGCGATTTCCCTAAATCGCTTCAGGCAAATGCCGGGATGGTTTCCTTGGAATGGCGCGGCCGACTTCCTTCCCCATCCTTCCCTAGTCCAATGGGGCCGATGAACTCGCTGTTTGGTCGCAGTCGTAGTTCACAGCGTCACTTAGCTTTGACACAGAAATATATGGCTTTTGAGGAGCTGCTCGCTCAGCGTACCCCATTCTTTTTAACTTCCTAAACAGGATCACTGCACTAGCTGGACTGCAAGTAGCACTTTGGAATTCAAGATTGATTCCATCTGCTCATTTCATGAGATTTTTTTACAACCACCAGCCGAAAAGCTCGATGGTCCCTCTCCGTTAGCACATGAGGTCTTCCTGCTTTTGTTTTGCCTGCGGTTGTTCCTTCGATTTTCGACTTTAGAGTCATATCACCAAATTTCGACTTCGGAAATTTCAGAAGTGTTAAAATATCCCTGATGGATTTGTTACTCAGGTGAGGTCCACTGACTAGTCCTCGTTCAAAGTCACCCAGTTCTTCCGACCGACCAATTATGCTGTTGGTTGGTTTAAAGGAGGGGGTGAAGGGACCAAACTGCGAGGTCATCGGCCTCTTGTTCCCAGTAAAATAATGACACAAGAGAAAGAAGAAAAGAAAGGAGACGTACAGCACAATAAGAAGAGAATGGAAGAATCAGAAGAACGACAGAAGGACAGCCAACACTACTATGGCAAAACAGGAAAAAAGCCACAGAGAGAGCAAGAAACAGGTAGAAGGGATAAAAACAAGAGAGCAGATTACCGTGGCTGGCCGACCACGAACATAAAAGGGAAAAGACAGCCACTCTGCGACACATTAAACATCCAGCCTAAAAGCATTAGAGTGGAGAACACAAAGGGACAAAGGACATGCGCTAAAACTTGTATAGAATGATAAAACCCACCGTCACGTATAAAACGTAAAAGTAAATTAGCCGATGAGGCGTTGTCAGCTAAAATTAATGGCAACGAGTCCGGTAGCGGAAGAGTCAGTCGCAGGCCAGCCAAAGAAGGACAGCTCACCAATATATGGGCCACTGTCAGCCGGGCGCCGCACGGACACTGAGGTGGGTCATCACGGCCGTGTGTCACGCAGGCATGGCGAATGCGGCACCGACAGGGAACCACAGAGACCCTGCGCGAGGGGCGCGTGGAGGTCTTCCACACATTCGTAGTCTCCTTAATGGCACGCAGAATGTTGTGCGTCCTGAGGTAATGTCATTCCGTCTCCTAAACCCGCAAAACCTTGCGGCGTAATACTGAACGCAGATCAGCTGCAGAGAAGCCGATCTCCATAAGCGATTTCCGCGTAGCGTATTTGGCCAGCCTGTCGGCAAATTCATTGCCTGGGATTTCGACGTGATCTGGGGTCCAGACAAACACCACTGAACGACTGGACCGTTCCAGGGCATAGATGGACTCCTGGATGGTCGCTACCAAAGGCTGACGAGGATAGCGCTGTTCGATAGCTTGCAGACTGCTCATAGAGACCGTACACAGAAGAAACGACTCCCCAGGGCATGAACGGTTGTTCTCAAGAGCACGAGATATAGCCACCAGCTCGGCAGTGAAAACACTGCAGCCGTCGAGTAGGGAATGCTGATCAATATGACCTCCATGAACATAAGCGAAGACGACGTGGTCATAAGCCATCGAGCCGTCGGTGTAGAGCACTTCATGGCCTCGGTACATGTCAAGAATCGGGAGGAAGTGGCAGCGGAAATCCGCGGGGTTAACTGAGTCCTTAGGACCATGTGAAAACTTCAGGCGAAGCCGCGGTCTAGGTGTACACCATGGAGGTGTAGGTAATTACGCTGTGAAAGCTTCTCTACAGACAACGTAATACTCTGTGCTTCCTTTTAAACATACGGTTCCACATCTGGTGAGATCTAGTGGTCAATTCCGCATTACATAATACGTGGTGTACTTGTCACTCTGTTTCACCCGTTTATTAAAGAACCTGTCATTTCTAACCGAAAAGGTGAGCTCGTTTAAACCACTAGCTACATCTACGTAGCCGCGCGGGGTAGCCATGCGGGTTAGCCGCGCGTTCTAGACGCCTTGCCACGGTACCGCGTGGATCCCCCCCGTCGGAGGTTCGAGCCGTCCCTCGGGCATGTGTGTGTGTGTGTGTGTGTGTGTGTGTGTGTGTGTGTTGTCCTTAGCGTAAATTAGTTTTAGATTAAGCAGTGTGTAAGCCTAGGGACCGATGACCTCAGCAGTCTGGTCTCGTAGGAACTTACCACAAATTTTCAATTTTTTTTTTACATTTACGTATAGATAAATACTCTGCAAGCGGCTGAAGTATTTGTGTTTTTCCGGATATTAGGGTTTGTTCCGGCTTAGCTTGCATATACAGCGCATGAAGAGAGACTGCTTAAATATCTCTCTGCGTTCTGAACTTAAGTTGATCGTCTCTTTACGGTCCCCTTGGGAGCTATACGTAGGAAGGTGAAGAATATTTGTAGACTTACATCTGGTTTTCGTATCTTTGTAAATTGTCTACTTTCAAGAATCTGCCAATTTAGGTTTTTCAACATTTTCTTGACTTTCGCCTGTCAGTCAAATGAACATGTGGCCATCCTGTCGTCCTCCTTTGTACCAGTTAGATGTTCCCTGTCAGTCCCTCAAGCCTGAGATATATTCTGAGGTGGGTCGCACACGTAATTTGTAAGCAGTCTCCTTTGTAGACTAACTCCATTTTCCAAGTACGCTGCTAATGAACGGAAGTCTGCTGACTGTCTTATCTACAAATGAGCCTATAAAATTGCATTTCGTGACCCAAAAAAGTTCCACATATGTCGTGCAAAGAGAGGTACAATGAACACGATACCAAATTTCGCAAAAAGACCAGGCATGCGTAGTAATATGCGGACGAATTGCTAAAATCAGTTTCTGACACATAACAATATTTTATGTTGCTAGCGGCAGTGTTATTACTCTTTCAGAGTGCTCGAATGATAAATGAATGATTTAATTAAAAACACAACAGATGCTTCAGTATTACGATACAAGAGCGCCCTTACCTAAGGGAATCGGATGGCCGCTCCCCTCTCCCTACCTGTCAGGAAAAGAAAAAGGATTGTGTAATCAGATGGTTTTCGTTCAAGAGAACGATTTAAAGATCGGAATTATGCAGAGTTCCAACGGTCGGTAGTGGAACTTCTTTGTGTCTACTTTTATGTTCACCCTCAATTTCTCAAAACATTAAAATAGCCCATATTCCCAATCCTATCTTCCCCCCCCCCCCCCCTAGCCACCTCCTTCTACCCACTATCGCATGGGCACCCTTGTCTCCATAAGCACGGAAGTTACGACTCTGAAAAGCGCAGTGAAATTTGTTCCATTCATTTTCAATTTTTCTATTTAACATGATTAGAACTAAGTCCTCAGGTCGTCTTTTTCGTCAGGACAGATGCTTACAGAAACAGAAATTTTGAGTTACTGTTCAACTTAAAAACAAAAGTAATACAGCTAAGTAAGTGCTAGTACTAATAAAACTGCAGTGAGTATTCAAATTTAGTTCGAAGTATAGCTACAGTTCTTTTTTGTAGGTAGAGAGAACATTGTTTTACATACGTTTGGATTTTCATTTAATGTTATTCACAGACTTTTTTCTGAGGGAGATAATCTTAGCGAGCCCCTTTTAGCGAAGTGATTCTCGAAATTTCGGCCTAATGAGAAATCACTTACGAGAACAGCATGGGTTTCGTCTTCATAGCTGAAACCCTGTGCCAAGTATAGCACAAACATTAGTCTTGTCAATAACTGGCTTAAAATTACCCGATTTTGCACTTATGTTCAGTCGGAGATATTTGATGTACAATTTTCTCTTATGTTGTAACAGAGTGAGTGACACATTAATGACATACACTGACAAGCCTGTGCGACCAAATACCGAACGCTGCGGAACGCCGGATACTTCTTTTCTGAGCTAATCTCATCTCAGAGAAGCGCTTGCATCCTACGTCCTCAACTATTTGTTGGATGTATTCCAATCTCTAAGTTCTGACCCACTGCAGCTCCTTCTAGCACCATGGAGGTTATTCCCTGATGTCTTAGAACATGTCCTAACATCCTGCCCCTTTTATTCCATATGTTTTTTTTTGTCGATTCTGCGAAGAACTTCCTCATTGTTTACCTTATCAGTCCACCTAAGAGTCAATATTCTTGTGTAGCACCACATCTCAAACGCTGATTCTGCGCAGAACCTCGTAATTTCTTACCTTACAAGTCCACCTAATGTCAACATTCTTCTGTAGCACCGCATCTCAAACTCTTCGACTCTCCTTTGTTACGATTATCTCACAGTACGTGATTCACTATCATGCAATGCTGTGTCCCAAACGTACATTCTCAGAAGTTATTTCTTCATATTTAGGCCTACGTCTCATACCAGTAAACTTCTCTTGGCCGAGAAAGCCCTCTTTGCCTGTGATAGTCAGATTTTTATATCCTCTTTGCTTCGTCCCTCAGGAGATATTTTGCTTAAGAGTTAGGATGATTATACAACTTCATTTGATTCGTGGTTGACAAATATTGATTTTAACCTTTACACTATTCTCACTCCTGCTACTTTTCATTACTGTTGTCTTTTTTGCGCTTCCATCTCAGTTCATATCCTGTTCTCATAGACTGTTCATGCCATTCAACAGGTAATTCTATTTCACTAGCCCGGAGAATAGAAATACCCTCAACGAATCTTGACATCATTTCGCTCTCAATTTTAATCCCACACTTCAACCTGCGTTATATTTACGTCATTGGTTCTTCGATATGTAGACTGAACAGTAACGGCGAAAGACTAATCTCTGTCTTACGTCCTCTCTAATCCGAGCATTCTTGGTCTTTCAATCTTATTGTTCCCTCTTGGTACTTGTTCATATTCTATACTATCCACCTTTCTCTATAGCTTACTCCAATTTTTCTCAGAATTTCCAACATCTTTTACCCTTTTACGTTTTGAACACTTTCTCTAGGTCGACATATCCTATGAGTAAGTCTCGATGTTTCTTCATCCTTGTTTCCATTATGGAGCGGAACGTCAGAACTGCGTCTCTGTTGCTTTTACCTTTCCTAAACACAAACTGATCGCCATCTAACAGGTCCTCAATATTCTTTTCCATTCTTCTGTGTACTATCGTTGTCACTAGCTTGGATGCAAGTGGTGTTAAGCTGATTGTGCAATAGACTCGCGCGTATCTACCCCTGCTGCCTTCGGAACAATGTGGACTATATTTTTGCGTTTATGTAATGGTACGACGTCAGTCTCATGGATCCTAAACGCCAAATTGAACATTCGTTGATTGCCACTTACCGCAATGATTCCAGAAATTCCAATGGAATGTTGCCTATCCCTTCTTCCTTATTTGATCTCATGTCTTCCAGAGTCCTCTTTAGTACTGATTCTAATACTGACTCCCCTATGCTTCCATGTCGACTCCAGTTTTCCGTCACGTCATTGCACAAATTCTCACCCTTGTGCAGGCCTTGAATGTACTCTTTCCACTATATCTATTCGTTCTCTACTCTGGTTTAACAGTGTAATTCTCATTGCACTTTTAAAGTTATCACCTTTACTTTTAAATTCACCGAAGGCTGTTTTGATTTTTTTATATCCTGAGTCAGTTCTCCAGCCTACTGTCTCTGCCTGAAGCGAAGTTGTAGATTCACATATTAACCAGTATTGGCGAAGCATCACTTACTAGCAAAACATTGTATCACGTTTTGAGAAAAAAATTCTTCTACCAAATTTTCCAAATGAAATCGAAAATTCAGTGATGGTATCGAGGGCTCTGCTGAAGTCCAAAAAAGCATATTACGTCGTCTGTTGTGCATCCATGGCTCCCTTAAAGTCGTCATTTTTTTGCGGTTTCTACTGAAACCTAGTTTGCATTCAACCAAAGTTTGTTTCGTTGCTAAATAGTCTGTAATCTGATTGTGGGGTGCATTTTCCAGTAGTCTCGACGGTGCCGGGAGAATACAGTAGCTTCTTGTTGGGTACTGGTTTCACAAATCCCTTTCTACAGACTGCTGGTGAAACGCTTGCGGTCGAGTGTCAGGTGAAGAACTCCGATATTGTGGGCAATAGTGTATCAGTAATAAACTAGATTATTAGCACTGTAACGTTATCGCGTTCGGTAAATGCGCGCTGAATAATCTTCAGTTTTTTAATAAGTTTTTTGTTACATGTGCAATTGTCAGTACTCGCTGACAGTAAGATTCCCTTAATCTCTTCTTTCAACTTTAAAATCACCTGGTAAAATGTAATGTAAACTGTAGCATAGACGTAAATTTTCTGAATATTTTCAGATAGACTGTAGATACTTATCGTTCATAAGGGTTATAATTACAAATTCCGTCGAAACCGAATCACAAGTATTCTAAAAATCTGTATGTCATATCCTGTTCCGAGGATGGTGATGTATCGATAGAGGAAGCAAGTAGTCTCCCCGGGTAAATCGAAGAGGCTTGTCGGCATATCAGATAGCGCCGGAGCTACAACTTGAACAACCAACATTGACCCACATCTCAAGCTGTCAATAGACGGCTCATGTCTTCCGTTACACTTGGCCACACATGCTGAGCGTACGCACAGGGTACAGGTCACGCCCACCTTGTCGCGTCCCTCGCCCGTATGATAGCCTACTTCTCGTGGCACGGCCGTAGTACGACAACGACCTCTATATCCCGTTTGTGGTGCACGCAGCGCTATCACCCCCAACAGCTGTAGGCTATCGACATTGTATTTTCTTTCTTCTGAGCACGTGAGTAGATATGTGACACTCTTGTCCAACGTATGATACAACTACCATTTGTGCTTTAAACTAATTTGGCTTAAATCTGGACCAATAAAATAGATCTTGTTCCTCAAACACATCAACACACAGACCTGAGATGACCAAGAACTGTTAATTTATATACTATTCCCTGTTATTGTACAGGATATAGCAGAAACGTACGGTACAAATTGTGGGACACACTGCTCAAACGCAGGTTCAAATGGCTCTGAGAACTATGGGACTTAACTGCTGAGGTCATCAGTCCCCCAGAACTTAGAACTACTTAAACCTAACTAACCTAAGGACAACACACACATCCATGCCCGAGGCAGGATTCGAACCTGCGACCGTAGCGGTCGCGCGGCTCCAGACTGTAGCGCCTAGAACCGCTCGGCCTCTCCGGCCGGGTCAAACGTAGGAGAAAAAAGTATGTTATATGAACACCGGTCTGGAAACTCATTTTACCCAACTCATTAGTCATGGGAAACACACGAATAGGACGCACCAGCAACTCTTTCTCACGGGAGATGTTCAATACGCCCTCCGTGGGCATTGATACTTGCATTAACCCGCCATCGTAGCGAATCTCGGATGCGCTATTGTATCCGTATAGTACTGAGTATGGTTTCACAGCCTTCCATAATACGGGCACGGTGACTCTGAACATCTCGTACTTGGGTTCCACACACAAGAGCTTTGAAATGCCCCCAGAAATAAAAGTCGAGTGGGCTTAGTCCAGGAGAGCGCTGAGGCCATGGATTAACAGATGGATAGACAGAGATGGACCAATTGCCTGCCATGTTCGCTCTTCGGACCTAAGCTAGTCGACTTTTACTTGTGGGGGCATTTGGGAGCCCTTGTGTATGGAACCCCAGAACAAGATGTTCATAGTCTTGCCCGTATTGTGGAACGCTGTTGACCCATACGCAATACTCCAGGTATACATCAGCGCATCCGAGGTTCACTAGGAAGCAGGGTTGATTCATGTATCAGTACCCATGGAGTGCACATTGAATACTTCCTGTAGGAAAGAGCTGCATGTGGTACGCTGGTGCGTCCTGTTCGAGTGTGTTTCCCATGATTAATGAGTTGGAGAAAATGTGTTGTAGCACGGAAACAAAACGTTTCCACACCCATGTTTATATAACATAAACTCTTCGCCGACGTTATAAGAATGTGTCCTGAAACTTGTGCTATACGTATTTGTTACACCATGTATACTGCAGCGTTTCCAGCATTTATTTGTTAGCTTTCCAGTGGTCTGTTGAAAAGCGATTGCTGCGGGTCAGAGAACGTAGAAACGATCCATTCTTACCGAGAAAGAATGCACAGTCTGCATGAAGAGATACAATTTGCTTGCATCTATAAATGAAGTGACTGAAATCTGTATGTGGGTTCGTCGGTCCACAGTATATAAGCCATACTACGACATACGAGAAGGAGTCAACATTATACTTTTGTGAGATATATACTAAGTGTTGTATTCAGATCGGATTTTTAATGTGCACTGAATGAACGCCGGAAAGCACGCTTGGAAAAATTTTGGCGAAGTATTTCGATGTCTCATGAATGGCTGGAAGTAAAGAAAGGAAGGATTTAAGGGTGGAATGTCCCGCTGACGAAATCATTAGGGACAGAGTACAATCTCTAAAAGGGAAGAAAATCGGCCGCACCCCTTCCTAGAAGCCTTCTCAACATTTACCTTAACCAATGGATGCATAAGAAGGGCCTCTTGGGTGCAACAACTATCCGTTTTATCTGTAAACTGTCTTAAAAGTTATTTGTTTTTGTTTAAATTGTGTGAATTCCTTGGAAAAATTGAATTTCTTTGGGAAAAACGTTATTTGGCAGAACTAAAGTTATTTTCCCTTGTTTATTTTCAAATCCTATACGTCTAATTCACGGCATGAAGGAACAAGCGATTTTTCGAATAGTTTATTTATTTTAATCTGAATGTCTCATTATAATGGCAAGATTACTGATGAAAATTAGTAATTCAGCACACTTACAATAATAGTTTAAAAGTCAGATGTACTGCAAAGCTACAGCTGAGTATTCTTTTGAAAAATAAGTGTGTTTATTTACGCTACTGTTTCATGTAAGCATAATTTTAGTTTCATGAACCGAATAATTGTTGAAGATGTAACGGTGATAACAGGTTTCCGTTCGAAGGCCGCACAGTCCACAATAGGAATGGCAATCAGGCAAACTCGGCGTAAGCACTGGGACAATCATCTCACCGACACACAAATTGAATGGATCCATTTGGTAAGCATGGGCTCCAGGAGGGGCTAAACGAATCAAGGAAAAAAAGAGTATATCATCACCTGTGTGTTGAAGAAGCTAGCGCTTTGTCATGCCCCATAATACCGAGGGAAGGTAAATGAAAGCTGTCCCTCGGCGGCTATCGGAAAAAGAAAAACAAAAGAAATCGTCTCGTTACGACGTGAGGACTCTCCATGGTGCTAATCGCTGCGGAATTATCGATGCATGTCTTCTCGTAACAAAGTGGTTGTCGCTGGTAGTTCAGTTCTAACAAAAAAAGAAAGAAAGGTTCGTGGTTCAAATTCTCCTGTCGGATAATCCAGCTGTGAGGTGCGTTGCGGAACGCGCTCCAGAGACAATTTGTGAAGTACTGCTGGTACATGAAGTTCCGTACAATCACAAAGTGCCTTTCCTTTAAGCAGTGCAAAAATCAAGGACTGTCTTCTCTCTGTCACCAAACAAGAAGTGGATTTTGTTGCTGCGTATCCATGTCACAGTAATCGTTTCTCCTCGGAAAATACACCTCATACTTGAAGAGGAACGATTGACAAGAACAGGGGAAAGGAATATAGAAGAAAAATGGGTAGCATCGAGAAATGAAATAGTGAAGGCAGCAGACGATCAAGTAGGGAAAAAGACAAGGGCTAGTAGAAATCCTTGGGTAACAGAAGAGTGCAGAATGGCTAAGCGGGAATGGATACAAGACAAATGTAAGGATATAGAAGCATCTATCACTGAGGGTAAGATAGATACTGCCTACAGGAAAATTACACCTTTGCAGAAAAGAGAACCACCTGTATGAATATCGAATGCTCAGATGGAAAACCGGGACTAAGCAAAGAAACGAAAGCAGAAAGGTGGATGGGTCTATGCAAGGGACATGTACTTGAGGGCAATATTATGGAAATGGAAGAGAACGTAGAGGAAGATGAGAAGGGAGATTTGATACTGCTTGAAGATTTGGACAAAGCACTGAAAGACCTAATTCGAAACAAGGCCCCGGGAGTAGGCAGGGAGTAGTCAGCCAGCCATGACAAAACTCTTCCAGTCGGTGAGCAAGATATACGAGACCGGCGAAATACCCTCAGACTTCAAGAAGAATATAATAATCCCAGTTCCAAAGAAATTAGGTGCTCACAGGTGTGAAAATTACCGAACCATCAGATTAATAAGTCAAGGCTGCAAAATACTAATACGAATAATTTACAGAAGAATGGAAAAGATCATAGAAACTGGCCTCGGGGAACATCAGTTTGGGTTCCGGAGAAATGTAGGAACAGGTGAGGCAATATTGGCCCTACGACTTCTCATAGAAGATAGGTTAAGGAAAGGTAAACCTAAGTTTATAGTTTCTGTAGACGTAGAGAAAGCTTTTGACAATTTTGACTGGAATACTCTCTTTCAAATTATAAAGGTGGCAGGTGCCAAATACAGGGAGCGGAGGGCTATTTACAACTTGTACCGAAACCAGAGGGCAGTTATAAGGGTTGAGGGGCACGAAAGGGAAGCAGTGGTTGAGAATTGAGTGAGACAGGGTTGTGGCCTATCCCCGATGTTTTTCAGTCTGTATATTGAGACAGCAGTAAAGGAAACAAAAAAGAAATTAGGAGTAGGAATTAAAGTCTAGGTTCAATAAATAAAACGTTCGAGGTTTGCTGATGCCATTGCAATTTTGGCAGAGATAGCAAAGGACATGGAAGAGCAGTTGAACAGGATGGATAGTATCTTGAAAGGAGGATGAACGTCAACAAAAGCAAAACGAGGATAATGAAATGTAGTCGAACTAAATCATATAATGCTGAGGGAATTAGGTTAGGAAATGAGAAAGGTAAAGTAGTAAATGAGTTCTGCTATTTGGGAAGCAAAATAACTGCTGATGGTCGAAGCAGGGCGGATATAAAATGCAAAATGGCAATGACAAGAAAAGCGTATCTGTAGAAGAGAAATTTGTCAACGTCGAGTATAGATTTAAGTGTCAGGAAGTCTTTTCTGAAAGTATTTGTATGGAGTGAAGCCATGTATGGAAATGAAACACAGACGATAAATACACTCCTGGAAATGGAAAAAAGAACACATTGACACCGGTGTGTCAGATCCACCATACTTGAACCGGACACTGCGAGAGGGCTGTACAAGCAATGATCACACGCACGGCACAGCGGACACACCAGGAACCGCGGTGTTGGCCGTCGAATGGCGCTAGCTGCGCAGCATTTGTGCACCGCCGCCGTCAGTGTCAGCCAGTTTGCCGTGGCATACGGAGCTCCATCGCAGTCTTTAACACTGGTGGCATGCCGCGACAGCGTGGACGTGAACCGTATGTGCAGTTGACGGACTTTGAGCGAGTGCGTATAGTGGGCATGCGGGAGGCCGGGTGGACCTACCGCCGAATTGCTCAACACGTGGGGCGTGAGGTCTCCACAGTACATCGATGTTGTCGCCAGTGGTCGGCGGAAGGTGCACGTGCCCGTCGACCTGGGACCGGACCGCAGCGACGCACGGATGCACGCCAAGACCGTAGGATCCTACGCAGTGCCGTAGGGGACCGCACCGCCACTTCCCAGCAAATTAGGGACACTGTTGCTCCTGGGGTATCGGCGAGGACCATTCGCAACCGTCTCCATGAAGCTGGGCTACGGTCCCGCACACCGTTAGGCCGTCTTCCGCTCACGCCCCAACATCGTGCAGCCCGCCTCCAGTGGTGTCGCGACAGGCGTGAATGGAGGGACGAATGGAGACGTGTCGTCTTCAGCGATGAGAGTCGCTTCTGCCTTGGTGCCAATGATGGTCGTATGCGTGTTTGGCGCCGTGCAGGTGAGCGCCACAATCAGGACTGCATACGACCGAGGCACACAGGCCCAACACCCGGCATCATGGTGTGGGGAGCGATCTCCTACACTGGCCGTACACCAGTGGTGATCGTCGAGGGGACACTGAATAGTGCACGGTACATCCAAACCGTCATCGAACCCATCGTTCTACCATTCCTAGACCGGCAAGGGAACTTGCTGTTCCAACAGGACAATGCACGTCCGCATGTATCCCGTGCCACCCAACGTGCTCTAGAAGGTGTAAGTCAACTACCCTGGCCAGCAAGATCTCCGGATCTGTCCCCCATTGAGCATGTTTGGGACTGGATGAAGCGTCGTCTCACGCGGTCTGCACGTCCAGCACGAACGCTGGTCCAACTGAGGCGCCAGGTGGAAATGGCATGGCAAGCCGTTCCACAGGACTACATCTAGCATCTCTACGATCGTCTCCATGGGAGAATAGCAGCCTGCATTGCTGCGAAAGGTGGATATACACTGTACTAGTGCCGACATTGTGCATGCTCTGTTGCCTGTGTCTATGTGCCTGTGGTTCTGTCAGTGTGATCATGTGATGTATCTGACCCCAGGAATGTGTCAATAAAGTTTCCCCTTCCTGGGACAATGAATTCACGGTGTTCTTATTTCAATTTCCAGGAGTGTAGTTTGTACAAGAAGAGAATAGAAGCTTTTGAAATGTGCTGCTACAGAGGAATGATGGGTAGATCACATAACTAATGAGGAGGTATTGAATAGCACTGGGGAGAAATTTCTGGTACATTCCGACCAAAAGAAGGGATCGGTTGGTAGGACACAAAATGGTTCAAATGGCTCCGAGAACTATGGGACTTAACATCTGAGGTCTTCAGTCCCCTAGAATTTAGAACTACTTAAACCTAACTAACCTAAGGACATCACACACATCCATGCCCGAGGCAGGATTCGAACCTGCGACCGTAGCGGTAGCGCGGTTCCAGACTGAAGCGCCTAGAACCTCTCGGCCACATCGGCCGGCGGTAGGACACATTCTAAGGCATCAAGGGATCACCAATTTAGTACTGGAGGATTGCGTGATGGGTAAAAGTCGTAGAGGGAGATCAAGAGATGAATACAGTAAGCAGATTCAGAGGGATGTAGGTTGCAGTAGTTACTCGGAGATGAAGAAGCTTGCACGGGAATGAGAAGCATGAAGAGCTGCATGAAACCGATCTTCGGACTGAAGACCAACAACAACCGGAAGAGGAGCGATTGTGCTGTTATCCGGTCGGGAGTCACGCGTGTGAGGAAAGTCAACATTGGACCTAGCATATGCCGAACATTCTTCGCCTATACGCAGACAAGGCGGTGTTCATCTGAATCCATTACTCCGCAAGTGACATACTATTGCGAGTCCGTGAGATGGATGGAGGAGAGAATGATACACCTTCCTCCTGTTAACCTTTACTACCAAGCGAACTGAATGTCCTTATCAAGAGCGGCGGCGCTCACCGCCTACAAAGCAACACACCACTCTGAATGGGGGTAATTCCTTCCTATCATGTTCGGTGCCTTCCTCATTTTCCGGCTGATGTATAATCGCCTATGTCAAGCGAGTGGGCAGTACCGCACTTCCGATGTAACTTAATTCGAGGAATAATTGGCCATTGCAGAAGAAAGGCAATGGGATGTCCGATAACAGCAACTATGGAGAGAGAGAGAGATCGGCGTAAAGGCCTCCGGCACCAGGTTTGTAAGACATTTAGGACAGTGTCGCCACATCTTCATGTGAGACCTTGCAGATAGAACCTTCACTCTGTCCTCGAAAAAGGCCTAAGCCCCCTCTGCCCCTCGGGCCCAAAGTTGCCAGCGTTTGGCGGGTGAGAGGTGGCGGGATCGAAGTGTGTGCACAATATGGGAATGTGCGACGCCAAGTAGACACTGGCATGTCGCATCCGCTGCAGAATATCAAGATTCCTTAGATGGTGACCAGTTAGCTCTGCTCTGATCCGGTTTGATAGACTCCTGCAGCTGATGGCTGTCGAGGGCTACATGTCAGTTGTGAAATCAGTGCCCGAGCAACGCATTGTGTCGCTCACTCGTAGACGGGCGACGCATTCATCTGGCAGCCCTTTGGACGTTTAGACTACTGCCTGATGCCGCGCCTTAGGTTGTCACGGACTTGAATGCTGCGCGGATATCATCGCTGCCGCGAAGGAAGTGTACCAGATCGTCGGGATACGCAGTGCACCAAAGTCCGCCAAGTTTCATCCCGCCAGGCGTTGTCGGAGGCCACAAAGCAGTGGTTCCAAAGCGAAGGTGTCAACTATCGCTGAGGGAGGACGGCCAAGTCTCACCGAGCCCTGGACTAGAATTGGCGGCGTGAAACCGTCGTTGTACAACACCCTTCACTGCACGAACCACTACCTCTACGACGGTGTCCGGATACCCCATTGGTCGTAGTACAGCCGTCAAAAATGGTTGGTCAGCCCTATCAAAGATATCGCTGAAGTCGAGGAAGGCTGAGGCCCCAGGCATATGGCGAGCCTTGGCAGGCACGATCATGTGACGATGCCAACAGACGGTGCAGTGCGGGTTCGATGATTGACTCCCAACGATGTTTGGTCCTGTGAAACGGCATAACGGACCATCCGCTTGAGAAGCACCGCCAACAGACGAGTGAAAATCTTCAAGTCTCTGTTGAGTAAGGTCAAGGACCGGTAATTGCAGATCCTGGCTCCGCCTTGTGGTTTAGTTACGGGTACGATATCACTTCGACCCTCCGAGTACCGTCCCTGACCGACTCGAACATCCAACTTACCGCACTCTGCAATGCAGCGTCCCTCGTCCATTAAACTCACTACTCACAAATCTTAACCCCTGTAGGAATTCAAGCGTCGAGGAGCCGTCCAATAGAACATACGACACTCACATATATACATTTCTAAATACTGTTATCTCTCAGAAAACTTATAAAAAATTTATGACTATGACATATAAAAATGAAGGTAGCAAGATAATGATAAATACTTTACCGTTAATTCTATGTTAGCGAAACCATCATAACTTCATAATATTCATTTAATAAATAAGTTTGGTATTTGTTTTTAGCTATGGATCTGATAGAACTCTCTAACGCGTTTTTAATAATCCAGACACATACGAAGCAAATGCTTAAGTTATTAATACGATTTCAGCGCATCACCACTGCGCCTCCTTGCTCACATGATTAGAATCCATCTCACATCTTGCTCTGAGAGAGAATCTAGTCCCATATAGAGCTACTGAAGGTATTTGGTACCGCATTTGCGTTAACGATAAATGCTGAATTAGATTCCTTCCTTTTCATTATACGTTCAGCTAAGTGTTATGGAAATCTAATACGGGTCTAGGAATAATCCGAGGACAGTTTTCAATTTCATGGTAAAGCTGAAACAATGATAAATAACAGTAATACATGTAAAGGATTTCAAATTTAATAATTAGTATGTAATTTATGGGTCTGTTATAGATTGTTACCAGCTGTAAGACCCGCTTTTCATCTACGACTATATGGCTACTCTGTAGAGGCAGAGGGTTCATCGAAGCAGCTCCGCAATAATTCTCTGTTATTCCACTCTCGAACAACGAGCAGAGAAAACAAACACCTAAATCTTTTTGTACAGGCTGTGACTTCCTTTATTTTATTATGATGATCTTTCTAACTGTACAGGTCAGCGTCAACACAATATTTTCGCATTTCGGAGGTGAAAGTTGGTACTTCACACTTCGTGAGAAGATTATGCCGCAACGAGAAACTCCTTTGTTTTAATGACGTCCACCCCAAATCCTGCATCATGTCCGTGACACTCTCTCGCTTATTTCTCGATAATATAAAACGTGCTGCCCTTCTTTGAACTTTCTCGATGTACTTTGTTTACCCCATCTGGTAAGGATCCCAAACCGCACAGCACTAATCCGAAAGAGAACGGACAAGTGTAGTGTAGGCAGAGTCTTTACTAGACCTGTTACATTTTCTAAGCGTTCTGCTATTAAGAAGCAGTCTTTGGTCCGCCTTCCACAGAATATTTTCTATGTTCTTTCCAATTTCAGTTGTTCGTAATTGTAATTCCTAAGTATTTAGTTCAGTTTATGCCTTTATATGTAATTGATTTATCGTTTAACCTAAATTTGACGAGTCCCTTTTAGCAATTTAGATTTTACTGATTTAGCGCGTAAGTGACATTTTGCAGCTTTTTATCTTCTGATGACTTCGCTATTCGACAAACGACGGCATCATCTGCAAACATCCCAAAACAGCTGATCAGATTTTCTCCTAAATCGTAGAGCAGATAGCCTATAATAATTACACATTTCTGTTTTACACGATGACTTCCCTTCAATTACCTCTCTGGTATGAAATCACAAACCGGTCCCGTAACTGAGACAATATTCCGCAAGTACGCAGTATGGTAACAAGCCGCTTATGAAATAAGGTGTCAAAAGCCTTCTGGAAATCTAGGAACACAGAATCAATTTGAAATTCCTTGTCAGTATCACTCAACACTTCGTGTGAGTAAAGAGCCAGCTGTGTCTCACAAGAACGATGTTTTCTAAATCCGTGTTGACTATGTGTCAATAGAGCGTTCTCTTCGAGGTAATTCATAATGTTCGAACACAATATATGTTCTAAACTATGGATGTGAATGATATGGGCCTGTCGCTAATAACCTCGGCATGGGACGCCAGTAAGCTCCCGGTATGAACCTGTAATTTATTGTATCGCTTCTATTGCCTTTCCTGATGTGACCTGCGCAACTTTCCATTCTTTGAATAATCTCTTTCGTCGAGCTAGCGGTTGTATATGATTGTTAAGTATGGAGCTATTGGATCAGCGTCCTCTAAAAGGACCCAAGTTGTTATATAGTCTGGACCGGAAGACTCGCGTTTTTTATGTGATGTAATTTGCTTCATGACTCCGAGGATATCTACTTCTAATTTACTCATGTTGCCAGCTGTTCTTGATTCGAACTCTGGAATATTTACTTCTTCTTTGGTGAAGGAATTTCAGAAGGGCTTGTTTAGTAACTCTGCTTTAACAGTACTGTCATCAAGAGTATTTCCATTGCTATCGCACAGAAAAGGCCTTGATTACGTCTGTCACTTACACAAGACCAGAAATCCTTCGCGTGTTCTGCGAGGTTTCGAGAAAAATTTTCGTTGTGGAAACTACTATAAGCATCTCGCATTGATGTCCACGCTAAATTTCGCACTTCTGTAAAAGATCGCTAATCTTGAGGATTTTGAGTTCGTATAAATTCTCATGCTTTTTTCGTTGCTTCTGCGACAGTGTTCTGATCCGTTTCGTATACCATGGGGTATGAGCTTCGTCGTTTGTCAGTTTATTTGGTATAAATCTTTCAGTTGCTGTCGGTATTATTTCTTTGAATTCGAGCCACATTTGGTCTACAGTTGCATTGTTAATTTCGAAGGAGTGGAGATTGTCTCTCAGGAAGGCGTCAAGCGAATTTTTATCTGATTTTTTTGAATAGATAAAATTTCCTTTGTTTTTTATAGATTTAGGCGCTATGGTACTCAGGCTCGCTACGACAACCTTGCGTTCACTAATCCCTTATCCGTTTCTATGCTCGTTAATAGCTCAGGATTATTTGTTACTAGGAAGTGAAGTGTGTTTTCACAACCGTTTCTTTTCAAGTGGGTTCATGAACTAATTGCTCGAAACAATTTTCAGATAATACGTTTTGCACAATTTCGGATGATGTTTTATGCACATCTACGGATTAAATTTTTTTTTCGTTAACATATTGATGGTAAATTGAAGTGAATACGAACTATAATTGTATGGGATGGGAACGCGTTTGAAATTAGACTCAAGTTTTCTTTCACCGTTTCAGTAATTGTACCATGTTAGTAGGGAGGTCGGTAAAAGGATCCAATTATCACTTTATTCGGGTTGCTAAGAATGAGCTCTGCCAGTACCAACTCATAGGAAATATCTAATTCAATTTCGCTACGAGATCAACTACTACTAAAAGCAACAAACACACCACCGCCAACTGTATTTAGCCTATCCTTTATGAACACGGTTAGGTCATGCTCAAAAATTTTGGCTTAAGTTAGCTCCAGCTTTAGCCAGATATCAGTGCCTGTAACGATTTGAGCTCTAGCGCTCTCCATTAGGTCTTGGAGCTCTGGTACTTACCCAACAGTTTACAACTGTTGTACCGATGGTTCCTGGATCTACTTTCTTACTGTATTCCAACCTGCACCCTTTGAGTCTGAAGCGCTTCTTGTTTTTCCATGAGACCCTCTAACCTTAAAAACCGCCAAGCCCACGCCACACTGCCCCTGCTACCCTTGTAGCCGCCACGAGGGATCTGCAGTCTACACAGTCGCAAAACTGTCTGAGCCTCTGATCCAGACCATGCACTCGGCTCTGTACCAGAGGTCCTGTCAACTATGCTGCAAATGGTCAGCTCTGCTTTCATATCGCAAGCACGACTAGCATCCTTTGCCACTTCTGTCAGAGACTCGAAACCAGAAAGAATCCCTTCTGATCCAGAGAAACACACATCATTGGTGTCAACGTCAGCCACCAACAGCAGTTCGCTGCACCTTGTGCTCTTCATGGCGTCTGGAAGGACCCGTTCCACATCTGGAACGACTCCACCCAGTATGCACACAGTGTGCACATTGGCTTTCTTCCCCTTCTTGGCAGCCATGCCCCTAAGGGACCCCATAATGAGCTTAACTTTGGAGCTCCCAACTATCAATAACCCCCTCCCTCCCTCGGCGACTGCCCAGATCTTGCAGGCTGAGATGTTTTCTCTGAAACAGGACAGTCGACTGCAACTGGCTGAGCGACAGTGTCAGCCACAGACAGCACCTGGAATTTGACCAAGAGACGGGTAATCAGGCTCTTAGTTGGGTCCTAGCTCGTCCTAGGAAGAGGCGTATCGCGAGATGGGCGGTCCGCATTTCGGCTTTTCTTTTAGGGTTTGGCACTTTAACGGATCTGATAATCAGGTTGCTGACGCCTTTAGCAGAATGTTTCAACAGCACTAGTTAGATGAAGAAACAGTCACCTAGTATGTACGATCCTTACCGTGGTGCCCTAGCTGTCTAATAAATAGTTCAAATGGATATGAGCACTATGGGACTTCACATCTGAGGTCATCAGTCCCCTAGAATGTAGAACTACTTAAACCTAACTAACCTAAGGACATCACACACATCCATGCCCGCGGCAGGATTCGAACCTGCGACCGTAGCGGTCGCGCGGTTCCAGAATGAAGTGCCCAGAACCGCTCAGCCACACCGGCCGGCAAGCTGTTTAATAATTTGAAAACTGAACAGGAACAACACCGATTGTAGGGAGGCCTCAGGAACAAAATACTAGATGGACAGGGATCCAGTGATTATTTTCTGAAAAACGGCATTCTGTGTAACTGCAGGGATAGGTCTGGGGAAGCTAGAATTTGTCTCCCACGAACATTAGTTATTCCGATCTTCCGGTACTTCCATGACTCTCCATTAGCATGGCATAAAACCTTATAGAAGGTCAAGGAGTAGCGGACATGGCCGAAATTTTATAAAGACATTAGAGGTTTAGTCAAAGAATGTTGAGACTGTCAGAAGAGAAAAATAAGTAACACCCCGGCTAGTTCCATATTACATTATCAAAATTTTAAGCTCCGTCAATCTTTTGGTCAGCGGCCCGGGAAAGGGGAAGCTCATAAGTTTTAAACAAGGCTACTTGGTTCAATGACCGTTTATAAATTAAAATTGTTACGAGGGTTCATTTGTTTCAATTTCAATTTTAAGCTCATAAGGGTTCATTCAGTATATTGGTGGGTCCTCCCTTGCATGTTTTCCTTAATTTCAGCTAGTACAACATATCACCGTGGATATCAGGAATCCGATAAAACGTCATATCTCCGACATCGCTCCGTCCGGAAAAAGATCCTGCAAGAACGGGACTAACGACGACTGAAGAAAATCGTGACAGATGTGCAACCCTTGCTGCAGATCTCAATGCTGCACCATCAAGAAGTGTCACCGTGGGTACCATTCAACGAAGCATCATCGATATGGGCTTTCGGAGCTGGAGGCCCAGTCGTACACCCTTGATGACAGCACGACACAAAGCTTTATGCCTCGCCTGGTCCTGTCAATACCGACATTGCACGGTTGATGACTGGAGACGTGTTGCCTGGTCGTACGTGTTTCGTTTCAAATTGTATCCTGAGGATGGACGTGTAAGGGTATGACGACAATCTCATCCACATACTCTGCATGTCAGTAGCGGACTGCTCAAGCTGGTGGAGGTACTGTAATGGTGTGGGGCGTGTGCAGTGGGAGTGATATGGGACATCTCGTACGCCTAGATACGACTCTGATAGGTCACACGCACGTAGATATCCTGTCTGCTCACCTGCATTCATTCATGTCCACTGTGCGTTCCGACGGGCTTGGAGAATTTCAGCAGGACAATGCGAAAACCCACATGTCAGGAATCGCTAAAGAGTGGCTCCAGGAACACTCTTCTTACCTTAAACACTTCCGCTGGCCACCAAACTCTCCATAAATGAACATTATTGAGCATATTTGAGGTGCCTTGCAAAGTCCTGTTCAGAAGGGACCTCTACCCCCTCATACTCTTACTGATTTATGGATAGCCCTGCGGAGTTCATGGTGTCAGTTCCTTCCAGCATTACTTCAGAAGTTAGTCGAGTCCATGTAACGTCGTGTTGCGGCACTTCTGCGTGCTCGCGGCGGCCCTACACGATGCTAGGCAGGTGTACCAGTTTCTTTGGTTCTTCAGTGTAGAAAAGCTGAACAGTGTGCTGCGATTCGCCAACACACACTATATGGCCATGGACACAGCCAAAAACTATAGCCCCTTTCTGCCACTCTGTCACGTCCTTAAATTTAATGTTTATGTACAACGTCTGCTTGAAAAACAAACGTTTAACTGAACGCTACTGCCCTATGCTCCCGTAGAGGCTGTGTGTGTGAGGTTGAGTACATCAGTCGATTGCCGAGCCATTTGTAAAGGCTTGATTTTTCTGAACGTGTGTGCTGTCTGATGAGCTTACTTTTTATTTGTTTCTTAATTATACAAATTTATAATATGGACAGCCACAGCCGTTGACATTAATGGTAGTCGGAACTTTGTAAACCACAGACAGCTGTCAAGTGATGATTTGTTAATGACCGGTGTCGCTGCGTTGAAATAGCATCTTCAGGTTGTTAGAAATGTCACACAGATGAGGACACGGACACGACCCTGAAGATGCTGTTTAATTCAGCGAAGCCGGTCGTTAATAAATCAACACTCAGCAGCTGTTGCAGTTTACTGAGTTTATCTTACCAATCTTTGTTAAAGTCGTAACTGTGTTTGTTTGTTCATCATCTGTCAGTTGTAACTGACGGAGACGGTGCGCGCGAGGAAGCACACGAAGCCATTAGCCTTTTTCTACTTTTATACGCTAATAGCCACGAGTTAATTTTGCCGAGTTACACTTACTGTTTTGTTCTGGCAGACACTGTACTGAAATATCGATTATTTAGCAACTGTGGCACGCTTTTTTACTATTTTTTTCTTTTAATAGTCTTATGAAAATGTATTTTAACATTATTACATGCTCACATTAACCGAAAGGAACCTTTTTCTGTAGATTTCGATAGACCTGAGGATGTCTGCTAGTTACATGGAGCCATTAATCAAGCTGTAATGATATTTTATTACGAGCAAGACCACAAAATTTATAACAATTAATACAGGTCACTGTCGCTGTGTAGCTTTCAACGGAGGATGTCAGTTCTCACAAAGATGGCATTCCTCGCAAGGAGAGTCCCGCTAATTGTTGTGTCGGTAGCTGGACCGACATCGTGAATTTGATTGCTGAAAAAGAAAGCTAAACTAACGCTGTGGCCGATAGTGCACGCACGGCATAACGCAGACGGGCGTGAAGTCTGGAACATGAGAACTTATAAATGAATAAGAAGAAAAGTATGTAGATGCTTTTTACTTATCTTTTAATTATTCTTTGGAATACATCTCTCTTGAATACTCGTAAGCTATAGGCACTGATACAAATGGCTCCTTGCTAGTTCGTAGCCACTAACTTAGCTGATGGCTATTCTGTCTCTCGGCTAATGAGAGAGAAAGGCTTCGTACAACTGGGCGATAGCTAGGTTCGCGTACAACTGGGCGGTAGCTTGGTTCTCGTACAACTGGGCGGTAGCTTGGTTCTCGTACAACTGGGGCGAGTCCACTCTCGTATCACGAGACCTGCCTTGGTGGTGGCGCTAGGTCTGCGATCACAGTGGCGACACGCGGGTCCGACATGTACTACATGGACCGCGGCCGATTTAAGCTACCACCTAGCAAGTGTGGTGTCTGGCGGTGACACCACACTAATATCAATCATGCGACTTAATTTGAGGAAGGAATTCATTTCACTTTACGTTTGGAGCAAACTATTCCGTTTGATTGAATCACGGAGCGTGAGAAAACCGGAAAAGGTGAGACACGGGGAGTTGTATATGTGGCGTTAGAGAATATCGCTGAAAATGAAGTGTACTTATAAGGTAAGAAGTGAGGAGGCACTTGGGGAAAATGAATGATGAAAGGAATGAGATTTTCACTCTGCAGCGGAGTGTGCGCTGATATGAAACTTCCTGGCAGATTAAAACTGTGTGCCCGACCGAGACTCGAACTCGGGACCTTTGCCTTTCGCGGGCAAGTGCTCTACCGTCTGAGCTACCGAAGCACGACTCACGCCCGGTACTCACAGCTTTACTTCTGCCAGTATCTCGTCTCCTACCTCCCAAACTTTACAGAAGCTCTCCTGCGAACCTTGCAGAACTAGCACTCCTGAATGAAAGGATATAGCGGAGACATGGCTTAGCCACAGCCTGGGGGATGTTTCCAGAGATCCCGAGTTCGAGTCTCGGTCGGGCACACAGTTTTAATCTGCCAGGAAGTTTCATATCAGCGCACACTCCGCTGCAGAGTGAAAATCTCATTCTGGAAACATCCCCCAGGCTGTGGCTAAGCCATGTCTCCGCTATATCCTTTCTTTCAGGAGTGCTAGATCTGCAAGGTTCGCAGGAGAGCTTCTGCAAAGTTTGGAAGGTAGAAGACGAGATACTGGCAGAAGTAAAGCTGTGAGTACCGGGCGTGAGTCGTGCTTCGGTAGCTCAGATGGTAGAGCACTTGCCCGCGAAAGGCAAAGGTCCCGAGTTCGGGTCTCGGTCTGGCACACAGTTTTAATCTGCCAGGAAGTTTCAATGATGAAAGGAGTATGAAGAAACCAACGAGTAAAAGAAGGTACAGGAGGACAGGACATGTGTTAAGGCATCAGAGAATAACTTACATAGTATTCGTGGTCGGTTCAGGAGACGAAAACTGTAGAGGAAGACAAAGACTGCAAAAAGTACCTAGAAATAATAGAGGGCGATGGAAGTACTACTGTGAAATGAAGAGGCGAGCGCAGGTGAGTCATCCAAGCAGTCAAAAGAACTGTGGAAAAAGGAAGTCTCGCTAGCCTTTACAACATTGTATATGTCCAACTTAATATTTCTACTTGTGGTTTTCCATAAAATGTACAAACCGGTATCAATATGATGATGATGTTATGGTCTGCGGGGCGCTCAACTGCGCGCTTACCAGCGCCCGTGCAAATTCCCAACATTTGCTCAGTCCATTATCGCTACGTGCATAAATAGTAATGAAATGATGAGAACAACACGAACATCCAGTCATCTCGAGGCAGGTGAAAATCCCTGACCTCGCCGGGAATCGAATCCAGGACCCCGTGCTCGGGTAGCGAGAAAGCGACCGCGAGACCACGAGCTGCGGGTCGGTTTAAAGAAAAATGAAGATGATCTGTAACGGAAATGTTACAGTTTCTAAACAGCCATTAAACAGTTTTCACCTGAATACTCGTTTCTCAATAGTAAATCAGAAATAATTTTTTTGGCCGTATTGCACAACGCCATCTTTATTTAATGGTCGTTTGCTTAGAAACTCTGTGTAATTCTTGTATTTTTATGGAGCAAAGTATTGTGTTTGGATGAATCATGGACTGTGGGGAAATGATTTGGACGTTTGCATAAAGTGAGATAGAAAAATTCTGGAAAGCGCAAGGTGATGACTGGTGTACTAATCGACGTCGTTGGTGCTTCTTCCATATGTTCTATTGTTACAAGACAGCGGTCCCCGTATTTTGCTATAAGAACAGTTGATTTCGATATTTCCTGCAGATCTCAGCAGTCGGTAGGTGCTTATAGGAATCGCGACTTTTCGGTGTAGTTATTTCGCCCTCTTTCTAGTACACAGTATCTTAAAACATGAGCTTGTAGTTTACACAGTTTCCTTCATTGTTATTATTGTCTAATATGCAGTTTGTATCACTTCACATGGTCCTCCTCGATCGAGCGTAGATAATGCAGCGTAGGAGTACGAGCAAACTCTGCTACTGCATTCATGGTCAATCAGGAAATATCGAACGCTATGCAATAAACTTGATCAAACATTTCGAGTGTTGTTCAGAGATCTCATCAATAAATTACGAGTGTTCGCTACGAGCGTAGCAACCCAGTTCTTGAAGCTGCAGCTAAAGCCTACCAAGTCCGCAGAAAAAGTCCAGGTCAACTGGTCCAGTCCTTACCTTTGTATTATTAACAAGAAAAAATTATGGCAATGATTCGAAAATATACCTTTAGGTTGTTGGGAATCCTGTTAAACAGGACATCCTTACTAGTATTTCAGATAACGTTTGTTGAGTTCAAAGTAGATCGCAAGGTAAAATTATTACATTACTGAACTTTTTCTAGGAGGGCACTATATTCGTTTAATGTAGCTCTGCTGTAACATGGAACCTAGAGTTTTAGTGCACGTTATCATCATTTGCTAAAAAGTAAATTTCTCCGAAACTTCTTTCCATGGAACTGGTAGAGGGTGGTGAGTGCTGGCCAAATGTGTTTCCTAACAGGACCTCTTTTTTTAATGTATTGTTGGGGTCTCCAGTCCAAAGACATGTTTGATGCAGCCCTCCATGCTTTTCTATCCTGCGCAAGCTTCTTCATCTCCAAGTAACTACTGCAACCTACATCCTTCTGAATCTGCTTAGTATATTCTGCCCTCCACATTGCCCTCCAATACTAAATTGGTGATCCCTTGACGCCTCAGAACATGTCCTACCAACCGATCATTTCTTCTAGTCAAGTTGAGCAACAAATTCCTCTTCTCCCCAGTTCTGTTCAGTACCTCCTCATTAGTTACGTGATCTACCCATCTAATCTTCTGTAGCACCACATTTCGATATCTTCTATCCTCTTCTTGTCTAAACTAGTTATTGTCCATGTTTAACTTCCATACGTGACTAGACTCCATACAAATACCTCCAGGAAAGAATTCCGGACACTTAAATCTATACTCGATGTTAACAAATTGCTCTTCTTCAGAAAGGCTTTCCTTGCCATTGTCAGTCTAAATTTTATATCCTCTCTACTCCGATCAACACCAGTTTCTTTGCTCCCCAAATAGCAAAACTAATCTACTACTTTACATCGGGGATAGGCAACAATCTTGTCTCACTCCCTTACCAACCACTGCTTCCCTTTCATGACCTCGACTCTTACAACTGCCATCTGGTTCTGTAGGTCAGTACTTTGCCTGTCTTATGCATGTTGCTCACGAGATGGTAGAGTTTTGTCATCGCTGGTTTTCCCAAGGCTATCAGTAGTTCTAATGGAATTTGGTCTACTCTCCGGGCCTTGTTCGGGCTCATGTCCATCAGTGCTCTGTCAAATTCTTCACGAAGTATCATATCTCCCAATTTCATTTTCAACGTCCTCTTCCATCTCCATAACATCGCCCTCAAGTACATCGCTCTTGTATAGACCCTCTATATACTCCTTCCACCTTTATACTTTCCTTTCTTTGCTTGGAACTGGTTTTCCATCTGAGCTCTCGATATTCATACAAGTGGCCCTCTCCAAAGGTCTCTTTAGTTTTCCTGTAGGCAGTTTCTGTCTTACCCCAAGTGATATATGCCTCTACATCCTTAGATTTGTCCTCTAGCCATCGCTGCTTAACCATTTTGCACTTTCTGTCGATCTCATTTTTGAGACGTTTGTATTCGTTTTTGTGTACTTCATTTACTGTAGTTTTATATTTTCTCTTTTCATCAGTTAAGTTCAATATATTTTCTGTTACTCAAGGGTGTCCTGCGCAGGCTTCTTCATCTCCAAGTAACTACTGCAACCAACATCCTTCTGAATCTGCTTAGTATATTCTACCCTCCACACTGCCCTCCAATACTGAATTAGTGATCCTTTCATGCCTCAGAACATGTCCTACCAACTGATCATTTCTTCTAGTCAAGTTGTGCCACAAATTCCTCTTCTCCCCAATATTGTTCAGTACCTCCTCATTAGTTACATGATCTACCCATCTAATCTTCAACATTCTTCAGTAGCACCACATTTCGAAAGCTTCTATTATCTTCTTGCCTAAACTAGTTATCGTCCATGATTCACTTCCATACATGACTAGACTCCATAAATATACCTTCAGGAAAGAATTCCTGACACTTAAATCTATGATCGATGTTAACAAATTGCTCTTCTCCAGAAACGCTTTCCTTGCCATTGTCAGTCTAAATTTTATATCCTCTCTACTCCGATCAACATCAGTTTCTTTGCTTCCCAAATAGCAAAACTCATCTACTACTTTAAGTGTCTCATTTAATAATCTAATTCCCCCAGTATCACCTGATTTAATTCGGCTACATTCCATTATCCTCGTTTTGCTCTTGTTGATCATCTTGTATGCTCCTTTCAAGACACTGTTCATTCTGTTCAACTACTCCTCCAGGCCCCTTGCTGTCTCTGACAGAATTATCATGTCATCGGCAAACGTCATAGTTTTTATTTCTTCTCCATGAATTTTAATTTCCACTCCAAATTTTTCTTTTGTTTTCCTTTACTGCTTGCTCAATGTCTAGATTGAATAAAATTGAGGATAGACTACAACCCTGCCTCACTCCCTTCCCAATCACTGCTTTCCTTTCATGCCCCTCGACTCTTCTAACTGCCATCTGGTTTCTGTACAAATTGTAAATAGCTTTTCGCTCTCTGTATATGATCCCTGCCACCTTCAGAATTTGAAAGAGAGTATTCCAGTCAATATTGTCAAAAGCCTTCTCTAAATCTACAAATGCTGGAAACGTAGGTCTGCCTTTCCTTAATCTATCCTCTAAGATAAGTCGTAGGGTCAATATTTCACCTGTCTGATACATCTTGCTCACAAGATGGTAGAGTTTTGTCCTGGCTGGCTCTGCCAAGGCTACCATTAGTTCTAATGGAATTTTATCTACTCCTCGGACCTTGTTCCCACTTAGGTCTTTCAGTGCTCCGTCAAATTTTTCACGAAGTATCATATCTCCCATTTCATCTTCAACGTCCTCTTCCATTTCTGTAACATCGCCCTTGTATAGGCCCTCCATATACTCCTTCCACCTTTCTGCTTTTCTTTATTTGCTTAGAACTGGTTTTCGATCTGAGCTCTTGATATTCACACAAGTGGCCCTCTTTTGTTCAAAGGTCTCTTTAATTTTCCTGTAGGTGGTATCTGTCTTACCCCTAGTGATATATGCCTTTATATCCTTACATTTTTCCTCTAATCTTCCCTGCTTAGCCATTTTGCACTTCCTGTCGATCTCATTTTTGAGGCGTTTGTATTCGTTTTTGCCTATTTCATTTACTGCAGTTTTGTATTTTCTCCTTTCATCAGTTAAGCTCAATATCTTTTTTGTTTCCCAAGGATGTCTACTAGTCCTCGTCTTTTTACCTAGTTGATCCTCTGTTGCCTTTACTATTTTACCTTAGAAAGTTACGCATTCTTCTTTTACTGTATTTATTTTCCCCTTTCTTGTCAATCGTTCCCTAATGCTGCCTCTGAAACTCTCTACAACCTCTGGTTCTTTAAATTTATCCAGATCCCATCTCCTTAAATTCCTACCTTTTCACAATACTTGGTTTAGAAATCATGAAAGAAGGTTGTATACGTGGATGAAGCCTGGAGACATTGGAAGGTTTCAGATAGATTATATAATGGTAAGACAGAGATTTAGGAACCATTTTTTAAATTTTAAGGCACTTCCAGGGTCAGATGTGGACTCTGACTACAATCTGTGGGTTATGATCTCTTTTTTAATAGCATGCATAAAATACAGATGCAGAAAATAAACTTTAATATAACTAAACTGTTTGAAAGTGCAGACCGTTTGGCTTAGCTTTACCTGATGTTCGCCATAAAAAGGTTACCAGAATGGACTTTCACCAGTATGTGACACTGAAATGGGGCATTTATTTTGTTGTGGCGTAACCACAAGCACCGGAACGAAGATGAAGAACACAAGAGAGGAGAAGGCGGTGAAACGACTCTGGCAAGTTGTGCGTTGATTAGGATCGCAAGACGACCGGAGCGGCCTCTACAAGATGAGAATATAAGCGCCGCTCCTGCCAGTCTCGGCCGCTCAGTATCGCCTCAGTACTCGCTCAGTTGTAGACCGGCACCCGCAGAACAGTTATTGGTGATCCATATCCATTGCTTACTTGGGCATTTTCTATACGAAAGAACATTAGTTATGTGCATGTTACCCATCGCTTGCGACACAGTTGTAAAGCCTAAATTAAGTATTGGCCATCTTCTTAGTTGTAATAAAAACTATTAATGTTATTTTGCTTGAATTGTTGTATAGCACTCCAAAAATGCACCAACTTTTAGACACCCTGTACGAGACAAGTGGGCCTTAATCAGCACATTTCAATACACGATGATATGAAACAGCTTTTTAAGATGCTACATTTTTCATCGTATATTTTGCTTTCGCATTTCCACATTTCTTTTGCGGTGTGACTAGCTTAGATTGAAGTAAAGTAGTAAATGCTACAGCAATCAATCGCAAATAATGTCTGATGCAAATCCAGATTTCGGTCACATATTCAGTGCTAAAAGACACACAAAGGGCCAGTTACAATAAGGTGAGATGCTTGCTTTATCGTATGCACAGTTGTATAAACTTTGAATGTGAGTCAGTGATAAACTACATACGAGTAATGTAAGTCAACACTACTACCTATATATAGACGTAGACCATACTGGACTATTCATGGCAAAGGATGAGTTCACACTGAGGCCTCTGTTTACAATTACAACACAGCTGTCTTTAATGTACGTCATACCAATCTACAGCGCCCTCTTTAGGTGGGTGATGCGTTGACAGCACATATTAAGTTTATTTTACAGTTCTTACGTTTTAACATTTTATTTGTTACTTTGTATTTTTAAAACCTTATGTACATAAAACAGATGAAATGGTACTAACTAAAAACAATGATAAACGTTTGACAGCTATACATATGTGGTGGTAATTCTGTTAACTAACCAGTGGCATCGGTTATTGTTGCCCACTTTACAACTGAACGTAGTTTAAAACCTAAAACATGTTTTGAACTACAGACATAGGAAAGCTACTTTAGCTGCGCAAGATAGGTTTATTTCATCTTCACATGTGTACAATCGGGGTATCACATGAACAGCCGAGGAGCCGCCAGCACCATCCACAGGGTGCCTAAAATACCTGAGGATGGCTGTAACACAAGCCGAAACCAGTAATAATAAACAAATATTATTGCGATCTCGACTGTTGTTTTAATGAAAGTTAGCACCAGACCGCTGCACTCGATTGCTAATGTTGTCTAAATTTAGGAAAGTTCTTCAACTTCAGCTCTATGTAGTTGCCACCTGTCGTGTGTATACAGCACTTATACACTGAAGAGCCAAAGAAGCTGGTACACCTGCCTAATATCGTGTAGCGTCCCCGCGAGCATGCAGAAGTGCTGCAGCATGACGTGGCATGGACTCGACTAATGTCTGAAGTAGTGCTGCAGGAATGTTCATAAATCCGATAGAGTACGAGGGACTGGAAATCTATTCTGAGCAGCACATTGCAAGGCATCCCAGACGTGATCAATAATGTCCATATCTAGGGAGTTTGGTGGTCAGCTGAAGTTTTTAATCACAGAAGAGTGTTTCTGGAGCCACTCGTAGCAATTCTGAACGTGTTGGGTGTCGCATTGTCCTGCTGGAACTGCCCAAGTCCGTCGGAATGCACAATGGACATGAATGGATGCAGGTGATCATACAGGATGCTTACGGACGTGTCACCAGTCAGAGTAGTAGCTAGACGTCTCAGAGGACCCATATCACTGCAGCTGTACATTCCCCATACCATTACACAGCCTCCACTTGCTTGAACAGTCCCCTGATGATATGTAGGGTCCATAGAGTCATGAGGTTGTCTCCATACCCGTACACGTCCATCCTCTCGATACAATTTGAAAAGAGACTCGCCCGTACCAGGCAACATGTTTCCAGTCATCAACACTCCAATGTCGGTGTTAATGGCCCCAGGCGAGGCCTAAAGCTTTGTAGCAAATTGAGGCGCTACGTATTGAGAAGTAACGGCTCCGGTCTCGTAAACTGAAATACGGCCGGGAGAGCGGTGTACTGGCCACGTGCCCCTCCATATCCGCATCCAGTGACGCCTGTGGACTGAGGATGACGCTGCGGCCGGTCAGTACCGTTTGGCCTTACAAGGCCTGTTCGGGCGAAGTTCCACTCAAACATTCTGAGCGGACACACTTTATTCTTTAGCGCTGTCAGACCTCTGGCTACAGTCGTGTGCATTAGCTATTGTTGTGTCTTAGTTACAACAGAAGGCCTTTTTCCCTAAGGAAACCTGTGACACACATTTGTCATACGCAAGTGCTACCAGCTGTTGGGTATCGCTATGAAAATATCAGCAAGTCAACGCAGCAGTGAACAGCAGCTTGTGACCAGCAGAATGTATGCATTTAGAGGGTTCCCTGTATTCTACTGTATAACTGAATGTTGATGCTGTTATTTTGCATAGAAATTATAGAATGATGATTTTACTATTTATTACAATAGAAAACATTTTGTAATTAGTTATTTTTGTCAATAAAATCAAGCCAAGTGTACGAAGTACGTTTTGAAAATGGGTACATATTTTTGTATAAATCTTGCATCGAAAATCATTGAAAAATCACCTAAGAGCATTACCAAATAGAGAAAAATTTTCCTTCCTCTGAAAAAAAAATCTGGGCCTGAAGGGGTTAACCTAGTCAGAAGTATGAATTCATTACACAACCTGGTAATAGGTTAAGAAGTTGAAATAGACAAAAAATGGTCCGTAACAATAGAAAATGACATCTGTAAAGTTGTGAGTGGTGCTCACTTCCACTTTCTTCGTCTGTATACAGAATACAGCATTTGTTACATAAGGTTACTAGCTACACAGAGTAAAAGATAGCAACAATAATTTTGATCACCACCGCTAATCCACCAAGGCTTTCAAATTATAGTGCTCATTTAAAGAGAAAAAAAATACTACGGACATAGACACAGACAATTTTCCAAGATTTCAAATTTCATGAAACTTCTCTGTAGAGCCCGAAACTTAGAAGCGATAGGCTTAAGTTACAGCATTGGGACCCCTTACCAGCGATACACACACACTGGCTGCACTGGCTGACACTTTCAACGTATGGGTTGTCTGTCTGAATATCAAGGCGACAGTGTAACCGGCGCGTCACTCCTTGATCAATTAGCTGCAAGGCCCAGCCAGGCCAAACATGCGGCAGACCAAACTTAATCAAGTCCCTTGAATGACGAACATGGCAGACGCACCAGCTGAGTTACTCTACAGCAAATGTGAAAATGTTGATTAGGAACGATTGCCCAAAAGAGATACAATGAGCCGAAATACAGGTTCCACAGCTACTGCCTGTCTACAGCGACTCTGCATACTAACAAGGATGTCAAAAACATCGGCCTAAGTAGAAATTCGTCTTCAGTTTACATACTTCAGTGGCGTGTATCGACTACTCAGTACAAAACAACAATATTTCTTAAACATTTATCGCATAAGCGGCACAGCACAGCATGAATGGCAGTTCCAAATAAGTACCTTTCTTAGCAATTAGGAATTAAAAGCAACTTCATAAAACCTTAACTACAAACAGCTCAGAGCCCTAAGGGGGCATATATATCACAGATTGAAATTATACCACAGATTGAAATTCAATAAGATTTAAATACTCAGAGCAGTAGTAGTAGTAGTAGTAGTAGTAGTAGTAGTTTTATTCATCTGTAGATGTCTTTTTACAAGAATATAGGACATGACAAAGTATTTACAAGTTTAGACCAATTTAAAATAAGCTAATTCGTATACACATACATTTACAGGCTTCTAGTTACAGACAATCATTAGATTTATTACTGGTATACAGTACTTTTATTTACAAATAACTTATTAAATAATTTAATGCCACACTGTTCACTCTTATCTCCATATCGGTCAATGCACACACTATAAATACATTGTTTCATAACACTTCACTCACTATACACGCAAACTGGTGATCTATGGGCCATTTTCTGTACTGCAACTTCCCATTTGCTATAATGAAAAACTGAGTCAGCACCCCGCCAGTAACGAATGAGATGCTGAGCTCAGAAAGATGAAGAGGTGTTAGTATTGTCCTATGCATAGCCTGGGGGTACGTTTTTCTAGAAAAGAAAAAAAGAATGAAAAAAAAAAACATAGTGTGAAAGTGTTATGTGGAATGTTGGATGTTTTATACTCATTATCATTATTTATTTGTATAACTTTTTTTACCAAACCTCTACTCTGTTTTACCTAAGTAATCCTTCAGTGTGTAAAATGTATTGGTACTTTTTAGCTTCATATTTAAATAAGTGTAATTTTGCAATTTCTTTAATCTCTTTTGGTAATTTATTGTACAGGTTTATTCCTTGGTAGAAAATGCTGTTTTGAGTTTTATGTTTATTTTTTCTTGGTAAATGTAAGTTGAGTCTACCTGTTGTTCCATGGTCATGGACAGAGGTGTTCGTGCAGTGAGTACCGATGTTATTTTTGATGTGTATAACTGACTGGTAAATGTATTCACATGGAGCAGTTAAAATTCTGTCTTTTGAACAGATCTTTACAATGAGCTCTACTAGAATTTTTGGTTATTGTTCTTATGGCATGTTACACACTGTTGATAGGATTTTGAAGGAATAACATGCCGATGACATTCTGTTTACAAGTACGTTTGTGTGTTCATACCACTTCAGCTGAGAATCAATATTCATTCCTAGAAATTTTGCATTTGTTACACAGTCTATAGAAGTGCCATATACATTTAATTTAACATTGTCATTTTCTCTCTTCAAACTGGAATTCTTAGCATTAGTTTTCTTTTTGTTCAATGTCACTTTATTGCTTATTGACCAATCGTACACTTCCCTGAGAATTTCATTTACTTTCTCTGCAAGGAGTTCTCTTGTTTCCTCAGCGACTATAATATTGCTGTCATCAGCGAAAAGAATTTTTCACCATGAGTAACACTACTGGGACTGGTATTGATGTATATCAGGAACAGTATTGATCCTAATATGCCATCTTGCAGAACCCCTATATTAATGTATTTTGGTTCTGTAACCTGTTTCACTAAATGTTTAGATCTATTTGAAGTATGTGTTATATCTACTCTTTGTATCCTATCTGCTAGGTATGATAGAAACCAGTCATTAGCTACCCCTCTTATTCCTAATGCTTCTAATTTATTTGATAGAATCTCTTGTTCGACTGTATCAAAGGCCTTAGAAAGATTTGAAAATATGCCTGTGACACACTCATCTTTATCAAGAGCATCAAGTACAATTTTTGTGGATTCTACTATGGCTGACTCTGTATTTTCACCACTTTGGGAACTTAACTGTGATTAGCTTAAAAGGTTGTATTTATTCAGGTAATTTATTAATTTGTCTTTCATAATGCCTTCTAATATATTTGAGAATGGCGACAGCAGGGAAATGGGCCAGTAATATTCTATGTCTTCTGCATTACCTTCTTAAGCAAAGGTGCAACTCTTGCCTCTTTTAACTCTTCTGTAAATCTCTCTGATGTGTAGGATTCATTTATTACGTTTTTAAGGGGACTTGTATAATATCTATGCATTGTTTCAGTACACACATTGGTTCTTCATCTAAGCCTACTGAATTTTTATTATTTACTTTTTGAACAGTTTTATTGACTTCATTCCCTGTGGTTGGAAGTAAAATCATTGTATTTAGTGCAACATTATTTACATGTGTTAAATTTGTTTTGGGGAATTTTTGTGGTAACTTCTCTGCAATACTTGAAAAAAGTTCGTTTACATACTTTTCTAAGTGTTGTGCATCATTATCTTAGCAATATGTTATTCTGCATTTTTTTGCCTCTCCCGTTTCCTTTTTTATAACATTCTCAGACTGCTTTGCTTTTATTCTCTGCATTAAATATTATTTTGTCATTAAATAACTTTTTTGCAGGAATCAGCACCTTCCTATAGATCTTTTTGAATCTATGATAGAAATTTAAGAATTCTGGCTAATTGCGACTCTTTTTGTGGAACTGAGGTATTTAACTGTTTGGTAGGACTTCTTAATACCTGCTGTTATCCATCTGTTTTTGTGAGATGTTGATACAGATATGCATACTTTTGGAAATGCCTTTTCAACGTTCAATTTAAATAATGTGGAAAATTTAGAGAATTTCATATTCACATAGGTTTCCTTAAAGACTTCATCCCAGCTTTGTTTTGCTAGTTCATTTGTAATTCTTTTATTTTGATTTCTGATAAGTTTCGTTTGTAGGCTTGTAGCCTAGAGAATGATTCGATGCCTGATTTTAATGTTGTTATTTGACAGAGATGGTCTGAAGCTTAGAGAATGATCCGATGCGTGATTTTACTGTTGTTTTTTGACAGAGATGGTCTGATAGTCCAAGATTTGCGTCTACATCCAATTTTACCCTGTCCATATTTGTGGCCACATGGTCAATTACTGATGCAGTCATTGTAGTAATCCTTGTTGCACTATTGACCAATAGGGACATGCCAAATCTTTGAAGGATTTTTATGAGGGTGCTGCTGGATTCATTTATGATATTAGTATTGATGTTAATGTCCCCACACAGAATTATGTTGACCTTTTTACTTGAGACTTTATCTAGAACTTCTGTTAATTTATTGAAAAAAGTGTCCACTGGGAGATCTATACACACATAAAATAATTAATTTCTCGGTGTTATCAAGCCCTGTTAATAAAATAGCTAATATTTCAAAGCGTTTGTCTTCACTTACTGCACTGAGGTCATGTCTTGATTTGAACTGTGTTCCTCTTCTGATATAATTGCGTGATCCTCCTCCCATTGAAGCAGTTCTGCAGTAAGAGTTTGATCTTTCATACAATGATAATACTGCATGTTGGATTTCTGTGTCTCTACATCAGTGCTCAGTAACACAAACTACTGTGCAGTCCAGAGATTGGAGCTCAACTTCGAATAGTTGTTTTTTATTTTTTATTGATTGCATGTTTTGATGGAGTATTGTTAAGTCTGTGAAATGCCCCATGTTACTCTTACCAGTTGTTTGTTTTTCTTTGTGACATCTGGTATGTGTGATATTTGCAGCGTTAAAATCTGGCTTGAGAGTATTTTTCAAACTGCCGGAGATACTCTTTGGGCAGGGCAAACGTCCCTCTAGTGAAGGGTTTGTCCCGTGTCCGCCAGCACACTGACAGGCAAAATAACACGTCTAGAACACCAACCAGCACTACCGCACGGTGACGCAATATACACTTAGTCTTACCGCAGCTGCGTAGGCAACACTAAAACACGATACAATGCAGCATTAGGCGAGCTGTAGCATGGGATTTACATTCAGTATGACAAGGAGCTGTTGCTTATTTTGAAGCTGCTCACATACGAACCTTAAGAAGCGATAACACACAAAACATATACATATATCGGTACGCAAACATTTCATAGCGATTCAGAAGTCCATTTCTTTCTCACACAACCAGTAAGTCACAATTGTGGCATGCAGTAAGAGAATAGCAACATATCATACCCCGGTTTTCCAACAGTAAAAATTTTCACCTTCTGTCCAAACACCACCCTTGGGAAAAGCGAAAAGAAACTAAGACACGGCAAATCCACGGCAGCAAGACTGTTCCAGTCAGCTACCAGCCCCGTAGGAAAACGCAACAGCAATTACCGCACGGCACGCCCAAGCAGGCGCCTTGCCGACCTGTCTTATCCGGACTTGAGTCCATTCCACCGACTGCTGCCCACTTTCCTCTCCACGACCCAGCTCACCTCGCTTCGGCCGAGTGCCACCGAGCTTTCTCCTTCGGCGGCCGATCAAGGACTATCCTTTTCGCGGAAATTGACATGGAGCGAGACGCCAGGTCTGTGAGCTACTGGCAGAATAACCAAGAAGATAAGCAACGCAGTGCCCGAAGGAATCAGGAGAGTTGTTAGGACCAAAGCTAAGATAGGTGCAAGGTATCAAAGTGGATGTAAAAAAAGTTAAGAATTGGAGGCTGGACACTACGACCTGAATAATGTCTACACGAGGCCAAGAATCGCGAAGCGCTCTAATGCCACTGATGACGATGATTACACCACATCTCAAACGCTTCTGTTATGTTGGTTTTCGGTTTTCCTATAGACCACAATTGTCAACAGCCTTGCCGCGGTAGTAACACTGAAGTTAAGCGCTGTCGGCCTGGGCTAGCACTTTGATGGGTGACCATCCGGTCTGCCGAGCGCTGTTGGCAAGCAGGGTGCAACTCAACCCTTGTAAGGCAAACTAAGGAGCAACGTGATTCAGAAGTAGCGGCTTCGGTCTCTTAAACTGACATACGACCGGGAGAGCGGTGTGCTGACCACATTAACCTCTACATCCGCATCCAGTTGTAACGCTGGAAATGCATATCCTCCTATTTCCATCTATTGTACTATAAATTTTTTTCCTTATTTTGTTACCTGAAGATATGACATTTCTGTGTCTTTATATATTGTAATTGTTTTACTTATGTCGATGTATAATTGGTTTGTTTTGAAAATATTATTTGTATTTTTACGCTGGGTCTGGTCTAAGGAAAACTATGCTATCGAACGATTACATCGATAGGTCGTGTGGAGAACCAAAGTGTTTAGGATCTTTGGTAGTGTTAACTCTGCCGCATGGAGCGCGGGCAGAGAGAGTCTGGCTGGAGTAGGGCGGTGGAGAAGGTGTGTTGTGTGACGCTCCTGCGAGTTGCCGCGCTTTCGGGGTCTGGCAGCATGTAATTGCGCTCGGCTTGCTATGATAGTTTCTGACACGATTTCGCGGCCAGGAAGCATTAGCTGGCGCACATCAAGAGCCCGTTTCTCCTGGTGACCGTGTCGAGAAGAAGGCGCGCCAATATCCAGCTTCTGCAACAGCGACGGCCGGCAGTGAGTGACTGTCGCCACCTCCTCGATCGACGACATCAATCAACCAACAAGGAAGACTGGAAGCACGTAAAGTTTTGGAATTGTATGGCAGACCTCAGCTTTTCAAACTATTCGATTTGCTTCACAAAATTACAACAACGTAGCATGAACCTTTGTTGGTCATTGTCCCAATTGCATTACCAAGCAGGGGCCCTTCCTTTTCTGGAATGAACCCGAATGTCGTTGAAATTCAAACGCCAGCATTAAAGTAATATCATTCCATTTCCCTGATTTAATTTCAAAGTTCAGTTAAAGTATTCATAGCTGGCTACAGTATTTAGATTACACAAGCACAAATTAAGAGTTCGAGTTTTGTTACCATATTTTAGCTTACCTGTGACTGCAGCTCAGCTTGGTATATACTAAATTTTACTATTGTTAATTGTTCAGAATCATTTAATTCAAGTTCAAAGTTGAATCTCTTATTTCTAAATTGCGTAGATTCAAGTAGCTTTTGAAATCATTGTTGAGGTAGCCCAAGACTAACCTTATTTTATTGAATTTCGTAGTGCTTCAGAAACAAAGTTCACTATTAATTTCAGTCACTAAATTAACTTTCAATTTTCCGGTTTTATTCATTCTCTGTTAAATTAAGTCAGAGTGTAGCGAAATTTATTACTTCTGACAGACAGTCAGTTTTCACACAACATGTGTCAACCTTCAGTTGCCACACTTTGAGTGCTAATTATATGTGCATTAATCTTTCATTTTCAGTTATTATAGCAGATGCCCATACGACTGGCAACCGTAATTTTCCCCAAATCGCAAACATCTAATTAATACCAGTTAATTGTTAACGTAACGACCGCACATTGCCTTTCTTTATTAATATTACCGTTTTCTCAAAATTAATTCCCACCAATTATGTTTGCTTTTTTTCCTTTCATAAAGATGTAACCCTTTCCTCCCTCTTTACCGACAAATTAACTTCGGTGACGACTGCTTTTCCCAAATTTCCATTAGTTGCACGCGGTTTAATTTTTCACTGTCATTAAGGTCGATAAGTGAGGGGGAGGTTACACAGTGACGCCTGTGGGCTGAGGATGACACGGCGGCCGGTCGATACCGTTGGGCCTTCATGGCTTGCTTGGGCGGAGTTTATAGACCACAATTCACTACCGGGTAGATCTGTGCTCCTGATGTTCGTTCTCATAAATTTTGTCCTGAAATTTACGGTCCGCAGCCTGTGGTCGTGCGGTAGCGTTCTCGCTTCCCACGCCAGGGTTCCCGGGTTCGATTCCCGGCGGGGTCAGGGATTTTCTCTGCCTCGTGATGACTGGGTGTTGTGTGATGTCCTTAGGTTAGTTAGGTTTAAGTAGTTCTAAGTTCTAGGGGACTGATGACCATAGATGTTAAGTCCCATAGTGCTCAGAGCCAATTGAACCATTTGAAATTTACGTTGATACAAACAGGTTTCTTCTGAGAGAGAATGTCCTATCAGCCTGTGCTAGACAAGATTCCAAGTCTTCTTTGCTACGTCCGTCATGTGTAATTCTGCTTCAGTGGTAGCAAGATTATTTCATTTCATTTCCTTCACTTCGTTTGTCTCGTACGTATACGAGAGCACCCCATTAGCACAACAAGGGTTCTAAACAGCAGATTGGTGACTATTGAACTTATCTGTAGTCATCCCAGTGCCACAATGTGTGCAAGGAGTGTAGGCTGACAATAAAAGGCGTGCGGTACGGGTAATGTGCACGGTTCCTTTACGGTGATTCGTCGCACTATGGGAGACAATTCTCCCAAATAAAAGACGAGGGCTCACCAGCATCGAGTCCGCCCCCGGTAGCTGAGTGGTCAGCGCGACAGAATGTCAATCTTAAGGGCCCGGGTTCGATTCGAGGCTGGCTCGGAGATTTTCTCCGCTCAGGGACTGGGTGCTGTGTTGTCCTAATCATCATCATTTCATCCCCATGGACGCTCAAGTTGTCAAATCGAAAGACTTGCACCCGGCGAACGGTCTACCCGACGGGAGGCCCTAGTCACAAGACATTTACATTTTACCAGCATAAAGAAGATGCGGTCATAACAGAACCATCGGTCAGCACGGACGTTTTGATGAAACAGAAAGCGCCCCCCCCCCCCCCCGTACCCTCGGTGAAAGCTGCCGATATCCGCTCTTTCCGGCCAGTCATCTGCCAGACTAGGTCAGGCATTTAACATTATGTACAACCACGTCTCGACAGGCATTCTGATTTTGTTCTGATGATATCTGTATAGTGTTAAATTTCACACAGTTTAGTCGCTCTGAATGCAACCACTTCGAAAGGCGGTGGAAAAATTGGTTTCAATAGTTAATTTTAGTTTCAAAATGAGGCGGCTTAATGCGCAAAATAAATTTATCGCTGTTGGAACTGGCCGTGGAAGCCTTGGCATATGTGCAGGGTAGGCCTCTGTGTGAGCTGTGGGAATACTATACGGAATGGGTGTCGATCGGCAGCGGTATACCTGTCATTTACAGTACGCACAATTGCTTGGCTAGATTTACATCATGCTTTTGTTATGGAGGAGTGTATCCGTAATACTCAGCGACCATTTTACATTCGTTTCGAACATGACCAACATGATTCTGTTCGTAATAAAAAAAACTGTTCGATTTTGGGTATCAGAGCTTAGAGCACCAGATTCTGCACAGAAAGAAGATCTATGGTCGACTTTGGACCGTCACAACGCCTGCAAATGTGGCGCATCTGAGAGCTTCTGTCCAGCAATCTCCAAAGAGTTCAGCACTTGAACAATACAGATACCCTGGGATTGTCTGAGAGGAGTGTCAAAAGAATCCTACAAAGAGATGTTCACATGCATATCCATGGTAGAAATTTTGAGTGTTGTTTCCTAGACGGCCCTTCACGAAGAGACATCGCTTGGGCCCCGACTTATGTTTTGTCTTTGGGGACCCTTGAAAGCTCAATGAAGTGTCCAAACAGTGCTGCACAGTGCCGCAAGCACTTATGGAGGCAATCATCTGGGACGTGTCTGCCATTCCACAAAAATGCCCCGAATAACTATGGAAAACTTCTGGGAAAGGCTTCGTCAATGTGTCAGCAGTGGAGGGCGCCTTTTACACGGCATAATTTCAAAAAAAAAAACAGCTAATGTAAAATGGCTTAGTATTTGTTTGTCACGAATAAAAGTATTTTCTCTGTACCTTCACTTTTTTGTAATTACTTTTTGAAATATGGGAGATTTTTTGACGGATCCTGTATGTCCTAAGTCCAATGTGTCATGGCTGAGAACATGGAATAACCTAAGCCCAACCATGGGTGGTCACGGAAATAGGACCCTGCTGTCACTGCATCACTTGTGGTACTTTTACCGCAGCTGGGCGGAGGCTAAGGGTGCTCCCCTTACAAAAGTCCACTCCTTTAAAAATGCGGTTTCTGTGGGCTACTTTCCGTGGCGGTATTGAGCTGACCATACGTTAATTCTGGCATAATCGTCAACATACTTATCCACAAGATTTCCAGCTCCTAGGTACAGCTCGGAATGGGTCTATGTTTTGCAATTAATATAAAGTGTGTTTTTTTTGTAGATTTCACTGTTATCGTTAAGACTGGTCATAACATTCAATCAGTGAGACCGTAAGCAGAAAGTACTGACCACAATTGTCAGACAGACGAAGGAGGTAGGCTTTACGAGGAGACGACAGACCGTGCGATCCATCGATTTACTGAGCTTCGGCGGGCTAGTCGGGGAACTGCTCGTCTAGAATTCCAGTGAAAGGGCGAAGGATCAGTCTGAGATTAAGGGGAATCGCTGGAACACACCAAAATATGGTTGGTTGGTTGGTTTGATGGAGGGGGGGGGGGGGGGGTGGGGGGTACCAGATTGCGAGGTCATCGGTCCCGCAAAATAAGGGAATTATTCTATATGGACCTATAGCAAGCCTATATTTCAAGGATTTGAAGAATTAGTGATTTCAGTAAGCTGCATACGTAGATAAAACGAATGTCATTCAATAAAATTTTTCTGGGTTTGTGACTGCATTGTCTACCGACGTTTCGGTTCCTGTTGCAAGCGACCTTCTTCAGTGTGTTTTTTTGCTTGCAACAGGGACCGAAACGTCGGTATTTTATATATATTACAATGCGGTCACAAACCCAGAAAAATTTTATTGAAGGTGACAATGGCCGCGGAAGCCAACGTTCATAAAAAGGAATGTCGTTGATAACTGGGGCGGTGGTAAATAGCGTCTTGCTTGTATTCGTACCGCCTGCAGGGGCATGTGGGCTGTAGCAGCCCTTTATGTGTCACTTTTCTGCTTGTTTGCAGGAGGATGAACGCTGTCTCGTACTTTAGGTATTGTTGTTTTAAATACAATAATTTTTGTGAACCATCATTAATCGTCATTAGTTAACAAAGAATACAAAAGTACTACCTGATTATTACTGACTCACTCTCTCTCCCTCCTCCCCCCCCCCCCCACTCTCTCTCTCTCTATCTCTTTCTGTTCTCTCTCTCTTTTCTTTTTTTTTCGAAGACTAATATTGTTCCTAACGTGGTAGGCCGTCGTGGTGCCTCGGATGTAATTTGTCATAGACGTTGCGAAAGCACAGAAAGCCTCTACACTAGTTACCGAAACTCTTTCGCAGGCGTTCTTTTAGTCGCCGCAAACAAGAATGAACGTTTGAAGCACAGAATTGTGTGGTAGTGTAAACAGCCTGTGGAAAACAGGAACAGAAGAGAATCGAAGCATTTGAGATGTGGTGCTGCAGATGACTGTTTAAAATTAGATGGACTGATAAGGAATTAGGAGGTTCTCCGCAGAATTGACGGGGACAGAAATATATGGAAAATATTGACAATAAGGCGGGACAAGATAATAGGACATGTGGTAAGGCTTCAAGTAATAACTTCCATGGTACTAAAGGGAGCTGTTGGGGGTACAAACAGTAGAGGAAGAGAGAGATTGTGATGTGTCCAGCAAGTAATCGAGGATGTAGGCTGCAACTATTATTCTAAGAGGAAAGGGTTGGCCCGGGAGTGGAATTCATGGTGGGCCGCATCAAACGAGTCAGAAGACTGACAAAGAAAGAAGGAAAGAAAAAGCCAAACAGCAGAGTTCTCGCTTCCTCTTTTGAGAATTTCGAACTAGTACGTGACTGAGAAACGCTATATATCTATCGCTGTTGATTATGTTGAAGTGATACTTATCCAGTGGCACAACTGGCTATAATACGATTTAGGATGTTGACTGCGGATAACCATTAACGACAATGGACATTGCATCACATTTACTTTAGTTATGAATCCTGTCCACCAATTTAGTGAAGAACACGATCCATCAAATGAGATCTGGTATTTCTGAATAATGTAACACTAACGTATGTTACTTTCAATTATACGCAGCTGAATTATTCATTTGATAATAAATGAAGCAAATTAACTATTTATTTGGAATATTATGATAATAATTGCTATGTAAACAATGTTTTCATACCACTTTGAACCTAATTCTCTATGTACACCTTTTTAAACGGGAATAATAGTGTTTAGAAATTTAGAGACTATTTATGATAATGCTCTTTCATAACCTCCTTTATTCAATATTTCATTTTTTAGAGTTTATAGCTCGAACGTTCGCTATCTATATTCAGCTTTTATGTAATTCAAAAGGATTTAGTTCAGCAAAATTAGTGTGAAATGAGATTAAAATTTTTGTATATTGTATATATTAGAATTAATTACAGTTTGTAAAACACAGTAAATGCAGCTTGCTTTATGAACAAAATCCCTCGGAAATATGTTGTTACTAGTCAAATAAAATACATCTATTTTAATGCTAGTGATGTTAATGTCACATGTGGGAAATTATGTTAACATTTACTTAAACAAAAATCATTTGTTGTCACGGAAGATTTGTATGCAGAATTAATAATATATAGAACATGAAATTACTGGTGAATATTGTCGAAAAAATTCACGATTTATACAATGTTAGGAGTTAGTTGGCGGTGACGAGCAGGATGTGTAGAATAAAAGTGGCCATTATAGGAATTGATTGTTTACTGACCACAGTTGGTAATATTGTTCGTAGATCATGCATGGCATCAACAAAATAAATTTAAAAATGTGCAGCAGTAAAAGTGTTTTATATTCAAACAGGTGCTGAAAACTGAAGGTCGTTGGGAATGTTTACAGGAAACAGTCATCAACAGTCAAAGACGAAAGAAGGTACCAGTGACGAAGATATTTGAACAGTGTTATGTATTTGTAGCCAACTGTTCAACTCTGCAGGCAATTTGTGTTTGTAGACAGGAAAATGCAAACCATGTGAGTATGCCTTTGCAATATAGATAAACTCTAAATTAATTTGCAAATTTATTTCAATTTCTGTTATGTTGCCGCTTTAAACAAGATCTTGTTTTAAAATGTAGGGACTATCAGAATATGTATGTATCGCAAACTTACATCGCAGAACTGCTATACCATACAAGCTAATCGTTGACACTTTTAAGACTGGGAATTTTGCTAGCGCGATTTGGAGCCGATGTGCAGTACGAACGTTAATGGACTGAGAAAACATTGCTGCAAAATAACCGTACATATCTGATGCGATTTTTCTCTACAGTGGCTTGGACAGGTAATGTAACTTAACCACGATTAATAAGACCACTTCAGCTGTATGACAAATCTTCATTTCTAATCCAACAAGCTTCGGGGCGTCAGAGCCGCATTTACGAGCATATAGCTGTATGTACTTGTAAACAAAAGTAAAACGAATAAAGATGCTGTTTCGGTTGAAATGCGGTTTTACTATACACGAAGCTATATATGACAATATATATACTCACATTTATTTCATAATTTAGACCAAACCATAAGCAGTATATGACCCAACATTCTTTGTTCAATAGCGATAAATCTGTTTAACCATCAAAATGTCGGTAGTCCAATTTAAAATATAGTAGGTTGCAGGGAATATCATCCCGATATAGGAAAACTAGAATAAGAATAAAGTCCAGTGTAGCTCCTTTTATTTTGTTATTGTATTCCGCTGCGTACGTTCTTACGCGCGTGCTCTCGTTTATCGTCGCCAGCGCCGGTTCAGCTCAATTCGTCTAGGGCTCTAGGTGGTCATTGTGGACCTCCCGTTGCCACTACTACTACTACTACTACTACTACTCCTGAACAGGCCATGAAGGCCCAACAGTACTGACCGGCCGCTGTGTCATCCTCAGCTCATAGGCGTCACTGGATGCGGATACGGAGGGGCATGTGATTAGCACGCCGCTCTCCCGGCCGTATGTCACTTTCCGAGACCGGAGCCGCTATTTTTCAGTCAAGTAGCTCCTCAGTTCGCCTCACAAGGGCTGAGTGCACCCCGCTTACCAACAGCGCTCGGCAGACCGGATGGTCACCCATCCAAGTGCTAGCCCAGCCCGACAGCGCTTAACTTCGGTGATCTGACGGGAACAGGTGTTACCACTGCGGCAAGGCCGTTGACCCTGTTGCCACTACGGTGTTAAATGTTAGGTACATCTATATAAGATTTTATGTCTTCCTCCCTCCAGTCCTTTCATTTAGATGACGATCTATTTTGGAATCAGCATTTTATCTAAACATGACTTATGGTGCAATGCAATCAAACAAACTATGCTCTTGTCGATGTGAATGCAGCTTCCACCATCTACCAATATCATCTGTTTTATCATTAACATCAATACGATTTATCACTTCCTCCTAGTTTTCCTGCATCGGGATGATGTTCCCAGATATCTGCTCTGTTTTAAATTGGACTACCGACCTCTTGACTGTTTAAACAATTTTATCACAACTGAACAAGGAATATTGGGTCACAACTGCTTATAGTTTTTATAAATGTGAGTACATAACTTTTCCTATATAACTTCTTGTGTACCACAGTTACATTTTAACCGAAACAGGAGGTTTTTTAGTTTTTACTCTTGTTTACATACAGCTGTATTCCTGAAGTTGTGATTCTAACGCCGCGAAATCAGTTGGATCAGAAATAAATATTTATCACACGGCTGAAGCGGTCTTGTCTATCATGGTTCAGTTCTACAGCTGTGGACGGTCACAATATAAAATTTGCTGTAATTTAACTTAGTCTCAGAGGCACCATAGCAACATCATGAAGTTATGAGAGGGATCTCATACGTGTGCCGGTGCCATTGGACCCTGGGCACACACAGGCCACGCCCCCCACACTGTGCTGACTCGGCTATCATCACACCTGAGGCAGGTGGGCGGAGTACAGCCCGTCCATCAGTCAACACGCCGGCTGTTGTTGACCCACCACCTGCTGACGTCACAGCGCAGGACGCGGCGACACGTGCTTCTCTCCGCTAGGACGGACAAGCGAATCATGTACCTCGTGCTTATGCCACCCTTGCGCTTCAGGGAGAAACAGAAAGGGAGAGAGAAAGAGAGAGGTAGAGAGAGAGAGAGAGAGAGAGAGAGAGAGAGAGAGGGAGGGGGAGCGTGAAGCGTGAGTGAGAGAGAGAGAGAGAGAGTGCGAGTGTGAGGGAGAGAGACAGAGATGAGGATGTAAGTATACTCAAAAAAATTAAAAATGAAACCCTAAATATGACATTTAAGAGTTGGTATCATTCTCTTTCCAGGTGAAAGATTCTAATGGCTCTGAGCACTATGGGACTTAACATCTATGGTCATCAGTCCCCTAGAACTTAGAACTACTTAAACCTAACTAACCTAAGGACAGCACACAACACCCAGCCATCACGAGGCAGAGAAAATTCCTGACCCCGCCGGGAATCGAACCCGGGAACCCGAGCGTGGGAAGCGAGAACGCTACCGCACGACCACGAGATGCGGGCGAAAGACTCTAAAAGACTAATGAACGAAAACTAAGCATAATATAGGATGATGAATATAAAATGATGAAGAGTAGAGTCAATAGATTGAAGTTTGAGAGAATTGACATAGATTGAAGATTAAGAGAACTGCCTGCAAGAACCAGAGTGGAAGGTACTGGTATCCTAAAATACAGAGGAATGACGAGACCGTGTGAATGAAATAAATAGTGAGTGCAGAGAAGTCAAGTCGAAGTGGCTCCAGGGGATATCTGAAGAAACAAAAACGGAAATTATTGTTGGAAGGACTGATTCAGCATAGAGAACAGTCAAAAAACCTTCGGTGAAATCAGACCAAGAGCGGCAACATTTAGAATGCGACGGGGATTCTGCTGAGTGGATAGGAGGAAAGGATATATTGAGAGGCCCTATGAGGGAGAGGAATCGACTAATGACATGCTAAAGAAGAAATTGGAGGGAATATGGAAGACATAGATGATCCAATATTAGAGTCAGAATTTAAAAGAGCTTTGGAAAACTTTAGATCAAAATAAGGAAGATAAAGCAGAAACCATACATAACACTCCATCAGAATTTCAAAAATCACTGGAGTAAGTGGCAACCAAACAATTATTCATATTGGTGTGTAGCCTCTATGAGACTGGCAGCATACCAAGAGATTTCAAAAAAGAAAATAAATAAATAAATAAATAAAATCAACATAATTTTGAAGACGGGGAGGGCAGATAAGTGCAGCAAAGAAAACTGTGGATCGGTTTGATGAGATCGGTTTGGCTTTAGGAAAGGTAAAAGCACGGGGGAGGCAGTTCTGACTTTGTGATTGACAAAGGAAGTAGAACAGAAAAAAATCATGAGACTGTCATAAGATTTGTCAACCTAGAAAAAGCGCTAGACAGTATAAAAATGAGAAAATACGCAGAAAAATAGGAGTAAGCTACAAAGGGAGAGATGGATGCTATGTAACATGTACAGGAACTAAAATGGAACTGTGAGACTGCAGGACCAAGAAAGCAGTGCTCGGATTATGAAGTGAGTGAGACAGTGTTACAGTCTTTCGCCCCCACTGTTCAACCTATACATCGAAGAAGCAGTGACGAAAATATACCAAACTTTCTAGAGTGGGATAAAAATACGGGATGAAGGGATACCAACGATAAGATTCGCTGATGACATTGCTATTGTTAGTGAAAGTGAAGAAGAAATACAGTATGTATCAGAAGAGAATAGAAGCGTTCGAGATGTGATGTTACAGAAGAATGTTGAAAATTAGCTCTACTGATAAGGAATGAGGATGTTCTCCGCAGAACCTACGAAAGGAACATGTGGAAATCACCGACAAGGTGAATGGGCAGGATGACATGACGTGTATTAAAACATAAGGGAAACATCGATGGGAATATTTTAAAATTCCCACATATAGAATAGTTAATTCTTGGATTGTTCGGACGGGATGGAGATTAAATGAGCACAGACGCCTATTCTGTTGCTATAAGATCGCACGCTCAATTATATTTAAGAAAATAGGTGGTAGTTTATTGATTATTTATTACCACGAATTACAAAAATGCCCATTTCAAAAGAAACAGCGTACGTAAGTTTTGTAGAGAGATAGTGACTGCACCAATCGCATTAGAGGCATCTGTTTTGAATAACGATTAACTTTCGTTCATCGTCGTCATCGTCAGCCAGTTCGATCAGTTGGTGATGCTTCCACTTTTAGTCGGCGTGCAACGCAGGACTTTAATACGGCACTGTTCTATTTCTTGTTCTGTTGGAACCTCAAATATAGATAGGTGACTGATGGAATAGAAAGCCTTTTCAAAATCTATAAAGGCAAAAGGCAAGGGTTGGGTTGAGTTGTTGATTTGGGGGGGGGGGGGGGGGGGGGAAAGACCAAACAGCGAGGTCATCGGTCTCATCGGATTAGGGAAGGAAATCGGCCGTGCCCTGTCAAATGGACCATCCAGGCATTTGCCTGAAGCGATTTAGGGAAATCACGGAAAACCTAAATCAGGATGGTCGGACGCGGGATTGAAAAATGGCTCTGAGCACTATGCGACTTAACTTCTGAGGTCATCAGTCGCCTAGAACTTAGAACTAATTAAACCTAACTAACCTAAGGATATCACACACATCCATACCCGATGAAGGATTGGACTATCAGACCAATTGTGTGATTGGATTGAAGAGTTCCTAGATAACAGAACGCAGCATGTCATTCTCAATGGACAGAAGTCTTCCGAAGTAAGAGTGATTTCAGGTGTGCCGCAGGGGGGTGTCATAGGACCGTTGCTATTCACAATATACATAAATGACCTAGTGGATGACATCGGAAGTTCACCGAGGCTTTTTGCAGATGATGCTGTGGTGTATCGAGAGGTTGTAACAATGGAAAATTGTACTGAAATGCAGGAGGATCTGCAGCGAATTCACGCATGGTGCAGGGAACGGCAATTGTATCTCAATGTAGACATGTGTAATGTGCTGCGAATACATAGAAAGATAGATCCCTTATCAGTTAGCCACAAAATAACAAGTCAGCAACTAGAAGCAGTTAATTCCATAAATTATCTGGGAGTACGGATTAGGAGTGATTTAAAATGGAATGATCATATGAAGTTGATCGTCGGTAAAGCAGATGCCAGACTGAGATTCATTGGAAGAATCCTAAGGAAATGCAATACGAAAACAAAGGAAGTAGGTTACAGTACGCTTGTTCGCCCACTGCTTGAATACTGCTCAGCAGTGTGGGATCCGTACCAGATAGGGCTGATAGAAGAGATATAGAAGATCCAACGGAGAGCAGCGCGCTTCGTTACAGGATCATTTAGTAATCGCGAAAGCGTTACGGAGATGATAGATAAACTCCAGTGGAAGACTCTGCAGGAGAGACGCTCAGTAGCTCGGTACGGGCTTTTGTTAAAGTTTCGATAACATACCTTCACCGAAGAGTCAAGCAGTATATTGCTCCCTCCTACGTATATCTCGCGAAGAGACCATGAGGATAAAATCAGAGAGAAGCATACCAACAATCCTTCTTTCCACGAACAATACGAGACTGGAATAGAAGGGAGAACCGATAGAGGTACTCAGGGTACCCTCCGCCACACACCGTCAGGTGGCTTGCGGAGTATGTAGATGTAGATGTAGATGAACTTGCGATCGTAGCGGTCGCTCGGTTCCAGACTGTAGCGCCTAGAACCGCACGGCCACTCCGGCCGGCCGCGGGATTGAATCGTCGTCCTCCCGAATGAGAGTCCACTGTAAAGGCAAGGAATCTTACTTAATTATTCTGCTTATTGCACTTATTTTTTCTGCTAATTGTTTCGCGAAGAGTGAGGGTGTGATCAATTGTACTAAAACGTGTGCAGAACCCAGTTTGCTCAGTGGGTTGAGCCAGGTCAAGTGCAATAGTCAAAATTCTAGTAAAAGCTTGATACAGTACGAACAGAAGACTGATTGGTGCAATTCTTCATATCTTTAGTTGTACTTTCCTTATGTGTTAGTATTATTTTGCGTTTATTCCGGTCTCTTGACAGTTTTCCACTGTCTACAGACTTGAAAATATTTTAACCAAACTCTTTACAGATTTCTCATCCATCAGCTTTAACCGTCGGCTGAGAAACCGCTATCTGGACCGTTTCATTTTTTCATCTTGTTTATAGCATGTGTGAATTCCAGGGGATTATATCTGGGATTTTGGAAACAGAAGCGTCCATTTCCTCCAGGATTAAGGTACAATCGTTAGTTTTGCTGTAAAGGCTACCATAAAAAATCCCAATATATTCGAATGTTTCTTCCTTATCTGTATTTCGACCTTGATCTGTTTATAGCCCTATTTACTGATTTTTTCCCTTCATAAGCTTCCGTTTGGCTACCTTTAAGCTGGATTTATTTTCACTATTGGCTTTTAGTATATCTTCTTCGTACTCCTTGATGTCTTCTTTCACGGAGACTTGCACAGTTCTGTCTATTCTATCATTGTGTCATTCTACTTTCATTTTTCTTCTCTTGTCCGTCAAACTTATCATTTTATTTGTCAGCTTCTTCGGATGGTTTTGAGTTTTGCACAAGCCACCTACTTATTCAGATTTTGTTATTAGTACCTTTCTTACTCCTGCTTCACATTCTTTTAATTTTCTCTTAATTCTCTCTAGAAATCCCTCTTCCGTGTCTTCGAGATTTCTGAAATTTAATATTTATCCTTTTTCCTTTAATTAATTTTAGTCTTTCGTCTTTTTCACTCAGTTAAAATCTAGCCTTTATTGCTCGATGTTTTTGTTATTGTCATTTTGACCATCTTTCATTTATTCAATGAACATAAAACTATTCTCCGTATGCGATCTAATGTAATTTGTGGCTTCATCACTTTCTGTCGCAATACTAATATAATCAGCGTTCTGGCAACATTTGCATATTTTGCTTACATAATTAATGCTGTCATGTTGGAACCATTAGCTTTATCGACACGAAATTAATCAGAAATATTATTTTTCATTTGATCAGGAAGTTTTGAGGTATTTGATTGGCTGTGAAAATTGTCCATCTTAATTTCCTGTATGCACCTCTTAGTCACATCTCAAGACTCATTGATCGTTGCTTATATAGGCGAATCAAACGATATACATGGATTTTCTGTAGGTCAATCACATTCAAAAGAATCAATATTAGGCTGAATATAAAATGATTTCATTTAAGTCTTCTCAAAAGCCTCTGGGACAGACCTACCTTTGGGTTTGTCTTGTTTCCGATCTAACCAGGTAAGTGTACCACCTTTCCTCATTCTATTCAATTTTTCGAGCTCTTGGACTCTGCCTCCTTGTATAGCGGGCACTAATACTGCCCTATCTTTGTACATGCGACTCTCTAGGTACTCTCGAGAAACATACAAACAGATAAGCACAGGGATGTCAGCCGTCAGTTGCAATTTCACAGAGTGATATCACGTACATCTAAATCTACGTGGATACTCTGCAAATCACACTTAAGTGCCTGGCATAGAGTTCATAGAACCACCTTCACAATAATTCTCTATTATTCCAATCTCGAACAGCGAGCGAAAAAAAAACACCTCTATCTTTCCGTGCGAGCTACGATTTTCCTTATTTTATTATGGTGATTGTTTTTCCCTATTTAGGTCGGCGTCAGCAAAATATTCTCGCATTCGGATGAGAAAGATGGTGATTGAAATTTCGTGAGAAGGTTCCGGCGCAACGAAAAACGCCTTTATTTTAATTATGTCCACCACAAATACTGTGTCAGTGACACTCTCTCCGCCATTTCGCTATAATACAAAACGTGCTGCCCTCCTTTGAAGTTTCTCGACGTACTGTCTGGTAAGAATCCTACACCACGCAGCAGTACTCTAGAGGACGGACAAGTGTAGTGTAGACAGTCTCGTTAGTAGAACTCTTAGCACGTTTCTGGCATGGAGAGGCCATGCGACTAAAATTTCCGCCAAAAATTGAGAGATCTGAACGTGTTTGTGCTCCATCTTTTAGTAACGGAGAGTAGTACAAATTAGTGATTCCACGGCTCCCCTAAAAATCGGCCATATTGGCATCATGAATACCAGCAACGGCCACAAAACTGATCTCACCAGCTCCCATCATCAAACAAATAAACTAATGTAACCACCGCCTGTGTTCGACACCAGCGTCCTATAACCCATCTGAGGGAAAGGTGGCAGCACTAGCAATGGAGGATGTATAAAACGTGTCGGTGGGACACGGGAAACAGTGTAGTCATTGTTGTAATGCGGAAACGGAAGGATTTATCCGACGTCCAAAAGGACATCATCACTGGCTTTCGGGTCAAGGATGGAAGCATTTCGGAAACGGGTAAATTCACGGGCTGCAGTGGTTAAAGTATACCGTGCACGGCAAAATGGCGCTATCCAGATAGGGCCCTGAGGCAACTGTCGTGCACCATGGGCCATGGATGACGGCTGCGGAGATGTATACGGCCCGAACAGACGTGTAACTGTTGGCAGCTGACCGTCTCCTAAGCCACCGTTCAGCGACCGTTGCTGCGTACGGACCTCCGTAGCACGTGCCTGGTTCATGCATCCATGCTGAATGCTGTTATCGGTAACTGTTGCTCGCGAATACCGCAGTCGGACTGGTGGCCTTTTCAGATGAATAACGTTTAATGCTCTATTAGACAGGAAGCAAAAATCCTGCAATAATCGCCTGGGGGGTGCAGCCCGGAGGATGGAGCGTTATAGTCTGAGGAAGGCTTTCGGGGCCTTCCCTGAGAGATTTCCTCATTCTGGAAGGCACAGTAGATCAACAAAAGTAGTCGCATATCCTTGGAGATCACGTCGATTCCTATATGCAGTTTGTTTTTCGTCAGCACGATGGCGTCTTTAGGGAAGACGGTGCGTCGTGTCTCAAAGCACTCAGTTTATGTGCGTGGTTCGAAGAGCACCGTGAAGAGTTTGTCGTACTCCACTGGCCATCAAACTCCCCTGATTTAAACCTAATGGAATGTGTGGGACCGCCTCGTCGGGCTGTTCGCGCCATTGGCACTCAACCGAGAAACCCTGCGTAGCTGGCACGGCATTGGAGCCGGCATGGCTCCAGATCTCTGTCGATACCTTCCAGAAACTCACTGACTATCTTCATGCACGTTTCGCAGAAGACCGCGCAGTAAAAGGTGGTTATTCAGGCCTTTAAAAGATTGTCACATTAATGCGGCTAGTCGTACTAATTAAATATGTAAATTACTTGAAATCAATATGAGTTAAATATGCCTTCCAAAAGTCTCAAATTGGAGCTTAAGTGAGGAACTGTACAACTATATAAGGAAAAGATAGATTGCTACTTACCGTAAAAATGATACGTTATGTTACAGATAGCTACAGCCAAAAGACACATATTCTCTTTCGACCACAGCCATCGTCAGAAAAAAAAATCGAACACGAATTCGTTTACACAAGAAAGCAGACATCACGCACATGTTACCTCCATGCGTTCATGTGTGCGTGAGGTGTGATTGCTTCAATGAATGAAACTGTGAGCGTGTGTGTGTGTGTGTGTGTGCTTTGTGACGAAAGCTTTGGCCAAAAGCTAACGTGTAAGTGTCTTTTAGATGCACCTGTCTGCAACTTGAAACTTCTTTGTTTATATGTACTTAAATTGCTGAATGACTGTGACCCACAATATCTAGCGCAACGCAATCTGACTGCTGAAAATAAATAAATAAATAAATAAATAAAAAAATAAACTGATTTCAAATAATTAATTTAAAAGAATGGTCCTGACCAAAAATAAATCTTAACAATAACCTATACCTTTCATTAAGCACTTACCTCACAAAATTCTTCATTACACGAGCTACTGCAATACAGCGAGCGTCGATACTGCCAGCTAAATAAAAGATTCTAACTACTAAAGCAACTAACTACTAGTAGGCATGTGGTTAGCAAAGTAATGATTTTGTTGCAAACCAAATAATGTATCTTTTTTTACCTTAATAATGTGACATCCAGTTGAGACACGAATATAAATCGTCATTGACATCTAGTACAAAGGTGTATATCATGAATAATATTCAGTCCCCAAGTCGAACATGTACAGATCGTTAGCCTACGCTAACACTTCAGACCTCTACCCTCCATCAATGCTAACTTCTCACATCTAACATCCACTGCTGGCTGTTCACCTGGCTGTTCACCTCCAACTGCCCAACAGTACTTCCATCACTGCTGGCGACTAACTACCAAGTGACCAACAGTACTGGCGACTAACTTCCAACTGCCCAACACTACTGACGATTAACCTCCAACAGCGAGTCCAACCAGCCACAGAGTCTCTTACAAAGAAAGCGCAGTCAGAGATCCAATGCAAAGCGCTACACAGCGCTGCCAAACAGAAGCAGCCCACTTACAAAGTTAACGTGACATCTTTACATTAAGTAGAAACCTATCTCTTCTTTACACTGCTGATTTCCCAACGCGGAATTTCTGTTGTATAACTAGCTCCGTCCTTACATGTCTCGGAAGATACAGCAGTACTGACCGGCAGCCGTGTCATCCTCAGACTATAGCAATCAGCAAACCGCTCTCCCAGTAGTTATCAGTTTTCGTGACCGGAGACACTACTTCTTAATGAAGTATCTCCTCAATTTGCCTCGCAAGGGCTGCGTGTACCCCACTTGCCAACAGCGCTCGGGAGACCGGACGGTCACCCATCCAATTCTTAGCCAAGCCCGACAGTGCTTAACTTCAGTGATCTGACGGGAACCGGTGTTACCACGGCGGCAATACCGTTGGCTGTACTTTACAAGGTAGAAAGTTAACTACGAATGTCATTATAAAAGTAAAGAGCGTTTGTTTCTCGAGACATTTTTATTGAAGATATTGAAAGAGAAGTTAATTTAAAACACATTTTAATATCTCAACCTTTTTGTACGTAGACGCCATTAATATTTATACTTTTGTCGTAGCGCTCCACAAGCTTTCTGATGCCCTCTGCACGCTTGGTTGAACCAACAACTAGCACCTTCTCTCAGTTCATTGTGATTTCCATAGTGCTTTTCACCCAAAAAATCCTTCAGTTTGGCATAAAGGCGGTAACCAATAGGATCTAAGTCCGGACTATAAAGGCGGTAACCAATAGGATCTAAGTCCGGACTATGAGATGGATGGTCAAAAACCTCGAACTTGAACAGCTAAATCAAATCCTTTGTCCATGCAGAAAAATGTGGACGAGTGATGTCGTGAATACGCACAATGCGGCTAGGCAACAGTACACGCCTGTTGTTTTGGACGGCGCGGTGTACTCGGTATAGCATCCGATAACATTTGTATTCGCTCTCGTAGGCGAAAGTAAATTTTCTTGGCTTCTTTTTTAGTTTTGTTGGAAATCGAGTATGGTGCCATTCCATTGACCGGAGCTTTGTTTCTGGACTTGAACGCGAAACCTTCTCGTCACCAGTAACAGTGTGGTTCTAAACCTCCTCACAATCCTTCGTCGTACTGAGCATGAAGAGTCATTGCAGCACTCATTAGCAGTTTTTGGTGTTCGTGAATAGAAAGTCGTCAAACTTTCCTATAGCCTGCACAATCACTAACAACTTCACACGGAATATTTCATTAGTGTGTACTTTCCTTCCACTCAGGCACAGTATTAATCTAAGAACTTCACACCTGAGTAGACTAATTATTTTTTCAAATATTTTACAATCACACAGATACACCGTTCGTGATCACTGGTAGCGTCATAGAGACGCCAACGATCAAAAAGGTGTATGACATAGGGCCCATGTGGCGGGAGGATTAAACGGCCGATAAGATCAAACTAGCCTTCACTCTTAGAATGACACTCCCATATAATGAGCAAATAGCAACTGTTGAATTGCCAGAAGAAATAAGGATACAAAGCAGAGACTCTTCATGTATTTATATTGGCGTTTGGTACACCGATTGTATAGCAAACACCTAATCACAGAACATGTAGTTTGATGATCACAAAAATCTAGTAGTACATTGTTGAAGGAAAAATGTGTAGTAACTACCGAACAGGATGGAGCTGAAATAGGATAAATGAATCGGATGACACTGTCAAACCAGGAGAAACAAATACCCGTCAATAAAATTTCCACTCTCTGAACAGTTCTTAAGACTTTTTCTAAATAGACAGATGTGTTAGCTCCTGGCAGTAGGACAGCTGTATGACAATTCGCGTGCGCTTCATTAAAGCCGTTCGATAATCCTCTCTTATTCATTCTAACAGATAAAGTAGTGTATGGGCGAATCCTGTACCGTTGATTTATTTTTCCTTATTTCCAAGAACTGGAAAGAAATCTTTCTGCCTATATGTCTGCAAATGAACGTATTTGATCATTTGAAAGGCGGAAATCGAAAACGGTCTAAGTGCCAAATGCCAACTTTGTCAGGAAAATCAAAAAAACAATGTATGTTTTTCTGTCGATAAGTTACCTGTATCCAAAAACTGAGAAAGTAGTTCGATACCACAGAATTATGAGGCCCACCTCAACACTGCAAAACTAATAAGACAAATTAGAAAGTAGATAATTTATTAAGAACGGTCTAAGTTCCTTACCAGGAAACTGACAGGTTCTAAGTGCCAATAACAAAAGTTTTCTTTCATAGGTCATTAATATTTAACCACATCATTTTGTCTATCGTAATACAAGTAGAGAAACATAGTAGTACTATTTTAACTAGCGGAACTGTAGTCAAGAAAAACTATTTCTCATTTCCTTTCAAAATTGTTCAAGACAAAAAAATGGTTCAAATGGCTCTGAGCACTATGGGATTTAACATCTGAGATCGTCAGTCCCTTAGAACTTAGAACTACTTAAACCTAACTAACCTCAGGACATCACACACATCCATGCCCGAGGCAGGATTCGAACCTGCGACCGTAGCGGTCCCGCGGTTCCAGACTGAAGTGCCTAGAGACGCTCGGCTACAGCGGCCGGCTGTGCAAGACAGTAACGAAACTAAATTCAGAAATAAAGAAAGTCACAGTATTGACAACTCCATGCTTGGGATTAGTTGTTACAGGGTATGCTGTAAAACTTCTTGTGCGGTTGAAGAAGAAATGGTCTTTCCGTTTTGCTACTTATAAATAGGACTGATCTTTCGGATGAAGTACGGTGTGGTACACATTAATCATGATCTTTCCTCTTTTGAATACATTATCATTTTTTCATTCCTTTGTTTCTGAGTAAGAATTTTAATAGCAATTTATGATAAGTGATCGCGAGACATTTCGATCAGACTGCATTTGGAGATCTTGTACCTTTGCATTGATAACAATGTTTCAGCACCATCCTTAAAATCATGGAGGTCCAGTGTATGAATTGGTCATACGTGGAATAGGCACATAGCTTTAGCTGACTCAACTGTGTGGTGTTAATCCTGCGAAACAAAACCACTGTGTAGCTCTCTTCGTTTTTCTACACTTGCAAAACCACCGTCGCAGCTTAAAAAGCTGTGCTTACTCACGTAACACTTGTGTGTTATCCCTTCAAACTATCCCAGGGTGGATGGAAGAGAGCCTGAGGCATAGCGCTTGTAACTGGAGAGGGGAGCACTAGTTGGCAGAAAGACTATGTGGCATCTGATAATGAATGTTTGGAACACTTCCTCCATGATTTGACACTTGGTGTAAGTCTACGGACGTGCACCAGAGGGCTGAGAACGCAGTAGCGCTGAAAACGCTACTGTGAAGAAACTGGCACCTGGGACTCCTAATTTATTGTCACATTCTTACGCACGATTCATGTTTTAACCGCCTGCACTAAAACTTTCGATTGTTTTCAGTCCAGATTAGACGGTAACTGTATCAGCCGTCGAACAGCCGAGAAACAAGTGATAATCGGCAGTTGGCTGCAGTGTGTCAAAGGGATGAAACGTGTATCTGGCGGATTACGTTACGCACTGTGAACGTCCATCAACCGTAAAGACCTGCCAATGATGCCGCTTCGTGATAGATAATCCCACCTGTGTGACACGTTTGTCGTATCCTGACGTGCGTCCTGACATTCTCCGATATCCCATGTACCGTTTCGCATTGCATGCGAAATTGATGAAGCGAGAACACAGTATCCTGATTTCGCTGTTGCGGATCCGGTTTTGATGTACTCTCTTCTGCAGAATGAGGACATTCACTTTCACGTAATTCGTAGGGTTGCTCACATATAATGATCTCATATTTGCAGTGAACTACAGATACACAAGGAATTAAATTCCTTAGTTGCTGGCAGCACACATGGTGTATTGATAATTTGCAACATATCATGTTGTCTCCTAATTTGGAAATCTGGTACACAAACATGCCTACTGGCTGCAATTTTCTTCCCATTGAGACAGTAGACCATACCTCACGAATACGAAGTATCAGTCGCGAGAGACTGTGGTTAAATCACACCACGCACTTCGCCAATTATACAGAGGCTACTGAGACTGCGGTGTGAAGTAATCTGCATGACGTATGGAAACAATAAAGAGAAGCTAATGGAGGCAGTGAGGTGACGTCAATGGAAAACGCATACTTAGTGAAAGAGACTGGTAGCCTAGTTCGATTTCCAGTGTCACAGACAGTTTCAGCTCGATACAAACCAGCAGCTGAGGTTAGCTCTCATTGATGCCATACTTCAGCAGCATGTGTAGACAGGTACTCCTACCATCAGAATACTCTCTGTTTTCGTCATCTGTCATAAGTTTAAATTTTATTAAACTGCTTCTTTTCATTTCATGGTGGCAATGAAGTCATTGTTTTGGAGCAATTTTTTTGGTTTAGTTGTACTACATCTGGGTGATACTTGGTCTCAATATGAGAAACTCACACAGCAGTCATTTAGCAAACAAAAAAAAACAGACTGAAAAGAAAAGTTTTATAGAAGGGAGCATGTTCCAGTCAATCGTACAGGAAAATGCCCATCAAACGGCAACAGACAGTTTCTACCGGTTATCTCAAGAACAGACGTCTGTCAGTAATAAAAAGTATTTTTTTAATCAAATAAAAATATTTTCTTATAGAAAAATTCATTTTCTCTCTACAGGTGCATGCAAAACGCATTGAACATCAATTCTTATTCTGCCACTTTACTAAAGTGAACGCAATACAGTAATGAGGGCTCAGGTCGATTTGCGATTTCCATGGTTTACCTAAATCATAACAGGCCATTTTATTTGTAGTAGGTTGTTACTATCAACTTGCGACATTTACGCCACCTGGCGGATCATGATTTGTCATTTGTCGTCCGTATCCATATTGTATTCATTACTGTAGCCTTGCGAGTTGGTAGAAAGACAGATGGTCACATCTGGACCCGCGACATGAGAAAGTTCCGACAGTTGGAGAATTTGTTCCTGAGCGACGGGAGCCTGGAGGAACTCCGATACCAAAATTGGCTATAAGACTCTGAGTAATTATGTTTCATATGACTGGGTATTGTTGTCTTATTTTCCGTCTGTCGATCATTGTTCTTATATCAACCTGATAGATTTTGGCTAATGTCGCCCATCTTCAGATCAAATCCCGTAGCTACCGAGTAAGCAGTATTTCGCTATCTTTCACTGTCATTTACTGAAATGTAAGAGATCTCGACGTCACAATCATTCTTAAAGGAACTACCAGTTTCACTGAAATGACTTCGTAGTTATAGAGTAACCAGCTTTAACGGAACTATCAGTTTCACTCTGCAGAAATGACAGTGAAACTGTTAGTTCCGTTTAGAATCGTTACTCTGCAACTATGATATGATTCGTAGATCTTAAGATGGACAACTGCCCGAAACCGGTCGTTTTGAACTAAAAACAGAGATCGACAAACAGTCAATACACTTAATTTGTAACAATACAGGGCTATTACAAATGATTGAAGCGATTTCATAAATTAACTGTAGCTCCATTCATTGACATATGGTCACGACACACTACAGATACGTAGAAAAACTCAAGTTTTGTTCGGCTGAAGCCGCACTTCAGGTTTCTGCCGCCAGAGCGCTCGAGAGCGTAGTGAGACAAAATGGCGACAGGAGCCGAGAAAGCGTATGTCGTGCTTGGAATGCACTCACATCAGTCAGTCATAACAGTGCAACGACACTTCAGGACGAAGTTCAACAAAGATCCACCAACTGCTAACTCCATTCGGCGATGGTATGCGCAGTTTAAAGCTTCTGGATGCCTCTGTAAGGGGAAATCAACGGGTCGGCCTGCAGTGAGCGAAGAAACGGTTGAACGCGTGCGGGCAAGTTTCACGCGTAGCCCGCGGAAGTCGACGAATAAAGCAAGCGGGGAGCTAAACGTACCACAGCCGACGGTTTGGAAAATCTTACGGAAAAGGCTAAAGCAGAAGCCTTACCATTTACAATTGCTACAAGCCCTGACACCCGATGACAAAGTCAAACGCTTTGAATTTTCGGCGCGGTTGCAACAGCTCATGGAAGAGGATGCGTTCAGTGCGAAACTTGTTTTCAGTGATGAAGCAACATTTTTTCTTAATGGTGAAGTGAACAGACACAATGTGCGAATCTGGGCGGTAGAGAATCCTCACGCATTCGTGCAGCAAATTCGCAATTCACCAAAAGTTAACGTGTTTTGTGCAATCTCACGGTTTAAAGTTTATGGCCCCTTTTTCTTCTGCGAAAAAAACGTTACAGGACACGTGTTTCTGAACATGCTGGAAAATTGGCTCATGCCACAACTGGAGACCGTCAGCGCCGACTTCATCTTTCAACAGGATGGTGCTCCACCGCACTTCCATCATGATGTTCGGCATTTCTTAAACAGGAGATTGGAAAACCGATGGATCGGTCGTGGTGGAGATCATGATCAGCAATTCATGTCATGGCCTCCACGCTCTCCCGACTTAACCCCATGCGATTTCTTTCTGTGGTGTTATGTGAAAGATTCAGTGTTTAAACCTCCTCTACCAAGAAACGTGCCAGAACTGCGAGCTCGCATCAACGATGCTTTCGAACTCATTGATGGGGAAATGCTGCGCCGAGTGTGGGAGGAACTTGATTATCGGCTTGATGTCTGCCGAATCACTAAAGGGGCACATATCGAACATTTGTGAATGCCTAAAAAAACTTTTTGAGTTTTTGTATGTGTGTGCAAAGCATTGTGAAAGTATCTCAAATAATAAAGTTATTGTACAGCTGTGAAATCGCTTCAATCATTTGTAATAACCCTGTATTTAACACGAGGGTCTTTCAGTAAGTAATACAATATTTTTTTCTGATAGTAGGTTCGTTTTATTTAGGATTCCGATACCCCATACTATTCCCCACTCCTTTTGGCACAAAACACTGTCTTTCAATTAGGCTCCGTTGAGCACGATGGCCTACCGCCACCTCAATGCAAGGACATGGATGCCTGTATGGCACCACCTTACTGTTCGACGCCGGAGCCAACGCCTTACTGCGCCAGTATCCTCCCCATCACCCATATACTGCTTCTGGCGGCGTGCATCATTCATCGTTAATCGGGCAAAGCTGATGGAAGTCAAAAGGTGCGAGATCCAGGCTGTTGGTTGGATGAAGAGGTTTTGTGAGCTCCTCTCGGATGGGCTGACATAGGCTGAGGCCTAGCGTTGTCATGAAGAAGGAGAAGTTCGTTTGCTTTTTTATGGCGACGAACACGCTGAATTTCTGCGGTTTTCTATGGTCAGAACGATGTACTTCAGACCTGATCGTTGCACCATGATAGAGGACATCACAATAACCCCTTCAGAGTCCCGGAAGACTTTCGCCATGACACTACGGGCCGAGCGTGTTGCTTTCAACTTTTTTCTCCGGAGGAGAGGTGATGTGGAACAACTCTATGGATTGCCGTCTTGTTCCCTGTTCGAAGTGATGAACCCATCTTTCATCACCTGTGACGATGTTAGATAAAAAAAAGTGTAACGATCATGCTTGTAACGCGCAAGCAATTCCGCACAGATGGTCCTTCGCTGTTCTTTATGGTCTTCAGTTACACGGCAAGCAACCCTGCTGGCACGCCTTTGAGTACCCCAACTGGTGAACGAGTGTGTCAGAACTACGAGCAGAGGTGTCCAGATGAGCAGCGAGGTGTTTGTTTGTGATCAATCGGTCATATCGAATGAGAGCGTTCGAACGTTCCAATACTGCAGGAGCCGCGGCTGTATGCGACAGTCCGACATGCAGGTGATCGGACTGGTTTGTGTGACCATGTTGCAATGATGGCAGACCCCTCGACCAAGGACTCTCCGTGCTTTTGTTCAGTGCCAGGACTCCGTAGACACTCTGCAAGCACCTATGAATATGTGCAACGCACTGGTTTTCCACTGAAGGAAATTCAATGACAGCTCTGTGTCTGGAATACAACTCCGTTACAAACTCCGCTTTGAAGACTACATGTCGTGCCACCACCTGTCGGATCTTCATGGAACTGTAGGGCTGAAACGGAAATATTCCGCAAGTTCTTACCTCACAAGAAATTCCTCATTTTTTCCAACCGAAGTCAGTAGAGAAAAGAAAAATGTGTAGTAATACTTATTGAACGACCCTCCTACATGACTTATTGGAAAACCGGTTTAAACTTGCTGGAGTTTTCACTCATGGTGAAGTCTTATAATTATAATTTAATTTATTAAAAGCTAACAAATGACATAGATTACTATAACGAATATCGGCGGAGCTGGCCGAAATATTACGAAAATGAACCCTGCGCTGGCACGCGGGAAACGGTTAGTAGTAGTCATCAGTCAGCCGCGGTGATGTGAACACTCAGCATTCAGTCTAGCCAAGTGTTTTGTGAACTCGCAACTCATGAACAAATGGACTAGTTACGTTTCTGTAACCGAAACTGGTGTAGAAGTTAAACTTCCTCTGCCAGCCATGACTTCATATTAAAAGCCTCCGACGAAATGCCGTTGGACTTACGTCTGATACAAGGTCTAGTCACATTAATGTGAGGACCGCCTATTTTCGACGTCAACATCTAATTACCACTCACAGGTGACGTTACTGCAGTGAAGGGTATACAGGGCGCGTAGGGGGACAAGGAAAACCGTGAAGTCATTCGTAATGCGGCACGATCAAAAGCTTTCAGGCCAAGGGTGGAAGTGTTTCCTTATTGACTAAGTTTATAAACTGTCCGCGTGCTGCCCTGCTTAAAATATGCCGTGGATAGCAAAATGACGCTGTCAAGAACCCTGCAGCGAGGCAGCTATGGTGCACCACGGGCCATAGATGACAGGGTTAAACGACTACTAAGAAGATATGTCTGGACGAATAGAAGTGCGACTGTTGAGCAACTGACGGGCCAGATGAACCAAGGGACTACCAATAGTGTCTCCTCAACGACAGTTCAGCGAATGTTGCTGCCTTTTGAGCCAACGCAGCAGGCATTTGGTAGAAGCACTCATACTGACTGCTGTTAATCGACTGCAAAGAACCTAATCTGACTGTTAATTAAGCACAATCAACTGTTAGATGTATAATTTTTTTCACAATTAGTGAGACGACAAGCCAAGACGATAGACGAAAAGTCTTAGCTTACTGGGATTCTAGCCCGGCACTTACTGAGATTGAATATCGGCCTATGTCAGCGGTAGTGAGATGTGCGAATGTCTGAATTGCAGGTAACAGGAAGAAAAGTTCATTGGTGACTGGAAGTGAACCTCAAACATAACCTGACTGATGTCTACGCGTAATAAAAAATGGTTCAAATGGCTCTGAGCACTATGGGACTTAACATCTGAGGTCATCAGTCCCCTAGAACTTAGAACTACTTAAACCTAACTAACCTAAGGACATCACACACATCCATGCCCGAGGCAGGATTCGAACCTGCTACCGTAGCAGTCGCGCGGTTCCAAACTGTAGCGCCTAGAACCGCTCGGCCACCGTGGCCGGCTACGCGTAAGAGGTATTAACTACAGATTCTTTTCATCACAACTAGGAGCATGTTCGACCATGAAATTATGTGAGGACAGATTTTATGCTGGACCAGATTACGAAAACAAACATACAGCTTTTGTGGAGACGGGGGAACTATTTCGTGCTGAAGGTGTCACATCCCGCGAAATGCGATATCTAAGTCGAATCCCACCACAGAATCAGTGTTTTCAACACTGTAGGTTCAAATACAACAATAAATAAGGGCTATGTGACCTTACACAACGATAGGTTCATGTTCGAACTGCCGCGCGGGATTAGCCGAACGGTCTTAGGCGCTGCAGCCACGGACTGTGCGCCTGGCCCCGGCGGAGGTTCGAGTCCTCCCTCGGGCATGGATGTGTGTGTTTGTCCTTAGGATAATTTAGGTTAAGTAGTGTGTAAGCTTAGGGACTGATGACCTTAGCAGTTAAGTCCCATAAGATTTCACACACACATGTTCGAACTTCAGTAAAGCAAAAAACACGGAGTAGTGATCTCTAATGGTCTCTTGCGGTAGCCATTTCGTATGTACGACAGTACCTGCGATTCAGTTACGTTCTGTGGGTTGCGATTGCAGTTCAGGTCGATCGGATACTTTCCAGCACGATACGAGGGCTACTCGGAATGTAAGGTCCAATCGGTAGCGAACTATAAACCACAGCAAAACCCCGATGGCACAGATGTGTTGGATAATGTCTCTAATATTCCTGAAGATTGCGTCACTTTGCCCTTTTCAGATCTGAGCGCACAGTGTGCACGAAAAGATGCCAAGAAAACAATGTTTCTCGCAAAGTACGGGTGGCTCCTGAGAGATTTTGTCTTATTTCATGCAACCCCACATCAAGTAGCATGGCAGAAGCCGCAGTCCCGATATGGATTTCAGGGGTTGAAATCTCTACTACCCTACTTTGCATCGCTGCGTTGCTCAGCACCATTCAGCCTGCTTTTACTACCCGACGTGCAGAGTCCACTGGAGAATCAATCGGCTGATCTACTTACGGAGCCTATTATCAGCCTCGTGTAACTGGTTACGAGGGGCGCCAACTCGCAACCAGCCTTCGACGACGTCCACTGGTCCGCCAGTCCTTCAGTCCGATTTGACTTACAAGGAACCTCTCGAGTGCGAGGTCGCATCTTTAGTAAAGCTCATTTGGAAGTATTGTGCTAACAAGTATGATAGGGAAAAATGTTAGCTGAATCGCCGTGTGCATCAGGTGGGCGACAGAAAATGAGTGTCCGGGAGGTGCAGAGATCAGCCTTCTACGAGATGTGTGTATTACACTTCACAAAATGGAAATGGTCAACATTAAAGAAAAGTTGAAAACAACTCTTTAACATGCACCATGAATACCGAGTGAAAAGGGTACGAAACAGTGATCACAAAGGTTCACAAAATCAAGATCTACGGCGAACTCCTTGGGAGTCACAAACCATGCAGTACGTTCCGCCAGGAATCCACTCATAAAGAATGCATACAGAGTAGGATCATGTTGGCGTAACGGGGTGATGAGAAATGATGCAATATGATAGCATACAACAGATTGCGAAACAGTCTGTCGTGGAGCTTATCGTGAAACTGTCTGTCCTTTAAGGGGTAGATGCAAATAGTGTGACAATTTGTTTATACACACGGAAAAAGCAAACATCCGTACACTGAATTTCTTCAGTGGTTCCCGACGGTATAAATTAAAATGTCATACATTTTTCAGGAGGGATAGTTTGCTCCAAAGGAGTATTATTTTTATATGCAGACCAGGAATCAAGTGAAAGCAAGTTATTGCTATTGGCCGAAAGCAGTGCTCATACCATAGTCGTAGTTCTCGTAGGTCTGTTTTCCCACTCCTGCTTGCTGTGACGTAAATATTCACCACTGCCCTTGCAAGACCACGCACACGAGAAGGAATCGTAGGAGACAGGGCACCTCCAACCTCTCACAGCACAATAAATAAATTTATAGTCAATTTACGAGTCAGATTAAGAGTCGGAATAATTGTATATGATGTTTGTTAATCTTGATGCAGCTCGCTTGATACTGGTAATTTCCAGGTTTTTTTTCATATGCATTTCCTCTTCAAATTCCGGTTGGTCTGAGTTGGAAACAAATTCCTTACTGAACGATTGAGCCAATTTGTTTATCTCACCTACAGAATTTCTGGCCTATTCAGCAGCTTGCTGTACGTCGTCAAGTTGAGGTTTTGTTTGAAATTTACCTGACGTCTTATAAATTTTTACGTGGCAAGGCATCGCTCATTTCATGTTTTATGTATGAGTACCTGTAAATTCAATGGATCGATTTGTTTGTATGTGGCAAAATATGGTTGTAATAATCTTTATGAAGATCTGAAGATGGTAACTTAGTTTTACCGAAATCGGTTATCTACAATAAAGTTGTCTTAGTGACCTCGGTTAAGAAGTTGTTCTTATTCTCCTAAGTACACATCGTTCCTTCGAGCTCAACCTGAATGAATTAAAATTTCTTGGAATCTGTGTAGTGACAACGGGAATAAGTAGCTCCCTGAGTGCGCCCAAACTACACAGCTCCTGTACTTCCCCCGCCACTACGCCATTCCGAGCACACGTGTGAATGGGACGACTATATAAATCAAAGTACGCGATGAAGATTGGTGTAAAGAATATAGATAAATCTAAATTAATGCAGATGAATAGGAAAAAGAATCCCGTATTGTTTGAATACTCCATTAGTAGTGTAGCGCTTGACACAGTCACGTCGATTAAATATTTGGGCGTAACATTGCAGAGCGATATGAAGTGGGACAAGCATGTGATGGCAGTTGTGAGTAAGGCTTATAGTCGTCTTCGGTTCATTGGTAGATTTTTGGGAAGATGTGGTTCATCTGCAAAGGAGACCGCTTATAAAACACTAATACGACCAATTCTTGAGTATTGCTCGAGCGTTTGGGATCCTTATCAGGTCTGATTGAGGGAGGTCATAGAAGCAATTCAGAGGCGGGCTGCTAGGTTTCTTACTGGTAGGTTTGATCATCACGCGAGTGTTACGGAAATGCTTCAGGAACTCGGGTGGGAGTCTCTGGAGGAAAGAAGGCGTTCTATTCGTGAATCGCTACTGAGGAAATTTAGAGAACCAGCATTTGAGGCTGACTACAGTACAATTTTACTGCCGCCAACTCATATTTCGCGGAAAGATTAGGGCTAGTGCAGAGGCATATAGGCAGCCATTTTTCCCTCGTTCTGTTTGGGCGTGGAACAGGGAAAGAAGATGCTAGTTGTGGTACGAGGTACCTCCCCCATGCACCGTATGGTGGATTGCGGAGTATGTATGTAGATGTAGATGTAGAAGTTGTTTGCAACACAGTGCGACCACTTGTAAGAGATGAATATTGCAGCATAAGCACGATTTTATCACTAGTATATATTCCTTTTTCTGTCAACATGTAACTTTAATAATTAATAGCGTTAGTACAGTGAACAGGGCCAACGGTCGTAGTGATAGCGCCGGTTCCCGTGAGATCACCGAAGTTAAGCGACGTCGGATTTGGCTAGCACTTGGATGGGTGACCGTGAGCGTCTGCCGTGAGCTGTTGGCAAACGGGGTGCACTCAGCCTTTTTGAGGTCAGTTGAGGAGATACTTGACTGTGAAGTAGAGGAGATACTTGACTGAGAAGTAGCGGCTCCGGTCACGGAAACTGACAACGGCCGCGAGAGCGATGTGCTCACCACAGCCCTTCCCTATCAGCATCCAGTGACACTTGTCGGCTGAGGAAGACACGGCGGTCAGCCTGTTTACACGAAATTGATTACAGTGAGCAGAGATACAAAAGACAGCCATTTAACATTAATTTCTGATGTTTGTACGAGGGTGAGTCAAATCAAAACCTTAAATTTGTAATAACAAAACGAAATTTCGCGCCCTTATCCTGTAAGTTGGTAAGCGGGCTACAAACATGGTGCAGATGGCCTGTAGGTAGCAGCAGAGTGCAGATGCACACATACCGTAGCACTATCAGTATAAAGATGGCCGCCCCACTTTTGCCTCTTGCACCAGGGAAGAACAGCATTCTGTTATTCGGTTTTTCCGTAATGAATGTGTGAAACCTATTGAAATTCATCGACAAATGAAGGTTCAGTACGGTGATGCATGTTTGTCACAGCAGCAAGTCTACGAATGGAGTAGGAAGTTCGCAAAAGGTGTGACTCTTGTGGAAGATGCTCCTCGTCCAGGTCAGGCACAACGAGTTGTGACTCCACAGAACATTGCAGCAGTTGAAGCCATAGTGAAGGAAAACCGCCGAGTGACACTGAATGACATTGCAGCATGTTTGCAAATTAGTCATGGGTCAGCACACCACATTGTGCACGATGTGCTCCAGTTTCACTAAGTGTCGGCAAGATAGGTGCCACGGCAGCTGACTCCTGAAATGAGAGAACGACGTGTTGATGCTTGTGAAGAACTTCTTCCGCGCTTTGACCGAGAAGGTGATGGCTTCCTTGCAAGAATCGTTACTGGGGACGAAACCTGGGTTCACGTCCACCGACCGTAAACGAAGAGCGAGCAAGGAATGCCGCCATTCCTCATCACCAAAACCAAAGAAGTTTAGAACAGAACCATCAGAAGGGGAGGTTATGCTGACTCTCTTTTGGGACGAAAAAGGCGTCATTTGGGAGCATTACATGCTTATAGGAATTACTGTCACCAGTGCACCATACACATATCTCTTAAAAAATCATCTGCGGCCTGCAATCAAATCAGGTGTCCTTTTGCAACATGACGATGCAAGGCCCACACTGTCCGTACAACAGTTGCAATTAGCAAAGGCCTGCATTTTGAGTGTCTTCCTCATCCACCATAGTCACCAGACCCACGTGATTTCCATATATTTCGACCACTCAAAGACGCAATGGGAGGAAAGAAGTTCCGTTCTGATGTAGAGGTACGCCACTCGGCGCATGAGTGGTTGCGCGGACTACAAAAAGAATTTTTTCTAAAGGAATTTATGCACTTTGTAACCGCTGGAGGACTTGCATTGAGCGTGGGGGAGATGATGTTGAAAAGTGATACAGCTTTGTACTAGTTCGGCACAATAAATAATATTTTAAAAGATATTTAAGGTTATCATTTGACTCACCCTCGTATAAGGGACAGTCAAAAGAAAATGGGACAGATGTAAAAAGGAAGTAAACTGTTTGTTATTCCAACAGTGATCGCCATAGCTGTAAATATATTTATTCCAAACGGTTCAAATGGCTCTGAGCACTATGGGACTTAACTTCTGAGGTCATCAGTCCCCTAGAACCTAGAACTACTTAAACCTAATTAACCTAAGGACATCACACACACCCATGCCCGAGGTAGGATTCAAACCTGTGACCGCAGCGGTCGCGCGGTTCCAGGCTGTAGCGCCTAGAACCGCTCGGCCACCCCGGCCGGCCATTTATTCCATTTTGAGACAATATGGTCAGTGCCTATATCGATAAATATTTGTAACAGTCTACGGAACCATGATTGTATCCAGGGGTCGATACACGAGATGTATGTGTGTGTGTGTGTGTGTGGGGGGGGGGGGGGGAGTAATATACTGTCCGACTCCTGAAAAGTGCTGTCCCGAAACTTCAATTGCAAACCTCTCCGTGATGCACAACGCCTCTCTTGTAATATCTGCCAGTGGAGTTTGTTTAGCATCGCCGTAACGTTCTCTCGCCAGCTAATCGACCCAGTGACGAAATGCTCCGCTCTTCGTTGGATCTTCTCAATCTCCTCTATCAGTCCTATCTGATAGGGATCCCAGATAGATGAACAACACTCTAGAATCAGGCGACCAAGCGCCTTATAAGCCGCTTCTTTCGTGGATGAGTTACATTACCTTAAGATTCTTCCGATGAATCTGAGCCTGGTGTCTGCTTTTCCCACTACCTGTTTTATGTGGTCGTTCCACATAAGGTCGCCCTGGATAGTTACGCCTAGATATTTTACGGCAAATGATGCCTCCAGCTGTTTGTCATGAATAGTGTAGCTGTACGGTAGAGGATTTCTTTTCCTATGTATGCGCAGTATGTTACATCTGTTTACGTTCGGAGTCACGTGCCAGAGTCTGCACCATTCATCAGTTCTCTATAGGCCGTTATGCAAATTCTTACTATCTTCTGGCGTTGCTACTTTGATACAGACAACTGCATCATTTGCGAATAGCCTTAAAGAGCATCCGACGCTTTCTACTATATCTATATCTATTGTAAACAGGAACGGCCCTAACACACTTCCCTGTGTTACTCCTGATGTTACTTTTACATCTGTCGATTTTTTTCCGTTAAGAGCGACTTGTTGAGTTCTATCTGCAAGAAAGTCTTGAATCAAGTCGCAAGTCTGCTCCGAGACATACAGTACATTTATACACAGGAACAAGAGACGAAGGACAACGGGCACAGCTAAATACATTAGCAAACAGTATTTCAAAAGCAACACATGAATAGTACCTGCGGACACGACGTACACCGAAGAGCAACGGGAGGTGGAGGGGGAAGGACAGATGCAACAGCCGGCCGGGGTGGACGAGCGGTTCTAGGCGCTACAGTCTGGAACCACGCGACCGGTACGGTCGCAGGTTCGAATCCTGCCTCGGGCGTGGATGTGTGTGATGTCCTTATGTTAGTTAGGTTTAAGTAGTTCTAAGTTCTAGGGGACTGATGACCTCAGATGTTAAGTTCCATAGTGCTCAGAGCCATTTGAACCATTTTGAACAGATGCAACAGTAAATAAGACGCCTATAATTATGAACCAGACATAATATGATAAAATACACTGACAAATTGTACATATCAGTTAAATAATAGTTAAGGACAGCGAACACTAGAGTAAATATAGCGTGAGGTGCTGGCGATCTAGCGTACACATTGTACACGGATGAGTACCTCACGTTGATGCATAGGATTAGCAGTATCATTTCTTTACTAATTGCTTAACTTTTTTTGTGATTGGCGATCAACAGCCGAAGAAACCATTTCGAGGTATTCACCGTCATTCACAGTCGGTGACGTCACTAACAAATCTCTTCTCTATCCTATCATCTTTTCTACATTCTTCTTAAAACAACAAAATTTTATTTATATTTCAACTTCAAATGAGTTTTATTTTAAAAACATTAGTTTTTATTGTCAAATGTTGCAGATAAAAGCAAAACAACGAAGAAACTGCAGAAAAGATGACAAACGAAAACTTTAAGACGTACGACCTCTTTTAAAATAGCAGGTAACAGATCTTTAAATTTGCGACAAATAAATAAATAAATATATTTATAAATACGAGGGTTATTCGGAAAGCATGGAGCGATCGGTCGCTAAATGGAAACCACAGTGAAAATCCGATGAAGTTATGCGCAGTTGTGTTGGGTAGTGTCTCTAGTTTGCCTATCGATCGCGTTACGTCGTTCTTTTTAGTTCTGAACACACAGGGAGCACATAAAGCTATCTGGAAGTATAGTGCCTCCCGCCAAGTACGTGGGCCTGGGGAGAAATTTCGCCTAAAGCTATGCAGCCAACATTACATAACTGACGTGCGGTTTTTTCTTCAAGACAATTCTCAGCCGCATTTTGCAGGCGCAATGAAGATGCTCCTGCATCGTTTTCAATTGGAAATGTTTGATTACCCACAATACAGCCCGTAACTGTCTCCCTCTGAGTTTCATCTCCGCTCACATGAACCGCTGGCTATGAAAACATTTTGGCACAAACGACGAGCTGTAGGCCAGCGTAGAGAACTGACGGATGGCAATGGCGGCTGCCTTCTGTAACGAGGGTATTGGAAAGGTGGTACAACGCTACGACAAACGTCTAAATCGGATCGGCGACTATGGAGATAAGTAGCTGGAAACTGTAGCTAACTGTTGCAAATAAAACAGTTTTGATTTTCATTGTGGTTTCCATTTCGCGACCTATCGTTCCTTACTTTCCGAATAGCCCTCGTAAATTAATAATAACAAACATAGGAGTAGCAAATAGAAAATGTGATTATGGGAGTACAGGGTGGCATTTTCTGACACAGTGGGTGCGCTGTAAAGATCTCTCCTTAACCACAGAACCTTAAAAGGCGAAAACGTTCCGTTGTTTCTAAGCCATCGTAAATTTCACTCCTCCATATTTTATTCAAATGAAGTCATAATTTAGAGTTTATGCACTATGTAATTACTATTATTAGGCCTCTAATGGTATGACGCATACAAAATAACTACCAAATTTCTCATTTGAATCCTCTTCGGATAATATTAAAATGCCAGGAACGCGGATTGTTACCAACTGCAATAGTAAATTTTGCGAGGATTTGATAGTTTAGAGCTAATAGTGTAATCTAGACAGTGACAAAGCAGAGACATGCATTGGAAAACAACTGAGCCGTAACCAGTCTCTAGTCTTCACGGCACGCCAGCCAAATCACTTGTGCGTCGGGGAATCTTGCAGGTGCCGTCTGTGCGGGTAACGGTCGGCCAGCTACTGTCTGAGAGACATTCTTTATGCGCATGTGTAGTTCCACAGAGTTCACATATTCATGCGACGCACTATCTTACGTATACACAGAATTTTTCAGTTGAAAGAAAGTCCTTGAATATGAGTATAGGTCTAAACAAATAACGTGAACAGAAAGGCGAGGGAAAACTGAGATTTTTTGCCTGTCTTGACCGATGTCCATGGAATCCAGAATGCATCGCACAGCAGTAACTCTTCTATTACCGTAGGTATCATGAACCCTTTTGGCGCAACATATAAGAACCCTCAAAAGCATAGTTAAATGGAAGTACTGATGAGAACAAGTTTTGCGATACTCTTCTCTGGTTTGCAGTTCACACAATATTTCGACGGTCCACTTAGCCTTCATCGTCAAGTTAGAAGCTTATGTTAGAGATTCTCGTGGAATTGATAGTACTGCCAAGCAGCCTGATCGTGCAAAAGAATGTTGGAAGAGGTTCAGGGCCCTTCGCCCATCCGACTTCCAACACGCTAGTGATCGAACGAAAATGAGGGGTTTGGTTACCTGTAATATAACTGCGTAGTCTGTAAATTTGTGTTAACTTATACTACTATGGAGGCGGCGCTCCTATACAGGGCGTATCATAATTAATTATGTAAACATATACCGTCCAAATTACACGATACTAGAAGCAAAACAGGCTCAGTAAATGTAGGTCCGCAAACGAACCGTTTGCGAGATAACTGCGACTGTGGTTACCAGTCACCACTGACGTGATCTGTGTAAGCACCGCATGCCGGTCTCTATTGGGGTCTTTGTTTACGTTTTCGGGACGTACAGTTGTGAACAGAATCGATCCGACAGTACACCACAGAGCCAAGAGGACCGCTCACGTCAGTTGTTATCAGTGTGAGTTGTGTAGTGCGGGTATTGGTGGTAGCATGGAGCCATTAGTGTAACGAAGAGTGTCCAGCAGAATGGACCCTGCTCTTATAGCGCGACGGCTCCATGACATTTCCTTCAGTGCAGATGCACTAACATCGTCCGAACTCCTACGGGAATCAATAATCTGCGAGTACGGGGCTTATGGGTGAGGATAAAATTGAAATTGTGTCGGTCACAGACCGTGTTCAAATGGCCAAAGCTGTTAAGGAAACCGCTCCTGAAATGAGATAAATTCTGGTTCGAGTCTCGATACGGTATAAATTTTCAACTTTCGCCATTGCTTTTCCACAATGCTCTATGCGGCTGGAAGTCACTAGTTTCCCGTCTCTTATTTCTGTCTCCTTCCCATTCTTCTACGTCATATACATTGTACTCACCAGCCGCGTCATAGGTGTCTGTTCTGTCGGGTATGTCATTCTGTTCGTATGTATATACATTTCTATGTCTATTCGTCGTCTATGTTCAGTGTCGCGATCGACTACAGTGCGGATTATTAGCCCCACGTAATTTCCGATGAACTGGGATGAGACATTGTATAATTCTGATACTTCCAAATCTAGGCTTCTACTCTTCGTAGGAATTCTTTAATTTTCCGTGGAGATCGGAATAATTATCTAATACGTAATATGCGCCAAATCTTAGTGGAGGTCGCCCTACAGAAACGACGGCGTTCTGTGGGTTTTTCTTCCTCCGTTGGTTGGATGGATGTTTATCAAAAAATGCAGCTCTAATTAGATGAGGTCTGCATACGTTTTCCTGAACGCATTTTAATGTATTTCAAATCATGCCGAGCTGATCATTGATTGAAATTGTCTGCATTGTGTAAAACCTAATAACGTGCTGAATATAGAATGAGTGGACGGTGGATTCTGCACTCAAGTAAATAAAAATCTTTGTAAGTCTGTTTTCTGCACATACTTCATCCAATTGTCCATCTAATTTACTTACAGCCAACACATCTAAAAACAATAACATCCATTCTGTCTCCACTTCCACGAAAAAATTGACATGATGATGTTTGGAATTTATAAGGTTTATAGGTAACATCTTATCCTGGAAACGCTGCAGAAAAGCTTATGTGATGAGAAGCTGCGAATGTTTGTTTTTCTACTTGGAAACGACTTCGAGCTTTACCCTCCACACAGAGAAATTTGGTGACATCGAATAATTTCGCTGCGGCTTCCTTTGGCGAAATGTTCTCCGGTACAGACTGCGTCAGAGATGAGTTAAAGCTGAACTTTCAAAGGTTAACACCATCTTCTTTGTCGCAGATGTCTGCATGCTTGAGAGCTAAATCTGCTTCCTGATAGTGGCGTTGTCATTGGTCCGGTGACGTCGATTGGAAATTCAACTTCTATTGGTAGTGAATCACCTGAAGAGCGGGATTCGCATGTGAAAGTGCGAGAAATTCGGCAATATTCCCGACTCACTCCTCCCCTCCCACGCCCCCGCGATCGAGGGGCGTATCCCGCCCTTCAAGTAATGTCACCGCCAATAGAAAATAAAATTAAAAAAGACGTCAAATGACGAATGACATGTGATTTCTGAAATTTTCCCGGCGTATTTCGTCTTCTAATAATTTCCGGGTATGCAGCCGGATCCCGTCGACATTCTGCCACGATATTTCGGCCCAGAGACGTCCGGCCATCATCAGGTGAGTACACAACTACTAAAGAGCCCAGGTGCTGAGGACGCTGATGACAACTTTAAATCAACTGCGTTCCTTCCATACGCCGGGAATGTATCGTCGAAAATAGGCCGATTACTGAAGAAATATAAAATCAAGGTTATCTTCCATCCACCAGCAAAGAACCGGGCTCTGGTTGGATCCGTTAAAGACGATTTACAACGAAGAAAGCAGGCGTCTACAAAATTCCCTGTGAATGTGGCTCTGCATATATTGGCCAGACGACAAGAACTGTCCATGAACGATGAACAGAACATGAAAGATACACCCGTCTGCGGCAACCGTCAACATCGGCAGTGGCAGAGCACTGTATTTCTTTGGGACATCTTTATCTTTGGTACTTGTCCGACCACGTTTACATGCATTACTCCAAAAGTAAATGACTTATATGATGGAGCAGAGCCCGCGTGAAATTTATTCGATTCTGCAAGAAACGCATTCGCAACTGCGATTGTGATCAGTCTCCAGCACCGTGTACTGGTGACAATGTAGATTTGTGTCAATTTACGCGTCCATGTCTGAAGGACATTGTAGAGTAGATACTAGAAACACAGGCACTCATTCCGAGTCCAGGCCGCGACAGTAATCATAAGTCTCCCCTGTGTGGGAATCACAACAATTGTGCGAGTGAAGGACGCAGATACGTAGTGACGTATGAAAGTTTGTTGGCCTTGGAGGCGTGTTCGAATGGCCGATGTGGTTAAGGTGACCATTGGCGTAAAGCAGGAAATCGTCACCAACACACCGTCCAGCTAGTGTCTAATCATATTCGTAATTGCGAATACTTTTCTTGTATTTCATACAGATGTCGATTGCAGCATTACCTGTTCCTATAGACACGCATGCATGTCTTAAGAACATTGCAGCGAACATCGTAAAAGTACAGGCGCTGCAGTGTAGTACTCATCTAGTTCAGTTCTGATTTTGCGGCAAACCAAAGCGTCAAATGAATATGTTTAAAAACAGTACGAAACTCGATTTTCTCAATTTTCCAACGCAGTCACACACTTATCGATCCGGACGGCTGTCAACAATGAATTGTAGACTGTACATTGTTGAAAATCTTTATATTATTCTTGAAGTAATAAGATTACCAAACATGTTCCATTCATTTATGGAAATTTACCAGACTTATCAAAGCACCCTCCTGCGTCACGAACTCGCGCCATTTCCTTATCTGCTTGTTTTCCCCACTCTTCTTGAATCATCTCTCCATTCTTCGCTGAGTGATCTTCAGTTTGTGGATTGTCTTCACTTAAGACCGTATCTCACTGCTATATCAGAACTGGTAATACCCACTGAATATAAACTATGCTTCTCAGTAACATTAGAGGCCTGATTTTGGTAACGCTGTTCGGTTTACTGAAAATCATATTAAACCATTTTACTCTTCTGTTTCCTTTCCTGTTAATCCGCTCATTCCCATGAGCTGTAGTAAATATAAAATCGCATCCAATGGGTCTGTGACTTTTTCTTCACTTTTATTATTTTGTTACCTAAAACCCACGAACCCAAAATCTTGCTGACGTGGCGTGGCTTGCGTGCCTCAACGATAAACCTAGCCGTACCGTAGGTGCAGCTATAAAACAGGGAAACCTGTGGAGACGCCTGACCGACATACGGTTCCGTAAGTTGGCACACAGCGTTTTCAGCAGTTGCAGATGTAAGGGAACAGTACCCGTACCCTCACACGTCTGATTAAAATCCGCAGTAGTGGCCATGTCAGAAAACAGCAACTGTTTCCGGTTGGTGTAAGATTATGGTGAGCTATGGGCAGGCACTTAGAAATGCAGTTCTAGATCTTAAGTTAATTCACACAGAAGCCCAAAGTAATGTTCTTTCAGATGTTTTATGTTAAAAAGTAATTTAATATTAACAATTGCCATTTAATGTCAATAATTTAATAATTTAATGTGAATAATTGTCATTTAATGACAAAATAATACATAATGCAGAGAATAAAAGCAAAGCAGTCTGGGATGTTATAAAAAATGAAACGGGGAGATGCAAAGAAACCCAGAATAACATACTGCTAAGGGAGGGGGATAAAGTAATAAATGATCCACAGCACTTAGCAAACTATGTAAACGAGCATTTTTCAAGTATTGCAGAGAAGTTATAGCAAAAATTCCCCCAAACAAATATAACACCTGCAAATAATGTTGCACTAAATACAGTGATGTTACTTCCAACCATAGAGAATGAAGAAAGTAAATCAATTCAAAAACTAAAAAGTAAAAAGTCAGTAGGATTAGATGAAGTACCAATGTGTGTACTGAAACAACGCATAGGGATTATACAAGGCCCCTTAATAAATATAATAAATGAATCCTCAACATCAGGGACATTTCCAGAGCAGTTAAAACAGCAAAGAGTTGTACCTTTGCTTAAGAAAGGTAATGCAGAAGGCAGGAAAAATTACCGGGCCATTTCCCTGCTGTCAGCATTCTCAGAATTAATAGAAGCAGTCATGAGAGACAGGTTAATGAGTTACCTGAATAAATACAATCTTTTAAGCGATCACAGTTTGGTTTCCGAAGCGGCAAAAATACACAGTCAGCCATAGTAGAATTCACAAAAGTAGTACTTGATGCTCCTGATAAAGATGAGTGTGTCACAGGCATATTTTTGGATCTTTGAAAGGCGTTTGATACAGTCGACCACAAGATTCTGTTAAGTAAATTAGAAGCATTAGAAATTAGAGAGGTACCTAACACTGCTTTCGATCATACCTAACAGATAGGGTACTAAGAGTAGAGATAACACATACTTCAAATAGAGATAAACATGTAGTGTAACACTTACCAGAACCAAAATACATTAATATAGGGGTTCCGCAAGGTAGCATATTACGACCAATACTGTTCGTGATACACATCAATGACTTTCCCAATAGTGTTACTCATGGTGAAAAATCCTCTTCGCTGATGACAGCAATATTATAGTCACTGAAAATGAAACTGATTATATCGCATCGAATAATGTAGAATATGAAAAGAACATGTAGACCTGGAATCCCTTTCGAATTACATGTAGTCATGGAGTCGTGAGATACCGAAAACAAAAATATATAAAGCTGAAAAGAAACATAATCTTCAGCCAGGACGTCATAAAAGAAGATTATGAGAATTTTTTTAAAATGGTGTTAGATATATCGGATTAAAGTAAGCAACAGCTTCGGTATTTTAGTACATTAAAATTATATAGAAACTGGTAATTATTTAACAATGGCAATGACTTAAAAAGGAAAGAATATGTGCCCTTTAGGAAACTGTAATAACTTTACATGCGCATTTAGATTATTTTTGAGGAAGAAGATTCCACCATTAGTAACTGTCTCCAGCAATTCATACTACGTATTTCTACAACTCCTACTGGCACCGTGTTGGATTACAGTTAAAGTAATAGACAGTTCAGTTATCTGACCATATTACACGAATTTACTGGGATTTAAATCATTCGTCGGTTCATTGCACATATATTCAACAATTTCTTTAGTTTACTTACTTATACTGTTCCTTTAAGTAACCTGACAGTCGTAGTACAAAACTTTGTACTAGACAGCATTTACCTCACTCTACTTCATAATCAAATAGCACCTGAGCTACATTACTTAATTACACTCGATAAATCGACTATGGGTCTTAATCGCCACTAACACTTACACGTCTATCCCCAGTAATGTGGAACCATTAACTCATGCAAAAATTATTTTTATTACCCCACAAATTGTATAATCACACATTCCACGATTTATTTAAACGTTGGAAAGGTTCAAGACGTGTATTAGAAACACAGACAGTTGATAATGAAAATAATGATACTATTGAAGTAATAGCGAATGAGGTGTTCGAAGGACTCATGTTATGTAGGAAGAGAAGGCGTTAGAGGTTGATAGTGTTGTAATTCAAATCTTTAGAGTTGGAGGAAACTTTTTCTCACTGAGACGTGAGAAAATATTTGCAGGATACTTTCGAATCTCCCAAAACTGGTACAAGATTGTAATTTGTCTTCTCCCCCTGTTGTAGGGCAGGCAAGACATAAAAACCATAGACTTGGTAGTTCTCTATCCAAAGTAAATATCACATAGACTTACAGTTTTCCACACTCGCACAGAAAAAATTACATTTATGTTACAGAATTAATAAGGTGGCTTAAGTAGTGGTTATAGCTATGAGAATAATTGCAAGTTGTGCGCGGGATTAGCTGAGTAACAGCAAAGGCGACTTTAGCTGAAAGACGGATACATGAAAGGAAAAATAACATAGAAATTAAATATACTGGAATTGCATGAAATGTGGTCTGGTAAAACATCAGTAATGATGTTCTTTCGTCTGACGTGAGAACAGCGTGGTACAAAGTAGTCAATAACAACATCAGCACTAATGCGCGTCTCTTTTCCATCGGTTTAAGTGACACTAACCTATGCAGCAAATGCAACCTCGTTGATAATGTGCCCCATCGTTACACATGTGGAGATCGCATTATCAGCTGCAGGTGGACCAGTGAGAAAATTGCTCAAATAACAAGAACTTCAGCAAACAATGTACCGACTAACATTTTCTTCACGCCAGAAGAAAGTTACTACTCCAAGGCAAAAAATAACGCAGTGATTTGGTTAATGGGCAAATATACAAGTTACGTTTTTAACAGTATTGGAAGTGATGAACATATTGAATACAAGATGTATATGGAAAATGAATTCGAGAAATTACTTAAATATCAGAATCACAATAAGAAATATGGTAACATGCTTGAATTGTCTTCAACAGAATGGGTATAGGTTAGGAACTGGATTCCTCGTGAAGAGGGAATGGGTTGAGTCACGTTACCGACCCTAACCTCACCTGCAAGTCACACATGAAAAATAAATCAGTAGTACAGCAGATACAAGAATAAGACGGCAAATATCTGGATTCTAATGTAAAGGAAGATATTGAACTCCCTAAGGATGCGTTTAGAAGGCTGGAACTGACAAAAATAACGAGACAGTGAAGGATTTTGCGATGTCGCTGTTCGGGACTGCTCTTCTGTCCACGTAACCTACCCTGGAAGGAACACACATCAAGGATTTACTGAATGATTAATTTGGGTCTGGGAAATAATGATGAGGAACCTCAGGCTGCAGAAGAAGAAACTGTGCGTGCTGAACTGCCACCAGTTGAAGGTGACAGTGAAGGAGCTAAATTGTGCTACTGCTAAAGATTGCATATGATTCCTCATTTTTTGAATGCTGTAATTTATGATCTGAGTCGAAACAAGGCCACAAGGCCCTCGGAGTAGACAACATTCCATTAGAACTACTGACGGCCTTGGGAGAGCCAGTCCTGACAAAACTCTACCATCTGGTGAGCAAGATGTATGAGACAGGCGAAATACCCTCAGACTTCAAGAAGAATATAATAATTCCAATCCCAATTAAAGCAGGTGTTGACAGATGTGGAAATTACCGAACTATCAGTTTAATAAGACACAGCTGCAAGATACTAACACGAATTCCTTACAGACGAATGGAAAAACTGGTAGAAGCCGACCTCTGGGAAAATCAGTTTGGATTCCGTAGAAATATTGGAACACGAGAAGCAATACTGACCTTACGACTTATCTTAGAAGAAAGATTAAGGAAAGGCAAACCTACGTTTCTAGCATTTGTAGACTTAGAGAAAGCTTTTGACAATGTTGACTGGAATACTCTCTTTCAAATTCTAAGGGTGGCAGGCTATTTACAATTTGTACAGAAATCAGATGGCAGTTATAAGAGTCGAGGGACATGAAAGGGAAGCAGTGGTTGGGAAGGGAGCGAGACAGGGTTGTAGCCTATCCCCGATATTATTCAGTCTGTATATTGAGCAAGCAGTAAAGGAAAGAAAAGAAAAATTCGGAGTAGGAATTTAAATCCATGGGGAAGAAGTAAAAACTTTGAAGTTCGCCTATGATATTGTAGTTGTATCAGAAACAGCAAAGGACCTGGCAGAGCAGTTGAACGGAATGGACATGTTTTGAAAGGAGAATATAAGACTGATGCTCAGGGAATTAGATTAGGAAATGAGACACTTAAAGTAGTAAAGGAGTTTTGCTATTTGGGGAGCAAAATAACTGATGATGGTCGAAGTAGAGAAGATATAAAATGTAGACTGGCAATGGCAAGGAAAGCGTTTCTGAAGAAGAGAAATTTGTTAACATCGAGTATAGATTTAAGTGTCAGGAAGTCGCTTCTGAAAGTATTTGTATGGAGTGTAGCCATGTGTGTAACATTGGGGACAAGAGGAGTTTGTGGCACAACTTGACAAAAAGAGGGACCGGTTAGTAGGACATGTTCTGAGGCATCAAGCGATCACAAATTTAGCGTTTGAGGGCAGCGTGGAGGGTAAAAATCGTAGAGGGAGACCAAGAGATGAATACACGAAGCAGATTCAGAAGGATGTAGGTTGCAGTAAGTATTGGGAAATGAAGAAGCTTGCACAGGATAGGTTAGCATGGAGAGCTGCATCAAACCAGTCTCAGGACTGAAGACCACAACAACAACAACAATTTATGACTGCAAGTATCTGTCACCTTACTTATGTCATTTCATTGAAGCCATTTTTGTTACTGTTTTTGTGGAATAAAAAATGTTGGTTAAAATAGAAAAGTGGTCTAAGACGCTGTAGTCATGGACTATGTGGCTGGTCCCGGTGGAGGTTCGAGTCCCCCCTCGGGCATGAGTGTGTGCGTTCCTCCTTAGGATAATGTAGGTTAAGTAGTGTGTAAGCTTAGGGACTGATGACCTTAGCAATTTAGTCCCATAACATTTCACACACATTTGAACTTTTCTTTCTTTTTTTTTTTGGACGAAATTAATGAAATAGACAGAATAATATATTCTGACGTACACATAGAAGAATCTACTTTTTCAGTCATTTGTTTATTGTCCCACTGCACATTTAGGTTTTTCACACCAGCCTTTTCAGGTGAAGAACTAAGTTACATTCCTGGTGTTAGTGTGGAGCACAGACGCCACTTCACTGCAGCAGACCAAGTACAAAGCAGATTTCTTCGTCTTTTGCTAGTGATAAAATTTGTAAGGGCAAAGCGTGCTCACAAGGAAAGCAGAACAGAACAGGAAAGATGCTTCATAATGCTACTTGTTGGATGTGCTCTTCACTTTATGTTATTCTCACACTCTTACTTCATACGAAAGTATATGGTGTAACCTCCCCACAAAATTTTAAAAGAAAAAGAAAGGACAATACTTGATACAAATGGGAGCCGAGTGTAACCTCCCCACAGAAATTTAAAAGAATGGCCAATATTATTTAGGGATGCTAATGGACATTGCGCTAAGCGTAACCTGCCCACAATGAAATGTACTGACAATGGCAACAAAAATGTGAAATTCGCAATCTGACTCAAATATAAATTCCTCATGAAAAATTAAAGTCCATTCAGTGATAAGAAAATTTAATTAAACCGAAATATCGGTCTTTGGCCCTGTGTAAAACAATCAGAATTAAAGTCTTACCTCAGAATAAATGGATGTCACATTTCTGCTCTTGTTGTTGCGCACCGCTTGGAGGAACTGCATTGCAAATAATAATATTCTCTTTTTTTGTGATTTTAGTGAAATTTTTCTTCAAAAGAAGTGGAATGAAATGGGAAGTGCAACGAAATCTTTAGTTCAATAAAAAATTAAATTTTTGAGAAAATGCTTTTGAAATAAAAATTATTATTGGGGGACTTGTTGGAGAATAATTACAATAAATAAATTTTTACATTATCTAATGATTATATTAATTAATGGTATACCTTATTCACCATCTTGACCAGTGTTGCCGACCGCCTACATCACACAACCGCACTGGGCTGCTACTACTGACCGACCGCTCTGCATGACGACTATTAGCGAACTGCTCTGCAACTAAACAGAGCTACAGACTCGCAACGACTGACTGACTGACTGAGAACCGCTCGCAACACTCGCGCGGTCAAGCGCAAACTCTCTGGTCACAGATGCTACAATGCCTCGCCATCGCTGCTATGTTACATACGTGTTTCATAACCCTCCACTGGGGGGGCAAAAATTTGGCAGCGATGGTGAGTCATTTGGACTTGCCAAGCGCGGCAAAATTTTTCTTTAATTAACAAAATTCTACAACTTACAGATTATTTAAATGTTGTGCACACGCACTAAGTACAAAATATATCAGACAAAGACAAGATGTGAGTACAAAACATAGTAGCAAATCAGAAAAATGTATATACAAATTATTTGACAGAAAACAAAGAGCACAGGCACTGAAAAAAAATTCTTTAGCATATTCAGAACAAATAAACAGACTGGCAAAATATTACATTGACAAGTGACATAAGTGCACATGCACTACAGTTGAGAACATATCAACAAATGATGAAATGTATATACAATTAGTAACAAATGACATAAGTGCATACGCAATTAAGTATTGAATGTACAGAATAGTACAAATCATATTGAAAAATGAGAAAAGTGTACAGGCACTGAAGTTCAGTAGAAAACATATTAACACCTAACAGAAGTGCACATGCACTGTAGTTCAGAAAATAAAAAATGTATATACAATATAAAAGACAAAAGTGTACATATACTGTACTTCAGAACAAATCGAAAAAATAAATGTCTTTAGCATTTTCGCAATAAATAAACATAATGGCAAAAAATCATGTCCAAAGTGCACACGCACTGAAAAATGTCTTTAGCATTTTCACAACAAATAAACATAATGGCAAAAAAATCATGTCGACCAGTGACATAAGTGTACTCGCACTGGAGTTCAGCGAATCGAAAAAAAATGTATAACCTACGAACATAAATGCTGTTAACCAAAAAAAATTTTTTCTTTATGTGACAAGAATCAGGATAGGAAAGGGAAGGATTGCATCATGGTTGTAGCACTTTAGATTGCACACAGCTGTTCTGAAAGTCCATATCTTTCCACAGAAGTACAACACCAAGTGACACAACTTGAAGTTCTTTTCCCATCAGAATTTATCAGTGTAGCCAAGACACTGAACTGTCGTAGTAATGTTCCATGTTTTCATTTTGGCAGTACATTAGGTACACCAAACAGTGGGACCATAATAACGTCTTCATTGCTCACGGTGGTGGACAGCATGTCGTGTCAACACCACGCTCTTACAAGGCACACCAACGTAGAATTAGTGCAAAAACCAAATATAGTGCTCCATGATCACTAGGATAAACAGGACAAATGGACATTGCAGTAATTTAGGGTAGTCAGCTTATGAGGTGAAGGACATCAAGTCACATAATATTGACAATTACAGTCTTCATTGATAGTTTGTGGCACTCATAGCCCAGTTATTGAACATTTCTGTACCAAGTATGTAGTATTACAGAAAAATGTTCATTAATTGTTTTACATAGAATCAGTAGCCTTCTTTTCCTGGTTACAAAGCATTATGAAATAATCGCATTCTTTTTTGTCACAGAGTATAATTAAGAATCATTAACCTTCTCCTAATTACAGTTAATTAATCATTTGTCATTCCAATAATAATCATTAGCCTTTTCCTAATTACAGTTAATTAATCATTTGTCGTTAATTAATCATTTGTCTAATTACAGTTAATTAATCATTTGTCTAATTACAGTTAATTAATCATTTGTCTAATTACAGTTAATTAATCATTTGTCGTTAATTAATCATTTGTCATTCTAATATAGTAAGAATCATTAGTCTTCTCCTAATTACAAAGCATTATTAAACAGTACCATAGTTAATTAATTATGTGTCATTCCAATCTATTAAGAATCACTAGCTGGCATCATGGGTAATCGTATTACAATAAACAGTGGCGGTCCTTGGCCAGTTACTAAGTATATTTAGTAAGACAGAATAATGTTCATCAGAAGCCTTAATTGAAAAGGAGAGTCAATTATTGGCCTAGCATTAACATAATACATTGAGTGATACAAATTATTGGCACTCATTGGCCATTAACCAAAACATGAAAACTCAACATGGGAAAAAAAGGGCTAATTAATGGCATAATTAATAACAATTCTTCAAGTGACATTAATTATTGGCACTCAGTGGCCAGCAAGTATTGAATAGAATCATCATTCAGTATTATTCAGATTATTACGAAGTCATTATTAAAAATCAGTTAATTACAGTCAAATCATTAATAATCACAGGCATTATAAGTAGTATCATTACAATAAACAGTGTTCCTCCTTCAGTAGTATTCAGATCATTACAAAGTCATTATTAAAATCAGTTAATTACAGTCAAATCATTAATAATCACAGGCATTATAAGTAGTATCATTACAATAAACAGTGGCAGTTATTAGCTAGTGACAAAGCATTATTTTGAATATAGTCTCATTAAGAGGTCATTACTCAAGTGACATGCTATTCAGAGTTGATCAGTATTATTCAGAATTATCATAAACTAGTGACATTATGTGGGACTGGTAATACATTTTTTTTGGTAGCAATGCATTGCGTTGGGATCGATAATTAATTGCTGAAACATAACACTATTTGCTTTTGACCTATTGCAGCAAATGAGGATAGGTAACGTCATTCGTCATGAGTCAGCTGTAGCAAGATTATGTAACAAGGCAGTACATGTGATCACATTTATAAACGATAGACACAAATGGGTAAAAATATAAAAATGCAAGTACTAGAACAGGTATAATAAGTAACAGGTTTAGTATCATGAAAAACTTATCCTGGAAAAATTACAAAATGGATTATTGACCTGAAAGAAGAAACGCACACTATGCTGAAAAGTAGTGAACTTCGAATTAACAGGTAGCGAAATGTGTATAAAAATGTGTTTCATAGCTGTCCTTTCCAAAACTTTCCGTCATCCTACTATGCAATATTACACCTGCTGTCAAAGCAAACTGCAACAAATACTTAAATCACTACATAACATAAATACATAACTTTAACATTATCCTCATCTGTAAAGAAAACTTCATTATCCATATCATCATAACTTCACTATTATCATCATCTGTAAAGAAAAACTTCATTATTCATAATACCATTTCCTTCATCATTATTCATCAGTATTCATTATCATCTGCAAGAAAATCACTTCATTACTCATTATACAACTATTCCTTATCTCTAGCATATTTCATCACTAAAACTAAGGTGTGTAGTTCAGTCTGACAGCCTGCATCAATCACCTTGTATTCTGAAAGAAAAAATTAGTTAAGACTGCTATTCTGTGATGAGTATTGTATATTCTTGTTAATGCCTGCCAATCCTGATCCATTTACTCTTCCTCATAAAGTTATTGCACCTCCTTTCGTTTATCCCGTAGGTGAAATTCCCATTTCTGTTGAATTTATTTCTTACATGCATCATTTCTTTCTGAAATTGATGAGCAGAGATTAATGTCTTGCATTTAAATCATATACCCACTAAATAATGACTGGTTTATGGTGACACAATTAACCATACAGCATAACATGACAGAAAACGTAATATGTTAAAGACGTTGACAGTGTTCAGATGCAAAAAATGTACACAGAATAATACAATGCAGTAGCAAAAAAAAAAAAAAAAAAAAGTAAAACAGTCACGATCTTGAGGTGTCATAGGGCAACAAAAAATGTCAAAGTCAACTGGTGTGTGTTATATCTTAACTATTTCACAGTACATACAAACAAAACTTGAAAACAATCATACACACAAAAAAGTGGAAAATGTGCACGGTCTGATGTGTAACGACAAGAAAAGCGACCTGCTAACCTTACCTTGCCGGGCACTTGCCAAGAAGAAATACGATAATCATCAGTAATTAGTCAGGTGAATTAATTGCATTAGTAGATGACATCATAGTGTGTTGAATCATACAGTGGTTTCACTCAATAAACGGTTTAATGTTTGAGATATGGTGATTGCCTTTCGATTTTCTGGTTCTCAAAGTTTCGACGTGTACAACATTGGGGTGAGGGATGCTGCGAATCCGATATGGACCTGCGTATAGAAGTTCAAATTTACTGCACTTACCTTTTAATTTACTGGATAAATAGTGTGTACGTATCAATATCTTCTGTCCAACGTGAAAGTCGCGGCGTGTACAAACCTGTTTTTGCTGTCTTCTCCGGCGCTCTGCGGCACGTTTGATGTTGTTCAGCGCAATGTCAATTATTTCGTGGTGTCTTAGTCGACGACAGGTAGGGAAGTTTATTAATTCTTTAATTTTGTTTGGTGGTTCAACGTTTTTCAGTATGACAGACGGAGATAGCATAGTGGATTCATTTGGAATGGAATTAATTACATCTTGGAATGAGAATATGTGTGTGTCCCAATCAATATGTCTTTTGTGGCAGTATATTCGGCACAGCTTACCAATTTCTTTCATTAATCTTTCACAGGGGTTCGAAGAAGCGTGGTACTTGGATATATAGATCGGAGAAATGTTTCTGGCTCGTAACATGCGTGTCCATACGGTACTACGAAATTGAGATCCATTGTCAGAAATTACTTTCATTACATGCCCTACATGAGATAGAAAATGTTTTAAAAACGCTTTCGAAACAGTTTTGGCAGTAGCTTTGCGTAACGGAGTGAAAGTAACAAATTTTGAAGTGAGCTCAACAGCGACAAAAATGTAGCAAAAACCTCTGTTAGTTCTCGGAATCGGACCAAAAATGTCTACTGCGGCCATGTGTCTTAATTTAACAGGTATAATGGGATATAATGGAGGAATATGTGAAGTGGTGTCTGATTTAGCTTTCTGGCAAATTTTACAAGACGCTAAAACTCGTCGTATACGTTTCTCCATGTTGGCAAAATAACAGTTCTGTCTCAGTATAAGAAAACATTTTCGTGCTCCGTAATGTGCGTAGCTTAAATGAGTGTACCAAATTAATTTGTTGACCAGTTCGTCAGGAATGCATAATAACCAATTGTTGCTGTCAGGATGAGAGCGGCGAAACAGAACGTCATTGCGTACAGTGTAATGGTTTCTAATCGTAACATTTTTTCTATCTTGCCAAAGGTGTTTAATTTCTTTCCACACATTGTCTTTATTTTGTTCTTGTGCTATGTCCTGTAATGACGATGAAATAAAATTTTCAAAAGCAACTTGCTGAATGTACATGACACTGAAATTTGTTTTGCAGAAGTTGGTTGCTACGTCTTGCTGATTGTTGCCGAGAGAACGCGATAGTGCGTCTGCTATAACATTTTGTGTGCCGGGAATGTGAACTATTGTAAAATTAAATTCTTGTAAATAAAGTTTCCATCTGCTTAATCTGTCGTGAGTAAATTTAGCTGAAAGCAAAAATCGTATAGCTCTATGGTCTGTGTAAACGGTGGTATGTCTGCCATAAAGAAAGTGCCGAAATCTCGTAAAAGCCCATACAACACATAATGTTTCAAGTTCTGTAACAGAATAATTTCGTTCAGCGGGTGACAAAATGCGGCTTGCAAATGCGATGTTTTTAATTACTATAGAACCATCTTCTTCGATTTCCTGGAAAATGTGTACGCCTAAAGCGGTGTTGGAACTGTCGGTAGCAATGGAAAAATTTCTAGTAAGATCTGGGTGCGATAATAGTGGAGCATTCAACAGAGCATTTTTCAAATAACATTCTCGTGAGCAAAATTCTGCGTGTCAAAAGTAATGTTTGCGTTACTGTAATATAAAACCTGTACTGTGTCTGGTGAAATTCTGTCGTACGTACTATTATTTACGGGAGGATGCTGTGGCATTTCGACTATTTGAACTGCTCTGTTATTTCTTACTGACGTATTACGCTATCGATGACACCTATTGTCTGTTTCATTCGTGATAATATGTTGTTGCTAATGTTCTTGCTGCTCATAATATCGACTGTTATTAAATGTACGCTGAAAATTGTGCTCGTTATTTTTACGTCTGTCAAGATAGTAATTTCTATACGGCGTATTGCTATGCGAGTTGAAATAGTGTGTTGTCTGTACGTAGTTATTTCTTTGCTGCCTTGCGTTACTATTTGTTGGAGCTGGGACTATACGTGCACGCGGCGAAACATTAAAGTTTGGTTGACCTTGTAGACTCCATTGTTGGTTAGATATGCTAAGCGGCTGACTTTCATGCTATTGTGGTGAAAAACATCTATTGTTACAAAATGTGGTTGCGACTGCCGAAAATTTTGTACATACTGATGATTACGATTTTATCTGTTATTAAAGTTACGGCGGTAGTTGTCATTACGGGAGTGCTTAATAAAATTGTCACATTCGGTAAAGATTTGTCATATCCGGTTTTCAATACATATTCTTAATCCTAGATAGAGCAATAATTAAAGAGCAGTTTTGATAGATATAAAGGATAGTAGAAGAAAAGGCAGCAGTGCAGAAAACTAAAGATGAAATAGCACTACTACAGCTCGGGGCCCTATGCTCGCTACGGCACATATTCATTAAAGCGTAATGAATCCCCTGAGGTCATTTACGCACTGCAAATAAATTTTAGCTTTTGTGTTACAGGCAATAGCGGTAACATTTCAAAGGCAAATTGTTGTATCCGTGCTAATTCAAATTTCTTCATTACAGGCAATGCTGTTGTAAATACAAAAATAAATTGTCGCATCTGGTTCAAAGCTAGCTTCTGCATTACAGGCAATAGCGGTGAATGTACAAAGATAAATTGTCGTTTACAGTGCAAAGCGTGTACCTGTACGCTGTCATTATTAAATTCCTTACATTTTCTTACAAATGCAAATTGCTTATTATCAACGCTCTCGTCACTGAATTTGAGAACACGTTCAGGTTTGTGTGAAAGTCTGTTTGTCTGTGTCATTTCGTACTTCAAGTTGCGTATCTTTTCATATTTTAAGTCGCGTGGCTTTTCGGATTTTACATCTCGCAGTCTCTGTAAATTGCTCACATTATACACGCTGCGTGAGTCAGGCAAATGCTCGCAACGTGGCGGATTCTGTGACGTATTGGTGACTGAAATAGTTTTCAACTCTGTTACTGTAACACTTTCGACATTTTGGTTGTTCTGTCGTTCACTCTTATAATTGACTTCCGTATTCGCAGTGTGTGAAACTTCCACTGACTCTAAATTAACTTCGTCGCAAATCTGTACTGCGTTTTTAGGGCATTGTTCAGTGATTGCATTAATTTCGTGTACCTGTGTTTCGTTTGCTGAACATTGTTCGGTGACTCCAATAATCTCGTCTTTATGTGATTCTGTTGTGCCTACACGTGTGCTACTTAATTCCTGTGCAACAGTGCCAACTTCTTTATTACTGTTTTTAGCACAAGCCTCAGTATCCTCACGTAAATGTACTTTATTGTCCCGACATTGCACGGTAACAGCTGTAATCTGCTCACTAACTTGTTTGTTCTGTTCTTTAAGATCGTCTTGTTTTTCGTTTGTGAGTTCGAAACTTTTATCAATTGTTTCGCTAAGTTGTTTGTAATGGTTGTCGAATTTTTCATTCTGTTGTCTGACCTGTTCACTAAGTTGTTTGAGATTTTCGTCATTATTGTCAAGTTTCTCATTTAAGTGTTTGTTATCTTCCCTAAGTTGTTTGACCTGTTCATTAAGTTGTTGTTTGAGATCCGCATTATTATTGTCTATTTTCTCACTTTGTTGTTGTAGCAAACTTTTCATAATTCGTACCAAGTCAAAACTAGCGTTTATATTCTCTGTGCTGTTTAGTGGTGGATCTGGAATTGTCTCGCTTTCCGTAACCAATTGGTTATTCTGAGATTCACCAAAAGGTTTGTCAGTCAAACATACACTGTCAGTCCCTATTTCGGAATTAAATAAATCCGTCGTACTTTCACTACACTGACCATTTTCATTCGAAAAATTTGTCTGTATGTTACTTGAATCTTCCAAACCGGTTGTGTTAAGCTGGGTAGCGCTCATTACTATAGACCGCTCTGCGTCATCAATTGTCGTCAAATTAACAGACGAGACAATTGAGTTCGTTTGTTCATTATCAGGGTAAAAGTCATCATTAGTGGTTGGAATGCACTGATTGTTAGTGAACGCAGGATTGTCATCATTACACTGCGTGTCACATGTCCTATCGGTAAAGTCATTTGAGCCGGTAATTTCGTTCGTAATACCTCGCGATACACTATTCACAGTCTTTCGCGGCATTTTTACAATAGTCAAAATTTTTCACAAAACAAATAAACACAATGCAAAAGCAACACACAAATACAACAGAGCAACGAATTGCCGTTGACCTGTAGAAAGAAAGTCACAAGATTAATAAAAGCGTTGCGCCAAATTCTAATTATACTTAAGCAAATAAGAGCAGATATCTGACTGTTGTTCAAAAGACTCTCAACGAAATACGATCCTGGACTGGGTGTCGCCAAGTGTAACCTCCCTACAAAATTTTAAAAGAAAAAGAAAGGACAATACTTGATACAAATGGGAGCCGAGTGTAACCTCCCCACAGAAATTTAAAAGAATGGCCAATATTATTTAGGGATGCTAATGGACATTGCGCTAAGCGTAACCTGCCCACAATGAAATGTACTGACAATGGCAACAAAAATGTGAAATTTGCAATCTGACTCAAATATAAATTCCTCATGAAAAATTAAAGTCCATTCAGTGATAAGAAAATTTAATTAAACCGAAATATCGGTCTTTGGCCCTGTGTAAAACAATCAGAATTAAAGTCTTACCTCAGAATAAATGGATGTCACATTTCTGCTCTTGTTGTTGCGCACCGCTTGGAGGAACTGCATTGCAAATAATAATATTCTCTTTTTTTGTGATTTTAGTGAAATTTTTCTTCAAAAGAAGTGGAATGAAATGGGAAGTGCAACGAAATCTTTAGTTCAATAAAAAATTAAATTTTTGAGAAAATGCTTTTGAAATAAAAATTATTATTGGGGGACTTGTTGGAGAATAATTACAATAAATAAATTTTTACATTATCTAATGATTATATTAATTAATGGTATACCTTATTCACCATCTTGACCAGTGTTGCCGACCGCCTACATCACACAACCGCACTGGGCTGCTACTACTGACCGACCGCTCTGCATGACGACTATTAGCGAACTGCTCTGCAACTAAACAGAGCTACAGACTCGCAACGACTGACTGACTGACTGAGAACCGCTCGCAACACTCGCGCGGTCAAGCGCAAACTCTCTGGTCACAGATGCTACAATGCCTCGCCATCGCTGCTATGTTACATACGTGTTTCAATGGGTCACATATATTTTATGTTTACAACAAAGATAATTGAAAGGTCGAACTGCTGGAATTCAGGAAGTTAATGTACATCACAATTCGATAAATATATTAATTACTTTTGTATGTAAAATTTATTTTATATTATTAAATTTTGAGTAGTCTTCATCATAATATTAATCTGTGCATATGCAGGAGATAGTATCAACCATGGTACCAGGAATTTTTTGCGAGCATTTACTGAATTTAAATGTACTGCTATTTATAAGTGAATTACGGATTAAGAAAAGAAATACCAAAAATAACTAAAAGTCTAAAGTTGAAGGTGCTAGAATTTGATTGTTTGCACTGATTTTATTAACAAAATTTGTTACTTATGTATTAAATTTTCTATTTCTTAAGTTCTTTCTTGTACTACAAACTTGGCTCAAAACAGACTACACACATATATTTCAGGTGGATTAAAACATATTTAAACAGATCATACATATATACTGTAACTGGAACTCATTGGCATGTGAACAGAAGATATGAAATAAATTAATATTCATTAAAATTTAATGTAAACTTTGAAAAGGTGGCAACTGCTGTGTCAAAGCTCTTGATAAAATTGGTTGAGCCTGTTTCGTTATTGTTACTGGGCAGATTTTTCCGCAAGTTTCTTTCCATGGATAGAAATTTCTAGTTGTGCATTCTATGACATGTGGTGTATGAATATCTAAACGAGTTATTTAATAAATTACGTGACATGAGGAGGGACGTGCAGCAGAATGGAACAATTTAGCTAAAAAAGTAAAATAGAAAATGAACACTTAATCTTCAAGCACCAACAAAGGACACATATTACATGCATCCCCCTCTGTTCATTCATTATGTGCCATATCTTAACTTTTGCCTTATATACTGTCAAATGCACATCCTGTATATTTTTTTGGGAGTCTATTGTAAATTTGTGTGTTGTGTTGACGTCCTGTAAGTTTCTTTTGGGAGCCTATTGTATATTTGTGCGGTGTGCTGTAAGGCTATTTGAGCTACATAATGAGGAGGGTATTTGCTACACTTGGTTTTACACGAGCCAGAGGATTAAAACTTATATTAGCAGCTTTTTAGTTTATGAGGTAGTCTGTGGCATATTTCATTGTTTTCTGGATTGCAATTCTTATTTCATGTCGTTTGAATATATTGTCCATTTTTTGGGAGATGCTACTCAGGAAGGGGATGCATGTTATATGTGTCCTTTTTTGGTGCTTGAAGATTAAGTGTTCATTTTCTATTTTACTTTTTTAGCTAAATTGTTCCATTCTGCTGCACGTCCCTCCTCATGTCACGTAATTTATTAAATAACTTGTTTAGATATTCATACACAATATTTGGACCACATCTCACTGATGCTACTGGTACATTTGAAGGCCTTATTTGAATAGTGGTACAAGTCCATTTTTGTTCATTCTGGGATACAGAGTCCTAAAGTTAAATATTCAAGTGTATATACTTGAGTATTTCTGGTATCTCAACTGCAGATTTTTCAGTGCTCATTTAACTTTAGGTCTCTGTATCGCAGAAAGAACAAAAATGGACTTGTACCACTATTAAAATAAGCCCTTCATTTGTGGGCTCTGCTTATTTCCAAATTTTCATTTAACTCTTTCGTAGTTATTTTCCATCCCTTCACTATACTGGTTCTCTTGTGCCTCTTACTCTATTTCCTAAAACACTATCCTTCCTTCTGTGAGCAGGCCTTTAAAATACTGCCCCCACTCTACTAGACAGATAATCGGTAGATTTCCTGTTTGTTTTACTTCTTGCCTCCACCCTGCAACCCAGAGGCGGGTCAAGTGTAGACAACATCTTAATGATAAAACATATAATGGAGAAGAGATTGAAAAGGAATCTAAACAGCTGTTTGGTCTTCACAGATCTTGAGAAAGCACATTACGCAGTGCCACTAAAACTATTGTTAGAGGTAGAATTGCTAAAAATTTATGTAAGAAACGTCATAAACCTCTGAAAGTCGGCAAAATGTTTCACTGAAGTGGGGAAAGAAATTTGCTGAGAGGCCTTCAGAATAAAGGACTGCAACAAGAATATTGACTGTCTCCCACACTGTTTAAGATGTATGGGCAGAATGCATTCGATATGTGGTGTAGAAAGTACATGGGCATCCTGACTGAAGTAGGGAACCAGAGTGTGTAAACACTTTTCTATGCTGATGAGCACATCATTGCAGCAAACGACAAAGAGAACGTATCCTACTTGCCTAGGAAGTTGTTGGAAGATTATAAAAGAGGGATTTTGAAAATTATTTTTTAGAAAGCGGTTTATCTATGATGATGAGAAGAGGGAAGTAACTTGGGGTTTGGCAGAGAACAGATTAGTGTCTGTAGAGTTCAACTACCTAAGCAGTATCCTACCACGTAATGGAAGATTTGACAGAGATATCGAGTAACGCATCAGGCGGGGGAGAGCCGCTATCCAAAATTAAATCCTTTACTTTGGTCCTCAAAAATGAGTTTAAAAGTTAAAATGCTTTTACACAAATCGATCGTGTAACGAGCAACAAGTTATGGGAGTGAACGATGGGAACTCAGAAAAATAAATGAAAAGAGAGTTACAGTTTTAGAAATGTATCACTTCATAAGAGTATGTAAAATTTCCGTGCTTGACCACATAAGAAATGAGGAAATAAAAAAAAGAACGCAGACTCGTATTGTTGATAGAACTGAAGAAAGCTACTATGTCTAGGGAATGTCAAAGGAATGAAGAAGAGAGCTGGTCCAAGAGAGTACTTTCATGGTAACCTCATGGAAGGAGAGGAAGAGGAAGACGATGCAAAATGTGGGTAAGGGGTATCAGAGAAGCGATGGAGAGAGAGGAGTAGAAGAAGATCAGGAAGAATGGTGAAATCGAGACATTTGGCGACAGAGTTGTGGAATGCGACGACAGCAGCAAGACCCCAGCAACAAGAAGAAGAAGAAGAGAAATTTGCTGTAAGTGTGGGATTATGCCCGTTAACCTCCACTGTTTGTTTTATGATTCTTTTTCGGTCTGGACGTTCTCATCACCCAATGGAATTTTTTATAGCTCTCTATTAAAGAAGGAAGTTAAGAGTATTTCAATTTTTTTCTCACTATATTTTCGCTTTTCTTAAACTAGAACATATTTTTGCACTGCTTTATGCGTATTATAATTAACTTCTGTTGATCAAAACAAAGCCTTTGAGCGTTCTATTTGTTTGTCCACGGAGGCATTTCTCATCTTTGGAAGTCGGTTTGTTTTTCAGCCAATGAGAAGACTACATGATTTGAAGAGTAACTATGCAAAATAAGTCCTATTGTGCTTAGATTATGTGAGTGTGTGAGTCCGTGGTTGTTCTCTTAAATGTTCATGGTTAACGGGCGTTACCAGTTTGTTTTCTGTGCCATGAAGGCTCACATTTTAACCCATGGGTGAATAATTCAGGGCTTTAACTAATTGCTCGTTATAGTTGTTCAGATTCTACGACAGATACGAACACACACTCACATCTTACATGGTCAATGAATTCTGTGTTCCTACAAGCGAAAACTCTCAGTACTTTATTAGGTTCTGTTTAACAACAGCTGTTGGGTCATGTGTAGGGATGTTAGTCTACAGATTAATTACATCTAGGGAGATCAGTTGGTCTTCTTTAGGTTTCTGCATGACTTTCTGATCCCTTGTTACTTTTTATTAGGTAGTTACTTTCAAACACAAACCTATCGTGCAGAATCGTGTTGGCTTTCTGTAGAATTCATTCCTTTTGAAATGAGTCCTACAGACTAATTTTTTGTATACTTTTAATTGAAATCTGAATTCGTGTATGTAGTGTTTTTCTTTTCAGTAAACTGGAAGTAGGTATTCTTGAGGATCTAGGATCCAACAGATCCACCTTTCAGTTATCTTTGTACTTACAGTAAACATAGCATACCTCTAACATTCGCAACTTCTAAGTGTGAAGTATCAATGAAAACATAATGCACTGTGCAATGAACATGGAAGAACTAGCGGTATTCAGAATCTTTTCTATTCTATTACCCTTTGCGTGCACTTTGCTCTTACAAATTAATGTTTATTAGCTTAAACAGTGTCTTTTCTAAGGGACCACTTCATCAGCAGTTAGGGACGAAAACATAACCTGCTTTGCACTTGGTCTGGTGCTGAGAAATGGCGTCTGTGTTCTATAGTAACACCGGGAATGAAACATTGTATGTTTCCATTTGATGGTGATGGGAAATACCGTCGAAATGAGCATTGAGAAAATGTAGAAGTGACTAACGCAGTAAACTCTATTATTTACATTTATCAACAGCTGCAGCTCTGACGACGCTGTCATTTGTGGACGAAATATTCATTCCAGAATGTAGTTCCTGTGTAGATTCCATGGTCTGCTTATGCTACAACATAGATCTGAAGATGATCGAGTGTGATCGAAACTAGTCATACCATAATGTGCGATTGAGACGGAAATATAATGGAGACAAAAAAATTTTAATATCAGCACAGAGTCTGAATTATATTGCGACGAAATTGTGGACTATAGAGAAAGTCATACACGTTTTAATTACATGGCTGCGTACTTCATAAGAAACTGTAGTGAGTATCCTGAGAGTTTTGCCACTTCTAGTTTCAGTTTCAAAGTTCCTCTAGACTGACGTTTGTGTAAATGTGTATTTTTCTACGTTCTCTGTGGCCTCTGCTCGTAAAGCTGTAAACGTAAATTTGTGACATACTGTATGTGTTAACAAAGTGTCTAGAGCACTGTGGAAGTGTAAAATTAACGTAGCCAGCTGTCTAGGGGAGTCACAACACATGCTGGTGCTGGACGTGGTTACGTAGTGTTGATTCATCAGAAGCTCACTTGTGGCCGGGCCGTGGGAGAGGGCCTAACGAACCGCTCTTGTGAAGCAGGTATGCAGCGTCAGGTGTGTAGGTCTGGACGTGTGAACCAGCGCTACGCTGTTGAAGTTTATTCAGTTACCCAGCATGCGCCGATACTCTTGCTCAGCGTCCGCAATCCATTTATGCAGTAGACGTGCGCGGAACATTTTCAGATGCTGTCTAGCGTAGCTCACTTCCTCTGCCACTTTAGAGTTAACTTCGTTTGCACCTGCTGACCAGAGTGCAAGTAAATAACTATATTTTGCGTTCATTTATGATTTGGTCGCATATGGTGCTGCTTCTTTGTGACTTTTAATCACCGGTAATGTTTGAAAGTTTTTTTGTCCTTCACCTCAGGTTTCAGTCAGCTGTCAGTTTTGATATCTCCTTAATAGTGAATGGTACAAAATCATCCGTTCAGTTATTAATTAGTCATCCATTCTTTCTTTTTTCCATGTTCTCCTATTTCTTTCAAAACGTTTATAGTCTGCACTTGACTTAACTCAGATACATGTGTCTACTAAATTTAATGTATTCGTGTTATTCAGGAACTTCGCTTTAGCAACCTGTGTCTGTGTTTGTACCTTCTGAATGAAGTGAAAGAATTGTAAAAAGTGCTTAATCAAAAGAAGTGACCTAAAGAGTTTTCAAAAAACTGTGAGAATATTTAGCCGCAAGGCAGATCAGTTACTGTGCCACTGCCACCTTCCTAGTTGTACACTGTGACGATAAACCTAAATCAAAGACGGAAAACTGATGAGTGAAAAATTACTTTTCTGCCAATATTGTCGCATTAAAGCTAGCAACTTCAGATGATTGGGACCACATGAACTGCAGCAAGTTCAATAGCTAAGCCGGAGTCATCGTCGGTTCTGTGACATCAGCTGTAGATTCCTCGACCTACGCTACACAGACGATATTTGTGAAATCACGTTTAAGCACTATGAATAAGAAGCGGCCATCCGTGTGGCAGAGCATGTGAGGAATGCATTCTTTTCCGGATCAGGTGAAACTACGACAACACTAGAACAACCAACATCACTTAAAGCAATAATTTCCACATACCACATAGGAAATCAAGATAATGAGCAACTTAACACTTTCACTGCCTGTCACGTAAACCTTGTTATTTCTTAGAAAGCTAACTGTTTTTATGGCTGTTTTAGAAACTAAAAGTCCTTCGCAAAATAACGAAGACTGGCAGAGCCCGTAACAATACACACATGATAACATATTCAAAACCGTGACAATTTATAGCCCGTCAAATGACGGGATAGAAGGTGTACATAAATTTTCGAGTACTTTCAGTTGACGGGAATGGCAATCAGTGTGTACACCCGTAAATGGTGAGGACTAATGTTTATATAACTGGTGACGTGGGACTGCACATATTCCAAGACAGAGAATAGTGTCAATCGTGACATTAAATCGCCAGTGAAGAGACCTGCAACGCCCCTGATGCCGGTGGAATCTCCAGGTGACCGGGTTGTCGTTGTGTCTTCAGATACGCCGCATCTTATCGGTCTGTCTTCACTCGTGCAGAAACATCCAAGGAAAGATGTCAGAATTAGCATGGCTCATTGAAATTTATAATGCACTGAAAGTGCTTGAAACAGGAAGCTGGTTGAAACCGGATGTGAGTATCAATGAAATTCTAAATCCAGTTTCGAATATTTTTTCAAAAGGGTAACTTAGTCGCCAATGGTGGCGTCGTATTTATTGCAGCAGCGAGGCTATCACGGAATCCGAATCTGGATCTGCATGAAGTTAAGCATTAAAGGTTGGTCAGAAACGGTAATTGGAAGCTTTTACAGGTGGTGCGCATCAGAGAGAACTTACAGAATATTATTAATCGGTTTATTGTCACGCCGGTGTAATAAGGAGCGTCTTCTACTTGACAAGTACAACTGGGAGAGTCATCCATCAAACTTGGAGCCAGAGACAGGTATTCGTGCGACACTGTTCTGAGTGTCTTGTCCGAAGAAAAAAAAAAAAAAAAAAAACTTCAAGCAGCTAAAGAACCAAATCGTGAAAATAACGTCATAGAACTCCTAGCACCAAAGAAACCTGAACTTACCAATCAGTTAATATAGACGAAAGAACCAGTGATGAAAGGCTGTGATAGCACCTATGACTACAGTTATTACAACGAATGTTAAGAAAGGCCGGACAATATTTTTGTTTAGCAAGGGCAACAGAATGCAATCTGCAGAGTATCTGAGAATTTAGCATAAAATACTCAGTGCTGAGGACGATGATGTGAAGCTCATGTGGGAAAAAAATTCACAAGTGTTGTTCAATATGCCTTACCCATGTACAGTATGTCCTGAGCAAGATCTTACGGAATGGGAAAGATCCACTGTTGTTTATCAGTCGTGTTAGAAAACTGCTACATAAACAAAGAGAGCTTCTTCACAGATTTATTAGAAGTCAGTACCTAGGAGACAAACAGAAGCTGAACGAAGTGTAAATGAGCGTAAGGAGATCAATTACAAAAGCGCTCTATGATTTTGAAAGAAAAATTTTGTCGACCGATTTGACTGAAAATCCTAAGCGGTTTTCGTGTTACCTAAAATCAGTAAGCAAGTCGAAATCCTCTATTCATCCAAGCAATGACTATATAGACACCGAAATGGAAGATAACAGAGAGAATGCCGAAATACTGAATTCAGTCTTCCGAAATTATTTTATCCCGGAAAATGGTCCCTCATTCCAATCATGGCACGCATGCCGAAATAGCAGATACTCAGATAGCCTATTGCGGAATACAAAAACAGTTTCAATCGCTTAGTAATGGGAAGAGCATCACCGATAGATGAGATACCTGTAAGAGTCTACAAATATTGTGCATAAGAACCGGATCCCCTTGTAGCAGCAGTTTATCGTAGTTCGCTGGAGGAACGAAGGGTATTCAGAGACTGGAAAAAAGCGCATGTTATTCCTGTTTACAACAAGGGTAGTCGGAGAAATGCGCATAATTATAGGCCTACATCGCTGACGTCAGTTTGTTGTACAAATACGGAACATTTTTATACTCAGGAATTATGACGTTCTTGGAGAACAAAAAGCTCCTCTACAAACATGAACATGGAATTCGTAAACAGACGTCTTGCGAAAACTATCTCGCTGTGTTTCTCCATGAGATCCATAGCGCTACAGACAATGGCGCTAAGCTTGGTGCCGTACACCCTGACTTCAGTACGGCATTTGACACCGTCCCGCACTGCCATATAGTGAAAAAAAAAACGAGCTTATCGAGTATCGGATCAGACTTGCTACTGAACAGAAGACTTCCTTGCAGATGAAACCTAACTAGTCCATCTTAACGGGGGGACTGATGACCACAGATGTTAAGTCCCATAGTACTCAGAGCCATTTGAACCATTTTGAACCATCTTAACGAAACAAAATCGAAAGATATAAAGATAATTTCCTAAGTAACCCAAGGAAGCGTATGAGTATACGGATGATATAGTAGAAAGCCTCGGAAGTTATTTCAGATTGTTCACAGATGATGCGTTTTTGTATAAGAATGTAACAACATCAGAAGACAGTATCGATTTCGAAAGTGACCTACAGACGAATGATAAATGTGCAGTCTCTAGCAGTTGATCCTGAATATAAAGAAATATAACATATTGCTCATACATTAGAAAAGAAACCCACTACTCTGCAACTAGAATATTGATGACAAAATGCTGGAAAGAGTTTATACAGTAAAACATCTAGGAGTAACTATCCACAGCGACCATAAATGGAATGACCACAGAGATTGAATAGTAAGCTAGACTGAGATTCATGGGAGGACTTATAAGGAAATGCACTCATCCACGTAAAAAGTGGCCTACAAATCGCTTGTTCCACTGATTCTTGAGTAGTGTTCATCGGTTTTTACCGTGACCGGGATGTACTGATACAAGAGGTAATGGGGGCCCAACAAATACCGGCAGGTTTCGTCTCGGGATCGTTTAGTCTGCGCGAGATCTGCGCGAGAACTTTGCAGAGGTGCTCAGAAAATTCCAATGGTAGACGCTACAACAAAGGAGTTGTGCATCAAGGAGAAGTTTGCTATTAAAATTTCGAAACAACGCAGTCTGTCAAAGAGTCGGACAACATATAACTTCCTCTCACATGTACCTCTCGAAATGACCCCAATAAAAATTTCGAGACACCAGAACTGATAAAGAGAATTGCCGACAATCACTCTTCCCACGCTCAATTTGTGAGTGGAAGAGGGGAAGAGGGAAGAGGGGATTATTTAGTGGTACCAGAAGTACCCTCTGCCACAAAACTCCAGCTACCTTGCGGACTATTGAAGTAGACCCAGATGTAAACTGCCTCCCATTGGGAGAAATGTGTTCGTCCTAGAGTGACTACGTTGTGAAATAAGTATATAGAAATGAAGAATAAAGATCCAAATTCTTAGTGATGTTTGCTTGCTTTAAATAGCTCTAAGAGTTTTCGCATAAATTATTACGAGTTTTACTTTTCCAGCATTCCGTCACGGGTACGGTTCTCGAACATGGTAAAGGTAGACTTCTAGACCGCCGCCTTAGCCAGTTTCGCAAACAACGGTTGACGTTTTCATATGATTTTTAAAAGGCTCTTAAGACTCTGAAAATGCTTACTACAGCAACGTTTGTTACTCGTGAATACTTTGTACAGCTGTGTAGAAGATGAACTAACCCCCTAACGCTTTGGACATATTCTTCCGTTATGAGTCAGAGGTACTTGTGTAATGAGCGCTTCAAAATCTAGTCGTTCTACGGACCATCGTGAACATACCACATACCGTCACTTCAGGACTTAAACGCAGAAAGCGGAAGACAACTTATTTGCCCAGTGGAGGCTAGAGACTATCGCTTAACGCAGAAGAACCCTAGGTGTGTACACATGCACTCTGCCATCCGATTGACCGTTCCCAGGGCTGTATCCAGTGTGAACTTACAAGTTTATCTCCTCACAGAGTGAGGTGGTGCAGGGCTGAGACACTGTACTCGTATTTTGGAGGGGAGCGGTCCTAATATCTAGGTTCAAGTTTCCCTTAATTACTGTAAATTGCTTAAGATGTTGCCTAGTTGGTTTCTTTAAAATTATAGATGGGATTTTCTTGCCCAGCGATCCCTCATTCGAGCCTTTGCTCCGTGTCTATTAGCCTCGTCGATGGGACGTTAAACCTAGAAAATTCTAGAGAAATTGAAAATACTAGAGAAACGTTTGTTACATTTAAGTACTTTGTACAGCTGTGCGGAAGAAGAGCAAATTCCCTAACGCGTTGGACATACTCGAATACTTCAGTTATGAGCTAGAGCTCCTTCTCTAATTACCGCTTCGTCGATGAGACTTCGAACTCTAATCGATCTACGTTCCTTCGTGAACATACTACATACCATTACTTCATGGCTTAAACACAGAAAACCGAAGACTGCTCATTTGCCCACTGGAGGCTTGAGAGTATCGTTTAAGATAAAAGAACCCAAGGTATAGTCCACGCGCACTCTGCCACCCGAGTGACCTTTCCCAGGGCACTATCCAGGGTGACTTTATAAGTTTACCTCCTCACCGAGTGAGGCGGTGGAGTGCTAAAATGCTGCACTCGTATTCGGAAGAGTAGCAAGATTCTTGTGAGTTTCCTGTAAGTTGCTTAAGATAATTGCCGAGTTGGTTTCTTTAAAATGGTAGATGCGATGTTGTTGCTCACTGTTCCCCAATTCGAGCCACTTGAACGTCTCTATTAGCCTCGTAGTCGATGGGAGGCTGAATCGTAATGGTTCTTCTACCTCCTCACAGTGCGGACGAAGTCTTTGGTTTAGATCAGTCGGTGCCAGGCCATAGTGAACCTAACAGCTTTCGGAAGAATGCTGTAAAATGTGAATCGACAGCTGTGTAGAAACCAGGCGAGAGTGGGTAGCTGCTTTCACAATGTCTGTCTCTCAAGGAAAGAACCCAGGCGATAGAAGTCGTCAGTGTTCATTCAAACCTCGATACGGCGCTAACTGAAACATGTGATCTGAGGCCCTCCCAGAATGGTCTGTTCTTCCTGCAGGAATGTTTGGTGCTGGGATGCACAACGAGAGCACATTTAATTCTTTCCCTTTAGTGAAGCTAAAACTTTGTAACTTCATGCAGATTAGTGCCCGGTTTTGGCATTTATGGTTACTGTGATAGCGACAGAGGAGAGACTCCTGTTTGAGCTGGAGAATCAATGTCCTGCCCCATAGTCTGAGGAATGGGTTGGTCATGCATACAGTGGCGAGTGAAATGGGCTGCCGATATACTGGGAGGGATGACAGATCATCCCCAGGGTGTGGCTGCAATGGTGACGGTGGTAGGAGTGGTATGGTGATGTTTCATCGAAACACATCGAGTTGAGGAAGTCTTTTATTTCAAACAGATGCACTGATGGATAGGCAGTCAGGGGCCTCTCTGACATAAGCGCCCATGGAAAGTGTCGTGTGAAAGCGTCTTGAACAGGTTTCCACGAGGACAGCAGATACTATGTAATAACGGGTGGTGGTGGGTGTTGAAGATGTGTTGTTCTCAGCACTGCTGCAGAAGTGATGACGTAAGTCGATCACAGTGTATGGTGGACAGCAGAAAGCAGCCACAGCTGCTAGCCTCCTTACACAGCACAGTGGGAAGCACACCGACAAGTAGGGGTAAAAGCAGAGGCCACCAGCATGGCTGATGACGACGGCATGTGCCCACACTGGGCGACGGACAGCAAAAGCGTACATCGACCAAGGAGTCGAAGAATCTTGTGACAGTAGCTAGCTGGTTATCTTGGTGTGTCGACTGGTATGCAACTCTTATCGGCTAGTGGATGGTGATGACTGAGTAAATGTCCATAAATTCGGCAATGTTTGTGCCTGCCAGGTCTGCTGTTCTTTTTCCTACAGTAGCCGTTTTGCCCTCTAAGGCAATATGGGAGCGTCAGCCGTTTAACAACCATGATCTCATTGCTCCAACTCTTCCATCACATCAGCACTTCAGAGCCCTGATGATACTTTTAAAGTGTCCCAAGTACTAGTTTCCAAAGTCTTGTTCAGTGACTTCCAAATTTTAGCTCGCTGAATACTGGTTATTGCATACTGAGTGCGTGTTCGTGTAACATGGTACTAAGTTACAAAGATTGGTTCGGTGCTTGTCTTTATGAAATCGTTATTGCTGATTGGTCAACAGAGCAGTCTCATTCACCCGATGAAACTGTGGTGCAACTGGGGGATTAAATGTCTAAAGTTATTCATTAGTGTTGTTAGGCTAGCCTTCAGCCGTTTTCCTCGCGAAATCTGCTTCGGATCAGAAAACAGCCTGCTGTGTACCATCAGGTGAACACCTGAAATCACACTGGCCCCCTCTGCAGACCACATTGGGTACTGGCAACCTCTTCACATCGTTTTCTACAGGACACCACCCTGTCACACCATCAATGGTACACATTCACAGTGCTCATACGAAATCGGCAGACAATTTGCAATTCGGATGCCAGCTGTTCACAAACAGTTCAGTCATGCAATGGCCATTTCTCTAGTCTATTAGCTTATGAAGCTTGATCTTAAAGACATAATGCAATATCACATTCAAGCTTGAAATTGAGTATTACGTGAGTTTCTAAGTTGTGAACAATGCGAAATCCTCCATCATCTAGTGCTGAAAAAGTTACCACTAACTCCGATTACTCAGGTGCCAATGTACTACCAGTCGCTGTTACACACTCGCTGTTTATCACTGGATTAGGTGACAGAATCACTTGCTATGCCTTTCAAATACACTACAATATACTACGTACCAAGCAATTCCTGTAAACTACGACATATGCGAGGAAATTAAAAAAGCGCTATCTACTACTAACTTCCAAGAAGAAGTGTGTAAAAGAGACACTGCACTAATTGCATTGCAGATACATTAATCCCCGGATAATGCATGTTAACTAATGCTGAAGCACTCGGAATTTGACGCACTACTCTGTCTGTTCATTTTGTCGTTGGCTCTACCAGATTAATTTTGATGATTAATAGTTCAGATGGAGTCCAAGGCAATAGCGTACGGCTGATATTACACAGAACTGTTAACAACAGAGGGGCTTCAACATTCCTAGCATCAAAACACTCAACATAAAAATTCTTCAAATCAGTTTTTATCAGCTGTTTGTCACAATAAAATCCACTTGTCTAAAAAACTGAAGATTTTTATGTGGTCTTTATTACGATCTGTCGATAATTTTGGTGTTCTCATGTCGCAGTCATTCTTGTTTGTAACACTACTCAGAAGATAATATACAACAGAACGCTGCGGTTCATGCTGATAATCACTGAAAAAGCATAACTACAATATTAATGCTGTCGTAGATCTATTATCTGTTTCATGGTGAGTTAAAAGTTATCTCCTCAATTTTTGGTTGAGATGAATTTGTGCTCAAACGAAAGGGCATATTAAATGGTTTCTCGTGTTCCTTAATAGTGAGGGGCATGACCAGAGAACCCTTGAAATATGAGTAATGTCATCCCCATGACGTTATCTGACTGTGTCCCGGTATTTTTATAATAAACAATATTCAACTTATGAAACTACGCTATTTGTCGTACGACATTTTCCAAAATTCAAAATGTGCATATTAGCATATCTGAGTTACGCAAAAACAGACATGTGAAGGTTGCTATGTGTGGACGGGTTACTCCTGTAACCGAAACTGCAGATCTGGAGATGATTCTAGAGGAACCGAAACCGGTCATGTGAATAAACATTTTTGCGCTCACGATCGATTATAAGTAACATATCTGAGTGACTTACAAATTTACAAAGTTTTCACAAATTTCCAGATTTACTGGTGAAAGCCACACTTACTGCACATTCTGCCACAGATACATAACCCCAGATGCTGTCCCATACGGTGACATTGAAAGAACACTGATAAAGACCGAGAAGGCTTTATTTACTCTTCTTAAACTTTATTAACACAGAGACGGTTCATCATCCTGCAAGACAATAATTTCAACAGGCGTTCTTGACAGGCATTACCAACATTGGTTCCACAACAATAATTCACAGTTAGAGCTAACGTCCGTGACAACGATACCCATTTTCCGATACCTGCACGGAAGTCGCACTACATCGGTGACGAAGTCATTACGTCAATTTCCTGTAGTTCATTTTCTTAACGTTCCATCAAGGTGCTGACGAAATCTTGAGAGCGTCTTGCAGCAGTGACTTCATAAAAGGCGCAATGTTTCCACACTGTAAACTCATTCCTTACACTCACGCATTGTTCGTGCATGCATTAGTCAGTCATTCTCAGTGGCTATGGCTCCGGAAAGAATTGAGATATATTCAGTCTAATCACTTTACTGTTTTGCTTCCACTGAAATTTATCTGCTGACGTGTGCCAGAGTATGTCACAATTATAGCATGTTAAGTCACTTGTAAAAATATTTAGTGGAAATACAGCTGGAATTTCTCTGCTGGCTCAACAGCTGCAGCGCACAAGAGAGGGCGCGCTGAGGTTTCCAGAATCGGCCAAGACGTCAGTTTCTATTTACACGTCACTTAAGTGGGCTCAGAAAATTTGAGAGTGGAACGGGGCGCAGTCCCCAGCTAACTCAGAGCTGAATTCTGGTGAGCTGGTGGCAGCGTTGTGGAGACTCGCTCTTTCTGGAAGCACAAATGTCCGTCGACGTCCTCATACAGGCCGCTGGTTCCTGTCCTGAAAATGATTCCATACTATTAAACGAGTGATGACAAGCTTTTCTTGTACACATTGTGCGTTTGCACAGAGAAACTCTGGAAGGTCAAAGTCTAAAGTGGATAAGAAAAATTAGGGCATATGTATCTGGGAGTAGCGGGAGAATGACGAAGTCAGTCCTAAGGGAATGGCATCTGCTGCTCTCATCAAGTACTCTCTTACAAATTAAATAGTATATTTCCAGAGCTAAGCATGATACACATACGTATTGAATTTTTCATCAATACTTAATCGATGTAATTAATGCCTAATATTGTTGAGCTGTCCTCTTCTACTCACACTTTTACACCTATGTTGATGAACGTAGATAATTACGAACCAAATTCAAGAGCTGCAGACAGGAACTTATAACTAGAATAGCGATACACACTATGGTTAATACTTGCCTTCTTATCTTCCATAGTTGTTAAAGGCAGATAGGGAGGAAGTTCAGATTCCCTTAAAGGATCCCTGAACTCGAATAACGCGTGGCAGACCACTATTACAGCGAAAATGGTGCAAGTGACCCACTGTGGAAAACACCAGGTACAGGCGACTGGGACGTGCTCTAATATTATTTCCTCCTTCAGCAACGCTATCACAGTTAACTCCGTAATAGTTACTACTGATAACAGGAACAGACATATGCAGTCCATCTTGTGGAATACTGTTCCTTAGCAACAGCTTTGTTGCACTTATCTTCTACCGGACTAATGAACATCGCCTTAACAATAATTGTTAGTGGTCTGTTTCTGACTGACTTTATGACCAAATCAGTAAGTGACAAATTGACTGAAACTTTGTCTTCCTTGTAGTTTCAAATACTCATGTATGAATGTCGTGTTACAGTTCGAAATGGTTCAAATGGCTCTGACCACTATGGGATTTAACTTCTGAAGTCATGAATCCCCTAGAACTTAGAACTACTTAAACCTAACTAACCTAAGGACATCACACACATCCATGTCCGACGCAGGATTCGAACCTGCGACCGTAGCGGTCGCGCGGTTCCACACTGTAGCGCCTAGAACCGCTCGGCCAGTTAGGCCGGAGTGTTACAGTTATTTGAACAAAAATACTATTACATGGTTGTGAAGCTTGCCACTATATAGGGCATAGCCGAAGCTATATGAAACCATTATCTGTTCTTCTCTTTCCTATTTTACTGACGAATTACTAGCATTAAAGGCTGTTCTGTCACATACCTCTTCTTGAACATCTCTTATCACTGTTGCGTGTGCTTCGTTACCGCATAACTATAAGATTGTCCTTTTAGACCACCAGTCTTTCTTCTGTTTTTTCCAAAACATTTCACCAACACTCTCATCAGTAAGAAAATTAGTGGAGGCAAAACTGGTAAACAAATTTGTAATAAACTGCGTAGTATCTACTACGTTCAGCCTGCGGAGAACTTTATTTCGAAAGAAGTTCCATAAATCAATATAAAGACAGCGCCTGGTGGTGTTACTGCTCATACTGCGACATTACATAAAAAGAAATTCAAGGTTTGTCTGTTAAATAATGGTATCACTGTGCGCGCTAGTTGCAAATTTTGACAGAAGTGTTCGTTTATTCTATGTTACTCGACACTCCTGACAAAAAATACAACGATGTTGGTCACGTTTATAATTGAAAACGAGAGATCGAGCTGACGATACTGTTGCTGTTGCAGAATTCACGTAATAAACACTAAGTGAGGTAATACCAACGTACTCAAAGATCAAAACCATATAGTTCTTAAAACAATGGAAATGATTTCTATTATTTTGACAGTATAGTCACTTATCATAGACTGTAAAGTCGGTTAAATTCGTCATATATGCATAAAAATATCATTGCCCAATCGAGGGTTCTAACACAAACAAAAGAAAGGATTGTTCATTGTTGCCTGCTTTGAAAGGTACGGCGAAATTTCAAATATATCTATGAAATCCCGAAACAGAATTCAAACTTACCGGTGGTAACCTCCCAGTAAATTATGACGATGAGCATGTGGGAGAGGTATATAGTTCTAGGGATTACAACTTAATAATAAAGTAATGTCGGAGGAGTACACCACAGGGCTGCTAATGCATCGAAACTAATGTTTATTTGCCATGCGTATCTTGTCGGGCATAGACGATTAAAAAATGAAATATAATAAGAAAAGACGGTCAACCTCTAGGTGTAACTCATCAGTCAAAACAAAGGTTTTTTTGAACCCAAAAGTGTGAAATAGATACTTCTTCGTCTGTAAACTCAAGGACGTCCTCCAGGAGCTTATCCAAGGATCTGGAGTTCTAAGCACTGCCTGCAAAAATACCTATTCTCTAACAAAATTTGTCGTTAGTGTTACATCTTTTTTAATATTAACATTTTAGTTCATGGAATGAGTCCTAGTTGGAAAAGTTATGTTCATAAATATTTAAAAGTTTGCTTTGACTAGTATAGAAAAAGATATCCATTTTCTTAGAATACAAATTTTCGGGTATTTTCCTGCAAACACAAACTGTAACAGATTTTACTTCGAAATTCATACTCAATTATGGTAGAGAAACTACAAATTGAAAAGTGAGTGGTGTTGAAAACTCGGCAAGGCGGTGATATATCACGAGAACTCGTTAGAATCTTTGATCACTTATCCAAACCACGTGAGTACCCACGAAATTGTTGTGGTGATATAGCTGCGCAGCCGAAGTGACATAACAGGGCTAAGAAAAGCCTTATTTTGCAGAACGACTTAAACCCTTGATGAACGTAACTGGAGGCGTAAGTACTGAAGACATTTGTGATAAATTGTATGTTATCTACTACTTTCTGCCTGCGGAGAACTTTGATTTATTTCGACAGAAGTTCCATAATCCAGGATAGATTTCACCTGGTGGTGTTAATGCTCATACTGACACATTATATGAAAAACGTCAAGGTTCATTTGTCAAATAATTATATCATTGTACGTGCTAGTTACAAATTCTGACGAAAGAGTAAGGTTATTTTTTGTTACTCGACACCCTCTGCAACATATACGAAGATGATGGTCACATTTATAATTGAAAATGACAGAGCGAGATGACGAGGCTGTTGCTGTTGCAGAATTCATGTAATAAACAGTGAATAAGGTAATAGGAACGTACTTCGAAGAATGATCGACCAAAAGCATCTATATGCCAAAAGAATGTAAATGGTTTCTATTATTTCGATAGTCTAGTCACTTATCATAGACTGTAAAATAGGTTAAATTTCTCATTGATGCAAAAAAGGTCATCGCCCAGTCGAGTGGTCTATCACAGGTAAAAGAAAAGACTGTGAAATGTTGCAAGCTTTGAGACATACGTGGAAACTTCAAATAAGACTGTGCAACACTGTATAGAGTTCGCAACTTACGGGGGTATCCTCCCAATATAAGTCCAAATTAAGACGACGCGCAGGTGAAAGAGGTATATAGTTCTAGGGATTATAACTTAATAATAAGTTATTGGCGGAGTAGTATACCACACAACTGTTAATGCGTTGAAACTAATGTTTGTTTGCAATGAGTATTTTATCAGGCACAAGGATGTAAATGAAGTAAAAATAGGGGGTTCATATTTAAATGTAACTCATCAAGCCAACCCATGGTAACTTGAGTTCAAGAGGATGAAATAGAAATATCTTGTTGTACAGACTCACGAACGTTCTCCAGACCCTTATTCAGGGAACTTCGAATACAAAGTTCTGCTTACCAACATTCCTATTCTGTAACGAAATTTTGGCATTAGAATTATATCTTTTTTCATAGTAAAATTTTAGTCCTAGGAATGAGTGCTAGTTGGAAAAACTGTGTTCATAAATATTTAAAACTTTGGTTACACTCGTTTAGAAAGATATCCATTATTTTAGAACAGAAGATTTCAGTGATTTGCCAGCAAACACAACAAGATTAACTACTAAATAAATTTCAATTAAAGAGCAGCGTCAATGATACGTAGGTGGCAAACTGTTTCTGCTGAACTGACATATTTCCTAGCTGAACCTGTCTGTATACAAACACCAGCTCGGGTAACCGGCTTCGTTCATGGAGTTGGTATGAGACAACTGGTAGCTGGAATATAAGAGTGAACATAATGTATAAAAGGTAAAAAAAAGTTTTATTGAAAAATATGTTCAAAATATTTACAATACTTCTTTACAAACAATGTTTTTGATTTTGTTATCCAGGGTACATAGGTACAAATTGAGAATTTCGAACTCCAGAGCAAGTTGCTTATAGTTGAACATATGAGAAGTAGGAGTCTTTGAGGCTGATACCGCAATATTTTAAAGCTTGTCCTTGCACTTTGTTAGTTGTAAAACTGTAGGCGAATTGGATAAGGATTTGCATTTATTTTTAATTGGGAATGGCGGTGCTGTATACTATCACATTCAAGCTTGAGTTTGAGTATTGTGTGAGATTCTAAGCTATGAACAACGCAAAAATCTCCATCTCCTACGGTTGACAAAGTTGCCACTAACTCCGATTCGTCAGGAGTCAATGCACTACCAGCTGCTATCACATGTTTGCTGTTTTATAGTGAATCAGGTGACAGGACCTTTTTCTATAGTTTGAAAAACACTACTAGGAACTATGCACATCTTTTGAACTCAGAAATATGCGAGGAAATTAAAAAAAAATTGTGTCTACTGCTAACTTCCAAGATGAATAGTCTAAAAGAGAAACTTCACTAACTGCATTGGAGACAAATAAATCCCCAGATACTACGTAACCCGATGTTAGCTGATGCTGAAGCTGTCGGGATCTGCTGCACTATTCTGTCTGCACATGTTGTTATTAACTCTGTTTATCAGATCAATATTGCTAAGTGGTAGCTCAGATGGAGCCCAGGCAATAGACTACAATTATATTATACATAACTGTTATCAACGACGGGCGGAAACTGCATTTTGTATACTTGTGCATTGAAGAGAACTGTCCGCCGTAGCTCAGTGCTCCGGGGTTTAACGAGTCACCGGCCAATCGCTGCCAACGCATACAGCTACTTCGCTACGGATGTTTCTAGTACAGCTAATAGATTGTGGTACGGGGCTTGGGGAGGGCACGTGGCCGAAAGTTGTCCTCCAGCTCGCACCCGAACGTCTGTCTTTCGAGGAAACATCCAAAAGGTCTTGAGTCCCTGGAGGTTCCTCAAAATAGTGGGCCACAGAGACGATGTCAGCGCGTCCTAGTCCCTGGAGTCCTGGTCGTCTGGCGGCGGCGGATCCATGTCCATGGGCAGCAACGGGGAAGATGGCGCCGCTGACGAACGCTGCTGAAAGGCGTAGAGAGGCGGCTGCACCCTGGACATGGGGCACGCCGGAGGAGCTGTTACAAACCGGAGAGAAGCCCTGCGCCCCAGAGGCCGACTGAAAGACCTGCTGAGGCTCGGGATGGCGATCGGCCGGAATCTGTGGAAGGAAATCCCGCTTCAGAATCACCATAATCATCACAAGAGTGGGGCCTCAATTTGTTCTGGTCCCGACGACAGATGTGACCAGAAGCCGATGTGACGTAGTGTGCGCGACTATAAACGGCGGCTACAGTGCCCGGCTGTCGGGCATGTCGGTGATTGTATATGCGGAAGCGTACTTTGTCAGACACCATGAATTTCGTGTGAAACTGTCGACGAGTTGATACAGTTCGGGGATGCAATAATGTCAAAATAGTACAATGAGGACGACCATGTAGAAGCTCTGGTGGAGACTTGCGATTAGAAAGCAGAGAGCAATAGGAACTGAGGAACAAGACAAAAGCGTTCTCTCTGAAATGTTCTCGGCCAGCTTCGTCATCTGCGTCTTAAACTTTCTTATGAAACGTTCGGTTTCACCATTGCTTTGTGGTGAAAAAGGCGCTGTAGTCAAATGCTTCATTCCGCTGAGGGAAGCAAATGGGCAAAATTCTGCAGAAACAAATTGTGGTCCATTGTCGAAAGCAGTCACTTTTGGTAAACCCTCCAAACAGAAATTAGTCCCCTCTATATTGCGTACTTACATGTTTTGTAAAGTGATCGTTATTAACACTAAACGATAATATGTTTGGTTGTAAAATTTTATGACATGTTGCACATTCAGGAGAATCATTTCACTTAGAATCTATGAATAAGACATAAGCATATCATAGTGGCACAGGGAGGTGGTAGAGCTAGGTAGAGCTTCGAGTGAACAGAAACTGTATAATTTTGTTAAATAATAAGCATGAATTTTCAGTTTACAACAAAATCAGAACATTCATAAGAAATGTTAAATCACCCAGCAGGGTGGCACATAAAGGAAAATATTTGCTTCCAAACTAGAAGTTGCTCAGTCAAGGCAGAATACAAAAGTGATTACAACAATATTTGACATCCAATATCATAGAACAATTCCTAAAAGATGAAAGGCATAGTAAGTACATGAGACAGTTGACAGTTAATTTGCACTGGGCAAAGACGAGGATTACAAAAAATTGGGAAAGGACAGACGAGATTTACAATAACCTCAATGCAGATCCTACGAAAGGGGTAAACAAAATCATAATATACCAGGACATAAAAGACACATGAAAGTACATATACTTAAACTAGTCCACAGGCCCTGCCAAACTGCAGGATGTCATGAAATAGCTGTTACCCTAAAATAATTTTATTACTCTGATGCGCAAGCATCACTAATCAGAAATACAATTTATTTCACTGAAGTAATCTTCGCTTGTCTTTTCAAAAACAGGTGTATTCAATTACACGCAAATCAGATAATGATATGGAGAACCTTACACAGAGTAACTGCTTATGTCTACCACACAGTGCTGCAGTCTGCTCTTTCCTGTAAACGCGATACAGCCCATGTAATGGTCACACTTACCGACAACTTGCACTGTTGCCAGGGAAGCACTGTATGTAAAGTGTACACACACACACACACACACACACACACACACACACACACACAGAGAGAGAGAGAGAGAGAGAGAGAGAGAGAGAGAGAGAGCTCAAGGCACTGCTTCAGTTAGTATCCTAAAGGAATCGCAACTAACAGACTGTTCTATAGAGTTAAACAGCGTCAGACATACCACGCTTTCATACTTCAGACAGCAGAATCGTATTACCAGCAGTCAACAAGTCCATGACTAGCCAGGTGCCGCTGCAAGTCCGTCCTGTTGATCAGATACACAAAGATATGATGACAGAATAAGCCATTTAATAATGAAGGACTGACTCCATATTGTAGACAGCAGGATATAAAATGAAGCCCCGCACTGTATGAACAAAATGTGCAATTAATGTATTGAAAAATGACATTTCAAGTACCAAAACTGAGTAAGCATGGTCATCAACCACTCCTAGTGATACTAAATTAAACTGGAAGAATATTATTACGGAACCTTCGGCCCACAAGACTGATCTTACAAACAAAAATACACATCCAGACGCAACCTGCCCTAAATAATGTCGGGTGTGAGAGCCACGTTATCTAGAGATTCGCCTGTTCTTTGGGCTCTTAATAACAAGGTGGCTGGAGTGATAAATGTATCCTCAAAGGAGCTCTAAAAAGTAACAAAGTTTGACCGAAACCTTATCGGGCCCTTTACCCGCAGCATCAGTGTTTTTCATCACGGCATAAGCCTTTTCTGATAATAAATCATTTAAGGACCACTTGTCGGAGAGGGGCGAGATAGGTTTAAACTAAAAAAGTAATTACACTGAAGTATTTTTGTGTTCTTCATGAATAGCCGTGTTCAATGCATAACATAGCTTAGAAACGTGACTTTTACTATTCAGTACAATGATTACTGTGAAATACAATGAGCACCGAAGTAAAGTTCCGATTGCCGCACTCAGCAAATAACGGATGTGGGTAATACCGAGTTGTGGATATACGAGCTGTACCCATTTCCTATAAGCAAAGGATGTAACAATCACGTCATTATCAGTCATTAAGGTTCTGTATAGTTCAAAGGTACTAAAAATTCCCTGTAAACAATTAATAGCCCTGACCACATGTATAACATTACACTGAAGAATCATGCGGTTATTTCTGTTGGTGTACGAGTATATAATATTTCACCACAGCCATTTGGTTGTGCATGTGAACGGAAGTCGTTCAGACATCAGTGCATAATAAGTATATTACTCCAATAGATCCTGCATTTTTAACTGAACAAATAGTTTGCTGGCATGAAGCTGCAGTGTGTGTGATGCGCAGAGATCGTGCTAAAAGGCAGAGTATCCACTTGTTTATTCAATTATTTTATGGGTATCATTATGCAACACTTGACTCCTTCAGAAACCTAGTAGTGAGCCTAAAAATCTTTAGTGGCTAAACAATACAGTTTCATCCATTGTCTTTATCTGTGTTTTAAGAATGTAAATATTTGCATGTAAGTGAAAGTCGTATAAGGTTTTTATGTGCATTGAGATCATGAGTAGAACAAGAACCTGAAGTACTTTCACAAATTTGCCACGTTATAGATGCAGTTTATTGTTCACACAGGCGGTATTAGATATGGGGTTGTACGTTTCTAGCTATGCAGAAACCTCGCGAGAGATGGTATCTCCCTTCTCAGAGTCTGCTACTCTAGAAAAGAACCCAGGCGATAGAAGTCGTCACTGTTCACGCAAGCGACGATATGGAACCGATAGCAGAATGTGATCCCATTTGCTCCCGGAATGGTCAGTTCGTCGTCTAGAAATGTTTCGTTCTGACATACATACGAATAGAACTTTTCAATCGTTTCCCTCCACTGCGGCTAAAAGGGTCCATGATGCCACTAACTTTGTAACTTCCTGCAACTTAATGCTCAGTTTTGCTCTTTATGGTTACCGTGATCGCAACAGAAGAGAGACTGCTATTTGAGCAGGAGAAGCTATGCCCTATCCCATTATCTGTAGGCAGGGACTGTGCTATCTACAGCTGAAAGTGAGATCAGCTGCCGATATGTCAGGAGGGATGGCGGTTCATCCCCTGGATGTGGCTACATTGGGTAAGGTGGCAAGTGTTGGACGGTGATACGTCATAGAAACATATCTACTTCAGAAAGTCTTTAATTCCAAACAATTGCAGTGATAGGGGGGCAGTCAATAGCCTCTGTGACATAGGCGCCCATCGAGGCGTCACCAACAAGTTGCCAGGAGGACGGCAGATGCCCCAGTGGATGATGGCAGCTGTCAAAGATGTGTTGTTCTCAGCACTGGAAGCAGAGGTGCGGACGCAAGTCAGTGACAGCATGAGATGGACTGCAGAAAGCAACTACAGCTGCTAGCCTCCTTATGGAGCACAACTGAAGGCGCATTAAGCAGTCGGAATAAAAGTAGTGGCCTCCAGTATGTTTGATGAAGATGGCATGTGTCCAGAGTAGGCGATGGACGGCAACACCATACATCGAACGAGGGCGACAAGCAGAAACAGAATGCCGTTTCGTACGGTGGTGGTGGCTAGACTGCTAAATCACCCAGCCTCTAACCATGAACACAGCCATCAGCAGATGGTAGTCACCAGCAGACGGCCCAACAGTGGGAAGCTGCTAAGTTGACAGCAGTGGACCCAAAATTGCAGCGTCATGCGCTAATAGTAGCAGAGTCTAGTGATTTGACTGGTTTGTTATCTAGGTGTGTCGACTAACGTGGAATTCCCTTCGGCTAATGACTGGTGATGACTGAGAATACATGCCTAAATTTGGAAGTGTCTGTGCTAGCCATGTCTGTTGTTCTTTTTGGAACGTTAGCAATTTTGCCCTCTAAGCCATGGTGCGAGCTTCAGATATTTATCAAACATGATCTCATTGTTCCAGCTGTTACAACACTTCAGCACTTCAGAGCCCTGGTGGAACTTTAAAATTGTCCCAACTTCTCCTTTCAGAAACCTTGTTCAGCAAATTCCAAATTTTCAGCTTGCTAAATAGTGTTTTTTACATACTGAATGCGTGGCACGTACTTACATAGATGGCTGATTTGAGCGACTTTATCACATCGTTATTGCAGAATCATCATAAGAGCTGATTCATCAAGTGAAACTGCCGTGTAGCAGAGGGATTAAATGTCTCAGAGGTAGTCATCAGAATTTTCAGGCCAGCCATCAGCCGTTTTCCACGCTAATGCAGCTTCAGGTCTGGGTACAGCGTACTCTGTACCACCAGGTGAACACTTGATGTCAAACTTGGCTTCTCTGTCAGTTCAGATGCCATCTGCTGACATTTAGCAGCTAACGACTTTAGCTAGATCATGCAGTGCCCATTACCTCTATTCTATAAACTCTTGAAGCATGCACTTACAAAGACTTAATACAGTATCACATTCAAGTTCGAAATTGAGTGTTAGATGAGATATTAGGCTATGAAAAACGCAAGACCTCCGTCTCCTACAGCTGCAAAAGTTGCCACTAACTCCGATTACTCAGGAGCCAAGGCACTACCAGTCGCTGTGTCTCACGCAACCAGGTGACAGATCGTTGGTTATGGTTTTCATGTACACTACTCAGACATAAGGAAGAAAATGTAAAAAAGTGCATTCTACTGCTAACTTCCAAGGAGTAGCATGTAAAAAAGAAAACAAACTAACTGCATAGCAGGCAGTTTAATCCCTAGCTACGTCAAGTCCTACAGTTAACTAGTGCTGAAGCTCTCCGGATCTGATGCACTATTTGGTCTGTACATCTTGTCATTGGCTTTCTTTATCAAATCAGTTTTGATCAGTAATAGCTTGCTCTTGCCCTTCGTTAATGTATCAGACCACCTTCTCCAGTGGTCTTGTAATAGTCGATACAGTTAGCTACTTACATGCCCCATGCCATATGGAGTCCGAGAAATAGCCTACAGCCAATATTACACAATAGAAATGCTATCAGAATAGAAACTTCAACATTACTCGCGTCCGAAATCTCGACATAAAAGTTCGTCTAACCAACTGTTATCCACCGTTTGTCACATTAAAATAAATTTGCGTAAAATGCTGAATAACTCACGTGTAGCTTTCATTCTAATCTGTCGAACAGTCTAGTGCAATCATGTTGCATCCATTCGTATTTTTACCACTGGTCAGAAGAAGATTTGTTGTTGAACTCTATGGTTCAAGCTAATATTCGCTATATAAGCATATGTATCACACTAACTGTGTCACAAGTCTATTATCTGCTTCATGACAACTTAAATGTTCTCAGTTCTTTGGTGGGTTGAATTTGTATTTGAACGGAAGGACATGTTTGATGGCTCCTCTTGTGAGTTACCAGTGTGAACCATGGCCAAAGAATCGTTGGCCTGTGAGTAATTACATCCCCATTACAATATATGACTGTGTCCTGGAATCTTTCGAATAAGCAATGTTGAATCTATGCCACAATGCATTTGACGTAGGCCTTTTTTCAAGATACAAAATGTGCATCTTATCATGTCAGAATTGCTAAAGGATTTACATAACGTTTTCAGAAATTCCCGTACTAACTGGTGGAAACCATGCTTATTCCACATTCTGACTCAGACACGCAACATTAGATATTGGGATATATGGCGGCATTGAAAGAACACTGATAAAAACCTTGAAGCCTTTATTGACTTTTCTTAGAATTTATTGACACAGAGGCGGTTCATCATTCTGCTACACAGTAACTAAAGTGTTTATCAGATATTATCAATACTTTCATCCACAACATCCATGAACGACACTTACAGTTAGAAGTAGCATCGTTGTTAAGAAAACCCCTTTTCCAATACATACACAGAAGTGGCACTACATCAGTGACGAAGTCATTACGCCAGTTTCTCCTACTTCAATTTTTTAACGTTCCATCAACTTGCTCACGAATATCTTGAGGACGTCTTGCAGCAGTGAGTTTGTTAATGGTAGCTTTTTTCCATGCGCTAAACTCGTTCCTCACAGTGATGCAAGGTTCTTCATACACTTGACTCTCACTCCTTATGGTGTGGCTCTAGAGAGAACTGAGAAGTAATGCCTTGTTTATCAACTTACTGTTGTGATCCCACTGAAATTTATCTGCTGGCATATGCCAGAGCATTTCACAATTATAGCTTGCTAAGTCACTTGTAAGGATATATAGTGAAAATACTGCAAGGATTTCTCTGCTGGCACAACAGCTGCAGCGCACTCTTGAGAGAGCACGCTGAGGTTTCCAGAACCGGCCAAGACGTCAGTTTCTATTTACATGTCGCTGTAACTGGGCTCAGAAAATCTGCCAGTAGAACGGGGCGCAATATCCAGCTAACTCATAGCTGGATATCCGTGAGGTGGTGACACCATTTAGGAGTGTCACTCCTGCTGAGATGTTCGTCGATGTCCTCATACAAGCCGCTGGCCCCGGTCCTGAAATTGATTCCACACAACTACGTGAATGGTGGCGGGATTTTCTTGCATGTATTGCGCGTTTGCACTGAGAAACTACGTGAGGTTTAAGTCTATAGAAGTGGACAAAAAAAATAGAGTATACACGTATCTGGGAGTAATAGGAGAATGACACATTCAGTCCTAAAGCAATTGCTTGTGTGGCTCCTGGCAAGAACTCGCTTAGAAATTAAATACATAGTATATTTCTAGATTTAAATATAATAAACAAACATAAAATTTAAATTTGTCACCAAAAATTAATCCGTTTTAAGTGATACCTAATAATATTGAATGTACAAATAGTACCACACTTCAAATCAGCTATCTTTTTGTAGCCATTCTGTTTCACCTCTTATTATTTGTAAAATGATTTCCCTTTTCGTGTGAGGTTGTTCCTACCCAATTTACAGGGTATTTTTAATAATAACATCACAACCGATAACACAATAAGTTGAGCTACAGACTGGAACGTACAACAAGAATAATAAGACAATATCTTTAATACTCGCCTTCTCATTTTCTATACTTGTTAAAGGCAGATAGGAGGTGACTTAGTTCCTTTAAACGGATCCCAGAACTCGTATAACGCGTGGCAGACAACTAGCACAGCAAAGATCGTACAGGTAACCCATTGTGGGAAGCACCAGCAACTGGCTGCTGGGACTCGCTCAAATATTATTCCCTCTTTGACCAACGCTAACACAGTTAACTCCGTCATGGTTACCACTGATAACAGGAACATACATATGCAGTCCATCTTGCCGAATACTGCTCCTTAGCAACAGCTCAGCTGTATTTGTCTTCATCACTGACAAATGAAGGTCGCCTTAGCTATAATTGTTACTGGTTTGTTTCTGACTGATGCTTGTTCCGCATGTGCCCCTGCTGTGCATTGCTGAAGCTATATGAAATCATTATCTATTGCTCCCTTTCTTATTTTACTGTCGAATTTCTAGCATGAAAGGCTGCTCTACCAGATTCCTCTCCGAGCACAACTCTTATCATAGTTGCATGCGCCCGCTATGGCAGAACTATAAAATTGTTTTACTAAAGCACCAATCTCTCTCCAGTATTTCCAGAATATTTCTGCAATACTGTCATCTGCAGTTTGAATTCAGGGACGGTTTTTCAATACCTCGTTAACATTCATCCAGTGATGAACAGTGCAATGAATCTAACATCGCTAAACACATATTCACTACCTCTTCATAAAACTTTTGTGTATTCAAGATGTTGTTTGCACTCTTAGTCACCAACCTGAAATACTTTGCATGATTCACAATACTTCTACATTTATAGAGAGAGGTAAGAAGCTTATGAGCAGGTCATGTAGCAATATTGTATGCACTACAGTGGCTGGGAAGGAATTTATTGACGTTTCATGTTCATTACGTATGTCTACAGTTCCTGTTTTCACTGCTTCATTTTGCACTGACCAATCTATCTCCACTATTCCACACCGATCAATGCAATACTCCATCTCCCCTTGACTTGATTTATCGGTGGAAAGTAGTTCGCTCTTAATACTGACGAAAGTTCTCTTCAAGCAGAGATGTAACCCATCAATTGTCAGGAGGAGCATTACGCAGAAATGTCCAAGGTGATATGTACTGCAGTCTTGGTAACGTCGAAAATTGTAGAACACCAGATTCTTGTTGGAAAGTATCAGCACAATTATTCTGGTGGTCTAAAATCGCCGTAAGAGTAAAAGTAGCAGGCGATTTTGTTTATTTTTCTATTTTTTTGATATGTAACCTCGCGAGTCCGGTAACCTCCTGCAACATCTAGTTTGGCAATCCCAAACTCTTTCGATTTCCACATCGTCTTTGGAGACGTGCTCCCTATAAACATTCCAGAAAATGTTGAGATTTTGAGTTTCCGTACGAATTTAAGCAGATCTATGTTTGTAAATCGCGTATCCAAAAGTACTCTTCGTAACATTTTTTTTTGAACAGGTCAATCTTCTTGCTGTGCGGTTTTAAATATAATCCATTACCAATAGCGGCAGCTTCGATTATAGTGTTATGTGTTTTAGTCTCCATTAGCTGTTCCTCTGCATTTTGTACATTCTTTGCCGTTCTGGTCATGGAAGCTGCCCCTCCTGCTAATGAACCAGTTGCTGACAGTACAGTACAGTACAGTACAGGAGATAAAAACAGAATGACTGCACATGGTGTCATAGGTATGGCAAAACTATAGATGTTTTAATACGCCTTCTTAATCCTTTCTGCTTCAAGCTATTTTTAACCACAGTTATCGCTGACTAGATCCAATTTTTTAATCATCCTAAAGGTTTTCTGTTCTGTCTCTTTGACATACAATGCATTTTGGTCATGATTTGTTGGAAATTTATCCCACCAAGCTATTCAAATTTGCCATGCACTGCTCTGTCATCTATGAATGATTCAATATGTTGTCCTATACCTCTGTTCTACCATCGGTGTACGTGCTTGGATAAATCAGTTAAAATTCTATTTGCATTGTTACATTCTGCCACATCTTTACTTGCAACATGGGAGACATCAAGCCACTTGTAGGCCTCATCAAAAATACGATTTTAATTGCCTTATTAACATGAGCCTGACGCTTTTTCAACTTTGTTCCTGTTCTATAGTTGTTTTATCCAGTGACTGGAAATTCAACTGGTAACTTATCGAGAATACCATCACAAGCTCTGCTGATGTACTTCCTAGCGGCCATGTCGTATTATGAACTGTTTGAGACCACCAAATCACGAGCGTTCGCCCAACTATTGTTCTGTAACAGGAAGCGTAGCCACTTAACTAAACCCTTGTTCCCATGAAGCGTTATGAAGCGCTCTATGAGAATCACGTCTCATTCAGAGCTATTCTGTAATTCCTTTGATAACAACTTCCAGAATTTCTTCTTCTTCGCTGCCAACTGAAAATATCTCTGATGACATGTTTGATTACACATTCGCCACCTTAACAAGATTTACTGTATTCGGAGGCTCGTTATTATCAACATCAATTGGTATCATTGTTATTGTAGCATGTACAGTCCGATTATAATACTCAGTTTTTTGTGGAGGAATGTATAACCATTTTTATGACCCTCAAAGATTAAATCATGTATAACTTCTACATACAGTTTTTTTTCTCCTGTTCAAACATTCCACAATATTCCGTTTGATGTGAGTGTTTGTGAGTATTGGTGTATTAGCCCGCCCAGTTAGTCGTGCGGTCTAACGCACTGCTTTCCGGTGTGCCGGTCAGCCTGTGGATTGTTTTTAAGGCAGTTTTCCTTCTACATCGGCAAATGCGGGCTGCTTTCCGTTACTCCTCCTCAATTACACTATGTCGGCGATTGCTGCGCAAACGCCGTCTCCACGTACGCGTACGCCATAATTACTACACAAACATTTGGGGTTACACTAGTCTGGTATAGGCGTTCCCAGAGGGGGGGGAGGAGGGGGGGGGAGGAGGGGGGGGGGCGGTCCACTGGGCGCCGAATCGCACAGTAACACTGGGTTCAATGTGGGCGGCGGTGGGGTGGGTGGACTGCTGTGGCCTGTTGTGGAGTTACGAACCACTGAGAGCTACGGCGGGACGAAGCTTCTCTGTCGTCTCTAGGTCCCCGGTTTAGTATGTAATACACACAATACACACTGTGTTAGACGACTACAGCCTCGATCAGTGAACCACATCTGTATGGCACAAGGTAACATTAATTACTGCTTAAGTTTATATTTTCTTTCGAGTTCATTCTTATACTTCACTAATGGTGATAATAGTTATGTGACAGTTGTCTTGCAGAGGGGAGTATTGCTATATGCCTCAACACGGTTACCCTTTGAGAATACTTACGTGACTACGTGAACGATTTACCAATAGCTGCTGATACATATTTTTAGCACCAGGCTACATAACTTTTAAAAATAATATATATCAACTTTGGTTTTTGTATAAAATGATAAATACTCTGATGTCTATAGGCAGGTTATTGCTGCAACTCGTGCAGAAATGAACAAGATTATAATACTTGCCTGTACTTTGAATACAATCATTAAATCACTGTTAATGGGGAAGAGTGGCTGCACGACCTTGGTGTAGTCTAGACACTTGTTTAGTCGAGACATCACGGATATTCATGAACTAATTCACCCTAAATATGTAATGAACTTAAGCTGGAGAATTTTTCACTGTTTGTTATGTATTGGTGCCTGAAGCCTAAAGCTGTGTGTAAAGTGCTCTTAGACATTTATAGGAAACATACAGAAACATGTCACTGTTTAAATGCTATTGGTTACTATATGTCTTATCCTTTGTGATATTTCACAAAGGTGTAATTGGCTGTGTCAACTGTTTAAGAGTGATACGGTTCTTTCTAAGTATTAGCTCTGCAATAAATATTGTGATATGAATGAACGATAACAGACTGACAGTTCTCATGAAACTGGACTGTGATTGTTATAAAATGGAAGAAGAAATACATACTTGATTTTTGCAGAATGTATTATATCTTTCTGAAAAATTGTAATATATGTGTGTGCAGCCATCGTAGGTTAGTATTTTGGTTGTTGTTTAGGAATTAAACACCTTACTCACTAAGCCGCTGTGGCTATGTATTTTACACTCCTGTTCACTGATACTTGAATGCTCAGGATGAGGATGGGGTGAAGAAATAAGTACAATTTTGTAGTAAATATTTTATTTACTTATATATATATAGTTCCAATCACGTCACGGGTTGGCTGAATCACCAGCAGCTGTCAGAAGTCTCTATCATATGCAGGACTATGTTCGAGCTCGTTTATGCTGAGTTTATTTTGCAGCATAGGCTAACCGGGAAGGAAACGGAGTTAGGCATTTCTTCGACCCATTGCATCTAAACTTGATCAGGTTCCATGATTTTAACATAGATCAGAGATTTCAGCGCTAATCCCAGACCAAGCAAACTCTGCTATTTCATAAGACTTTCGGGTGTGGATGAGCTAATCATTGCACATCCGTCTACGGTCATGTATTTTTGAGAATGAGCTACTGAGACGATGAAATTACAATGAAATCCAGACCATTAACTGATTACAGGCGTTGATAAATATCAACGGGGACAGTTGAAAATGTGTGCCCCGACTGAGACTCTAATCAGGGATCCCCTGATTACATGGCAGACGCTCTATCCGACTGAGCTACCGAGAACACACAGGATAATGCGACTGCAGGGACTTATCTTTCATATGCTTCCCATGATACCCACATTTCCAACTTACTGTCCGCACACTATATTTGTAGTACCCCTGCCCGCTATACTCATTACTCGCGGCAGTCAATCTTCCGCACTAAATAAGATCATTGGCCGGTAAGCCTTATCTATATGAAGATGGTATCCGTTCCTTCTAACATGTCGCAAAGAACAGATACCATCTTCATATACTGAGACGATAGTCACTCCTGGCCCACTTGTACAGTGTAAACTTTCCCCTACCAATCTATCTTCAATTCAAGTGCGTAGCTATGTTCGAAATTACTAGTTTCTCTCACTTTATAATTTATTGCTCAGATAATGCGTAACTATTCCTACTGCTCCTACCGCCCTCGTTTTATGCAACCCGCAAAGCTATATTGGAATGCAGCAGCAAATTTTTGTACTGTTGTAGGACGTTCGTGTTTTTCTGTAGGGCTAATAGTTTATGCGTATGAAAATCTTACGCTTGGCTTTGAAGCCCAGATTTAGCATAAAACGACAGTTGTATGAACCCTGAATCACGCTGTATATGGGCTTACGAGCAGTACTTAAGTAGAGCCAAGTCTTTTAAAGCAGTGGTTAGATGAAACCCCCTTTTTTGTTATGAAACTTTTAGTCCTTTTTTTAAAAACCAACACTAGGTACACTTTCATGAGGTCCATTCCATTCATATCGTTCAATATTGTGCGACAGGATCATTTACGCATCTGAGTTCGTGGGGAACAATCTATCTGTAGCTGTAGCCGGTACAGAACAATTGCTACCTCGGTTGACACCTCACAAGAATTTCCACGTATCTTACTCATTTCAAACTGCCAAAATTTCGTTAACCAATGTTTTAAAAGCCTTAGCGATTTTTCCAACTTTAGTGCCATGCATTTGATGTGGTAAGTCCGGGAATTCGACACAACGGAGCACAAGGTTTGGGAGACAAATATTGACTCAATTTTACTCAGCATAATAAGCCCATAAAATAATTGGTTGGACGTATTTTACGACTGTAAGGGGACGCACAAAAGTATTAAAATAAACTGACTTTTTATTTTAAATCTTTGTAGTTTGTGGCCTACACTGAGTTCTTTCGCAAACGCGGCCGTGGTGAGACAAAAGACGACTGTAGAGGCTGGATACATTCTCTCTACGCTGGATGCCAGCGAGGACTGGCTGTCACAGTCAGCCGTCTAGGGGCAGCGGAACTTTGCTCCAGAGCCGAGGTCTGCGCTGTGGTCTGGTGTCCAGGCCGCAGGGATCCGGGGTTTATTGGCGTGGCAGACGTGTGGCGCCTAGCCTGAGTCGCCGGGCTTAGCACCCACGCTGCTATATTGGGGGGCGCGGCCGGCCCTGCCGTCGATACGGGGCCGACAGAGCGACACGTGCACCGAAACAAGCGGTCGTCTGACAGCTTCCAATACGACACCGGCGACCGTCTGTAAGGCTCCTGTCTCTCGCAGTACAGAAATATAAGAAGTCCGAAGAAAGACGCCATAGAGACATGCCAGTGTATCTGGCCAACATGAGTTTACTATTAACTTCTGCAGGTACTGTTACCTCCGTATATAAAAGGCAACGTCCTAACTGACTAGCACATTATCGACCAGCCCAGACCGCAAACGACAGAACCCTGTAGGAGTGGATCGTATAAAGTGTCGTTTAAGAAGGGACTTCTCGAATTTCCAACCCTAAGGGTGTGAAATAAGGGTTGGTGTCACCGCCAGACACCGCACTTGCTAGGTGGTAGCCTTTAAATCGGCCGCGGTCCGCTAGTATACGTCAGACCCGCGTGTCGCCACTGTCAGTGATTGCAGACCGAGCGCCGCCACACGGCAGGTCTAGAGAGACGTCCTGGCACTCGCCCCAGTTGTACAGCCGACTTTTCTAGCGATGCTACACTGACAAATATGCTCTCATTTGCCGATACGATAGTTAGCATAGCCTTCAGCTACGTCATTTGCTACGACCTAGCGAGGCGCCATTACCAGTAAAATTGAGATTGTTATGAATGTCTAAACATGTACCGTCAAGAGCGATGTTCTCCAATTATGGATTAAAGTTACGTATTCCAGTCGCTACGTTCTTTTCTTCATAGTATAACTCCTTTAACTGTTCCAGACCTCACGCCAGTCTGCGTGAGCTTAACGCGTGCATTTCGGCTTCATAGTGACTTGGCTGTCTTGCCAAGTCACAACATAAGGGATGAAGGGTTTCTTTGAAAAATGTAACTATCAAGGTAATTCCGAAGCTAGACCTACGAAAATTTGTATTTGTTTTTCTCGGTCAGAAATAAAGAAACGCGTGTTTCAGTATTTTTGGAAGTTTAACGCTGGAGGGGGGGGGGGGGGTGAAAGAGTTTTAGTTTTTTGAAAATATATCGTTATTAAAGAGCTACGTCTATGAACACTGGTATTATATTTCTCGGTTACAAATAAAAAATGAGTGTTTTAGTGTTTTTGAAAATTCAATTTTTATAAAAATATTTTATTGTGAAAGCGTTTTTGAAGCTAAACGTATGAAAATTTAGTTGTGACTTCTCAGATATAAAAATAACGTATTTAACTGTTTTTTGGAAATTTAACAACTACGGTGGGTTAAATTTTTTGAAACAAAAAGTATATAGAGGGTCTAGAGAAGGGCGATGTTCTGTAGGACAATATTGTGGAAATGGAAGAGGATGTAGATGAAGATGAAATGGGAGATATGATACTGCGTGAAGAGTTTGACAGAGCACTGAAAGACCTAAGTCCAAACAAGACCCCGGGAGTAGACAGCATTCCATTACAACTACTGATAGCCTTGGAAGAGCCAGCCCTGACAAAACTACCATCTGGTGAGCAAGATGTATGAGACAGGCGAAATGCCCTTAGACTTCAAGAACAATATAATAATCCCAATCCCAAAGAAAGCCGGGGTTGACAGAAGTCAAAATTACCAAACTATCAGTTTAATAAGCCACGGCTGCAAAATACTAACACGCCCTCTTTACAGACGAATGGAAAAACTGCTAGAAGCCGAACTCGGGGAAGATCAGTTTGGATTCCGTACAAATGTTGGAACACGTGAGGCAATACTGACCCTACGACTTGTCTTAGAAAATATATTAAGGAAAGGCAAACCTACGTTTCTAACATTTGTAGATTTAGAGAAAGCTTTTGACAATGTTGACTCGAATACTCTCTTTCAAATTCTGAATGTGGCAGGAGTAAAATACAGGGAGGGAAAGGCTATTTGCAAATTTTTACAGAAACCAGATGGCAGTTATAAGAGTCGAGGGGCATGAAAGGGAAGCAGTGGTTGGGAAGGGAGTGAGACAGGGTTGTAGCCTATCCCCGATGTTATTCAATCTGTATATTGAGCAAACAGTAAAGGAAACAAAAGAAAAATTCGGAGTAGGAATTAAAATCCATCGAGAAAAAATTAAAATTTGATGTTCGTCGACCACATTGTAATTCTGTCAGAGACAGCAAAGGACTTGGAAGAGCAACTGAACGGAATGGACAGTGTCTTGAAAGGAGGATATAAGATGAACATCAGCAAATGCAAAACGAAGATAATGTTTGGTTGGTTTCTTTGGGGGAAGAGACCAAACAGCGAGGTCATCGGTCTCATCGGATTAGAGGAGGATGGGGAAGGAAGTCGGCCGTGCCCTTTCAAAGGAACCATCCCAACATTTTCCTGGAGCGATTTAGGGAAATCACGGAAAACCTAAATCAGGATGGCCGGACGCGGGATTGAACCGTCGTCCTCCCGAATGCGAGTCCAGTGTGCTACCACTGCGCCACCTCGGTCGGTAAAACGAAGATAGTGGAATGTAGTCGAATTAAATCGGGTAATGCTGAGGGTATTAGATTAGGAAATGACACGCTTAAAGTAATAAATGAGTTTTGCTATTTGGGGAGTAAAATAACTCATGATTGTCGAAGTAGAGAGGATATAAAATGTAGACAGATATATGGAGGGGAAAGAGATAGACAGAAAGAGGGGGTGGGGTAAATGGACAGTGAAGTCACGAGGAGCAGAAGGACAAAGGGAAGAGGAACTATCAGATGGGTGGAGAGAGGAGCAGGGGGAGATGAACAGGAAATGAGGGATGGTGGAAGTGGGCTGAGGGTGGATGCGAGAAGGAGATGGACAGGGAGAGGAGGGAGACGAGACAGACATAATGAGGGGTTAGAAGGAGATTGACTAATAGGACTGGAGTGAATACACACATGAGCAATGCTGGAAACTTCGTTATCTTCGTATAATTACGGACCAAATTTAAAAATTTAAAATGCTGACGAACTGTAACCATTAAGAGGGACAACCATACGTTAAGCATTTAACACAATAAGCCATGTATCAAAATTAAAAACTGTTTGTATATCTTGAGGCAGCGTAAATCACGCTGCACGAATTACTCAGACTACATTCATCTTGTATGTGAGAATGAGATGACTTGCGGACTTCCATCACTCTGTACAGATAATTTCAGACCCCTTCTAAATTTCCCATTCAATATTTGAGAATGACTGCACCGGCAAAATTTACACCTAATTTCAAACCTTTCCTAACTCTTTCCAGGTTTGTTTTTAATTTTTACATTAGTCTATGTATGAATAATGGGAAATTTGTAAAACCAGCGTAATTACGGTTTTACGTCTTCACCAAAAATATCCTGCATGCTAGAAGTCGTCACTAAGTACAACTTCCTGCATTTTTTGGCTAGGTATGACATTATCCATTGGTTGACCGCAGCATCAGTCACATAAAACTTCAATTTATCTGGGAGAACAGCATTATTCACTCAGCCAAATGCCTTAGATAAAACGCAGAAAATACCGGCGCTATTTTATTGTTAAATGCTTATAAAATCTGGTGAGTGAACTTGAAAATGGCGGTTTCAGTAGAGCAACCCTTATGAGGTCCAAACTATGAGTTCCTGAGGATATTATTGTTGCTAAGGTGAGATACTGGTCTGGAATACAATACCTTTTAAAAACATTAGAAAATAATGTCAGCTGGCCTTATCATACGGGAACAAACTTTATTACTCCACTGGAAATGCCATCACAACCAGGTCAACTTTTATTTTTGAGAGAATGTGTAACTTTCTTAATTTCAGAAGGAGACGCTGGTGATATGTTAATACGATTTTATTGTATGAGAGTTCTATTTTTCACACACACGGCGATTTTTTTCTTGAAATGTTTGTCCTTATACTTTCCAACATACTTAAGAAATTATTATTAAATATATTTGTTACTTGTGACACGTCATTTGTAGGTCTTCCATTCAGTTCAATAGTGATGTTATCTTATTCTGTGGCAGACTGACCTGTCCCTCGTTTCACTACATTAAGTCTGTTGTTCGAATTACCGATTTCGTAGTAACCTTTCTTAGGAATTCTGGGTAGTTTTTGTTGTGTGCAACTACTGCAGGATCCCTACCTGTTCTTGTCAAAAGATACGTTTCCCTTTTCCTTTCACAAGATACTTTAATATCTCCAGTAATCTATGGTATATTCCATGGCTGTTTAGTGTCCTTCCTGACTAGCTTATCCAGTAAGCTGTTTTCAAATAATGACATGAATTTATAATCGAACAGATTAAATCTTATTTTCGCAGTTGCTTCATTATATATTTCATCCCTGTTCATCTCCTGTAAACCCTTTCTTACAAACATTTGTCCTGGAGTCATTAACTGTTCTAACTTATTTCGACTGAGGAGTATTCATACTGTAAGGCACTATGTTATTTATCCTAAATAACTGTACATCATAATCAGAGAGAGAATTTCTTGCTGGGTAGCAATACAGTCCTTATAAACCCGCGTCGGAAAGTTAATTAAAAAAAATGGTTTAAATGGCTCCGAGCACTATGGGACTTAACATCTGTGGTCATCAGTCCCCTAGAACTTAGAACTACTCAAACCTAACTAACCTAAGAACATCACACACATCCATGCCCGAGGCAGGATTCGAACCTGCGACCGTAGCGGCCACGCGGTTCCAGACTAAAGCTCCAGAACCGCACGGTCACACCGGCCGGCTGTTAATTACTGACATCAAATTTTATAATCTAAATATGGTTTCCAGATCATTTTTCAAATCTGGATCTGTTAGAAAATCCATGCTGAAGTCACAACAGATCATTAACTGTTCGGTGATATCTGACAGATAGCGCAATAAAGAGTCTAGATTCCTCATAAACAGTTCAAGTTTTCCCAGAGAGGACCTACATACAGCTGCCATTAAAAGTGAACTAGTTTTAGGTATTAATTGACAAGCAAATACTTTTTTGTGCTGATCGCTGCAAAATCCGCTTGTCTGAATGTTTCTGAACTTGTGTTCTGTCTTAATATATCTAACATCTCCCCATTTTCCCAAATTAGTTGTTCATGAGTAAGCTGCTATAGTGTAATCTTTTATATGAAACTTATCTAATCCTGTGGTTATGTGGTGCTCAATGTCAGAGCTCTCTATATTTTCCAAACAGACGAAAAGCTCTTCTAACTTATCACTCAGTGCTCAAACATTTTGGTGAAATAAGCTAACCTTACTTTTCTGTCTGTTCTTAGGCATTTTGTGAGGCTTTCCCGTTATTTTGGATTCTTTCAAATCAGGGTGCCTGAATCCTGACTCTAATCTAAGAAAAGTGTCTATCTGACTCCATTATCCACAGGGATTTTGCTACGTGTTATTGTGACCCCCCCCCCCCCCCCCCCCATATATTATCTGCAATAACATCAGCAAACCTATTTTTCCCTCTCCTGTTCAGGTGTTGACCGTGTCTAGAATGTCTTCGTCTACCAATTGTAGCAACAGGTACTGCACTCACTTGAGATTTCGTTTTAGTCAGCAGCAGCCTGCCCAACTCTGTATACACGCAGCTCACAGCAGTTTTTATCCAAGGTTCGTTCAAATGGTTCAAATGGCTCTGAGCACTATGGAACTTATCATCTGAGTTCATCTGTCCCCTAGAACGTAGAACTACTTAATCCTAACTAACCTAAGGGCATCACACACATCCATGCCCGAGGCAGGATTAGAACCTACGACGGTAGCGGTCGCGCGGTTCCAGACTGAAGCGCCTAGAACTGCTCTGCCAGCCAGGCCGGCTCCAAGGTTCGTCATGGCGCTGCAGGACCTCCGCAGACTCACATTTGTGTGTGTATCTGCTGCTCATATTTGTTTCAGGTCACCCCTAGTGCTATAATTACTGTTCTTATCCAGGTTGCTCCTGCCCTACCTACTAAAATAACCTGTTCCTCTCTGCCAAAACCTTTGCACAAATTCCCCATGTCCTCTGTTACCTGGCTAAGGCTGGCACTTTGTTTCACATTTCTTTAACACGTAGTATCCTGATCCTAACCTGTTCTGTATCATCTGGCCTACACCTCACCAATGCCCACTACATAGCAGCAACACTCTATTCTTCCTACTCTCTTTTAGTATCGACCTACACTGAGTTCCGTTGGCAGAATGCTGTATCCTACTGTGACCCACAGCTGGATGAGGCTCTCCCCTCCCACGTCAGACAACAAGTCAAATTTATCAAATTTATTCGATACTGCTTTCTCAAATGCTGATAAAGTTCTGTTCCCGTTTCACCATTGCTTATTACCTTTACCCAGTTCCCAAGATCTCTTTCGCTTTCAACCTATCTAGTTTGAATTTTGCGTGATCTAATTGCCTTCTGCAAAGCGATTTTATTATATTTTTTTGCAAAGCCTACAGTTCCTTGCAAGAGTCTCGCTGAGTTCCCCATTCAGTTCCGCACCACAGTCACCCCAGTGAAATTCCAACCCATAGTCTACACATACCGCTCCCTTAATGACTAACCTATGGCAACATCCACACTCATCACGCGTTGCAACACAGATTAACGCGTTTTAAAAAGGAAATAAGTCACTTATCACGTTTTACTTTGCACGAATTTTAGTTGTTAGAGGGCAAGAAAAACTAGGCCTACAGGTTAACAACTGAGGTGTATTATATAATTCGTTATTTATTTCCACTTACGAAAGGAACTTAGCACTCGCTCAACTCCAGCTTCCGTTAATTATTCTGCTGAGAACAGAATGTAACTTTACCGTAATCAAACTACACATAAACCAAACAACTTACAATTTACGCTAATTTCCGGAGAGAAGGAATTAATAATGAATGTACACACTGAGAATAAATTGTTTGAAAGAAAAAGCAGAACAATTAATAGAGATACTTTAAGTTAAATGTGCAAAAACAAAAACAAATACACACATCAAAAAAAGTTTTGGAACACCTCGGTTCCGAGAGTCTCGGAACCTGTGCAGAAAATTGGAATAGAGATCAACATAAACATAATTTCCGCGCCCTTTTTATTGATCATGAAAACCGCACAGTGCATATTGTACCACCATACAGCGAGATCTTCAGAGGTGGTGGTCCAGATTGCTGTGCACACCAGTACCTCTACTACCCAGTAGCACATCCTCTTGCATTGATGCACGCCTGTATTCGTCGTGGCATACTGTCCACAAGTTCATCAGGGAACTGTTGGTCCAGATTGTCCCACTCCTCAACGGGGATTCGGCGTAGATCCCTCAGAGTGGTTGGTGGGTCACGTCGCCTAAAAACAGCCCTTTTCAATCTATCCCAGGCATGTTCTATAGCGTTCATGTCTGGAAAGAATCCTGCCCACTCTAGTCGAGCGATGTCGTTATCCTGAAGGAAGTCAATCACAAGATGTGCACGACGGGGGCCCGAAGTGTCGTCCATGTAGACGAATGCCTCTTCAGTACACTGCCGATATGTTTGCACTATCGCTCGTAGGATGGCATTCACGTATCGTACAGCCGTTACAGCGTTTTCCATGACCACCAGCGGCTTAAGTTTGTCCCACATAATGCCGCCGTAAAGCAGCATGGAACCTCCACCTTGCTGCACTGGCTGGAAAGTGTGTCTAAGGCTTTCATCCAGACCGGGTTGCCTCCGAACACGTCTCCGACGATTGTCTGATTGAAGGCATATGCTACACTCATCGGTGAAGAGAACGTGATGCCAAACCTAAGGGGCGCATTCGGCATGTTTTTGGGTCCATCTGCAACGCGCTGCATGGTGTCGTGGTTGCAAAGATGAACGTCGCCATGGACGTCGGGAATGAAGTTGCGTATCATGCAGCCTATTGCGGATAGTTTGAGTCGTAACACGACGTCCTGTGGCTGCACGAAAAGCATTGTTCAACATGGTAGCGTTGCTGTCACGGTTCCTCCGAGCCATAATCCGTAGGTAGCGGTCATTCACTGCAGTAGTAGCCCTTGGGCGGCCTGAGTGAGGCATATCATCGACAGTTCCTGTCTCTCTGTATCTCCTCCATGTTCGAACAACATCACTTTGGTTCGCTCCTAGACGCCTGGACGTTTCCCTTGTTGAGAGCCCTTCCTGGAACAAAGTAACAACGCGGACGCGATCGAACCGCGGTATTGACCGTCTAGACGTGGTTGAACTACAGAGAACACGAGCCGTGTACCTCCTTCCTGGTTGAATGACGGGAACTGATCGGTTGCCGCACCCCCTCCGTTTAACAGGCGCTGCTCGTGCATGGTTGTTTACCTCATTGGGTGGGTTTTGTGACACCTCGGAACAGTGAAAGGGACTGTGTCTCTGATACAGTATCCACAGTCAATGTCTGTCTTCACGAGTTCTGGGAACCTGGGTGTTGCAAAACTTGTTTTTGATGTGTGTATACGATTACAACGTGGCCTCAAGAACTTTTCACGTTTCTGGACTAACACATAAAGGAAAAGGATTGCTTTAATAGCAGTCTTAAAAAATAACTAATATACTTATTTAATGAGTAATTTATATTTAAATGCCGGCCGAAGTGGCCGTGCGGTTAAAGGCGCTGCAGTCTGGAGCCGTAAGACCGCTACGGTCGCAGGTTCGAATCCTGCCTCGGGCATGGATGTTTGTGATGTCCTTAGGTTAGTTAGGTTTAACTAGTTCTAAGTTCTAGGGGACTAATGACCTCAGCAGTTGAGTCCCATAGTGCTCAGAGCCATTTTTTTTATATTTATATCTTTGTTATTACAGTCTAAATATCTTATCTTTGTGAGAGCGCAAAAACTTTCACGCCTCGCCCGGTACCCGTGTTAGTGTATATTCTGGGTGGCCTAATGGTTGCTTTGTGCTGCTGAAAGCAAAATCCGAGAAAAACTCTCTACTGGAGTTTGTAACTACCTCATCAAAATTCTCCGGGTACCTTCTAATATGAGGTGGACTTAACATTTGCCTTTCGAATATGCTCAGAACACCGTGAGGGTATTAGTATCTACGGAGGAATGGTAGACCATTCTTTCTCGATGGCTGAAACCGGAGAAGATTCTGATGCTGGTCGCTGGCATCCGGACAGAAGTCGACGTTATAACTCATCCGAAAGATATTCTATTGGGTTCAGTTCAGAAATATTACTGTCCACAAACCAGTGCCTCACAAATGCTGCTTTATGACAGGGTGCATTGTCATGCTATCATAATAACTGTTGTCTCCAAACACTTCGTCAATTTTACGCTATGCACAATGCTGTAAAATGTATTATATCCTTCCGCATTTAGCGTTTCTTAAAGCTCAATAGGGTGACAACACTACAGTCACGAGAAACAGCTCCAAACTGTGACACCATCACTCCGTACTTCACCATCGTAACTACATATAAAGGTGGATAACTTTCTCTAGCTAATCGCCAAACCCAAAGCCTTTCAACGAACTGCTGCAGGGTATAGCATGATTCATCATCCCCAATTACTCCTATCGAGTCATCCAGTAGCTAGTGACGTCACCCCAAGTGTGGCTTAGCGTTGATTACAGAGATGTGCTGCTTATGAGCAGCTGCTCGACCGCGGTACCCCATTCTCTGAACTCCTTACACACAGTCACTTTGCTAGCTCGACCGCTGGAAACATTTTGACTCATTAGTATTGCCTTCTGTTGGTTTCATACTATTTGTTGTAACCACCCTCTGCAACGCTTGACGGTCCTTTCGTCAGTACCTGAGATCTCCCTGCCCGTGGTTTAACTTCGGTTGTTTCTTCGCATTTCCTCTTGACAGTCGCCTCACCAACAGTGAACTCGTTTGATCAGGTAGTGTTTATCGCAGGACAACATCCATACTTACGGTCCGCGCATCATACATGTACTGTAATTTTTCCAGAATTTTACTGAAAAGAAGAAGCAGATATTTTCTGTAATCTTCTTGTCATATACAGCGGCATATTAAGAGTGAGGCTATGCTCGACTGATAGACCGTCAAGCGTATCAAGTATTTTCCACCGTCTTCCTAAAATTCTTCTAGCAACTGCAGGAACTTTTAAAATGTTTGTTGTACACCGTAACTTTGCTAAAAGTCAGTTTAATGTAGACTACCTAGAAGCTATTAATAGCCCTTATTTTGCCACAACTCGTTTGACTCTTTCGCTGGACTTCAAAAACTCAGAAGGATGTCACTCTACTGTGATCAACGTACGTAAGCTTCCCAGTGAGAAATATAATTATTTATCTTCTGTCTAGTTAACTGTACAACAAACATGGTTTCAGAAAATTACCATTGCCGAGGTGATTGCGATGTGTGGCGTTTCACCGACATTGTCTTCCGCATGAAATGTTTCCAGAGTTAATACTACTGGTTGATATACGCGATAAACAGAACTCTAAAGGGTTGCAATGTGTGGATTTTCACCGACGTTGTCTTCAGCATGAAATATTTCTCGAGTTAATACATCTGGTTGATGAATGTGATAAATAAAACTCTACAGATACATAGCTTCCATTAATAAGAACGCGAAAATTTTAAGGGAGTGATAATAGGAACGTCGAAAAATAGCTTTTTCAAGGCAACAGTTTGAATAAAAGAACAGTACAAAGAAATAAAAATAGAAAATTATGTTGGATAAACATATTTTGTGAGCTAAGGGGATAGGAGGGTAATTAACAGCACAGAATATTTTTTCCCAGATTTTTATTGTTTACGTAATGCCAGAGAGGAATCGGAAAATCGCATAAACAGAATACACGCTGCAATCACATTAACGTGATCTCCACCACCGCCTATGTTCGACTTGCAATAACCACTCACAGACGCCAGGTGGCAGCACTGGCAGTGGAGGGTATATAAAGCGTGTCAGGTGCACGCGGAAAACAGTGCAGTCGTTGTAATACGGAAATGGGGCGATTTACCTTATGTCCAAAAGGGCTTGATCATTAGTATCCGGGTCAAGGGTGGAAGCATTTCTGAAACGGCTACGTCTGTAATTGGTTCGCGTGCCTCCGTGGTTCAGGTATGCTGTGAATGGCAAAACAGCGCCATACCAAGCTGGCGCTGAGACAACTGTGATGCACCAAGGGGTGAAAGACGGCTGCGGAGATGTTTAAGGGTGAATAGACTTGCAACGTTTGAACAAATGACCGCTCCGACGAACCAAGGGGCTACCAGCAGAGTTTCCTCAACGACCGTTCAACGAACGTTGCTGTGTATGGGCATCCACAGAAGGCGACCATTTCATTTACTCATACTGACTTGTGTTCATCGCCGACGAAGGCTGGAATTTTCACGTCAGTACCACAACCGGGCTTCCAGTGAGTAGCCACAGGTGGCCTTTTGAGATGACAGAAAACCGTTTGTGGGGTGAGACGTGAAACGTCTGATACCAAACACCCTGCAACAATGTAAGCGTAGGCTTCCGCAGCCGCTGTCACAGTCAACAAAATTCTTTTGTGGTTGAGGCCCCATTGTCATCTGTAAAATTCCGACGTTTCGGCGACTTTTGCGAGTTGCCTTCCTCAGGGTGTATTGCTAACTGCTGAATGAGCATTAGTTTGGATACTTATATAGTATGGAGGAGTGCTGTCATTGGATGTGAGGGTGAGGAGGAAGGGCACTAGGAGTTCATTTTATTGGTCTTTGCATTGCGTGTTGTCATTGGCGGAAATGAGCGTTTTCCATTGGAGTTTCGTTTACTGCTTGCCCTTGCTGGAAATCGAAGAATAGGAGACTGAGCGGAAACTACAGTGTAGCGTTGTTTAGTAAATGCCTAGTATCGACTGGGCCGCGTCAGCGCTCTGTGTACCCTCCACCGCTGTAGCGTACCGCGCACCTGTTGCTCTGCGAGAGCTGTCCTTCCGCAAAGCTGTCAGAGGTGGGCGTCCAATAAGAATAAGGTTAACTGAACACGAGAGATATATCCGCCTCAAACAATTCAACAAACCAGCGGTGGCAGAACATCAGGAACAGTGTAGGATGAAGATCGAATTTCGAGAGTCCCGCGTTCTGGTGAAACAGCCGTTTAGTTTGAGGAGGAAGATTAAAGAGGCTATAAAAATAGCCAATCGACCCGAAAATATGAATAGAGAAGACGGGTACCGACTTCCAGCGTCTTGGCTGCCAGCAGTGACAGCTTTGCGGAAGGACAGCTCTCGAAAAGTAACAGGTGCTCGTTAGCCCACAGCGGTGGAGGGTACACAGAGCGCTGACGCAGCCTAGTCGACACTCGGCAGTTAGTAAACAACGCTACGCTGTAGTCATCGCTCAGTCTCCTATTCGCCGATTCCCACCAATGGCAAGCAGTAAAGGAAACTCAAATGGAAAACGCCCATTTCCGCCAATGATAGAGATAGAGAAGATCCAACGGAGAGCAGCGCGTTTCGTTACTGGACCATTTAGTAATCTCGAAAGCGTTACGGAGATGATAGATAAACTCCACTGGAAGACTTTGCAGGAGAGACGCTCAGTAGCTCGGTACGGGCTTTTGTTGAAGTTTCGAGAACACACCTTCACCGAGGAGTCAAGCAGTATATTGCTCCCTCCTACGTATATCTCACGAAGAGACCATGAGGATAAAATCAGAGAGATTAGAGCCCACACAGAGGCATACCGACAATCTTTCTTTCCACGAACATACGAGACTAGAATAGAAGGGAGAACCGATAGAGGTACTGAAAGTGCCCTCCACCACACACCGTCAGGTGGCTTGCAGAGTATGGATGTAGATGTAGATGTAGATGACAACACGCAATGCAAAGACCAATGAAATGAACTCCTAATACCTTCCCTCCTCACCCTCACATCCAGTGACAGCACTCTACTGTAGTATAGAAGTATCCAAACTAGTGCTCACTCAGCAGTTAGCAGTACACCGTGAGGAAGGCGCCTTGCAAAAGTCGCCGAAACGTCGGAATTTTACAGATGACAATGCGGCCTCAAATCCAGAAGAATTTTATTGACCCTGCAACAATCGTCAGAAATGTTCAGTGCGGAGGAAGGAGCCTTAATGTCTGGGGAATGATTTCGCCCCATTCCCTGGATGAGCTCGTCATTCTGGAAGGTACAATGGATCAAAATAAATACACGTCTATCCTTGGGGACCGTGTCCATCCCTACGTAGAGTTGGTTTTCCCTCGTCGCGATGTCATGCATCAGCAGGATAACGCAACGTGTCACACAGCTCGCAGTGTATCTGCGTGATTCGAAGACCACCTTAATCATTTTACCGTACACTCTTGGCCATCAAACACTCTATATTTAAGCCCAATCGAGACTCTGCGGGACTACACTGGTCAGGCTGTTCGCGTCAGGTGTCCTCATCCGAGAAACGTAACGCAGCTGGCCACGGTACTGGAATCGGAATGGCTCGACATCCCAGTCCGTGCTTTCCAGAACCTTATTCACCATCTTCCTGCTCGTCTCTTCAGGCTTTTGACAGGACCGAGTAATTAACATAGAAAATATCTGTTGTAAGAATCAGCTGAGGTGTAGGAAGTCATTCGAATTGTGACAAGCGGGAAAGTACCGGGGCGTTATGGTCGTTCAGTAGAAATGATTAAAGATTAAGGATAGTTGTAAATTAATGTAATAGAAACTAGTAGCTTTAATCAGAGAATGTTGGCGAAGTATGACAAACGCTGTAACTCACTATAACCGACATACTGGTCACGAGAGAATCAGCAACTGTGTTGGTGTTTAAAACAAATCTCATTTATTCTTCAGTCTAAGTCGCACATAGTTAGTTACAATGACGTGTCTCGATCTCTCAGGATGATCTTCACATCTAAGTAGTCGCGCCAGCAACCCGTGTTGTCTGACACATGAAGACAGGATGCTAAAGGAACCATTTAGATGTGAAGATGATCGCTAGACATCAGAAAATTCATGTGATTAAAAATGTGCAACTTAGACTGAAGAATAAATGATAATTGTTTTAAATACATCCGACTTATCTATCAGGTAACGCTGCATAATACGCAAGATATTTTCTAAAATTATCATAGGAAACAGATTAGATTTTCAGTGAGCAAATAAAGGAACTGGATACAGAAGCTGGTGTAGCACAACGGAGCATTTGAAATTCATGACTAAAGTTGTGAAACGTAGCAATATATGGGTTGGAAAAAAAATTTGGAAACACGCGAGATACCCGTGCTTGAACATACATGCAGATACTAATCAAGCCAGCAGATGCTCTGATGTATTTGACCACGAACACCGTGTGTGAAATATCCTTAATACACTGCGAATGTTGATCGTGTGAAAGTGACTTCGAACGTGGAACGTGGGCAAATTATTGGCGGTCGTATGGCGGGTGGTTCCGTAACCCAGGTAGCTGAAGCGTTTCGAGTTTCAAGAGGAACCATACTGAAGACTTACACCTCATACAGAGAAAGCGGAGAAACATTATCCGCTACGTTACAATGTGGACCAAACTGTGTCTTGATCGACAGTGACAGACCATCATTGAAATAGGACTTTGACGAGAACTAAGGTGACGACAACTGCTAAAGTCACTGCAGAACTTAATGTTTCACTTGCGAATCGTGTCAGCACCATAACAACACAAATGGAGCTCCATTCGCAGGGAATTGCACGGAAAGCTGGAATTCTAAAATCACTCATCAGTGATGCAAATGCCTGTAACCGGAAGTCTTTTGATCGAATGAATCTTGGTTTTCACTGTTTCTGCCATAATTTACATCTCAAGAACGAAACATGGCAGAGATTCGCTGGTGATATCAGCACCTACATCGTGGTGGGACCTGTGGTCTAGCGGTAGCATCTTTGACTAGTAATCAAAACGTATTCGAATTTATCCAGTGCGTCAATTTGGTATCTAAATAAACACCATTATCGGCCGAAGACTTACGAGAAGAAAGTCTCACTCATTCTGCAACCGCCTTATCAAATAGGGTACACGAGTGGACAGTGTTTCAGATTGCTCCGTTGCTCTTGGGGTGGGAAACCGCCCCTTAAAGGCGGATGAATCACCCTTAAAGACGGATGAATCATCAATGATCAACGGCATAAGGATGCAGAATGAAATGGAAATCACTGCATTAAAGACACATAATGGTTATCCACAGGACATGTGGCCTGTAACTCAAAAATTGTCATGATGATCTCTCTACTGGCATAAGGTTCCGTATTAGTCCCCATTCGGGTCTCCGGGAGGAGACTGCTAAGTGAGAAATGACCATGAGGAAAAGACTGAATAACCAACGCAAGGAGGACGTTCTACAGTCGGGGCGAGGAATGTCGAAAGTTTGAAAGTGCCATGGAGACAAGAAAATCCGAAAAGGGCAGTGCTAAAGCTCTATTCAGATACAAAGGGAGTGAAATGAAAAGAAGAGGAGGATTTCGGGTCCGACGCATGTAAGGTAATATCAAAAGGAGCGGAAAATGTTACAACGGGTGTAAGAATCGTTACGTACGGGAAAGTGGGACAGAGAGTGCGTTACAATAAACAGTTCAGTTATAGGGTTCTTACACCAGACTCGACAGCAAAACCAAGCTGACAAACATACTTTAGATGTACATGCCGATGACGCAGCAAAATATGAAGAGATACAGAAAATTTATGAGGATATTGCACGAGCAATTCAGTACGTAAATTGAGATAAATATCTAATAATCACAGGCGATTGGAATGCGATTGTAGGGGAAGGAGTAGGAAAAAGATTTACGAGAGAATGTGGGCGTAGTACGAGGAATGACAGGAGAAACACTATTTGAGTAACGCAATACATTTCAGCATGTAATAGCGAATACTCTGTTCAAGAATCATGAGGGGAGAAGGTATACGTAAAAGACATCCGCAAACAGGGGAAGAGTCCAGCTGTATTATATCATAGTCAGACGGAGATTCGAAAATCAGGTATTGGATTGTAAGGCGTACCCAGGAGAAGATACGGACCTCGATCACAATTTAATGATGGTAAAGAGTATAATGAAGCCCACGAGAATCGTACGGATTGATCAGTGTAGAAGGATGTGGGACATTGTAGTGCTGAGGAAAGACGAGACGGGTTTGAAATTGGCTAAGAATGTGTGTACAACGGTAATGAATAACGCAGTAGACAGTTCAGTTGATGACGCGAGGACATTTCCAGAAACAGCAATCAGAGATATTGCAAACACAAACACATGTATTAGGACTGCATATACAAAAGTTACCAATAAGGGATAGGTGACGTTGTAACTTTATTGGCGTGGATTCAGTGATAATGTAATTTTGTACGCATAAGCTAAAAAAATTGTGATAGCTGCACTGTGTAGTACGTGACACCACGTATGTGTTTGACAGTGACTTATGGTCGAAGCTAGCTAATCGCACGAGTTAAATAAAGGAAATTTACATTCAGGCTATAACGGATCACATTTTTTTTCTAAAGTATTTCTAGGCTGTGGATCCTCAGAGAAACAAATTTTTCTTAGCAAGGTAAGTGGGAAGAAGCCTTGGGTAACAGGAGAAATGCTTCAATTCTTAATCGACGCAAGAAAGAAGTACAAAACTGTTCTTTAAATGAGAGGAATACTGCAGTACAAGTCAATTCGGAAGGAAATAAATAGGTAATACAGGGAAGCCAAGGACAAATGCCTGCAGAAAAAATACGAGTACGAAGAAACCTAACAAGAAGTGATCGACGGGAGGGGTGACTCAGCAAATCCAAACGTCAGAACAGTTATCGGTGAAACTAAGAATAAGGGTGGCAACATTTAGAGTGCAATGGGAGTGACAAGCCGGCCGTTGTGAGCGAGCGGTTCTAGGCGCTTCAGTCTGGAACCGCGCGACCGCTACGGTCGTAGGATCGAATCCTGCCTCAGGCATGGATGTGTGTGATGTCCTTAGGTTAGTTAGGTTTAAGTAGTTCTAAGTTCTAGGGGACTGATGACCTCAGATGTTAAGCCCCATAGTGCTCAGAGCCATTTGAACCATTTGGGAGTGACACTGTTAACGCAGAGGAGAGAGCGGATGGATTGAAAGCGTACACTGAAGGCCTCTATGATGGGATAACTCTCCGATGACGTGATAGAAGAAGAAATTCGAGTCGATATACAGGGTGTTACAAAAAGGTACGACCAAACTTTCAGGACACATGTCCACATAACATATTTTCTTTCTTTGTGTGTGAGGAATATTTCCTGAAAGTTTGGCCGTACCTTTTTGTAACACCCTGTATAAGAGATAGGGCATACAGTATTAGAGTCACAACATACAATAGCTTTGGAAGGCTTGAAATCAGAAGTAATACAGAGCATTCCATCGGAATTTCTAAAATCGTTGCAGCAAGTCGCAACCGAAAGTCTATTGAAGTTGGTGTGTAGAATGTATACACTGGTGACATAGCATCAGACTCTGGGAGAAACAACAACACTCTTCAGAAGACAGTAACAGTTGCTAAACGCCAGGACGCAAAGCCGGCATATTTACTCATGCAACCAAGATGCTGGCAAGAATAATGTGCTGAAGAATGGAAAAGCGAACTGAAGGTCTGTTAGATCGCTATTACTCTGTCCTTAAGGAAGGTAAAGGAGCCAAAGAGATACTACTGACATTGTGTTTGACAGTGGAAGTAAGACTGTAGAAAATACAGAACACCTTCGTAGAATGTTTTGACCTGGAAAATGCTTTCTACAATGTAAAGTAGTGCAAAACGTTCGAAATTCAGACAAAAACAGGAGTTAGGTACAGGGAAAGACTGATTGATCCTCCACAGTATTTTACCAATAAACCGAAGACTACCACCTGCTTTACCCACAATTGAGGCTATATGAACATCCTATTTCATATCCCTACAAAAAGTTACACCCAGGTATTTGTACGATTTGGCCGCTTCCAGCTGTGTCTCATTGATATTATGGCCATGGGATACTAGGCTTTTGCGTGTTGTGAAGTGCACAGGTTTTCTTTTATGCACATTTAATTTATGCAACACCATTGAGACAGTACTTCATTACAGATAGTGACATCACCAGACAAAAGTCTTAGGTTACTGTTAATATTGCCCGCAAGATCATTAATATACAACATGAACATCAAGGGCTGTAACACACTTCCCTGAGGCACGTCCAAAGTTACTTCAACATCTGACTATGACTTTCAATCCAAGCTAACATGCTGTGACTTCAGTCAGTCGCGAATCTCACATCACACTCCTTATGATCGAACTTTTGATAATAAGCGTACATGTGGTACCGAGCCGAACGCTTCTCGGAAGTCAAGGAATACTGCGTCTACCTGTCGTGTTGGAAAAGTTGAGAGTTGATTTTCACATGATCGAAATTCTCGGAATCGATGCTGGTTGTCGTTGACAAGGCCATTTTACGTCTTTTGGAATGCGAGTGGGTCAAAGGCTTTCTTAAGAGAATGATGTTCATTCAACATCTTTGGCACAAACTGAATCATCTTCACCATAAGATTATCTCCATTATTTCTGATATTGACTTGTGAAGGCTTGTTTACATTCAATATTTTATCCATACCCAGTTCTAGGCGCTTCAGTCTGGAACCGCGTGACCGCTACGGTCGCAGGTTCGAATCCTGCCTCGAGCATGGATGTGTGTGATGTCCTTAGGTTAGTTAGGTTTAAGTAGTTCTAAGTTCTAAGGGACTAATGACCACAGATGTTAAGTCCCATAGTGCTCAGAGCCATTTGAACCAATCCATACCCAGCAACTATATTTCTGTATGCTGAAATACTCAGAAACAAGTTGCACAGAAGAAGTCTTATTCCTTTTTCGATTTGAACCCATACCGTTGTTCTGGACATTACGATTATCGTGTTATTAGAGGGCGTCGAAAACAGTCTTTGTACAGGCACTGTGATACAACATGACTACAGTAATATGCTGCCTACATGTGCTTATTTTTGAGACTTGCTAATAATGCGATATTCATAATCTTCCAATGAAGGGCACTAGGTGCCTAAAGTAGGTAAAGGAAAAAAATTTCTTTTGTGGGACTGGTTGCTCATTACTTCAAAAAACTGTTTACGTTTTCTTGCTTCCACTCCGTTGTCTCGTTTACCCTGGTACTCGGGAGCAACACTGTGCGCTCCGGGAAAGAGCAGTCCGGCTCTTCTGTGGTGTCACTTTACTAACTTCGTGTTACTCATTGCTCAGGCTTCTCGAAATTATAACACTGCTACCCCTGTAAATGTATTCAACAGTGGGAATAGTTGTTAACGACAGTAACGCATTTAGAAAAACCTGCATTGTCTTTCAGTGAACACTGGATAGAAAAACTATATCCATTTGCATAACATTTCCTTAAGCATTGTAGAGAAAGGTGGGCACTATTCAGCAGGTTTCACTGTAAATAGGCTTCCAGCAGAGCTAAAAATTTTGATAAACGCCAAATATTAAAATCTAAGTTGACAGCTTTCCTTGAGGCACACTCCTACTTTTCTGTACAGGATTTCCCCTATTGTATTTTCTTGCATACGACCTGACAATTGTTTCCGTGTTTTATTAGCTCTTTTATTCTTTTGTTAATCAATTTTTAATCAGCATTCTGTGAACTATGAACTGACACGTTGTCCGAGCAAGCAGCATTGGTTCACATATTTCCCCGAAAACTGAGAGAAAACTAAACAAATCTAAGGCCGATATAGTTCAGCAACGAATGGCATAACGCAAAAAAGCAAGTTTCAAAATGTGCTTGTAAATCAATTATCTTTAGACTAAAAAATGTATACCTAATATGTTGTTGTGGCCTCCTGTTCGAAACTGGTGTTATGCAGGACTCGATGCTGTTCTATCCAGTGAAAGCCTCATCTTTGCACAACTGGCGCAATCTATATCCATTGGAACACGCTTACTGTGCTTGAGCCTTGGATCCCTCTAGAAATTTACCGCCTCCCTCCTTCTCCACCCCCTCCTCCCCCCCCCCCCCCCCCAACAAAGAAGACACACTTTCGGCCATTACTAACTGATGATTACTTTTGCCTCTACATGTACCCTATCAGTTCATACCTTCTTTTAGGGAAGTTCAACCACAAATTTCGTTTCATCGCAGTTCGAATCAGTGCCTCCTCATTGAGGCTCCAATATACATATCCCACCTTCAACAATCTTTTTGGGTACTGTATTTCTGAATGTTCTTTTTCTTCTTGTCTGACTTGAATATTGTCCACATTTCGCCTATGTACGATCTACACTCCAGACAAATATCCACAAAAAATTTTAACTACTGAAATTAATGCTTGATGTTACCACAATTTTTCATTTATCAGAAATACTTTTCCTGCTAGTGCCATATGCGTTTCATATCCTCTGCACTTCGACTTCGGCCTTTGTCATTTATTTTCTGCTCAAATGGTGAACTAGTCCACTGCTTTTATTATCCCATTTCCTAATTTAATTCCCTCAGCTTCACCTGATCAGTAAATTCATCTGCTACTTTTAGTTTCTCACTTCTTAATTTAATACTTTGTGCATCACCATGTACTATATTCTAGGACACTCTTCTCAAGACACTATCCATTGCGTTCAAGTGCTCATCCGTCTCTGACAGAATTAAAATATCGGCTGCAAACCACAAAGTTTTAATCCGTTACCTCTGAACTCTAATCTGCTTTCTCAATTTCTCCTTGGTTTCTGTTACTCCTTGTTCAGTGTATAACTTGGATCACTTAATTATCGCTCACTTTCGTACCCTTCTACTCTTCTTATTGCAGCCTATCTTCGGTAAAAGTTCTAATAACCCTCCACTCTCCGTACTTTATCCCTTCTATCTTCTGAATTTTAAAGAGCGTATTTCAATCAACATTGCTAAAATTGTATCTAAATTTTCAAAATCTGTAAACCTAGATTTGCTTTTTTCAGTCTACATAGCGTCAGTATAGCCTCACGTGATTCTACATGTTTCTAGCACCCAAACTGATACTCCCTGAGGTACACTTCTGCCATTTATCCATTCTTCTGTAATCTGTCTCAATGTTTCACGACCATGATGAGTTAAACTGATAATTCTGTAACATTCACACCTATCAGCAACTATCTTCTTTGGAACTGAGATTATTACTTTCCACTCTCCTGTCTTGCGTACCGGATGGAATAATGTTGCCCTGGCTTACTATCTCAAGGACACCAGTAATTCAGAGGGAATGTTGCTTACGCCAGGGCTCTTCTTTAGACTTAGGCCTTTCAGTGCTGTGACAAATAGCTCCCGCATTCCTCTCTATATTGTTATCTTCAAATCCCTTTCACTTGTATAACCCCTCTAGATTCCTTCACCCTTTCAACTTTTCCTTATCTACTGTATTTACTGAATTTTGGAATGCCACAAGAGCTCTTGATGTTCATACAGCAGCTCTCTTCAAAGTTCTACTTAATTTTCCTACAGGTGTTATCTGTTTTTCCCATAATCATGCATAATTAAATAGCGTTTTTATTCCTCCTTTGTGTGTTTCTGCATTACGTACTTCCAGTCAACCTACTGAACACTGTCGTTTTGCCTATTTGATCCTTTGCTTCCTTTACTACGTATTTCATCGTCTAGTGCTCTATTCTTTCTGTTCTTGTCCGCAGCTCGTGGTCGTGCGGTAGCGTTCTCGCTTCCCGCGCCCGGGTCCCGGGTTCGATTACCGGCTGAGCTAGGGATTTTCTCTGCCTCGTGATGACTGGGTGTTGTGTGATGTCCTTAGGTTAGTTAGGTTTAAGTAGTTCTAAGTTCTAAGGGACTGATGACCATAGATGTTAAGTCCCATAGTGCTCAGAGCCATTTGAACCATTTTTTTCTTTCTGTTCTTGCAATCAACTCTTGCTTGAATCCAACTTTGGGAATTTTAACAGTGTCTGGTTGTATGAAATTATCCAGATCTCTTTAATGTCTTACCTTTCTTCAATCTATTCGTAAGAAATTTTGGTCAGAGGGCATTTTGCCCCCAGAAATGTGTGCGTACAAACGTGTAGCTGTAGGCTTTGTGCTATCTTCATCACACAAGTATTTTCACTATGATGTTGATAGTAGCTAATATGCATACCTAATTTCCCATTTAGTTCTAAACTCGTTCCAGCATTGCCTCTATTTGGCTGAAGTCCTGTACTTCCTGTCATGGTTCTTCACCGTATCTGGATTGAACCTACCGATTTTTTTCACTTTTTATGATCTACTCCACGTACACGGCTAAGGCATGTAACACTTAACGTACCTATCGGTAGACAACGTTTTGTATTTCTGATAACGCCATAGACCTAAGTAGTCCTAGCTGGGAATTCAAACTGGAGACTATATTGCCTCCGATATATTTTACCCAGTAGGATGCCTTCAACCTTAAACTGTACAGAAGAGTTACACGCCTCTGAGAAATACAATGGCTTTAGTCCACCCTGGTTTCAGGTGCTCTTAGTCCCAATATAACACAACCATGTTACAAGATCGAATCAGTCAATCACCCAACTTGTTGTTCCTGTATAACTGTATAACCTCTATGTATTATTTCTTTACATAGTATATGTCCTTCATTACACCTGAGATTATGCGAAAATATTCCTGCTGATTGCAATGCTGGGATTTGTTTTCTTGTAAACATTCACTTTCAATAATGAGGCTTCTTCAATTACTGTCATTCCACACATAAAATTTGTACGTGCTCTAGTGCACGTAGATGGTGTTATACTCAAAGCTGTAAGGGTGTTGTTCTGTCGCATTGCCCCACCAAAATTAATTTTGTTGGTGTACGATTTAATTGTGACGTAAGAATCAAAAGCTTAGAGAGAGAGAGAAACATTTAGAAAAATGAAGCTTAAAAAGTACGTTAATTAATGAATGTCAGTTATTAATCATAATGAGTCATTAACTAGTAGCACAGCTATAATTAATAAATGTGTTACGTTAGTTATTGTGAGAATATTAACTATCATTACTGTGCATACAATAGAAAATTACACACACTCATGCTTATAAATTAAGGATAATTGCAGAATGTGATGCCACACAACGTGGCACTACACAAAGCAGGCGCTAATAGCATAGGCACATAGGGAACACACACGACACAGATCTGTAAGTCCACGGTATTGGTGATAAGTTGAGAAAACCGTCCCGAAACACATGTGCTACAAAACGCCACTGTTTCCTGCCATTTACCCCGACATCAGTATGGGATATGATCACCATGTACACGTACACGGGCCGCACAACGGGTTGGCGTACTCTGGATCAGGTAGTCGAGAAGCTGCTGGGGTATAGCCTCCCATTCTTGCACCAGTGCCTGACGGAGCTCATGAAGTGTCGTAGGAGTTTGAAGATGTGCAGCGATACGTCGACCGAGAGCATCCCAGACGTGCTCGATGGGGTTTAGGTCTGGAGAACAGGCAGGCCACTCCATTCGCTTGATATCTTCTGTTTCATGCTACTTCTCCACGATGGCAGCTAGGTGGGGCCGTACGTTATCATCCATCAGGACCCACTGCACCCCTGAAAAAGCTACTGGTGAAAAATGACGTCCCGTTACACCTGACCTGTTACAGTTCCTCTGTCAAAGACATGCAGGGTGTACGTACAGCAATCACAGTCCCACCCCACACCATCAAACCACGACCTACATAGAGGTCCCTTTCAAGGACAATAAGGGGTTGGTATCTGGTTCCTGGTTCACGCCAAATGAAAACCCGGCGAGAATCACTGCTCAGACTATATCTGGACTCGTCCGTGAAGATAACCTGGGACCACTGTACCAATGACCATGTACTGTGCTCTTGACACCAGGTTTTACATCAGGCTTTACCAGGGGTCAGTGGAATGCACCTTGCAGGTCTCCGGGCGAATAAACCATGTCTGTTCAGTCATCTCTAGACTGTGTATTTGGAGACAACTGTTCCAGTGGGTGAGGTAAGGTCCTGAGCAAAGCTACCTGCACGCTTCTTAGCTGTCTGCGGGCACTGATGGTGAAATATCTGTCTTCTTGTGGTATTGTACACTGTGGACGTCCCGTACTGTAGCGCCTGGACAAGTTTCCTGCTTTCTGGAATCGTTGCCATAATCCTAAGATCACACTTTGTGGCACACGGATGGCCCGTGCTCCGACCTGCTGTGTTTGACCAGCCTCCAGTCTCCCTAGTATTCTACCCCTCATAACGTCATCAATATGTGTTCTTTGAGCCATTTTCAATACACAGTCACCATTAGCACGTCTGAAAACGTCTGCACACTTACTCGCTGCACTGTACTCTGACATGCACCAACACACCTCTGCATATGTGGACTGCTGCCAGCGCCACCGTTTGACGACCGCAGGTCAAATGCACCGCATGGTCATACCCCGATGTGAATTAAACCCGCAAACTGCCAACGAGAGCGTTGTTTCACCATGTATCAGCATTATCCATAATTTATGAGCATTAGTGTAGGAATGACACTAATACAGTCAGGTAAAAGCAATGATTATTTCCATAAATGAGACAAGAAGTTGTATGAGGATAATTCAGTTTCATAACAAGGCAAAATAGCAAGTCATATGACAAAAGCTCTGACAATTATTGTAGAAATCGAATTGTAACAACTGCCAATTCTGTATGTCCCAAATGGTGGATGCATTGTACATAATTACCATGCATGATCTACCATAGCTTAGTTAAGAAGCACTGAAGTACATATGCACTCCTACAAAACTTATTGAATCAGAAAGAAGTATAGAAAAAGCTAGCTTGCTCAACCTACATGTTATTGACGAAAAGTAGCAAAGAAACTGCACGTACGCAACATATTGTGATGTATAGAGAATTCACTGGCAATTCATACGCTCTATTGGACTGATCGATTAAGAAGCACAGTTCACACACAACATACATACTGGAATTGAACATGACATATTGTAAGAGGTCCATGATTAAGAAATTTGTTGCTAGCGCACTCGAGCAGATATAATTTTGATGTATTGCTCACGCGCTGCCTGCGATATTTAAGGTATAAGAGAATCTCAGACCAGAGAGCAGTGTTGTTAGCAGTAGGAGTAAGTCGTTGCTAGCGAGCAGTCGTGTGTATGGAGTTTGCTGGGCCGATCGTGGGGAGCGATGGCAGAGCCTGAGCGTTATAATGTAAGGTAAAAGCAGCCTCGCGCATCTGTAGTATTCTTATATCAAGTCCCAAGTAAATGTTTAAAAAAAATCTCTTAATAATAATCTTTCTCATAAAAAGTAACTTGTGACGATCACTCATTTCAATTTAAAGTATTTACTAATTTCTCCAATCCATGGTCATCCCGATTATTGCAAAGAAAAACCAATTGTTCCTTTAATACATGACAAATCTATTGGCCAGAATTGCACTGGGCTGTGCCACAAAAAATTTATTGTAAGAGCAGATATATATGCGTTATCCGGCGACTTCATTGAGGTAAGAATTTTCTCTTTTTATTCAGAATGATCTTTCAGGGCCATGACGCAGCACTCCTGACGTCCAAAATTCACCAGTTTAAATTCACAGTCATTACTGAAACGTTATAAGTGAGTCACATTTTTATTAGGAGATTAGTCACATTTTATTGTTCCAAGATTACAGAATTTATCTGAGGGAGGTTACGGTGAATGAGAATGAAATAAATAATTATATTGTTTTTTTACTGTTGGAAGGTTACGGAATTTATTTCTGTTGAGAGGTTACACTAAATGAGAATATTATTCATATTATTTTTTATATTTTGTGGGGATGTTACAATAGGAAGTGGAAATAGCTACTTAAATAAATGCATGTATATATGAAACAACTTAAGTATATGCAGTCACACATTTAGACAGGTGGTTGAACAGAGTGAAACATTTGAACAGGAACAATGGCATATCTGTAATGAATAATGCTCAACAGCTGAAGAACAGTAAAATCTTCGATCTCTGAGAAATCAGTCAGTGTGTTTCCTTTCCTTTACTTGATAAATAAAAGCCATTGATCTACAGTACCCGCAGATAATTCATGGTATGTCTATATATTAATTACAGTTATTTACAGCACTGTACTATCTACGAAGAAATCTTGCACTGCCATATAGGCATATTACTACCCCACAAGTGCATGTGAGTTTCAGAAATAGGCAGAAAATAGCCTGAAGATTATCATGCAAAGTGAATTTAACTTAGCACACATTGTATAATTTAGTCATACAATGATATTACAAATTGGCAGATTCCTTGGCATGAACCAGTAACAGAGGACAAAAGAAGTGAACGTTTTAGCACATCATGAAACACTGCTAGTTACTGCACTCCACTGATTAATTCAAACCTTTTGAGTTGCTTTCTACCAAAACTACGGTTTAGCAGCTTTGGTACAGTACATAAAAAACGTAGTAAATGGTGGGATTACTTGCAATGCTAGTCTAATTAGTAATAAAAGATGCGTAATTCAATTTGTGGGAGAGGAACTGGGAGCCGACGATTACTCTGTTTTTTGTTTGTTTGTTTTGCACATAATCAGAACCGCACATCGTTTAGTGTTAGCCCACTGTCTGTTTTATATCCCCACAAAAAATAAACTGATATTTTTAGGTAATAAAAATTTCTTTTAATGCAACTTCTGCGTTTTCATGTCATCTAAGCAATTAGTGTTGATGCAAGTACCGTTTACATCCACAAACATAGAATATCCATATAATCACTGTCGTTATTTTGTCCTCATTATAACGCTCTTCATCATGACGAAAGACAATATTTTCTGTTATTATTGATAAGTGCGAAAGTTTTTTATGAATAGCAGAAACATACATGAAGTCAACAAAGTATTGAAGCGCTGTTTCATGTTTCTGTTTTGTGTGGCTTATTTAAATTTTCACCTTTTTTTTTAGGAAATCGCATTTTCTAGCACTATATGGTGAATCCATGGCGTCCCTGTGTTTCACGTTACAAACCAACAATTTTCTAGGAAAACCTCTTTTAAACATTGACAGTTTCAATTTTGCTATAAATACTGTTTACTTTAAGTAACATAGGACAAAAATGTTCCGTAGATTACACGACCATTTATATCCTTGGTCTCTAGACGGTTCGGCCGGCCGGGGTGGCCGAGCGGTTCTAGGCGCTACAGTCTGGAACCGCGCGACCGCTACGGTCGCAGGGTCGAATCCTGCCTCGGGCATGGATGTGTGTGATGTCCTTAGGTTAGTTAGGTTTAAGTAGTTCTAAGTTCTAGGGGACTGATGACCTTACAATTTAAGTGCCATAGTCCTCACAGCCATTTGAACCACTTGAACTAGACGGTTCACCGCTTCCGGTTGATAGGGGAATCTAGAAAGATACTGACAGCATACACTAACAAAGTAATCGAAATGAAGTACACCCGATAGGCATGAAACACACCTAAAGTACAGAAAACGCGGTTACGATCTTAACTGATCAAGGCTACTAGGAATGCTACGGTATTGTACAGTCTTCGACATAAAAACTGACCGCCGGCCGGCCGCCACAGAGACTAAGTCCGTGTCGTTCACTTAAGGAGGCCAATAAAACTGACCGCCCCTGACAACTCTAAGTCCGGCCATCTGCACAAACTGGCAACACTGTAAGATGCGGAAGTGTTAGGAGGAAGTGTCGTCTACTTCCAAGATGACATGGTTGGAAAGAGCCTGTGGTCTTGCGGTAATCGTCGTGCATTCTAAACTTGGAGTCGCATGTTCGCGTCCAACTGTATTTTTTTTTACCACATTTCGGCATAAAGTTATGAGTCTGATTGAACATCTAAGACAATTCGCTTAACATTCTACCCACCCGCAATAACAAGTATTCCAGAAACAATTCCGCAGTACAGCTCGTGGTTGCGTCGCGATCATAACAGCTTACGCTCGGGCGTTTCCGCGCGCTGCAGCGGCTACCGGCCACCGGCCAGGCGCCAGCCGCCGCCTGAAATCCGGCGCCGCCCATGTGAAGGCGGCGCCACGCTGTCAGTGTATGTATCAATGCCATTTTCGAATTTGAAGTTCTAGTTAGTATCTTGCAGTTAAGCATTTGATTTTGCATACTTGAAAATCATGAACTACAGTTAAGCATTGTAAAATTGAGTCGCAAGTGGAAAAAGGTGTAACATCTCCAACACAACGTTTACTTTTGGTATAACAGAGGGGTGAATGTAGAGGAGGCAGCTAGAAAGATTTGAACTGTGTGTGGAGCGAGTGCTTTTGGGAAAAATACGCCAGAAAAAGATATTCTTGTTTCAACAAAGATCGTTCTGGCATGAATGGTTTTCCACATTAAGGAAGTCTCGACTCCTGGTATATGTGAGAGATTACCATTTTACCATTATGCGACATGTGCGTTCGACAGGCAAAGTTCAGAAGTCTGGTGTAGGAGTACTGCATGCTCTAATTCGAAACAACAAAAATCAACGGAGTAATTATTATTGAACGTCATTAGATCGCTCATTGAGCATTCCTCTGCAGTACTGTAACTGGTGACGTGTTATGACGCCTTTATCGTTAGCTTCCTAAGAAGAAATGAAAGGCTGAGCCCCACCAAAAGACAGACTAGAGAAAAGAGTAGTGTGAGCATAATGTTTTACATCTGATAGCTCCAAAAGTGTGTTTTGGGCTACGAATTCTGCCCCAAGGGGTGTGTGCAACACAGCTGGATTTGTTGTCAACAACTGAGACACCTTTCGGTCGCAGTGTAAGAAAATCGAGCAACAAAACTTCATCACCTATGCTACTGCATGATAACTCACTCTGTTGATTTGAGAAACAAAACTATCCAGTAGATTGATAGGAAAGTCGTCTCTCAGGCACTTGTATAGATGGGGAAGTCCTCTCTCAAGCACTTGTCCTTCTAGTCATATATTCGTAAAATTTTACCTTTCCCGCTCTTGATCGATCAACAGTCAAGGCAATTCATTTCTAGACGAAAATACTCTTAAAACTACTATGGTTTAACGACCTCGTTAAAACAGGTAGGTTTCTACGGGCGTAGAATTTGTAAAAAACTGTAGCATTGTCAGATAGTTTTAGATATCGCGAAAGAAAATTCAGCTGCCGATTAATTTCTCTTTGATGATTACTGTTGCGTTTAGAAAAGTGATGGAAAATGCAAATAAAATATTCATTTTACTAATACAAATTTAATTCAGCTTACTACAGAAATATCGCGACAGCAGTCTATCTTAATAAAACATTAAGTTCAAAAATGGTTCAAAGGGGACTGAGCACTATGGGACTTAACTTCTGAGGTCATCAGTCCCCTAGAACGTAGAACTAGTTAAACCTAACTAACCTAAAGACATCACACACTTCCATGCTCGAGGCAGGATTCGAACCTGCAACCGTAGTGGTCGCGCGGTTCCAGACTGTAGCGATGCATTAAGTGTCTGTAAGACGATTGATGCTATTTTAACACGAATTAGTAGGATATTACTGACTTTTGACTTCGAAGAGGTTTGTATTTCCTTCATTTCCTGTATCATTCTCAAGTCTTATGAAAATGTGGCATTTCATAGATAATATTATGTAATAACAAAAACAAAAAATTTATCGGCAGAAAACAAAAGTGGCATTATGAAATTGGCAGTACCGTAAGGTTTTCGCTCTGTCACTAAGGGTTCCTGTAAGTAGCAGGACGAATTTTGCTCAAGCGTTATCTTACGATTCCCTTATTGAGTTTGTATCTGCTTGCTTGTAGCTCTACTACAAAAGAATTAAAGATCTGGCTTTCAGCGGGTCTAGAAAGGCTAACGACAGCAGCTTGCACCTAGTAGCCAAGCATGTTACCTAGGAACTGGTTTTTTCCTAAAGTGGGAAGACATCCTTTTGTGGTTGAATTGTTGGCAAATGTCAGTCAGACGTGTGCCGTTTGGGTATGTTGAATTTGTACCAATGATTTTTGTATAGGTTTTTTCTGTTCCAAATAGAGTTGAAGTCTCCAATTAGTATTTTCACGTCATCTTGGTGAATTTTGCTCATAGTATTTTCGAGTGTGTTCCAGAATTTTTCGACATTTTTGCAGTTTTTCTTATTTTCGATGTTGGTGGGGCCATGTGCGTTGATCAGTACGTATTTTATACTGGGGCTCTGAATGAGCATAGTCATAAGTCGATTGTTGATGGGTATGATTTCTTTGACAGAGTTGATGATAGATCTGTTCCGAGAAAAGCAATGCCAAAGATTAGTACGCCTTTCGCTACCTTTTGTTGTATTTTGCTCTTGAAGATGCAATGGTTTCCGTAATGCAAGGTTTCACTGTCAGTTAGTCGTGGTTCGTGAAGCAAGGATAAGAATTTTTTGTTGGTCGATTTCTTTTGTGAGATTATTTAGTATTCGTATTTGAATGAATGTATCGATGTTTAGTTTTCAAATGCATGTTTTCTGCTTGTAGGGAAATTTACCAAAGATCTTCGATATTCTCTGCCGTGCTGACGTGGACTCCCCAGAATACGAAAATCCAACTGCCGCCTGTCGACAGCCGGGTTGTGTACCACCTGGGGTAAAGGTGACTTTGGTTGCACAGTTCATGTTTGCTTGCGTTTGTTTTGGCTTGGGTGATACCAGAGGGTGTTGAAGCCTTTGGAAGCATATATTTTCAACCGAGCTCATTGAGCTAACAGATGGTGACCAGAGTAGCGGTGATTTTCACTCAGACGTGCGTGGATTTTGGGTTCAACGGATTGAGTAGCCGTTCAGGATTGTGTTAGTATTTGGTTCACTCCAAGTATTTCCCCAATCGGCCCCACGGGATTTTTATTATTATTATTATCGTTATTATTGTCATTATGTCATCAGCTAATCCGATATGGTGCATCTTCCCACCACTGAAATAGAAGTCCATTGCTCGATTCAGTATTTCCATCACATAAATATGGGTTATAATTACGTTACATTGCTGCTAGTCGACATATTTCTCACTTTTTCTTAGGCAGTTGCAACCTGTTACTCCAATCATAGGAATTTATGTGCGCAGCATTGTTGCAATACAGACGCTCAAATTATCCGATTTCTGTAATTTCATTTCGATATCAGATCGTTCTAATCGGATTCAGCCAGTCAGGCTTAATGTGGATATCCGAACACGACTCTCATCATTTGATAGACTGGGTAAACCACATTCTTAATCGGACTATTGAATCTAGATCACTTATTTATGACAGGGCCTGAATCCTTAAACACTGTGAAAAATAATAATAAAAAATGGCTCTGAGCACTATGCGACCTAACTTCTGAGGTCATCAGTCGCCTAGAACTTAGACCTAATTAAACCTAACTAACCTAAGGACATCACACACATCCATGCCCGAGGCAGGATTCGAACCTGCGACCGTAGCGGTCACGCGGTTCCAGACTGAAGCGCCTTTAACCGCACGGCCACACCGGCCGGCAAATAATAATACAATGTGCTTATTACTAATATGTTATGTAAAGATAAATATATGAACGAACGAGATAACAGTTTATTTACAGGAGCAGAGCCCCATGCATCATAGCAGCGCGGTGCGAGATTGGTTTCAGGGCCAAGAGAGGATAAAGCTTTTACCGTTTGTTCCACGATCACCGAACATCAACCAGATAGGGAATATGTGGGTAGAGGTAACAAGGTCACTGCCATGTGGACCTACAAATGCCAACGACTTTGGGACGAATATAAAAAACGTATGGTGGGAAGTAAACCATCACGCTACACTGTCGACGACTTAATGAAATCAATGCCCCTACGCCTTCGAGAAATCTTACGTCATGATCGTGGGTGGGTTGGTCACTAAAAGTATACTCGTCCACAAAACCCATGTGGACAATTATCTGATAGTCGATTAAACTTCGCTGTGTCGCAGCTCTTTAGATACAAGTCCATTTACTTTCAGTCTCCTCCTTACAATTCTTGCAATGCAACGTAATTTAAAAATCTCATCCACACGACGCCAACTGAGGAATTGACTGGTGCAAGTGTTGTTCAACACACAGTAGTTATCACCCTCACTGGAATCAATGACTGTGTGTGTGTGTGTGTGTGTGTGTGTGTGTGTGTGTGTGTGTGTGTTTTCCTGCTCATGCACAATCTGAATTAATACTATTAACATTAGAGAGACAACCAACAAAAATATTGCATCAAATATGACTGTAAAGTATTTTAATGCGATTAGAAGTTACAGACTAAAATTTTTACCCAACCCACATCCTGCATATTACGTTAAGTAAGATGTATTAACTCCATAGTATCGTTAGCAGAGGACAGTGCGCTCTTGTTGTAGAGGCTCCCGACAAGTACAGCGATTAGCAGTACCCAATGACGCCGCGATTTGTTTGTGTTTGCTGAGCGTGGACACTGTACAGACGCTTCGCGATAAACAGAAAGAAATCACCTTGGCTCTGACTGCAGTGAGCGGTTATCACTTCCTGCGTGTTCTTATAGTAACCAACGTGAGACTCTACTCACAGGTGCCATGGAGTAATTGCAACGGGTATCATGTCATTAGTCATCAGAATATTAACCAGTGATGAAATGTCCACTGTATTTGAATCCCAAGAAAATAGGAACCTTCTCACAAAGGAATGTGAGGTGATATCAAAATTTATCCAACATACAAAAATTAACAGCAGGGCTTTCATGTATGCAGTAGTAGCACACAAGGAAATATTATGTCTTGGAAGCGTATAAAGTGAGAAAATAAACACGAAAAACTAAAGCTCCTGAGAAGCACATCAGTCATTTCCTCTTCTCATATCATAACTTTTTTTTAGTATGAAGTAAAAAAATAAACAGTTTGAGGCTGTGAAGCATAATATGACACCATATTCTTATCGTAGGCGCTATCGGAAACGCAAAAAGCAGGGAGCTGTCCATTCTTTTGTCCAACAGTCTGTCTCCTTTCATGCATTACTCCCGCTAGGAGATTCTTGTTTAATGACTTGTGGGCATTAAGTTCTTCAGCATAACAAGCCTTATGTTATTGTGCTAATTACGGTATGGAAAAAGTGCAACAAAGACGATTTCCCCTAAGGCGGTGGGGATATTTGCAATGACTGCCAGCTGCCACAACACTGCACAGAATTCATGCGGCAGGCAGCACAACTGTGCGTGCACTTCAGACTTCATTCAGTAAGACGTCAGGAGATGGACGGAAACGTCAAATTATTGTCGGTTTCCGAGTCGTATTCAATCCAGAATGAGGTATTATTAAGGTAGTTAGCGTTCTAGCAATTACACTTTTGTAATTCACATATGAGTATTCCGATAGCCAAATGAACCCGTTAGTGTGATACTATCGGGAACTGCATTAATATCAAACTGCAAGAACTTGAGACAATACGTGGACTCTTCGCTGGGTGACCTATTACTGTCATTTAGGATTCTCTCCGTCCTAGGCGTAATGCAAATGGAACATCAGAGGCGCTTTACGCTATTCTTGGAAAACATCAGCAACTTGCAATCAGTGCGAGTTACAACTGCGTGATGATATGGCTCAGGTTGTCAGTAGTTGTGGTGGTGTTATGCTCTCAAGCTGCTTACAGTAACGTTAATAGTGGCACACATAATTTAGCGCTGACTATCTATTTAAGTTAAGATAGTGTTGTGGCTCGTCGCTTCTCTTTATTTGGCCTCAGCTTGAGTAATCCGATTTAACCAACATAGTACTCCATTCGCGGGAGGTTAATGATACAGTATGACTACAGAGATCATCATGCGGCTATTACATTAATTCTGCAATGAATTGCTTAACAAATTTTACCCTCAGCTATGCAGCTGGAATGATTCATTAGACAGGTACTCTACGTTGCACTTGGTTAAGGGATCAGTTCGCTGCAATCCTGCTTCTACTGTTCGTAAATCCTTAAATACTTCATAAATGGTTCAAATGGCTCTGCGCACTATGGGACTTAACTTCTGAGGTCATCAGTCCACTATAATCTAGAACTACTTAAACCTAGCTAACCTAATGACATCAGGCACATCCATGCCCGAGACAGGATTCGAACCTGCGACCGTAGCGGTCGCGAGGTTCCAGGCTGTAGCGCCTAGAACCGATCGGCCACCCGCCCCGGCCGGCATAGTTGTATACTGACAATTCGTTATTTGACTAAATATGAACTTCAATCTGATTCGCATATATATGACATGGGTTAGCGCCGCCACAAAGCAATGACTAAGGGTTGGATGGCGTTGAAGTCCCGTTACACTGATGGCAAAACAAAAGTTCGCAAATCACCTCTATTGCCTCTATTGCATCGAGTGACATTATACTGAGTGCACTATCCGAAAATTATCTCGAGCAATTAAACAGAGAACCGACTCGTGGAGATAGCATCTTGGACCTACTGACAACAAACAGACCCGAACTTTTCGACTCTGTATGTACAGAACAGGGAATCAGTGATCATAAGGCCGTTGCAGCATCCCTGAATATGGAAGTTAGTAGGAATATAAAAAAAGGAAGGTTTATCTGTTTAGCAAGAGTAATAGAAGGCAGATTTCAGACTACCTAACAGATCAAAACGAAAATTTCTGTTCCGACACTGACAATGTTGAGTGTTTATGGAAAAAGTTCAAGGCAATCGTAAAATGCGTTTTAGACAGGTACGTGCCGAGTAAAACTGTGAGAGACGGGAAAAACCCACCGTGGTACAACAACAAAGTTAGGAAACTACTGCGAAAGCAAAGAGAGCTTCACTCTAAGTTTAAACGCAGCCAAAACCTCTCAGACAAACAGAAGCTAAACGATGTCAAAATTAGCGTAAGGAGGCCTATGCACGAAGCGTTCAGTGAATTCGAAAGTAAAATTCTATGTACCGACTTGACAGAAAATCCTAGGAAGTTCTGGTCTTACGTTAAATCAGTAAGTGGCTCGAAACAGCATATCCAGACACTCCGGGATGATGATGGCATTGAAACAGAGGATGACACGCGTAAAGCTGAAATACTAAACACCTTTTTCCAAAGCTGTTTCACAGAGGAAGACCGCACTGCGGTTCCTTCTCTAAATCCTCGCACAAACGAAAAAATGGCTGACATCGAAATAAGTGTCCAAGGAATAGAAAAGCAACTGGAATCACTCAACAGAGGAAAGTCCACTGGACCTGACGGGATACCAATTCGATTCTACACAGAGTACGCGAAAGAACTTGCCCCCCTTCTAACAGCCGTGTACCGCAAGTCTCTAGAGGAACGGAAGGTTCCAAATGATTGGAAAAGAGCACAGGTAGTCCCAGTCTTCAAGAAGGGTCGTCGAGCAGTTGCGCAAAACTATAGACCTATATCTCTGACGTCGATCTGTCGTAGAATTTTAGAACATGTTTTTTGCTCGAGTATCATGTCGTTTTTGGAAACCCAGAATCTACTATGAAGGAATCAACATGGATTCCGGAAACAGCGATCGTGTGAGACCCAACTCGCTTTATTTGTTCATGAGACCCAGAAAATATTAGATACAGGCTCCCAGGTAGATGCTATTTTTCTTGACTTCCGGAAGGCGTTCGATACAGTTCCGCACTGTCGCCTGATAAAGTAAGAGCCTACGGAATATCAGACCAGCTGTGTGGCTGGATTGAAGAGTTTTTAGCAAACAGAACACAGCATGTTGTTATCAATGGAGAGACGTCTACAGACGTTAAAGTAACCTCTGGCATGCCACAGGGGAGTGTTATGGGACCATTGCTTTTCACAATATATATAAATGACCTAGTGGATAGTGTCGGAAGTTCCATGCGGCTTTTCGCGGATGATGCTGTACTATACAGAGAAGTTGCAGCATTAGAAAATTGTAGTGAAATGCAGGAAGATCTGCAGCGGATAGGCACTTGGTACAGGGAGTGGCAACTGTCCCTTAATATAGACAAATGTAATATATTGCGAATACATAGAAAGAAGGATCCTTTATTGTATGATTATATGATAGCGGAACAAACACTGGTAGCAGTTACTTCTGTAAAATATCTGGGAGTATGCGTGCGGAACGATTTGAAGTGGAATGATCATATAAAATTAATTGTTGGTAAGGCGGGTTCCGGGTTGAGATTCATTGGGAGAGTCCTTAGAAAATGTAGTCCATCAACAAAGGAGGTGGCTTACAAAACACTCGTTCGACCTATACTTGAGTATTGCTCATCAGTGTGGGATCCGTAGCAGATCGGGTTGACGGAGGAGAGAGTGAAGATCCAAAGAAGAGCGGCGCGTTTAGTCACAGGGTTATTTGGTAACCGTGATAGCGTTACGGAGATGTTTAACAAACTGAAGTGGCAGACTCTTCAAGAGAGGCGCTCTGCATCGCGGTGTAGCTTTCTCGCCAGGTTTCGAGAGGGTGCGTTTCTGGATGAGGTATCGATTATATTGCTTCCCCCTACTTATACCTCCCGAGGAGATCACGAATGTAAAATTAGAGAGATTAGAGCGCGCACGGAGGCTTTCAGGCAGTCGGTCTTCCTGCGAACCATACGCGACTGGAACAGGGAAGGGAGGTAATGACAGTGGCACGTAAAGTGCCCTCCGCCACACACCGTTGGGTGGCTTGCGGAGTATAAATGTAGATGTAGAAATATCGAGTGACCGACGTCCACACTGTCACAGCGCGTTGAAATAAAGCTAAGACGGCAGATGAATATTTGTGACCGACTGGGCTTCGAACCTGGACCTCCGGCTTACTAGACAGACATGCTGATCACTGCACTATCATTTTTTTTAAAAATGTTTGAGAAGACTTTTAGCAAAGAGGGCAGTGGTCGAAGATCCGAGGCCTGGCCTCAGTGCCTCCCCCCACACCTGTCACTGAGCAGCTGCATTATTCCTACGTATTCCATGTTTGCACCCATATATGCCTTTAAATTGTGCAACATAATTGAAGTAGTAATTAAGGTAAAATAAATTACAGATTGCTGCTTCCAATGGCGTGCGTTACTTTTACAACATATCTTATACCAGTGAAAAGGGTGATGGAAAAACACATAACAAACATTTATTCAGTAATATATTTACAATTTAAGTTATTTGCGCTGGATGGATATGAGGTCCGTAAGGAAGCCATATACTTTTCAACAAATGAAAAAAATTTCGGAGCCGGAGGAGTTTTGCCAAATTAAAACAGTTCTGATTTTAGAACCAACGTAAAAGAATATTCCAGGAATAAAAAAAAGTGAAAGAATTGTATTCTGCTTCTAATAAAAAAACTGTCCACCTCTTCGTAGCCCACATAAAGCAATAGATAAAAAATTTGAAACCATTCCTTATATTTGTTATTCTTCTTCAGCGTAAAATGTTCTTCTGCAGTATAAAACATGTAGTCTTCTAAGTTCTAAGTTGTATTTGTTACAATGTAAAACAAACTGTCCCAGAAACCACGAATAACTTATTCTTTGCGGACGGGTAACATTTCCAGTCGGGTTGTAAAGCTTCAGTTATCGGTATATGAGTTTCTGAGGTTCTGTTGATAGTGCTAATTTCTTCCTAGTCCAGTTCCAAATTCTGATTCTATTTTCACATAAGAAGATGTGCGCTACAGTTTCTACAAGCCGACATTTGTCGCAGTATGGAGATAGTCTCAATTTGATTTCTCATAACCGTTCCGCTGAGGTTTTGGTTTCGTTTACGACGTCGCACCATACGGCACTGACTCTAGTTGGTAGAATTTCATTGTTGATATTTTTCCAGACGTTCCTCCATTTTTTTGTAGGTTAATTTACCGGAATTGGTTTGTGAAGACGATTTCTGGTAATATAATCATAGACGGTTCTAGTGTTGGTTTGTGCTAGTGGAAGTCTTATACAGCTCCAATCGCCATAGTACTTTCGGACGTAACCTAGGCTGGCATGCTACATTAACAGGAGCTTTCCTATCCCCAGGATCTAACGAGAGGAACAGAAGTTTCGTGATGCTTGTCTTAGTGGCATGTATTAGTTTAAAAGCACGTCTTTAGCTCCAAGTCCTCCATTTTGTCTGTGCAAAGTCGCCGTGTTGAGGGATATTTTGAAGATATTTTATTTCCACACATACCAAGAGGCTACAGCTAATATTTTATGTGCAGTGACCTGCAGTATCGGTAAGACTGCTGCGACATGATATATTTTGCTAAGTATGTATGTATTTATAAAGTGAACTTTCTGCAGTCGGTCTAACAATTGCATGTCGTGATCCTTCAACAAGGTTCCGATGACATTAAGTTTCCGCTCCCAATTGTTCGTGGCCATGCGCATGGGATTCGCCCTTAACCTCAAGCCGAGTTGGAGTCTCTTTTCAGTTACATCTAACCAGTGCGCACCTGTTGCACTATTGTAAGAACAGAGATGCAGGTTCATTTGGCTACAAGAATGCGTATGTTCCTCCAGCATGACGGGTCTCCTGCACATTCTAGTCGTCAGGTCACACATTATCCAAACCTAACATTTCCCGGAAGGTGGATCTATAGATATGGGCACTTTTCTTGGCCTTCAAGATCCTCGGACCTTATCTCTTTGGATTTTTGCCTGCGGGGATGGTTAAAGGCGAAGTCTACAAATAAAAAGTAAACCCAAGAGCCGATTTGATCGTTCGGGTTATGAATAGTGCAGCCCTCATAAAAGAACGCAAAGACGACCTCAGTAGAGCTACACGTGGTGTTATCAAGAGAAGTCAAATGTTAATTGAAGTTGGTTGGTGAATTTTTGAAAATCAACTTTGAATGTCCTCATTTGGCTTTACTTTGACTTTGTTAGCGTTACGTACTAACAGCTGTATCTCTGTACTCAATAAAAAGTGGACGCATTTATATGGAATTTTTTACGTCTGTACTACCACCTGCTAAAATATCTACTATTCCTCCTGAAACACCCTGTATATGGATATATGTGTGGTGCCTGTTCTTTCGGACATGTCAGAAAGAAAATGCTTCATGGCATTTTGTAACGACTTTCGATCTAGTTGCAGGGGCTGAGAGATTTCAGAGCTGCTTGGCTTTCTGAATAAAAGTAGAATCTACGATTTTTGTAGGGTGTACTCTAATTTTCCTCCGTGCACATGCTGACAGAAAAAAAAACGTGTAATACTGTGGCCATCATCCCTAAAGAGATTCTAGGCCGTACACCAGACCTGGTACCTTCATCTGTTTTCGACCTGTCAGTAAACCACTATATTATGTCTCCTGCACGGTGTTGTGGTTCGTTTTTCCACTGCTCCCAGCTTCCAACTGTTATGTGGCAAAGTTTATTGAAACAGCTAGAAGTTATTGTGCAGTTAGTCGGCATTTCCCCAGCCATCGCCTTACTGATTTGGGATTCCGTATACTCTAACTATATCCAGTTATTTCGAATTTTTAGCCTTTATGTCCCTGCCGCTGCCTCCATTTTAAGCCACAGGTAAAAGGCGGGCATGTCTAGCATAATATCCATTCCAAGAGTGGATGTCCTGCTAATTTCATCAGTTTGTGAAAGCAGGCCAGTCTCTGCACTTTGCCAGACTCCCTAGCAGCCACCTTCTGTTCGACTTTGTTGATATTATAGGCCAATACATTCTCATTGGTCTTTTTGCAGGGATGTATATCCAGTACGTACTGGGTTTAGACCCCAGTTTACCCTACAGCAGCTTCTAGTGCTTATAAGATAATCTTTCGCAGTGGAAAACATTCTTTATGTGAGGTGTTCATAATAGTTTTCCATCCAGGGCTACCTCTAGATACACTACACCCCTCCCTAAAGTTTCATCGAGAAACGTAATTTTTCAGTATGTGTGCTGGACATGCTTCCCCATAAATAACACTACACCAATTTTCGTGGGGCTCGTCTTTAAATACTTTTTCACAATGTTCAGTGCACATAGGTTTAACAGTACTAGCAAATTTTCTAAGTCCTACTGTGAATAGATCGTCTACTTATTCTTTTCAAGAGTAGTCTCCCGCAGTCAGCTCATCTATGAGTTCATTCACCACTAGGTTCTTCATCTCTAACTATTTACTCGAAGGTCGTATTACTCGACATCCAGGAAGATACAGAGAGCATCCAGAAACGGTAGTGCTTTTTCCACCTTCCCAATAAGTTGGTGAAGTGTTACTTCACATGATTTGCTTCGCAAGTATCATGAAAATGTTGCAGTTCATAGATAAAATTATGTATTCACAGCAACAAAAAATATGTCGGCAGAAAACAAAAACGTGGCATTATGAATTTGACAGTACCTCAAGGTTTTCGCTTTGACACTAAGGGTTACTAAAAGAAGCAAGACGAAATTTGCTAGAGCGTTGTCTTACGATTCCCTCATTGAATTTGTAACTGCCTGCTTGTAGCTCTGCTACAAAACAATTAAAAATTTGGCTTTCGGAGAGGCTCGCAGGCAGCATGCACCTGACAGGCAAGCACGTTACCTAGGAGCTAGCGAATAGGCGCGGTGTCTTCCAACTTACTTATTGACCCAGTAAGCGCTGTGGCAGATAAACCGCAACATAAGAGGCGACAGTAGTTGTATTTCCCATGTGGAACGGCTTTCGTGGACTCAAAAGAATTAACTGATATCCATATGTCACATTTCAAGCGAAAATCACTCAGTATTAAATTGAAATGACACGATAATATCAAGTGAATATAGCAGGATTGTTCTGTGCCATCAAGGAAGTAACTCGTCGGTCACAGAGTTGCCAAACATATTCTGCGCTGTTGCCAAGTTTCAGTTATACCGCCAGGAAGGATATACCAGCTGATGTGTTCGGTGAGTGACCTCGGAAGTGACTATAGCTTCGTTTCAAAGCCGCGGGTGGCGAGGGCCGCAAGGTCCTCATTATATGTCAATGAGTCTTATTCGCATTTCTGTAACTAGGTTTAGGGGCTAGAGTGCAATTACTTGTAATACATCGATGCACTGAATGCAAACTAAATGTCATGTGGTATGCGGCAAAGATGGGAAATCGCGTCTGACGAGGAGCATGTGTAGATAGGTGCTGAAGAGAGGTTGGCTGCTGTGTCCCAACAGAGCCCACCGTCGGAGGTTTGAGTCCTCCCTGCGGCATGGGTGTGTGTGTTGTCCATAGCGTAACTTAGTTTAAGTTAGATGAAGCAGTGTGTAAGTTTAGGGACCGATGACCTAAGCAGCTTGGTCTCATAAGTTCTTACAACGAATTTACAAAATTTTAAATCCAAAATACTGCATCTCGGATCATACAATAGTGCAATAGGTGTGCACTGGTTAGCTGTTACTGAAGAGAGACTCCAACTCCGATTGTGGTTAAGGGCATAAGAACTTAAATTGTGAATATATTTCTTAATGAGTGTTTGTTATGTATTCGTCAACCTTTTCACTGTTATAAGTTCTGTTCTACAAGGAAAGCACGCCATTGGAGGCGGCAATCTGTAATTTATTTTACCTTAGTTACTACTTCAGTTATGTTCCACAATTTAAAGGCATATATGGGTGCAAACATGGAATACGTAGGAATAATGTAGCTGCTCAGTGACAGGTATGGGGGAGGCATTGAGGTCAGGAATCGGATCTTCGACCCCTGCCCTCTTTGCCTCCGCCTACCTGGTGCTGAAAGTCTTCTCAAACTTTTAAAAAAAATTATTATAGTGCAGTGATCATCATGTATGTCTAGTAAGCAGGAGGTCCAGGTTCGAAGCCCAGTCGGTCACAAATATTCATCTGCCGTCTTAGCTGTATTTCAACGCGCTGTGACAGTGTGGACGTCGGTCCTTCGATATTTAAGATGCCATTGTTTTTTGAGGCAATAGAGGTGATTTGTGAACATTTGTCTCTCCATCAGTGTAACGGGTCTTCAACGACATCCAACCCTTAGTCATTGCTTTGTGGCGGCGCTAACCCATGTCATATATATGCGAATCAGATTGTAGTTCATATTTAGTCAAATAACGAATTGTCAGTATACAAGTATGACGGCCGGGATGGCCGATCGGTTCTAGGCGCTACAGCCTGGAACCTCGCGACGCTACGGTCGCAGGTTCGAATCCTGTCTCGGGCATGGATGTGTCTGATGTCATTAGGTTAGCTAGGTTTAAGTAGTTCTAAGTTATAGTGGACTGATGACCTCAGAAGTTAAGTCCCATAGTGCTCAGAGCCATTTGAACCATTTATGAAGTATTTAAGTATTTACGAACAGTAGAAGCAGGATTGCAGCGAACTGATCCCTTAACCAAGTGCAACGTAGAGTACCTGTCTAATGAATCATTCCAGCTGCATAGCTGAGGGTAAAATTTGTTAAGCAATTCATTGCAGAATTAATGTAATAGCCGCATGATGATCTCTGTAGTCATACTGTATCATTAACCTCCCGCGAATGGAGTACTATGTTGGTTAAATCGGATTACTCAAGCTGAGGCCAAATAAAGAGAAGCGACGATACCACAACACTATCTTAGCTTAAGTAGGTAGTCAGCGCGAAATTATGTGTGCCACCATTAACGTTACTGTAAGCAGTTTGAGAGCATAACACCACCACAACTACTGACAACCTGAGCCATATCATCACGCAGTTGTAACTCGCAGTGATTGCATGTTGCTGATGTTTGTCAAGAATAGCGTAAAGCGCCTCTGATGATCCATTTGCATTACGCCTAGGACGAAGAGATTCCTAAATAACAGTAATAGGTCACCCAGCGAAGAGAAGAGTCCACGTATTGTCTCAAGTTCCTTCAGTTTGATATTAATGCAGTTCCCGATAATTTCACACTAACGGGTTCTTTTGGCTATCGGAATACTCATATGCCAATTACAAAAGTGTAATTGCTAGAACACTCAACTACCTTAATAATACCTCATTCTGGATTGAATACGACTCGGAAACCGACAATAATTTGACGTTTCCGTCCATCTCCTGACGTCTTACTGAATGAAGTCTGAAGTGCACGCACAGTTGTGCTGTCTGCCGCATGAATTCTGTGCAGTGTCATTGCAAATATTCCCATCGCCTTAGGGGAAATCGTCTTTGTTGCATTTTTTCCATACCGTAATTAGCACAATAACATAAGGCTTGTTATGCTGAAGAACTTGATGCCCACAAGCCATTAAACAAGAATCTCCTAGCGGGAGTAATGCATGAAAGGAGACAGACTGTTGGACAAAAGAATGGACAGCTCCCTGCTTTTTGCGTTTCCGATAGCGCCTACGATAAGAATATGGTGTCATATTATGCTTCACAGCCTCAAACTGTATATTTTTGTACTTCATACTAAAAAAAAATTAATGATATGAGAAGAGGAAATGACTGATATGCTTCTCAGGAGCTTTAGTTTTTCGTGTTTATTTTCTCACTTCATACGCTGCTAAAACATAATATTTCCTTGTGTGCTACTACTGCATACATGAAAGCCCTGCTGTTAATTTTTGTATGTTGGATAAATTTTGACATCACCTCACATTCCTTTGTGAGAAGGTTCCTATTTTCTTGGGATTCAAATACAGTGGACATTTCATCACTGGTTAATATTCTGATGAGTAATGACATGATACCCGTTGCAATTACTCCATGGCGCCTGTGAGTAGAGTCTCACGTTGGTTACTATTAGAACACGCAGGAAGTGATATCCGCTCACTGCAGTCAGAGCCAAGGTGATTTCTTTCTGTTTATGGCGAAGCGTCTGCTGCAGTGTCCACGCTCAGCCAACACAAACAAATCGCGGCGTCATTGGGTACTGCTAATCGCTGTACTTGTCGCGAGCCTCTACAACAAGAGCGCACTGTCCTCTGCTAACGATACTATGGAGTTAATACATCTTACTTAACATAACATGCAGGATGTGGGTTGGGTAAAAATTCAGTTTGTAACTTCCAATCGCATAAAATATTAGTAGTAAGCACATTGTATTATTATTTGCCGGCCGGTGTAGCCGTGCGGTTAAAGGCGCTTCAGTCTTGAACCGCGTGACCGCTACGGTCGCAGGTTCGAATCCTGCCTCGGACATGGATGTGTGTGATGTCCTTAGGTTGGTTAGGTTTAATTAGTTCTAAGTTCTAGGTGACTGATGACCTCAGAAGTTAAGTCACATAGTGCTCAGAGCCATTTTTTATTATTATTTTTCACAGTGTTTAAGAATTCAGGCCTTGACATAAATAAGTGATCTAGATTCAATAGTCCGATTAAGAATGTGGTTTACCCAGTCTATCAAATGATGAGAGTCGTGTTCGGATATTCACATTAAGCCTGACTGGCTGAATCCGATTAGAACGATCTGATATCGAAATGAAATTATAGAAATCGGATAATTTGAGCGTCTGTATTGCAACAATGCTGCGCACATAAATTCCTATGATGGAGTAACAGGTTGCAACTGCCTAAGAAAAAGTGAGAATTATGTCTACTAGCAGCACTGTAACGTAATTATAACCCATATTTATGTGATGGAAATACTGAATCGAGCAATGGACTTCTATTTCAGTGGTGGGAAGATGCACCAATCGGATTTGCTGGTGACATAATGACAATAATAACGATAATAATAATAATAAAAATCCCGTGGGGCCGATTGGGGAAACCCTCCCCCATATGGGTGGTACCGAGGAAATCAAATACTTGGGGTGAACCAAATACTTACACAATTTTGAACCGCTACTCAATCCGTTGAACCCAAAATCCACGCACGTCTGAGTGAAAATCACCGCTACTCTGGTCAATGAGCTCGGCTGAAAATATTTGCTTCCAAAGGCTTGAACACCTTCTTGTCCTGTCCGGTCCTGGTATCACCCAAGCCAAAACAACGAAACACAAGCAAACATGAGCTGTGCAAGCAAAGTCAACTTTACCCCAGGTGGTGCACATCCCGGCTGTCGACAGGCGGCAGTTGGAATTTTGTATTCTGGGGAGTCCACGTTAGCACGGCAGAGAATATCGAAGACCTCTGGTAAATTTCCCTACAAGCAGAAAACATGCATTTGAAAACTAAACATCGATACATTGATTCAAATACGAATACTAATTAATCTCACAAAAGAAATCGACCATCAAAAAATTCTTATTCTTGCTTCACGAACCACGACTAACTGACAGTGAAACCTTGCATTACGGAAACCATTGCATGTTCAAGAGCAAAATACAACAAAAGGTAGCGAAAGGCGTACCAATCTTTGGCATTGATTTTCTCGGAACAGATCTATCATGAACTCTGTCAAAGAAATCATACCCATCAGCAATCGACTTATGACTATGCTCATTCAGAGCCCCAGTAAAAAATAAGTACTCATCAACGCACATGGCCCCACCAACATCGAAAATAAGAAAAACAGCAAAAATGTCGAAAAATTCTGGAACACACTCGAAAATACTATGAGTAAAATTCACCAATATGACGTGAAAATACTAATGGGAGACTTCAACTCTATTTGGCACAGAAAAAACCTGTACAAAAATCATTGGTACAAATTCAACATACCGAAACGCTTAGACCAACGGCACACGTCTGACTGACATTTGCCAACAATTCAACCACAAAAGGATGTCTTCCCACTTTAGGAAAAAAACCAGTTCCCAGGTAACATGCAAGCTGCTGTTGTTCGCCTTTCTAGACTCGCTGAAAGCCAGATTTTTAATTCTTTTGTAGTAGAGCTACAAGCAGGCAGATACAAACTCAATAAGGGAATCGTAAGATAACGCTCGAGCAAAATTCGTCCTGCTACTTACAGGAACCCTTAGTGACAGAGCGAAAACCTTACGGTACTGCCAATTTCATAATGCCACTTTTGTTTTCTGCCGACATATTTTTTGTTTTTGTTATTACATAATATTATCTATGAAATGCCACATTTTCATAAGACTTGCGAATGATACAGGAAATGAAGGAAATACAGACCTTTTCGAAGTCAAAAGTTGGTAATATCCTACTAATTCGTGTGAAAATAGCATCAATCGTCTTACAGACACTTAATGCATCGCTACAGTCTGGAACCGCGTGACCACTACAGTTGCAGGTTCGAATCCTGCCTCGAGCATGGAGGTGTGTGATGTCTTTAGGTTAGTTAGGTTTAACTAGTTGTAAGTTCTAGGGGACTGATGACCTCAGAAGTTAAGTCCCATAGTGCTCAGTGCCCTTTGAACCATTTTTGAACTTAATGCTTTACTAAGATAGACTGCTGTCGTGATGTTTCTGTAGTAAGCTGAATTTAATTTGTATTAGTAAAATGAATATTTTATTTGCATTTTCCATCACTTTTCTAAACGCAACAGTAATCATCAAAGAGAAATTAATCAGCAGCTGAATTTTCTTTCACGATATCTAAAACAATCTGACAATGCTACAGTTGTTTACAAATTCTACGCCCGTAGAAACCTACCTGTTTTAACGAGGTCGTTAAACCATAGTAGTTTTAAGAGTATTTTCGTCTAGAAATGAATTGCCTTGACGGTTGATCGATCAAGAGCGGGAAAGGTAAAATTTTACGAGGGACAAGTGCTTGAGAGAGGACTTCCCTATCTACACAAGTGCCTGAGAGACGACTTTCCTATCAATCTCCTGGATAGTCTTGTTTCTCAAATCAACAGAGTGAGTTATCATGCAGTAGCATAGGTGATGAAGTTTTGTTGCTCGATTTTCTTACACTGCGACCGAAAGGTGTCTCACTTGTTGTCAACAAATTCTAGCTGTGTTGCACACACCCCTTGGGGCAGAATTCGTAACGCAAAACACACTTTTGGAGCTATCAGATGTAAAATATTATGTTCACACTACTCTTTGCTCGAGGTTATGTCTTTTGGTGGGGCTCAGCCTTTCATTTCTTCTTAGGAAGTTAACGATAAAGGCATCATAACACGTCACCAGTTACAGTACTGCAGAGGAATGCTCAATGAGCGACCTAATGACGTTCAATAATAGTCACTCCGTTGATTTTTGTTGTTTCGAATTAGAGCATGCAGTACTCCTACACCAGACTACTGAACTTTGCCTGTCGAACGCACATGTCGCATAATGGTAAAATGGTAATCTCTCACATATACCAGGAGTCGAGATTTCCTTAATGTGGAAAATCATTCATGCCAGAACGATCTTTGTTGAAACAAGAATATCTTTTTCTGGCGTATTTTTCCCAAAAGCACTCGCTCCGCACACAGTTCAAATCTTTCGAGCTGCCTCCTCTTCATTCACCCCTCTGTTATACCTAAAGTAAACGTTGTGTTGGAGATGTTACACGTTTTTCCACTTGCGACTCAATTTTACGATGCTTAACAGTAGTTCATGATTTTCAAGTATGCAAAATCCAATGCTTAACTGCAAGATACTAACTAGAACTTCAAATTCGAAAATGGCATTGATACATACACTGACAGCGTGGCGCCGCCTTCACATGGGCGGCGCCGGATTTCAGGCGGCGGCTGGCGCCTTGCCGGTGGCCGGTAGCCGCTGCAGCGCGAGGAAACGCCCGAGCGTAAGCTGTTATGATCGCGACGCAGCCACGAGCTGTACTGCGGAATTGTTTCTGGAATACTTGTTATTGCGGGTGGGTAGAATGTTAAGCGAATTGTCTTAGATGTTCAATCAGACTCATAACTTTAGGCCGAAATGTGGTAAAAAAAAATACAGTTGGACGCGAACATGCGACTCCAAGTTTAGAATGCACGACGATTACCGCAAGACCACAGGCTCTTTCCAACCATGTCATCTTGGAAGTAGACGACACTTCCTCCTAACACTTCCGCATCTTACAGTGTTGCCAGTTTGTGCAGATGGCCGGACTTAGAGTTGTCAGGGGCGGTCAGTTTTATTGGCCTCCTTAAGTGAACGACACGGACTTAGTCTCTGTGGCGGCCGGCCGGCGGTCAGTTTTTATGTCGAAGACTGTACAATACCGTAGCATTCCTAGTAGCCTTGATCAGTTAAGATCGTAACCGCGTTTTCTGTACTTTAGGTGTGTTTCATGCCTATCGGGTGTACTTCATTTCGATTACTTTGTTAGTGTATGCTGTCAGTATCTTTCTAGATTCCCCTATCAACCGGAAGCGGTGAACCGTCTAGTTCAAGTGGTTCAAATGGCTGTGAGGACTATGGCACTTAAATTGTAAGGTCATCAGTCCCCTAGAACTTAGAACTACTTAAACCTAACTAACCTAAGGACATCACACACATCCATGCCCGAGGCAGGATTCGACCCTGCGACCGTAGCGGTCGCGCGGTTCCAGACTGTAGCGCCTAGAACCGCTCGGCCACCCCGGCCGGCCGAACCGTCTAGAGACCAAGGATATAAATGGTCGTGTAATCTACGGAACATTTTTGTCCTATGTTACTTAAAGTAAACAGTATTTATAGCAAAATTGAAACTGTCAATGTTTAAAAGAGGTTTTCCTAGAAAATTGTTGGTTTGTAACGTGAAACACAGGGACGCCATGGATTCACCATATAGTGCTAGAAAATGCGATTTCCTAAAAAAAAAGGTGAAAATTTAAATAAGCCACACAAAACAGAAACATGAAACAGCGCTTCAATACTTTGTTGACTTCATGTATGTTTCTGCTATTCATAAAAAAACTTTCGCACTTATCAATAATAACAGAAAATATTGTCTTTCGTCATGATGAAGAGTGTTATAATGAGGACAAAATAACGACAGTGATTATATGGATATTCTATGTTTGTGGATGTAAACGGTACTTGCATCAACACTAATTGCTTAGATGACATGAAAACGCAGAAGTTGCATTAAACGAAATTTTTATTACCTAAAAATATCAGTTTATTTTTTGTGGGGATATAAAACAGACAGTGGGCTAACACTAAACGATGTGCGGTTCTGATTATGTGCAAAACAAACAAACAAAAAACAGAGTAATCGTCGGCTCCCAGTTCCTCTCCCACAAATTGAATTACGCATCTTTTATTACTAATTAGACTAGCATTGCAAGTAATCCCACCATTTACTACGTTTTTTATGTACTGTACCAAAGCTGCTAAACCGTAGTTTTGGTAGAAAGCAACTCAAAAGGTTTGAATTAATCAGTGGAGTGCAGTAACTAGCAGTGTTTCATGATGTGCTAAAACGTTCACTTCTTTTGTCCTCTGTTACTGGTTCATGCCAAGGAATCTGCCAATTTGTAATATCATTGTATGACTAAATTATACAATGTGTGCTAAGTTAAATTCATTTTGCATGATAATCTTCAGGCTATTTTCTGCCTATTTCTGAAACTCACATGCACTTGTGGGGTAGTAATATGCCTATATGGCAGTGCAAGATTTCTTCGTAGATAGTACAGTGCTGTAAATAACTGTAATTAATATATAGACATACCATGAATTATCTGCGGGTACTGTAGATCAATGGCTTTTATTTATCAAGTAAAGGAAAGGAAACACACTGACTGATTTCTCAGAGATCGAAGATTTTACTGTTCTTCAGCTGTTGAGCATTATTCATTACAGATATGCCATTGTTCCTGTTCAAATGTTTCACTCTGTTCAACCACCTGTCTAAGTGTGTGACTGCATATACTTAAGTTGTTTCATATATACATGCATTTATTTAAGTAGCTATTTCCACTTCCTATTGTAACATCCCCACAAAATATAAAAAATAATATGAATAATATTCTCATTTAGTGTAACCTCTCAACAGAAATAAATTCCGTAACCTTCCAACAGTAAAAAAACAATATAATTATTTATTTCATTCTCATTCACCGTAACCTCCCTCAGATAAATTCTGTAATCTTGGAACAATAAAATGTGACTAATCTCCTAATAAAAATGTGACTCACTTATAACGTTTCAGTAATGACTGTGAATTTAAACTGGTGAATTTTGGACGTCAGGAGTGCTGCGTCATGGCCCTGAAAGATCATTCTGAATAAAAAGAGAAAATTCTTACCTCAATGAAGTCGCCGGATAACGCATATATATCTGCTCTTACAATAAATTTTTTGTGGCACAGCCCAGTGCAATTCTGGCCAATAGATTTGTCATGTATGAAAGGAACAATTGGTTTTTCTTTGCAATAATCGGGATGACCATGGATTGGAGAAATTAGTAAATACTTTAAATTGAAATGAGTGATCGTCACAAGTTACTTTTTATGAGAAAGATTATTATTAAGAGATTTTTTTTAAACATTTACTTGGGACTTGATATAAGAATACTACAGATGCGCGAGGCTGCTTTTACCTTACATTATAACGCTCAGGCTCCGCCATCGCTCCCCACGACCGGCCCAGCAAACTCCATACACACGACTGCTCGCTAGCAACGACTTACTCCTACTGCTAACAACACTGCTCTCTGGTCTGAGATTCTCTTATACCTTAAATATCGCAGGCAGCGCGTGAGCAATACATCAAAATTATATCTGCTCGAGTGCGCTAGCAACAAATTTCTTAATCATGGACCTCTTACAATATGTCATGTTCAATTCCAGTATGTATGTTGTGTGTAAACTGTGCTTCTTAATCGATCAGTCCAATAGAGCGTATGAATTGCCAGTGAATTCTATATACATCACAATATGTTGCATACGTGCAGTTTCTTTGCTACTTTTCGTCAATAACATGTAGGTTGAGCAAGCTAGCTTTTTCTATACTTCTTTCTGATTCAATAAGTTTTGTAGGAGTGCATATGTACTTCAGTGCTTCTTAACTAAGCTATGGTAGATCATGCATGGTAATTATGTACAATGCATCCACCATTTGGGACATACAGAATTGGCAGTTGTTACAATTCGATTTCTACAATAATTGTCAGAGCTTTTGTCATATGACTTGCTATTTTGCCTTGTTATGAAACTGAATTATCCTCATACAACTTCTTGTCTCATTTATGGAAATAATCATTGCTTTTACCTGACTGTATTAGTGTCATTCCTACACTAATGCTCATAAATTATGGATAATGCTGATACATGGTGAAACAACGCTCTCGTTGGCAGTTTGCGGGTTTAATTCACATCGGGGTATGACCATGCGGTGCATTTGACCTGCGGTCGTCAAACGGTGGCGCTGGCAGCAGTCCACATATGCAGAGGTGTGTTGGTGCATGTCAGAGTACAGTGCAGCGAGTAAGTGTGCAGACGTTTTCAGACGTGCTAATGGTGACTGTGTATTGAAAATGGCTCAAAGAACACATATTGATGACGTTATGAGGGGTAGAATACTAGGGAGACTGGAGGCTGGTCAAACACAGCAGGTCGGAGCACGGGCCATCCGTGTGCCACAAAGTGTGATCTTAGGATTATGGCAACGATTCCAGAAAGCAAGAAACTTGTCCAGGCGCTACAGTACGGGACGTCCACAGTGTACAATACCACAAGAAGACAGATATTTCACCATCAGTGCCCGCAGACAGCTAAGAAGCGTGCAGGTAGCTTTGCTCAGGACCTTACCTCACCCACTGGAACAGTTGTCTCCAAATACACAGTCTAGAGATGACTGAACAGACATGGTTTATTAGCCCGGAGACCTGCAAGGTGCATTCCACTGACCCCTGGTAAAGCCTGATGTAAAACCTGGTGTCAAGAGCACAGTACATGGTCATTGGTACAGTGGTCCCAGGTTATCTTCACGGACGAGTCCAGATATAGTCTGAGCAGTGATTCTCGCCGGGTTTTCATTTGGCGTGAACCAGGAACCAGATACCAACCCCTTATTGTCCTTGAAAGGGACCTCTATGTAGGTCGTGGTTTGATGGTGTGGGGTGGGACTGTGATTGCTGTACGTACACCCTGCATGTCTTTGACAGAGGAACTGTAACAGGTCAGGTGTAACGGGACGTCATTTTTCACCAGTAGCTTTTTCAGGGGTGCAGTGGGTCCTGATGGATGATAACGTACGGCCCCACCTAGCTGCCATCGTGGAGAAGTAGCATGAAACAGAAGATATCAAGCGAATGGAGTGGCCTGCCTGTTCTCCAGACCTAAACCCCATCGAGCACGTCTGGGATGCTCTCGGTCGACGTATCGCTGCACATCTTCAAACTCCTACGACACTTCATGAGCTCCGTCAGGCACTGGTGCAAGAATGGGAGGCTATACCCCAGCAGCTTCTCGACTACCTGATCCAGAGTACGCCAACCCGTTGTGCGGCCCGTGTACGTGTACATGGTGATCATATCCCATACTGATGTCGGGGTAAATGGCAGGAAACAGTGGCGTTTTGTAGCACATGTGTTTCGGGACGGTTTTCTCAACTTATCACCAATACCGTGGACTTACAGATCTGTGTCGTGTGTGCATTCTGCAATTATCCTTAATTCATAAGCATGAGTGTGTGTAATTTTCTATTGTATGCACAGTAATGATAGTTAATATTCTCACAATAACTAACGTAACACATTTATTAATTATAGCTGTGCTACTAGTTAATGACTCATTATGATTAATAACTGACATTCATTAATTAACGTACTTTTTAAGCTTCATTTTTCTAAATGTTTCTCTCTCTCTCTAAGCTTTTGATTCTTACGTCACAATTAAATCGTACACCAACAAAATTAATTTTGGTGGGGCAATGCGACAGAACAACACCCTTACAGCTTTGAGTATAACACCATCTACGTGCACTAGAGCACGTACAAATTTTATGTGTGGAATGACAGTAATTGAAGAAGCCTCATTATTGAAAGTGAATGTTTACAAGAAAACAAATCCCAGCATTGCAATCAGCAGGAATATTTTCGCATAATCTCAGGTGTAATGAAGGACATATACTATGTAAAGAAATAATACATAGAGGTTATACAGTTATACAGGAACAACAAGTTGGGTGATTGACTGATTCGATCTTGTAACATGGTTGTGTTATATTGGGACTAAGAGCACCTGAAACCAGGGTGGACTAAAGCCATTGTATTTCTCAGAGGCGTGTAACTCTTCTGTACAGTTTAAGGTTGAAGGCATCCTACTGGGTAAAATATATCGGAGGCAATATAGTCTCCAGTTTGAATTCCCAGCTAGGACTACTTAGGTCTATGGCGTTATCAGAAATACAAAACGTTGTCTACCGATAGGTACGTTAAGTGTTACATGCCTTAGCCGTGTACGTGGAGTAGATCATAAAAAGTGAAAAAAATCGGTAGGTTCAATCCAGATACGGTGAAGAACCATGACAGGAAGTACAGGACTTCAGCCAAATAGAGGCAATGCTGGAACGAGTTTAGAACTAAATGGGAAATTAGGTATGCATATTAGCTACTATCAACATCATAGTGAAAATACTTGTGTGATGAAGATAGCACAAAGCCTACAGCTACACGTTTGTACGCACACATTTCTGGGGGCAAAGTGCCCTCTGACCAAAATTTCTTACGAATAGATTGAAGAAAGGTAAGACATTAAAGAGATCTGGATAATTTCATACAACCAGACACTGTTAAAATTCCCAAAGTTGGATTCAAGCAAGAGTTGATTGCAAGAACAGAAAGAAAAAAATGGTTCAAATGGCTCTGAGCACTATGGGACTTAACATCTATGGTCATCAGTCCCTTAGAACTTAGAACTACTTAAACCTAACTAACCTAAGGACATCACACAACACCCAGTCATCACGAGGCAGAGAAAATCCCTAGCTCAGCCGGTAATCGAACCCGGGACCCGGGCGCGGGAAGCGAGAACGCTACCGCACGACCACGAGCTGCGGACAAGAACAGAAAGAATAGAGCACTAGACGATGAAATACGTAGTAAAGGAAGCAAAGGATCAAATAGGCAAAACGACAGTGTTCAGTAGGTTGACTGGAAGTACGTAATGCAGAAACACACAAAGGAGGAATAAAAACGCTATTTAATTATGCATGATTATGGGAAAAACAGATAACACCTGTAGGAAAATTAAGTAGAACTTTGAAGAGAGCTGCTGTATGAACATCAAGAGCTCTTGTGGCATTCCAAAATTCAGTAAATACAGTAGATAAGGAAAAGTTGAAAGGGTGAAGGAATCTAGAGGGGTTATACAAGTGAAAGGGATTTGAAGATAACAATATAGAGAGGAATGCGGGAGCTATTTGTCACAGCACTGAAAGGCCTAAGTCTAAAGAAGAGCCCTGGCGTAAGCAACATTCCCTCTGAATTACTGGTGTCCTTGAGATAGTAAGCCAGGGCAACATTATTCCATCCGGTACGCAAGACAGGAGAGTGGAAAGTAATAATCTCAGTTCCAAAGAAGATAGTTGCTGATAGGTGTGAATGTTACAGAATTATCAGTTTAACTCATCATGGTCGTGAAACATTGAGACAGATTACAGAAGAATGGATAAATGGCAGAAGTGTACCTCAGGGAGTATCAGTTTGGGTGCTAGAAACATGTAGAATCACGTGAGGCTATACTGACGCTATGTAGACTGAAAAAAGCAAATCTAGGTTTACAGATTTTGAAAATTTAGATACAATTTTAGCAATGTTGATTGAAATACGCTCTTTAAAATTCAGAAGATAGAAGGGATAAAGTACGGAGAGTGGAGGGTTATTAGAACTTTTACCGAAGATAGGCTGCAATAAGAAGAGTAGAAGGGTACGAAAGTGAGCGATAATTAAGTGATCCAAGTTATACACTGAACAAGGAGTAACAGAAACCAAGGAGAAATTGAGAAAGCAGATTAGAGTTCAGAGGTAACGGATTAAAACTTTGTGGTTTGCAGCCGATATTTTAATTCTGTCAGAGACGGATGAGCACTTGAACGCAATGGATAGTGTCTTGAGAAGAGTGTCCTAGAATATAGTACATGGTGATGCACAAAGTATTAAATTAAGAAGTGAGAAACTAAAAGTAGCAGATGAATTTACTGATCAGGTGAAGCTGAGGGAATTAAATTAGGAAATGGGATAATAAAAGCAGTGGACTAGTTCACCATTTGAGCAGAAAATAAATGACAAAGGCCGAAGTCGAAGTGCAGAGGATATGAAACGCATATGGCACTAGCAGGAAAAGTATTTCTGATAAATGAAAAATTGTGGTAACATCAAGCATTAATTTCAGTAGTTAAAATTTTTTGTGGATATTTGTCTGGAGTGTAGATCGTACATAGGCGAAATGTGGACAATATTCAAGTCAGACAAGAAGAAAAAGAACATTCAGAAATACAGTACCCAAAAAGATTGTTGAAGGTGGGATATGTATATTGGAGCCTCAATGAGGAGGCACTGATTCGAACTGCGATGAAACGAAATTTGTGGTTGAACTTCCCTAAAAGAAGGTATGAACTGATAGGGTACATGTAGAGGCAAAAGTAATCATCAGTTAGTAATGGCCGAAAGTGTGTCTTCTTTGTTGGGGGGGGGGGGGGGAGGAGGGGGTGGAGAAGGAGGGAGGCGGTAAATTTCTAGAGGGATCCAAGGCTCAAGCACAGTAAGCGTGTTCCAATGGATATAGATTGCGCCAGTTGTGCAAAGATGAGGCTTTCACTGGATAGAACAGCATCGAGTCCTGCATAACACCAGTTTCGAACAGGAGGCCACAACAACATATTAGGTATACATTTTTTAGTCTAAAGATAATTGATTTACAAGCACATTTTGAAACTTGCTTTTTTGCGTTATGCCATTCGTTGCTGAACTATATCGGCCTTAGATTTGTTTAGTTTTCTCTCAGTTTTCGGGGAAATATGTGAACCAATGCTGCTTGCTCGGACAACGTGTCAGTTCATAGTTCACAGAATGCTGATTAAAAATTGATTAACAAAAGAATAAAAGAGCTAATAAAACACGGAAACAATTGTCAGGTCGTATGCAAGAAAATACAATAGGGGAAATCCTGTACAGAAAAGTAGGAGTGTGCCTCAAGGAAAGCTGTCAACTTAGATTTTAATATTTGGCGTTTATCAAAATTTTTAGCTCTGCTGGAAGCCTATTTACAGTGAAACCTGCTGAATAGTGCCCACCTTTCTCTACAATGCTTAAGGAAATGTTATGCAAATGGATATAGTTTTTCTATCCAGTGTTCACTGAAAGACAATGCAGGTTTTTCTAAATGCGTTACTGTCGTTAACAACTATTCCCACTGTTGAATACATTTACAGGGGTAGCAGTGTTATAATTTCGAGAAGCCTGAGCAATGAGTAACACGAAGTTAGTAAAGTGACACCACAGAAGAGCCGGACTGCTCTTTCCCGGAGCGCACAGTGTTGCTCCCGAGTACCAGGGTAAACGAGACAACGGAGTGGAAGCAAGAAAACGTAAACAGTTTTTTGAAGTAATGAGCAACCAGTCCCACAAAAGAAATTTTTTTCCTTTACCTACTTTAGGCACCTAGTGCCCTTCATTGGAAGATTATGAATATCGCATTATTAGCAAGTCTCAAAAATAAGCACATGTAGGCAGCATACTACCGTAGTCATGTTATATCACAGTGCCTGTACAAAGACTGTTTTCGACGCCCTCTAATAACACGATAATCGTAATGTCCAGAACAACGGTATGGGTTGAAATCGAAAAAGGAATAAGACTTCTTCTGTGCAACTTGTTTCTGAGTATTTCAGCATACAGAAATATAGTTGCTGGGTATGGATTGGTTCAAATGGCTCTGAGCACTATGGGACTCAACATCTGTGGTCATTAGTCCCTTAGAACTTAGAACTACTTAAACCTAACTAACCTAAGGACATCACACACATCCATGCTCGAGGCAGGATTCGAACCTGCGACCGTAGCGGTCACGCGGTTCCAGACTGAAGCGCCTAGAACTGGGTATGGATAAAATATTGAATGTAAACAAGCCTTCACAAGTCAATCTCAGAAATAATGGAGATAATCTTATGGTGAAGATGATTCAGTTTGTGCCAAAGATGTTGAATGAACATCATACTCTCAAGAAAGCCTTTGATCCACTCGCATTCCAAAAGACGTAAAATGGCCTTGTCATCGACAACCAGCATCGATTCCGAAAATTTCGATCATGTGAAAATCAACTCTCAACTTTTCCAACACGACATACTGAAAGCTTTGAATCGAGTCAGGTAGACGCAGTATTCCTTGATTTCCGTGAAGCGTTCGGCTCGGTACCACATCTACGCTTATCATCAAAAGTTCGATCATAAGGAGTGTGATGTGAGATTCGTGACTGGCTGAAGTCACAGCATGTTAGCGTGGATTGAAAGTCATAGTCAGATGTTGAAGTAACTTTGGACGTGCCTCAGGGAAGTGTGTTACGACCCTTGATGTTCATGTTGTATATTAATGATCTTGTGGGCAATATTAATAGTAACCTCAGACTTTTTTCTGATGATGTCACTATCTGTACTGAAGTACCGTCTCAATGGTGTTGCATAAATTAAATGTGCATAAAAGAAAACCTGTGCACTTCACAATACGAAAAAGCCTAGTATCCTATAGCCATAATATCAATGAGACACAGCTGTAAGCGGCCAAATCGTACAAATACCTGGGTGTAACGTTTTGTAGGGATATGAAATAGGATGTTCATATAGCCTCAATTGTGGGTAAAGCAGGTGGTAGTCTTCGGTTTATTGGTAAAATACTGTGGAGGTTCAATCAGTCTTTCCCTGTACCTAACTCCTGTTTTTGTCTGAATTTCGAACGTCTTGCACTACTTTACATCGTAGAAAGCATTTTCCAGGTCAAAACATTCTACGAAGGTGTTCTGAATTTTCTACAGTCTTACTTCCACTGTCAAACACAATGTCAGTAGTATCTCTTTGGCTCCTTTACCTTCCTTAAGGACAGATTAATAGTCATCTAACAGACCTTCAGTTCGCTTTTCCGTTCTTCAGCATATTATTCTTGCCAGCATCTTGGTTGCATGAGTAAATATGCCGGCTTTGCGTCCTGGCGTTTATCAACTGTTACTGTCTTCGGAAGAGTGTTGCTGTTTCTCCCAGAGTCTGATGCTATGTCACCAGTGTATACATTCTACACACCAACTTCAATAGACTTTCGGTTGCGACTTGCTGCAATGATTTTAGAAATTCCGATGGAATGTTCTGTATTACTTCTGATTTCAAGCCTTCCTTGTGTGTTACAAAAAGGTACGGCCAAACATTCAGGAAACATTCCTCACACACATAGAAAAAAAATATGTTATGTGGACATGTGTCCGGAAACGCTTACTTTCCATGTTAGAGCTCATTTTATTACTTCTCTTCAAATCACATTAATCATGGAATGGAAACACACAGCAACAGAACGTACCAGCGTGACTTCAAACACTTTGTTGCAGGAAATGTTCAAAATGTCCTCCGTTAGCGAGGATACATACATCCACCCTCCACCGCATAGAATCCCTGATGCGCTGATGCAGCCCTGGAGAATGGCGTATTGTTTCACAGCCGTCCACAATATGAGCATGAATAGTCTCAACATTTGGTACCGGGGTTGCGTAGACAAGAGCTTTCAAATGCCCCCATCAGTGAAAGTCACGAGGATTGAGGTCAGGAGAGCGTGGAGGCCATGGAATTGGTCCGCCTCTACCAATCCATCGGTCACCGAATCTGTTGTTGAGAAGTGTGCGAACACTTCGACTGAAATGTGCATGAGCTCCATCGTGCATGAACCACAAGTTGTGTCGTACTTGTAAATGTACATGTTCTAGCAGCACAGGTAGAGTATCCCGTATGAAATCAAGATAACGTGCTCCATTGAACGTAGATGGTAGGACATGGGGCCCAATCAAGACATCACCAACAATGCCTGCCCAAACGTTCACAGAAAATCTGTGCTGATGACGTGATTCCACAATTGCGTGCGGATTCTCGTCAGCCCACACATGTTGATTGTGAAAATTTACAATTTGATCACGTTGGAATGAAACCTCATCCGTAAAGAGAACATTTGCACTGAAATGAGGATTGACACATTGTTGGATGAACCATTCGCAGAAGTGTACCCGTGGAAGCCAATAAGCTGCCGATAGTGCCTGCACACGCTGTACATGGTACGGAAACAACTGGTTCTCCCGTAGCACTCTCCATACAGTGACGTGGTCAACGTTACCTTGTACAGCAGCATCTTCTCTCACGCTGACATTAGGGTTATCGTCGACTTCACGAAGAATTGCCTCCTCCATTGCAGGTGGCCTCGTCGTTTTAGGTCTTCCCCAGTCGCGAGTCATAGGATGGAATGTTCCGTGCTCCCTATGACGACGATCAATTGCTTGGAACGTCTTCCTTCCGGGACACCTTCGTTCTGGAAATCTGTCTCGATACAAACGCACCGCGCCACGGCTATTGCCCCGTGCTAATCCACACATCAAATGGGCATCTGCCAACTCCGCATTTGTAAACATTGCACTGACTGCAAAACCACGTTCGTGATGAACACTAACCTGTTGATGCTACGTACTGATGTGCTTGATGCTAGTACTGTAGAGCAATGAGTCGCATGTCAGCACAAGCACAGAAGTCAACATTAAGTTCCTTCAATTGGGCCAACTGGCGGTGAATCGAGGAAGTACAGTACATACTGACGAAACTAAAACGAGCTCTAACATGGAAATTAAGCGTTTCCGGACACATGTCCACATAACATCTTTTCTTTATTTGTGTGTGAGGAATGTTTCCTGAAAGTTTGGTCTTACCTTTTTGTAACACCCTGTATATCGACTCGAATTTCTTCTTCTATCGCGTAATCGGAGAGCTATCCCCTCATAGAGGCCTTCAGTGTACTCTTTCAACCTATCCGCTCTCTCCTCTGCGTTAACAGTGTCACTCCCAAATGGTTCAAATGGCTCTGTGCACCATGGGGCTTAACATCTGAGATCATCAGTCCCCTAGAACTTAGAACTACTTAAACCTAACTAACCTAAGGACATCACACACATCCATGCCTGAGGCAAGATTCGATCCTACGACCGTAGCGGTCGCGCGGTTCCAGACTGAAGCGCCTAGAACCGCTCGCTCACAACGGCCGGCTTGTCACTCCCATTGCACTCTAAATGTTGCCACCCTTACTTTTAATTTCAGCGATGACTGTTCTGACGTTTGGATTTGCTGAGTCACCCCTCCCGTCCATCACTTCTTGTTAGGTTTCTTCGTACTCGTATTTTTTTTGCAGGCATTTGTCCTTGGCTTCCCTGTACTACCTATTTATTTCCTTCCGAATTGACTTGTACTGCAGTATTCCTCTCATTTCAAGAACAGTTTTGTACTTCTTTCTTTCATCGATCAATAATTGAAGTATTTATTCTGTTACCCAAGGCTTCTTCCCACTTACCTTGCTAAGAAAAATTTGTTTCTCTGAGGATCCACAGCCTAGAAATACTTTAGAAAGAAAATGTGATCCGTTATAGCCTGAACGTAAATTTCCTTTATTTAACTCGTGCGATTAGCTAGCTTCGACCATAAGTCACTGTCAAACACATACGTGGTGTCACGTTCTACACAGTGCAGTTTTCCAAATTTTTCTAGCTTGTGTGTACAAAATTACATTATCACTGAATCCACGCCAACAAAGTTACAACGTCACCTATCCCTTATTGGTAACTTTTGTATGTGCAGTCCTAATACATGTGTTTGTGTTTGCAATATCTCTGATTGCTGTTTCTGGAAATGTCCTCGCGTCATCAACTGAACTGTCTACTGCGTTATTCATTACCGTTGTACACACATTCTTAGCCAATTTCAAACCCGTCTCGTCTTTCCTCAGCACTACAATGTCCCACAGCCTTCTACACTGATCAATCCGTACGATTCTCGTGGGCTTCATTATACTCTTTACCATTACTAAATTGTGATCGAAGTCCGTATCTTCTCCTGGGTACGCCTTACAATCCAATACCTGATTTTCGAATCTCCGTCTGACTATGATATAATACAGCTGGACTCTTCCCCCGTTTGCGGATGTCTTTTACGTATACCTTCTCCCCTCATGATTCTTGAACAGAGTATACGCTATTACGTGCTGAAATATATTGCATTACTCAAATAGTGTTTCTCCTGTCATTCCTTGTACTACGCCCACATTCTCTCGTAAATCTTTCTCCTACTCCTTCCCCTACAATCCCATTCCAATCACCTGTGATTATTAGATATTTATCTCTCTTTACGTACTGAATTGCTCGTGCAATATCCTCATAAATTTTCTGTATCTCTTCATATTTTGCTGCGTCATCGGCATGTCCATCTAAAGTATGTTTGTCGGCTTGGTTTTGCTGTCGAGTCTGGTGTAAGAACTCTATAACTGAACTGTTCATTGTAACCCACTCTCTGTCCCACTTTCCCGTGCGTAACGAGTCTTACACCCGTTGTAACATTTTCCGCTCCTTTTGATATTACCTTATATGCGTCGGACCCGAAATCCTTCTCTTCTTTTCATTTCACTTCACTAACTCCCTTTGTATCTGAATAGAGCTTTAGCACTGCCCTTTTCGGATTTTCTTGTCTCCATGGCACTTTCAAACTTTCGACATTCCTCGCCCCGACTGTAGAACGTCATCCTTGCGTTGGTTATTCAGTCTTTTTCTCATTGTCATTTCCCACTTAGCAGTCTCCTCCCGGAGACCCGAATGGGGACTAGTACGGAACCTTATGCCAGTAGAGAGATCATCATGACAATTTTTCAGTTACGGGTCACATGTCCTGTGGATAACCATTATGTGTCTTTAATGCAGTGATTTCTATTGCATTCTGCATCCTTATGCCGTTGATCATTGATGATTCATCCGCCATTAAGGGTGATTCATCCGCCTTTAAGGGGCGGTTTCCCACCCCAAGAGCAACGGAGCAATGTGAAACACTGTCCACTCATGTACCCTATTTGATAAGGCAGTTGCAGAATGAGTGAGACTTTCTTCTCGGAAGTCTTCGGCCGATAATGGTGTTTATTTGGATACCAAATTGACGCACTGGATAAATTCGAATACGTTTTGATTACTAGTCAAAGAAGCTACCGCTGGACCACAGGTCCCACCACGATGTAGGTGCTGATATCACCAGCGAACCTCTGCCATGTTTCGTTTTTGAGATGTAAATTATAGCAGAAACAGTGAAACCCAAGATTCTTTCGATCAAAAGACTTCCGGTTATAGGCATTTGCATCACTGATGAGTGATTTTAGAATTCCAGCTTTCCATGCAATTCCCTCCGAATGGAGCTCCTTTTGTGTTGTTATGGTGCTGACACGATTCGCAAGTGAAACATTAAGTTCTGCAGTGACTTTAGCAGTTGTCGTCACCTTAGTTCTCGTCAAAGTCCTATTTCAATGATGGTCTGTCACTGTCGATCAAGACACAGTTTGGTCCACATTGTAACGTAGCGGATAATGTTTCTCCGCTTTCTCTGTATGAGGTGTAAGTCTTCAGTATGGTTCCTCTTGAAACTCGAAACGCTTCAGCTACCTGGGTTACGGAACCACCCGCCATACGACCGCCAATAATTTGCCCACGTTCCACGTTCGAAGTCACTTTCACACGATCAACATTCGCAGTGTATTAAGGATATTTCACACACGGTGTTCGTGGTCAAATACATCAGAGCATCTGCTGGCTTGATTAGTATCTGCATGTATGTTCAAGCACGGGTATCTCGCGTGTTTCCAAATTTTTTTTCCAACCCATATATTGCTACATTTCACAACTTTAGTCATGAATTTCAAATGCTCCGTTGTGCTACACCAGCTTCTGTATCCAGTTCCTTTATTTGCTCACTGAAAATCTAATCTGTTTCCTATGATAATTTTAGAAAATATCTTGCGTATTATGCAGCGTTACCTGATAGATAAGTCGGATGTATTTAAAACAATTATCATTTATTCTTCAGTCTAAGTTGCACATTTTTAATCACATGAATTTTCTGATGTCTAGCGATCATCTTCACATCTAAATGGTTCCTTTAGCATCCTGTCTTCATGTGTCAGACAACACGGGTTGCTGGCGCGACTACTTAGATGTGAAGATCATCCTGAGAGATCAAGACACGTCATTGTAACTAACTATGTGCGACTTAGACTGAAGAATAAATGAGATTTGTTTTAAACACCAACACAGTTGCTGATTCTCTCGTGACCAGTATGTCGGTTATAGTGAGTTACAGCGTTTGTCATACTTCGCCAACATTCTCTGATTAATGCTACTAGTTTCTATTATATTAATTTACAACTATCTTTAATCTTTAATTATTTCTACTGATCGACCATAATGCCCCGGTACATTCCCGCTCTTCACAATTCGAATGACTTCCTACACCTCAGCTGATTCTATTATATTAATTTACAACTATCTTTAATCTTTAATTATTTCTACTGATCGACCATAATGCCCCGGTACTTTCCCGCTTGTCACAATTCGAATGACTTCCTACACCTCAGCTGATTCTTACAGCGGATATTTGCTATGTTAATTACTCGGTCCTGTCAAAAGCCTGAAGAGACGAGCAGAAAGATGGTGAATAAGGTTCTGGAAAGCACGGACGAGGATATGGAGCCATTCCGATTCCAGTACCGTGGCCAGCTGCGTTACGTTTCTCGGATGAGGACACCTGACGCGAACAGCCCGACCAGTGTAGTTCCGCAGAGTCTCGATTGGGTTTAAATCTAGAGTGTTTGATGGCCAAGAGTGTACGGTAAACTGATTATGGTGGACTTCGAATCACGCAGATACACTGCGAGCTGTGTGACACGTTGCGTTATCCTGCTGATGCATGACATCGTGACGAGGGAAAACCAACTCTACGTAGGGATGGACACGGTCCCCAAGGATAGACGTGTATTTATTTTGATCCATTGTACCTTCCAGAATGACGAGCTCATCCAGGGAATGGGGCGAAATCATTCCCCAGACATTAAGGCTCCTTCCTCCGCACTGAACCTTTCTGACGATTGTTGCAGGGTCAATAAAATTCTTCTGGATTTGAGGCCGCATTGTCATCTGTAAAATTCCGACGTTTCGGCGACTTTTGCAAGGCGCCTTCCTCACGGTGTACTGCTAACTGCTGAGTGAGCACTAGTTTGGATACTTCTATACTACAGTAGAGTGCTGTCACTGGATGTGAGGGTGAGGAGGAAAGGTATTAGGAGTTCATTTTATTGGTCTTTGCATTGCGTGTTGTCATCTACATCTACATCTACATCCATACTCTGCAAGCCACCTGACGGTGTGTGGAGGAGGGTACTTTCAGTACCTCTATCGGTTCTCCCTTCTATTCTAGTCTCGTATTGTTCGTGGAAAGAAAGATTGTCGGTATGCCTCTGTGTGGGCTCTAATCTCTCTGATTTTATCCTCATGGTCTCTTCGCGAGATATACGTAGGAGGGAGCAATATACTGCTTGACTCCTCGGTGAAGGTATGTTCTCGAAACTTTAACAAAAGCCCGTACCGATCTACTGAGCGTCTCTCCTGCAAATTCTTCCAGTGGAGTTTATCTATCATCTCCGTAACGCTTTCGGGATTACTAAATGGTCCAGTAACGAAGCGCACTGCTCTCCGTTGGATCTTCTCTATCTCTATCATTGGCGGAAATGGGCGTTTTCCATTTGAGTTTCCTTTACTGCTTGCCATTGGTGGGAAACGGCGAATAGGAGACTGAGCGGCGACTACAGCATAGCGTTGTTTACTAACTACCTAGTGTCGACTAGACCGCGTCAGCGCTCTGTGTACCCTCCACCGCTGTGGCCTAACGAGCACCTGTTGCTTTGCTAGAGCTGTCCTTCCGCAAAGCTGTCACTGCTGGCAGCCAAGACGCTGGAAGTCCGTACCCGTCTTCTCTATTCATATTTTCGGGTCGATTGGCTATTTTTATAGCCTCTTTAATCTTCCTCCTCAAACTAAACGGCTGTTTCACCAGTACACGGGACTCTCGAAATTCGATCTTCATCCTGCACTGTTCCTGATGTTCTGCCACCGCTGGTTTGTTGTATTGTTTGAAGCGGATATATCTCTCGTGTTCAGTTAACCTTATTCTTATTGGACGCCCAGCTCTGACAGCTTTGCGGAAGGACAGCTCTCGCAGAGCAACAGGCGCGCGGTACGCTGCAGCGGTGGAAGGTACACAGAGCGCTGACGCGGCCCAGTCGATACTAGGCATTTACTAAACAACGCTACACTGTAGTTTCCGCTCAGTCTCCTATTCGCCGATTTCCAGCAAGGGCAAGCAGTAAACGAAACTCCAATGGAAAACGCTCATTTCCGCCAATGACAACACGCAATGCAAAGACCAATAAAATGAACTCCTAGTACTACCCTTCCTCCTCACCCTCACATCCAATGACAGCACTCCTCCATAGTATATAAGTATCCAAACTAATGCTCATTCAGCAGTTAGCAATACACCCTGAGGAAGGAAACTCGCAAAAGTCGCCGAAACGTCGGAATTTTACAGATGACAATGGGGCCTCAAACCCAAAAGAATTTTGTTGACTGTGACAGCGGCTGCTGAAGCCTACGCTTACATTGTTGCAGGGTGTTTGGTATCAGGCGTTTCACGTCTCACCCCACAAACGGTTTTCTGTCATCTCAAAAGGCCACCTGTGGCTACTCACTGGAAGCCCGGTTGTGGTACTGACGTGCAAATTCCAGCCTTCGTCGGCGATGAACACAAGTCAGTATGAGTAAATGAAATGGTCACCTTCTGTGGATGCCCATACACAGCAACGTTCGCTGAACGGTCGTTGAGGAAACTCTGCTGGTAGCCCCTTGGTTCGTCGAGCGGTCATTTGTTCAAACGTTGCACGTCTATTCACCCTCAAACATCTCCGCAGCCGTCTTTCACCCCTTGGTGCATCACAGTTGTCTCAGCGCCAGCTTGGTATGGCGCTGTTTTGCCATTCACAGCATACCTGAACCACGGAGGCACGCGAACCAATTACAGACGTAGCCGTTTCAGAAATGCTTCCACCCTTGACCCGGATACTAATGATCAAGCCCTTTTGGACATAAGCTAAATCGCCCCATTTCCGTATTACAACGACTGCATTGTTTTCCGCGTGCACCTGACACGCTTTATATACCCTCCACTGCTAGTACTGCCACCTGGCGTCTGTGAGTGGTTATTGCAAGTCGAACATAGGCGGTGGTGGAGGTCACGTTAATGTGATTACAGCGTGTATTCTGTTTATGCGATTTTCCGATTCCTCTCTGGCATTACGTAAACAATAGAAATCTGGGAAAAAATATTCTGTACTGATAATTACTCTCCCGTCCCCTTAGCTCACAAAATATGTTTATCCAACATAATTTTCTATTTTTATTTCTTTGTACTGTTCTTTTATTCAAACTGTTGCCTTGAAAAAGCTATTTTTCGACGTTCCTATTATCACTCCCTTAAAATTTTCGCGTTCTTATTAATGGAAGCTATGTATCTGTAGAGTTTTATTTACCACATTCATCAACCAGCTGTATTAACTCGAGAAATATTTCATGCTGAAGACAACGTCGGTGAAAAGCCACACATTGCAACCCTTTAGAGTTCTGTTTATCGCGTTTATCAACCAGTAGTATTAACTCTGGAAACATTTCATGCGGAAGACAATGTCGGTGAAACGCCACACATCGCAATCACCTCGGCAATGGTAATTTTCTGAAACCATGTTTGTTATACAGTTAACAAGACAGAAGATAAATAATTATATTTCTCACTGGGAAGCTTACGTACGTTGATCACAGTAGAGTGACATCCTTCTGAGTTTTTGAAGTCCAGCGAAAGAGTCAAACGAGTTGTGGCAAAATAAGGGCTATTAATAGCTTCTAGGTAGTCTACATTAAAATGACTTTTAGCAAAGTTACGGTGTACAACAAACATTTTAAAAGTTCCTGCAGTTGCTAGAAGAATTTTAGGAAGACAGTGGAAAATACTTGATACGCTTGACAGTCTGTCAGTCGAGCATAGCCTCACTCTTAATATGCCGCTGTATATGACAAGAAGATTACAGAAAATATCTGCTTCTTCTTTTCAGTAAAATTCTGGAAAAATTACAGTACATGTATGATGCGCGGACCGTAAGTATGGATGTTGTCCTGCGATAAACACTACCAGATCAAACGAGTTCACTGTTGGTGAGGCGACTGTCAAGAGGAAATGCGAAGAAACAACCGAAGTTAAACCAAGGGCAGGGAGATCTCAAGTGCTGACGAAAGGACCGTCAAGCGTTGCAGAGGGTGGTTACAACAAATAGTATGAAACCAACAGAAGGCAATACTAATGAGTCAAAATCTTTCCAGCGGTCGAGCTAGCAAAGTGACTGTGTGTAAGGAGTTCAGAGAATGGGGTACTGCGGTCGAGCGGCTGCTCATAAGCAGCACATCTCTGTAATCAACGCTAAGCCACACTTGGGGTGACGTCACTAGCTACTGGATGACTCGAAAGGAGTAATTGGGGTGATGAATCATGCTATACCGTGCAGCAGTTCGTTGAAAGGCTTTGGGTTTGGCGATTAGCTAGAGAAAGTTATCCACTTTTATATGTAGTTACGATGGTGAAGTACGGAGTGATGGTGTTACAGTTTGGAGCTGTTTCTCGTGACTGTAGTGTTGTCACCCTATTGAGCGTTAAGAAACGCTAAATGCGGAAGGATATAATACATTTTACAGCATTGTGCATAGCGTAAAATTGACGAAGTGTTTGGAGACATCAGTTATTATGATAGCATGACAATGCACCCTGTCATAAAGCAGCATTTGTGAGGCACTGGTTTGTGGACAGTAATATTTCTGAACTGAACACAGTAGAATATCTTTGGGATAAGTTATAACGTCGACTTCTGTCCGGACGCCAGCGACCAGCATCAGAATCTTCTCCGGTTTCAGACATCGAGGAAGAATGGTCTACCATTCCTCCGTAGATACTAATACCCTCGCGGTGTTCTGAGCATATTCGAAAGGCAAATGTTAAGCCCACCTCATATTAGAAGGTACCCGGATAATTTTTATGAGGTAGTTACAAACTCCAGTAGAGAGTTTTTCTCGGATTTTGGTTTCAGCAGCACAAAGCAACCATTAGGCCACCCAGAATAAACACTAACACGGGTACCGGGCGAGGCGTGAAAGTTTTTGCGCTCTCACAAAGATAAGATATTTAGACTGTAATAAGAAAGATTTAAATACAAATTACTCATTAAATAAGTATATTAGTTCTTTTTTAAGACTGCTATTAAAGCAATCCTTTTTCTTTATGTGTTAGTCCAGAAACAGGAAAAGTTCTTGAGGCCACGTTGTAATCGTATACACACATCAAAAAGAAGTTTTACAACACCCAGGTTCCCAGAACTTGTGAAGATAGACATTGACTGTGGATACTGTATCAGAGACACAGTCCCTTTCACTGTTCCGAGGTGTCACAAAACCCACCCAATGAGGTAAACAACCATGCACGAGCAGCGCCTGTTAAACGGAGGGGGTGCGGCAACCGATCAGTTCCCGTCATTCAACCAGGAAGGAGGTACACGGCTCGTGTTCTCTGTAGTTCAACCACGTCTAGACGGTCAATACCGCGGTTCGATCGCGTCCGCGTTGTTACTTTGTTCCAGGAAGGGCTCTCAACAAGGGAAACGTCCAGGCGTCTAGGAGCGAACCAAAGTGATGTTGTTCGAACATGGAGGAGATACAGAGAGACAGGAACTGTCGATGATATGCCTCACTCAGGCCGCCCAAGAGCTACTACTGCAGTGAATGACCGCTACCTATGGATTATGGCTCGGAGGAACCGTGACAGCAACGCTACCATGTTGAACAATGCTTTTCGTGCAGCCACAGGACGTCGTGTTACGACTCAAACTATCCGCAATAGGCTGCATGATACGCAACTTCAGTCCCGACGTCCATGGCGAGGTTCATCTTTGCAACCACGACACCATGCAGCGCGTTGCAGATGGACCCAAAAACATGCCGAATGCACGCCTTAGGTTTGGCATCACGTTCTCTTCACCGATGAGTGTAGCATATGCCTTCAATCAGACAATCGTCGGAGACGTGTTCGGAGGCAACGCGGTCAGGATGAAAGCCTTAGACACACTTTCCAGCCAGTGCAGCAAGGTGGAGGTTCCATGCTGCTTTACGGCGGCATTATGTGGGACCAACTTAAGCCGCTGGTGGTCATGGAAAACGCTGTAACGGCTGTACGATACGTGAATGCCATCCTACGACCGATAGTGCAAACATATCGGCAGTGTATTGAAAAGGGATTCGTCTACATGGACGACACTTCGGGCCCCCGTCGTGCACATCTTGTGATTGACTTCCTTCAGGATAACGACATCGCTCGACTAGAGTGGGCAGGATTCTTTCCAGACATGAACGCTATAGAACATGCCTGGGATAGATTGAAAAGGGCTGTTTTTAGGCGACGTGACCCACCAACCACTCTGAGGGATCTACGCCGAATCCCCGTTGAGGAGTGGGACAATCTGGACCAACAGTTCCCTGATGAACTTGTGGACAGTATGCCACGACGAATACAGGCATGCATCAATGCAAGAGGATGTGCTACTGGGTAGTACAAGTACTGGTGTGTACAGCAATCTGGACCACCACCTCTGAAGGTCTCGCTGTATGGTGGTACAATATGCACTGTGCGGTTTTCATGATCAATAAAAAGGGCGCGGAAATGATGTTAATGTTGATCTCTATTCCAATTTTCTGCACAGGTTCCGAGACTCTCGGAACCGAGGTGATCCAAAACTTTTTTTGATGTGTGTATTTGTTTTTGTTTTTGCACATTTAACTTAAAGGATCTCTATCAATTATTCTGCTTTTTCTTTCAAACAATTTATTCTCAGTGTGTACATTCATTATTCATTCCTTCTCTCCGGAAATTAGCATAAATTGTAAGTTGTTTGGTTTATGTGTAGTTTGATTACGGTAAATACATTCTGTTCTCAGCAGAATAATTAACGGAAGCTGGAGTTGAGCGAGTTCTAAGTTCTTTTCGTAAGTGGAAATAAATAACGTATTATGTAATACACCTCAGTTGTTAACCTGCAGGCCTAGTTTTTCTTGCCCTCTAATAACTAAAATTCGTGCAAAGTAAAACGTGTTAAGTGACTTAATTCCTTTTTAAAACGCGTTAATCTGTGTTGCAACGCGAGATGAGTGTGGATGTTGCCATAGGTTAGTCAGTAAGGGAGCGGTATGTGTAGACTATGGGTTGGAATTTCACTGGGGTGACTGTGGTGCGGAACTGGATGGGGAACTCAGCGAGACTCTCGCAAGGAACTGTAGGCTTTGCAAAAAAAGATAATAAAATCGCTTTGCACAAGGCAATTAGATCACGCAAAATTCAAACTAGATAGGTTGAAAGCGAGAAGAGATCTTGGGAACTGGGTAAAGGTAATAAGCAATGGTGAAACGGCAACAGAACTTTATCAGCATTTGAGAAAGCAGTATCGAATAAATTTGATAAATTTGACTTGTTGTCTGACGTGGGAGGGGAGAGCCTCATCCAGCTGTGGGTCACAGTAGGATACAGCATTCTGCCAACGAAACTCAGTGTAGGTCGATACTAAAAGAGAGTAGGAAGAATAGAGTGTTGCTGCTATGTAGTGGGCATTGGTTAGGTGTAGGCCAGATGATACAGGACAGGTTAGGATCAGGATACCACGTGTTAAAGTAATGTGAAACCAAGTGCTAGCGTTAGCCAGGTAACGGAGGACATAGGTAATTTGTGCAAAGGTTTTGGCAGAGAGGATCAGGTTATTTTAGTAGGTAGAGCAGGAGCAACCTGGATAAGAACAGTAATTATAGCACTAGGGGTGACCTGAAACAAATATGAGCAGCAGATACACACCCAAATGTGAGTCTGCGGAGGTCCTGCAGCGCCATGACGAACCTTGGAGCCGGCCTGTCTGGCAGAGCAGTTCTAGGCGCATCAGTCTGGAACCGCGCGACCGCTACCATCGTAGGTTCTAATCCTGCCTCGGGCATGGATGTGTGTGATGCCCTTAGGTTAGTTAAGATTAAGTAGTTCTACGTTCTAGGGACCGGTGACCTCAGATAATAAGTTCCATAGTGCTCAGAGCCATTTGAACCATTTGAACGAACCTTGGATAAAAACTGCTGTGAGCTGCGTGTATACAGAGTTGGGCAGGCTGCTTCTGACTAAAACGAAATCTCAAGTGAGTGCAGTACCTGTTGCTACAATAGGTAGACGAAGACATTCTAGACACGGTCAACACCTGAAGAGGAGAGGGAAAAATAGGTTAGTTGATCTTATTGCAGATAATGTATGGGAGGGGGGGGGGGGGGTCACAATAACACATAGCAAGATCCCTGTGGTTAATGGAGTCACATAGACACTTTTCTTAGATTAGAGTCAGGATTCAGGCACCCTGATTTGAAAGAATCGAGAATAACGGGAAAGCCTCACAAAATTCCTAAGAACAGACAGAAAAGTAAGGTTAGCTTATTTCACCAAAATGTTTGAGGATTGAGTGATAAGTTAGAAGAGCTTTTCGTCTGTTTGGAAAATATAGAGAGCTCTGACAACGAGCACCACATAACCACAGGATTAGATAAGTTACATATAAAAGATTACACTACAGCAGCTTACTCGTGAACAACTAATTTGGGAAAATGGGGAGATGTTAGATATATTAAGACAGAACACAAGATCAGAAACATTCAGACAAGCGGATTTTGCAGCGATCAGCACAAAAAAGTATTTGCTTGTGAATTAATACCTAAAACTAGTTCACTTTTAATGGCAGCTGTACATAGGTCCTCACTGGGAAAACTTGAACTGTTTGTGGGGAATCTGGACTCTTTATTGCGCTATCTGTCAGATATCACCGAACAGTTAATGATCTGTGGTGACTTCAGCATGGATTTTCTAACGGATCCCGATTTGAAAAATGATCTCGAAACCTTATTTCGATTATAAAATTTGATCTCAGTAATTAACGGCCGGCCGGTGTGACCGTGCGGTTCTAGGCGCTTCAGTCTGGAACCGCGTGACCGCTACGGTCGCAGGTTCGAATCCTGCCTCGGGTATGGATGTGTGTGATGTCCTTAGGTTAGTTAGGTTTAAGTAGTTCTAAGTTCTAGGGGACTGATGACCACAGATGTTAAGTCCCATAGTACTCAGAGCCATTTAAACCATTTTTAATTAACTTTCCGACGCGGGTTGATAAGGACTGTATTGCTACCCAGCAAGAAATTCTCTCTCTGATTATGATGTACAGTTATTTAGGATAAATAACATAGTGCCTTACAGTATGAATACTCCTCAGTCGAAACAAGTTAGAACAGTTAATGACTCCAGGACAAATGTTTGTAAGAAAGGGTTTACAGGAGATGAACAGGGATGAAATATATAATGAAGCAACTGCGAAAATAAAATTTAATCTGTTCGATTATAAATTCATGTCATTATTTGAAAACAGCTTTCTACGTAAGCTAGTCAGGAAGGACACTAAACAGCCATGGAATAAACCATAGCTTACTGGAGATATTAAAGTATCTTGTGAAAGGAAAAGGGAAACGTATCTTTTGACAAGAACAGGTAGGGATCCTGCAGTAGTTGCACACAACAAAAACTACTCAGAATTCCTAAGAAAGGTTACTACGAAATCGGTAATTCGAACAACAGACTTAAGGCTACGTGGAATGTAGTGAAATGAGGGACAGGTCAGTCTGCCACAGAATAAGATAACATCACTATTGAACTGAATGGAAGACCTACAAATGATGTGTCACAAGTAACAAATGTATTTAATAATAATTTCTTAAGTATGTTAGAGCCGGCTAGAGTGGCCGAGCGGTTCTAGGCGCTACAGTCTGGAACCGCGCGACTGCTACGGTCGCAGGTTCGAATCCTGCCTCGGGCATGGATGTGTGTGATGTCCTTAGGTTAGTTAGGTTTAAGTAGTTCTAAGTTCTAGGGGACTGATGACCTCAGAAGTTAAGTCCCATAGTGCTCAGAGCCATTTGAACCATTTTTTTAGAGTATGTTAGAAAGCATAAGGACAAACATTTCAAGAAAAAAATCGCCATGTATGTGAAAAATAGAACTCTCATACAATAAAATCGTATAAATATATCACCAGCTTCTCCTTCTGAAATTAAGAAAGTTACACATTCTCTCAAAAATAAAAGTTGACCTGGTTGTGATGGTATTTCCAGTGGAGTAATAAAATTTGTTCCCGTATGATAAGGCCAGTCTTAGATTACAGCTGACATTATTTTCTAATTTTTTTAAAAGGTATTGTATTCCAGAATAGTATCTCACCTTAGCAACAATAACATCCTCAGGAAATCATAGTTTGGACCTCATAAGGGTTGCTCTACTGAAAACGCCATTTTCAAGTTCACTCACCAGATTTTATAAGCATTTAACAATAAAATAGCGCCGGTATTTTTCTGCGTTTTATCTAAGGCATTTGACTGAGTGAATAATGCTGTTCTCCCAGATAAATTGAAATTTTATGTGACTGATGCTGCGGTCAACCAATGGATAATGTCATACCTAGCCAAAAAATGCAGGAAGTTGTACTTAGTGACGACTTCTAGCATGCAGGATCTTTTTGGTGAAGACGTAAAACCGTAATTACGCTGGTTTTACAAATTTCCCATTATACATAGACTAATGTAAAAATCAAAAACAAACCTGGAAAGAGTTAGGAAAGGTTTGAAATTAGGTGTAAATTTTGCCGGAAGTCAGTAAGTGCACTCATTCTCAAATATTGGATGGGAAATTTAGAAGGGGTCTGAAATTATCTGTACAGAGTGATGGAAGTCCGCAAGTCCTCTCATTCTCACATACTGGATGAATATAGTCTGAGTAATTCGTGCAGCGTGATTTACGCTGCCTCAAGATATACAAACAGTTTTTAATTTTGATACATGGCTTATTGTGTTAAATGCTTAACGTATGGTTGTCCCTCTTAATGATTACAGTTCGTAAGCATTTCAAATTTTTAAATTTGGTCCGTAATTATACGAAGATAACAAAGTTCCCAGCATTGCTCATGTGTGTATTCACTCCAGTCCTATTAGTCAATCTCCTTCTAACCCCTCATTACGTCTGTCTCGTCTCCCCCTCTCCCTGTCCATCTCCTTCTCGCCTCCACTCTCAGCCCACTTCCACCATCCCTCATTTCCTGTTCATCTCCCCCTGCTCCTCTCTCCACCCATCTGATAGTTCCTCTTCCCTTAGTCCTTCTGCTCCTCGTGACTTCACTGTCCATTTACCCCACCCCCTCTTTCTGTCTATCTCTCTCCCCTCCATATATCTGTGTTCATAACCTCCTTCAACCCCGCTATCTTTCCACCTCTCCCTGCCCCCGTTCTCTCTTAAAGTTATCAGCTTCGCCCCAGTCAATCTGTGAATAGTATCTGCCCATGCCTAATCTGTCCATCAACTCCTCCAGGCGAGGGAGAGGATAGCTATTCGCAATCATTTGTGGATTCACTGTACTCTTGAAGTCCACAAACAGACGCTGGCGTTTATCAACGCAGCATTTCTTTTCAGACTGTAAGAAGTATGTATTCCAGGTTTGGTTGAAATCGTTCCAGGGGTTTACGAGGCGTTTTTTTATCCGAGGCTTTGCCCGCATAAGCACACGTCATATATATTTCACATATAATTAACATGTATTTATATACATATTTCACCTGTGTCTCTAGCGACTTCACCATCCAGTTTCATTTACGCATAGCTGAGTGTTTATGACGTCACATATGCTGAGCTATGTGTGAGTCAGTGATGTAATCTTGTGTGCATATTCAGCGACGTATTTCGCTTCTCCAACTGTCATGTGACGCTAATAGAGCTGGTAGCAAATAAGTAATAAATTTAAACGTCATGCATGATGGGGCAGATTCCAACGCATATCCATGTTTATGAAGTCATATCGTCCGAACTATGTGTCATAAAATGATGTAATTTTGCAGGTAAATTCAGTGGTATGCGAAAACTATTGTGAATATTCGTTTTGAATACAGTTATTAGTGAATAAATAATAATTTAAAGGGTCATGCCTGAGGCGATAGTCTTACTGCATGGACAAGGAAAATGTAGTAAGCGATAAACTTTTTTGCCTTTCAGCATTTTGTGGGGGTAGTCAGCGACAAAAAGTGTCGTACAAGTTTGAAATTATGTGCAAAGTTAGTGTTAGAAGTCAGTAAGTGCTCTCATTTGCAAATACTGAATGACTGATATCTATGTATGCGCACGTCGTGGGCAACACTACTCCTTCACTCCTCTGCCCCCCCCCCCCCCCGCCCTACACACACACACACAAACACACACACACACACACACACACACACATTCCCACGTCTTTCATAGCTAGGTGGTTCTAACCTTCTCATCTATTCTTTCCAGACAGTAATACGTGAATCAAGTTTCTGTTGAAATCGATTTGGTGATTTAGGCAGAGGCGTTTCTCCTCGTAGGGGTTATTGTTGTTGTTGTTGTTCTTGTTGTGGTCTTCAGTCCAAAGGCTGGTTTGATGCAGCTCTCCATGCTACTCTATCCTGTGCAAGCTTCTTCATCTCCCAGTACCACTACTGCAACCTACATCCTTCTGAATCTGCTTAGTGTATTCATCTCTTGGTCTCCCTTTACGATTTTTACCTTCCGCGCTGCCCTCCAGTACTAAATTGGTGACCCCTTGATGCCTCAGAATATGTCCTACCAACCGATCCGTTCTTCTGGTCAAGTTGTGCCACAAATTTCTCTTCTCTCCAATTCTATTCAATACCTCCGCATTAGTTATGTGATCTACCTATCTAATCTTTACCATACTTTTGTAGCACCACATTTCGAAAGCTTCTATCATCTTGTCTAAACTATTTATCGTCCACGTTTCACTTCCATACATGGCTACACTCCATACAAATACTTTCAGAAAAGACTTCCTGACACTTAAATCTATACTCGATGTTAACAAATTTCTCTTCTTCAGAAACGCTTTCCTTGCCATTGCCAGTCTACATTTTATATCCTCTCTACTTCGACAATCATGAGTTATTTTACTCCCCAAATAGCAAAATTCATTTATTACTTTAAGCGTGTCATTTCCTAATCTAATACCCTCAGCATCACCCGATTTAATTCGACTACATTCCACTATCTTCGTTTTACCGAGCGAGGTGGCGCAGTGGTAGCACACTGGACTCGCATTCGGGAGGACGACGGTTCAATCCCGCGTCCGGCCATCCTGATTTAGGTTTTCCGTGATTTCCCTAAATCGCTCCAGTAAAATGCTGGGATGGTTCCCTTGAAAGGGCACGGCCGACTTCCTTCCCCACCCTCCTCTAATCCGATGAGACCGATGACCTCGCTGTTTGGTCTCTTCCCCCAAAGAAACCAACCAAACATTATCTTCGTTTTGCTTTTGTTGATGTTCATCTTATATCCTTCTTTCAAGACACTGTCCATTCCGTTCAGCTGCTCTTCCAAGTCCTTTGCTGTCTCTGACAGAATTACAATCTGATCGACGAACCTCAAATTTTAATTTCTTCTCAATTGATTTTAATTTCTACTCCGAATTTTTCTTTTGTTTCCTTTACTGCTTGCTCAGTATACAGATTGAATAACATCGGGGATAGGCTACAGCCCTGTCTCACTCCCTTCCCAACCACTGCTTCCCTTTCATGCCCCTCGACTCTTATAACTGCCATCTGGTTTCTGTAAAAATTGTAAATAGCCTTTCCCTCCCTGTATTTTACTCCTGCCACATTCAGAATTTGAAAGACAGTATTCGAGTCAATATTGTCAAAAGCTTTCTCTAAATCTTCAAATGTTAGAGACGTAGGTTTGCCTTTCCTTAATATTTTTTCTAAGACAAGTCGTAGGGTCAGTATTGCCTCACGTGTTCCAACATTTGTACGGAATCCAAACTGATCTTCCCCGAGGTCGGCTTCTAGCAGTTTTTCCATTCGTCTGTAAAGAGGGCGTGTTAGTATTTTGCAGCCGTGGCTTATTAAACTGATAGTTCGGTAATTTTGACATCTGTCAACCCCTGCTTTCTTTGGGATCGGGATTATTATATTGTTCTTGAAGTCTAAGGGCATTTCGCCTGTCTCATACTTCTTGCTCACCAGATGGTAGAGATTTGTCAGGGCTGGCTCTCCCAAGGCTATCAGTAGTTGTAATGGAATGCTGTCTACTCCCGGGGCCTTGTTTCGACTTAGGTCTTTCAGTGCTCTATCAAACTGTTCACGCAGTATCATATCTCCCATTTCATCTTCATCTACATCCTCTTCCATTTCCATAATATTGTCCTACAGAACATCGCCCTTGTCTAGACCCTCTATATACTTCCGTAGGGGTTTAATTTTTGGAAATTTAACCCACTGTAGGGGTTAAATTTCCAAAAAACAGTGAAATGCGTTATTTTTATTTCTGAGAAGTCACAACTAAATTTTCATGCGTTTAGCTTCAAAAACGCTTTCATAATAAAATATTTTCATGAAAATTGAATTTTGAAAAACACTAAAACACTCATTTTTTTTATATGTAACCGAGAAATATAATACCAATGTGCATAGACGTAGTTCTTTAATAACGATATATTTTCAAAAAACTCTTTCACTCACTGTCCCCCCCCCCCTCCAGCATTAAACTTCCAAAAATACTGAAACACGTAATTCTTTATTTCTGACCGAGAAAAAAAATACCAATTTTCGTAGGTCTGGCTTCGGAATTACCTTGATAGTTACATTTTTCAAAGAAACCCTTCATCCCTTATTTCACACCCTTAGGGTTGGAAATTCGAGAAGTTCCTTCTTAAAAGACGCTTTATACGATCCACGATCCATTCCTACAGCGTTCTGTCCTCTGCGGTCTGGGCTGGTCGATGATGTGCCAGTCAGTCAGGACGTTGCCTTTTATATACAGAGGTAACAGTACCTGTAGAAGTTAATAGTAAGCTCATGTTGGCCAGATACACTGGCATGTCTCTATGGCGTCTTTCTTCGGACTTCTTATACTTCTGTACTGCGAGAAACAGGCGCCTTACAGTCGATCGCCGGTGTCGTATTGGAAGCTGTCAGACGACCGCTTGTTTCGGTGCACGTGTCGCTCTGTCGGCCCCGTATCGACGGCAGGGCCGGCCGCGCCCCCCAATATAGCAGCGTGGGTGCTAAGCCCGGCGACTCAGGCTAGGCGCCACACGTCTGCCACGCCAATAAACCCCGGATCCCTGCGGCCTGGACACCAGACCACAGCGCAGACCTCGGCTCTGGAGCAAAGTTCCGCTGCCCCTAGACGGCTGACTGTGACAGCCAGTCCTCGCTGGCATCCAGCGTAGAGAGAATGTATCCAGCCTCTACAGTCGTCTTTTGTCTCACCTCGGCCGCGTTTGCGAAAGGGCCATTTAGGACTCAGTATAGGCCACAAACTACAAAGATTTAAAATAAAAAGTCAGTTTATTTTAATACTTTTGTGCGTCCCCTTACAGTCGTAAAATACGTCCAACCAATTATTTTATGGGCTTATTATGCTGACTAAAATTGAGTCAATATTTGTCTCCCATACCTTGTGCTCCGTTGTGTCAAATTCCCGGACTTACCAGATCAAATGCATGGCACTAAAGTTGGAAAAATCGCTAAGGCTTTTAAAACATTGGTTAACGAAATTTTGGCAGTTTGAAACGAGTAAGATACGTGGAAATTCTTGTGAGGTGTCAACCGAGGTAGCAAACGTTACGGCTGCAAAATTGTTCTGTACCGGCTACAGCTACAGATAGATTGTTTCCCACGAACTCAGATGCGTAAATGAGCCTGTCGCACAATATTGAACGATATGAATGGAATGGACCTCATGAAAGTGTACCTAGTGTTGGTTTTTAAAAAAAAGGACTAAAAGTTTCATAACAAAAAAGGGGGTTTCATCTAACCACTGCTTTAAAAGACTTGGCTCTACTTAAGCACTGCTCGTAAGCACATATACATCGTGATTCAGGGTTCATACAACTGTCGTTTTATGCTAAATCTGGGCTTCAAAGCCAAGCGTAAGATTTTCATACGCATAAACTATTAACCCTACAGAAAAACACGAACGTCCTACAACAGTACAAAAATTTGCTGCTGCATTCCAATATAGCTTTGCGGGTTGCATAAAACGAGGGCGGTAGGAGCAGTAGGAATAGTTACGCATTATCTGAGCAATAAATTATAAAGTGAGAGAAACTAGTAATTTAGAACATAGCTACGCACTTGAATTGAAGATATATTGGTAGGGGAAAGTTTACACTGTACAAGTGGGCCAGGAGTGACTATCGTCTCAGTATATGAAGATGGTATCTGTTCTTTGCGACATGTTAGAAGGAACGGATACCATCTTCATATAGATAAGGCTTACCGGCCAATTATCTTATTTAGTGCGGAAGATTGACTGCCGCGAGTAATGAGTATAGCGGGCAGGGGTACTACAAATATAGTGTGTGGACAGTAAGTTGGAAATGTGGGTCTCATGGGAAGCATATCAAAGATAAGTCCCTGCAGTCGCATTTTCCTGTGTGTCCTCGGTGGCTCAGTCGGATAGAGCGTCTGCCATGTAAGCAGGGGATCCCTGATTAGAGTCCCAGTCGGGGCACACATTTTCAACTGTCCCCGTTGATATTTATCAACGCCTGTAATCAGTTAATGGTCTGGATTTCATTGTAATTTCATCGTCTCAGTAGCTCATTCTCAAAAATACATGACCGTCGACGGATGTGCAATGATTAGCTCATCCACACCCGAAAGTCTTATGAAATAGCAGAGTTTGCTTGGTCTTGGATTAGCCCTGAAATCTCTGATCCATGTTAAAATCATGGAACCTGATATAGTTTAGATGCAATGACTCGAAGAAACGCCTAACTGCGTTTCCCTCACGGTTAGCTTACGCTGCCAAATAAACTCAGCATAAACGAGTTCGAACATAGAGAACTGCGTATGATAGAGACTTCTGCCAGCTGCTGGTGGTTCAGCCAACGTGTGACGTGCTTGTACCAATGTATATAAGCAAATACTACAAAATTGTTCTTATTTCTTCACCCCATCCAGATCCTCAGCATTCAAGTGTCAGTAAACAGGAAAGTAAAATACATAGCCACAGCGGCTTAGTGAGTAAGGTGTTTAATTCCTAAACAACCAAATTACTAACCTACGAAGGCTGCACACACATATATTACTATTTTTGAGACAGATATAATACATTCTGCAAAAATCAAGTATGTATTTCTTCTTCCATTTTATAACAATCACAGTCCAGTTTCATAGGAGGAGAACTGTCAGTCTGTTATCGTTCATTCATATCACAATATTTATTGCAGAGCTAATACTTAGAAAGAACCGTATCACTCTTAAACAGTTGACACAGCCAATTACACCTTTGTGAAATATCACAAAGTATAAGACATATAGTAACCAATAGCATTTAAACTGTGACATGTTTCTGTGAGTTTTCTATAAATGTCTAAGAGCGCTTTACACACAGCTTTAGGCTTCAGGCACCAATACATAACAAACAGTGAAAAATTCTCAGGCTTAAGTTCGTAACAGATCCGAGGAGAATTAGTTCATGAATTTCCATGATGTCTCGACTAAGCAAGTGTCTAGACTACACCAAAGTCGTGCAGCCACTCTTCTCCATTAACAGTGATTTAATGATTGTATTCAAAGTACAGGCAAATGTATCAGTCGTCGTAACTTGTAGTATACGCTGACACAAGTTTACAATGAGAACTGTAACCCTACATATTGCAAGATACCACGTGTGGAATGGAGGAAGAAGTTTGAATTTTATTTAGATTCCATAAATGAAATGCAAGGAGTGTTGTTCAACATATAAGTGGTTTATTCAGTGAAACGGCATGAAACTGTATACGCAATAATTATTGATAATTTATCAAATTCACTATACATTCACTCACAAATTATTCAAATAATCATGAACAAAAATAAAAAAAATTGGGTCGCCAGATGCTGTAGAAAGTAGAAAAAAAAAGACAATAGAATTGAATTCACACCAAGAGCTCACAAGTGAATTATATAAGGTGCCTGCCCTGGTATTTGCCTTTTAACATGAGCATTGTATGACTTCATTCTAATTTAACATATAAATAAATTACACGAGACGGGTTGACCAGGTGTAATAAATGAGGAAGGAATAGTAATAAAAAACAGCTGAACATATGACTCTCTTAGCGGGAAAACGGTGAATACTGTGCCTTGCGTCTTTATGAGCATCTAACACATTGCAAGGAAACTGAAGAAAGTGAAAGAAGAATGCGCAGCTAGGAAAGAGGGCGTTTTCTGTATTACCATGTTCATAACGTGGTCGGCGTGGCGGTGGAGTCGGCTGATTGCGTGCGGCTGCATCGAGACTCTGCCGGCGACGTAGTTGATAGCGTCTAACATGCCCTATGCTGAAAATAGTGACCGAAACCTGCTACTGGAAGTTATCATTACTGGACGACGGTATGCGTCCATCTGCAAGTGCAAACCTAAGTGAAACTGCATTAAACAAAGCTCAAAACTGTTCTAACAGTACTACCGTCATCGGACATGTAGTAAATCAAAATGTGATCCAGAGTTAAGCTCTTGATAACGCGCACATGTGAGTGAAGCTCGCCTTCTTGGATCTAACAAACTATGCTCTCTACGCTGTTTGCGACGAATGCGAAGTGCATCGTCTCATGACAAGCGATAAGAGAATCCTTGCGACTTATCGGAAGCAGTCAAGAGTGAACTCCTGCCTCCTCAGATGCCGTATTCGGAATCCTAAATGCTAGTGCGGTTCTCGCACCTGGAGAGAGAGAGAGAGAGAGCCGCTCCCCTCCAGTGTCTTGTCTCCGCCCTTCCGCAAATTACGTAGCTCGTACTATTTTTCAAAGAGAACATGAGATTCTTGGCAATGAAGAGGTCCGTTTCAAAATTTCCTCCCTCCTTGCCGTCGCAGTCCGCAAGGAAAAGAGAGCGATACCCTGTGTGAGACAGAGTATACAAATAAACCAAGACTTCTCCCTTTGAGTATTGCCGCTACGTTCCCAGGTATTCTGCTCACGGGAAACGGCCAAAATTCCTCGGGCCACTTGAGATTCTTGGACACCCAAGTCGTGTTGTGGCTATTCAACTCGCCGCTCTGTCCGCGTTACCTAGAATCGTGACAAAACTGTTTTTCGCCCTAAGTTCGTAGTTTTCGCGGCCTCGGGCACACGTGCGAATGTCCACGGCTTCCCTCGGCAGCGTGTTGATGTATGCAACGTCTTCGCTAATCCTCTGGGGGCCTGCCCTCTGTGAAGCGTGCCGACATGGGCGCGCGACCGCTGCCCACCCGTGGCACTACCTGGGTCCACCTGTTCGCCGGGCTTCCCAGCTAGGAACGCATCAGAAGAATTCCTTTCATGCACAAAGTGTACCAAGTTTCCAAAGAGAAGAATCATAGCCCTTTACCGACGCTTAATGACACAATAATTCACTTCCATCACAATTCATATATTGCGATAAACTAAAGACTGATTTTAAAAGCAATTATCTCCTTTAATTAAAAACATGAAAAGCTTTGACGCTTTTCAATATATGAAATGTAGCGTCAAGGATAACAATCTTGTTCGTTTTTGCACGAGTTGCAGCAATAACCTGACTGTAGACATCAGAATATTTATCCTTTTATACCAAAAACCAAAGTTGATATATAACATTTTTTTTTAAAGTTAATGTACCCTGGTGATAAAAATATGTATCAGCAGCTATTGGTAAATCATTCACCTAGTCACGTAAGTACTCTCAAAGAGTAATCATGTTGAGGCATATAGCTATACTCCCCTCCGCAAGACAACTGTCACATAAGTATTAGTACCATTAATAAAGTACAAGAATGTAGTCGAAAGAAAATATAAAGTTAAGTAATAATTAATGTTTTCTTGTGTCTTACAGATGTGGTACACTGATCGGAGCTGTAGTCACCTAACACTGTGTGTATTGTGTGTATTACGTGTTAAACCGTGGACCGAGAAACGACAGAGAGGCTTCGTCCCGCCGTAGCTCTCAGTGATTCACAACTGCACAACAGGCCACAGAAGTCCACCCAACCCACCGCCGTCCCACATCGAACCCAGGGTTATTGTGCAGTTCGGCCCGCAGTGGACCCCCCCCCCCCCCCCCCTTGGGGACAACTCAAACCAGACTAGTGTAACCCCAAATGTTTGCGTACTAGAGTAATTATGGCGTTCGCGTACGTGGAGACTGTTTGCGCAGCAATCACCGACATAGTGTAATTGAGGTGGAGTAAGGGAAAGCAGCCCGCATTCGCCGAGGTAGAAGGAAGACTGACAGCCAGGCCGGCACACCGGAAAGCAGTGCGTTGACAGCATGGATAACTGAGCGGGCTAATACACCAATACTCGACAAACACTCACACCAAAACGAGTATTGTGGAATATTTGAGCAGGAGAAAAAAACTGTATATGGATGTTATACATGATATAATCTTTCATGGTCATAAAAATGGCTATACATTATTCCACAAATAACTGAGCATTATAACCGGACTGTACACATCATAATAACAATGATACCAATTGATGTTCATGATAACGAGCTTCTAAATACAGTATACAATCTTATTAAGATGGCGAATATGTAATTTGTGGGTAATTTGGAACAGAAAACTGCGCTTGAGAAGTGTTACCTATCAAACATGTCATCAGAGACATTTTCAGTTGGCAAGGAAAGAGCAGAAATTTCTGGAAGTTGTTATCAAATGAATTACGGAATAGCTCTTAATGAGACGTGATTCTCATAGAGCGCTTCATAAGGGTTCATGGGAACATGGGTTTAGTTAAGTGGCTAAGCTTTCTGTTACAGCACAATAGTTGGGCGAACATTCATGATTTGGTGGCCTCAAACAGTTCATATTATGACAGGGCCACTAGGAGATACATCAGCAGAGCTTGGGATGGTATTCTCGATAAGTTACCAGTTGAACTTCCTGTCACTGCATGCAACTACTACTGAACTGGAACAAAGTTGAAAAATCGTCTGGTTCATGATAATAAGGCAACTAAAATCGTATTCTAGATGTTGCCTACAAGTGGTGTGATGTCTCCCATGCTGCAAGTAAAGATGTGGTAGAATATAACAACGCAGACAGAATTTTAAATGGTTTATCCAAGCACATACATCGAAGGTAGAACAGAGGCATAGGACAGCATATTGAATCATTCACAGATGACAGAGCAGTGCATGCCAAATCTGAATAGCTCGATGAGATAAATTTCCAACAGATCATGACCAAAACGCACTGTAAGCCAAAGAGAAAGAACAGAAAACCTTTAGGACGATTAAAAAATTGGATCTACTCAGCGATAGCTGTGGCTAAAAATGGCTTGAAGCAGAAAGGATTAAGAAGGCGTATTAAAACATCTATAGTTTTGCCATACCTAAGACACCATTTGCAGTCATTCTGTTTTTATCTCCTATACTTGCAGGACTGTCAGTAATTGGTTAATTAGCAAGAGGGGCAGCTTCCATGACCAGAACACCAAAAAATGTACAAAATGCGGAGGAACAGCTACTGGAGACTAAAACACACAACACTATATTCGAAGCTGTCGCTATTGGTAATGGATTATATTTAAAACCGCACAGCAAGAGGATTGACCTGTTAAAAAAAAAGAAATTTTAAGATGAGTACTGTTGGACAGACCACTTACAAAAACAGATCTGCTTAAATTCGTACGGAAACTCAAAATTGCAAGATTTTGTGGGATGTTTATCGGGAGTACGTCTCCAAAGACGATGTGGAAATCGAAAGAGTTTGGGATTGCCAAACTAGATGTTACAGGAGATTATGGGACTCACGAGAGTGCATATAAAAAAAATAGAAAAATAAACAAAATCGCCTGCTACTTTGACTCTTACGGCGATTTTAGACCACCACAAGAATTGTGCCGATACTTTCCAACAAGAATCTGGTGTTCTGCAATTTTCGACGTTACCAAGACTTCAGTTCATATCTCCTTGGACATTTCTGCCTAATGCTCCTCCTGGGAAATTGATGGGTTGTTATACATCTCTGCTTCAAGGGAACTTTCTTCAGTATAAAGAGCGAACTACTTTCCACCGATAAATCTAGTCAAGTGGAGGTGGAGTATTGCATTGATCGGTGTGGAATAGTGGGGATAGATTGGTCAGTGCAAAATGAAGCAGCGAAAACAGGAACTATAGACATACGTAATGAACATGAAACGTCAACAAATTCCTTCCCAGCCACTGCAGTGCATACAATATTGCTACATGACCTGCTCATAAGCTTCTTACCTCTCTCTATAAATGTAGAAGTATTTCAGGTTGGTGACTAAGAGTGCAAACAACATCTTGAATACACAAAAGTTTTATGATGAGGTAGCGAATATGTGTTTAGCGATGTTAGCTTCATTGCACTGTTCATCACTGGATGAATGTTAACGAGGTATTGAAAAACCGTCCCTGAATTCAAACTGCAGATGACAGTATTGCGAAATATTCTGGAAATACAGGAGAGAGATTGGTGGTTTAGTAAAACAATTTTATAGTTATGCCATAGCAGGCGCATGCAACTATTATAACAGTTGTGCTCGGAGAGGAATGTGGTAGAGCAGCCTTTCATGCTAGAAATTCGACAGTAAAATAAGAAAGGTAGCAATAGATAATGATTTCATATAGCTTCAGCAATGCACAGCAGGGGCACATGCGGAACAAGCATCAGTCAGAAACAAACCAGTAACAATTATAGCTAAGGCGACCTTCATTTGTCAGTGATGAATACAAATACAGCTTAGCTGTTGCTAAGGAACAGTATTCAGCAAGATGGATTGCATATGTATGTTCCTGTTATCGGTAGTAACTATGACGGAGTTAACTGTGTTAGCGTTGGTCAAAGAGGGAATAATATTTGAGCGAGTCCCAGCAGCCTGTTGCTGGTGCTTCCCACAATGGGTTACCTGTACGATCTTTGCTGTGTTAGTTGTTTGCCACGCGTTATACGAGTTCTGGGATCCGTTTAAAGGAACTAAGTCACCTCCTATCTGCCTTTAACAAGTACAGAAAATGAGAAGGCAAGTATTAAAGATATTGTCTTATTATTCTTGTTGTACGTTCCAGTCTGTAGCTCAACTTATTGTGTTATCGGTTGTGATGTTATTATTAAAAATACCCTGTAAATTGGGTAGGAACAACCTCACACGAAAAGGGAAATCATTTTACAATTAATGAGAGGTGAAACAGAATGGCTACAAAAAGATAGCTGATTTGAAGTGTGGTACTATTTGTACATTCAATATTATTAGGTATCACTTAAAACTGATTAATTTTTGGTGACAAATTTAAATTTTATGTTTGTTTATTATATTTAAATCTAGAAATATACTATGTATTTAATTTCTAAGCGAGTTCTTGCCAGGAGCCACACAAGCAATTGCTTTAGGACTGAATGTGTCATTCTCCTATTACTCCCAGATACGTGTATACTCTTTTTTTTTGTCCACTTCTATAGACTTAAACCTCACGTAGTTTCTCAGTGCAAACGCGCAATATATGCAAGAAAATCTCGCCACCATTCACGTAGTTGTGTGGAATCAATTTCAGGACCGGGGCCAGCGGCTTGTATGAGGACATCGACGGACATCTCAGCAGGAGTGACACTCCTAAATGGTGTCACCACCTCACGGATATCCAGCTATGAGTTAGCTGGATATTGCGCCCCGTTCTACTGGCAGATTTTCTGAGCCCAGTTACAGCGACATGTAAATAGAAACTGACGTCTTGGCCGGTTCTGGAAACCTCAGCGTGCTCTCTCAAGAGTGCGCTGCAGCTGTTGTGCCAGCAGAGAAATCCTTGCAGTATTTGCACTATATATCCTTACAAGTGACTTAGCAAGCTATAATTTTGAAATGCTCTGGCATGTGCCAGCAGACAAATTTCAGTGGGATCACAACAGTAAGTTGATAAACAAGGCATTACTTCTCAGTTCTCTCTGGAGCCACAGCCATAAGGAGTGAGAGTCAAGTGTATGGAGAACCCTGCATCACTGTGAGGAATGAATTTAGCGTATGGAAAAAAGCTACCATATACAAAGTCACTGCTGCAAGACGTCCTCAAGATATTCGTGAGCAACTTGATGGAACGTTAAAAAATTGAAGTAGAAGAAACTGGCGTAATGACTTCGCCACTGATGTAGTGCCACTTCTGTGTATGTATTGGAAAATGGGTTTTCTTAACAACGATGCTACTTCTAACTGTAAGTGACGTTCATGGATGTTGTGGATGAAAGTATTGATAATATCTGATAAACACTTTAGTTACTGTGTAGCAGAATGATGAACCGCCTCTGTGTCAATAAATTCTAAGAAAAGTCAATAAAGGCTTCAAGGTTTTTATCAGTGTTCTTTCAATGTCGCCATATAGCCCAATATCTAATGTTACGTGCCTGAGTCAGAATGTGGAATAAGCATGGTTTCCACCAGCTAGTCCGGGAATTTCTGAAAACGTTATGTAAATCCTTTAGCAATTCAGATATGATAAGATGCACATTTTGTATCTTGAAAAAAGGCCTACATCAAATGCATTGTGGCATAGATTCAACATTGCTTATTCGAAAGATTCCAGGACACAGTCATATATTGTAATGGGGATGTAATTACTCACAGGCCAACGATTCTTTGGCCATGGTTCACACTGGTAACTCACAAGAGGAGCCATCAAACATGTCCTTCCGTTCAAATACAAATTCAACCCACCAAAGAACTGAGAACATTTAAGTCGTCATGAAGCAGATAATAGACTTGTGTCAGAGTTAGTGTGATACATATGCTTATCTAGTGAATATTAGCTTGAACCACAGAGTTCAACAATAAATCTTCTTCTGACCAGTGGTAAAAATACGAATGGATGCAACATGATTGCACTAGACTGTTCGACAGATTAGAATGAAAGCTACACGTGAGTTATTCAGCACTTTACGCAATTTTATTTTAATGTGACAAACGGTGGATAACAGTTGGTTAGACGAACTTTTATGTCGAGATTTCGGACGCGAGTAATGTTGAAGTTTCTATTCTGATAGCGTTTCTTTTGTGTAATATTGACTGTAGGCTATTTCTCGGACTCCATATGGCATGGGACATGTCAGTAGCTAACTGTATCGACTATTACAAGACCGCTGGAGAAGGTGGTCTGATACATTAACGAAGGACAAGAGCAAGCTATTACTCATCAAAACTGATTTGATAAAGAAAGCCAATGACAAGATGTACAGACCAAATAGTGCATCAGATCCGGAGAGCTTCAGCACTAGTTAACTGTAGGACTTGACGTAGCTAGGGATTAAACTGCCTGCTATGCAGTTAGTGTATTTTCTTTTTTACATGCTACTCCTTGGAAGTTAGCAGTAGAATGCACTTTTTTACATTTTCTTCCTTATGTCTGAGTAGTGTACATGAAAACCATAACCAACGATCTGTCACCTGGTTGCGTGAGACACAGCGACTGGTAGTGCCTTGGCTCCTGAGTAATCGGAGTTAGTGGCAACTTTTGCAGCTGTAGGAGACGGAGGTTTTGCGTTTTTCATAGCCTAATATCTCACCTAATACTCAATTTCGAACTTGAATGTGATACTGTATTAAGTCTTTGTAAGTGCAAGCTTCAAGAGTTTATAGAATAGAGGTAATGGGCATTGCATGATTGAGCTAAATGTCAGCAGATGGCATCTGAATTCACAGAGAAGCCAAGTTAGACATCAAGTGTTCACCTGGTGGTACAGAGTACGCTGTACCCAACCTGAAGCTGCATTAGCGTGGAAAACGGCTGATGGCTGGCCTGAAAATTCTGATGACTACCTCTGAGACATTTAATCCCTCTGCTACACGACAGTTTCACTTGATGAATCAGCTCTTATGATGATTCTGCAATAACGATGTGATAAAGTCGCTCAAATCAGCCATCTCTGAAAGTACGAGCCACGCATTCAGTATGTAAAAAACACTATTTAGCAAGCTGAAAACTCGGAATTTGCTGAACAAGGTTTCTGAAAGGAGAGCTTGGGACAATTTTAAAATTCCACCGGGGCTCTGAAGTGCTGAAGTGTTGTAACAGCTGGAACAATGAGATCATGTTTGATAAATATCTGGAGCTCGCACCATGGCTTAGAGGGTAAAACTGCTAACGTTCCAAAAAGAACAACAGACATGGCTAGCACAGACACTTCCAAATTTAGGCATGTATTCTCAGTCATCACCAGCCATTAGCCGAAGGGAATTCCACGTTAGTCGACACACCTAGATAACAAACCAGTCACATCACTAGACTCTGCTACTATTAGCGCATGACGCTGCAATTTTGGGTCCACTGCTGTCAACTTAGCAGCTTCCCACTGTTGGGCCGTCTGCTGGTGACTACCATCTGCTGATGGCTGTGTTCCTGGTTAGAGGCTGGGCGATTTAGCAGTCTAGCCACCACCACCGTACGAAACGGCATTCTGTTTCTGCTTGTCGCCCTCGTTCGATGTATGGTGTTGCCGTCCATCGCCTACTCTGGACACATGCCATCTTCATCAAACATACTGGAGGCCACTACTTTTATTCCGACTGTTTAATGCGCCTTCAGTTGTGCTTCATAAGGAGGCTAGCAGCTGTAGTTGCTTTCTGCAGTCCATCTCATGCCGTCACTGACTTGCGTCCGCACCTCTGCTTCCAGTGCTGAGAACAACGCATCTTTGACAGCTGCCATCATCCACTGGGGCATCTGCCGTCCTCCTGGCAACTTGTTGGTGACGCCTCGATGGGCGTCTATGTCACAGAGGCTATTGACTGCCCCTCTATCACTGCAATTGTTTGGAATTAAAGACTTTCTGAAGTAGATATGTTTCTATGACATATCACCGTCCAACACTTGCCACCTTACCCAATGTAGCCACATGCAGGGGATGAACCGCCATCCCTCCTGACAAATCGGCAGCTGATCTCACTTTGAGCTGTAGATAGCACAGTCCCTGCCTACAGATAATGGGATAGGGCATAGCTTCTCCTGTTCAAATAGCAGTCTCTCTTCTGTTGCGATCACGGTAACCATAAAGGGCAAAACTGAGCATTAAGTTGCAGGAAGGTACAAAGTTAGTGCCATCATGGACCCTTTTAGCTTCAGTGGAGGGAAACGATTGAAAAGTTCTATTCGTATGTATGTCAGAACGAAACATTTCTCCACGACGAACTGACCATTCCGGGAGCAAATGGGATCACATTCTGCTATCAGTTCCATATCGTCGCTTGCGTGAACAGTGACGACTTCTATCGTCTGGGTTCTTTTCTAGAGTGGCAGACACTGAGAAGGGAGATACCATCTCTCGCGAGGTTTCTGCATAGCTAGAAACGTACAACCCCATATCTAATACCGCCTGTGTGAACAATAAACTGCATCTATAATGTGGCAAATTTGTGAAAGTACTTCAGGTTCATGTTCTACTCATGATCTCAATGCATATAAAAACCTTATACGACTTTCACTTACATGCAAATATTTACATACTTAAAACACAGATAAAGACAATGGATGAAACTGTATTGTTTAGCCACTAAAGATTTTTAGGCTCACCACTAGGTTTCTGAAGGAGTCAAGTGTTGGATAATGATACCCATAAAATAATTGAATAAACAAGTGGATACTCTGCCTTTTAGCACGATCTCTGCGCATCACACACACTGCACCTTCATGCCAGCAAACTATTTGTTCAGTTAAAAATGCAGGATCTATTGGAGTAATATACTTATTATGCACTGATGTCTGAACGACTTCCGTTCACATGCACAACCAAACGGCTGTGGTGAAATATTATATACTTTTCGTACACCAACAGAAATAACCGCATGATTCTTCAGTGTAATGTTATACATGTGGTCAGGGCTATTAATTGTTTACAGGGAATTTTTAGTACCTTTGAACTATACAGAACCTTAATGACTGATAATGACGTGGTTGTTACATCCTTTGCTTATAGGAAATGGGTATAGCTCGTATATCCACAACTCGGTATTACCCACATCCGTTATTTGCTGAGTGCGGCAATCGGAACTTTACTTCGGTGCTCATTGTATTTCACAGAAATCATTGTACTAAATAGTAAAAGTCGCGTTTCAAAGCTGTGTTATGCATTGAACACGGCTACTCATGAAGCACACAAAAATACTCCAGTGTAATTACTTTTTTAGTTTAAACCTATCTCGCCCCTCTCCGACAAGTGGCCCTTAAATGATTTATTATCAGAAAAGGTTTATGCCGTGGTGAAAAACACTGATGCTGCGGGTAAAGGGCCCGATAAGGTTTCGGTCAAACTTTGTTACTTTTTAGAGCTCCTTTGAGGATACATTTATCACTCCAGCCACCTTGTTATTAAGAGCCCAAAGAGCAAGCGAATCTCTAGATAACGTGTCTCTCACACCCGACATTATTTAGGGCAGGTTGCGTCTGGATGTGTATTTTTGTTTGTAAGATCAGTCTTGTGGGCCGAAGGTTGCGTAATAATATTCTTCCAGTGTAATTTAGTATCACTAGGAGTGGCTGATGACCATGCTTACTCAGTTTTGGTACTTGAAATGTCATTTTTCAATACATTAATTGCACATTTTGTTCAAACAGTGCGGGGCTTCATTTTATATCCAGCTGTCTACAATATGGAGTCAGTCCTTCATTATTAAATGGCTTATTCTGTCATCATATCTTTGTGTATCTGATCAACAGGACGGACTTGAAGCGGCACCTGGCTAGTCATGGACTTGTTGACTGCTCGTAATACGATTCTGCTGTGTGAAGTATGGAAGCGTGGTATGTCTGACGCTGTTTAACTCTATAGAACAGTCTGTTAGTTGCGATTCCTTTAGGATACCAACTGAAGCAGTGCCTTGAGCTCTCTCTCTCTCTCTCTCTCTCTCTCTCTCTGTGTGTGTGTGTGTGTGTGTGTGTGTGTGTGTGTGTACACTTTACATACAGTGCTTCCCTGGCAACAGTGCAAGTTGTCGGTAAGTGTGACCATTACATGGGCTGTATCGCGTTTACAGGAAAGAGCAGACTGCAGCACTGTGTGGTAGACATAAGCAGTTACTCTGTGTAAGGTTCTCCATATCATTATCTGATTTGCGTGTAATTGAATACACCTGTTTTTGAAAAGACAAGCGAAGATTACTTCAGTGAAATAAATTGTATTTCTGATTAGTGATGCTTGCGCATCAGAGTAATAAAATTATTTTAGGGTAACAGCTATTTCATGACATCCTGCAGTTTGGCAGGGCCTGTGGACTAGTTTAAGTATATGTACTTTCATGTGTCTTTTATGTCCTGGTATATTATGATTTTGTTTACCCCTTTCGTAGGATCTGCATTGAGGTTATTGTAAATCTCGTCTGTCCTTTCCCAATTTTTTGTAATCCTCGTCTTTGCCCAGTGCAAATTAACTGTCAACTGTCTCATGTACTTACTATGCCTTTCATCTTTTAGGAATTGTTCTATGATATTGGATGTCAAATAGTGTTGTAATCACTTTTGTATTCTGCCTTGACTGAGCAACTTCTGGTTTGGAAGCAAATATTTTCCTTTATGTGCCACCCTGCTGGGTGATTTAACATTTCTTATGAATGTTCTGATTTTGTTGTAAACTGAAAATTCATGCTTATTATTTAACAAAATTATACAGTTTCTGTTCACTCAAAGCTCTACCTAGCTCTACCACCTCCCTGTGCCACTATGATATGCTTATGTCTTATTCATAGATTCTAAGTGAAATGATTCTCCTGAATGTCATAAAATTTTACAACCAAACATATTATCGTTTAGTGTTAATAACGATCACTTTACAAAACATATAAGTACGCAATATAGAGGGGACTATTTTCTGTTTGGAGGGTTTACCAAAAGTGACTGCTTTCGACAATGGCCCACAATTTGTTTCTGCAGAACTTTGCCTATTTGGTTCCCTCAGCGGAATGAAGCATTTGACTACAGCGCCTTTTTCACCACAAAGCAATGGTGAAACCGAACGTTTCATAAGAAAGTTTAAGACGCAGATGACGAAGCTGGCCGAGAACATTTCAGAGAGAACGCGTTTGTCTTGTTCCTCAGTTCCTATTGCTCTCTGCTTTCTAATCGCAAGTCTCCACCAGAGCTTCTACATGGTCGTCCTCATTATACTATTTTGACATTATTGCATCCCCGAACTGAATCAACTCGTCGACAGTTTCACACGAAATTCATGGTGTCTGACAAAGTACGCTTCCGCATATACAATCACCGACATGCCCGACAGCCGGGCACTGTAGCCGCCGTTTATAGTCGCGCACACTACGTCACATCGACTTCTGGTCACATCTGTCGTCGGGACCAGAACAAATTGAGGCCCCACTCTTGTGATGATTATGGTGATTCTGAAGCGGGATTTCCTTCCACAGATTCCGGCCGATCGCCATCCCGAGCCTCAGCAGGTCTTTCAGCCGGTCTCTGGGGCGCAGGGCCTCTCTCCGGTTTGTAACAGCTCCTCCGGCGTGCCCCATGTCCAGGGTGCAGCCGCCTCTCTACGCCTTTCAGCAGCCTTCGTCAGCGGCGCCATCTTCCCCGTTGCTGCCCATGGACATGGATCCGCCGCCGCCAGACGACCAGGAGTCCAGGGACTAGGCCGCGCTGACATCGTCTCTGTGGCCCACTATTTTGAAGAACCTCCAGGGACTCAAGACCTTTTGGATGTTTCCTCGAAAGACAGGCGTTCGGGTGCGAGCTGGAGGACAACGTTCGGCCACGTGCCCTCTCCCACGCCCCGTGGCTGTGCTTCTCTGCCCCCCCTCCCCCCCCCCCCCCCCCCCAATGTTCGCGAAATAGTTCTCCGACGACAGTGCGTCGATTAGGACACGGAGGTGTGTGGTGACAGTATTGACAACTCCAGAGAGTACACTCCGTCTTCAGGCCACAAGTGGCTCATTGGGACCATCTGACCGCCGTGTCATCCTCACGTGTGGATGCGGATAGGAGGGGCGTGTGGTCAGCACACCGCTCTCCCTGTCGTTAGGATGGTTTTCTTTGACCGGAGGCGCTACTACTCGGTCGGGTAGCTCCTCAATTGGCATCGCGAGACTGAGTGCACCCCGAAAAATGGCAACAGCGCATGGCGGTCAACCATCCAAGTGCCGACCACGCCCGACAGCGCTGAACTTCAGGGACCTCACGGGAACCGGTGTATCCAATGCGGCAAGGCCGTTGCCACTCCAGAGAGTGCCGTACCACAATCTATTAGCCGTACTAGAAACATCCGTAGCGAAGTAGCTGTATGCGTTGGCAGTACGAACTACACCGAGTTCTCCAGGGACCATATCTACCAACCAATGAGCATCACGTGTGTGAATAGCGATTGGCCGGTGACTCGTTAAACCCCGGAGCACTGAGCTACGGCGGACAGTTCTCTTCAATGCACAAGTATACAAAATGCTGTTTCCGCCCGTCGTTGATAACAGTTATGTATAATATCATTGTAGTCTATTGCCTGGGCTCCATCTGAGCTACTAATTAGCAATATTGATCTGATAAACAGAGTTAGTAACAACATGTACAGACAGAATAGTGCAGCAGATCCCGACAGCTTCAGCATCAGTTAACATCGGGTTACGTAGTATCTGGGGATTTATTTGTCTCCAATGCAGTTAGTGAAGTTTCTCTTTTAGACTATTCATCTTGGAAGTTAGCAGTAGACAGCAATTTTTTTTTAATTTCCTCGCATATTTCTGAGGTCAAAAGAAATGCATAGTTCCTAGTAGTGTTTTTCAAATTATAGAAAAAGGTCCTGTCACCTGATTCACTGTAAAACAGCAAACATGTGATAGCAGCTGGTAGTGCGTTGACTCCTGACTAATCGGAGTTAGTGGCAACTTTGTCAACCGTAGGAGATGGAGATTTTTGCGTTGTTCATAGCTTAGAATCTCACACAATACTCAAATTCAAGCTTGAATGTGATAGTATACAGCACCGCCATTCCCAATTAAAAATAAATGCAAATCCTTATCCAATTCGCCTACAGTTTTACAACTAACAAAGTGCAAGGACAAGCTTTAAAATATTGCGGTATCAGCCTCAAAGACTCCTACTTCTCATATGTTCAAATATAAGCAACTTGCTCTGGAGTTCGAAATTCTCAATTAGTACCTATGTACCCTGGATAACAAAATCAAAAACTTTGTTTGTAAAGAAGTATTGTAAATATTTTGAACATATTTTTCAATAAAACTTTTTTCTACCTTTTATGCATTATGTTCACTCTTTTATTCCAGCTACCAATTGTCTCATACCAACTCCATGAACGAAGCCGGTTACCCGAGTTGGTGTATGTATACAGACAGGTTCAGCTAGGAAATATGTCAGTTCAGCAGAAACAGTTTGCCATCTACGTATCATTGACGCTGCTCTTTAACTGAAATTTATTTAGTAGTTAATCTTGTTGTGTTTGCTGGCAAATCACTGAAATCTTCTGTTCTAAAATAATGGATATCTTTCTAAACGAGTGTAACCAAAGTTTTAAATATTTATGAACACAGTTTTTCCAACTAGCACTCATTCCTAGAACTAAAATTTTACTATGAAAAAAGATATAATTCTAATGCCAAATTTCGTTACAGAATAGGAATGTTGGTAAGCAGAACTTTGTATTCGAAGTTCCCTGAATAAGGATCTGGAGAACGTTCGTGAGTCTGTACAACAAGATATTTCTATTTCATCCTCTTGAACTCAAGTTACCATGGGTTGGCTTGATGAGTTACATCTAAATATGAACCACCTATTTTTATTTCATTTATATCCTTGTGCCTGATAAAATACTCATTGCAAACAAGCATTAGTTTCAACGCATTAACAGTTGTGTGGTATACTACTCCGCCAATAACTTATTATTAAGTTGTAATCCCTAGAACTATATACCTCTTTCACCTGCTCGTCGTCTTAATTTGGACTTATATTGGGAGGATACCCCCGGTAAGTTCCGAACTCTATACAGTGTTGCACAGTCTTATTTGAAGTTTCCACGTATGTCTCAAAGCTTGCAACATTTCATAGTCTTTTCTTTTGCCTGTGATAGACCACTCGACTGGGCGATGACCTTTTTTGCATCTATGAGAAATTTAACCTATTTTACAGTCTTACAGACCTTATTCACTGTTTATTACATGAATTCTGCAACAGCAACAGCATCATCATCTCGCTCTGTCATTTTCAATTATAAATGTGACCAACATCTTCGTATATGTTGCAGAGGGTGTCGAGTAACAAAAAATAACCTTACTCTTTCGTCAAAATTTGTAACTAGCACGTACAGTGATATAATTATTTGACAAATGAACCTTGACGTTTTTCATATAATGTGTCAGTATCAGCATTAACACCACCAGGTGAAATCTATCCTGGATTATGGAACTTCTGTCGAAATAAATCAAAGTTCTCCGCAGGCAGAAAGTAGATAACATACAATTTATCACAAATGTCTTCAGTACTTACGCCTCCAGTTACGTGAATCAAGAGTTTAAGTCGTTCTGCAAAATAAGGCTTTTCTTAGCCCTGTTACGTCACTTCGGCTGCGCAGTTATATCACCATAACAATTTCGTGAGTACTCACGTGGTTTGGATAAGTGATGAAAGATTCTAACGAGTTCTCGTGATATATCACCGCCTTGCCCAGTTTTCAACACCACTCACTTTTCAATTTGTAGTTTCTCTACCAGAATTCAGTATGAATTTCGAAGTAAAATAGTAGGCAACTCCATCTGTTACAGTTTGTGTTTGCTGGAAAATACCTGAAAATTTGTATTCTAAGAAAATGGATATCTTTTTCTATACTAGTCAAAGCAAATTTTTAAATATTTATGAACATAACTTTTCCAACTAGGACTCATTCCATGAACTAAAATGTTAATATGAAAAAAGATGTAACACTAACGACAAATTTTGTTAGAGAATAGGTATTTTTGCAGGCAGTGCTTAGAACTCCAGATCCTTGGATAAGCTCCTGGAGGACGTCCTTGAGTTTACAGACGAAGAAGTATCTATTTCACCCTTTTGGGCTCAAAAAACCTTTGTTTTGACTGATGAGTTACACCCAGAGGTTGACCGTCTTTTCTTATTTTATTTTATTTTTTAATCGTCTATGCCCGACAAGATACGCATGGCAAATAAACATTAGTTTCGATGCATTAGCAGCCCTGTGGTGTACTCCTCCGACATTACTTTATTATTAAGTTGTAATCCCTAGAACTATATACCTCTCCCACATGCTCATCGTCATAATTTACTGGGAGGTTACCCCCGGTAAGTTTGAATTCTGTTTCGGGATTTCATAGATATATTTGAAATTTCGCCGTACCTTTCAAAGCAGGCAACAATGAACAATCCTTTCTTTTGTTTGTGTTAGAACCCTCGATTGGGCAATGATCTTTTTATGCATATATGACGAATTTAACCGACTTTACAGTCTATGATAAGTGACTATACTGTCAAAATAATAGAAATCATTTCCATTGTTTTAAGAACTAAATGGTTCTGATCTTTGAGTACGTTGGTATTACCTCACTTAGTGTTTATTACGTGAATTCTGCAACAGCAACAGTACCGTCAGCTCGATCTCTCGTTTTCAATTATAAACGTGACCAACATCGTTGTATTTTTTGTCAGGAGTGTCGAGTAACATAGAATAAACGAACACTTCTGTCAAAATTTGCAACTAGCGCGCACAGTGACACCATTACTTAACAGACAAACCTTGAATTTCTTTTTATGTAAAGTCGCAGTATGAGCAGTAACACCACCAGGCGCTGTCTTTATATTGATTTATGGAACTTCTTTCGAAATAAAGTTCTCCGCAGGCTGAACGTAGTAGATACTACGCAGTTTATTACAAATTTGTTTACCAGTTTTGCCTCCACTAATTTTCTTACTGATGAGAGTGTTGGTGAAATGTTTTGGAAAAAACAGAAGAAAGACTGGTGGTCTAAAAGGACAATCTTATAGTTATGCCGTAACGAAGCACACGCAACAGTGATAAGAGATGTTCAAGAAGAGGTATGTGACAGAGCAGCCTTTCATGCTAGTAATTCGTCAGTAAAATAGGAAAGAGAAGAACAGATAATGGTTTCATATAGATTCGGCTATGCCCTATATAGTGGCAAGCTTCACAAGCATGTAATAGTCTTTTTGTTCGAATAACTGTAACACTCCGGCCTAAGTGGCCGAGCGGTTCTAGGCGCTACAGTGTGGAACCACGCGACCGCTGCGGTCGCAGGTTCGAATCCTGCGTCGGACATGGATGTGTGTGATGTCCTTAGGTTCTAAGTTCTAGGGGACTCATGACCTCAGAAGTTAAATCCCATAGTAGTCAGAGCCATTTGAACCATTTTGAACTGTAACACGACATTACTGTTACTTGCACCATTTTCGCTGTAATAGTGGTCTGCCACGCGTTATACGAGTTCCGGGGTCCTTTAAGGGAATCTGAACTTCCTTCCTATCTGCCTTTAACAACTATGGAACTTGAAACTACAAGGAAGACAAAGTTTCAGTCAATTTGTCACTTACTGATTTGGTCATAAAGTCAGTCAGAAACAGACCACTAACAATTATTGGTGAGGCGATGTTCATTTGTCGGTAGAAGATAAATGCAACTGAGCTGTTGCTAAGGAACAGTATTCCACAAGATGGACTGCATATGTCTGTTCCTGTTGTCAGTAGTAACTATGACGGAGTTAACTGTGATAGCGTTGCTGAAGGAGGGAATAATAATAGAGCGCGTCCCAGTCGCCTGTAGCTGGTGCTTCCCACAATGGGTTACCTGCACCATATTCGCTGTCATAGTGGTCTGTCACGCGTTCTACGAGTTCTGGGACCCCTTAAGGGAATCTAAACCTCCTTCCTATCTGCCTTTAACAAAAATGAAAGAAGAGGAGGCAAGTATTAACCATAGTGTATCTCGCTATTCTCGTTATAAGTTACTGTCTGCAGCTCTTGAATTTGGTTCGTAGTGATCTAAGTAATACAATATAGGTGTAATAGTGTGAGTAGAAGAAGACAGTAGAAATTAAATGTGGTACTTCTGTGTACGCTCAACATTATTAGGTATTAATTATAATTGATTAAGTTTTGGTGAAAAATCTAATACGTATATGTATCATATTTAACTCTGAAAATATACTATTTAATTTCTAAGAGAGTACTTGATGAGAGCAGCAGATGCCATTCCCTTAGGACTGACTTCGTCATTCTCCCCCTACTCCCAGATACATATACCCTAATTTTTCTTATCGACTTTAGACTTTGACCTTCCAAAGTTTCTCTGTGCAAACGCACAATGTGTACAAGAAAAGCTTGTCATCACTCATTTAATGGTATGGAATCATTTTCAGGACCGGGACCAGCCACCTGTGTGAGGACGTCGACGGACATTTGTGCTTCCAGCAAGAGTGAGTCTCCACAACACTGCCACCAGCTCGCCAGAATTCAGTTCTGAGTTAGCTGGGGACTGCGCCCCGTTCCACTCTCTAATTTTCTGAGCCCACATGTAAATAGAAACTGACGTCTTGGCCGATTCTGGAAACCTCAGCGCGCCCTCTCTTGTGCGCTGCACCTGTTGAGCCAGCAGAGAAATCCCAGCTGTTTTTCCACTACATATTTTTACAAGTGACTTAACATGCTATAATTGTGACATACTCTGGCACACGTCAGCAGATAAATTTCAGTGGAAGCAAAACAGTAAAGTGATTAGACTGATTATTTCTCAATTCTTTCCGGAGCCATAGCCACTGAGAATGACTGACTAATGCATGCACGAACAATGCATGAGTGTAAGGAATGAGTTTACTGTGTGGAAACATTGCGCCTTTTATGAAGTCACTGCTGCAAGACGCTCTCAAGATTTCGTCAGCACCTTGATGGAACGTTAAGAAAATGAACTACAGGAAATTGACGTAATGACTTCGTCACCGATGTAGTGCGACTTCCGTGCAGGTATCGGAAAATGGGTATCGTTGTCACGGACGTTAGCTCTAACTGTGAATTAATGTTGTGGAACCAATGTTGGTAATGCCTGTCAAGAACGCCTGTTGAAATTATTGTCTTGCAGGATGATGAGCCGTCTCTGTGTTAATAAAGTTTAAGAAGAGTAAATAAAGCCTTCTCGGTCTTTATCAGTGTTCTTTCAATGTCACCGTATGGGACAGCATCTGGGGTTATGTATCTGTGGCAGAATGTGGAGTAAGTGTGGCTTTCACCAGTAAATCTGGAAATTTGTGAAAACTTTGTAAATTTGTAAGTAACTCAGATATGTTACTTATAATCGATCGTGAGTGCAAAAATGTTTATTCACATAACTGGTTTCGGTTTCTCTAGAATCATCTCCTGATCTGCAGTTTCGGTTACAGGAGTAACCCGTCCACACACAGCAACCTTCACATGTCTGTTTTTGCGTAACTCAGATATGATAATATGCACATTTTGAATCTTGGAAAAAGTCGTACGACAAATAGCGTAGTTTCATAAGTTGAATATTGTTTATTATAAAGATACCGGGACACAGTCAGATAACGTCATGGGGATGACATTACTCATATTTCAAGGGTTCTCTGGTCATGCCCCTCACTATTCAGTAGCACGAGAAACCATTTAATATGCCCTTACGTTTGAACACAAATTCATCTCAACCAAAAATTGAGGAGATAACTTTTAAGTCACCTTGAAACAGATAATAGATCTGCGACAGCATTAATATTGCAGTTACGCTTTTTCAGTGTTTATCAGCATGTACCGCAGCGTTCTATTGTAAATCGTCTTCTGAGTAGTGTTACAAACAAGAATGACTGCGACATGAGAACACCAAAATTATCGACAGATCATAATAAAGACCACATAAAAATCTTCAGTTTTTTAGACAAGTGGATTTTATTGTGACAAATAGCTGATAACAACTGATTTGAGGAACTTTTATGTTGAGTGTTTTGATGCTAGGAATGTTGAAGTTCCTCTGTTGATAATAGTTCTGTGTAATATCAGCCGTACACTATTGCCTTGGACTCCATCTGAACTATTAATCATCAAAATTAAACTGGTACAGCCAACGACAAAATGAACAGACAGAGTAGTGCGTCAAATTCCGAATGCTTCAGCATTAGTTAACATGCATTATCCGGGGATTAATGTATCTGCAATGCAATTAGTGCAGTGTCTCTTTTACACACTTCTTCTTGGAAGTTAGTAGTAGATAGAGCTTTTTTAATTTCCTCGCATATGTCGTAGTTTACAGGAATTGCTTGGTACGTAGTATATTGTAGTGTATTTGAAAGGCATAGCAAGTGATACTGTCACCTAATCCAATGATAAACAGCGAGTGTGTAACAGCGACTGGTAGTACATTGGCACCTGAGTAATCGGAGTTAGTGGTAACTTTTTCAGCACTAGGTGATGGAGGATTTCGCATTGTTCATAACTTAGAATCTCACCTAATTCTCAATTTCAAGCTTGAATGTGATATTGCATTATGTCTGTAAGATCAAGCTTCATAAGCTAATAGACTAGAGAAATGGCCATTGCATAACTGAGCTGTTTGTGAACAGCTGGCATCCGAATTGCCAAGTGTCTGCCGATTTCGTATGAGCACTGTGAATGTGTACCATTGATGGTGTGACAGGGTGGTGTCCTGTAGAAAACGATGTGGAGAGGTTGCCAGGACCCTATGTGGTCTGCAGAGGGGGCCAGTGTGATTTCAGGTGTTCACCTGATGGTACACAGCAGGCTGTACTCTGATCCGAAGCAGATTTCGCGAGGAAAACGGCTGAAGGCTAGCCTAACAACACTAATGAATAACTTTAGACATTTAATCCCCCAGTTGCACCACAGTTTCATCGGGTGAATCAGACTGCTCTGTTGACCAATCAGCAATAACGATTTCATAAAGACGAGCACCGAACCAATCTTTGTAACTAAGTACCATGTTACACGAACACGCACTCAGTATGCAATAACCAGTATTCAGCGAGCTAAAATTTGGAAGTCACTGAACAAGACTTTGGAAACTAGTACTTAGGACACTTTAAAAGTATCACCAGGGCTCTGAAGTGCTGATGTGATGGAAGAGTTGGAGCAATGAGATCATGGTTGTTAAACGGCTGGCGCTCCCATATTGCCTTAGAGGGCAAAACGGCTACTGTAGGAAAAAGAACAGCAGACCTGGCTGGCACAGACATTGCCGAATTTATGGACATTTACTCAGTCATCACCATCCACTAGCCGATAAGAGTTGCATACCAGTCGACACACCGAGATAACCAGCTAGCTACTGTCACAAGATTCTTCGACTCCTTGGTCGATGTACGCTGTTGCTGTCCGTCTCCCAGTGTGGGCACATGCCGTCGTCATCAGCCATGCTGGTGGCCTCTGCTTTTACCCCTACTTGTCGGTGTGCTTCCCACAGTGCTGTGTAAGGAGGCTAGCAGCTGTGGCTGCTTTCTGCTGTCCACCACATACTGTGATCGACTTACGTCATCACTTCTGCAGCAGTGCTGAGAACAACACATCTTCAACACCCACCACCACCCATTATTACATAGCATCTGCTGTCCTCGTGGAAACTTGTTCAAGACGCTTTCACACGACACTTTCCATGGGCCCCTGACTGCCTATCCACCAGTGCAACTGTTTGAAATAAAAGACTTCCTCAACTCGATGTGTTTCGATGAAACATCACCATACCACTCCTACCACCATCACCATTGCAGCCACGCCCTGGTGATGATCTGTCATCCCTCCCAGTATATCGACAGCCCATTTCACTCGCCACTGTATGTATGACCAACCCATTCCTCAGACTATGGGGCAGGACATTGATTCTCCAGCTCAAACAGGAGTCTCTCCTCTGTCGCTATCACAGTAACCATAAATGCCAAAACTGGGCACTAATCCTGCATGAAGTTACAAAGTTAGTAGCGTCATGGACCGTTTTAGCTTCACTAGAGGGAAAGAATTAAATTTGCTCTCGTTGTGCATCCCAGCACCAAACATTCCTGCAGGAAGAACAGACCATTCTGGGAGGGCCTCCGATCACATATTTCAGTTAGCTACGTATCGAGGTTTGAGTGAACACTGACGACTTCTATCGCCTGGGTTCTTTCCTTGAGAGACAGACATTGTGAAAGCAGCTATCCACTCTCGTCTGGTTTCTATACAGCTGTCGATTTACATTTTACAGCATTCTTCCGGAGGCTGTTAGGTTCACTATGGCCCGGCACCGACTGATCTAAACCAAAGACTTCGTCCGTACTGTGAGGAGGTAGAAGAACCATTACGATTCAGCCTCCCATCGACTACGAGGCTAATAGAGACGTTCAAGTGGCTCGAATTGGGGAACAATGAGCAACAACATCGCATCTACAATTTTAAAGAAACCAACTCGGCAATTATCTTAAGCAACTTACAGGAAACTCACAAGAAACTTGAATCTAGATGTTAGAATTGCTACTCTTCCGAATACGAGTGCAGCATTTTAGCACTTCACCGCCTCACTCGGTGAGGAGGTAAACTTATAAAGTCACCCTGGATAGTGCCCTGGGAAAGGTCACTCGGGTGGCAGAGTGCGCGTGGACTATACCTTGGGTTCTTTTATCTTAAACGATACTCTCAAGCCTCCAGTGGGCAAATGAACAGCATGAAGTAATGGTATGTAGTATGTTCACGAAGGAACGTAGATCGATTAGAGTTCGATGTCTCATCGACGAAGCGGTAATTAGAGAAGGAGCTCTAGCTCATAACGGAAGTATTCGAGTATGTCCAACGCGATAGGGAATTTGCTCATCTTCCGCACAGCTGTACAAAGTACTCAGATGCCGGCAGGGTAGCTCAGCGTGTTCGATCAGAGGGTTAGCTCCCTCTGTAATAAAAAAACTGAATTAATCGATCAACAACAAACTTAAACGGATGTCCTACGACGTCCGCCCCGAGCAGATGCAACGAACAAAATCGAACAAAACGAGATTTAAAAAAAAAGATGTAACAAACGTTTCTCTAGTATTTTCAATTTCTCTAGAATTTTCGAGGTTTAGCGTCCCATCGACGAGGCTAATAGACACGGAGCAAGGGTTCGAATGAGGGATCGCTGGGCAAGAAAATCCCATCTATCATTTTAAAGAAACCAACTAGGCAACATCTTAAGCAATTTACAGTAATTAAGGGAAACTTGAACATAGATATTAGGACCGCTCCCCTCCAAAATACGAGTACAGTGTCTCAGCCCTGCACCACCTCACTCTGTGAGGAGATAAACTTGTAAGTTCACACTGGATACTGCCCTGGGAACGGTCAATCGGATGGCAGAGTGCATGTGTACACACCTAGGGTTCTTCTGCGTTAAGCGATAGTCTCTAGCCTCCACTGGGCAAATAAGTTGTCTTCCGCTTTCTGCGTTTAAGTTCTGAAGTGACAGTATGTGGTATGTTCACGATGGTCCGTAGAACGATTAGATTTTGAAGCGCTCATTACACAAGTACCTCTGACTCATAACGGAAGAATATGTCCAAAGCGTTAGGGGGTTAGTTCATCTTCTACACAGCTGTACAAAGTATTTACGTGTAACAAACGTTGCTGTAGTAAGCATTTTCAGAGTCTTAAGAGCCTTTTAAAAATCATATGAAAACGTCAACCGTTGTTTGCGAAACTGGCTAAGGCGGGGGTCTAGAAGTCTACTTTTACCATGTTCGAGAACCGTACCCGTGACGGAATGCTGGAAAAGTAAAACTCGTAATAATTTATGCGAAAACTCTTAGAGCTATTTAAAGCAAGCAAACATCACTAAGAATTTAGATCTTTATTCTTCATTTCTATATACTTATTTCACAACATAGTCACTCTAGGACGAACACATTTCTCCCAATGGGAGGCAGTTTACATCTGGGTCTACTTCAATAGTCCGCAAGGTAGCTGGAGTTTTGTGGCAGAGGGAACTTCTGGTACCACTAAATAATCCCCTCTTCCCTCTTCCATTCACAAATGGAGCGTGGGAAGAGTGACTGTCGGCAATTCTCTTTATAAGTTCTAATGTCTCGAAATTTTTATTGGGGTCATTTCGAGAGGTGCATGTGAGAGGAAGTTATATGTTGTCCGACTCTTTGACAGAGAGCAAACTTCTCCTTGTTGCACAACTCCTTTGTTGTATGGTCTACCATTGGAGTTTTCTGAGCACCTCTGCAAAGTTCTCGCGCAGATCTCGCGCAGACTAAACGATCCCGAGACGAAACCTGCCGGTATTTGTTGGGCCTCCACTACCTCTTGTATCAGTACTTCCCGGTCACGGTAAAAACCGATGAACACTACTCAAGAATCAGTGGAACAAGCGATTTGTAGGCCACTTTTTACGTGGATGAGTTACATTTCCTTATAAGTCTTCCCATGAATCTCAGTCTAGCTTACTATTCAATCTCTGTGGTCCTTCCATTTATGGTCGCTGTGGATAGTTACTCCTAGATGTTTTACGGTATAAACTGTTTCCAGCATTTTGTCATCAATATTCTAGTTGCAGAGTAGTGGGTTTCTTTTCTAATGTATGAGCAATATGTTATATTTCTTTATATTCAGGATCAACTGCTAGAGACTGCACCATTTATCATTCGTCTGTAGGTCATTTTCGAAATCGATACTGTCTTCTGATGTTGTTACATTCTTATACAAAAACGCATCATCTGTGAACAATCTGAAATAACTTCCGAGGCTTTCTACTATATCATCCGTATACTCATACGCTTCCTTGGGTTACTTCGGAAATTATCTTTATATCTTTCGATTTTGTTTCGTTAAGATGGTTCAAAATGGTTCAAATGGCTCTGAGTACTATGGAACTTAACATCTGTGGTCATCAGTCCCCCCGTTAAGATGGACTAGTTAGGTTTCATCTGCAAGAAAGTCTTCTGTTCAGTAGCAAATCTGATCCGATACTCTATAAGCTCGTATTTTTTTCACTAAACGGCAGTGCGGGACGGTGTCAAACGCCGTACTGAAGTCAGGGTGTACGGCACCAAGCTTAGCGCCATTGTCTGTAACGCTATGGATCTCATGGAGGAACACAGCGAGATAATTTTCGCAAGACGTCTGTTTACGAATTCCATGTTGATGTTCGTAGAGGAGCTTTTTGTTCTCCAAGAACGTCATAATTCCTGAGTATAAAAATGTTCCATAATTGTACAACAAACTGACGTCAGCGATGTAGGCCTATAATTATGCGCATTTCTCCGACTACCCTTGTTGTAAACAGGAATAACATGCGCTTTTTTCCAGTCACTGAATACCCTTCGTTCCTCCAGCGAACTACGATAAACTGCTGCTACAAGGGGATTCGGCTCTTATGCATAATATTTGTAGACTCTTACAGGTATCTCATTTGTCGGTAACGCCCTTCCCATTACTAAGCGATTGAAACTGTTTTTGTATTCCGCAATAGGCTATCTGAGTAGCTGCTATTTCGACATGCGTGCGATGATTGGAATGAGGGACCATTTTCCGGGATGAAATAATTTCGGAAGACTGAATTCAGTATTTCGGCGTTCTCTCTGTTATCTTCCATTTCGGTGCCTATATAGTCATTGCTTGGATGAATAGAGGATTTAGACTTGCTTACTGATTTTAGGTAACACGAAAACCGCTTAGGATTTTCAGTCAAATCGGTCGACAAAATTTTTCTTTCAAAATCATAGAGCGCTTTTGTAATTGACCTCCTTACGCTCATTTCCACTTCGTTCAGCTTCTGTTTGTCTCCTAGGTACTGACTTCTAATAAATCTGTGAAGAAGCTCTCTTTGTTTATGTAGCAGTTTTCTAACACGACTGATAAACAACAGTGGATCTTTCCCATTCCGTAAGATCTTGCTCAGGACATACTGTACATGGGTAAGGCATATTGAACAACACTTGTGAATTTTTTTCCCATATGAGCTTCACATCATCGTCCTCAGCACTGAGTATTTTATGCTAAATTCTCAGATACTCTGCAGTTTGCATTCTGTTACCCTTGCTAAACAAAAATATTGTCCGGCCTTTCTTAACATTTGTTGTTGTTGTGGGTTGGCAGGAGAGCCAACAACGTGATTATTAGAGGAAGCCGAAAGGCACGCGTTTTAGCTCACGCAGGCAGGCGTGAGGTCTGGAACAGGACAAGGAAATTAGAATTTAGAAAAACCGACGTAGCTGGTGGAATACTTAACTTTAATCCATTAATGATGAGCGTCGCTCTTGACTGTACATTATTCACAATATCAATAGTAACTGAACATGGCGCCTTGCTAGGTCGTAGCAAATGGCGTAGCTGAAGGCTATGCTAACTGTCGTCTCGGCAAATGAAAGCGTATTTTGTCAGTGAACCATCGCTAGCAAAGTCGGTTGTACAACTGGGGCGTGTGCTAGGAGGTCTCTCTAGACGTGCCGTGTGGCGGCGCTCGGTCTGCAATCACTGATAGTGGCGACACGCGGGTCCGACGTATACTAACGGACCGCGGCCGATTTAAAGGCTACCACCTAGCAAGTGTGGTGTCTGGCGGTGACACCATAGTTGTAATAACTGTAGTCATAGTTGCTATCACGGTCTTTCATCACTGGTTCTTTCGTCTATATTAATTGATTGGTATGTTCAGGTTTTGTTTGGTGCTAGGAGTTCTATGACGTTATTTTCACGATTTGGTTCTTTAGCTGCTTGAAGTTTTTTTTTTTGTTTTGTTTTTTTTTTTTTTTTTTTTCGGACAAGACACTCAGAACAGTGTCGCACGAATACCTGTCTCTGGCTCCAAGTTTTATGGATGACTCTCCCAGTTGTACTTGTCAAGTTGAAGACGCTCCTTATTACAACGGCGTGATAATAAACTGATTAATAATATTCTGTAAGTTCTCTCTGAAGCGCACCACCTGTAAGAGCTTCCAATTACCGTTTCTGACTAACCTTTAATGCTTAACTTCATGCAGATTCATATTCGGAATCTGTGATAGCCTCGCTGCTGCAATAAATACGCCGCCACCATTGGCGACTAAGTTACCCTTTTGAAAAAAATATTCGAAACTGGATTTAGAATTTCATTGATACTCACATCCGGTTTCAACCAGCTTCCTGTTTCAAGCACTTTCAGTGCATTATAAATTTCAATGAGCCATGCTAGTTCTGACATCTTGCCTTGGATGTTTTTGCACGAGTGAAGACAGACCGATAAGATGCTGCGTATCTGAAGACACAACGACAACCCGGTCACCTGGAGATTCCACCGGCATCAGGGGTGTTGCAGGTCTCTTCACTGGCGGTTTACTGTCACGATTGACACTGTTCTCTGTCTTGGAATATGTGCAGTCCCACGTCACCAGTTATATAAACATTAGTCCTCACCATTTACGGGTGTACACACTGATTGCCATTCCCGTCAACTGACAGTACTTGAAAATTTATGTACACCTTCTATCCCGTCATTTGACGGGCTATGAATTGTCACGGTTTTGAATATGTTATCATGTGTGTATTGTTACGGGCTCTGCCAGTCTTCGTTATTTTGCGAAGGACTTTTAGTTTCTAAAACAGCCAAAAAAACAGCTGGCTTTCTAAGAAATAACAAGGTTTACGTGGCAGGCAGTGAAAGTGTTAAGTTGCTCATTATCTTGATTTCCTATGTGGTATGTGGAAATTATTGCTTTAAGTGATGATGGTTGTTCTAGTGTTGTCGTAGTTTCACCTGATCCGGGAAAAGAATGCATTCCTCACATACTCTGCCACACGGATGGCCGTTTCTTATTCATAGTGCTTAAACGTGATTTCACAAATATCATCTGTGTAGCGTAGGTCGAGGAATCTACAGTTGATGTCACAGAACCGATGATGACTCCGGCTTACCTATTGAACTTGCTGCAGTTCAGGTGGTCCCAATCAACTAAAGTTGCTAGCTTTAATGCGGCAATATTGGCAGAAAAGTAATTTTTCACTCATCAATTTTCCGTCTTTGATTTAGGTTTATCGTCACAGTGTACAACTAGAAAGGTGGCAGTGGCACAGTAACTGATCTGCCTTGCGGCTAAATATTCTCACAGTTTTTTGAAAACGCTTTAGGTCACTTCTTTTGATTAAACACTTTTTACAATTATTTTCACTTCATTCAGAAGGTAAAAACACAGACACAGGTTGCTAAAGCGAAGTTCCTGAATAACACGAATAGATTAAATTTAGTAGACACATGTATCTGAGTTAAGGTAAGTGCAGACTATACATGTTTTGTAAGAATTAGGAGAACATAGAAAAAAAGAAAGAATGGATGACTAATGAATAATTGAACAGATGATTTTATACCATTCACGATTAAGGAGATATCAAAACTGACAGCTGACTGAAACCTGAGGTGAAGAGCAAAAAAACTTTCAAACATTACCGGTGATTAAAAGTCACAAAGAAGCAGCGCCATATGCAACCAAATCATAAATGAATGCAAAATATACTTATTTACTTGCACTCTGGTCAGCAGGTGCACACGAAGTTAACTCTAAAGTGGCAGAGGAAGTGAGCTACGCTAGACAGCATCTGAAAATGTTCCGCGCACGTCTACTGCATAAATGGATTGCAGACGCTGAGCAAGAGTCTCGGCGCATGCTGGGTAACTGAATAAACTTCAACAGCGTAGCGCTGGTTCACACGTCCAGACCTACACACCTGACGCTGCATACCTGCTTCACAAGAGCGGTTCGTTAGGCCCTCTCCCACGGCCGGGCCGCAAGTGAGCTTCTGATGAATCAACACTACGTAACCACGTCCAGCACCAGCATGTGTTGTGACTCCCCTAGACAGCTGGCGACGTTAATTTTACACTTCCACAGTGCTCTAGACACTTTGTTAACTCATACAGTATGTCCCAAATTTACGTTTACAGTTTTACGAGCAGAGGCCACAGAGAACGTAGAAAAATACACATATACACAAACGTCAGTCTAGAGGAACTTTGAAACTGAAACTAGAAGTGGCAAAACTCTCAGGATACTCACTAAAGTTTCTTCTGAAGTACGCAGCCATGTAATTAAAACGTGTATGACTTTCTCTATAGTCGAAAATTTCGTCGCAATATAATTCAGACTCTGTGCTGATATTAAAATTTTTTTCTCTCAATTATATTTCCGTCTCAATTGCACATTATGGTATGACTAGTTTCGATCACACTCGATCATCTTCAGATCTATGTTGTAGCATAAGCAGACCACGGAATCTACACAGGAACTACATTCTGGAATGAATATTTCGTCCACAAATGACAGCATCGTCAGAGCTGCGGCTGTTGATAAATGTAAATAATAGAGTTTACTGCGTTAGTCACTTCTACATTTTCTCAATGCTCATTTCGACGGTATGCACCATCATCATCAAATGGAAACACTCATTGTTTCATTCCCGGTTTTACTATAGAACACAGACGCCATTTCTCAGCACCAGACCAAGTGCAAAGCAGGTTATGTTTTCGTCCCTAACTGCTAATGAAGTGGTCCCTTAGAAAAGACTGTTTAAGTTAATAAACATTAATTTGTAAGAGCAAAGTGCACGCAAAGGGTAATAGAATAGAAAAGATTCTGAATACCGCTAGTTGTTCCATGTTCATTGCACAGTGCATTATGTTTTCATTGATACTTCACACTTAGAAGTTGCGCATGTTAGAGGTATGCTATGTTTACTGTAAGTACAAAGATAACTGAAAGGTGGATCTGTTGGATCCTAGATCCTCAAGAATACCTACTTCCAGTTTACTGAAAAGAAAAACACTACAAGCACGAATTCAGATTTCAATTAAAAGTATACAAAAAATGAGTCTGTAGGACTCATTTCAAAAGGAATGAAGTCTACAGAAAGCCAACACGATTCTGCAGGATAGCTTTGTGTTTGAAAGTAACTACACAATAAGAAGTAACAAGGGATCAGAAAGTCATGCAGAAACCTAAAGAAGACCAACTGATCTCCCTAGATGTAATTAATCTGTAGACTAACATCCCTACACATGACCCAACAGCTGTTGTTAAACAGAACCTAATAAAGTACTGAGAGTTTTCACTTGTAGGAACACAGAATTCATTGACCATGTAAGATGTGAGTGTGTGTTTGTATCTGTCGTGGAATCTGAACAACTATAACGAGCAATTAGTTAAAGCCCTGAATTATTCACCTATGGGTTAAAATGTGAGCCTTCATGGCACAGAAAGCAAACTGGTAACGCCCGTTAACAACGAACATTTAAGAGAACAGCCACGGACTCACACACTTACATAATCTAAACACAACAGGACTTATTTTGCATAGTTACTCTTCAAATCATGTAGTATTCTCATTGGCTGAAAAACAAAACGACTTCTAAAGATGAGAAATGCCTCCGTGGACAAACAAATAGAACGCTCAAAGGCTTTGTTTTGATCAACAGAAGTTAATTATAATACGCATAAAGCAGTGCAAAAATATGTTCTAGTTTAATAAAAGCGAAAATATACTGAGAAAAAAATTGAAATAGCAAATGAACAGGCAAATTTAAACTTCTTGGCACTGGTATTGAAAATTATTACTTCTCTTTCAATAGAAAAACCTACAAACAAAAACATGGGCTAGTTATGGTGCCAGCATATTAGGACTTTTTGAAGTATTCCTCACCCACCCAAAGCACTAACTTTTCACAAAGAAGCAAATATGAACTCATATAGTTCACTTTTACAGAAGATATGTAGATTACAGGTTTATATTCTCTGAAGAGGAAAAATGCTGGTATTCAAGACATCCTCCATAGCTTCAACAAAATGCATACGAACAAAATTGAACTATGAACAGGAAATAAAAATACTCTCAACTTCCTTCTTTAATAGAGAGCTATAAAAAATTCCATTGGGTGATGAGAACGTCCAGACCGAAAAAGAATCATAAAACAAACAGTGGAGGTTAACGGGCATAATCCCACACTTACTGTAAATTTCTTTCTTCTTCTTCTTGTTGCTGGGGTCTTGCTGCTGTCGTCGCATTCCACAACTCTGTCGCCAAATGTCTCGATTTCACCATTCTTCCTGATCTTCTTCTACTCCTCTCTCTCCATCGCTTCTCTGATACCCCTTACCCACATTTTGCATCGTCTTCCTCTTCCTTTCCTTCCATGAGGTTACCATGAAAGTACTCTCTTGGACCAGCTCTCTTCTTCATTCCTTTGATATTCCCTAGACATAGTAGCTTTCTTCTGGTCAAGCACAGAAATTTTACATACTCTTATGAAGTGATACATTTCTAAAACTGTAACTCTCTTTTCATTTATTTTTCTGAGTTCCCATCGTCCACTCCCATAACTTGTTGCTGGTTACACGATCGATTTGTGTAAACGCATTTTAACTTTTAAACTCATTTTTGAGGACCAAAGTACAGGATTTCATTTTGGATAGCGGCTCTCCCCCGCCTGATGCGTTACTCGATATCTCTGTCAAATCTTCCATTACGTGGTAGGATACTGCTTAGGTAGTTGAACTCTACACACACTAATCTGTTCTCTGCCAAAGCCCAAGTTACTTCCCTCTTCTCATCATCATAGAAAAACCGCTTTCCAAAAAAAAAATTTTCAAAACCCCTCTTTTATAATCTTCCAACAACTTCCTAGGCATGTAGGATACGTTCTCTTTGTCGTTTGCTGCAATGATGTGCTCATCAGCATAGAAAAGTGTGTACACACTCTGGTTCCCTACTTCAGTCAGCATGCCCGTGTACTTTCTACACCACATATCGAATGCATTCTGCACATACATCTTAAAGAGTGTGGGAGACAGTCAATATTCTTGTTGCAGCCCTTTATTCTGAAGGCCTCTCAGCAAATTTCTTTCCCCACTTCAGTGAAACATTTTGCCGACTTTCAGAGGTTTATGACGTTTCTTACACAAATTTTTAGCAATTCTACCTCTAACAATAGTTTTAGTGGCACTGCGTAATGTGCTTTCTCAAGATCTGTGAAGACCAAACAGCTGTTTAGATTCCTTTTCAATCTCTTCTCCATTATATGTTTTATCATTAAGATGTTGTCTACACTTGACCCGCCTCTGGTTTGCAGGGTGGAGGCAAGAAGTAAAACAAACAGGAAATCTACCGATTATCTGTCTAGTAGAGTGGGGGCAGTATTTTAAAGGCCTGCTCACAGAAGGAAGGATAGAGTTTTAGGAAATAGAGTAAGAGGCACAAGAGAATCAGTATAGTGAAGGGATGGAAAATAGCTACGAAAGAGTTAAATGAAAATTTGGAAATAACCAGAGCCCACAAATGAAGGGCTTATTTCAATAGTGGTACAAGTCCATTTTTGTTCTTTCTGCGATACAGAGACCTAAAGTTAAATGAGCGCTGAAAAATCTGCAGTTGAGATACCAGAAATACTCAAGTATATACACTTGAATATTTACCTTTAGGACTCTGTATCTCAGAATGAACAAAAATGGACTTGTACCACTATTCAAATAAGGCCTTCAAATGTACCAGTAGCATCAGTGAGATGTGGTCCAAATATTTTGTATGAATATCTAAACAAGTTATTTAATAAATTACGTGACATGAGGAGGGACGTGCAGCAGAATGGAACAATTTAGCTAAAAAAGTAAAATAGAAAATGAACACTTAATCTTCAAGCACCAACAAAGGACACATATTACATGCATCCCCTTCCTGAGTAGCATCTCCCAAAAAATGGACAATATATTCAAACGTCATGAAATAAGAATTGCAATCCAGAAAACAATGAAATATGCCACAGACTACCTCATAACCTAAAAAGCAGCTAATATAAATTTTAATCCTCTGGCTCGTGTAAAATCAAGTGTAGCAAATACCCTCCTCATTATGTAGCTCAAATAGCCTGACACTAAGAACACTTCAGTGTTTTCCAGTACAGCACACCGCACAAATATACAATAGGGTCCCAAAAGAAACTTACAGGACGTCGACACACCACACAAATTTACAATAGACTCCCAAAAAAATATACAGGATGTGCATGTGACAGTATATAAGACAAAAGTTAAGATACGGCACATAATGAATGAAGGACACCACATGTCATAGAATGCACAACTAGAAATTTCTATCCACGGAAAGAAACCTGGGGAAAAATCTGCCCAGTAACAATAACGAAACAGGCTCAACCAATTTTATCAAGAGCTTTCACACAGCAGTTGCTACCTTTTCAAAGTTTACATTAAATTTTAATGAATATTAATTTATTTCATATCTTCTGTTCACATGCCAATGAGTTCCAGTTACAGTATATATGTATGATCTGTTTAAATATGTTTTAATCCACCTGAAATATATGTGTGTAGTCTGTTTTGAGCCAAGTTTGTAGTACAAGAAAGAAGTTAAGAAATAGAAAATTTAATACATAAGTAACAAATTTTGTTAATACAATCAGTGTAAACAATCAAATTCCAGCACCTTCAACTTTAGACTTTTAGTTATTTTTGGTATTTCTTTTCTTAATCCGTAATTCACTTATAAATAGCAGTACATTTAAATTCAGTAAATGCTCGCAAAAAATTCCTCATACCATGGTTGATACTATCTCCTGCATATTGAAAAAAATTAATATTATGATGAAGACTACTCAAAATTTAATAATATAAAACAAATTTTACATACAAAAGTAATTAATATATTTATCGAATTGTGATGTACATTAACTTCCTGAATTCCAGCAGTTCGACCTTTCAATTATCTTTGTTGTAAACATAAAGCACATGTGACCCATATACCTTTGTATGAAGTAAAGTGTGAGAATAACATAAAGTGAAGAGCACATCCAACAAGTAGCATTATGAAGCATCTTTACTGTTCTGTTCTGCTTTCCTTGTGAGCATGCTTTGCCCTTACAAATTTTATCAATAGCAAAAGACGAAGAAATCTGCTTTGTACTTGGTCTGCTGCAGTGAAGTGGTGTCTGTGCTCCACACTAACACCAGGAATGTAACTTAGTTCTTCACCTGAAAAGGCTGGTGTGAAAAACCTACATGTGCAGTGGGACAATAAACAAATGACTGAAAAAGTAGATTCTTCTATGTGCACGTCAGAATATATTATTCTGTCTATTTCATTAATTTCGTCCAAAAAAAAAAAAAAAAAGAAAAAACGTTCAAATGTGTGTGAAATGTTATGGGACTAAATTGCTAAGGTCACCAGTCCCTAAGCTTACACAGTACTTAACCTACATCATCCTAAGGAGGAACGCACACACTCATGCCCGAGGGGGGACTCGAACCTCCGCCGGGACCAGCCGCATAGTCCATGACTGCAGCGCCTTAGACCACTTTTCAATTTTAACCAACATTTTTTATTCCGCAATAACAGTAACAAAAATGGCTTCAATGAAATGACATAAGTAAGGTGACAGATAATTGCAGTCATAAATTGTTGTTGTTGTTGTGGTCTTCAGTCCTGAGAATGGTTTGATGCAGCTCTCCATGCTACCCTATCCTGTGCAAGCTTCTTCATTTCCCAGTACTTACTGCAACCTACATCCTTCTGAATCTGCTTAGTGTATTCATCTCTTGGTCTCCCTCTACGATTTTTAACCTCCACGCTGCCCTCAAACGCTAAATCTGTGATCCCTTGATGCCTCAGAACATCTCCTACTAACCGGTCCCTTCTTTTTGTCAAGTTGTGCCACAAACTCCTCTTGTCCCCAATGTTACACACATGGCTACACTCCATACAAATACTTTGAGAAACGACTTCCTGACACTTAAATTTATACTCGATGTTAACAAATTTCTCTTCTTCAGAAACGCTTTCCTTGCCATTGCCAGTCTACATTTTATATCTTCTGTACTTCGAACATCATCAGTTATTTTGCTCCCCAAATAGCAAAAATCCTTTACTACTTTAAGTGTCTCATTTCCTAATCTAATTCCCTCAGCATCAGTCTTATATTCCCCTTTCAAAACATGTCCATTCCGTTCAACTGCTCTGCCAGGTCCTTTGCTGTCTCTGATACAACTACAATATCATAGGCGAACTTCAAAGTTTTTACTTCTTCCCCAAGGATTTTAATTCCTACTCCGAATTTTTCTTTTCTTTCCTTTACTGCTTGCTCAATATACAGATTGAATAATATCGGGGATAGGCTACAACCCTGTCTCGCTCCCTTCCCAACCACTGCTTCCCTTTCATGTCCCTCGACTCTTATAACTGCCATCTGATTTCTGTACAAATTGTAAATAGCCTGCCACCCTTAGAATTTGAAAGAGAGTATTCCAGTCAACATTGTCAAAAGCTTTCTCTAAGTCTACAAATGCTAGAAACGTAGGTTTGCCTTTCCTTAATCTTTCTTCTAAGATAAGTCGTAAGGTCAGTATTGCTTCACGTGTTCCAATATTTCTACGGAATCCAAACTGATTTTCCCAGAGGTCGGCTTCTACCAGTTTTTCCATTCGTCTGTAAGGAATTCGTGTTAGTATCTTGCAGCTGTGACTTATTAAACTGATAGTTCGGTAATTTCCACATCTGTCAACACCTGCTTTAATTGGGATTGGATTTATTATATTGTTCTTGAAGTCTGAGGGTATTTCGCCTGTCTCATACATCTTGCTCACCAGATGGTAGAGTTTTGTCAGGACTGGCTCTCCCAAGGCCGCCAGTAGTTCTAATGGAATGTTGTCTACTCCGGGGGCCTTGTGGCCTTGTTTCGACTCAGATCATAAATTACAGCATTCAAAAAATGAGGAATCATATGCAATCTTTAGCAGTAGCACAATTTAGCTCCTTCACTTTCACCTTCAACTGGTGGCAGTTCAGCACGCACATTTTCTTCTTCTGCAGCCTGAGGTTCCTCATCATTACTTCCGAGACCCAAATTAATCATTCAGTAAATCCTTGATGTGTGTTCCTTCCAGGGTAGGTTACGTGGACAGAAGAGCAGTCCCGAACAGCGACATCGCAAAATCCTTCACTGTCTCGTTATTTTTGTCAGTTCCAGCCTTCTAAACGCATCCTTAGGGAGTTCAATATCTTCCTTTACATTAGAAACCAGATGTTTGCCGTCTTATTCTTGTATCTGCTGTACTACTGATTTATTTTTCATGTGTGACTTGCAGGTGAGGTTAGGGTCGGGAACGTGACTCAATCCATTCCCTCTCCACGAGGAATCCAGTTCCTAACCTATACCCATTCTGTTGAAGACAATTCGGAGCATGTTACCATATTTCTTATTGTGATTCTGATATTTAAGTATTTTCTCGAATTCATTTTCCATATACATTTTGTATTCAATATGTTCATCGCTTCCAATACTGTTAAAAACGTAACTTGTATATTTGCCCATTAACCAAATCACTGCGTTATTTTTTGCCTTGGAGTAGTAACTTTCTTCTGGCTTGAAGAAAATGTTAGTCGGTACATTGTTTGCTGAAGTTCTTGTTATTTGAGCAATTTTCTCACTGGTCCACCTCCAGCTGATAATGCGATCTCCACATGTGTAACGATGGGGCACATTATCAACGAGGTTGCATTTGCTGCAGAAGTTAGTGTCACTTAAACCGATGGAAAAGAGACGCGCATTAGTCCTGATGTTGTTATTGACTACTTTGTACCACGCTGTTCTCACGTCAGACGAAAGAACATCATTACTGATGTTTTACCAGACCACATTTCATGCAATTCCAGTATATTTAATTTCTATGTTATTTTTCCTTTCATGTATCCGTCTTTCAGCTAAAATCGCCTTTGCTGTTACTCAGCTAATCCCGCGCACAACTTGCAATTATTCTCATAGCTATAACCACTACTTAAGCCACCTTATTAATTTCTGTAACACAAATGTAATTTTTTCTGTGCGAGTGTGGAAAACTGTAAGTCTATGTGTTATTTACTTTGGATAGAGAGCTACCAAGTCGGTGGTTTTTATGTCTTGCCTGCCCTACAACAGGGGGAGAAGACAAATTACAATCTTGTACCAGTTTTGGGAGATTCGAAAGTATCCTGCAAATATTTTCTCACGTCTCAGTGAGAAAAAGTTTCCTCCAACTCTAAAGATTTGAATTACAACACTATCAACCTCTAACGCCTTCTCTTCCTACATAACATGAGTCCTTCGAACACCTCATTCGCTATTACTTCAATAGTATCATTATTTTCATTATCAACTGTCTGTGTTTCTAATACACGTCTTGAACCTTTCCAACGTTTAAATAAATCGTGGAATGTGTGATTATACAGTTTGTGGGGTATAAAAAATAATTTTTGCATGAGTTAATGGTTCCACATTACTAGGGATAGACGTGTAAGTGTTAGTGGCGATTAAGACCCATAGTCGATTTATCGAGTGTAATTAAGTAATGTAGGTCAGGTGCTATTTGATTATGAAGTAGAGTGAGGTAAATGCTGTCTAGTACAAAGTTTTGTACTACGACTGTCAGGTTACTTAAAGGAACAGTATAAGTAAGTAAACTAAAGAAATTGTTGAATATATGTGCAATGAGCCGACGAATTATTTAAATCCCAGTAAATTCGTGTAATATGGTCAGATAACTGAACTGTCTATTACTTTAACTGTAATCTAACACGGTGTCAGTAGGAGTTGTAGAAATACGTAGTATGAATTGCTGGAGACAGTTACTAATGGTGGAATCTTCTTCCTCAAAAATAATCTAAATGCGCATGTAAAGTTATTACAGTTTCATAAAGGGCACATATTCTTTGCTTTTTAAGTCATTGCCATTGTTAAATAATTACCAGTTTCTATATAATTTTAGTGTACTAAAATACCGATTTTAATCCGATATATCTAACTACTTTTTAAAAAAATTCTCATAATCTTCTTTTATGACGTCCTGGCTGAAGATTATGTTTCTTTTCAGCTTTATATATTTTTGTTTTCGGTATCTCACGACTCCATGACTACATGTAATTCGAAAGGGATTCCAGGTCTACATGTTCTTTTCATATTCTACATTATTCGATGTGATATAATCAGTTTCATTTTTAGTTTCAGTTGTTTTTTTTTGGGGATGTTGAAGTAAGAACAAACGTGTTGACATTTGTGGAAAATTCTAGCAAAGTATGTTCACTGTCGTTTTAAATATTACACTGGAAGGATTCTCAGTAAAGTAATATTCACCAAAGTTTGTCATGCAATTGAAGTAGAATCCCCCATTATCATCTTGAAGCGAGATTGGTGGTTATTTATCGGCTTTAGTAACTTCTTATAAAGATCTGCTACTCCCTACTATAAGTGGAGCACGTTGCTACAGAAAGGCTCTGCAGCAGGAGGACTTCTGTACTTATTGTAGCAAATTTTACCATTCCATCTACAATTCCTTCATTATTTTAAACTTAATGTTCCATTCTTTTTAAAATTTTTATCTGCAATACAGCTGATCTTCAAACTTTCTTTTCTTCTTGAACCACGCGTAGAAAACTACATAACTTGTACATAAGTTACCAAGTTCTTTAATACTTGCGGCTTGTATGATACTCTATAATGAATGGCCCACTAAGAGTGGAATTGAAGAACGCTCCTGTTCGTTCACAGTTCTGTACTGTGACAATGATTTCTCCACAAGGCGTTCAGACGTTCGTTGCTTTTCCATCACATGCAAATGAATTGATATTGAGCTTTGAAATGGTCTGCCTGTTACGTTTCATCACGGGAGTAAAAATGGCGAGCTATAAACAAATCTTTTTTCCCACCATCTGACATCACTTCAAAAAAACATTTTTCACATCTCATTAACAACACAACTTAAGAAACTGAAGCCGATTGTCTACTGGCCTCAATCTGTTCTTTTGAGAATGTAATTCGCAATAAATAATGTACTATTGGTTTTCTGGTGTATTTTAATTTCGGTAACAAGTACCTGTTGTTTTCAGATAGACTGTTTATGATATTACTTTTCGACAAAATAGAAGTTGGTACTGCTAACGGAAACTGAAGCAGTCGCATATGTTCAGCAATTCCAAACTCTTTCATATGAAGTGACAGCAGGCTAACTAATTGTACAAACCTGGAGTAATGAGCGTTCTATTCTTTATGAATTTATAGAGTATTTCTACAGAGCATACATCAACAGGGAGTTGCGAAGAAGCAAAATGTGCACAGCTCTTACACCAATGTTAAAGTTCATTCATGTGTTATATACATGTTTGAATGATGATGTTGAGGACTAATAAGCATTGCTTAACTCATTTTATGTAGAACTGAAGTCTATTTTTTAAAGGTAGTAGTCAGACTAGGAATTCAAAAGTATGCCTATATATACTCACATACGTAGAACTGAAGTCTATTTTTTAAAGGTAGTAGTCAGACTAAGAGTAACTGAAGGAATTCAAAATTATGTCTATATTTACTCACATATGTAGAAAGAAACAAATTAATTCTACATGTTTCAACTTGCAAAATTCTATGAAATTCACAGTAAACTTAACAGTGTTAAATTAAAATGGCTCGCAGGAAACTAGAAAATCTGACAGAAGCGGAGGTAGCAAAACATGAAATACAACCTAAAAAAACGATATTTTAGACGGGAAATTACAACTGCGGAATGGGCCAGAATGAAAAGTACCAACAGTGTGAAGGTAGGAAAAGTTCTCAGCCTGAATTGGTGATAGGAAAAAAGAAAATTAATTGTCCTTTGTTACTGCAGGTCCAGTCAGGCTTCAACGAGAACAACAACTGCTTTTTTCCACGAAGCATAGAGTTGTCTTCGCTTTCTCCAGGGCATGTCGAGTCGGAGCCTTCAGTGAGGTTGGAACAGAGCTCTGCTGCTCCCACTTCCTCTAGCGTGCGGAACCTAAAGTAGGAGACGTCCAACCGTGTCATCTCTCAAGCTTATTACGTCGATCTTACATATAGGTGCGAATCAGGCAATGAGTACAAACGAAGAGTAATCAAAGTTTATCACGGTGATGAAGTAGAACAGAAAGAATCGAACCGCAATCATGAATGTGGAAGCAGTCTGCTGTGGGCTTCTCCACCAAACATCACGGCGCCTAGAGTTGTAAGGTGTCAGGCAAATCCAACACCTTCCATGAAAACCCCGACATGATAAGCAAATCCAGTAGTATGTCACATAGCTCCGAATAAATCGTGACGTTAAATTAACCAAAGTAATACGAGTAACGAGTGAGCAAATGGAATACCACAGACTAACACAAGAAGGCCTAAATGCATGTCATACCTTCCCATCGTGAGACCGACGCAGTTCCAAGGGGAGAAAGGAGAACAGAAGGCGAGAGCAGAACCATGTTAAGCGAGAAAGCCCTACAATAAGGGATGGACACCCACGTCGCCAGCTAACCGCTAGGACCGCACCACCCGCAAGTTTTAGCGTAAGACTTTTTCGCGTCTCTGTTACGTCAGGACCACCCCCCAGCCCATGTTAAAAGCTAGAGCCCTCCAGAAGAACAGTATAGATCTTACTATAACACAAAAAGGGCCACACCACCCGCAAGTTTTAGCGTGAGACTTTTTCGCGTCTCTGTTACGTCAGGACCAACTCCCCACCCCAAGTTAAAAGATAGAGCCCTCCAGGAGAACAGCATAGATCTTTCGATAACGCTAAAAGGACCACACCAGCTGCAAGTTTTAGCGTGAGACTTTTTCGCGTCTGTTACGTTGCAAACTTTAAAAACATTGCCCCACCATAAAAAGTGTAACGTTTCTCATTGGATAGACAGAATTTTTGTAGGCAGAGCTTAAGGTTAACATTGAGACCCTGATTGGTCAGATGAAAACACAGCCAGATAGTTTTTTTAAACCAACTTCGGTAAATTGTAGTAAGGAGAAGTTAGGAGAGAGTTGCTTCCGAGACGGCGAGGTGAGCGGAGTTGTGCTGCCCGCCGCCCCCTGACGAACACCGACAAGGTAATGAACGCACGTGATGCCGCATAACAGCGCATAAAGCTTCACTCAGAACTGCAGAAGTCTCATCTGTTACACCCCCTTTTTGCGTAATACTAGTGTCGATCGTCAATTAAAGCTCATGGTGTTCACATTTGCCACCTGAAGTAAAAATCTGAAACGCGATGATTTTTCTGTTATATATTTATTGAGAAGCCACATCAGCCACTGCAATTTACGATAAGTTAGATAAGTAATTAAAGATAATTGAGGGTCACTGTAGACCATTTTGATAGTTTTCTCTCTTGCGAAACTTAATTTAAACCTAGATTATAGATGTGATATGGCATAGGTCATCCTTCGATCCATTGTAGAACTTGGAAACCCACTCAGGGAATATTCGTTCACATTTTTGTTGAACGCAGTTGGTTTTTACCATCCTGTATTGAAACATTTCCTTTTATCAATAGTGCAATTTGTAAACAATGTTTTGTGAGTAGAATAAAATTTCCAATGGTAAACATAACTGCTTTTTCGACGTTATTTTACCAGCTAACTAGAAATAGGAAAGCCTTGAACCCCTTCCACTAAATTTAGTTAGTATTAAGATTCGTTTACAGGGAGTGCAGTGAAGCTGACGCTGAAATCATTAAGTATTTGGTTATATCATCGCTAGTCTCACTAAATTCTTCTGAACTCTACATGTCATGTGTGGTCTGGCGTCTCCTTAACAGCAACAGGTCCCAGCTTCAAACTAGTCAATTCCCTAAAAAAACACGCTTAGAGCGTTGTTGCACGAAAGTGGTAGGGAGACACGATATAGAACAAACAGACACCACGCAGAATGTTAAAAAATGGCGACCCTACCAGGATGGTAAAATACCACGATTGAAGGTCGACCAAATGCCTAGCTAGGTCAGAAAAATATCCTGTTGAAAAAGTTTCGCAGTAAAAAAAATTTTTTTTAATGTTATAAATAGTCGAAAACAGTAGCTGCAGCGATAGATGCTAAGAAAGTATTCAATAAAAGTGAGACATTCTAGCAGAAACAATAGCATAATTAAGTTATGAATTTTAATATTGTTAGAATTAAGTTTTCTTTCCAATGCAAGCGCACAGGAGGCGGATACATCGTTGACAACTTGGTTCTGACCCAACAAGTAAGTGAATGGTTTGTCAAGTCGTGTGAACAAAAAGTTTATGAAGCGCGTGAGATCGTATGAGCGCATGTTGACTCGAAGTAGTGCGCGTAAATTGCTTTTAAAACAGAAAATAAGGGATTCGGAAATATTAGCAATGGCAGATAGAGATCTTGACCGAATTGAGGTAGAGAACCAACATGAAGACGGACAAAGAATAGAGGACAGTACAACAGACGATGCAGTATCGCGAGAAATAGGACAGATAACACACCATAACGAGGATAATGTACGTCAAGGCATAGGAAACATAAGTCAGCATACGACAGAGGAGCAGGAAAGTAGAGAGACAGTCGATGAGAATTCTAACTTGCGTCTTGAATACGTAGAACCCATAGTACAAGCAATCAGAGCTCCCTCACCACAGAGTACAAGGAATGCGAGCAGAAACGTGTCACCGCACAGTTCAATGCAATCGGTTGTGAACCAACACTTGGGCGAAAACAAAGAGCGTAGGAAGAAAACACAATAGGACCCACCAATCTGGCAGAATTATTACAACAAATTACGGAAATCATGACAAGACAAAATAAAGAAATTGCGAACCAAATTAAAATTCAGAATGCAGAAACCACGAGACAAATGCGTGAGATTAAAGAACAAAATAAAAAAATTCAATTACACCTAAGTCATATTGAAGACGGGGCAAAAGAATCTCGAGAAGTGATAGGAAACTTAATAACAGGTCACAATCAATTGACAACAGACATTGACAACGTACAAGCGGATGTACAAACATTGCGTAATGACATTGAGGACGAGATCAAAACATTACGTAACAACACCCAGGGAAAAGTCAAGAAACTAGAGAAACAGATAAACGAAATTACTAGACAAGCAGTAGGTACAGCGCGTGAAATTGTTGAAAACAGTGTGTTACACAAACGTATCACAAAAGCAGCGCTGAAAAGATATGATAACCGCATAGTCAAAATAGAAGCTCAAACGAAGCGACAATTTCAGAAATTGAGAACAAAGTTGTTGCAAATCATTGAAGAGAGTAGTGAACAAGATCGAACAAGCACTGAGTCTGCAACCACATCCGTATCTGTAACAGCACCGGAAAAACAAGTAATTAACGAAGATATTACGCATTTGCGATTCCAATCACAGGCGGAAAGTAACATACGTGAAATCAGACAGCCTGCACAGCAACAAACACGTTTCGAAATTCTTGATGAACAAACGTCATCACAAACACATGCGGAACCACAAATGTATGTTTCAAGACAGTTTGGATCGTGCAATGAAGCAGAAAGGTTAGCCAGACAAGATACCGAACCAATACCTGACAATGGAAAGCCAGGTTGCGAAGAGTACAGTGCAATGCATTCAGCTACACGTTCACAACCGATGGAAGAAAATTATTGCGTACCACTCCAACGATACTACGCAAGGGTAGGCGAACGTTACAGTGGACAGTATCCAATGGATCTACCACAACCGGAAAGAACGATGGGAGAAATGATCAGAAACAAAAGTGGCGAAGAATCGCGAATTTCATATGGAACTACGACGAAGTACGACACAGTCAGAAAATTTCAACACTTTCGAGAAGGAAACTCATTACATCCAGGAACTTTTATTGGTCAATTCCGAGTAGGACTACCAGAACACTGGTCGCTAGCACACAAATTAGACTTTATATGTGCACACATGTCAGGAACAGTCGCAGAAACCATGCAGAATGTTGCAGCAACATGCCGATCGTACGAAGATTTGAGAGAGACGTTTCTCTCACGATATTGGTCCAGTGAAGCACAGAACAGAGTGAAGTACGAATTATTACAGAACCCATATTTTGAAAATTCAGGAGAGAAGAGACCCGTGAAATTTATCGAATTAATAACAAAGAAAAATCAATGCTTAGATGTACCATACAGTGACGGAGAGTTGATTAAATTATGCGCGATGAAGCTACCATTGAAATACCAGCAATCATTAGTAGGTCGCGGAGGCAATGACGTCGAAGCATTTAAAGGTATTCTAAGAGAACTAGAGTTCATATTTTCGGAAGATGACGCAAGAAAAAGACTAAGCGCACGTGAAAACGAAAGCAAAAAGCAATGGAATCCACAAGACACAGTATGAAGAAACAATAATTACGAACCATGTGATAACGTCGCATCAAGAAACGACAATGGGTTTCAACAAAGAACCGGTTATGGATTTAGAAGAGAATATGGCAATAACTATAATTTACCCAGGAACGGCAACAACTACTACAGACGGAATAACGACAACCGGAACGGGTACTGGAGAACCAACAGACCGACAAATTATCAACAAAGAAACCACAATCAACAAGCTGAACAAGAAAAGAGAATACAGATAGAAGAGGTGGAGGTAAGACCACCAAACCCTGAAAAACGTTCGAATTGGCAGCTAAGCGCCCATGCCAAAGAGAATGACGCACCGACCCAGGACAATTGCAGCACCTTGAACAGAGAAGTAAAAATCTTATCACGAGAAGAGAAGAAGGAAGAAACAAATCCGCAGGGACCAGATGAAAATGAAGACAAGAAAATAACAATATCGTGTTGGGACGAAGTTAATTGGGAGAATACTGACGAGGAAGATGAATTACCAGAGGCATGCACAACGAATGTAGGAGGAAAGGACGAAGTAATGAGTATTGCAGAGCTATTTGAGATCGAAACCAGGGAAAGCGAATTCAATGAGGATAACGCGCCGTCGACAGAAGTTGAAAATATGTTACGAGTGGGCACACAACCCAACGTATATAATGAAGGAAGTTATGGAGCGATAATTAGAGCATTTAGATGCGATTATGTGGAAGTAGCGACAAAGAAGGAGAAGATAGACAAGGATGAGGAAAAAGTAGAGGATGTTGAAGAAAGCGTAAATGAAGGAAGAAATAGAGAAGAGGAAATAAAAGAGAGAGAAGTAGCAGTCGAAGGTTATCCTACAGAAAGTTCGAATTCACAAGGGAAATTCCTAAAAAGACTCATGTATGATTCAGTGGACGATTCGTTGATGCAAGAAGAAGAAGAACAACAATCCAACCCTTTCAAATTCAACCAATTGTGAAGGCCATGGTAAAGCATATCCCAGTCAATATTGTAATTGATAGCGGAAGTGAACTGGCTGCGATCTCAGAAAATTTATTCATGCAGTGTAATGCCAATGAGGAATTGCCAGTTCTGAAAACACGTAAGATTAAAGAAAGAGATCCTATTAGAAACAATGCTGCGGAAGTTACGAGACAAACAAGGTTAACTCTTTCGTGTCAAGGTCAAAAGATCGAAGCCAACTTCGTGATTATACCTAAACTAACTGTAGATTTGATTATAGGTGCAGATTTTTTAAATGAGAGACGAGTGATAATAGATATGGGGAAAGGTAACGTAACATTCGGGAATGTCACACTTCTCTTGAGGAAAAGCTAAAATTAGAAGAAATATCAGTTATAAACAAACAATTAAGAATGACACGAGATACAGAGGATGAAGAATTAGAATGGTACACACAAAAGGGGGATTCGCCTCAACTGATGTTAGAAGTCCATAAAGAAATCGACGAAAAATTGCAAGAAGTTCAAGGTATTTTGGAACACAGTAAAAGAGAATTAGAGGATATTTTACGAGATAAAGCAGAGGTATTTTTACCTAAGACTGGCAGTATTAAACACTTTCAGTGCAAGTTTGAAGGTTAATTTTATTACTGGTAAATAGTCAGCACAATATTTCAAGATTATGTTGCAGATAACATTGTCAGGAGAAAGAAGAATGAAGAGAGAGGAAGGTGGGAAAAAGAAAGTAGTTTCAATAAAGACAGAAACAAAAATAACACCAATATTACCATAGACTAAGGTGAAGGGATAAAGCGTAGATAGTCTAACAGCATGAAATACTGAAATGCTATACACCACGACACTACACAAAAAATAAATAAACGAATTTGAGGATTTTTGTAGAAGTTAAGACTCAAAATATCTTAGAATTATAACACGGAAAGGGCGCCCAAATTTGTAAAGGTTTTTAAGAAGGTGTAAAACAATGTAGGTACTAGACGTATGTTAGATGATTATAAGTAAAACTTTTTGTAAGAACCATTGTAAAAACTCCAGCAAGGACGAGATGCAACGACCCACAAGTTGCAACGAGAGAAGTATCAAGAAAGAAAAGGACGTAATTAGCAAGACACGATTCCTACAAGACAGAAGTGTCGAGAGAAGGAAAAGGACAGTGAGACCAACAAAAGGCACCTGTAAATCTACTGCTGAAGGGACCAGTGCAGGGACTGACAAGCAAATGCGGGGCTTTCACTGCTCGTAAACCCCGGGACGCCCTCACTCAGCGGAGCGAGCAAAAAATGGCCCGACAAGAAGACGGATTGGGCAAGCCACCACTGGTAAAAAAAAAAAAAAAAAAAAAAAAAAAAAAAAAAAAAAAAAAAAAAAAAAGTGTAAAATTCACACTACTGCTATTAAACAGCACACTGATGCACAAAACTGAAGAAAACGTCCACAAAGTAAAAATGACATGCACAAACAATTTATCAAACTCTTACTAAGAGGAGAACTTCAAAGCGACCAGTTATCAATAAATATTTCCATATCCTGCCCAGAGAAGAACCAAGAAGCAAGTATGAAGCAGAGAAAAAGCAGGAAGAACAGAAGTTGAAGATTCGCAAGATTGAGACCAAGAAAGAAGATGGGTGAAGAATAGACGACATACCCTCCCAAATCCGTATCCTATTGTAAACTAGTCGCCAGTGAAGTATTACAACGAAAAACGACCGCTTTCAGCGACACATAACGATGACTTTCACGCATACAAAGCCAGTAAACCACGAGATTCTGCACTCACAGCTCCATTCCATTATGGAACCTCCACAACAGCAACACACACTTGCAAAGTCAACAAGGAATGACGAACAAAGCTGTACATCAAATACTTGCCCACATCCATCTCGCTCAACTCCATCACCTTCGTGCAAAAAACATTTGCCAACCTCACGCTTAAACATTCATAGGATTGTGTGAATGTGTGAAATCAGATTAGGTGATGTAGGAATTGTGCAAAAGAAATGTGTGAAAAACTAAATAAGTTAAGCACATCAGACAGCTAATAAACTACAAAATAACAGTCATTGACTATGGACTTAAGTAAAAAATAGACTATCGATAAAAATAAGTCATTAGTTCTGAAATAGACACTATATAAAGAACAAAAGTAGGCATAATAAACATTAAAACTACATGCCAATTATTTTCTCCTCATAAAAATAAAAGAATAACTATATTTTACTTATTTTTTTCTTATAAAAACAAAGAATAAAAAATTATCTTGTTGGATGCTTTTCCTTTCCTTTTAACATTTGTACCATTTGATAGGATAATATCTCAATACTTGTGTATGTATATTTCCTTGTCAAAGCAATTCTTGGAAATAATTCTTATTTGTTAGTGTAACAATGTTGAAATGAGTGTCTAGAAACAGAAACATTTTCCTTGTACATGATATTTAGAGAATGTGTTAGGAATGCATTTTACTTAATTACTACATTTATAAAAACAATATTTATAAGAAAATCGATGGGAAATACTCCTCACTTTCGATAACAAACTACTTAAAAAACAAACTTCACAATTAAATAAAGAAAGAAAATAATTAAAAAATATAAATTAGTAATACAAACTAACATTGAACAGAATAACGTGGCTGAACAGTAGGCAACAAAATTTAGGTAACAGAATAATTTTTGACTGACTTAGACAACGATTCAATCATTGCCAAACTTCAGTGCAAAAATTAAGTTCGAAGGGTGGTGATATGTAAGGTGTCAGGCAAATCCAACACCTTCCGTGAAAAGCCTGACATGATAAGCAAATCCAGTAGTATGTCACATAGCTCCGAATAAATCGTGACATTACATTAACCAAAGTAATACGAGTAACGAGTGAGCAAATTGAATACCACAGACTAACACAAGAATGCCTAAATGCATGTCATACCTTCTCATCGTGAGACTGACGCAGTTCCAAGGGGAGAAAGGAGAACAGAAGGCGAGAGCAGAACCATGTTAAGCGAGAAGGCCCTACAATAAGGGATGGACACCCACGTCGCCAGCTAACCGCTAGGACCACACCACCTGCAAGTTTTAACGTGAGACTTTTTCGCGTCTCCGTTACGTCAGGACCACCCTCCAGCCCATGTTAAAAGATAGAGCCCTCCAGAAGAACAGTATAGATCTTACGATAACACAAAAAGGGCCATACCACCCGCAAGTTTTAGCGTGAGACTTTTTCACGTCTCTGTTATGTTGCAAACATTAAAAACATTGCCCCACCACGAAAAGTATAACGTTTCTCATTGGATAGACAGAATTTTTGTAGGTGGAGCTTAAGGTTAACATTGAGACCCTGATTGGTCAGTTGAAAACACAGCCAGATAGTTTTTTTTAAACCAACTACGGTAAATTGTAGTAAGGAGAAGTTAGGAGAGAGTTGCTTCCGAGACGGCAAGGTGAGCGGAGTTGTGCTGCCCGCCACCCCCTGACGAAGACCGTCAAGGTAATGAACGCACGTGATGCCGCATAACAGCGCATAAAGCTTCACTCAGAACTGCAGAAGTCTCATCTGTTACACCCCCTTTTTGCGTAATACTAGTGTCGATCGTCAATTAAAGCTCATGGTGTTCACATTTGCCACTTTAAGTAAAAATAAAAAACGCGATCAGCCACTGTAATTTACGACAAGTTAGATAAGTAATTAAAGATAATTGAGGGTCACTGTAGACCATTTTGATAGTTTTCTCTCTTGTGAAACTTAATTTAAACCTAGATTATAGATGTGATATAGGCATAGGTCATCCTTCGATCCATTGTAGAACTTGGAAACCCATTCAGGGAATATTCGTTCACATTTTTGTTGAACGCAGTTGGTTTTTACCATCCTGTATTAAAACATTTCCTTTTATCAATAGTGCAATTTATAAACAATGTTTTGTGAGTAGAATAAAATTTCCAATGGTAAACTTAACTGCTTTTTCGACATTATTTTACCAGCTAACTAAAAATAGGAAAGCCTTGAACCCCTTCCACTAAATTTAGTTAGTATTAAGATTCTTTTACAGGGAGTGCAGTGGAGCTGACGCTGAAATCATTAAGTATTTGGTTATATCATCGCTAGTCTCACTGAACTCTTCTGAACTCTACATGTCATGTATGGTCTGGCGTCTCCTTAACAGCTACAGGTCCCAGGTTCAAACTAGTCAATTTTCTAAAAAACACGCTCAGAGCGTCGTTGCGCGAAACTGGTAGGGAAACACGATATAGAACAAACAGACACCACGCAGAATGTTAGAGAGTATCAGCAACCAAACTGACAGCCTGCAGCCGCCGGTTGCTCGCCTCGCAGACACACCGAAGCACTACACAATCGACAGGCAATATTGATGAACGGCCACAACAACCACCACAACAACAACAACACCATAGCAAAGACACCAGGGGCCACTAGGGGCCACTACCAGCCCACATAAACATAAGGAAGAGGTCGCTGCAGATCCCAGAACTATTTTCACATGTCAAACCACGTGATAGAAAATAGTTCCGAGGTACTCATCCGCCGAAGCGCTATAAAGGCCGGCGCTCAGCCGCACATCGGCCCTCCTACCAACTTTGATCCTCCCTCCCTCTTCCTATGTCTGTTCCTTTGGGCACCCTCCCTCCCTCCTCCCTTCCTCCCCACTCCTCCCCTAGGCTTCCCCTCCCCTGTCCCTCTACTCCTCCTCCCATCTCCTCAGCCATTGGCATCTTTGTTCTCCCCTCTCCACCCCTCCCCCTCACCCTTCTACCCCTCTTGGCAGGTCCCCGGACTCGCACACCGTACGTGGACTTTCGCGCGCCGGAGATCATCGCCATCAGTGTCTCGTGTGTGTGATGTCGTTTTGTGTTTTTAGTGTCCGCCGTCACGCTTCTACGTTCAGTTGTGCCGTCGGATTCCTCAGTGTTCTGTGCGCCGTGTCAACGTGTTTTCAGTGTCGTTATCGTCGAGTGTGAACGGCTCCGTGTTTTTTGTGAATCTGTGACCACTATTTTTTGCCCATCACTATGTTCATTTTAATTCTCCATTATTGTACTGTTATTGTCAACACTATGGCTGAAGAGCGGCGTAGAATGCCGCTGCCAGCCTACCTGATTGTTCAGGTGTTAAAATAACAATAAAGAAAAAAAAACCGCACATCGGCAGTTCATCGACCGCCAGCAGACATGGATAGCTGCTGCCCCAGCAGCCCTGCTTGGATCTTCTCGCTGATCTCTGCATTAGGCTTGGTATATCGGAGAAGTCTGTGGTGGATGGCGGAGACTAGTAGGAAATTATTTCAGTTGTTTTCTAAATTATTCTTGTCTGTAGTTGTGATTCGAGGACGGATCATTGTTTTGTGTTAGTTATACTTGGTAAACTTGTTTTGGTTAATTGAACAGTCCAATAAATTGTTTTCGGACTTTGATCGTTAGTTTCTTCTGCTTATGCAGACATAGCACAGTCCAAATTCCAGACGTTAACTGCAATGTGCCCCGCATTATGATTTACAACCAAGTAGGAATACCGATACTAAGTGCTAGAGATGGTAGGAAAACGTGCACTACTATTTAGTACCAGTTTTCGCATTTGCTCAAGCACAAATTAAAACGGACGCTACAAGTGGTGTCGAAGAAGACAGTTTGGAGCTGAGAAGGGCGAGAGAGAAGTATTGGCAATGAGGAGTAGCAGTGGAGCATGTTGGCGTATTACATGATCTGCAGGCTGTAGCATTACTCCTTATTATGCAGATGGTGGCAGGTGGTTGTCTTCAGATCACGAAAATCACGTAGATGATTCATGTTTCTCGAACAGTATACGCCATACTCAGTTTTCGAAGGCCCACAGTACTCCTATAGTTGCGTAAACCCTTAGAAACAAACTACGAGTTGAGTGTTCCAGGACCCCGACAAATGTGAGTCTGAGTGACCTTTATGGGTCCTATTTCGAAATCTGTCCCAGAAAAAAGTATATTGTTCATGACACTGTATCTTTGCAACTAATATGAATTGTTTCCCCCATTCGTTATTTTTAGGCTTCGTTGACTACGTTCTGCGTTATATCAACATTGAAGCCAGTTATAAAAATTTTCGGTTGTTTCCTAGATCCATACCAGACCGATAGATCGTCGTGTACCATTGAAAAAATATGCAGATGAAGTGAAGGCTAATTTTGTCATGGAATGGTAAACATAGAGCTGGAAAAAGAAGTTACAGAAATTGTACTACAGATAAAAGCGGAAAAGGGGAAGGTATATCACTGTAGGAAAGTGATTAGAGCTATCTCAGGACAGCAATTAGCAGGCAAGCAAAAATATCTTTTCAGACACAAATTATGGTGGAGTGATTGAATGTTTCAATGGCGATGGCGACAATTTCTTGTTACGATTTTCCATCGAGTCTGCAACTGAACTGCACATCCTTCAGCTGTATTTTATTGCTTTAAGTGACTCTTCTAAATGATTAATGTTACACTCCTGTCGCGTGCTATTTTTCGAGTAAGTTACCGCGATAGAAACATGACCAGGAAATCAGAAGTTTACAAAAAATATTATTTTTACTGGACTTGCGTAATGGCGCGTTTAAATGAATAACCCAGTTTTTAGATGCAGTATGGAGACAGGTCATTAAGGGTTTCCAGTTTAATGTGTAAACTCAGGAAAATGTCTACGCTTTCCGTGCAAACGTTACTAGTAGACAATAATGAGTACATAGACATTCATTTTGTGAACTGGCAACTAGCAGATGGTGGGATATACTGCACGTTGAGCGAAAAAAATGGTTCAAATGGCTCTGAGCACTATGGGACTTAACATCTATGGTCATCAGTCCCCTAGAACTTAGAACTACTCAAACCTAACTAACCTAAGGACATCACACACATCCAAGCCCGAGGCAGGATTCGAACCTGCGACCGTAGCGGTCACGCGGCTCCAGACTGTAGCGCCTGGAACCGCACGGCTACTCGGGCCGGCGCGTTGAGCGAGCAATGTAGAATAATAGTTTTCTTTTCATGCTCTTAGAACACTGTTATCTCACTATTTCAGAAGATTCTTTGAGAAGGAAAATAGTGGAATTAATTCTTAGTTTTAGCATTATAATCGAGAGAAATTAAAAATAGTTTATCGGAAAACGTGGCTCAGTACTCTTTCAGTTTTGGGTCATTTCTTGGGTGTTTTAATATGGGAGCGTGTTCACATATGTCCCTGAATATGAACACTCCATCATTCCAATTTTCAACAGTCGTATTATGGAAATTATTGCTTATTATGATGTGTGTGTGTGGTTGCCTCCTACCTAGTAGAACACACAATTATACGAGTGGCTGATACGGTAGCTAAAATAACGAACTGTCACTAAGAAATATCCCATACTACGGACACTTGTGCTTACTAGGAATGTTCGGAACTTCGCAAGTAGGTAACCTTTAACGGCTGACGAATACGCAGTGCATGACCGTCAAGCACAAAGAAACCATTCATATAATACGTGTGCGCAATGTTCAGAGGTATCTCTTGTCTTATAGTACATAAATGTAAAAGTAGGACATCATACAGTACGTCTCACATTTAGTCTCATGAATGGTCATGTGCGTCAGCCGTGGCGGCTGCAGTTTTCCTCTGTCTTCCCAGTGTCTCCGTTCACTGGCGCTCAGACAGGCGACTCGAATTTGACAGTTTTCGTAGATGATCACTGGCTGAGAGAGTCTGAAATAGGCCGGCAGTGGCTTGTGAAATGAGAAGGGGAAAGAGGGGCGCAGCCAGAGGATATCATGCGGAGGTTTTCGGGCGCTACGGTTCCTTCGGCCGTTAGTTCTGTTTATGCGGAGATCGACTTGCCACTCCTTGGGTAGCGGTGATAACAGTGCTGTATCGGCGCTGTCCTCCTACGGCCTTCAGCGGATTTGCACTTCCCTGTCTATCAACGCTGTGAGGTCCTGGACGCTTGCAGTTTTACCCTCATCGTTTCCGCGTATTCAAGGACAATTACTGGAAAACTGCTCTCTCTTTGATATCTGTGACTGTGCTTTGGTGCCTTATGGACCACTGCAACATTTTAATTTATATTGATTAATCATGGCCGTAACCTTGTTGCACCTTTGCATTTATTTCATTGGTGAAAGTTTTGGGTGTAAATTAGTGACCGTCCCTTCGCTGGCGATGAACCACTGGGACCTTTACTTGCTGTAGATTAAGAAGGCCAGAACCCGTGAAGCTGTTTCAAAGTCATTCATTTACTCGTGAAACTTAACTTTCATCTCGTGTTTTTGGCAGCTTCTGCTGTTAAAGCTTCGACATTTAATGAAGTTCTTTACTCATTATTATAAACTTGTTCACGAGCCGTTTGGCATAATTCTCGTTCACTGAGTTTGAGATGTTTTTTCGTTTTGTAAGGTTTGTAATTTCCCCTTTAAATTATTTAAGGGGAGTTCTCTGTATTCACAGGTGTGTTTTGAAACTCGGTTCGAGGTGGTTGTCAGTCCTGAGGACTGATTCAAGAAAACGCTGTTTGTAATGCCTAGTCACAAAGGATTCCCTTCGAGGGGTAAGCTTAACCGTTGATTTGTTCTGTCTGCTTGATTCAAATAGGCACCTGGCCGTGCAATTTTTGTTGTAAATTGTACCGAGGTTGTTTTGGGAGACGTTAGTTACTATATTTTTATACTCCCTTACTTGTGATGTGAGATCCATTTCCATTAGGCAGTTTTTTGGGAGTGACATTGCTACCTTATTTTGTGGCGGACTTTTGGGCTTATAGCTTGATCTGTTAAGATTTTGTTCGATGGTTCATGTGATTTGTATTTCTGTGGCGTATACCTCACCTGTATGGTGTTGGTTAGCAGCGCCTCGTGAAGCGCAATCCAGACATTTCGGCGGCAGCCGGGCGTGAGAGCCTGTTGCTGTTGTGTCCCTCCGCGTGCCTTCTGGCTGTGTTTGAGGCGTGTCCGCTATTGCTCTTGCGGAACCGCTCACCTTGCAGGCTTGCCTTCTTTAAGTTTCGCCTTTTCCTTCTTAAGGCTGTGATGTGTCTTAACTTCTAAATACTCTGCAAAAGTGCTAACTATATGTGAGCGATGTTCAATCACATTTTGAGGTAGTTCATTTTCCTATTCCTTTGTCTATCCAAGGAGTTTGCAGTCATAACGGAAATTACATTCAAATGTAATGTCAGTGCGTGACTAAACAGGGCCATTCTAACTGTCCGTAACTAGTGGTGGTTAGCTGACTCCTTCACGTAATCAGTAGAGTGTACAAGTGGAGAGAACGGCCTGATTTAGAGGTCAAAGATTCCTAACCGTGTCCAGGCTGATCTCTAATCACCGCGTGTTCCGCAGTCTGGTTATGAGATTACATTGCCTCTGCGCGAGAGATGTTCGTCAATCAGTGCAGCAGTAGTTGCTGCACTACATATGATTTGTACTTGTTATCTCGGCATGTGGGCACATGTAGTGGCAACATACCAAAATATACCAACATAACAAAAGTATATTTGTTTCAGAATCCGCTTGTCTTGGTCTGGTTCCTACTCAGAATTATTATTTTTCTTTTGTTTTCGAATGAAACTGCACCAAATACAAGTTTTATGTGACTTGAAGAGTTTTAAAATTCTTGGCCAGCTGTGGTACACGGAAGCGTTGTGGCATCTCGAGTGTTGGCCAGACGGTCCACTGGCTGCAGTTTCTTTAGCTGTCAGACGGTGTGCACAGTCTTTGAAACGAGTTTTATGTAAGGGTAATAATCCTACCTGACAAATTTTATGTTCAGTGGCACGCTCCTTGCCTAATTTGTCTCCAGTTGTATCTCAAATTGTATCTCAGTGTTTTACTAAGAATATTTTTTGTTGATTTCCTTTGGACAATACTCCTGATTCAAGAACTTATACAATTATCCAAGGAATTTGTTGCTTTTCTGTTCTAAGACCATTTGGGATACCAGGAGTGTATTATTTTATTTATTTATTAATTTTGATAATTTTTATGAATTGTGAAATTGAATTCAACTCTCCTCAGAGTTGAACTGTTAAAGTCATTATGTTGTATAATGCAAATTTGGAATGTGCCTCATAAATTAATTTATGAGGTAAAATTAATTTTCAGAATTTGTTGAACAAAAATTTTAAGGGTAATAGAGTACTCACTGCTCAACCCTGTCCTACATCGTCTGGCATCATACTCTCCTGAAGAAGAAAAAAATAAAATAAAATAAAATAAAAAATGTCTTATCATTACCTATCACGCTCATTATGGCACACTCGTTTCTCTGTAACACAACAGAAAACACGTAAACAATGTCGACAACACCCGGTGTCAAAGTACCGTACTTTGCAAATCTATTCATATGTTAAAATAACTCTCTTGTGCATTTCATCCTTACCACCTCCATACCATGGTTTGAACTGTTTGCTTAATACTCATGTCCTGGAGGATATATATTTTGTTCGTCGAGCGCCCTGTATTAATTTCCGCTGTTATTTCACGCAGTGTTGCTTGTTTGTTAACACTGACAACCCTATGCAAACGCCACCGCTCTCGGTAGTTAAGTGAAGGCCATCGACCACTGCATTGTCTGTGGTGAGAAGTAATGTCTGAAATCTGTTATTCTCGACACACTGTTGACACAATGGATTTCAGAATACTAAATTCCCTAACGAGGTCATAAGTCATGGGATACCTCGTAAAGCCGCGCGGGATTGGCCGAGCGGTCTTGGGCGCTGCAGTCATGGACTGTGCGGCTGATCCCGGCGGAGGTTCGAATCCTCCATCGGGCATCGGTGTGTATGTGTTTGTCCTTAGAATAATTTAGGTTAAGTAGTGTGTAAGCTTAGGGACTGATGATCTTAGCAGTTAAGTCCCATAAGATTTCATACACATTTGAACATTTTGATACCTCGTAATATCGTATCGGATCTCCTTTTGGTCTCCATACTGCAGTAAATCGACGTGACATGGACTCAACAGGTCGTCGCAAGTTCTCTGCACAAATATTGAGCCATTCTGAACTTTGTAGCCATCGGTAATTGCAGAAGTGTTGCTGGTGCAGGATTTTGTGCAGGAACTCATCTCTAGATTATGTTCGATAAATGTTTGGTGGGATGGATGTCGGACGATCTGGTTGGCCAAGTCATTCGCCCAAGTTGTCCAGAATGTTCTTCGAACCAGTTACGAACAACTGTGCCCCAGTAATATCGCTGGTAGCATGAAGTCCATGAATGATTGCAGATGTCTCCAGCCAGCCGAAAGTAACCATTTCCAGTCAATGATCTGTTCAGTTGAAACGCAGGACCCAGTTCATTCCATGTAAACACAGTCCACACCATTACGTAGCGACCACCAACTTGCACATTGCATTGTTGACAGCTTGTGTGCATGGCTTCGTGGGGTCTGTGCCACATTCGAACCCTACCATCAGTTCTTACCAATTGAAAGCGGGACTCAACTGACCTTGTCGCAGCCTTCCGGTCGTCTAGGGTCTAACCGATATGGTCACGACCCCAACAGTGGCACTGCAGGCGATGTCGTGCTGTTAGCAAAGGCACTCGTATCGATCGTCTGCTGCTACAGCCCATTAACACCAAATTTCGTCGCACAGTCCTAACGGATACGTGCGTAGCGCGTCCCACATTGATTTCTGCGGTTGCATCATGCAGTGCTGCTTCTTTGTTATCGCTGACAACTCTACACAAAAACCACGAGCCTTGGTACTCAAGTGAAGACCGTAGGCCACTGCTTTGTCTGTGGTGAGCGGTAGTCCTTAAATTTGTTATTCTCGGCACACTCTTGACGCAGTGGATTTCGGAATACTCAATTCCCAAACGGTTGGAAATGTGTGGTAAGGTCTTTTAGTGTCGCCGCAAGGCACCACACTTGTTAGGTTGTAGGATTCAAATCGGCCGCGGTCCGTCAGTACACATCGGACCCGCGAGTTCTCACTGTCGACGCTAGCAGACCGAGCGCCGTCACTCGGCTGGTCTTACGAGACAAGCTAGCGCACTGCCCATTTCTACAGTCGACTTTAATAGGAATGGTTCACTTGTTATAGCTTCAGAGATCTCATTTGCAGAGACGCTAGTTAGCATAGCCTTCAGCTAAGTCAGTAGCTACTACCTAGCCAGGCGCCAAATACTTGATCTATATGTGTGTGAGACAATCAGAATTGTAAAGAAGTATTCGCAGTTCATTGTATAACTGCACTTGTAAATATTATTGTACAAAGTCAAAAACAACGTTCACCGCTGATGCTGAATTAAAGCTAAGAATTTAATTGTATTCCTGTCTACTAACTTTCTAATCACCTAAGATGTTCCACATACATCCCGTCAAGTGTAGTTCATTGATCCTCACGTCAGCCTACGTGATCAACGCATTCAGTTAATGGCCACACCTCGTGATCAGACTAAGAGTCAAATTGCATGACTCAGCCGGGTCACCCTTTTTCCATGAGGCCCATAGTTCCGCCTCATACAACAGATCTTATGGGCCCAAACTCCTGAAGTCATCGCTCCCTAAGCTTACACACTATTTAATCCACGTTACACGAAGGACGAGACACACACACACACACACACACACACACACACACACACACACACACACATGCCCGAGGGCGGACTCGAACCTCCGACAGGGGGTGGGGGGGGGGGGGGCGGCGAGGACCGTGATAAGACGCATTAGATCGTGCGGCTACCCCTAGCGGCTCCCTAACGGTCACTGAAGTGAAATGTTCCATACGTCTAGCACCAGCTACCGTTTCACGTTCAAAATCTGTTAAACCACGTCTTGCGAGCACAATCAGGTCGTGCACTTTTCACCCGAATCAAAAAATGGCTCAAATGGCTCTGGGCACTATGAGACTTAACTGCTGAGGTCACCAGTCCCCTAGAACTTAGAACTATTTAAACCTAACTAACCTAAGGACATCACATACATCCATGCCCGAGGCAGGATTCGAACCTGCGACCGTAGCGGTCTCGCGGTTCCCGACTGTAGCGCTTAGAACTACTCGGGCACTCTGGCCGGCTCAAAATAAAACAGAGCAAAGGCAGAATAGTATCGATTACCCCATATTCCTCCGGAGGCATGAGAACACGGGCAAGACATATCGATGACATTGTACACGAAAGTTTTGTCGTATTTCACATAATAAAGGAAACGAAACAAGCCAGACGATATCAAAAAAACAAATTGACAGATGAGCAAGGCAACGAGTATACTAACAAAAGCAAAAGCAAGCTGTACGTCATAGATTAGTTTACTGACCTTTTCACGGCATGAGAGTTGGCAAATGGAACAAGTATGAAAATAGAGATATTGCAGAATCAGTGTGGAACACGGCTGCGGACTTAAATGGCCCACTTGTAGAATTTAACGACCATTTCTAGTTATTAGCCGGTCCTGATCTCACTAAGATATAATATACGGAGTTATTGTCAGACAACGATATTCCTCCGCACTTCACCCAGGGCATCCATTTTCTCATCCCGGAAACACAGCTTCCCGGTAGACTACACAATTTCAGAACGATCACGCTTCTTAACAGCGATTTTAAAATTATGACTCGCCTCTTAAAAAAGAATATAAAACCGATGCCCTCTAAGATAACTGGTTGTTACCAAACAAATGCTGTCACCGGACTTTCAATGTTAACAACCAACGCCGAATGCAGCGACTTAATCGATTTAACTGGATATGTAGAACTAAACTGGCACTAGCCTTCCTAGACTTTGATAAGGCTTTCGATAGAGTCACAGTTTTTTACTACAGGCGATGAGGAAAATGAGGTTTACAACTATTATAAAGCACTGTATTTGCAGAACTACTTCCAGACGCAAAACTAATGGGCAACTCACTTCAAATATTACATTTCGGCGAGGTATTCTTCAGGGATGTCTGCTGTCTACCACCTCGTATGCAATAGTAATTTAGTCGATAGTCTGATCCTTCTACAACAATCATTAAGGATTACGGGTCTGAATACGAAAACCTTATGTGAAGCATACGCCGATGATTTAAGCATAATTTTGAGTTTCAGCTAGGAACTTTACTCCACTAAGAGAATCGTTCAGAAGTATATTCTTGCTTGCGGCGCCATAGGAAACAGACGGATGTCTACTCTTATTAGGACCGAACAAGGACTATATACCACCCACGTGGCTCCCTACAACCGAAGTCAGAAACCAGCTCTGAATGATCATCACTGCCATCCATATGGCAGTTAAACTGTTCAGAAAAAGATATCACACGCGTGACTCTTAGAGATATCTGGAAGAAGCTTACACCACATCACGAAATCCTTGTTCACAAAGACTTAATTCTACGGTAAAATTTGCCACATAGCAACAACTTCACTCATCCCCCACACCGTCGCTCACAAACTGATAGCCAGTGTAAGTTGTTACTTGTGGAAAGCTAACGTTTTCGGCTAGCTTTTCACACGGGGGTACTTGGCCGCCGTAAAAGAGGTCTCGAGCTAAAAAATTTGCAAAAACAATCCACAGCACTGGTTATAAGCACAACCATCAAACTTTCACAGTACGATCTCGAAATCTTTGTTTGCCTGTCTGGATCCTGTGCATAGGCGATTCCAGTAAAACTTGCACGGAAGCACATCAACGAACACACAATGCTATCTCACTTTATCGTAAATACGCATCTGTAGAAAAACGGTATCCGGCAGAAACAAAACTTCTGCTTGTAATAGGATTGAATATATGGAAAAAAATTCACAATGCAATGTGTGATGACAGTCACTTCGATATCGTACGATGTACTGAGTGAAGTCATCTCCACTGAAATAAAAGGTATAACATACCAAATTAAGACGCACGCCGTACCGCACGGGGTGACAGCTATTGGACACGTTAGCGCACGTATTTACCTGCTGAGATGAAACAGAAATCTGGACATGGAATAGAAGAAAACTCTTGTGACTAGAACGACACGATTACATAACCATACATGATATACTTCGCCCTGACTGGAAACTCTAGCCTTACGCTACTCTTAATGACTACACTTGCTTTTAAGGCGATTCATTCATGGCATACATCTGATGAGCAATTTCGTTCTCTTCATTCAGCGAAGCTTTCATTTTAGTTTCACAAATGATTGTCGCCATGAAGACGCAGTTATTTTCAGTCTAGCGAATGAAATCAATTGGTTTTTACCTACATTCTGCGGGAAATTATTGTCTATTTCCAAAAATTTCAAACACATTTCGTTTGTTTCCAGTTTTCAGAAATATTTCAGCTGTCAGAAGCCATATCTGAGAGAACTGTAGTAGAACCGGTTGTTTTCAGGAATCAATCTACCCGGAGGGACTCAAATAATATAGAATGTCAAATCAATTACCTTTCAGCCGTCTAAATCGTTGTTTTATTATGCTACCAGTTTCAGCTTAAGTGGTCGCTGGCCCACGGATACCAGGCATTGAACGCCGGCTCCTATTTGGCTGGATCAAAGGTGTGAATCCTCCTACACGCCCGTCAGGGGGCCTCAAGATGGCGTAATATACCGCCGAAACAGGTAGCCCAATAAAATAACAATGTATACGTCTGAAAAGTGGTTGATTTAACATGCTATACTAAACAGTCGACGTCTCGCAACCGTCTTTGAAAAGATGGACATATAGTCAAATAATATAAGCCATTTTCCTACGTTAAAAACATCGTTCGGGTTGTCGCTGTTATGTGTGATTATAACGTTCAGATAGCATTTACAGACAATATCGTCAAAAAAATCTGTTATTTTTGTTGTAATTAAAATTAAAAATCATTAAATTTCAAGATTTGGTCGCCTGATCGAAAACGCTCTGTTACTGGCAGGAGTTTTGGTTACGTCATAGACTAGAAGTAAGACGAATCAATATGTGTATTACAGGAATGTTACCCCAAGTTACCATGTTTTTAAGTAATTTCTCTGCAAACAGTTCACCTGTTTAGCGATGGATGACACATTTACAACATCTATCTAAGAATAGAATGGTGTTTTGTGAACGATGATAGTGAGAAACTTCCGAAAGTTTATGCATTTATACTCCACTCATTTAGAGCGGCGATGTGTGCAAAGACGGACACTCTCTTCCCTGCTCCATGCAATACAATTAAACTCGCTTAAAACTGAGGAACTGCAGGACGTTTTGCAAAATCTGGAAAGCTGTGGTAACGACTATGGGACCAAATTGCTGAAGTCATCGGTCCCTAGACTTACGCGCTACTTAATCTAACTGAAACTAACTTACGCTGAGGACAACACACATACCCATGCCCGAGAGAGGACTCGAACCTCCGATTGTGAGGGGGGGGTGGGGGGGGGGAAGAGGAGCCGCGGGAACCGTGACAACACGCCCAAGACCGCACGGCTACCCCGCGCGGCCAAAGTTTTGCAAGGGAGTCCGTATCGTATATTTAGGTTGTCAACTATCAGTAATGAACTACGACCCAATGCACAATAAAGTTGTTCTTGGTAAAACTTGGAGCTGATTTTCTAGCGTGTAAGACAGTTAGCAGAGATACCACACTTTTAGAAGCATTTACACGAAATACGAAAATAGTGTTAGCAAGAACCCATTGTGGCAGTTGTTTCGATGGTGGGAAGTAATATACGGGATGCTCAATTTGTCACTGAAATATCTCGAGAACAACACATTGGAACCAAAAACCTTGTAATTAAAATTTGTTCGTTACTTGCGGGGCCCCCTCATTGCCACCCGCCCCCCCCCCCCCCCCCCAGCACGCATGCTATTTGCTGTTTCCTTTCGCAAGCGTTGTCTGTTTGTCCTAGATCTGAGTATCCTACTTTTAACACGCTGTACAAAAGATTTGCTTGTCTACCTGCATCTATTGCGCTACAGTGGAAAGAAGGCTTTCAGCACTGAGGCGTACAAAGACATGGCTGAGTCCGATAATGAAGGAGGATCGACTTAATGGCTTAGCACTGTTTAACACTCATCCTGACGTTGACTGTACTATTGATGATGTAATTAACCAATTTGCCAGGAAGAATATGCGTATACATTCATCATTTAAGAAAGAGAATCACAATTGTAGTTTTTTTACATCATAAGATGGCTTCGTCTTCTATATGTGTATAATCAGATTAAATAAAATTTTCTTAAACTTTGCATGTGACTTGATTATTTTTTATTACGGCAAAAGTAAAGGTAGCTCAAGTTATCTTTTGTGCCCCCCCCCCCCCCCCCCTCCTTGTGGTTTTTCTGTATCCGTCACTGACTGATGGGTACATCCAGCGATGCCAAACTCATCCCCCCCGCCCCCACACCACCGCGTGTTTGGGAGCCGGAAGAGGGCACTTTTAAATCTTAAATGGAATCTCTCATTTGTTATTGCAGATTCGGTTTCTATGGGAAAAAGTACATCAGTTTTGTCTGAACGTTTTTTTCATTTCGCGACAGACGGCGCTGTAACCGGAGATATCAAAATGGCTAGAAAATCATGTGTTTCAAAATGCTGTCCATGGTGCGAGGATAGGACAGGCAATTATTTCATAACATTTAATGGGACTGCACTGCGTGTTATGGTAAGTCGTAGTTGCTACACAGCCACAGTGGGGTGTCGACTTGTCCTCTTTTCGTTTTGTCGGAGGAGTACACCGTGAGAAAGACTTTACCCCTTAAAGGTTACGAAATAATTGCCTGTCGTACCCTTGCAGCGTGGAGGTGGGGGCTTTGCATGGGGGCTTAATTATATAGAATGCAAATATTTTTAATTTTTAGTAGCTGAATGTCCGGCTACGAAGTCTCGTAACCGGTTGGCCCTGACTAGTATTAGTACGCAATCTGACTGCATAAAATAACAACCAAGAATGAAAGGAAATTTCCGTTAACACAATTAATTAATTAATTAAGTCCCCAGCAACTATAAAGCTACGAAACAAAAACTACGAACAACAAAGCACAAGTGTAACTGTTCTGTGTGTGGAAGTGTGATTCAACGTACACATCTGGCACGGTTCTTCCTCAAAAAGACAAGATATTTTAAATACCATTTACACTGAATTAATTAAATAAAATTGAAATACTATACTTGCACATAGAAACCAGAATTACACTGTAATACATGGACACAAGCCAGATGCTTTGTTGACTGAACCTGTGACCAAGAGGCATTATTGTTTAAGACATTTGAAATAAAGATAAAAAAATTTATTACCTTCATATATATTGACGAAACATACACTCTGATCATTACAACATCCGCAATCGAACAGCATCGGCTGTCTCGCCCATCAGAGCAACTGCACACGACATGCTCACAACTAGTCACAGCTACATCGGAACTCCTACTGCCCACTTCTCAATATGCACTCTCCACGATGACTTCTCGACAAGAACTCTCCACTACCACATCTCAACAAGCACTGCCAGTGGAGGCGGCTGAATAATACTCTTTGGCGCAATCTCTGGCGCTGTGACTCAGTATAGCCACCTTTCAGCTTCATTCAAGTATCATTGGACAACATTTTGAAATATACTATTTTCTACCCATTTTGATTATTTCGGCTATATCGCCGACAGTCGCGAAACGAAAAAAGTATTTAAGACAGAATTCATGTACTTTTTCGTAGTATCCGAATCTGCAATTAGAAAACTACGTTCCCCTTTCAGTTGAAAGTAGCGCCCAGTCCCCCCCCCCCCCCCCCCCCTCCGCCACACACACACACACACACACACACACACACACACACACACACGAGTTGGGGGTAGGGGGTCGAGCTTGGTAGCATTGGCTGTCCCCTTCTGAGATGAACGTTCAGGGTGTCCACAATGAGTCTCCAACATTTTAATATCCTATATCTTTCTCATTTCAGATGGTGGACCTGTGAATCCTGAAGGGGGCATACAGAGCAACTCAACAAGTTTGTGGTGTGCAAATTTGATACGCCAAGTGGCCGTAGTGAACCTGCAATCAATTGTTTTAGCAAAATGGAGGATATGAAGGAGCGTGCACAAGTGGTCTGGTGGTATGCAGAGACAAAATCGGCGACCCAAGTGCAAAGAAACTTTCGTCGAGTTTACAACAAAGCGCCCCCTCGTTCAAGACTATAAAGAAGTGGTGTGATCAGTTTTTGGCTACTGGGAGTGTTGCGAAAGGGCATGGTGGTGGTGAGCCTGGGATCAACGAACATCGTGCGGAACAAGTGCGGCGGTCATTCGAACAGAGTCCACAGAAGTCAGTGCGACAGGCAGCACGAGAACTTCGTATGAAACGTTCAACAGTGCACAAAGTGCTTCATCAGCGATTACGTTTGTACGCATATGAAGTGCAGGTTGTGCAAGGAATAAAGCCTGATGATCGACCAAAGCGAGAAGAATTTGCATGTGTCATGTTAGATCGCATTGCTGCGGACGAAGCATTTTTATCACGCGTGATGTTTACTGACGAGGCAACCTTTCACGTGTCAGGGGCTGTCAATAGTCACAATGTGCGCATCTGGGGTCCGAAAATCCACATGCACCTAGGGAACACACGCGCGACAGTCCGAAAGTTAATGTGTGGCGTGGTTTGATGATAAATCGCATTGTTGGGCCATTTTTCTTTGAGGAGCCGACTGTGGATGGAGCCATCTACCTGGACATGTTGGAACGATTTGCCGTGCCATAGATAAGACCTGCAGCCAAATGTGATATTTCAACAGGACGGTGCACCACCACATTAGAGCCTTGATGTCCGAAAATTTTTAAATGACACATTCCCGCAACGATGGATTGGCCGTGGAGGTCCAGTTCCTTGGCCGCCACGTTTGCCCGACATACCCTCCCTCGATTTTTTTCTTGTGGGGTTATGTGAAAGACCGAGTATACGTTACACCAGTAAAGGACCTGCAAGACTTGAAACAGCGCATACGAATTGTCATCAATTCTGTCACAGAGCAGATGCTCCGCAACACATGGCACGAAATCGATTATAGGCTTGATATTCTTCGCGCTACCCGTGGCGCCCATTTTCAAGCGTACTGAACCGTCCACCTGTGTATGAAAACTTGATGAGCTGCTGTATGATTTCCCTGTATTTGTTCGTCAATAAATTGTGTTTCCTCTCAGATTTTATGAGCTCAAATGTTGGAGTCTCATTGTGGACACACTGTATTTTAATTAGAAATTGTTGTTTGGATTCGATGAGTAGTTTTCGAGATATTTCAGTGTATTGAGATAAACTGAACACCCTACTACATACAGCCTCACATTAATCTTAGTCTTAGAGATGGATAACTGAGGAAAAATGCTTTTAATTTTCATGCAAGCAATCCAAATTTTTTTGGAAAACATTGCTGGTGCTCAAGGTATCGCATAGCAACACAGTACAACGAGGCGTAGGACGATAAGGTTTTGAACGCAGAGAGATATAAGGCATGTACAACACGCAAGTAGCACAAACGTAAGTGTTGTGATTGTCGTGAGTAAAAACTAACGTCAGTGTCTGAAGCAGACTTACTTAATCTTTACGTAAGATGATGAAACTTTGAAGGCTTAACTAACAAGCATCTTAACTGGACAGTACGAAGAATAAAAAAAATTCCAATAAAGTATAAAATATGTGGTTATGTTAATTAGAAAGCTTCTTAAAGGTGATACGTGTGAACAGCGAGTGTGAAAATGTAAGCGTACGTGAACAGCAAGAAATACACAACAATAATCTGTTTCTCACAGATGTGGTGAATTTTTGTAATTGCGATTTGGTTTTAATATAAGTGGACTGTTGAGTTCTTTTTACAAATAAATTGACACATTCCTTCAGGCCGGATCTGAAGCAGCAAGCAACAGGTGGATATCTGCTCCTGATCTTCTACAATCTACAGTTTTTACAACTCAGCTGCCGAAGGGTTTACGGAAAATTATATGTAACAACAATTTTCACTGAGATTTTAATTTCGTTGAGTGGCGATGTTCTTTCTCGCAACATTGGGACAGCATACCTCGAACGTAAATTAACGTCAGCTTCCGAGTGTAGGAGATTTTAAATTAAGTTAGAAAACTTGTGCATCGACGTGGTAGTATTTTGCCTGTATAGAGCAACCACATTTTACGTGTCTTCCCATTCTTTGGAACACTCAAACAATTTTTTGGAGTTTTGGTGTGTGTATTTGTACAGTGTGGTAATACAAATCATTTGCATTCCATATAACGAAACTTTAAGTTTCGCAACAATATATCACTTACTGTACATGAGCTATAGGAAAGTAGGAACAGCGAGCTAGCCAATGGAGCTTTCAAGTTATTTGAATTTCATTTCCGCTCTTTTTTTATTGTTTCTGAAATTCAAGAGGAAAAAAGCATGTTCTGAGCATAAAATGACGTGATTAACCATTTAAGACGATTTTCAGAAAACAGTTACGTACCTTATTCCGCTATGCGAACCGTTTAAGTTACTGTACTGACATATTTTCTGGGGAAGATTATTCATTTAATTTTTGTTTTGACTGTCTTAGAATTCCACGTCAAGTAGAGGAACAACAATGCAGCTAAAGGAACTCTCCACTGAAGGCTCCTTTGAAGTGCGAAAGGTTGGGCTGTGAGTGCAGGTAAAGGAGGTCCAAAAGAAGGAAGAAACCGTTGGTAGAGCATTTTTCCCGGTAAAGGCACACAGGTGTCTTCATTAAGTTTCATATCAGCGGTCACCCTCTACAAGGTGAAAAATTCCTTCCAGAAACATATATCCGTCTCTCTGCGATTGCGACATTTGAATATCATAGAGAAATTTTGTTCTGAATAAATAAATAAATAAGTAATAAAAGTTTAACATAGCATTACCTGGCGGACAGTAGTCTTACTTTGTTAATTGTTTCTGCTTCTCTGCTAGTAAAGTATGAAAGCCACTGGACCAGCTACCAGTATTTCTAATCATCGATCTTTGGGAGTATTTAGTTATTTTCAGTAAGGTCAACCTGGTCCCACGTCGCCTAATTGGATGTTTATACTGCGTCATATTACGCCACTGTGCATGTATAGTGTGGTATAATTCTTTATGCAGCCTCTCTATGGTATTACCGACAAACCTGAAACTCACGTGTCGCCTTGTTCACATACGTCAGCTGTACATCGCATCAGAACACGTGTCTCGCTCCCCCGTCGATAGTGGATGTAACTGTCGTCAGGCCAAACATTCGCGAAGGACTAATGCAAACAAGCGGCGAAATTGGAACACGAGCGTTCGCTCAGCAAACGCATGTTAACGCAACACGTGCTGGAAAGGTATTTCACATGCGCACGCATCCACAACACCTGTTGGGAAGATATTTCACTGGCACACACAGACTATGCGTTTGGCATCCCTCTCGCTCCAGCTATTGACTATCGATTCAATGCTTTATATACACGTTGCCCTTCTCGGTAACTCTTTATTTTTTCGTTGCAAAATGGCTTCATGCTAGACAAGAAGTTTTTGTACAAGCTTCGATGTGCGACAGTATAATACCCCCGTTACTATCGAAATGAACAACGACCCGTTCTTCGTGTGCAGTGGAGGCGTTACTTTGTTTCCTGTATGGATATCGAAGCTACATCCATCGTCCGGTCTAGTGAGCATAGTGTCTACGAGTATTTTCTGGTGACAGATCAATCACTGCAGTCCAAGCTATGGAATTACTCTTTCCATCGGAAATACCTACGCTGCTGTCGGCGTTGCATTCACGTTTCGGGAAAAGCTTCCTCGCCTTGACTCTCACTATCGTCTTCGTCCTCTGTCATCTCGTTTTCATCATAATTGCCTTGTGCTGCTTTCAACACGTAATGGGACCTCTGTTGTTGTTCCGCCATAGGTATCACCTATATTCTCCATAGGCTTCGTGCCGCCGCCATCATCGCTTGCATAGTCTCACAAAAGTGAACCATTACACACGTATCTTTATCACTTATGCGACGCTATAATGAGCGAGGAACGTGCATCTCTTATCAATTATATTGATACATCCTTTGTTCAAGAAGTCTGTAAACATACCACCAAAAACATCAAACAGTCCATGTTCACACTGATTTTGTCTTAATCTCTCAGTTTTCACAAATATCTACTCTGCGAGCTCCTTGTATTGGGAGTCCATGCCAGTCTCACACTATTATTCTATGTACAGATTGTAAGTACACCTTACAGTGGGACATCCCTTCTCACAGCAATGATTTACCTGTTGCATAAACTTGAGCAGACGACAGATCTTGAATCATGTACGCTGCCTAGGCCAGCAGGACACAGTGCGGCCACCCCCAGAGACTGTTGACCGCCTGGATAGCTTTGCATCTGCGAGCCACTAGTATCCCCTATGCAGCGTGGGTAGTTAGGGTGCCACAAAGCCACTCGGGGCATCTTCTGTCGAGCACGGGGGAAGGTGCCAATTGCTCTCGCAGTTCTTCAACCACAATCTCGATCAGAAACTTTACTCCATACGGCACCGTGTCGCGCCAGCCACCATCGACCAAAGGTTCTGCGAATGCCTGCCTTCACCATCGCCATTACTTGGCCCCTGCATGGAAGACGACCAGGAACATGGTATCGGCAATTAATCTTCACTACGTTATTTTGTTCTACTTTCCAAGGAAATATCGGATGTTGATTCTTCCAATATTAAGGTCTTTAACTTATGTTCAGACTTGTGGAAATCCGGTCTAATCACAAACTGTCACGAATTGTAGTAGTGATCAGCTTTTCAAAAGAAGGAGTATTTTGATTGTGATAATATTAATAAGACTGATATACATTGTTTACCAGGTCTGTGTTCTCACTGCTCCTCAACTGGCGCAAAACTTGCGAAGTGGCGACGAGAAATCTTTCCTGTGAACCAAAACTTTGTGTGTGTTTCACACCTCAGGTAGACAGTGTCTCTATGTATGTGACATCTACATCTCACAGACCTTGGTAGCGGATTTTCTCCATCACGTCTAACCCTGCAGATGTTTCTACCCACGTGCTGCTGGCACTCAAAGACATACGAGACCACGCGTGCGCTGGTGGATAGGATGGCTAGCATAACAAAATCCAACCCAGAGCTGTCCAATCGGATTCAGAGGGGCGTCGCTCCCGTTCCAGTTGTTGGACTAGACCAGGGCTTCACAACATACGTGCTCGCCTCGCGGAGCAAGCTGTGAACAGCAAGGTGCGAGCACTGAGCAGCGCGAGCACGCTACCCCCACTACCGGACCAGAGCGGAGAGTGGGGAGAGTCACGTGGGGCACACAACAGCTGCCGCCAGTCAATGTAAATCCGCGGCCACCTGCAGGGATATCACTCACGAATTATTACTGCGACAAATGAAACAAATAAAGGAGAATGTACACATGCCACATAATTTTATTAGCTTCGCATTAATTTGTGAACTGTTACACAATAAAAGGTGTCACTGAAGTGTGGGATTCTCGGTTATCTTGTACTTTTTGCCCTTTACAATTGCGTCTATGTTCGGAGTAATTGTTCTTGTGCATTTTAGGCGCAGCGTGCAGTTTAAATTTCGATCAGACAATGCGTTTCTCAGGAGCGTCTTGTTACATTTCATTGCAGAGAACAGTTGTTCGCAAACATTCGTGGAACCGAACATTGATATTATTGTCGCCGCCAGTTTGTGCAAACGAGAAAATCTATCCTGAGGGAAGTGTCTGTAGAATTCCAAAATGTTTTTCTTGTTCTGAAAGTTGTCTCTGTATTCTCTGTCACACTGCAGATCAATAATTTCTTGCTGCAGCTCAGGACGAATCTCTTAAATATTCGCTGAATATGGAGAGAACAGATCAAAATCACTGTCTAGTGCTGTCAGATCTTGAAAGCGCTGATCAACTAAACTATGTGAATAACGATCACAGTCTTTGTGACATCTTGCATGGATGATAATTTAGGAAAATGAGCTAGGTTTCCTGTTTCCAGCTGACTCACGCAAAGTGTCAATTTCATTTTAAAAGCTCGTATTCGAATAATGAAATGAGTAATTAGCAGATCTTTACCTTGTAGTAAAATGTTCAAAGCATTCAGATGGCTAGTTAAATCTGCTACGAACGCGAGATCACATTCAAACGTGAGCGCATTTCCCCTCCCTCCCTACTCCGCGACCTTGCACCTGCTCGCGAGCACGTACCTGAGCAGACGCGAGTACTCGGGCTCAAAACCGGCCAGTTGTTAAGCCCTGGACTAGAAGATCGAGCTCTGGGAAATTTATGTGGCCAGAAAGGATCACCATTTCGTGAGCCATTGTACCACAAGTGACACTCAACAGTGCGCGTTCTTCTCAAACTGTGCACATCCAGAAACTTTTCTTTTACTGCAGCAGTTCTTTCACGGAGACCCTCCCCCTCCCCCCTCCCCCCTCCGCCTCTTTTTTTTTTTTTTTTTTTTTTTTTTTTTTTTTTTTTTTTTTTTTTTTTTTTGACTCGCCAGTTTTCTGACTGTTTTGATGTAGCCCACCACGAATTCCTCTCCTGTGCCAATCTTCTAATGTCAGAGTAGCACTTGAAACACACGTCCGCAGTTATTTGCTGGATGTATTCAGATCTGCTGTTTTATCCTCTACAGCACCTCTGCTGTTGTCTGTCTTTTCCGTTTATTACTTTCCTCCCGATTCTGCAGAGAACTTCTCCTCTCCTTACCTTATGAGACTACCTAATTTTGGGTATTCTTCTGTAGCGCTACATCTCAAATGCTTCGATTCTCTTCTGTTCCGGTTTTGCCACAGTCCATGTTTCGCTACCAAACAATTTTGTGCTCCAGACGTAAGTTCTCACTAATTTCTTCCTGCAATTAAGGGTTATGTATGATACCAGTAGAATCATGTTGCCCAGGAATGCTCTGCTTTTTATGTCCTCCTTGCTTCGTCCATAATGGTTTACTTTTCTGCCAGCGTCGCAGAATTTCTTAATTTCGCCTATTTCTCGTTATTCTCATTTCTGCTACATCTCATTACTTTTGTCTTTTTCTGGTTTGCTCTCAGTCCATATTCTTCACTCATTAGACTGTTCATTCCATTCAACAGGTCCTGTAATTCTTCCCCTCTTTCACAATTGACAGAAACGTCATGAGCGAATCGTATCATTGATATCCTTTCAGCTTGAATTTGAAACCCATTTCCGTCACTGCTTCTTTGATATATAGATTGAGCAGTAGGGGTGAAAGACTAAATCACTGCCTTACACCTCTTTTTAATTCGAGCACTTCTCTCTAGGTCTTCCAGTCATATTGTTCCCTCTATCGACTAGGATAGTGTCGATTCAGGACTTCACTAGATATCCATGAATAATGCGCTATACAGCCATCGTGTTGAAACCGCATCTACCGTCTCTGTTGTCATCAAAATCGTTGCACACGTAGGGAGAGATGTTTGCTGTTCGCTGAGCTTTTTATCACAGTTTCTACGTTGCTCTATTTAGTACATTTCTTATAACTAAGACAGGAATTTTCTTCACTCTCATGGCTCTTAACCAAACAAACTATATAACCTACCAAGGTTGGAATGTCACATCTCCAGAAGTCCTTCACAGTTATGTCTGTCATCTACTAAGGGAGGAATGTTTCCATCTCTGCAGTCTATATTTTATGGCTCTAAAAGTGTCTAAAATTTTAACTTTGTATACACAAAAATTTCACAGATTTTCCAACTTACACTTATGTTTACAATGGCACTATTTAAGTAACTGATGCTTTTGCAAACAGACGTTCATACTACTCCATATTCAAATTTTATTTCAAGTTCATATGATCCATGTCTTGAATGTTTCTGCGCGTGTCCAACTAACGAATCCAACAGTTCTGACACGACTGTGAAATCTCGAAGACTAGCACTTGTTACCTACTTTAACCATAATGCGCACTCAAGCTTTTTCTTGACTTATTGACCTGACTGGGAGATAACGGCCTTCATTAACTTATCCTTCAATTGTTTACTTAGCTTGAGTTTAATATCTGTATCTATCACGTACTTACAAAGCGTCATTCGACTATCTCTGGCGTCCACAAATCACACATTTATTTCCATGCTTCATATTATTGTATTTGTTATTAAAATCATTTTTTCTTCATTTACCTCCTACCACACTGTTATTTTGGGCATTATACTCAGGTATTCATCATTCTACCTTATCTAAATTCCATTAACTCTCTTGGTCTCGTGATCGACATCAAATTACTTTTCTTATCATATCACCTCATCCCTCCCAACCAGACCACAGTATTCCTTTCCTCATTGAACCATGTGGTCTCTAATGAAATTGACACATATACACCAACCACACCATCCTATGCGCAAATCTTAAATATCTACAAAATCTATGTTATCTCACGTCCATAAGGTGCCGCGAACGCCACAATCCTGACATTTTACCGTCTCTTCGATCTGGCACTCAATGATAGTCCTCCACTTCCGCCCTCGTAAGTACACGTTGTAATTACTTACGAGTTCACTAATAAATTGAGATGACCTGTGAAACAGGCGTGGTTAGCCAAAAATAAAGGGATTGGAACTGCAATGAGCCGTCAGATATAACGGAGAAGCGTATTGTCCTCTTATAATCTGCAGTTTATATTTGTATTACAGTTGTGTTTGGCACTTTACGGTTAAGACGAGAGCACGCGACAGACAACAGTAGGCGCAAATTGAGACGCGTGTGGCGCGACGCAGCGCAGCGCAGCGCGCGTTCTTGTAACATCTCAGGTTTAAATGGGATCGCGCAAATTGCGACGCGACGCGACTGGGACGCGACCCGCGCCTGCGCCATGTCGCGCGGCGTTGTGGTTGTGGCACAGTTTCTCGCGCCGCGCGTCGCGCGTGCCTCGTTAGCACCGTGGGAAATTTGAGGCGGGGAGCGGAAAAGTAGCCCGGCCATATGCTCACATCGGAACGGCGCATATGAGCAGTGGTAGCATTGCCCATACGATAAATTTTGCCTTACTGTGTACTAGATTTCATTGCCTTTGGGTAGTGTTTCGTTTTTCGCCATTTAAACGCTCCATCTTTCTTCGTTAGTACATTATACTTTTCTGTTATTTATATCTATACAGCTTTGATTTGTTTTTGTTTTGTTTTTCTTCTGTCAAGAAGATGAGCCATTGGCCGCTGGAATTGTATCATATGCCTCCGCGATGTTTTCAGATCGCAAGAAGGGACAGAGGGTAGTGAATAAGGAAGCAAGGAATATTATAAAATCATGTGATTAAGAATCAAAGTAGGAAAGTAAAACACGGTTATCTTCTCGCTGCCTAGTATGCTGGCGTATCTGTACGATCTGTTACAAAAATTTAGAAAGCGATAATCTCCACGGGTGTGAACCCTTTGTGCTCGTGGTAAAAAGCGTCCAAGATCTGATGTATAGAAGTCTCATTGTGATTACACTGATACCGATGTAATAATGTAATACGACACACTGTACTACATGCATGTGAACATCACATTTCCACTACAAGCTAGAAACAGTCGAAAATCAGTCAGAAATAACAATGTTTTAATTGTTTCGCCGTGATGAGAAAAAGCATTTCAATTGTTGCATGCACATTATCAGCATTAATAAACCAATTATACAACAGGCTACACAAATGAAGAAAATGGTCTGTGTTATTACGAAAGTAGGAATATCCTAAAATAGTGTTATGATTAGATATATTTAATTTGTTAAAATGTACTGCTGACAAAGGCAGATCTACTTTCATGACAATGTTTTTCGAACTCCAACTCACAAGGCGCAAATGGCTAGCTTGTGCATTGCTGTTGCGAGGGCCGGCCTGAGTGTCCGAGCGGTTAAAGGCGCTACAGTCTGGAAACGCACGACCGCTACGGTCGCAGGTTCGAATCCTGCCCCGGGCATAGATGTGTGTGATGTCCTTAGGTTAGTTAGGTTTAAGTAGTTCTAAGTTCTAGGGGACTTATGACCACAGCAGTTGAGTCCCATAGTGTTCAGAGCCATTTGAACCTGTTGCGAGCATTATCCTCCGTTGCTGACAATACACTGACCATTGTGTTGTGCGACAGATCAGTTGTTTACATTTCTCAAGAACAACTATTTTATTCGCGATCACACATTGTCAGTTTGGCAAGCCGTAGGTGAGTAACCAGTATCTGGCATGTGCCCATCATTCCGCCTGAAGGAACGCTCGTCGTTATTTTAATACTGCTCAGATCAAGAGAAGGAATAAAATCCTTTGGTAACTTTACATTCCAGTCGCTCAGTGTTAAAAATACGATGGGTTACGTGGATTCCACCAAAATTCCAACGGAATTAGCAATCTATTTTTGTGTGAGTTGTCAATCTTCTCTCATTCGAAGAAGCATCACCGTTTGTGAGTAACGGCCACATTTCTCTTGGTGAATGGTTTAATTGCACTTCCTTTGTCACAGTGTAATTTGCCAAACTCATCTTACAGCAGCTATTGAGACAGAATTCCGAAACGGAGTGCCTCATTAAACGAGTAATTGGTAATCACAGAGCTCAATAGCTTACGAAAACCCTCATAGTGTCGGTTTGCAGTAACATAAAAGAAGAAATTTCATGTTTATTTTCGTACTAGGAAGCTCTTGTTTCGCTAGCTGTCGATAACTCTTAAAAAATTACAATCACTGGAGTGAAATAAATAAAAAGGGAAGTATAAGTACTAATGTATCGCCATAGATAAAGTCCCGTGTGTTTACGAATTGACAAAACACTCTCCTACTTGTGTGCTATCATTCGCCAAACTTTCGTTTCAATGTCTCGAGCGGTTTAGGAGATATGAGAGATGTTGCGAGTATTTCATTCTCGCGAGCGTGAGATCGAAAGTGAGCGCGCTACATGGGATCCATTTTCTCGAAATCGGAGGCAGATAGAGACCTCCTCCGAAATCAAACAAAAATTCAGCATGTTTGCTAAATTTCATACGGTGTAATACGCACCAAACGCAAAATCATAGCGACTCCTAATTTTCGTTGCAAACTTTTTGAGTTTTGCGTAGTGTCTTACTAAAATATGTACATAACATTAAGAATGGTCATTAGCGAGTTGATGGGCACTTCGTCACGAAGCTGACATGTAACGATACAAGTAAGGCAAAAATCATATATTTCAGAGAATAGTTTGCGCGCGCTTCGGTTCTGTCAGCGCAGAGCGTCGCTAGTCGGCGAGTGCGAAATATGGTGTACTCGTTGCAATAAGCGCTGCACCCACGCGGCACGTGCGTGTCGCGCTGTAGTGTCGTGTCACGTCACACATACTATGCGCGTCTCAATTTGCGCCTAGCCTTAGGTGAACGTCTTCCATTACGCACCATTAGTAACACTTCCTTCAATTATGTTATCAGTAATCCTTAGCATGAGTCAGCAACAAACTACAGAGAGAGACTTTATGAACGTAAGCCATCTATAGAAAACCAAAAAGGCTACATCTATCACTCTGAAATTTTGAATAAGTAAGACTTTGGAAAAGGATATGTAATTAGGCATGCAGTGTTACGTGGCTTTCCAACAATAATCTCCTGATAAACACTACCTCGTATGATCATAACAGCACTGGACCAAATACTGGAATTTAGCACTTCAGACGCACGACCGGGTGGATATCTGCGTAATTCAACTTTAAAAATACATAGGAAATTTTAGCATTTGCAAAGCTGTATCCCGAAGTCACTTACCCATCATGTCGCGACAGCATAATGACTCGAGAACGCGGTCCTATCGTCGTTGTAAAGATCTTCGCAGGTAGAAGTGATACTTGCACACTTATTCAAGTAACTTCCTGCTCCTACTCGATACTTGCGGGTAATAATTGTGGAATAACCTGTGGTTACTTAAATGCTGTTTCGGTCATTCAGAGCAATGTCCAAAAGCTCTGGTACTCCGAAAGTACCAAATTAAATATGAAATGAACGTTTCTGCAGATCTTTTATTTACGTTTCCTACCCATAAGGCGGCCCACTAGCGACCTGTAGTCTCGAGTGCAGCTGGTATCACCTCCATTAAACAGTTGCTTCTGCTTTTGGGAGTCTCATTAGACATACATTTTCAAACGAACAAAAACCAACGAAATGTAACAGAAGAAACTAAGTCATTAAGTACTGCTTCTATTACATTCTTGAAGATAATATTAAGGTAGTTCTTAAATTGAAGGATTACGAAAGAGTCCCTGGGACTATTTCATGTTTTCTGTGATTTCTATAGATAATGCATAGCAGACCAGGTGGAAGATTCCCCTTTGACAAAGTCATTCCGTGCGCTTTTAAGCTGACAGGGAGGTCTACATAAGCGTAAATTGTTCTAGAAGCGTCGAGATATCCTCTTCTTTCCCGCACAAATGTCACACCCGTATATTCCCGGCTGCTTTAGTATCGCGCCTTCCAGCTCGTAGCAATGCATCGCCTTCTATACGCAACGTCCAGTCGTCCGCCTGCTTAATGTTATTTCGAGTGCTCCCTCTCATGTTAATTTGACTACTCAGTAAATAGTTTATTCATGTTGCCTTATGGATGGTGTACATTCTTCTCTTTGAATTTAAGTAAAACCTTTAAATCATTATCATTATTACCCAAAATGTTACTTGTGACGTCAAATGAAACTAAAAGAAAAACAGAGGGGAATATATTTGTACATTACTAGGTAACGTATTTGCTACGTCACAGACTGCCTAATGAAGTTCCGGTGCTGGCAGAAATGCGAGATTTTAGGAAGGTGGACGTACTCAAATTATGAAGACGAATGTTGGTGTTTAAATAATATTTAGATGTTAGTGGTAAATGCCTTTAAGCTAAGGAGTAACTATTATGTAGAGCTATTATATTATTTTTATTATTTCTATGACTTTCGTGTACCACAATCGCTCTTAGAGCTGCAGAGAGAAACCATTTCATCTTCTCGTGCGCTTCCAGCAGACAACGCTTTAGCACAAGGTATTTTTGAGACTCTTTCTCAGAACCGATCATACATACTCCGCCGAAATTGTAACTTTCAGCTACCGCTGCTGGCATTTTCTGCTTCTGAGCTTTAGAACGATAGTAAACATTTTCAAGCACATGACGTGAGAAGGCGGATGCGAAGTTATTTGTTTTCTATTAGACGTTTTAGTGAACTCAACATATGCTTCGGCAAGGGAACTTGTACGCATATGTACTTCTCTGGATCTTTCCTATTACCTGTGAGGTAATTCAGCAAGCACTGGCGGTTTACGTGGACATAGCTAATTGTACATAGTTATTATAATTTACTTTCCAGTTTCAGAAACCAATGCCAAGGTACCGTTTTGTGTGTTTAACAATCCATTTGAATTATTGTGCATTCAAAAATACGCGTGTTTAGATTCAAGCACGTGCGTTTGAGCAACAAACAGGATTAGTTTCAGTCCGTAGTTAGATGAAACCCATTCTCATTGCGCACTCTAAAAGATATAATAAATAAATAAAAAATAAACGCACCACGAAGGAATTACACAAATTGTCCACAAATTAATATTCATACAGGTATCGACGGAAAATGCAAAACTTGATAGAAAACACGGGACATGCCGATACCACTGCACAAAATCTTTGCCAATTTCAATCGGTGCACTCAGTTTGACAGTAACTGTCTTGCTGCAGGGCGCGTGAACAATATACACAGATGTCAGCGTGTGAGAGAGGACGTAAGTTGGACTCACAGAAGCCGGTTGGAGTAATTGGCGAAACACTCGACGTCTGAACAGGTGCGACGGCACTATTCGACTATGACGGAACACAGGATTTGGTCAACCTAGAGAGATGACAGGGCGTGCGGGCCGAGCAGTCATCTGTGGAGCACTCAGAGCCCAGAATTCATCATTTTCCGACGTGCAACTGGTGCTTCAGTGGCCGTAAGGACCGTTCATAGGCGGCTTATAGGAAGGGGGCTGAGGTCATGTCGCCCTTGCGTCGACTACCGTTGACCTCTGTATACCAACAAGCCCGTCTGCAGTGGTGTCGGGCACATTCGGCCTGGAATCTTATTGACTGGAGTAGAAGTGTCTTCAGTGAAGAGTTTGAGCCATTGTGACCAATGAATATGTGCCTGGAGACGCCCTGGACCGGTGGGATAACAACCTATCACGAGCCATACGGCCGGATTCCCAGGAGTGATGGTAGAGGTTGTCATTTATTTTCATAGCAGGACCCCTTTGGTTGTCATCCGTGGCACCCTCACAGCATAGCGGTACGTTCTACGACATACTACGCCCCATTCTGTGGTTACGTTTCAGCAAAATATTGCCCACCCGCAAACGGCGAGTATTTCTACTGCTCGGCAAACCCTAGCTTGGCCAGTAAGGTCGCCGGGTTTCTCCACAATTAAGAACGTTTGGGGCATTATGGGAATGACCCTCCAACCGGCTCCATATTTTGACAAAATAATTGGTCAATTGGACAGAATTTGGCACGATATCCCTCAGGAGGAAATCCAACGTCTCCATCAGTCAATGCTAAGCCGAATAACTACTTGCATAAGGGCCAGAGATGGACCAAAGCGTTACTGACTTGGTCAGTTTGTTAAGCTCTTTCTCTTGAACAATTTGTTTGTACATGTACATCACACTGATTTCAGTCCCATCGGATAATTCTTTTCGCGGTGTCGCTTTTTTTCCTAGAGTGTATCTGGTACCCATATTTCATGTTTAATTAGGCCGCCCATTTTCAAATTCACATGTTCGATAGTATTGGTTGAACTCTTTTGTCTTAACACCCCACAGAATCCTATGTGGAGCGGTCCCCTCACGGTATAAGTCACCAAGTTCAGATATTATGAGCAACACAGGGGTATGCTCGAACTCAATGGTAGTGTGGTTAAAATGGTTCAAATGGCTCTGAGCACTATGGTACATAACATCTGAGGTCATCAGTCCCCTAGACTTAAAACTTCTTAAACCTAACTTACCTAAGGACATCACACACATCCATGCCCAAAGCAGGATTCGAACCTGCGACCGTAGCGGTAGCGCGGTTTCAGACGGTAACGCCTAGAACCGCTCGGCCACCCCGGACGGCATGGTAGTGTGACATGAAACACACCACTTCACTACCATGACTTACGTGAGCGATGGAGAGCCTCGGGACCGGTTTGGTATGAGTTCTACACGATGTACAGCTCTCCAGTGTGATCAATGAGCTCATTTAAGGGGTTCGGGTTGACAGTTACCTATTAAAGGGCTGTTTGCAATTCTTAGATAATTTTCTGTCGGTAAGTCTCGAACTTGTCGTTGCTGATACTTTGCAATGATGTTTCTGTAACCACTATCGATATGCTCAGTGTAGATCTTTAAAGTGCGTCTGTCTGAAATTTGGCGAGAACAGTCGGTCATGAGTTGCCTGGCGGTGGCCAGTCAATGTCCGTCCGAATACGTTTCAAATATACACTTGTCCGCGGGCAATTTGGGCTGGTAGACGGTGAAAAGACTTCAATGTTGTGATTCGCTGATGACATTGTTCTCCTCAGTGCAAATTAATAAGAATTACATGATCTCCTGAATGGAATGAACAGCCGGCCGAAGTGGCCGTGCGGTTAAAGGCGCTGCAGTCTGGAACCGCAAGACCGCTACGGTCGCAGGTTCGAATCATGCCTCGGGCGTGGATGTTTGTGATGTCCTTAGGTTAGTTAGGTTTAACTAGTTCTAAGTTCTAGGGGACTAATGACCTCAGCAGTTGAGTCCCATAGTGCTCAGAGCCATTTGAACCATTTGGAATGAACAACCTAATGAGTACAGAATACGGACTGAGAGTAAATCGTAGAAAGACAACAGTAATGAGAAACAGAAGAAATGAGAACAGCGAGAAGCTTAACATCAGGATTGATGATCACGGTGTAGGTGAAGTTAAATAATTCTGCTACGTAGGCAGCAAAATAACCAATGACGGGCAGATGTAGGAGGACGTCAAACGCACACTAGCACTGGCAAAAAAGGCATTTCTGGGCAAGAGAAGTCTACCAGTATCAAACATAGGCATTAATCTGAGGAAGAAATTTCTGTGAATGCAGGTTTGGAACGCAGCTTTATATGATAGTGAAACGTGGACTGGAAGAAAAGCGGAACAGAAGAGAATCGAAGCATTTGAGATGTGGTCATAGAGACGAATGTTGGAAATTAGGTGCACTGATAAAGCAAGAAATGAGTAAGTTCTGCACAGAATCGGAGAGGAAAGGAATATGTAAAAAACGGTGACAAGAAGGGATAGGACGACGGGTCACATGTTAAGACATCAGGGAAAACTTCCATGGTAGTAGACGGAGCCGTAGAGAGCAAAAACTGTAGAGGAAGACAGAGATTGGAATACATCCAGCAAATAATTGTGCTCAACTTGCTATGAACTTGTATCAGTCTGCAAGAATCTGCAAAAGTTTCGTTTTTGTGCGAAGTAATTTGACTGTATATTGTTGCAGCATAAGAAACATTATGTGGTTAGTTCAATGATTTACGTTTCACATGTCTTTCTGATGCCTAAAGACTTGTGTATTATGTTTGGTTAATTCTGAATAAATCATAAAAAGAATTTTCGCATGGTATTTCTCATTTCCATTTTGAGTTACTGAATATTCGACTATGTAGTGCCATGTTGATTGTCTACCGCCATTTCGTGATCACGCGTTACAAAGTCAATTAATTTTTGCACGTGGCACAATTTGGCAAGTGTTTACTAGCGCAGATAGTTTCCCATAATTACTCTACTAGCCATTACAATTTCTACACTAAGAAGAAATGCAGATGATAAACGGGTATACATTGGACAAATATATTATACTAGAACTGACATGTGATTACATTTTCACGCAGTTTGGGTGCATAGATCCTGAGAAATCAGTACCCAGAACAACCACCTCTGGCCGTAATAACGGCCTTGATACGCCTGGGCATTGAGTCAAATAGATCTTGAACGGCGTGTACAGGTACAGCTGCCCTTGCAGCTTCAACACGATACCACAGTTCATCAAGAGTAGTGACTGGCGTATTGCGACGAGCCAGTTGCTCAGCCACCATCGACCAGATATTTTCATTTGGTGAGGGATCTGGAGAATGTGCTTGCCAGGGCATCAGTCGAACATTTTCTGTATCCAGAAAGGCCCGTACCGGACCTGCAACATGCGGTCATGCATTATCCTGCTGAAATGCAGGGTTTCGCAGGGATCGAATGAAGGGTAGAGCCACGTGTCGTAACACATATGAAATGTAACGTCCACTGTTGAAAGTGGCGTCAATGCGAACAAGAGGTGACCGAGACGTGTAACCAATGGCACCCCATACCATCACGCCGGGTGATACGCCAGTATGGTGATGAGGAATACACGCTTCCAATGTGCGTTCATCGCGATGTCGCAAAACACGGATGCGATCATCATGATGCTGTAAACGGAACCCGGATTCATCCGAAAAAATGACGTTTATTTCTTTCGTGCACCCAGGTTCGTCGTTGAGTACACCGTCGCAGACGCTCCTGTCTGTGATGCAGCGTCAAGGGTAACCGCAGCCATGGTCTCCGAGGTGATAGTCCATGCTGCTGCAAACCTCGTCGAACTGTTCGTGCAAATGGTTGTTCTCTTGCAAACGTCTCCATCTGTTGATTCAGGGTTCGAGACGTGGCTGCACTATCCGTTACAGCCATGCGGATAACATGACTGTCATCTCGACTGCTAATGATACGTGGCCGTTGGGATCCAGCACGGCGTTCCGTATTACCCTCCTGAACCCATAGATTCCATATTCTGCTAACAGTCATTGGATCTCGACCAACGCGAGCAGCAATGTCGCTACAGGATAAACCGCAATCGCGTTAGGCTACAATCCGATCTTTATCAAAGTCGGAAATGTGATGGTACGCTTTTCTCCTCCTTGCACGAGGCATCACAACGTTTCACCAGTCAGCGCCCGTCAACTGCTGTTTGTGTGTGAGAAATCGGTTGGAAACTTTCCTCATGTCAGCACGTTGTAGGTGTCACCACCGGCGCCAATCTTGTGTGAATGCTCTGAAAAGCTTATCATTTGCATATCACAGCATCTTCCTGTCGGTTAAATTTCGCGTCTGTAGCCCGTCACTTTTGGCACCGCGTCACGTGATTGCAACGTCACATATTGGCGTCCACTGCCTTGGGCACTATACATAATGTTTTGGCTTATCACTGTAGTGCCCATAGAAACGTACACGTCTTTTCCTAAATTTATCTGTTTTCTGTGTTGTCGTATAATTCCTTTGTAGGTCGTCTGACCCAAGTTCCATCTAGGAGTACACCACAATAGATTTTTCTAAGAACTTTTCGTTCTAGTTTTTTTATGTCATTAACTTTGGTCGTCTCTCTAATAACAGTAGTTTCTGCCGCATACAAGGCTTCTGATAAAAGAACCGACTTGCAGTATCGTAGTTCTGCAGAACGAGATACGCGTACTGCTCTTCTGTTATTGTGATTCCATGTCAATTTGTAAGTATTTTGCGGGTTTGAATATTGCTTCTGTGTTCGACATTGTGACCAGTCTTGTGGATTGGATGGTTTCTCTTAAGTACTTGGAGTCAGTGACCAGTGAGATTTTTCCATACAGTGTTTTCAGTGAATGTTTTCCAGTTGATTTGGTGTACATATACTGGGTTTTTACGTGTGTAATTTGGAGTACAGATTTAGGAGAGTTCATGTGGCTTATCTAGCGCCAGGTTGGCTTCATCTTGGTTGTATGTTGATATAGTCAGGTCATCAGTGAAGGCCAAGCATTTCACAATGACATTTTTTGCGTTCTTTTTTGCAATTTCGATACTTTTGACATGTTTTTCGCAATCTATGTCTGTTTTCTCCAAAATATGCTGAAGAAGAGTGGCGATAAGCTGTCTGCTTGTCGAACTCCTGTGTGAGTTTCCAATTTGTTTGAGATTTCTCCAACGACTTTCACTATTGGTTTGTGATAAAGTTTCCTGGATGATACCTCTGGTCTTTCTATCGACTTTTAATTTGTATACGGTGTTAAGCAATCTTTGTCTGTCAACAGAATCATAAGCTTTTTTGAAATCCACAAATTTTGTTTTAGAATTCCGGAATCGTCTGACTTGTAGTATGGCTTTGAGGTTCCAGATCTGTTCAGTACAGGATCTCTCTTTCCTGTACTCGTTCTGACACCAGCCTGTGGGACCGCTTGGTCTTAAGTCGGTTCAGCAAAACTTTAGATACGATTTTATGTTAGTGGAAGGCGTGAGATTCCTGTATATAAATAGAAGCAGTACCCACAGATAGTTGGGGGCGTATGTCATAAACACCGAGATGAGTGAAAAACAGCCGGATTGCGTATGACGTCTAAATTTATTACTTCTTGTCTACTAACTCTGTTCGCAACATATTTCCCTTGCAGTATCCGCATATGCCACTGAATGTACATACACAAATATATCATTTACTACACGTTGTTCAGGAGGTATAAATTCTGAGATACGTGAAAAAAAAGCATCATGTATGAAGTTTTAATACTTTTATTGTTTACTACAAAGACACTCCTACAACGCAGACAAGATAATAAATCCCTGACTTCTGGAAGCGCTTTTGATAGCTTTCAACCGAGTTGTGCAAACGGTTGTAATTGCAAACGATAGCTGTGTATAGAGATACGAAGAGGCGCAGCCATACAGACTTTTACAAAGCTGTAGCTCCCAGAGTACAGAAACTGTCTGTGAAGATATTTCTTAATTTAAATACTATAGTTACACATTTGTACATTATGCAAGTAATTTCAAAGGTGTTTTGACGAAGACACGGAAATGATTTTTTTTACGATTCTCCAGTGTTCATTTGTTGTTTTCGTTTCTAAAAGAAAACTGTCAAAATGAATATCTGGGCAATGCCGCGTTTGCCATTGGTTTGGTTATAACATGGTATAACTTCACTAGTTGAATTACAGAAGGTGTAGCCACTTTACGAGTTTATCGCATATTTCCACATCCACCGATCTCTTTCCAGTTCCTTATCTTAGGCGAACTTGCTGTCGTCCGTTCTCAAACTTTGACTTTATTTTCTCCTTTTTACACTGGTGAAGGTTTTACACGTAGCTAGTTTTTGGTAACGTTGTAATAAAATGAGAATTTTGGGCCTATCACGGTATAAGTGTATATTTTTATTTTTACAATTATATATTTTATGATTTTGGTTGGGGTGGCTTGAAATATTATGGGATAGCATGAGACTTTTAATTAACTTATACCGCGATAACACTCGTACGGATATCGGCTGCCCCGAAGTACGTACGATATAATATTTTTTAAACACAGCGCGCGACTCACCGCCTTCTAATAAATAGTTTGCTTGAGCGCTGCTATTTAGAGAAGAAAATATGCATATTCTTACGCAAACTGTAATTATTAATATGGGTCTCAGGGGTTACTGGTTATTTATGTACCAAATTACATAAAGATTAACTGCGATATTGCGGAATGTAATGATTTTCAATATTTCTTGTTCATTATTTTCCAGGCAAAACTGGAGAGAATCTCGTCTGCTGTTAGGCGGCCAAAATGAAACATACTGAACTCATTCAGTGCTGTGAATTTTGGTAACTAAAATTAATTTCAGCTTCGAAATTAATGAAAGATCTAAATTGAGAAGTTACTAGCATTTGCATTTTATAACATGAATCGTCAGCGTAATGGCTGACTAAATCCTGCTAGGGAAGATGAGCTCCCTGCTCTACGAAGTTCTGTAAAAACTTTGTTAATTATAATTAATGGTTGCTATAATGACACGTGATAACTAAGTCAATAATACACACTTTCGAATAACAATTTCTATTATATTTTTCAAAAATACAGATGAAACTTACGTTAATTATCAGACAGCACTACAATGACGGCCTACCGCTAGACGAAACAAAACAGGAGAGAAGTTCAATCAAAGCATTGTCTCTGATCTTCATGACCTATGTTACACAGAGATTATACCAAAAAAACTGTGTTTTGTTAATTACATCGATATTTGTGTTTGGATAATAATAACTTACGTTCTTTACTATTTGTTATACATCGCGCACACGTACACAGTCTTGAAATAATTTATAATTCACACTCTCATAACAAAAACTCCCTTTCCCTTTCTCCAAATGTCCATTTATGTGACGTACCGTCACACCCGCCTGACTCCAGTCTGTGGGACTGCTTGGTCTTAAGTCGGTTCAGCAAAACTTTAGATACGATTTTATAAGTTACTGGAAGACGTGAGATTCCTCTCTCTCTCTCTCTCACTCTCTCTCTCTCTCTCAGTATCCAGAAATAGTTGGTGGCATATGTCATAAACATCGAGATGAGTGAAAAACAGCTGGATTGTGTACGACGTTTAAATTTATTACTTCTTATCTATTAACACTGTTCGCAACGTATTTAAAAAATGGTTCAAATGGCTCTTACCACTATGGGACTTAACATCTGAGGTCATCAGTCCCCTAGAACTTAGAACTACTTAAACCTAACTAACTTAAGGACATCACACACATCCATGCCCGAGGCAGGACTCGAACCTGCGACCGTAGCAGTCGCGCGGTTCCAGACTGAAGCGCCTAGAACCGCTCCGCCACGCAACGTATTTCTCTAGCAGTATAATCATATGCCACGGAATGTACATACACAAATATATCATTTACAACACACTGTTCAGGAGGTATAAAGTCTGAGATACATGAAAAAAAGCATCATGTATGAAGTTTAATACTTTTATTGTTTACTACAAAGACACTCCTACAGCGCACCGAGCGAGGTGGCGCAGTGGTTAGCACACTGGACTCGCATTCGGGAGGACGACGGTTCAATCCCGTCTCCGGGCATCCTGATTTAGGTTTTCCGTGATTTCCCTAAATCGTTTCAGGCAAATGCCGGGATGGTTCCTTCGAAAGGGCACGGCCGATTTCCTTCCTCATCCTTCCCTCACACGAGCTTGCGCTCCGTCTCTAATGACCTCGTTGTCGACGGGACGTTAAACACTAATATCCTCTTCCTCCTACAGCGCAGTCAAGATAATAAATCCCTGACATCTGGAAGCGCTTTTGACAGCTTTCAACTGAGTACTGCAAGCGGTTGTTGTTGCAAACGATAGCTGTGTATTGAGGTATGAAGAGGCGTAGCCACACAGACTTTAACAAAGCTGCAGCTCCCAGCGTGCAGAAACTGTTGGTGATGATATTTCTTAATTGAAATACTATAGTTACACATTTGTACATAATGCAAGTAATTTCAAAGGTGAAACTTCCTGGCAGATTAAAACTGTGTGCCGGACCGAGGCTCAAACTCGGGAGTTCCCGAGTTCGAGTCTCTGTCCGGCACACAGTTTTAATCCGCCAGGAAGTTTTATATCAGCGCACACTCCACTGCAGAGTTAAAATCTCATTCAATTTCAAAGGTGTTTCGATGAATACATGGAAACGAAATTTTTTTTACGATACTCCAATGTTCATTTGTTGTTTTCGTTTCTAAAAGAAAACTGGCAAAATGAATATCTCGGCAAAGCCTAGTTTGCCTCTAATTTGTTTATAACAAGGTATAACTTCACTAGCTGAATTACAGAAGGTATAGCCGGCCGGAGTGACCGTTCGGTTCTAGGCGCTACAGTCCGGAACCGAGTGACCGCTACGATCGCAGGTTCACATCCTGCATCGGGCATGGATTTGAGTGATGTCCTTAGGTTACTTAGGTTTAATTAGTTCTAAGTTCTAAGCGATTGATGACCTTAGAAGTTAAGTCGCATTGTGCTCAGAGCCATTTGAACAGAAGGTGTAGCCACTTTACGAATTTACCACATATTTCCACATCCATTGATTCCTTTCCAGTGTCTTATCTTAGACGAACTTGTTGTCGTCCGTTCTCAGACTTTGACCTCATTTTCTCCTTCTTAGACTGCTGAAGGTTTTAAGCGTAGCTATTTTTTTGAAACATTGTAATAAAATGATAATTTTGGCCAAAACAGGACATAGGTGGCTCTATTTGTAGCACAATTTCCAAAATAGATTCATTAACTCCTGTATGTGTAATCGTATCCTGTTGACTAAGATTGCTACCGCACTATATAAAAGTGGTTGACATGGAGGGTTCTTCCATTTCACACACCAGCAGCAAACTACGCAGAGTTTCTAAAGTTTCCACGGTGGCCTTGCTAACACGTACCTGGTATTCCGACTGACTGCCAACTACATTTGCTACGGCCGTCTGTTTCCTGCTGGAAACGAGAAGTTCTGTGGCAGCTCACAGTGGAAGGCCGGGCGCGACGTCTGCTGGCGCCCGCCTTACGGATTGCCTCCGCCATCCGGCTGGGAGCCGGGGAGGCGCCTGTCAGCGCTCTCTGCCTGCATTACCGGCCTGTCGCCCTCCAAGCTCATTTCCTACCAGTCGCTCTCCTCTCAGTTCCGATAGCACCATAACCTTCTGTCCGCCTGCAGGCAGGCGCATGGGAGTCGAGCTGTGACGTCCAGGAACAGTGAAATGCCCAAGTTCGAACTTTCCGAAATGTCATGTAGCGCCTCGGTGGCTATTTTATGTCTACTAGTGTACACGTTTGGTGTCCTCTAGGACAAAGCAAGCGGTTTCTGACTTGTTTCCCTCCTGAACGAACAAACAAGTATGCACGGGCACAAGTGGTAGCAGGTTAACTGAAGATCGCCCACTACATTGTCTATTAATAGTATCCCACAACTTGCATATACAGGATGTTGCGAAACTATCCGTTCAGAAATTTGTGGCAGAGCTTGACTAGAACAAGGGATCGGTTGGTGGGGCATATTCTGAGGCATCAAGGGATCACCAATTTAGTATTTGAGAACAGCGTGAAGGGTAAAAATCGTAGAGGGAGAGCAAGAGATGAATATACTAAACAGATTCAGAAGGATGTAGGTTGCAGTAGGTACTGGGAGATGAAAAAGCTTGCACAGGATAGAGTAGCATGGAGAGCTGTATCAAACCAGTCTCTGGACTGAAGACCATAACAACAACAACAACAACAACAACAACAACAAGGATTATATGCTCTCTGAAGTCAGCTTGTAGTTTTGTTTGACGATTTTCAATGTTCTCCATTACACACTGAGCCGTTCTGCGGCTCGCGTTGGTGCTGTTGCTAGGTTGGCGTCGTTTACTTGGTATAGTTACGGTTCTCGTCTGATTTTGTGTTCATTGGGGCCACTCCGTTTGCAAGCGTTGTCTGCCCGCTAGTGGCAGTAGGAGCGGTTATCGATATCTAGTAACGGTGGTACTATCTTTGGGCGACGCTGTGGTGTTTCCGTGTCGTGTGAGTCGGCAGTTCAGTTGGGGGCGGACGAGCAGCCAGGTCCGCGGGCGCAAGAACACGCCGGGACCACTGGCGGCATGCATGCACTGCCGGATGGAAGGGCTGTAATCGCGAGGGGTACAACCTCGTTGTCAAACGGATGCAGGAAGTTTAAGTTGAGTAGGCCTTTATTCAAGTAGTGAAACCTCCACCATTGCGAGATGTCGCCATTTGCTTGCGTGTTGCTGCTAGCTGTGTCGCCGAGACGAAGAGCAGCGAGTGGAGGGTATGGTGAAAGCGAACCTAATTAGCCTTCCTCCACTCCTTATTATTAATTGTTACATTCTATATGTTATTATTTGTGAAGTTCAACCAGTGGTATTTTTCCTGCCTAGTGGCCGCTAACGCCCCAGTTACCTGCCCTGGAACTTACTGTATGTTACGGCAGTGTATTTTTCCTCGCCTTGCCGCTACTGTCCGGTAAGGCGTGTAGTTAGACAGTTTCCTTGATTTGTGGGCCGGGTTGTGTTTTACACCGGAGTTTTAAGACGTAGTGCTGACCGCCATTTCCGGCATGGGTGTGTTATTCCATCGTTGCATTGGTCATTGCATGTTAGGTGGATTCGGCAAATGAGTTAACATCTCGTGAAGTGAATGCAACTCTTGGATGTCTGTCTCATCGCTTGGGAAGTTTTGAGGGACTTTCCCAGGTCGATCCTTGGAGCAACGTCTGCGGCCCCTTCAGTTCCCTCCTCTCTGATTTGGTCAGGTTTGACGATTATTTTTTTATGTTGAAAATGTTTTAATAACTGTAATTGCAAGTTGAAGAAATTAACTGGTTCTTAAATGATTGCTATTCACTATTCACGCCTTCAACCGTGAAACAGTTTTCAAATTATTGCTATTGGGGCCTTCAGTCGAGAAATAGTATATTTTGTTGTCATTAATGCCTTCAGCCGTAAGTGTCACTTGTTTAAAATTTTAAATAGACATATGTAGTCTAGAAGTGAGATTTTGATGATTGTTCTTTAAAATAATGTTTTAATAACTGTAACTGCAAGTTGAAGAAGTTAACTGGTTCTTAAAATATTGCTATTCAGACCTCCAGCCGTGAAACAGTTTTAAATTATCACTATTGTGGCTTCAGCCGAGAAATAGTTTGAATTTGTCGCCATTAAGACCTTCAGCCGTGAAACACTTATTAATTTATTGTCACATTTTATTGTTGTTGTTGTTTCCAAATGAAGTGTACGTGACTGGAAAAAATGAACTAACCAACAATAATTGATTACGGCCCCGTCCACAATCACGACCCAATCCTGCCTTCGTTGGTACCAGGTCTCTCACACTTTTGTAATATTACATCTATGATGATGATGATTATGAGAGAAGGGAAAGTGTGAAACCTACTGGCAGCACACATACTACATAGGACGTAGGGGGCCGACAAGCTTAATGTCCCAACTAGCAGACAGATCAGCATCAATACGAGTAGTGTCACATGCCCTCATTTCACGAAGCCTGCAGAGAGGTTCGCTATTTATACCAGGACGTTGGCGCAATGTCTGGTGATCAGGATCTTTCCGCCACCACTACTCCTTCCCTTCCCAGCCAAATACTGGTAGTGGAAATTTTTTCCACTACCAGGATGACCACCGGCTACCCCAGAGTCAGTCAGCTTGTAGAATTAAGGAGTAACTCGTTGTGGTGCTGACATAAGCTGTTGTGTCGGTTTCGCTGACTGGAAATGTGTACTGACATTCAAATATCCATAATACGCATGTTTCGGGAACAAGTGAATCCACGAAGTACTCGACTTCACGCTCAGCAACAGCGATTCGATGTAAACGTGTGGGCCGTTGTTCTCAGTGACGGGTTGATTGGACTGCACATTCTTCCATTCCGTCTCAATGGACGAAGATCGTGGAACACGTATTGCCAGAACCGCTGGACGATGTACCTGTAATGTTAGACAAAGAATGTACTTCCAGCACTATGGGGCGCCAGCCCATTTCAAGACTGCAGAAAGGAAGGATCTGGGAGCGACCAGCGGGTATCGATGGATCGACCGAGGTGGCACTGTGGCCTGGCCACCCAGGTCACCTGACCTCACGTGTGTGGATTTCTTACCATGTCATATGAAGCAGCTGGTGTTGTGGAAGCAATAGAAAACCTCGTCAGTAGGATTTACATCGCTGCTGGTACCACTGCAGACATGCGAGCAATCTTCGACTGGACATACCAGTCAGTGCTCCGACGAAGCACTGCGCACGTACAGACCAATGGTCGAGCAATTGAGAGCAGTTCCTGTGAATCCCAGTGCTGTAATTAGCGCTATAAACTACCTTCGGTGTAAATCGTTCTTGGCACCAGAAATTGACATCAGGAATCACATCTACCACAACTAAATATACACACATGCTCATAAATTAAGGATAATGTTGATACATGGTGAAAGAATGCTCTGGTGGCCGGTTTGCGGGTTCAAATCACCTCGTGGTTTGACCTCGCGGTGCATTTGACCTGCGGTCGTCGCACGGTGGTGCTGGCAGCAGTCAACATACGCAGAGGATTGTTTGTGCATGTCAGAGTACGGTGCAACGGGTAAGTGTGTAGACGTTTCCAGACGTGCTAATGGTGAGTATGTGTGTAGAAAATGGCTCAAATGTCACATATTGATGGCATTATGAGGGGCAAAATGCTAGGGCGACTGGACGCTGGTCAAATACAGCAGGTCGTAGCACGGGCCGTCCGTGTGCCACACAGTGTGAGCTCAAGATTATGGAAACGATTCCAGCAGACAGGAAACGTGTCTAGGCGCTACAGTACTGCACGTGCAGAGTGTACAACACCACAAGAAGACCGATATCTCACCATCAGTGCCCGCAGACTGCCACGGATTACTGCAGGTAGCCTTGCTCGGGACCTTACTGGAACAGTTGTCCCCAGAAACACAGTCTACTGATGACTGAACAGACATGGTTTATTCGCCCGGAGACCTGCAAGGAGCATTCTACTGACCCCTGGTCACAGGAAAGCCTGTAAAGCCTGGTCTCATGAACACAGTACATGGTCATTGGAACAGTGGTCGCAGGTTATGTTCACGAACGAGTCCAGGTACAGTCGGAACAGCCGGGTTTTCATCTGGCGTGAACGAGGAACCAGATATCAACCCCTTAATGTCCTTGAAAGGGACCTGTATGGAGGTCGTGGTTTGATGTTGTGGGGTGGGATTATGATTGGTGCACGTACACCCCTGCCTGTATTTAACAGAGGAACTGTAACGGGTCAGGTGTGTCGGGACGTCATTTTGGACCAGTCTGTCCACCTTTTCAGGAGTGTAGTGGGTCCCACCTTCCTCCTGATGGATGATAACGCCCGGCCCCACCGTTATGCCATCGTGGAGGATTACCTTGAAACAGAAGATATCAGGCGAATGGAGTGGCCTGCCTGTTCTCCAGACCTAAACCTCATCGATCACGTCTGGGATGCTCTCGGTCGACGTATCGCTGCACGTCTTCAAACCCCTGGGACACTTCAAGAACTCCGACAGGCACTGGTGCAAGAATGGGAGGCTCTACCCCAGCTGCTACTCGACCAGCTGATCCAGAGTATGCCAACACGTTGTGCGGCCTCTGTACGTGTGCATGGTGATCATATCCCATATTGATGTCGGGGTGCATGCGCAGAAAACAGTGGAGTTTTATAGCACATGTGTTTCGGGACGGTTTTCTCAACTTACCACCGGTACCGTGGACTTACAGACCTGTGCCGTGTATGTTCCCTATGTGCCTATGGTATTAGCGCCGGTTTTGTGTAGTACCACGTTGTGTGGCACCACATTCTGCAATTATCCTTAATTTATGAGCATGAGTGTATTTATTTTGATGTTCTCTACGTTTTGTATCAATCTGAAAGAATAGTTCCGGAACACCCTGCATTTATCAGAAATCGTGTTTTACAACCACCAGCTGCGTGAAGAGACTTGCTGTTACCACAATCTTAGATTATTTCTGAACAGGATCAGGCACAAGACGTCTGTTAAGGCGCGAGGAGTTTGTCAATTACTGTCCTGTGCCATAAATCACTAATCCTCCCTAGTTTGTGCTCTTTTCCATTTCTGTCGGAACGAACTTGTGGGTTAGTAGGCGGCGGTACCCGCTGAGGAATCGGTGTGTGAGGAATGGCATAGGCAGTAATAGGTAGGGTCGCCTGGACGAGGAAGTGCGAGTGCGGTGTGCGGACCTCGGCTGTCCGCGGCTTGTTGATATCTGCAGTGGTCCTGTGGCTGTGACGGAAAGCGCAGTGTGTGTTGTCAGACACCCGTCCTGCCCCGTGGTCTCTATTCTGTAATACTTTTTAGCCAATGAAGCCGGTACTGGAAGGACTTCACTGCAGAATAACCGGCTGTAATGGTGAGCAGTTTCTTGGTTCAGCTTCGCCATTCTGCATGTATGGGGTCAGATTTGTGTACATGTCGGCCTTCAAGTGGTAACTGTTACACACCCGTTCTGTCTCATCCAGTCCACGTTCTGTATAGGCGATAAGCGTCGATATTATACTACCGGCCACCACGAAGATGACGTGCTACAGACGCGAAATTTAACTGACACGAAGATGATGCTGTGATATGCAAATGATTAGCTTTTCAGAGCTTCCACACAAGGTTGGCGCCGGTGGTGACACCTACGATGTGCTGACATGAGGAATATTTCCAACCGATTGCTCATACAGAAACAGCAGTTGACCGGCGTTGCCTGGTGAAACGTTATTGTGATGCCTCGTGTAAGGAGGAGAGATGCGTACCATCACATTTCCGACTTTGATAAAGGTCGGATTGTAGCCTATCGCGATTGTGGTTTACCGTATCGCGACATTGCTACTCGCGTTGGTCGAGAACCATTGACTGATAGCAGAATATGGAATCCGTGAGTTCAGGAAGGTAATATGGAACGCCGTGCTGGATTCCAATGGCCTCGTATCACTAGCAGTAGAGATGACAGGCATCTTATCCGCATGGCTGTAACAGATCGTGCAGCCACGTCTCGATCCCTGAGTCAGCAGATGGGGCCGTTTGCAAGACAACAACCATCTGCACGAACAGTTCGACGACGTTTGCAGCAGCATGGACTATCAGCTCGGAGACCACGGCTGCGGTTACCCTTGACGCTGCATCACAGACAGGAGCGCCTGCGTCGGTGTACTCAACGACGAACCTGGGTGCACGAATGGCAAAACGTCATTTTTTCGAATGAATCCAGGTTCTGTTTACAGCATCATGATGGTCGCATCCGTGTTTGGCGACATCGCAGTGAACGCACATTGGAAGCGTGTATTAGTCATCGCCATACTGGCGTATCACCCGGCGTGTCATTGGTTACACGTCTCGGTCACCTCTTGTTCGCATTGACGGCACTTTGAACAGTGCACGTTACATTTCAGATGTGTGTACGACCCGTGGTTCTACCCTTCATTCGATCCCTGCGAAACCCTCCATTTCAGGATAATGCACGACCGCAAGTTGCAGGTCCTGTACGGGCCTGTCTGAATACAGAATATGTTCGACTGCTGCCCTGGTCAGCACATTCTCCAGATCTCACCAACTGAAAACGTCTGGTCAATGGTGGCCGAGCAACTGGCTCGTCACAATACGCCAGTCACTACTCTTGATGAACTGTGGTACCGTGTTGAAGCTGCATGGGCAGCTGTACATGTACATGCCATCCAATCTCTGTTTGACTCAATGCCGAGGCGTATCAAGGCCATTATTACGGCCAGAGGTGGTTGTTCTGGGTACTGATTTCTCAGGATCTATGCACCGAAATTGTGTGAAAATGTAATCACATGTCAGTTCTCGTATAATATATTTGTCCAATGAATACCCGTTTATGATCTGCATTTCTTCTTGGTGTAGCAATTTTAATGGCCAGTTGTGTACGTGGTTTATTATTAGTATTACTTGAAGAGTACCTGCAAGCGTAGTCAGTCTCGCTGGTATGCAGTTGCAGTTCAGCAAGAATGATTAGGTTATTTGTGTTTTGGTTCGCTTCTCTGTGTGATTTGTTGCTGGAAACATTTTTGGATTATTGATCGTGTACTATACAAGTTACAAGATTTTGCGTTTCAGACCCAGCTGGATTTGTGGTTGTGTTGTTTGACGTTTGACGGAGCCTTCTGAGTCGTTACTGGCCAATTAGCTAATGCATTGAGCTCAAGAAATATGGCTCATATTGGCACATAACTAGCCCATGATCAGTAGGTTTGGTAAAATTGTTCCAGGATTGTTCGTAGGTTTGGGCACTGCTGTGGTACGTCAAATTTAAGCAGCTTTAATATGCTTACTTTAATGAATAAATAAAAATAAATCTAAAATAATAATAATAATGATGGTGATACACTAATCTATAATATAAAAATGAATCGCAAAATGTGTTGGTAAGCGCATAACTCAACAACGCCTCGACCAATTTGGCCAAATCTTTTTTTAAAATGTTCGTTGAAGTTCAAGGATGGTTTTTACGGCGAGAAAAATTAGAATTATTGCTGGAAAAACCCTAAAAATAGCCCTTTTCTTTTTCCTATACAAATGATTTGTAACTAAAACGTAGTCAATTTGAGCTTTATTGCTATGGTATAAAGTTCATATTAAAATGAATCGCAAAATGTGTTGGTAAGCGCATAACTCAACAACGCCTCGACCAATTTGGCCAAATCTTTTTTTAAAATGTTCGTTGAAGTTCAAGGATGGTTTTTACGGCGAGAAAAATTAGAATTATTGCTGGAAAAACCCTAAAAATAGCCCTTTTCTTTTTCCTATACAAATGATTTGTAACTAAAACGTAGTCAATTTGAGCTTTATTGCTATGGTATAAAGTTCATATTAAATTACAAGCACTCACTGTTGTCTAAGCAATGTAGGTGTGTTCCTAACGTCAAAGATCATATCTATCAAAACAATGTGCGTGTGTGCGTTGGAGCACAGAATACATAGTTGGAGAAGTTTAATGTCGCGTTCCGAAACTCGCGTTTCTTTTGTATTAGTTTCGGCACGCGAGATAAAATGCATCAGTTTCCACGTCATTACATCAGTCAAACAAAAATCGCGTTACAATTCGTACGGCTTAAAAGGATTTGACTTCAAGTCATATAAAATTTAAAAAAAAAAAAGTTGTCTGTGACCTAATCTACTGAGTTTGCTTTTGTCAACTGATACACGAAACAAATTCGTGTTTTGTGCAGAGTGTTTACTTAGTTAGTGTTTGTTAAGTTCGTGATTAGTGAAAAACTAATTTATATTTGATATGCCTCCTATAAGACGAAGCAATTTAGGTAGAAGAACCAGAAATGCTACAAACCAAGCTAATTACCGATCTAATCGTACGGCACAAGAACGTGACGACGGAAATGAACGTGAAAGAATTCGGATATCACAAACGCGTGAAGCGCGAGCGCGACATTCAACTAATAATCGCGCAAGTTTGAATCGAGCTGCTTTCAGTTACGATGTGTCAATTGACTACAGTAACTACCAATGTGTTGTTATTGGTTCTATGAACTCGGTTTGCTCACACTGTAAGGCATTAAAATACAAAAACGAAGCCAATGGATTGTGTTGCGCAAATGGTAAAGTGAAATTGATACCATTGGACCCACCACCAGAACCATTGTACTCGTTGGTTTCAGGAATAGGAACAGATTCTATACACTTTTTGACACATATCCAACAATATAACAATTGCTTTCAAATGACTTCATTTGGGGCAACAAATGTAGTTCGGGAAAATTTTATGCCAACTTTCAAGGTATGTATTATAGCAGTTACTCATAATTATTTTAGCGAACAAAATTTTCTGTCACAAAAGTTAAGATGTGTCACTAATCTTCAATGTCTTAATCACTTATATATCACTTAGTCATCATATTATATGGTGATTCAGTTTCAGTGACACTTTTATTATATTTTATATTTGATAGATATTAGTTCAAACTAAATATATACTTTTTAAGATCAAATATTATTTAAGTTTGATCACTGACAATCCATTAATTTATACCACACCATAATATTTTATTTTATTTACAGATACAAGGGCAAATATATCACAGAGCAGGTTCACTGTTACCGGTGTATGGGCAATTCACCACAAGAAATTGATCTGCGTTGTGCACATAACAATTTAGTAAAGAGGTCTATTGTAGAACAATTACAAACTTTATTTCATCAACACAATCAATTGATTATATTGTTTAAAACTGCCCTGGATCTGATGCCATCCGATAATCACAAAATTGTAATCAGAGCTGATAAAACACCTGCAGGTCAACATACAAGACGTTTTAATGCACCAACTATTGATGAAGTTGCTATCGTTGTAGTTGGAGAAAACTTGGAATCCCGTGATATTGTTTTACATCGTCGGAATGATCAATTACAACGTATAAAGGAAACACACCGCTCATATGATGCACTGCAATATCCCATTATATTTTGGCAAGGTGAAGATGGCTACGATTTCTCAATAAAAATGATAAATCCCATTACAGGTAACTAAAATATTAATTTAGCTATGGCGATAATATCTGAGTCATTATATTATGTATTTTAATTTTATATTTGAATGTTATTAAAAGAAAATCTATTTACAGGTTCTGAAACCAACAAAAAAGTCAGTTCAATGAACTATTATTCATACCGCCTAATGATTCGGGAAAATGAAGAAAATCACATATTGAAATGTCGGCGATTATATCACAAATATGTTGTTGACATGTATGTAAAAATTGAAACGGAGAGATTAACATTCATCAGGTTGAATCAAACCAAACTCCGATCTGAAGAGTATATTCACCTTCGAGATGCGATTAATACTGATGGAAATGCACAGAATGTCGGTCGGATGACTATTCTTCCAGCAACATACATCGGAAGCCCTCGGCATATGCACGAATATGCTCAAGATGCCATGTCGTATGTTCGTCATTATGGTACAGCAGATTTGTTCATCACATTTACATGCAATCCGCAATGGATAGAAATCAAGCAGGAGTTATTCCCTGGGCAATCATCCATTGATCGTCATGATATTACAGCCAGAGTCTTTAGACAAAAGTTGAAATCTTTAATGGATTTCATCGTAAAACATAATGTGTTTGGTGAGACACGCTGCTGGATGTATTCTGTGGAGTGGCAGAAACGAGGATTGCCACATGCACACATTTTGATTTGGTTAGTTGAAAAGATAAGGCCAAATGAAGTTGATGCAGTGATATCAGCTGAAATCCCTAATGTACAAGTAGATCCTGGATTGCATGAGGTAGTTATCAAAAACATGATACATGGTCCCTGTGGAACTCTTAATCAAAATTCACCGTGTATGATGGATGGTAAATGTTCAAAACGATATCCACGGACATTAATATCGGAAACAATTACTGGTAATGACGGTTATCCATTGTATCGTCGCAGATCGACAGCAGACAATGGAAAATCAACAATTGTCAAATTAAATCAACAAGATATTGAAATAGATAATCGTTGGATTGTTCCATATTCACCCATTTTATCAAAGACATTCAAAGCACACATCAACGTTGAATCTTGCCATTCAGTGAAATCTATTAAATACATTTGCAAATATGTAACCAAAGGGAGTGATATGGCTGTGATTGGAATTGGTGCAGAGAATTCCAATGATGAAGTTACCCAATACCAAATGGGCCGCTATGTCAGTAGTAATGAAGCAGTTTGGCGAATATTTTCTTTTCCTATTCATGAGAGACACCCTTCTGTTGTTCACTTAGCTGTGCATTTAGAAAATGGACAAAGAGTGTATTTTACAGCACAGAACGCAGTACAAAGAGCTGCTCAGCCACCATCTACTACATTAACCAGTTTTTTTGAGACATGCCAAAACGATCATTTCGCACAAACATTGCTATATTCTGAAATGCCAAAATATTATACCTGGAATCAATCCTCAAGGAGATTTATACGATGGAAACAAGGAAAACCAGTTCCAGGATATACAGATGTATATTCCACCGATGCGATTGGCCGGATTTATTCAGTACATCCAATCAATGATGAATGTTTTTATTTACGACTGCTATTAGTCAATGTACGTGGCCCAACATCATTCCAACAGTTACGAACTGTTCATGGTGAATTGTGTGGATCCTACAGAGAAGCCTGTCAACGTTTGCAATTGCTTGAAAATGACGCTCATTGGGAGCAAACTCTCAATGATGCTGTAATATCACCACACGCTCATCAAATACGAACATTGTTTTCTATAATCATATCTACATGCTTCCCATCAAACCCAATTGATTTGTGGATCAAGTACAAAGATTATATGTGTGATGATATTTTGTATCAAATACGGAATAGAATGGGAAATCCAAATATACAAATCAGTGAAGAAATTTACAATGAAGCATTGATTTCAATTGAGGACATGTGCTTGATAATGTCAAACAAACTATTAATTCAATTAGGCCTGACCGCGCCCAATCGTCCAATGCATGACGCTTTTAACCAAGAGTTGCATCGAGAAAAACTGTATGATCTCAACGCTTTGAAAGAATTAATTCAAACAAATCTTCCACTGTTAACTGAACAACAGAAGTATGTATTTGAAACTCTTATGAAAGTAACAAATGATGAAACTGGAGGGATTTACTTCTTAGATGCACCTGGTGGTACAGGAAAAACTTTTTTGATTTCATTAATATTAGCAACAATTCGCTCACAAAATAAAATTGCACTTGCACTCGCTTCGTCGGGAATCGCAGCAACTTTGCTTGAAGGTGGTCGAACAGCCCATTCAGCACTAAAATTGCCATTAAATATGCAAAGCAATGAAACTCCAACCTGCAACGTTTCGAAGAACTCTGCAATGGCAAAGGTTTTGCAGCAATGTAAATTGATTGTTTGGGATGAATGCACGATGGCACATAAAAAATCTTTGGAGGCTTTAGACAGAACCTTAAAAGATCTACGGAGCAATAATAACCGATTTGGTGGTGCAATGATTTTATTAGCAGGAGATTTTCGTCAAACATTGCCAGTGATTCCACGATCAACGCCAGCTGATGAACTCAATGCATGTCTAAAGTCCTCCAATTTGTGGAAATATGTCAAAGTACTTCATTTGAGCAAGAATATGCGTGTCGAGTTGCGAAATGACCAATCTGGAAACATATTCTCTAAACAACTCATTGACATTGGTAATGGCAAATTTCCTATAGACATGTTGACTGGCTGCATTAACTTTCCTCAAAGTTTTAGTCAGTTAACTCGATCAAAAGATGAACTTATTCAGAAGGTGTTTCCAGATGTTTCTCAAAATTACAGAAACCATGATTGGTTGAGCGAACGAGCTATACTGGCTGCAAAAAACATAGATGTAAATGAATTAAATTTCAAAATTCAAGAACAAATTACAGGCGAATTGAGGATATATAAATCAGTTGATTCGGCTACTAATCAAGATGATGTAGTCAACTATCCACCGGAATTTTTAAACTCGCTGGATTTGCCAGGATTGCCACCTCACAATCTTCAATTAAAGGTTGGATCGGTGGTTATAATGTTGCGAAATATCAACCAACCGCATCTTTGCAACGGTACACGGTTAGCGATAAAAAAATTACTAAACAATGTGATAGAAGCAACTATACTCAAAGGAAAGTATAAAGGAGAAGATGTTCTCATACCGCGCATCCCAATGATTCCGACTGATGTGCCATTTGAGTTTAAACGACTACAGTTGCCAGTGCGGCTTGCTTTTGCTATGACTATAAACAAGTCCCAGGGGCAATCATTAAGTGTTTGTGGTATTAATCTAGAAAACCCATGTTTCTCACATGGTCAATTGTATGTTGCCTGTTCCCGTGTTGGAAAACCATCAGATTTGTTTATCTATGCGCCAGGTAATCAAACAAAAAACATCGTATACCACAAAGCACTACAATGATAATAATAATAATTATGATTCACATGATTAACAATAAAGCGATTACTTACTTTTAAATCCTTATATATGTTTTATTTAATTATTTTTTATTCACAACGCCCTATCACCAGGGTGACGGTTCTGTTCAGGAGAATTTTTTTAAATACGTAGGCAAAAAAACTGCCATATTACAAATCTTTTTGACAGGACGAAGTCTGTCGGGTCAGCTAGTTAAGCTATAAAATAATTTGAATTATTTGCTGTATTAAAATTTCTGGCCAGATCATAAGTTTCAAGTTTCATTTATCGATTATTTTCAGAACTGCTTGAAGCCTTGTCTTGGCCGTTTGTTTACATGTATTGTGTTGTGTGTCAGTAGAGCTGCTTTAGAATATAAGAACGCATCTTTAATAGTTTTGAGTATGCTGTATTTAATGTCACGTGTGGTTGTTGTGTAATAATTTGGCCGGTGTGGCGTGTTTAGAAATTATTCTTTCAGATATACGATTCTCTGAAAGACAGTGAAATTTTTAAACAATTGATTAGCTTCTCACAGTCATATAATATTTCTTAAAAGACATGAAAGGTGCCGTTGACTGTATAGGAGCAATAAGTATTGTATACAGTCAACGGTGACTATGATGTCTTTTAAGAAAGTTTTAAAGAGTTGTTAGGAGAATGAGTTGAGTCACTCATATTTTCGGTTAGACAAAAACTCCTACTTTCTTTCAGTGAAAATTTGTAATTGTGTATTAATTTAAATTACTAGGTAATGTTTTAGGATTTGCTTTATATCATTGCCTGTTATGTTCTGTAATCTTGACAATGTTCTGGTACGAGGGCAGTTTGACAAGTACGGTCAATTTCCATGAAAGAATGGAACATCCCTTTTGCGCCTAGTTTTATTTATTCTTTTTAAACTTATTAACACAGACATAGTTCATCATGCTGCGAGATAATTATAGCAACTAGCGTACATAGCAGACATTACTAACATTTGTTCCACAACATTAATCAACTTCATTCACAGTCAGAGCTAACGTCCTTCTTAACAATACACATTTTCCAATGCCTGCACAAAAGTGGTACTACATAGGTGACGAAGTCATTACGCCACTTTCCTGTATTTCATTTCCTTAACATTCCATTAAGGTGTTGACGAGTATCTTGAGGACGTCTTGCTGCACTGACTTAAAAACGGCGACCTGTTTCCACTCAGTAAACTCATTCCTCACATTGATCCATTGTTCTTAATTCGTTACACACTCCTAATGGCTGTGTCTCCGGAAAGAACTGATAAATAATGAGTCTTGTTTATCACTTTACTGTTGTGATTCCACTGAAATTTATCTGCTGGCGTATGCCAGAGCGTCTCACAATTATGGCATGTAAAGTCACTTGTAAGGATATGTAGTGAAAATAGCTACTGGTATTTCTCTGCTGGCTCAACAGCTGCAGCGCACAAGGGAGAGAACGCTGAGGTTTCCAGAATCGGCCAAAACGTCAGTTTCTGTTTACATGTCTCTTTAGTGGACTCAGAAAATTTGCCAGTGTAACGGGGCGAAGTCCCCAGCTAACTCAGAGATGGATTTCCGTGACGTTGTGGCAGTATTTGGGAGAATCACTCTTGTTTGTGGCGCAGATATCTGTCGATGTCCTCACACAGGCCGCTAGTCCCGGTCCTGAAAATGATTGCATACGATTATGTGAGTCATGAAAAGCTTTTCTTGTACAAACTCCGCGTTTACACTGAGAAACTTAGCGAGGTCAGACTCTAAAGTGCACAAGAAAAATTAGAATACACGTATCTGAGAGTAGGGGGAGAGTGACAAAGTCAGTCCTAAGGAAATGGCCTCTGCTGCTCTCTTCAAGAACTCTCTTACAAATTAAATAGTATATTTGCAGAGTTAAATATGATACATATACGTATTAGATTTTTCACCAAAACTTAATCAATTATAATTAATACCTAATAATGTTGAGCGTACACAGAAGTACCACATTTAATTTCTACTGTATTCTTCTACTCACACTATTACACCTATGTTGTATTACTTAGATCACTACGAACCAAATTCAAGAGCTGCAGACAGTAACTTATAACGAGAATAGCGAGATACACTATGGTTAATACTTGCCTCCTCTTCTGTCATATTTGTTAAAGGCAGATAGGAAGGAGGTTTAGATTCCCTTAAGGGATCCCAGAACTCGTAGAACGCGTGACAGACCACTATGACAGCGAATATGGTGCAGGTAACCCATTGTGGGAAGCACCAGCTACAGGCTGCTGGGACTTGCTCAAATATTATTCCCTCTTTGACCAACGCTAACACAGTTAACTCCGTCATAGTTACTACTGATAACAGGAACATACATATGCAGTCCATCTTGCCGAATACTGTTCCTTAGCAACAGCTCGATTGCATTTAAAGTCGCTGAACAATAATTGGTAGTGGTTTGTTTATGACTGACTATGTAACGAAATCAGTAAGTGAAAACTGACTGCAACTTTGTCTTCCTTGTAGTCGTGTTACAGTTATTCGAACAAAAATACTGTTACCTGACTGTGCCGCAAGCCACTCTTTAGGGCATAGCTGAAGCTATGTGAAACCATTATCTGTTGTTGTCTTTCCTATTTCACTGACGAATTACTAGCATGAAAGGCTGCTCCTTGAACACGTCTCTTAGCACTGTTGCATGCTCTTCGCTGTGGCATAACGATAAGATTGATTTCTAAACCAGCTGTCTCCTATATTTTCCACAACATTTCTGCAACATTCTCAGTGGCGAAATATTACTGGAAGCAAAACTGCCAAAGAGATTTGTGATAAACTGCGTGCTATCTACTACGTTCAGCCTGTGGAGAACTTTGATTTATTTCCACAGAAGTGCTATAAATCGGGATAAAGACAGAACCTGTCGTGTTAAATCTCATACTGCCACATTATATGAAAAGAAACTCAAGCTTTCATTGTTGAATAATGGTATCACTGCGGCGCTAGTTGCAAAAGGGTAGGATCGTTTTCCGTTACTCGACACTCCTGACAACAACCACAGAGATGTTGGTGACATTTATAATTGAAAATGACAGATCGAGGTGACGATACTGTTGTTGAAGAATTCTCGTGATAAACGGTAAGTGAGGTAATACCAGCCTTCTTCAAAGACTGATCGATCGAATGCGTCTAGTTCTCAAAAGAATGGGAATGTGTGCTATTATTTTAATAAAAATATGGCATTTCAGTCTTTGATCGCTATTTTTTTATTTCCAAAAATGCAGTTACAGAGTAAAGTGTCAGTGCAGAACTACTGGTTCGCTGTCATAACTAAAGTAATTTTTTATCTGTTAAAACCTTATATCACAGTTTGGAGAAACCTTATTGGTAAAAGTAAAAAGTGCCCTCTATATGTACTAAGAGGTTATTTTACCACCATTCACATTAATGGCGGATATACTTTTTAGTAATAAGACAATGTTTAAAGAAATAACATTTACATAATCTTTTTTGAGTGCACCATGAACTGAAATAATTTACAATAATTAAAACATTTTTTAAAAAATAAAAAATATAATTAAAAAATTGAGTAATCTTTGGGAAGGTGCATTTCCTCTTGTTTGTTTTGATTGGTGGTGGAGATAATTTCCCTATGTGAGGACGTACACACCACCACGCCATGTCCTCTTCCGCCGCGCCTAATTCACCTCGCTGCCAGTACGCTTAGGGCCGTTCCGCTGCAGCTGGTTCGTATTGGAGCATGCTATTATATTCAAGAGTAGCCTAAAACAAGTCTTTAAAAATCTCATAATAATGCCTGTGCATTAAGTAGTAGGTCCTGGTTTTTCATTTAGTGAGCGTATATTTCAATCTCTTCAAGCACGTTGAGGTAGAGACTTTTTGGAGCGTTATCTAGCATTTCCATTTGTTCATTTATATTGCTCACTTCATGTTTATTATCCTTTAAACGCGCTCCAAATGCTGTCCGATTGCTATGACTACAATGTTCCCTGTATCGAATTTGAAAATTCCGCCCTGTCTGCCCTCTTCGGTTGCTCCCTTCGTCAATGACAAAAAACTGATAGTCCAACCTACGACGGGTATTGCTTTATCTATCTCTACCAATATGCAGCCGCAACAGTGGCGAATTCCAGGACATGCCAAAAAGGCTTCGAATGGTCCACAATGTTTCAAAATATACTACAATATTCGAGAGTGTTCTGGAACGTTCCCCAATGACCTTGGATGTTCCGGTTTGTTCACGAATATTCTGGAATATTCCCGAACGTTCCATTCTTTTCCCGAACTTTCCAGAACATCCCGGATCATCTCGAATACTCTCGAATGGTTTGAAATGTTCTAGAATACTGTCAAATATTCTGGATAGTTCTACAAGTTTCCAGAGAGCGAAACTTCCTAGCCCTTACATTTTCAAAAGCACGCCTTCAGGTAAAAACGGAGACCTTCTTCATGGATGAGGAATAGAGGGCTAGCACACCATATAACTCCTTTGATCGTACCGGGACCCGTTTCTGACTGTAAGCGGCATGCACATTACACAGCTACTCTTATACAATATATTGATAACTCAAATAACGTGAGTGTTAAGTGAAATCTGACCACCGACTGACTTCACTGCTGGAAACTGATCAACGTAAATAAGTATTGTACACTAATTATTTTCTTGTTGATGTGTACCTACAACAGCCTAAGAGTTATCATATTCACCTCTCTGTATTGTGTCCTTGCGTGGTTTCTGACGTGATTGTTATAAACTCTCAAATAAAAATATGTTTGGTTGTAAGATTTTATGAATTGTTACCCCTTCAGAACGACAATTTCACTTAGAATCTGTGAACAGGACATAAACGTATAGTGGCACAAGAAGTTGTAGGGGTGCGGGAGGCGTGAGTGAGAGGAACCTATTTTATTTAACAACAAGCATGAATTTACATTTTACATTGAAATCAGAACCTCCATAAAAAACGTTAAATCATCTAGCAGAGAGGCACAGAAAATAAAATATTTAGTTTCAAATCAAAGTTTGTTCAATCAAGGCAGAATACGAAAGTGATTACAATAATAATTAAAACACAACATGATAGATCAAGACTTACAAGGTAGAAGGAATAGTAACAACACGGGACAATTAATTTGACTGGGAAAGACGCGGATGGAAAAAAATTCAGAGAGAATAGACAAAATTCACAATAACCTCAAAACAAATGCGACCACAGGGCTGAATAACATTATAAAATACAAGAGACCTAAAATACTCATAAAAGTACTTCCACTTAAATATTCCCACAGGCCCTGCCAAACTGCATGATAACATGAAATAACTATTATCACTTAGCCTTATTTACCGCAAACCAGTTTTATTACGCAGTTTCTGAAGCACAACTAATCACAAATAAAATTTGGTTCACTGAAGTAATCTTAGCCTGTCCCTATTTACGTACTCTGCAAACAAGGGATGTGGATAATATGGAGTTGTGGTTCTGCACCCATCTGAAACCAAAACTTCCTAAAAGCAATCTATGAGTCAACCATGGGATTATCAGGCAGTAAGATTTTACATAGTCCAAAGGTATGCGCGGAATTAGCCGAGCGGTCTAGGGCGCTGCATTCATGGACTGTGCGGCTGATGTCGGTGGAGGTTCGAGTCCTCCCTCGGGCATGGGTGTGTGTGTTTGTCCCTAGGATAATTTAGGTTAAGTAGTGTGTAAGTTTAGGGACTGATGACCTTAGCAGTGAAGTCCCATAAGCTTTCAGACACATTTGAACAGTCCAAAGGTAGCTAAAACTCCCTGGAATCAATCTGCAGTCCTGACCATATGTATAATATTACACTGACGAATCATGCAGTTTATTCTGTGTTTACGAGAAAACATAATATTTCACCAGAGCTAGTTTGTTGTGCATGTAAATAGAAGTCGTTGAAACAACAGTGCACAATAAGCATACATAATATTAATCAGATACGTCATGCGTTTTTAATGGAACCACTAGTACGCAGGCATGTAGCTGCCCGAGTGTGTGATGCATCTGTTTCCGATATATGACGTGCCATGTGTGCACGTAGCAGCTCACGAAACAGACCTCTGTGGCGAGGCATGTGCCGAATCGTGTAGTGATGGATATTATTCATAGCATTAATGTTTCAAATATTAAAAGGGATGTAGGAGGAACTGAATAAGTAAATACACAGTTTTGAAAGACAGTATGATTTATCTTTTGTACGTCCATCCTTTTAGCAGGACGTCTCTGGGACGACGGCCGTTTACTATCGTGACAAAAAATAAAAACGCCCACAGCCGTCCTTGAGATTTCATTTTATTTTGTCGCTACCAATTTCGACGCTTCATTGCGTCATCTTCAGGCTGTTTTGATGCGGTACAGGCTAATATGATCCCCATGCATAACTCATCAGTTGCCAGCATTACTGGATTCGCACATAACGTGCCAGCACTCCAATCATCAACTGTCAACTGACACGAGAACCATGGTTTATTACCGTCACTGGAAGCATCTCTGCAGGAACGTTTACATTACATGACCAGGGAAACTCCAGAATCAAAACACTTTGTTCAAAACATAAAAGCGTACAACGCCTGTTGCCAAATGACTTCTTTTGCTGTCACTTCGATCAAAACTAGCAGAGATGAAATCGAACACATTTTTTCCATTGTAATGTGCCCCACCCATTCTGCTTGCGGCTGTTGTCCACGTTAGCTTTTTATGAAGATTTGAGAGAATCGAAGATTACAATAAACTTTCCAGTTTACTTATATTTTCACGTACACTTTGGCACAGTTCTTCTTGTCTAGCGGTCTGATTCTTGAAGCTGAAATTCCCACATTTTAGGTCCTCATGGTTGAATTGACCTAAATAAATTCTTAGATTGTTGTTGCAGAATTTATGTTCTTACGTTAATTTATTTTGTCACGTTTTAGTATGCCAGACAGCCTTTTGATTTTTCACATTAACAAAGCCGAAATTACATAGTTTGCACAAAATACAAAAATACGGGCTATCACATCAGCGACATGTTTACAACCCTCTGACTCAGCGGAAATAACAATATTCCAAGGGATTTAAAATTTTTCTTGACAAATGAATTTCTGTTAGCCGGCCGCTGTGGCCGAGCGGTTCTAGGCGCGTCAGTGAAGAACCGCACTGCTGCTACGGTCGCAGGTTCGCATCCTACCTCGGGCATGGATGTATGTGATGTCCATAGGTTAGTTAGGTTTAAGTAGTTCTATGTCTAGGGGACTGATGACCTCAGAAGTTAAGTCCCATAGTGCTGAGAGCCATTTGAACCATAAACATAGTAAGCAGTACTAGGTTACGCAACTAATAATAGAAGTTTTAAGTGTGCCAAATAATTGGTGATTTCAAAGATTTCTAAAAAAAAAAAAAAATTTAACAGTACATTTCGAACTAATACTTGTCGATTATAACATCCAAAACAAAGTAATTCCTTTTAATAAATTTTAACTTAACATACTGTGTATAAAATTATGTGAAAGTTTTCAGAAAAGCAGCTCTGATAATACAGACCTGTCCAAAATTCGAAAAAGAATACTGGCATCGACAACTACAGTTGAGGAAAAGTTCTGCTACAGGAGGATGCCCCGTTACACCGCATAATGGCAAATCTATCACATCACCATTGATTTCTAACAAACTGCCAGTCCGGTTTAAAGGACAGATATTTCCAGTCAAAATAGTTTTCAATATTTTTTCTACTTGTTATACTTTAATGTTTATCCTTTTCTCCAACTACCACAAAATCTCACATCAACTCCCTGAGAGAAGCGAGGTACCCCATCTTGGATGTGCATAGATAGTTTCAGCTATGAAATCTGTTAATGCAGCAGAAGCCGTTTGCTACCTACATGTCGTTTATGCTGGTCTTTAACTAAACTTTATTTAGCAGTTAAACTTGTGTTTGCTGGCGCGTTACTGAAAATCTGTGTTCTAAGATTATGCATATCTTTCTATACCAGTGTAAGTGTAGCTTTAAATATTTAGGAACATAATTCTTCCATCTAGTACTCATTCCATGAACTAGCTGTTCCTTATAAAAAGCTGTGTTCGTAAGCAGTTCTTAGTATCCCCAGTTACCTGAATAGGCATCTGAAGGACGTTGTTTTCTTTAAAAAACCAGTAATTTCTGTTTCACCCTTTTTGACTCGAAAAACCTTGGGTTGGCTTGATGAGTTGGACCTAAAAATGGACCATCATTTTTTATTTAATTTTATTTCTTAAAACATCTCTGCCTGACAACATACGTATTTCAAATGAACATTAGGTTCGACGCTTCAGCAGTTCTGTAGTGTGATCCTCAGACATTAGTTTATTATTAAGTTGTAATCCCTAGAACTGTGCACCTCTTCTACCTTCTCGTCGTCATACTTTGGGCTTATAGTGGGAGGATATCCCCGGCAAGTTCTGATCTGTATACAGTGACTCATAGACTTATTTGAAGTTTCCACGTATGTGGAACATTTGCCAACATTTCAGAATCTTTTCTTTTGCCTATATTAGAACACTCGATTGTAAATGACACTTTGGTCCAATGGTATTAATTAAAAGTTAATGCTATTCAAAAAATTCATGTTTGTAAGTTGTTTTCTAAATAAAATATTACGGAGTTTTTGAGCGTGCCCCTCTGTGTGCGATATATCTCGAAGTTGGTGCTGTACATGTCGATTGTTTCGTTACGACTCACTCGCATCACATCCGCTTGTTACCGACAACAACAGCAAAGAAGTAACTATTCTTAAAACACGGTACGTGTCCCCATTTTGCACGTTTTTTTAGAAAATAATCCCAGAAAGGCTCCCTTCCTAACCTCTGGCAGAAAGTATTCAGAAAATGAAAGCAGCGTTCTGAATGTATCGATTTTTCGCGTGGCCAGCGCTCTTCCTCGTAATTTATGTGCACAGGTTCGACTTCAAGATATAATGCACACATTAGCTATCACTGTTTTTTATTATTTGATCTTGCATATTACGACACTTCTCATGTATTTAAGCATTTTTCATGCATATCTGCATGCATATTTTAAGGCTTTTATGATCAATATAATCCGGTCTCTAGTAACGACGTATTATATTGATAGTTGTCGTGTGTGTGCCACTGCGAACGTACTCCACAACAAACGATACTGTCACCGGATCCAGTGATAAACAAGGACTGGTTGTGCATTGACTGCTAAGTATTCGGGGTTATTGGAAACCGTTGCTACAGTAGGACATGGAGGTTTCTTCGTGGTTCATATCTTAGAATCTCATCTCTACAATCAATTTTGAGCTTAACTGTGGTATTGCATTATGTCTCTGTAAGAACAGGCTTGATGAGTTAGTAGACTAGACGTAATGGCCACTGCATTTTTTAGTTAAATAAGTTAGCTGTTGTTTGTGAACAGCTCTCATCTGAATTGACAAATGTTTACCGATTTCATATGAGCATTGTGACTGTGTACCATTGATGGTGTATCATTGTGGTGTTCTGCTGAGGAGGATGAGAGGAGGTTGCCAGTTCTCAATGTGGTCTGAAAAGAAGCCCAGTACGACATCAAGTGGTCACCTGATGGCACGATGCAGGATGTACTCTGATGTAAAGCTGTTTTCGCATGGAAAACGGCTGAAGGATAGTCTGACAATTCTAATGAACAACTGTTACAGATTTAACCGTTCTATTGCACCTCAGTTCCACCTGGGGAAACATTCGGCTTTTGTGATGGCTCAGCAGTAACGATGACATAAAGACGCGCAGGCATCTCTGAAACTACCTAGCATGTCGCATCAACACGCATTCACAATGCAAGAACCAGTATTCGGCAAGCTGAATACGTAGAAGTCGCTGAACAATGTTTCTGAGAGGAGAAGTTGAACACTTTCAAAGTTGCACCTTGGCAATGAAGTGTTGATGAGGTGGAAGAACTAGAGCCATGAGATGATTGTTGCTAAATCGCTGTAGCTCGAACATTGGCTTAGAGAGCAAAACTGTTGCTGCAGCAAAAATAATTGATCTGGCCGGCATAAACATTGTCAAATTTAGGCACGTATTCTCAGTCATTAGCAGCCACTAGCCGATGGGACGTCCATACCAGTCGACAACACGATAGCCAGCCAGCTACCGTCACTAGCCTGCCACTATTAGCGAAGGACACTGCCCTTGCTGAATCCAGCGTTGGATGCTTAGTTACGACGTTTGGCGCATCATGGACGCTCTTAACTTCACTGGATGGAAACGAATGAAGAGTGCATCCCAGGACGAAAAATTCCTGCAGCAAGAACTGATCATTCCGGGAACTACCGATATTGCATGTTCCGATCAACTTGATATCGTAGCTTGTGTGAACACTGACAACTTCTATCACTTGGGATCTTTCTTCAAGTGGCAAATGTGGTGAAGGCAGCTACTTCTCACGCGAGGTTTCTGACAGCTGCGATTTGCAGCATTCCTCTGAAGACTGTTAGAGGCGCTCTTGCCTGGAATCGACTGGTCGGCTCGTAGTGGCGTTGGGGCAACTGTGGTGAGACCTATGCCTACTTCGGTGGCCTTGGAATCACATGGAACCCCTGATGTCGCTGCGTCTTCCGGCAGTGAGCATCTTACCGGTCAGCCATCACTCCAGGGTGAATGGCGGACAGTGGTGGGCTCGCGCGTGCCTGGCCGAAAGGCGAAGGTGGGATCTGGCCGCGTGGCAGCTGCCTTACCCCTTTCCAACAGGTACGGGGTGCTTCCTAGTGGTGATGACATCGTTTCCGAGCCACCACAGGATGCCTCGCCTGTTGGGCCAGTGGCCGATTCTCCGGCAAGGTCCCGACAGTCACAGAGGGCGGGCCTATTAGTTATAGGGAGCTCCAACGTTAGGCGGGTTATGGAGCCCCTCAGGAAAATAGCGGGTAGGTCGGGGAAGAATGCCAGTGTGCACTCGGTGTGCTTGCCGGGGGGTCTCGTCCGTAATGTGGAGGAGGCCCTTCCGGCAGCTATTGAACGCACTGGGTGTGACCGGCTGCAGATAGTAGCACATGTCGGAACGAATGACGCCTGCCGCTTGGGTTCTGAGGCCATCCTTGGTTCCTTCCGGCGGCTGGCTGATTTGGTGAAGACAACCAGCATCGCACGCGGAGTGCAAGCTGAGCTTAATATCTGCAGCATAGTGCCCAGAGTCGATCGCGGTCCTCTGGTTTGGAGCCGTGTGGAGGGTCTAAACCAGAGGCTCAGACGACTCTGCGACTATAATGGTTGCAAATTCATCGACCTCCGTTATTGGGTGGAGAACTGTAGGGCCCCCCTAGACAGGTCAGGCGTGCACTACACACCGGAAGCAGCTACTAGGGTAGCAGAGTACGTGTGGCGTGCACACGGGGGTTTTTTGGGTTAGAGGGACCCCCCCTTGGGCGAAACGATAAAATACCTGACGGCTTACCAGAGAGGACATTATCATCGTTGATAAAGAACGTCCGTCCTCAGAGACCAAAAACAGGAAAAGTTAACGTAATATTGGTAAACTGCAGGAGTATCCAGGGCAAGGTTCCTGAATTAGTATCTCTTATTGAAGGAAATAGTGCGCATATAGTATTAGGAACGGAAAGTTGGTTAAAACCTGAAGTGAACAGTAACGAAATCCTAGACACAGAATGGAATATATACCGCAAGGATAGGATAAACGCCAATGGTGGAGGAGTATTTATAGCAGTAAAGAATTCAATAATATCCAGTGAAGTTATTAGCGAATGCGAATGTGAAATAATCTGGGTTAAGCTAAGTATCAAAGGTGGGTCAGATATGATAGTCGGATGCTTCTATAGACCACCTGCATCAGCAACTGTAGTAGTTGAGCGCCTCAGAGAGAACCTGCAGAACGTCGTGAAGAAGTTTCGTGATCATACTATTGTAATAGGGGGAGACTTCAATCTACCAGGTATAGAATGGGATAGTCACACAATCAGAACTGGAGCCAGGGACAGAGACTCTTGTGACATTATCCTGACTGCCTTGTCCGAGAATTACTTCGAGCAGATAGTTAGAGAACCAACTCGTGAAGCTAACGTTTTAGACCTCATAGCAACAAATAGACCGGAACTTTTCGACTCCGTGAATGTAGAAGAGGGTATCAGTGATCATAAGTCAGTGGTTGCACCAATGACTACAAGTGTAATAAGAAATGCCAAGAAAGGAAGGAAAATATATTTGCTTAACAAGAGTGATAGGGCACAAATCGCAGAATATCTGAGTGACCACCATCAAACGTTCATTTCTGAGGAAGAGGATGTGGAACAAAAATGGAAAAAATTCAGAAACATCGTCCAGTACGCCTTAGATAAGTTCGTACCAACTAAGGTCCAAAGCGAGGGGAAAGATCCACCGTGGTATAACAATCATGTACGAAAGGTACTACGGAAACAAAGAAAGCTTCATCATAGGTTTAAGAGTAGTCGAATCATAGCTGATAAGGAAAAGCTGAACGAAGCGAAAAAGAGCGTAAAGAGAGCAATGAGAGAAGCATTCAACGAATTCGAACATAAAACATTGGCAAACAATCTAAACAAGAACCCTAAAAAGTTTTGGTCATATGTAAAATCGGTAAGCGGATCTAAATCCTCTATTCAGTCACTCGTTGACCACGATGGCACCGAAACAGAGGACGACCGAAGAAAGGCAGAAATACTGAATTCAGTGTTCCGAAACTGTTTCACTGCGGAAAATCGTAACACGGTCCCTGACTTCAGCCGTCGCACGGACGCCAAAATGGAAAATATTGAAATAAACGATATCGGAATTGAAAAACAACTGCTATCACTTAGTAGCGGAAAAGCATCCGGACCAGACGAGATACCCTTAAGATTCTACAGTGATTATGCTAAAGAACTTGCCCCCTTTCTATCAGCAATTTATCGTAGATCGCTGGAAGAACGTAAAGTACCTAGCGACTGGAAGAAAGCGCAGGTCGTTCCCATTTTCAAGAAGGGTCATAAATCAGATGCGAATAATTATAGGCCTATTTCGCTTACGTCAATCTGTTGTAGAATAATGGAACATGTTTTGTGTTCTCGTATTATGACGTTCTTAGATAATACAAATCTCCTTCATCATAACCAACATGGATTCCGCAAACAGAGATCATGTGAAACTCAGCTCGCCCTATTTGCCCAAGAAATTCACAGTGCCGTAGACACTGGCGAGCAGATTGATGCCGTATTCCTGGACTTCAGGAAGGCATTTGATACGGTTCCGCACTTACGTTTAGTGAAAAAAATACGAGCTTACGGAATATCGGACCAGGTTTGTGATTGGATTCAGGATTTCCTAGAAGAAAGAACACAACATGTCATTCTTAACGGTTCAAAATCTGCAGATGTAGAGGTAATTTCGGGAGTACCGCAAGGAAGCGTGATAGGACCTTTATTGTTTACAATATACATAAATGACTTAGTTGACAACATCGGTAGCTCCGTGAGGCTATTTGCAGATGACACGGTTGTCTACAAGAAAGTAGCAACATCAGAAGACTCGTACGTACTCCAGGAAGACCTGCAGAGGATTAATGCATGGTGCGACAGCTGGCAGCTTTCCCTAAACGTAGATAAATGTAATATAATGCGCATACATAGGGGCAGAAATCCATTCCAGTACGATTATGCCATAGGTGGTAAATCATTGGAAGCGGTAACGACCGTAAAATACTTAGGAGTTACTATCCGGAGCGATCTGAAGTGGAATGATCACATAAAACAAATAGTGGGAAAAGCAGGCGCCAGGTTGAGATTCATAGGAAGAATTCTAAGAAAATGTGACTCATCGACGAAAGAAGTAGCTTACAAAACGCTTGTTCGTCCGATTCTTGAGTATTGCTCATCAGTATGGGACCCTTACCAGGTTGGATTAATAGAAGAGATAGACATGATCCAGCGAAAAGCAGCGCGATTCGTCATGGGGACATTTAGTCAGCGCGAGAGCGTTACGGAGATGCTGAACAAGCTCCAGTGGCGGACACTTCAAGAAAGGCGTTACGCAATACGGAGAGATTTATTATCGAAATTACGAGAGAGCACATTCCGGGAAGAGATGGGCAACATATTACTACCGCCCACATATATCTCGCGTAATGATCACAACGAAAAGATCCGAGAAATTAGAGCAAATACGGAGACTTACAAGCAGTCGTTCTTCCCACGCACAATTCGTGAATGGAACAGGGAAGGGGGGATCAGATAGTGGTACAATAAGTACCCTCCGCCACACACCGTAAGGTGGCTCGCGGAGTATAGATGTAGATGTAGATGTAAACGAAAGACATTGTCCATTTAGTGGCGAGACAGAAGGAACATTAACGTTTAGCGTCCCATCGAAGAGGCTAATAGAGACGAGCACAGGCTGGAATTAAGGAACGATGGACACGAATATCACATGTACCATTTTAAAGTAACAAACTCGGCAATTATCTTAAGTAATTTTCAATAATCGCTGGAATCTTGAATCTAGGTATTTGGACCGCTCGTGCACAGAATACGAGTGCAGAGTCTTAGTACAGTACCACTTTACTCGCTGAGGTGACACACTTGTAAAATCACATTGCGTACTGCCCTTGGGTCAGTCATTCGGATATTAGAGTACATGTGCAGTATACCGTGGATTCTTTTACGTTAAAGGACCCTCTCAGGCCTCCAGAGGGCAAATGAGGTAGCTGTCTTCGACTTTCCGCGTTTAAGCCATGAAGTGATGGTGTGCAGTATGTTCACGAAGGCACGTAAGTCAATTAGAGCTGGAAGTCTCACAGACGAGATGGTCATTAAACAAGGAGCTCTAACTAATAATGGAAGAATGTCCAATGCCTTATGGAATTTTCTTATCTTCTGCACAGCTGTATATTATACGTAGGTGTAACAAACGCTGCCCTAGTATGATTCCTTTTTCAAGTGTTTTCAGTGCCTTAAGAGCTTGTTCAAAATATTATGAAAGCGTCAACCGTCGATCAGCATCTTTTGCGCAGGTGCCTAAGGAGAGAGAGTAGAAGTCGAGTCTACCTGTAACGTGTTCGAGAACCATACTTGCGACGTCGTCCTGGAAAGTATTGCCTCCAAACTTTTTATGTGAAAAATCTTAAAGCTTTATATATAAATCAAACTCTGTTAGCACTCTACAGTTTTATCCATAGTTTCTACCTATTTATGTCTCAACTTAGTCACCTTACGACGAACACATTTCTCGCAACAAGAGACAATTTTCATCTGCGTCTACATCAACTGTACTCAACCAAGTTGAAGTTATGTTGGAGAGGGTACTTATCGTACCACTAACTGATACTCTTTTTCCCTGCAGCACTCACAAGTGTTCGGTGAAGAGAACGATTGTCGGCAAGACTCTGTATTAGTTGTATTAGTTCTAATTTCTTGAATGTTTCATCGGGGTCATTTCGCGAGATGCATGCGGCAGGAAGTAATATGATGTCCGATACTTGACGGAGAGCACTCTTTCAAAACTTCAGTAGTAAACTTCTCCGTGATTCACCACGCCTCTCTTGTAGCGTCTGCCAGTGCAGTTTGCTGAACATCTCTGCAATGCTCTCGCGCCGACTAAACGATCCCGAGACGAAACATCTTCGTTGGACCCTCTCTGTCTCTTCTATCAGTACTTCCAAGTAACGGTTGAACACTGTTAAGAATCAGTCGAACAAGCGACTTGTTAGCCACTTCATTCGTGGATGAGTTACATTTTCTTAAGATTCCTCCTATGAATCTCAGTCTAGCGTCCGATTTTCTTACTTTTTGTTTTAAGTGGTCATTCCATTTAAGGTCGCACTGGATTTTGACAATATGTACTATTTCCTGCAATTTGTCATGAATAGTGTAGATTTAAAGTCTGAAGATTCTTCTGCTATGTATGAGCAATATCTTACATTTATTTACGTTCGTGGCCAACCGTCGGAGACTGCACCATTCCTCAGTCTTCTGTAGGTCATGTTCCAAGGTGACTCAGTCTTCTGATGTTGTTGCTTTCTTGTAGACAAACTCATCACCTGTGAGCAATATGGAAGAGCTTCCGACACTTTCTACTAGATCATATATATACTCATACATTGTAAACCGCAGTGTTCCTATCACACATTCTTGAGTTACTCCGGAAAATATCTTTACATCTGTCGCTTTTGTTCCGCAAAGAGTGACTTCTTGAGTTGTATCTGCGTCGAAGTACTGAATTCAGTCGTAAATATGGTCCGATACACATTAGCTCGTATTTTATTTCACTAAACAGCAGTGTAGGATGGTGTTAAATGCTTCTTGAAGTCAGGGAGTGCGGCACTGACACGAGCACCTGTAATGGGACATCCTCCTCTAACATTACTTTTCCTCAACAGTAGTTCAAATGGTTCAAATGGCTCTGAGCACTACGGGACTTAACTTCTGAGGTCATCAGTCCCCTAGAACTTAGAACTACTTAAACCTAACTAACCTAAGGACATCACACACATCCATGCCTGAGGCAGGATTCGAACCTGCGACCGTAGCGGCCGCGCGGTTCCAGACTGTAGCGCCTAGAACCGCTCAGCCACCCCGGCCGACCCAACAGTAGTTGTCGACACCAGTATTGTTTTTCGAATTTTGGCTAGGTCAGTATTATCTCATTGCTTTTCTAAAAACTCATATAATTTTATACACAGTGCGTTATATTTCAAGCTAAATTTTACGAGACTAAATTACTTTATAAATATTTTAGTTTCGATGTTATGAACGATAAGTACTAGTTTTGAATGCACAGTTAAAATTATTTTTTAGAAACATTTTAAATTGAGAATTACTGCATGTTTAAAATTTCTATTATTAATTACGCAATGCTGTACTGTTTACTATGTTTATTTCTGGATTCATTTATGAAATAATAATCGAAATTAATGACGTAACGAAAACTAGTAGGAGATGTTTGTTAAGTTTGTTAGTTTGTTAAGAAAAATTGTAAATCCCTTGGAATATTGTTAATTTTGGCTTTGTTAATGTGCAAAATCAAAATACTGTATGATATACTAAAATAGGAGGAAATCAGTGGAAAATATATTTACATAAAAAATTCTACGACAGTAATCTTTCAGTTTATTTAGTTCAAACCAACCATCAGGACATGAGTTAGAATTTCAGCTTCAAGAATCAGACCCCTAGACAAGAAGAAGTGGAGACATCCCAACGTGACAAACTAAGTAAACTTGAAAGTTAATTGCAATTTTCGCTCTCAGATCTTCACAAAAGACTTTGCTTATTAATTACTTCGACTTGACATAGTTTAATGTGGACAATAGAGAGAAGAAGGAAGAAAGGAGGGGAGAGATTACACTCCGTTGTCTTCAGCGTTCTGGATCTCATGATGACACTGAGCGAGGCTATTTTCGCAAGGCCTCTGTTTGAGGAATCCATGTTGATTTTTCTAGAGGAGATGTTCGTTCTTCAGTAACGTCATAATTTCTGAGTATAATATATGCTCCATAATTCTACAACCATTTGAGTCAATGATATCGAACTACGATAAACTGCTGCTAGGAGGTGTGTAGGTTCTTTCACATAAGCTTTGCAGAATTGCAGAATCTTACAGGTATTTCATCTATTCTTGATGCCTTTACACTAATAAGCGATTGCATCTGCTTTTATAAACCACGATATAGTATCTGTCATTTCGACATGTGTTCGATGATTGGAATGAGGGAATTATTACGATTTTCCGCGTTGAAACAATTTCGGAAGACCAAATCCCGTACTTCGGCCTTCTCTCTGTTATCTGTGTGATAGAACAGAGGATTTCGTATCGCTTACCGATTATAGTAAATACCAAAGCCTCTTAGGACTTTCAGTCAGATCGGTAGACATAATTTTTCCTTGAACGTCAGAGAACGCTTCTGGCATTGATCTTACGCTCATTTTCGCTTCGTTCAGCTCTTGTTTGACTGCTGGGTACTGATTTCTGTTAAATATGTGACAAAGCTCGCTTTGTTTACGTAGCAGTTTTCTAACACGGCTGTTGAACAATAGTGACTCTTTCCCATCCCTTAAGATCTTTCTCTGAACATAGACCTACATGTCTAGGACACATTGCTCTATGCTTTCGAATTTTTTTCATTTGAGCTTCACATAATCGACCCCAGCTCTGAGTTTCTGATACTGAATACGCAGATACAGTTTATATCCAGTCATTCTTGCTGCGCAAAAATATATTCCCACCTTTTTTAACATCGCTTTTAATAACTGTAGTCACTGTTGCTATCACCGCCTTATGAATAATTTCTTTCCTCTACCTTGTCTGTTTTGTTAAGTTCTGGTCTGTTTGTTGCTAGGAGGTCTATGAAGTTATCTCCAGAATTGGTTCTCTGTCTCATCAGACAATACTTCAAAACAATATCTCACGAATCCCTGACTATGACTTCAGTTTTGATAGCATGACTCTCCTAGTCTATACCTGTCAAGTTAAAGTCACTCCATATTACAACGGAATGATCAGGAAATTAATTAATAGTATTCTTCTAGTTCTCGCTGAAGCGCTCCACTACTATACTCGCTGATCCAGGCAGTGTATTGAAACTCAAAGTTACCATTTTTAACTAATGTTTGATACTTAACTTCACGCACATTCACATTCGGAAACCGTGATAACCTAGCAACTGCAATAAATACGCCGTCAACATTGGGGACTAACCTATCGGTGCGGTAAATACACTAAAGAGCCAAAGAAACTGGTACATCTGTCTAATATCGTGTAGGGCTCCCGCGAGAACGAACTGCCGCAACACGACGTGGCATGGATTCGAGTAATGTCTGAAGTAGTGCTGGGGGGAACTGACGCCATGAATCCTGCAGGTTCTAGCAACCCTACCACAACAAAGGTCAAAATTTTAATAACGATTGTGGTGTTGCTCACGCTGCTAAATACTGAATTATCGGGCAACAAGAGTCATATTACGTGGCAGGTGTCATTAGAGCACAGTTAATAGTCATTTCATGTAATAATGAAAAAACTAGGCACTCATCTTTTTGTGTTTCCCACGCTGGTCTCGTCGTAAAATCATGGCTCAATCGTTGAAAATCTAGGTGGTTATGATTCCAAGCTCGGATGCAAAGAGACCTAGGTTTTATTCTGCTATATTCAAAAGTTCTGTAGATGCGCTTCTCAAACCATTCTTGAAGATTACACTTTTACTGGACAATGGTGATGCAAAAAAATAATCAGCACTCCGAATTTAAGTTACACTTCCTTTTAATTGCTTTTATTGCAATATCACGTATCACACAAAACATCACTTCACAATACAAAACGTACTTGAAAACATCTTCCTCACATTTTATAAGCCAACTACAATATGCATCTTTCCAACATGACGTGCACGACTTGACTTTTTCAAGGTCCGACTCTCTAACAACTCAACAACTAACTAACTAATAATCGCCTTCGCGCCCAAAAATCAGAGTTACAAGTACGTCAAAGATCATAGCGACAAAAGAAAGAATAATATCATTGCAATATAAACATATCGATGTATCACAAATGAAATCAATTCTGAATGTTGTCTCAGAAATATGTCAACTACTTTGCAGAAACACAGTAGAATATAGCTGGTATCGAGAGGTTCAGGTGAGCTGCCGTAATGGTTACGTTATTAAAGTACCATTACAAGGTCTGTCCATAAATCGGTAAGACTACAAGAGGGTAGAAAAGTCTTCTGAACAACACGTTGCAAGGCATGCCAGATGCGCTCAATAATGTTCATGTCTGGCGAGTTTGGTGGCCAGCGGAAGTGTTTAAACTCAGAAGAGTGTTGCTGGAGCCACTCTGTGGCAATTCTGGACGTGTGGTGTGTCGTATTGTCCTGCTAGAATTGCCCACGTCAGTCGGAAGCACAATGGATGTGAATGGAAGCAGCTGATCAGACAGGATGATTCTGTACTTGTCACCTGTCAGAGTCGTATCTAGACGTATCAGAGGTTCCATAGCACTCCAACTGCACACGCCCCACACCATTGCGGAAATGCAAGACAATAACACTTTTTCTTTCCTGCAATACCTACGGTGCAAATTTTAAGTGATTCATCTTGTATATTCAAATGGTATTCGCACTTCGTGTGTCAGCACTTAAAGATACTGGGCGACGAGATGGTTGTCGTTGTTATTCTTCGTAGTAGAGTATAATTTACAGTCGTATTTTATAATACCTACTACCATTATGGATGTCTCTGATGTTCTATTACTGATTGTCAACTTTTTCCTAGTCCACTTCCCTATGCGTCTGCGATCACTGCATGTGAAAGCATATGCTAACCTGACGACGAGGTGACACTTGTCGCAGTACGGATTGGGCTTGAAGTTTATGTTAAACAGCTTTTCACCTGGGGAACTGTTTCGTCTACTATATCGTACCAGAGTGCAGCTACGCTAGAATGGAGCGTGGGATTGTTAATTTTGTACCAGATGCATTTCCAGTTTCTGTGAGCGTATTTCTTTTCGACGTGCTTGACAGTCCGTGATTTGGCGATAAGGCTGTATATTTGCCTGATATTAAGCTTTTGTGGCTTTTTTTGGCATGAAAATGATTTCCGTGAAATGCAGACGGGCGTATTACAATGTCGTGATGATGCGGCCCATGTTCATCGTTGGAGTCCTGTCGTTGGGATCTAACACATCAAACAATTTTTTTCTATTGTTTGGCCGGTTGGCTTGTAGAATTCTAACTGGGTTATTAACGAAGATTGCTGAGCGCTAAGATACGATATCTTTGATGCCTAGTCCGCCATTGAGTCGCCCTAAGGTTGTTGTCCTGTAGCTGACTTTAAAGATGTTCCCTTTCCAAATATACCAAGTGAGGAGTAATATTATATTTGCGATAGTAACTGTAATGGGAATATCGCCGTCATGTGCTTTATTCTGCTTATAGATACACAATGAGTACGGTGACTCTCTCTGTTCAATTAAAATCCCGCATAATGTGCTCTTTGATCTTCTGCTGTAATGCGTAACTTTCATTTTCCAATTCATATTGACCATATACTTAAGATTCTAGGTCAACAGGATCCACAGACATTCAACCTCATTCATGTGCTGCAGACTGGTTTGGTCCTTGTATTCGGTTTGTGAACGTAGGAGCATGATTCGTTGGAACTGAGTTTTGCTGTTGTTGCGTCATCATACATTTCCTTTAATTCATCTAACTTTGCCAGCTCCTTCCCTCAATCGATGATAACACTCGCGTCATCTGCATAAGCGTGGCATACCGTTCTTATATTATGTGTCTGTAGGATTTGCAGGGAACCATGAAATTTATTTAATGAAGATTCTGTAGCTATGGTGAACAGCAACACTGAGAGTGGGAGTACATTTCGCACTCTTGGTTTAATCGGTAGCGAGGCTATCAGTTGCCCATTAATCTTCAGATGCAATCCTGTGTCGGCTATGCATTTTTATCGGCTTTATCACTGGCTCTCTAAAATCAATTTTCTCTGTAGACTGAAATAAAAATTGGTCATTAACTCTGTCAAAAGCTTTATTAAAACCCAGAAAAGCTATTGCTAATCTCGTTTTGCAGATGCAAATTAAATTTACAGTTTCTCTGTACTCAGCCACACTATTTATCATTGATCTCCCTGTAGATGCCCTAGCTTGGTAACGTCCAATTACTTTAAGGAGTATTTGTCTTATTCCGTCGTTTATAATGAGATTTAGAAATCTAAAGCCGGCGTTGAACAATGTAATAGGATGGAAATTTTCCAGGTTATTACTTTATACAACCTTTGGTAAGAGAACTATAATTCCTTCCATAAACTAGGGTGGGGGTGGGACTTCATTTAGTAAGAGATCATTACACATTTTGGTGAGTCCCTTTCTTACATTATCTCAAATCCGTCCACAAAATTCGATGAGTAATCCATCAAATCCAGCAGATTTCCTCTTGAGAGCGTTGATGATACTACATTTGACGTCTCAGTCTGTTACCTAGTTCTTCGTTATCATCTGAGTCACGATACGACAAGTGAAACAGACAGAGAGAGAGAGAGAGAGAGAGATACACATAGTGAGTGAGAAGATAAAAAAGTGGATATAAGTGTGTATGATAAATCCCTTCCCTCGAAAATTTCCCTCCTTCATACGTGTCACTGATCTCATTTGTACTGAGATTGCAGTACACGCGAGGTGCCCAGTTGCTTCCACCGACGTGAGTGGACTTCATAAGTTCTGAATAACGTTCACCAACACGCAATCTTTCTTGGGCAGAAAACAACACGTAGGTCGTGAATCCGTTATCTGGAGGCTGTGAGAACTTGAAGGACTTACATCGCACTTATTCATGTCGTTATCTTGCTGGTGAATTGAAATTTAATGGACGTTGTAGCTCTTTTCCTGGAAGACAGTTGCAGATTGATCTTTATCGATTTCATATACGTACAAGATACAATTCTCTTTAATTATGCGTCTTGTGACGAAGCACTCCAGTGCTGAGCTGCTTTGACGGTTTCCTGTAACGGACATTCTTAGATTAAACGTTATGTTACACCGTGAAGCAACGTGCCTTGAACAGCAAAGTGAAAGTTCACCTTCCCTGGCGATGTAAGATGAAGAAGAAAGCGTGTCAAGCGAAAAAAATGGGTCAAGCAGTAACATCTGGGCAGAATTTTAACAAGGGAAGTCCTCTGATACTATAAGTACTCGTATTAAGGGGTACCACGAGCTGATTGCCTCACACCGTGGCCACGATAAAGAGCCCGGGCGTGAAGTCAAAGACGTTGCACAAAGACGGATCAGCTCTGATTCGGACAGCATGATTTCCCTAAGTCCAGGCTGCGGAGATGTTATGATATAGGGCGAACGATAGCTTAATAAGCACAGTCAAATCCCGTATAAGTACTGTTAATTTTTTCAGTGGTGATACTTAGTGAGCTCCGACCAGACTCGTGGAGGTCATGAAGACTCCAGCGTCGACGACATAGTAACAGGCATCCATTGCCTAGAGAAGCAAATGAAAAAGTTGAAAACAATTAAGTCGCCAGGTCCAGATGGAATCCAAATTCGGTTTTACGGAGAGTAATCTGCAGCACTGGCGTATTACTTAGCTTGCATTTATAGCCAGTCTCTCGCTCAGCGCAAAGTGCCAAGCGACTAGAAAGTAGTTCAGGTGTATACGAAGGAACCTGTACAATTGCAGGTCGGTAACCTTAATATCGGTTTGGTGCAAAATTCTTGAACAGATTCTGTTCCAATAAAAGTTAACAAACTGCGTTGAGATAGAAAATCTTCTGTTCATAAATCAGCAAAGATTTAGAAAATCTTGCGTGTGCGAAACTCAGCTTAACCTTTACTCATAAAATATCCTCCAAACTTTGGATGGGCGGAAGAAGGTAGATACCATATTGTAAGATTTCCGGAAAGCGTTTGATATTTTACTACACTGCAGGTTCCTGACGAAGGTTCGAGCATACGGAACCGGTCCTCAGATTCATGAGCGGCTCGAAGACTTTTTAAGTGATAGGAACCAGCACGTTGTCCTCGACGGCGAGTGTTCATCAGAGGCAAGGCTATCGTCAGGTGTGCCCCAGGGATGAGTGAGAGGAAAGCTGTTATTCTCTATATAAACTGATCAACCAGAACATTATGACTACCGACCTACTATCGATATGAGCCGTTCAAGCGATAACAGCGTCACCTAGCAAGGAGTGACTGCTAGTCAAACAGGCGCACGGAGCATGTAGTATTAGCGAACGTGTTGTCTACGTGCGTAAGGGCGAGGCGCGCGATTTATGTCTGATAGGATAGCCGCAATCAGCGATTTTACAATATTACTCATAAACCGTCTTGATTGCAAAATATTTATTCATATGACCGGTTTCGGTTTCTCTAGAACATGGATGTGACGCAGCATGTGGAAGTTGCTGTGTTTGGACGGGTTAATCCTGTAACCGAAATATCAGATCTGAAGATGGTTCTAGAGAAACCGAAACCGGTCATATGAATAAACATTTTGCAATCAAGACGGTTTATACGTAACATTATCTTAGTTTGACCGAGGCAGATTGGCTCTGAGCACTATGGGACTTAACTTCTAAGGTCATTAGTCCCCTAGAACTTAGAACTACTTAAACCTAACTAACCTAAGGACATCACACTCACCCATGCCCGAGGCAGGATTCGAACCTGCGACCGTAGCGGTCGCGCGGTTCCAGACTGTAGCGCCTTTAACCGCTTGGCCACCCCGGCCGGCTGACCGAGGCAGATTGTGAAGGACTCTCGCTCAGAAAGAACATTTCGTAAACTACACGACATGTCGGGTGTTAGAGTAGTGTCTTCAACACATGGCCAGACCAAGGTCAAATCACATCCGGACATATTGGAGTTGAACAGCCATCCCTCATTACAGATGTCGGACGCCGTAGACTGGGCAGACTGGTAAAATAGGACAGGTGGCGAACTGTGGTGGATCTAACATCAGACTTTAATGTTGGGCAGAGCACAAGTGTGTCTGAACACAGGGCATCGAACACTCCTAACGATGGGGCTCAACAGTCGACGATCTACGCATGTGCCAAAGTTAACATCACGATATCGGCAACTACGACTGAAATGGACACGCAGCCATCGGTACCGGACGTTGCGGCAATGGCAGAGCGTTGCGTGGTCTGATGAATCCCAATACTTTCTTATCGTACCGATGGGAGTGCGCGAATTCGTTGTCTTCCAGTTAAAGATCACCTTGACACCTGTACTGCAGGACGGACTCAAGTTGGCCGCTTCCCCATTACGCTCTTGGGTCCAGCCATGGGTCCAGCGGGCTTCGTGCAAGTGTCGTACACGTGCACCCCTTCAGGACGATCATACTTCCCGACGGAAGTGGCGTTTTTCACCAAGATAATGGGCCATGCTACAAGGCCAGGAATGTGATTAATGGTTCGAGGAACACAGTGGCGCGTTCCAATGGATGTGTTGGCCTCCAGGTCGCCAGATCTGAACCTAATCGAACACATTTTGGATGTAATTGAACGTGGCTTGAGAGCTCATCGGCCTCCTCCCCGGAATTTACAGGAATTACGTGACTTGTGTCTGCAGACGTTGTGCCAAGTCTCTCCAGCGACCCATCAAGGCCTCATTGCTTCCATATTATCCGAGCCAAGGATGGACATACCGGCTATCAGGTCATAATGTTCTGGCTTATTAGTGTACATATCTGTGGATACAGTGAAGAGTGATTTACTGGTGTTTGTTTATGATGCTGTATTGTACAGGAATCTGTGTTCTTGGAGTGAATATTGGGGGTACAAGATGACTTAGACAGAATTTCTGGTTGGTCTGGTGAATGGCATCTTGTTCTAAATGTAGAAATGTGTTAGTTAATGCGGATGGGTAGGAAAAAGCAATCCTGAAATGTTCAAATAGAGTAATGTGATGCTTGAAACAGTTGCATCGATGAAATATTGAGACGTATGAAATGGAATAATGGAATGCGCTCGCCAGGTTGATTGCTGGCAAGGCGATCGCTCGACTTCGTTTTGTGGGAAGAATTTTCGGAAAATGTAGCTGAGTTTGGAAAGCTAGTGCGACAATTTCTATCGTATTGCTTGAGTGTTTATGACCCCCAGATCAGCAGAGAAGTGTTGCTAGATTTGTTAGCATTAGGTTCGCTGAGGAATAAAATAAATAAGATGTGCATGGCAGCTGAGACGAAATGGCTGCATGAAAAATGAGAAGAAATCGAAAAGGAAATGGTAGTCAGAAGGACTGACTCAGCATATAGAAAAGTCAAAAGAATCTTCGGTGAAATTAAAAGCAAGGGTGATAACATTGAGAGTGCAACGGGATTTCCACTGTTTAATGTATAGGAGAGAACGGGTAGGTGGGAAGAATTCACTGAAAGCCTCTGTGAGAGGGAAGTTTCTCTGATGTGAGAGAAGAAGAAACAGGAGTCGATTTAGAAGAGATCGGGGATCCAGTATTAGAATCAGAATTTAAAACAGCTTTGGAGGACTTAGGATCAAATAAAGCAGAAGGGATCGATAACATTCCATTAGAATTTCTAAAAACATTAGGTGGAGTGGCAACAAACCGGCTATTCATGTTGGTTTGCAGACTGTACCAGTCTGGCAATATACCGTCTGACTTTCGGAATAATATCATCCACACAATTCCGAAGAGTGCAAGAGCTGACAAGTGAGAGAACTATCGCACAATCAGTTTAACAGCTCATGCACACAAGTTGCTGACACGAATAATATACAGAAAAATGGAAAACTGAGGACCAGTTTGGTTTTAGGAATGGCAAAGGCACCACAGAGGCAATTCTGACGTTGCGGTTGATTATGCAAGCAAGGCAAAAGAAAAATCAAGACACGCGCATAGGATTTGTCGACCTGGAAAAACGCTCGACAATGTAAAATGGTGAAAGATGACCGAAATTCTTAGAAAAACAGGGGTAAGCTATAGGGAGAGACAGGTAACATACAACCCGTAAGAAAACCAAGAGGGAATAATAAGAATGGACGACCAACAACGAAATGCTCGTATTAAAAAGGGTGTAAGGCAGGGATGTAGTCTTTCGCCCCTACTGTTCAATCCCTACAACGAAGAAGCACTGATGGAAATTAAAGAAACTTTCAGGAGTGGAATTAAGATTCAATGTGAAAGGGTATCAGTGATACGATTCGCTGATGACACTGCTATCCCGTCTAAATGTGAAGAAGAATTACGTGATATGCTGAATGGAACGAACCGTCTAATGAGTATGGAGTGAGAGTAAACCCAAGAAAGACGAAAGAAATGAGAAGAAGCAGAAATGAGAACAGTGAGAAACTTTACAACAGGGTTGATCGTCACGAAATAGATGATGTTAAGCAATTCTGCTAACTAGGCAGTAAAATAACCGATGTTCGACAGGAGCAGAAAGGACATCAAAAGCAGACTAGCAGTGGCAAAAAGGGCATGCCTGGTCAAGAGAAGTCTACTGGCATCAAACATAGGTCTTAATTTGAGGTAGGATTTTATGAGAATATGCGTATGGAGCACAGCATTGTATGGTTGTGAAACATGGGCTGTGGGAAAACCGGAACAGAAGAGAATCGAAGCATTTGAGATGTAATGCTACAGACGAATGTTGAAAATTAGGTGGAATGATTAGGTAAGGAATGAGAAGGTTTTGAGCAGAATCGGAGAGGGAAGGAATATGTGGGAAACACGGGGGACAGGATGATAAGACATCTGTTAAGACATCAGGGACTTACTTCCCTGGTACTACAGCGAGCTGTAGAGGGCAAAACCTGTAGAGGAAGACAAATATTAGGATACATCCAGCAAATAATTGAGGACGTAGTTTGCAAGTGGTACTCTGAGATGAACAGGTTGACACAGGAGAGAAATTCGTGGCAGGCCGCGCAGCACGTACTACAAAATGCTTCGTGAACGGAAATGTGAATTTCTGAAGGAAAGACGACGATGTTTAGACAGCTGACATGTGAGGCCGACTGCATTTTGAGACCAGTGCTGCTAAAACACAGTTCGCGTAAGGACCACGAAGATGTGAGAAATTAGTGCTCTTACGGAGGCCTTATATAGTCGTTTTTCCCACGCTCTGTATTCGAGTGGAATAGGAAAGGTTGGTTCAAATGGCTCTGAGCACTATGCGACTCATCAGTCGCCTAGAACGTAGAACTAATTAAGCCTAACTAACCTAAGGACATCACACGCATCCATGCCCGAGGCAGGATTCGAACCTGCGACCGTAGCGGTCGCTCGGTTCAAGACTGTAGCGCCTAGAACCGCACGGCCACTCTGGTCGGCGAATAGGAAAGGAAATGGCTTGTAGTGGTACAAGGTACTCCTCGCCATGCACCGTAGCATCGTATGGTGGGTGTCCGCCCCGATAGCTGAGTGGTCAGCGTGACGGATTGCCGTCCTACGGTTCGATTCCCGGCTGGATCGGAGATTTTCTCCGCTCGGGGACTGGGTGTTGTGTTGTCTTCATCATCATTTCATCCCCATCCGGCGTGTAGGCCGCCCAATGTGGCGTCGAATGCGATAAGACCTGCACCAAGGCGGCCAGACCTGCCCCGCAAGGGGCCTCCCAGCCAATGAGGCCAAACGCTCATTTCCATTACCATATGGTGGCTTGCGTTGTATATATGAAGATGTAGATGTAAGTGTTGGTGTAGCGTGTGAGACGACTACGCGCTTATAGGACAGGACGTGGAAGGAGCGCACGAGTGGAGGATTCAATATCATTCGGATAAGGACTAAAAGCCAACTTACAAGAAACGCAGACGCAATCAACACAGCAGTTTCTTTAAAATTATGGGAACGGTTAAACTCCAGCCTGAAAAGTGAGTATTTAAATCTCAAAAAATTTATTGTTCAGGATTGATCAACTAAATTTTAAATTTTAAACTGAACAGGGATTAGGTTTGATCAACTGTGGAATACTAACTGGGAAATTGCAGGACAATTAAAATTTCTAGCATTATATCAGGTTTCAGGTTTCAAACAGCAATACATGCAGCAAAGTTGCATAATAAACCAGAAAGTACATTAAATACCCTTAATTAAACAATAAATACCAAAACACATTGATACAGCACAACAGATTTCTCAAAATCAGCTACTGAAGCCTCAGATCGACTCCGAAGCACAGTAGTCAGGCCGAGACACCCAAATTAGCTGCTTGTAAAAACACAAAGCACAAATTTTAAAACTAAGAGCAGATACATATAATCATACTGCAGCAGTATGCCAGCCTCAGTGGCCCACAGGCTAAGTCAAGCAACTTCCCTTTTACATTACAGAAATAAAAGGCAGGTTTTTTTTTTTTCATCAGTCTACTGACTGGTTTGATGCGGCCCGCCACGAATTCCTTTCCTGTGCTAACCTCTTCATCTCAGAGTAGCACTTGCAACCTACGTCCTCAATTATTTGCTTGACGTATTCCAATCTCTACAGTTTTTGCCCTCTACTGCTCCCTCTAGTACCATGGAAGTTATTCCCTCATGTCTTAGCAGATGTCCTATCATCCTGTCCCTTCTCCTTATCAGTGTTTTCCACATATTTCTTTCCTCTCCGATTCTGCATAAAACCTCCTCATTCCTTACCTTACCAGTCCACCTAATTTTCAACATTCGTCTATAGCACCACATCTCAAATGCTTCGATTCTCTTCTGTTCCGGTTTTCCCACAGTCCATGTTTCACTACATGTACTCCAGACGTACGTACTCAGAAATTTCTTCCTCAAGTTAAGGCCAGTATTTGATATTAGTAGACTTCTCTTGGCCAGAAATGCCTTTTTTGCCATAGCGAGTCTACTTTTGATGTCCTCCTTGCTCCGTCCGTCATTGGTTATTTTACTGCCTAGGTAGCAGAATTCGTTAACTTCATTGACTTCGTGACCATCAATCCTGATGTTAAGTTTCTCGCTGTTCTCATTTCTAATACTTCTCATTACCTTCGTCTTTCTCCGATTTACTCTCAAACCATACTGTGTACTCATTAGACAGTTCATTCCGTTCAGCAGATCATTTAATTCTTCTTCACTTTCACTCAGGATAGCAATGTCATCAGCGAATCGTATCATTGACATCCTTTCACCTTGTATTTTAATTCCACTCCTGAAACTTTCTTTTATTTCCATCATTGCTTCTTCGATGCACAGATTGAAGAGTAGGGGCCAAAGGCTACAGCCTTGTCTTACACCCTTCTTAATACTAGTACTTCGTTCTTGATCGTCCACTCTTATTATTCCCTCTTGGTTGTTGTACATATTGTATATGACCCGTCTCTCCCTATAGCTTACCCCTACTATTTTTCAGAATCTCGAACAGCTTGCACCATTTTATATTGTCGATCGCTTTTTTCAGGTCGACAAATCCTATGAAAGTGTCTTGATTTTTATTTAGCCTTGCTTCCATTATTAGTCGTAACGTCAGAATTGCCTCTCTCGTCCCTTTACTTTTCCTCAAGCCAAACTGATCGTCACCTAGCGGATTCTCAATTTTCTTTTCCATTCTTCTGTATATTATTCTTGTAAGCAGCTTCGATGCATGAGCTGTTAAGCTGATTGTGCGATAATTCTCGCACTTGTTAGCTCTTGCCGTCTTCGGAATTGTGTGGATGATGCTTTTCCGAAAGTCAGATGGTATGTCGCCAGACTCATATATTCTACACACCAACGTGAATAGTCGTTTTGTTGCCACTTCCCCCAATGATTTTAGAAATTCTGATGGAATGTTATCTATCCCTTCTGCCTTATTTGACCGTAAGTCCTCCAAAGCTCTTTTAAATTCCGATTCTAATACTGGATCTCCTATCTCTTCTAAATCGACTCCTGTTTCTTCTTCTATCACATCAGACAAATCTTCACCCTCGTAGAGGCTTTGAATGTATTCTTTCCACCTATCTGCTCTCTCCTCTGCATTTAACAGTGGAATTCCCGTTGCACTCTTAATGTTACCACCGTTGCTTTTAATGTCACCAAAGGTTGTTTTGACTTTCCTGTATGCTGAGTCTGTCCTTCCGACAATCATATCTTTTTCGATGTCTTCACATTTTTCCTGCAGCCATTTCGTCTTAGCTTCCCTGTACTTCCTATTTATTTCATTCCTCAGCGACTTGTATTTCTGTATTCCTGATTTTCCTGAAACATGTTGGTACTTCCTCCTTTCATCAATCAACTGAAGTATTTCTTCTGTTACCCATGGTTTCTTCGCAGCTACCTTCTTTGTATCTATGTTTTCCTTCCCAACTTCTGTGATGGCCCATTTTAGAGATGTCCATTCCTCTTCAACTGTACTGCCTACTGCGCTATTCCTTATTGCTGTATCTACAGCGTTAGAGAACTTCAAACGTATCTCGTCGTTCCTTAGTACTTCCGTATCCCACTTCTTTGCGTATTGATTCTTCCTGACTAATGTCTTGAACTTCAGCCTACTCTTCATCACTACTAGATTCTGATCCGAGTCTATATCTGCTCCTGGGTACGCCTTACAATCCAGTATCTGATTTCGGAATCTCTGTCTGACCATGATGTAATCTAATTGAAATCTTCCCGTATCTCCCGGCCTTTTCCAAGTATACCTCCTCCTCTTGTGATTCTTGAACAGGGTATTCGCTATTACTAGCTGAAACTTGTTACAGAACTCAATTAGTCTTTCTCCTCTTTCATTCCTTGTCCCAAGCCCATATTCTCCTGTAACCTTTTCTTCTACTCCTTCCCCTACAACTGCATTCCAGTAGCCCATGACTATTAGATTTTCGTCCCCCTTTACATACTGCATTACCCTTTCAATATCCTCATACACTTTCTCTATCTGTTCATCTTCAGCTTGCGACGTCGGCATGTATACCTGAACTATCGTTGTCGGTGTTGGTCTGCTGTCGATTCTGATTAGAACAACCCGGTCACTGAACTGTTCACAGTAACACACCCTCTGCCCTACCTTCCTATTCATAACGAATCCTACACCTGTTATACCATTTTCTGCTGCTGTTGATATTACCCGATACTCGTCTGACCAGAAATCCTTGTCTTCCTTCCACTTCACTTCACTGAACCCTACTATATCTAGATTGAGCCTTTGCATTTCCCTTTTCAGATTTTCTAGTTTCCCTACCATGTTCAAGCTTCTGACATTCCACGCCCCGACTCGTAGAACGTTATCCTTTCGTTGATTATTCAGTTTTTTTCTCATGATAACCTCCCCCTTGGCAGTCCCCTCCCGGAGATCCGAATGGGGGACTATTCCGGAATCTTTTGCCAATGGAGAGATCAACATGACACTTCTTCAATTACAGGCCACATGTCCTGTGGATACACGTTACGTGTCTTTAATGCAGTGGTTTCCATTGCCTTCTGCATCCTCATGTCGTTGATCATTGCTGATTCTTCCGCCTTTAGGGGAATTTTCCCACCCCTAGGACAAGAGAGTGCCCTGAACCTCTATCCGCTCCTCCGCCCTCTTTGATAAGGCCGTTGGCAGAATGAGGCTGACTTCTTATGCCGGAAGTCTTTGCCGCCAATGCTGATAATTTATCAAAATTTAGGCAGTGGCTGTGATCGAACCCGGGACCGAAGACGTTTTGATTATGAACCAAAGACGCTAGCCCTTTTTTTTGTCATTTTGGTCGCTTTCGTTCGTTGGATCTGCTCGGGGCGGACGTCGTAAGACATCCGTTTAAGTTCGTTGTTGATCGATTAACTCAGTTTTTTTTATAACAGAGGGCTGCTAACCCTCTGACCGAACACGCTGAGCTACCTTGCCGGCTACCCCTAAACCACGGGTACACCACTGTACTGAATACATCCACACTTCAATCAACACTGGCACCCTTGAGCAAGAATTCAACAACCATGAGAGTATCCAAAAGATACGACAGAAAGAGCAGTCACTGGTCTATGTTCAACAGAACGCTTCTCACATACGAAGCAAATAAAAGTTATTTAATAATCAGTAAGTAACTTCCACATGAGCGCTAAGGAGGAAACAGTTAAATTTCAGCGCTAGGAGCTAAGACATCCATTAAGAAGCATTAAATTTGTAAGCAGCAGAACTTTAATATATATAGACATCAGAAGAAAACAGTAAATGAATAACCAACAAATATACTAGGAGGATTTTCTTCACGAACGACTGAGCTTAGCCAAATGTGGCGATAGATTCCAGTGGCAATAATAACAGCTTTACGTCAGAAAAGCTCATTTCACAAACACCATACACTAGCAAGCTCGCACTTACAAAAACACAACGACGGAGACGCACAAGGAGGATTTCGTGGCATGCAAGCCACGCTATGAAGTACGTCACATTAGAATTGAATTATATCATAATGTTCTAGAAGCTGTTCATCGAGTCTTTTAAGTGAAGGCTCGCGGAAGGACTGCTTCCGGCTGCGGGTTGTTGGCCGCTATCGTCCCGGAGCTGGAAGGCAACAGCAAAATGCGCCCCTCGGCCTGCAACGACCCGTCCGTTGCCAGCTATCGTCCCCCGGCTTCATACGATCGAGCTGCTCTGGTCCTCTGACTCGATGTTTTCGAACTTCCTCCGAGGCACGCCCCGCGAATCCGAAGATCCAGCATAACAAGTTCGGGACTACCCGGAACGGCCCATACGACCCGCGTCACGTACCAGAGACCGCACACTCCCGACCGATTGCTTGCAACATTACTTCATTCCCCCTCTTCGGTTCAACTCCAAGAGAGCGAGAGAGCGTGCGCGGCCGGCAAAGACTCAGTGCCATAACTGCGGGACTAGCGGCCAAAGATTAAGCCAAGTCGGCTGCAAACTATCGACTCGTGGCACGGCTCAGTAGGTAAATAAGTCAGTGTACCAGCAGTTTAGCTAGCTGACTATAAGTTTCTATGGCACAGAAAGCCCCTTCCTGTGGGCTCAGACGCTTTAAGCCTCAGCGCCGCCATCCTTGCCGAGACTGATGGGAAGGGCGTAGGCGCTTTCGATCAGCAGCTCATTTCGTGGCCTACCTGCCCCCCCCCCCCCCCCCCAAATATGCAGCCGCTTTTCTGTCATAGAGGGAGCCTGCAGTCTCTCCAGCTCTTGGGGGCGGATTCCACTGCCGTTGGCCGCGAGGTCGCAGCGAGACTCAACAGCTGGCCGTTGTGGCCGAGCGGTTCTAGGCGCTTCAGTCTGGAACCGCACGACCGCTACGGTCGCAGGTTCGAATCCTGCCTCAGGCATGGATGTGTATGATGTCCTTAGGTTAGTTAGGTTTAAGTAGTTCTAAGTTCTAGGGGACTGATGACCTCAAATGTTAAGCCCCATAGTGCTCAGAGCCATTCTGAGATTCAGCACGACTCCATACACTTCAAGCAGACCTATCGCCTGCCTCCAGAGTCGTCTCGCCACCTCAATGGCCATATGCCATCCGTGTCGTCATTGTAGCGTCCACGCCAGAACATAAGCTTGTGTCGATGCATTCCTAGCGGGCTTACACCCATCAAGCCGCTGATTAGGTGATGTAACACATCGTGCAGTGATGAACGGGTGAGCGGGCTAGCAAGGCCGGAAACAAAGCACAAGCCGAGGGTAATTAATACTCATTAATACTCACAAGGGAACTTTCCCATTGTACCCCCCTCAGAATTAGTTGTAAGTTGTCACAGTGGATAGGCCTTGAAAAACTGAACACATATCAATCGAGAAAACAGGAAGAAGTTGTGTGGAACTATGAAAAAATAATCAAAATTTACAGGCTAAGTAGCCCATTTGTAAGATACGGCACATCAAGGAGAGGGTGAGCTCAGGAGCGCCGTGGTCTCGTGGTTAGCGTGAGCAGCTGCGGAACGAGAAGTCCTTGGTTCAAGTCTTACCTCGAGTGAAAAGTTTACTTTCTTTATTTTCGCAAAGTTATGATCTGTCCATTCGTTCATTGGCGTCTCTGTTCACTGTAATAAGTTTAGTGTGTGTGTTTTGCGACCGCACCGCAAAACCGTGCGATTAGTAGACGAAAGGACGTGCCTCTCCAATGGCAACATTTGAACGCAAGGTCATATGTCAACCGATTCCTCCACAGGAAAATATGTCTGATATATTCTATACGACATTGGTGACGGCATGTGCGTCACATGACAGGAATATGTTGTCGACCCACCTAACTTGTACACTTGGCGAATGAGTAAAAAGATTCTTCTACCTTGCTCGATTTAGGTTTTCTTGTGGATGTGATAATCACTCCCAAATAAGTGATGAAAACATAAGAGTTTGTCACATAAACTGCAACAAATGAATGCAACAGTTTCACAGTCGCCCAGGTTTTCCTGTGCTCTGACAAAACACATGTTTTTAACGTTTTAAATTTTTTCCGTTTAGGTGTAGCGCCCCCATAATACGGCGCAGTTACCTCGCATCGGACGGACAGATAATAATTGTATGAAAAAAAAAAATTAAAGTTTTCACTCGAGGGACGATATGGACCAAGGACTTCTCGTTCCGCAGCTGCTCACGCTAACCACGGGACCACGGCGCTCCTGCGCTCATATGACCCTTGATGTTGCCTATCTTGCGCATGGACTACTCAGTGTGTATATTTTGCTTATTTTTTTCATAGTTCCACACAACTTCTTCTTGTTTTCTCGATTGACCTGTGTTTAGTTTTTCAAGGCCTATCCACCGTGCCAACTTATAACTAAATCTGAGGGGAGTGCGATGGGGAGGTTCCCTTGTCAGGTGACAGATTCGGGATCTTTTGACGAGGAACAAAGCGCCACTCAATCCATAAGTCGAATATCAATTTCATTTTGAAGTATTTAAAGATTCTACCGCAAACTGAAGCGTTAAAATAATCACAGAAACGAAAGAAACCTTGTAATCATAATTTCCCGAGGAACCGAAATCCCGGTTGCCTTCATTCTGAGAGGAATTATTAAATTGTTTAAAATTCCTGCGGCCGTTAAAAAGACTGCAGTTTAAAAGAAGCGTCTCATTCGTCTTGAGGCGCGCAAGAACGAAAAACATCCCCACGTCACAACTGCCGAGTCTGCGCCAGATTAGGAATTTCCGGAGCATAAAGGAAGCGGTCAGGCCCGTAGCCTAGCAGGCGACAGCTAGCCGCTTGTCCACTCAGCAAGTTGGACAGGAACTACTTTTTTCAGGCGTAGACATACTAACGTGAGGTACCTCCCAGCTGTAAAACTCGGAAGGTCCAACAAGTGCCGTCTCGCCCCCGACCGCCTTTTGTCCAGACGTACGCTCCGCCACGCGACGGTAGAGCTTCTTACAGCCCATGACATCTGACACTGTCTAATAATAATGCTTGGTTTCAATCGCCGTTCCGATCGTTTGGCGATAGCGAACATTTCGCGATACTACGAGGAAGCACCAGCGTCAACCGTGTGGTAAGGTTCACTAAATTCTGTCACCTTTCCCCCCCCCCCCCTTTTGTTGCCGAAACGTAGTTCACTTGGTTCATATTTCTCTCTCTGTGATTGTGTCTATGTCAATGGAGACTGCCCTCGGTTAATAGTACGTTGTTCTGAGCTAATTTCAGAGTATACCTCTTTTCGCTAGCTTCCAAACCTTTTATTTGTGTTGCGTTTTCTACCACCTTACCCCCAGTATCTCTTCAAGTCAGTGGCTCCCTACAAGTGGGGTCATGGCCTATGCCTTCTCACGATCTGATGCTAAGCAGTATAATAACATGAGATCCCGATATCCTATCAATATGTATCTCGGCCATTAAATGCGGCAGGCTCTTTTCATTCACTCCACCTGTCGCAATCAGTTTAGGTGTAGTAGCGCACCGCGACCTGTGATGGTGGTCTTCAGCATGCTGACCTCGACCTGCCTCTACTGCCATCCATCGTAACGTCCGACCCCACGCGTCATAAGGTTTATAATCAGAAGTAAGTAATTCTTATTTTTTAAAACTTTGTTGGAGAAAACGATCACATTCGAATGTTTAAAATTAAATATAAAACCGACTAGATGGTAAAGGTTTGTTTATTACAAGGTGACCGGTTTCGATCATCACATGATCTCCTTCAGAGCCGGCCGCGGTGGCCGAGCGGTTCTAGGCGCTTCAGTCCGGAGCCGCGCGACTGCTACGGTCGCAGGTTCGAATCCTGCGCCGGGCATGGATGTGTGTGATCTCCTTAGCTAGTTAGGTTTAAGTAGTTCTAATATCTAGGGGACTAATGACCTCAGATGTTAAGTCCCATAGTGCTCAGAGCCATTTGAACCATTTTTTTCTTCAGACTTTCAAAATCATATTGATGGACAATTCATTTGTATAGTTTTGAAGGTCTGAAGATGATAATGTGATGATCGAAACCGGTCACCTTATAATCAACGCGCACGTGTCATCTAGCCTGTTTTATAATTAATTTTAAATGGTCCTTAATGTGATACAGATTTTTGCCTAAGTACAGTTCGACGGATGACGCAGGCGACAGGGATACGCAGCCACGATAGATTCTAAGCTCCGAAATAATGGTTCTGCTTCTAGCAGTGTAGAGGTTACAAGTCTCTGTGCTTCCACTGCCCATTGTTTCAATGCCGGTGTTACTGACCCTGCTCTTGCTTCTGCTGTAGTCGGTTTATATTACACCTGTGCCGAGAGCCTGTGACAAGGTAACGCCCAGCTCTGTTTGTGCGTGTGTGTGTTTGTGTGTGTGTGTGTGTGTGTGTGTGTGTTTGTGTGTGTATGCGAATCAAGCACTTTCACTTGCGCTGGTAAGACGCTGAGAGCCACGCGCCAGAAAGCATACTGCGTGAACGCGGGGCGGGTTCGTGGCGACGCCTGCTGGGCGACAGGGCTGTGCGCTTCGGAGTGTGCCAGCCTGCCCCGGCCAGACCGTAATGCGCTTACCGCGGAGAGGCAGAGAGACGCGCCGAGAGCTGACGGCGAACCTGTCCCCTCCTCTCACCTGCAGTGCAACGACCGGTGGCTGCGTGCCGACCGGAAGGTAACGCCGTTACCTCATACTACCTGTTCCTAGGCCCCTGTGCTCAATTACACAGCGTGACGGAACCAAGACAGGCCACTCCGAACACACGCACCGAGAGAGAGAGAGAGAGAGAGAGAGAGAGAGAGAGAGAAAGAGAGAGAGAGAGAGAGAGAGGCGGGGGGGGGGGGGGGGAGCAGGAAAAGGAAAGAATTATCCAAATAGGACGGAAATCGGTACCTGTGATGCACATGTACAGACAAACAATCCGTACGTAAATTTCAAACATAGGAATTATACAGCCAACCCGTTGCAAATAACTGTTTGGTACACTGACCAGACCTAACAAAACTCTACCATCTGGTGAGCAAGATGTATGAGACAGGCGAAATACCCTCAGACTTCAAGAAGAATATAATAATTCCAATCCCAAGGAAAGCAGGTGTTGACAGATGTGAAAATTACCGAACTATCAGTTTAATTAGCCACTGCTGCAAAATACTAACACGAATTGTTTACAGACGAATGGAAAAACTGGTTGAAGCCGACCTCGGGAAAGATCAGTTTGGTTTCCGCAGAAATATTGGAACACGTGGGCAATACTAACCTTACGGCTAACCTTAGAAAATAGATTCAAGAAAGGCAAACCTACGTTTCTAGCATTTGTAGACTTAGAGAAAGCTTTTGACAATGTTGACTGGAATACTCTCTTTCAAATTCTGGAGGTCGCAGGGGTAAAATACAGGTAGCGAAAGGCTATTAACAATTTGTACAGAAACCACATGGCAGTTACAAGAGTCGAGGGGCATGAAAGGGAAGCAGTGGTTGGGAACGGAGTGAGACAGGGTTTAGCCTCTCCCCGATGTTATTCAATCTGTATATTGAGCAAGCAGTAAAGGAAACAAAAGAAAAATTCGGAGTAGGAATTAAAATCCATGGATAAGAAATAAAAACTTTGAGGTTCGCCGATGACATTGTAATTCTGTCAGAGACAGCAAAGGACTTGGAAGAGCAGCTGAAAGGAATAGACACGGTCTTGAAAGGAGGATATAATATAAACATCAACAAAAGCAAAACGAGAATAATGGAATGTAGTCGAATTAAATCGGGTGATGCTGCAGGAATTAGATTAGGAAATGAGACGCTTAAAGTAGTAAATGAGTTTTGCTATTTAGGAAGCAAAATAACTGATAATGGTCGAAGTAGAGAGGATATAAAATGTAGACTGGCAATGGCAAGGAAAGAATTTCTGAAGAAGAGAAATTTGTTAACATCGAGTATAGATTGAAGTGTCTGGAAGTAGTTTCTCAAAGTATTTGTGTGGAGTGTAGCCGTGTATGGAAGTGAAATGTGGACGATAAATAGTTTAGACAAGATGATAGAAGCTTTCGAAATGTGGTGCTACAGAAGAATGCTGAAGATTAGATGGGTAGATCACATAACTAATGAGGAGGTATTGAATAGAATTGGGGAGAAGAGGAGTTTGTGGCACAGCTTGACTAGAAGAAGGGATAGGTTGGTAGGACATATCCTGAGGCATCAAGGGATCACAAATTTAGCGTTGGAGGGCAACGTGGAGGGTAAAAATCGTAGAGGGAGACCAAAAGATGAATAGACTAAACAGATTCAGAAGGATGTGGATTGCAGTAGGTACTGGGAGATGAAGAATCTTGCACAGGATAGAGTAGCATGGAGAGCTGCATCAAACCAGTCTCTAGACTAAAGACCACAACAACAACAACACTGACCTAGGTTTCAACACCTACTAGGGATGTCTGCACCAGTACGAAGTTTTGAGAAACCGTGAAACAGCACATCATGTCAGATGTTATTCCTAGGTAGTCATACGTGACAGGGCTGGAACGTGTTTTATTTTGACTTGGCATAGCTGCTCTAATTTCTGACCATTCCTTTCTCGCAATGTAATTTTGTGGTTTCTTACAATTTCGTTCTGATAAAGACACCCTTAGTAGGTGTCGAAACCTAGATCAATGTACCAAACAGTTACTTGCAACCGGTTGGCCATACAATTTGTATGTTTGAAGATTACAATTACACAAAAAAGTTTGATGATTTATTGAAAAGAAAGTGCTTCACAAATTGAGAAAGTCAGTAACGCGTTCCTCCACTTCCGCCCTTAATGCAAGCGATTATTCGGCTTGGAGTTAATTGATACAGTTCTTGGATGTGCTCCTGAAGGATATCGTGCCGAATTATGTCCAATTGGCTCGTTGGATCGTGAAAGTCCCGAGCTGGTTGGAAAAGGCATTCTTGTATGCTCCAGACATTCTCAATTGGAGAGAGATCCGGCGACGTTCCTGTTTTCTGTATGGTATGGCCAGCACTAAGACCAGCATTAGAAACTCTGACCGTGTGGGCATTATCTTGCTGAAATGAAAGCTCAGGATGCCTCCGAAGGTCACCAAAACGGGGCATAGAATATAGCCGATTTACGTCGAGCTGTAAGGTTGGCGCGGATGACAAACAAGGGGGTCCTGCTATGAAAATAAATGGCAGCCCAGACCGTCACCCCTAATTGTTGGACCGTATGGCGGCGGTATCACGCCACTGCCCGGTGCTTCTCCAGACACGTCTTCACTTGGCTCCAGAGCTCAGTTCGAAGAGGGGCTCTCCACTGGAGATAATTCTACTCCAGTCAGTGAGTTTCCAAGCCCCGATGACCAATGAAGACGTACGTATATGGAGACGCCCCAGACAGTGGTGGGATACCTGCCTCCCGCTGAACGGTTCGATAACTTGAAGCGAGGTCTGCGGCGCCATTTCTTTTCACAGCAGGGGGCCTCTGTTTCTCATCCACGGAATCTTAGAGCACAGTGGTGGGTCGACGATATTCTATGCCCAGTTCATCCATGCGATCCTGGGCTTACATCTCCGCATGATAATGCCCACCCGCACACGTCGAGAATTTGTACCGCTTGCGAAAACTTACATTGGCCAGCATGGTCGCCGAGTCTCTCCCCAGCTGAGAATGTTTGTGGTATTAGGGGAAGGACTCTCAGCCGTCTCGGGATTTTGACGACCTAACTCGCCAATTGGACAGAATTTGGTAAAATACCACTGAGGAAGACATCCAACAACTCTGCCAATCAATGCCAAGCCGAATAACTGCTTGCATTAGGGCCAGAAGCATTATTGATCTGTTTCATTGGCAAAGCTCTTCCTTTTGAATAAATCATCTAATTTTTACTGGAACTGTAAGCACTTGTTGGTTGGTACATCACATACATCGAGTTCCATGCCAATCGAATAATTACTTCGAGTTACGTCTTCCTTTTCTTTTTTTTCTTAGAGTATACATCAATCTGCGGTTTTCGCCAAGTTAAAGCGGACGACGTGGCCGATTTTATGACATCCACCAGTAATTAAAGACATTCGTAACTGCCTCATTTCTTTAAGTAGAAACATTAATTCCTTTATTTCATTTCAAAGTCAATTCAAAGACGATTTAAAAGACATAACATGTGGGCAACATGAAACCCTGTCCGGCTGTCAGGAGAAGAGGTCACGTTAAATTCCTCCCTATTGTTCCAAACTTATGTGTACGGGACCGGTTTGAGGCCCGAATGTTATAAGCGGACGCTTCGGGAAACAAGCTGAGAAGGGTGACACGGGTGCTCAAGTGCTCAAATATAATAGTAGTATATAGGGTGCACTATGATTAGTAGCGAAAAGTGACAGAACAATAGAGGCAAATACGTTCCACTAATAACTGGTCGCCGGCCGGAGTGGCCGAGCGGTTCTAGGCGCTACAGTCTGGAACCGCGCGACCACTGCGGTCGCAGGTTCGAATCCTGCCTCGGGCATGGATGTGTGTGATGTCCTTAGGTTAGTTAGGTTTAAGTAGTTCTAAGTTCTAGGGGCCTGATGACCTGATAAGTCCCATAGAGCTCAGAGCCATTTGAACCATTTGAACCAATAATTGGTCCGAAAAGTATTTAAGAGACAGTTAGGAATATGTGATAACGAATAGCCACTGGCTTCAGTATTAAATATTGTCGTTGTAAGTATAAACTTATCTGAAATAAGCAATGCTGGCAATGTTTCGGAATTACTAAATATGTCCAGAAATTGGATATACAGCCTAATCCCCGCTGCTCATTTGCTTGTCACTGAGCTTGATCCTCGTTTATCGTTTTGTCAACGACTCCGTGTTTGGGCAATGAAGTCGCTTAAAATGAGGGGTAAATCGTTATGACAGAATCCTCTTTCTGCTGCGTCTGTGAGGACAGTAGCTTCGAATACATCATTTCGCGTACAGGTATGATTACATAGTTTTGGACGATTCATATTCCGTAGTGGTATTCTATTCATAAGCCGATAACCTACAAATACAACCATCCTGTTTTCTATTAAAGCCGATCGTGAGAAAGAAACAAGAACAGCACATATTTCAATGTACAATTTTTGTTTAAAGTCATGCAGCAGGAAAAGGAATATGCATGGGATAAACTTATTTTTCTAACGTGTAAATGCCCTGATAGGTAGTTAAAAATACTTCGAGAAAGGACACGAAACATCACATTTTTCACAGGGTGGCATAGCGCAACATTTTCAGTTTCGTAAATGGTTTTCACAAAAAATCAGTACATTTTTTTCTTAAAAAAATATACAGCCTATATCCGTCTGAATATTCCTTATAGTCTCGTGCAAAAATTTCACCTACATCGATCAAGAACTTTTCTAAAAGCGATTCTCCTAATAAACGTTCGGATGGATATAAACTAAACTAAACTCAATCCGAACAGGATTTGGAAAGCCCAACGGTACCGACCGGCCGCCGTGTCATCCTCAGCCGTCACTGGATTCGGATATCTACATTCATACTCCGCAAGCCACCTGACGGTGTGTGGCGGATATGGAGGCACATGTGGTCAGCACACCGATCTCTCGGCCGTATGTCAGTTTACGAGACCGGAGTCGCTACTTCTCAATCAAGCAGCTCCTCAGTTTGCCTCACAAGGGCTGAACGCACCCCTTCGGCAGACCGCATGGTCACCCATCCAAGTGCTACCCCAGCCCGACAGCGCCTAACTTCGGTGCTCTGACGGGAACCGTTGGTACCACTGAGGCAGGGCCGTTGGCTTTCAGATGAACATTGGCGCTATATATAAGCCGTGTACACAGACAGCGCGGATACATCGCGTGGCAAACTGTTGTGACCCGATGGCTTACTATGAGTCAATCAGTCGTTCTTCGGATGAGGCGACAGTTTATAGAGACTGAAACTATATTCAGGAGACCTGGACAGGGCCGACTACATGTCACATCAGAGAGAGTGGACCCTTATTTGGCCGTAAGGGCACGACGGTACCGCCTTAGTACTGCACTGCAACTGGCATTTGACCTCGCAACATCCCCTGGACGTTTTCAAACGGTGTACAGAAAGCTTCAGCAGAGTGGCCTATATTGTTGGAGTCCTTTTACCTCTGACGTGTCTTCACAGAAGGGAACGTCTAGAGTGGGGCCATAAACACGCCACGTGGATGGTCGAAAAATGGGCCAATGTCCTATTCACAGATGAGTCCCGATTTGGTATGGAGAGTTATTTTCGACGGAATCGCATCTGGAGGGTACGTGGAATACAATTTCGGGACCCAAATATTGTGGAAAGAGACCGATATCGAGGAGGATCTAAAGGGATTACTCGAACACCTCCTCACGAGAATGTAAAAGTGAATCAGCAAGATTTAACTGCTGTCAGGTACCGTGAGGAAATCTTGGGACCTCGTGTTTTTGCGACGTGCTTTGGGGGTCATATTTCGTGCTGATGGACGATAATGCTCAACTTCATAGAGCATGGGTGGTTGATGTTTTGGAAAAGGAAGATACTGCACACTTAGTGTGGCCTGCTCGTTCTCCTGATTCGAATCCCATACAGCATATCTGGGACGCACTAGGGAGACGGGCTGCATCACGTCAGCATTCACCAACTACTATCAAGATCTGCGAGCAGCTCTGCGGGAAGAATGGCCGTTTTGGCCTCAACATGAGATTGATGACATCATTCATATTATGTCCGCTACGGTCGCAGGTTCGAATCCTGCCTCGGGCATGGATGTGTGTGATGTCCTTAGGTTAGTTACGTTTAAGTAGTTCTAAGTTCTAGGGGACTGATGACCACAGATGTTAAGTCCCATAGTGCTCACAGCCATTTGAGCCATTTGTACGGCAGTTCGGGTCTTCAGGAGTCGCTGGCGTTCCCTTTATAACTGTTGTTTTAAATATGCCAACAGGAAAATGGATGCTAAACTTGCAGATCGTATAGTATTGTTATGCATATACGATTAAGAGTCTCCAATTATTATGTAAATAATGACTGTAATTAACTGTGCTGGACGAACGGGGCATTCGTTTCTTTGGTTGTGTTTGAGCTGTCTTACATCCAGGAGAATGTCTGCAAGGGATTATAGATACTTCTGGGTAGTCAGTCGCATTCATAAAACAGGCATCAACCAAGCGCTACTTGAGAAGTCTGCGCCAGATACAATTTGCTTATCCGGTCCTCTCAGCCAGCCGGCCGGAGTGGCCAAGCGGTTCTAGGAGCTTCAGTCCGGAACCGCGCGACCGCTACGGTCGCAGGTTAGAATCCTGCCTCGGGTTTGGATGTGTGTGATGTCCTTAGGTTAGTTAGGTTTAAATAGTTCTAGGGGACTGATGACCTCAGAAGTTGAGTCCCATAGTACTCAGAGCCATTTGAATCATTTTCTCTCAGCCAGCGTAGATTTTCAAATCAACACAAGTGCTTACTGCTACGACTTATTCACTCATAGTTTGTGCACGATGCTTCATCCATAACGAAATGTTGCATAGAAATGGGACATCGCTTTGCTATACCTAGACATCATTCGGAGAACTGTAGCCGCTTCTCTGAATCATTGCCTCGAAGCTGTTGACAGTACGAAGTGTGGAGAGGAAGAAACGCGTTGGTATGCAGTATTCGCAAAGCACTCTGCTTCTGGTTCTGTTCGTACATTCAAGATGCTCCGTAGTAGCGCCTGTTTTGTTTCTTACCGTTGCTATAATCTTAATGGCTTTTCTTTCTTTTTCCCTGCTCTGTGTCGGCTGTGTAATTTATTATTCACCTCTCATTGCTGTCGAATGTTAATAAATAACTTTCTCCCATTCTATCAGCAGTTTATCGTAGATCGCTATGTGACGTCTCTTGGTAAGACATTTATAAAATCGTTATAATATATAAAAATAACAAGAATAATAAACATTTATCTGTATTATTATTATTATTATTATTTCTTTCCTTTCTCAGACGTTATGTTATTATTATTATAATTATTATTATTTCATTACTGTATGAATGGTGGTAGACTATGTATAAAAGGAAATATCAATTTTTCATTTTTATGTTTGTGCAATATTTATGTACCCATATTTCACAAATAACGTCTGTGGTCGGCGAATGCATGTATCGAAGCAGACAGTGATAATTAGAAATAATTACAAAATGCATATTAAATTGCCTGTAATAGTGGAGTAAAACATTACTATCTCTCTCTTCTTGTAGCCGTTAAAGTCGTAAGAGCCTGTGACGCTGGCTTGGATGCTTAGGTAGCCTTCGTTTGTCCTTTAATCGAGAAAGACGCCATTGGAGGCTGAGATTTGTAAAAGGTGTTTACTTTCAATTCATGATTTTTTTGAATATAGAAATTGTTAAAATTATTACCTGTAATAATTTATTGCTAGTTTGCCCAAGATTTCATTCCAAATTCCTAGCCGTTTTCAGCATATTAGGAATTTTTCACGATGCAGAACCGTGCAGCGATCGCGGGAACCGCTGCCGCGGCAAATTCAAATTAAATTGAATGAGAGCAGTTTTCCCGGAATATAGCGGGCAGGTAACAGTACATTGAAATTATCTCTTTCAGCTTCCTGGAGACTTCAGAGGGAAACTGTGCATTTTATTACGTCATTTTCAGGTGGACATGGGCAGCTGCTATTATGTTATCATTTACGTAAATAATTCATGAGTGATAAAATTTTAGTTGTGTGTTATCAAAGACTGCTATGCAACACCTGTTCTGGCTAATAACATAAAAATCAAATTTCATTTTTTTTATGTTTCATGCTCTCATGTTAGTCGTGGCAGTTAACAGTGTTCATATATTTAAAAAAAAATCCACTGCAGCTTTTAGGTTTAGCGAACATAACATACTGTAACTTCCGTACAGGTAATAAGAGTAATTTTCAGTGCATTCAAGAGATGAAAGTAGCGAAGGGCATTTTTTTATTCCATAAATAGTTACAGTAATGATACCATGTTCCATATCTAAGAAGCCAGATCAGTGTTATATAAAAATAGTTTGCAAATTAAAGATCGTACGTTCACAGCAGGAAATATTTCAGTGTTGTGCGTATCCCCACATAATAGGTCAAAGTGCACAAAGTTAAATATTTTCAACTGCAGAAACTAATAGTGGGAATCGTATTTTATCTGTAGTGCTCGCAACAATAAGCAGTATAAAATTGAAATATTATGCCATATAAACTGCATATAAAGTAAAAAAAGGGTGTGCGGTGGGGATTACGTGACAGCTGGATCAACTAAGGGTACCTACGACTGGAGAAAAACGCAGATCATCCCTGTTTTCAAAAAGGGTCGGAGGACAAAGGGACATTACTATATGCATAGGTCGTTAACGTCAGTCTGTTGTAGAATTATGGAACATGATTTATGCCCAAGTGTTATGACGTTTTTGGAGACCAAAAGTCTCCTCTATAAAAATCAATATAGTTTCCGCAAACAGGGACGTTGCGATACTGTTTGCGCTGCATTATGTCCACAGCGCTAAAGACTTGTGCGCTGACGCTGATGCCTTGTTTCTCGACTTCAGGAATGTATCTGACACCGTGCCGCACTGCCATTTAGTGAAAAAATACGAGCTTACCGGGTATCGGGCAGACTTGCTACTAGATTCAAAACAGATAGTAATCAATAAGGTGCTCTTAATGGACCAAAATCTACAGATGGATGGGTAATAACCGGGGGGTAACCCTTGGATGTGTGATAGTACCGTTACTGTTCAAGAGGTACATAAATAATCTAGTAGCATGAATCGGTATCTCTTTAGGGCTTTTCGCAGATGTTCCAGTTTTCCATAACAAAGTATGAACGCCAGAAGACAGTATCGATTAGCAGAAAGACCTACAAAAGATTGATGAATGGTCCAGTGACGCAGTTGACCCTGAATGTAAATGGGCTTAGCACATTGCTCAAACACAGGAAAAGAAATCCACTAATGTACAACTGCACTATTGAAGGCAAATTAATGGAAACACAAAACCACCGAAAAATATTAAGAAGTATCAGTCCGGAAAATGATTAAGTGGAATGACCACATAAGACGAACAGTAGGAATATCAAAAACCAGACTGAGATTCATAGGAAGAATCTTACCGAAATATAACTCACCGACTAAAGAAGTGGCTTAGAAGGTGTTTATTCGACAGAATCTTCAGTACTGTTAATCAATCCGGGACTATTATCAAGTAGTGCTGATAGAAGAGACAGGCAAGTTCGACCGAAGAATGGGGCAATTTCGACACGGAATCGTATGGCTGGTGCGAGAGTGTTACAGAGACGATAAACAATATTTCAGTAGAAGTATTTGAGAAGTGGCGCTGCAGATGACTGTTGAACATTAGGTGGACTGATAAGATAAAGAATGAGAAGGTTGTCCGCAGAATCGGTGAAGAAACAAACGTACGGAAAATACTGAGGAGAAGAAGAGACAGACTGATATGACATGTGTTAAGATATCAGGGAATAACCTCCATGATATCAGAGCGATCTGTAGAGGGCAAAAGCAGTAGGAAAAGACAGAGACTGGAGTACATGCAGCATATCATTCAAGACTTGTGGTGGAAGTGCTACTTCGAGATGAAGAGTTTGGCGTATGAGAGTAATTCGTGGCAGACCGCATCAAACCTATAGAAAGAGGGCGGAAACATTCCGAACGCCGCACTTCCCCTGGACAAGGCCTGCAACACAATATTTATATGTGAGTTTCGCGCCAGCCGCTTACTACATGTGTTCATAGCTTCCTGCTCAGGCTGCCAGCAGCTCGAAAAAGTGATTCGTATTTCACTTAAGCATTCACTAAATTCACTTGGAACGTTATTGTCTGTTTCAAAAAATGTTCAAATAAGTGCGAATTCCTAAGGGACCAAACTGCTTAGGTCATCGGTCCCTAGACTTACACACTACTTAAACTAACTTATGCTGAGAACAACACACACACCCATGCCAGAGGGAAGACTCAAACCTCCGGCGGGAGGGGCCGCGCAGCCCGTGGCATGCCGCCTCAAACCGCGCGGCCACTCCGCGCGGCTGTCCGGTTCATGGACAGGCGACTTGTTAGCAGGCATCAAAAATCGTCCTATATGTGATACCTCATTAACAAATGGAATATTTCCTGAGAGACTGAAATATTCAAAATAAAGATTATCGCTCTGTCTGATTGTTATCGGTAGATCTGACATATCACTTGTGGAACTACTACTCAACTGAAATTTGGTTATAACTGGATGCCAATAAAGGGAAAGCCTTCCCATTATCTGGGTAAAGCTTTCCATATCTTTGAATACTTCAAAAATAATTTTCAATCTCTATATTTTATTTTACATGTTCGTCTTGATTACACAAACTTTTGCGCTTCACTATTACCGGTTTCGGCTACTGTCATCTTCAGATCACAAAATATTCTGATGTAGTATCTACGTCAAACTAAACATGTAGGATCATAGTAACTTAAGAGCACTTACTATGTACCTACATATTTAGTTTGAAGTTGATACTACATCAGAATATTTTATGATCTGAAGATGGCATTAGCCGAAACCGGTAATAGTGAATTGTAAACGTTTGTCATCAGGACGTACCTGTAAAAGAAAGAGGCAAAAATATGATCACGGACTCATTTTCAGACTTTGTCTTCAAATGATAAATCCCTGTATTGGCCACTATCTTCTCTGGATACAGTTACTGACAGTTCTGTGCTATACATTCACAATGTTTTTCTTTATGGATTTCTATCGCTTTCTTTGCAGTTACATAAGCTGCCTGTTGCTTTTAAGCCGGCCGCGGTGGCCGTACTGTTCTAGGCGCTCCAGTCCGGAGCCGCGCTGCTGCTACGGTCGCAGGTTCGAATCCTGCCTCGGGCATGGGTATGTGTGATGTCCTTAGGTTAGTTAGGTTTAAGTAGTTCTAAGTTATAAGGGACTAATGACCACAGCAGTTGAGTCCCATAGTGCTCAGAGCCATTTGAACCATTTTGTTGCTTTTAAAATCAATTTCATTTCCTACCGTTTGTTCTAAATGGTCAGAAGATTCCTCGGTTTCTGAACTTATGATCCCACCTCTCACGCCAGTTGGGCCGTCTAACCAGCAATTCAGTATTATTATAGAGCGAAATTTTTCACTTTCTAATTTATCGAGACAGAGAATGAGATGGTGCTTCTACGGGATTTTACTATGTTATGTTTGCACCAGCTCAAAATATATTACAGTTGACCTGTGCCACATATTAAAAAAAAATGGAGTAGAATGTGATGCTGAGTAATCCAAACGATGCTGGGATTAAATAAAGATTTAGTGACTGGGCGAAATTACGGAGAGCTTCTCAGCAGGCCAATACGTTTTCGTACGTGTACACAGAAAATGGTAAAATTAGGTCTCAGAGCGTGAATACCAATTGCGTGGTAAACTGTTGCTTTGATGTAGAATGCAAACATTCGTTTCCAATCAGCCGTGACCGCAGTGGATCTTCACCGTGGACCCCGCTTTCTGAAGCAATCTGTAAGAGGCCAGTGCACCCTTCTCCTCTCGTTTCTTGGCATCCGAAGTCGCTTTAGGGCTTCCCTCTCGCCTCTGCCCTTGGTCCATTACAGAAAGTCCTTTCATGCGCCATTAGTCACCAGAAGTGTAGCCAATTCCTGCTCAGAAGCGAACAGCGTTAACGCGAATCTCTGGCCTGTGGACTCCCTCCATCCTTCCCCTTCATCCCCTCCCCCCCCCCCCCCCCAACCCTCTACCTCTTTCCGCCACCGCGGCTCTAATGTACTGTTAGTAATTTACTCGTGGGTCCCGGACGTGGCCACAGAAGCTCGCCTGGTAGTGTTCGCTGCGAATGCAGCTCCATGCTGCCTCGACCTGCTCGGCCACACTACACAGAGAGAGAAACTCTCACAGGTGATATCACGCATGTATACTGTCTTCTCCCGATTCATCACACTGTAAAACAGATTTCATACATGATTTTTTTTTAATCCAATTCGCCTCTCATGGGCCGCGTCTCTTGACGAGTGCTATCTTTTCCACTGAATATTTACGAGGGTGAGTCAAATGAAAACCTTAAATTTGTAATAACAAATAGAAATTTCGCGCCGCTATCCTGTAAGTTACAGAAGAATGCTGAAGATTAGATGGGTAGATCACATAACTAATGAGGAGGTACTGAATAGGATTGGGAAGAAGAGGAGTTTGTGGCACAACTTGACTAGAAGAAGGGATCGGTTGGTAGGACATGTTCTGAGGCATCAAGGGATCACCAATTTAGTATTGGAGGGCAGCGTGGAGGTAAAAATCGTAGGGGGAGACCAAGAGATGAATACACTAAGCAGATTCAGAAGAATGTAGGTTGCAGTAGGTACTGGGAGATGAAGAAGCTTGCACATGATAGAGTAGCATGGAGAGCTGCATCAAACCAGTCTCAGGACTGAAGACCACAACAACAACAACATCCTGTAAGTTGGTAAGCGTGCTACAAACAGCGTGCAGAATGGCCTGTAGGTGGCAGCATAGTGTAGATGCACACATACCGTCGCAGCATCAGTATAAAGATGGCCGCCCCACTTGCGACTTGCACCAGGGAAGAACAGCGTTCGGTTTTTGCATAGCGAAAGTGTGGATCCTATTGAAATTCATTGACGAATGAAGGTTCAGTACGGTGATGCATGTTTGTCACAACAGCAAGTCTACGAATGGAGTAGGAAGTGCGCAAATGACGTGACTTCAGTGGAAGATGCTCCTCGTCCAGGTCAGGCTCACCGAGTTGTGACTCCACAGAACATAGCAGCAGTTGAAGCCATAGTGAAGCAAAACCGCCGAGTGACACTGAATGACAGATTAGTCATGGGTCAGCACACCACATTGTGCATGATGTGCTCCAGTTTCACAGAGTGTCTGCAACATGGGTGCCACGGCAGCTGACTCCTGAAATGAGAGAACAACGTATTGATGCTTGTGATGAACTTCTTCGGCGCTTTGAACGAGAAGGTGATGGCTTCCTTGCAAGAATCGTTACTGGGGACGAAACCTGGGTACACTTCCACCAACCAGAAACGAAGAGAGATAGCAAGGAATGACGCCATTCCTCATCACCAAAATCAAAGAAGTTTCGAACAGAACCCTCAGCAGGGAAGGTTATGCTGACTCTCATTTGGGACGAAAAAGGCGTCATTTTGGAGCATTAAATGCCTAGAGAGACCACTGTTACCAGTGCATCATACACAGATCTCCTAAAAAATCATCTGTTTCCTTCAATCAAATCAAAGCGACGTGGATTGCTGTAAGCAGGTGTCCTTTTGCAACATGACAATGCAAGGCCCCACACTACCCGTACAACAGTTGTAACAATCACAGACCTGCATTTTGAGTGTCTTCCTCCATACTCACCAGACCTTGCTCCAGGTGGTTTCCATATGTTTGGACCACTCAAAGATGCAATGGGAGGAAAGAAGTTCCGTTCTGATGAAGAGGTACGCCACGCGGTGCATGAGTGGTTGCGTAGACTACCAAAACAAATTTTTTGTAAAGGAATATTTTTAATTCTTTATCTTCGAGGTGAGAATTGCAGACTTTATACCATTATGCTATCAACTTGTAGCTTTCTTTTTCATCAGTCCCAATGCAGATCCTTTCACGTGATGTGCACCACTGCAGGCCTCTTCAGTTGTCCTTCTGCCAAAGTACTCTACACATCCTTTTGACGAGGTGATATAGAAGCCTTCTAGTATGATAAAAAAAATTATTTTGTTTAAATATATCTCAATTCTTTCAATTTAAATCTGTATTTCATACTAGAATGCCGTGTTCCCAGTTTGGCACAGCTTTGCCACAGGAGACACGAAAGCGGTCGAAGACGTCCGTCTTCTGGTCGGCTCCTGATCGTTGTCAGAAAGAGGCTAGTTTTTGATTACGCAAAGACTTCTATTATTTGGAAAAGAACAACCCGGATTTCTTTACGTAATCAGTATGACTTTTATAATTACCTAAGGGACCTTTAACAATGAATAGTAAAAAAAAATTGCATTTGCAAATGAAATCATTAATAAATGGGGCAGCTATGAGTTGTATAGAAGACAAGGAGCGGCCTTCTGTCTACGACCAGGATGCCGCAGTATTCTCTGCTGTAGTAAAGGCTGTTTGACATTTATAAAAATAATATGGCACGGAGGATAAAAAAGTATAAAGTAAAAGAACAGAATAAGAAGTCTGGTAAACACTAAATATATTAAAACAATTCTCACTAACAAATTAGGGCTTATTTATAAACAATATAACTTACATAAGTACTTTTCTAACAGTATGGTGCGATCAGATTTCAGCCTGTCCTGTACTGTCTCCTTGGTTCACGTTTTTGTCAAAAATTCCAGTCAGTACTTTTCTCCTTTCGTTAAAGACAATTCTTGCACTGTTCAACACCTCCGATAACAATAACTGGCTGATTTACAGTTTCGAACATAAATTACTTTAATTTTATTAATTAATAATGTTGCCTGCACGCTGGCAAGACCGGTCACTTTTTTAACTTAAAGTCGACCTCCTTTACGTTTTCACATTACAAGCAAAAGTACATTACAATCTGAAGATCTACAAAAGTTTTTTTTTTCTGTCATCTTTTATTTAGATCGAAGCGGAACGACAGTTCAGCTTCTGTTAAAATGTTTCTTTGACTGCGCAATCGATGTATTAGCGTCCGCGCTAGACGCGCATCTTTACAGTTATGTAAATTATACAAAACAAATGTCTTTCAAAGAATATGTCTCATCTTATAAGTTGATCATTGAATATACAGATAGGTGAATGCCTTTCCAAGGGTACTCAAAGCTTTCATAGGACGGAAATACCAATAATATTACATCGCTTCCCGCGTGAGGAGTAATGAGTCTGAAAGATCGTTACGACCCACGCGCAGTCGTAATATTATTGGATTCACGTGCTTAGTGAATGAAATATTTAAGGATCTCTCCTTGTAGGGAGCAAAACAAACATAACATAAGGCACATAGAATTATATACGTTTCACACTAAGTCGTCAAAGCTACTCACAGTTGCTTGATCATTAACAAACTTGGTTGTGGCACGATGCCATCATAAGTGTTCAAGGATTTAACATAGGTACCATTTTTTTTTTCGTGTCCTTTACTGTTGTTGGGTTGGTATGACATACCTGAGTCTGCGCCTACACCGTGCAGCTGTGTAGTGTGCAGCCCAAGATTACAATTACTAATCGTTTTATTCGCACCTATGTACCGAACCAGCAAACACGGTGGGTCGATTTCGTTACTCCATTTGAAGAGATTGTAAATAATCTTCCGCACACTTCGACCGGTTTCACACCTTCAGAACTAATCTCAGGCAAAGGGAAAGCAATGATGTAATATTATTGGTATTTCCGTCCTATGAAAGCTTTGAATACCCTTGGAAAGTCATTCACCTACCTGTATATTCAATGATCAACTTATAAGATGAGACATATTCTTTGAAAGACATTTGTTTTGTATAATTTACATAACTGTAAAGATGCGCGTCTAGCGCGGACGCTAATACATCGATTGCGCAGTCAAAGAAACATTTTAACAGAAGCTGAACTGTCGTTCCGCTTCGATCCAAATAAAAGATGACAGTAAAAAAAAAAAAAAAAAAAAAAAAAAAAACTTTTGTAGATCTTCAGATTGTAATGTACTTTTGCTTGTAATGTGAAAACGTAAAGGAGGTCGACTTTAAGTTAAAAAAGTGAGCGGTCTTGCCAGCGTGCAGGCAACATTATTAATTAATAAAATTAAAGTAATTTATGTTCGAAACTGTAAATCAGCCAGTTATTGTTATCGGGGGTGTTGAACAGTGCAAGAATTGTCTTTAACGATAGGAGAAAAGTAGTGACTGGAATTTGTGACAAAAACGTGAACCAAGGAGACGGTACAGGACAGGCTGAAATCTGATCGCACCATACTGTTAGAAAAGTACTTATGTAAGTTACATTGTTTACAAATAAGCCCTAATTTGTTAATGAGAATTGTTTGAGTATATTTAGTGTTTACCAGACTTCTTATTCTGTTCTTTTGCTTTATACTTTTTTTATCCTCCATGCCATATTATTTTTATAAATGCCAAACAGCCTTTACTACAGCAGAGAATACTGCGGCATCCTGGTCGTAGACAGAAGGCCGCTCCTTGTCTTCTATACAACTCATAGCTGCCCCATTTATTACTGATTTCATTTGCAAATGCAATTTTTTTTTACTATTCATTGTTAAAGGTCCCTTAGGTAATTATAAAATTCATACTGATTACGTAAAGAAATCCGGGTTGTTCTTTTCCAAATAATAGAACTCTTTGCGTAATCAAAAACTAGCCTCTTTCTGACAACGATCAGGAGCCGACCAGAAGACGGACGTCTTCGACCGCTTTCGTGTCTCCTGTGGCAAAGCTGTGCCAAACTGGGAACACGGCATTCTAGTATGAAATACAGATTTAAATTGAAGGAATTGAGATATATTTAAACCAAATAATTCTTTTTATCATACTAGATGTGGCGCCCGAACAGGGACGTGATTAAATTGTTTTTAATCTGTTCTGTTATTGTTTCATGACATCATCCGGTGGACATCGGAAAGCCGTAAAGGAAGTACTGAGCGAAACCGTGGATGTATTAAAAAAAAATTTCGAAAAATAACAGCAGTGCGCAAAACGACTGATGTAAGTACGGTTTTCATTACGCATAAAATCTCGCGTCTTGTATAAAAAAAACTGATTTCCGGAATTACTTTCCTTACTGCTTCATTTTATCCTATCGCTGTTATTTCCTTGCAGAGTTGCTTATTTACGTAGTTAGAATTCATTTCTGATCATCTCTTCATGCAAATTAACAGAATCTTCCGTCGGTTCTTGGTAGAACAACATTATAATAATAAATGAAAAGCACCAGTTTGCTTTTGTTCTACAATATTATTTTTATTGCTAACCGGTTTTCGGCTTACAAGGCCATCTTCAGGCATTTACTGAGTATTATCACCAAAGAAGTTAAATGTTAGCAGACAACACTGGAAGAGAAGTAAAACATCTAGAGTGAAGTAGAAACATACAGTGAGTAACATCTTTGCAATGAAATAGTAAAAACTGAACAGTACATAAATAACAATGGAGTTGACAGGAAAACATTTAGCACAATATATGAATAACATGCCTACATAACGGTATCTATTGATAAACAAAACTATTGAAATAAGATAAACTTAGTACTAGGCAAGGCTGCATCAAGAGGTATGAAACATGGAGAGTGATACACAACCAATTAAAAAAGAAGAGACAGTTGTCAATGTAAATACAGAATACACAAAGAACTTAAGCTATATCAATACGATAAACAGAAATTAATAAATGCAGGAAAATTGAGGTGTTTGAGGGAACCTACAGTTTGAGAGTGTGGTGGTACTGCATTTTAACATTAACTTTATAATCAAAGCAGTGGCTGTATACCAGTTTACATTAAATAAATGAGCAAAGTAAAATATGAACAGTATTTGATGAGACAACTACAAGGGGAGTTAAACATGGACAGTAACACAAGTACAAGTTAAAAGCAAACCCTTAACTATTGAAACTACAGCATATGTGGAATACAAAGACAACTGCAACAAATAAAACAACTTAATGACTACAGGAAAATGGGAATATGTAGGAAGAGAGGGTGTGGGAAGTAATGAACAACAAAGATGATTATATGAAGTTTAGGAGAGGGGAAGTGTTGAGTTGTGTCTGGTCATTTAGGATGAGATCTGGACTGTGAGCAAGATGTTTGTTAATTTCCAGGGCTTCCAGCAGGTTGAGTTTATGGCCTTTGTTTGCTAAGTGAAGTACATGGGACACTGGCTGGTAGTTGTGACCCTCACTCAGTACATGCTCAGCAAATGCAGAGTCTGAATTCTGCAACCTCCAGCTGCGTTCATGTTCAGCCAGCCTAGTTGATATGTCTCTGCCTGACTGACCAATGTAAAATTTGTCACAATCAGAACAGGTGATTTTGTATACCCCACTGTTGGCTAATAACTGGATCTTATCTTTGCTATTAAAAACACACTGGGCTGTAGTGTTCCTGACATAGTAGGAAACCCTATACCTGCAGGATTTCAGTGCTTTGGCTATAGTCTGTGATACCTTACCTAGAAATGGTAGAGTACACCATTTCTTGCAGACAGTGGATGGGGAAGCAGGTGGGGCATAGAGGTGGGGTATAATTTTCCGTTTTTGTTTCCTGTGCAAGATGTGGTCAATAAGAACTGGATTGTAGCCATTCGCTGAGGCAATAAATTTTATTGTATCTAACTCTGCTTTAAAATCATCTCTGGACATGGGGGTGGATATGAGATGGTGTACCATTGAGTGGAAAGCTGCATGTTTGTGAGCTATGGGGTGTTGTGAGCAAGAAGGTATTACTGTGTCTGTAGTTGTTGTTTTTCTGTAAATTTTGAAACAATGTGTGTGTGTACTAATGTCAATGGTGAGATCTAAGAAGTTTATGGACTTGTTGCCAATTTCCATAGTGAACTGGATATTTTTATGTTGACCGTTTAGGTTTTTCAAGAATGTGTTGAGTTGTCTTGTAGTACCAGTCCACATACACAGGACATCATCTACATATCTAAACCAGTATTTGATGTTTGCACTCAAAGGTTCTGTTTTTACAAAATTTTGTTCAAAATGGTCCATAAATATTTCAGCCAACAGTGGACTTAGAGGGGAACCCATAGCTAAGCCATCTAATTGTTTATAAAGAGTGCCTTGGAACTGGAAATAGTTCTGTGCAAGGCAGGTCTGTGTGGCAAGTCTCAAGTCATTCAATTCCACAGGATTGACATTAGACTTGTGCATCAGCTCTGTCAGAATGTCTATACATTCTACTACTGGTATGTTAGAAAACAAACTGCTGACATCAAAGGATACTAATTTATCACTGTGTGAGACAGATATACCTTTTAACTTGTTTACTAGGTCCACAGAGTTTGAAATACCATGCTTTGGTTTAAATTTAGTCTTGCTCTTAATTAGGACATCAAGTTTACTGCCTAGTTTGTAAGATGGAGCAGTGAATGATGATACAACTGGACGAATAGGAATATCTTGTTTATGCAGTTTAGGAAAGCCGTACATTCTAGGAGGCATTGGGTTCATGTTAGTTAACAGTTTTACTTCAAATTCAGAGAATATGCTTTTGCATGAAATGATTGCATATTTAACATCCTCTTTGAACAATTTAGTAGGGTCTTTAGGACAGACTTGGAAGCCTGTGGTATTCAGAAAATCATTAACTTTATCCACATAATCACATTTGTTCAAAAGCACAATGCTGTTGCCTTTATCAGATTTTGTGGCAACGATACCTTGGTGTTGTAATTTCTGTTTTAAGGACTTGAGGGTGTGAAAGTCAATAGACCGTGGGATGTTACACACGAATTTGGTTTCGTTCTTTAGTGCATTGGCAACTATATATTTTGCAGTGGTGTCTTTCGTTAAGGCATATTCAATATCAACTTTCATAACATCCAGTTGTTTTTCTGATGGAGGGTGGGGAGGAGCATATTTAAAACCTTTTTCAAGCACTTTTTGTTCCTTTGGGGACAGAACCAAGTTCGATAAGTTAATTACACGTTGCGAAAAATTTTGTTTACAGTTTGAGGTTAGAGGTTCACTCACCTTCCTAATCATAGATAATTTCTTGTTCTGACGCAAAAATACGTCGTGAATAAGATCACTTACACTTTGACGAACTTCTCGATCGAAAACATCGAACTCACACGGGTGTAACTTAGATGTGATTGCCATATGTACCACTTTTAGATGTGTACACACGTTGTCACGAACACGATACCTTTTCTTCATTTCTTCCTTTATCCACGTGTATCTTGCGACGTCAGCGGCTTTGTTTGCTGCGGCGGATGTTCCTCTTGACTTTATGGAGACGTATTTTGGCGTGATTTTGCGTTGCAAACACTGTTTGTTAAACCAAATGTGTTGTGTTGATTTAGCTCTTTGTCTCAGTAATCTACTATAAAAGACGGATAATTGTGCTGTTGTGGCACATTTTATCATATTAACAGAATCTTCCGTCAGTTCTTGGTAGAACAACATTATAATAATAAATGAAAAGCACCAGTTTGCTTTTGTTCTACAATATTATTTTTATTGCTAACCGGTTTTCGGCTTACAAGGCCATCTTCAGGCACTTACTGAGTATTATCACCAAAGAAGTTAAATGTTAGCAGACAACACTGGAAGAGAAGTAAAACATCTAGAGTGAAGTAGAAACATACAGTGATTAACATCTCTGCAATGAAATAGTAAAAACTGAACAGTACATAAACAACAATGGAGTTGACAGGAAAACATTTAGCACAATATAAGAATAACATGCCTACATAACGGTATCTATTGATAAACAAAACTATTGAAATGAGATAAACTTAGTACTAGGCAAGGCTGCATCAAGAGGTATGAAACATGGAGAGTGATACACAACCAATTAAAAAAGAAGAGACAGTTGTCAATGTAAATACAGAATACACAAAGAACTTAAGCTATATCAATACGATAAACAGAAATTAATAAATGCAGGAAAATTGAGGTGTTTGAGGGAACCTACAGTTTGAGAGTGTGGTGGTACTGCATTTTAACATTAACTTTATAATCAAAGCAGTGGCTGTATACCAGTTTACATTAAATAAATGAGCAAAGTAAAATATGAACAGTATTTGATGAGACAACTACAAGGGGAGTTAAACATGGACAGTAACACAAGTACAAGTTAAAAGCAAACCCTTAACTATTGAAACTACAGCATATGTGGAATACAAAGACAACTGCAACAAATAAAACAACTTAATGACTACAGGAAAATGGGAATATGTAGGAAGAGAGGGTGTGGGAAGTAATGAACAACAAAGATGATTATATGAAGTTTAGGAGAGGGGAAGTGTTGAGTTGTGTCTGGTCATTTAGGATGAGATCTGGACTGTGAGCAAGATGTTTGTTAATTTCCAGGGCTTCCAGCAGGTTGAGTTTATGGCCTTTGTTTGCTAAGTGAAGTACATGGGACACTGGCTGGTAGTTGTGACCCTCACTCAGTACATGCTCAGCAAATGCAGAGTCTGAATTCTGCAACCTCCAGCTGCGTTCATGTTCAGCCAGCCTAGTTGATATGTCTCTGCCTGACTGACCAATGTAAAATTTGTCACAATCAGAACAGGTGATTTTGTATACCCCACTGTTGGCTAATAACTGGATCTTATCTTTGCTATTAAAAACACACTGGGCTGTAGTGTTCCTGACATAGTAGGAAACCCTATACCTGCAGGATTTCAGTGCTTTGGCTATAGTCTGTGATACCTTACCTAGAAATGGTAGAGTACACCATTTCTTGCAGACAGTGGATGGGGAAGCAGGTGGGGCATAGAGGTGGGGTATAATTTTCCGTTTTTGTTTCCTGTGCAAGATGTGGTCAATAAGAACTGGATTGTAGCCATTCGCTGAGGCAATAAATTTTATTGTATCTAACTCTGCTTTAAAATCATCTCTGGACATGGGGGTGGATATGAGATGGTGTACCATTGAGTGGAAAGCTGCATGTTTGTGAGCTATGGGGTGTTGTGAGCAAGAAGGTATTACTGTGTCTGTAGTTGTTGTTTTTCTGTAAATTTTGAAACAATGTGTGTGTGTACTAATGTCAATGGTGAGATCTAAGAAGTTTATGGACTTGTTGCCAATTTCCATAGTGAACTGGATATTTTTATGTTGACCGTTTAGGTTTTTCAAGAATGTGTTGAGTTGTCTTGTAGTACCAGTCCACATACACAGGACATCATCTACATATCTAAACCAGTATTTGATGTTTGCACTCAAAGGTTCTGTTTTTACAAAATTTTGTTCAAAATGGTCCATAAATATTTCAGCCAACAGTGGACTTAGAGGGGAACCCATAGCTAAGCCATCTAATTGTTTATAAAGAGTGCCTTGGAACTGGAAATAGTTCTGTGCAAGGCAGGTCTGTGTGGCAAGTCTCAAGTCATTCAATTCCACAGGATTGACATTAGACTTGTGCATCAGCTCTGTCAGAATGTCTATACATTCTACTACTGGTATGTTAGAAAACAAACTGCTGACATCAAAGGATACTAATTTATCACTGTGTGAGACAGATATACCTTTTAACTTGTTTACTAGGTCCACAGAGTTTGAAATACCATGCTTTGGTTTAAATTTAGTCTTGCTCTTAATTAGGACATCAAGTTTACTGCCTAGTTTGTAAGATGGAGCAGTGAATGATGATACAACTGGACGAATAGGAATATCTTGTTTATGCAGTTTAGGAAAGCCGTACATTCTAGGAGGCATTGGGTTCATGTTAGTTAACAGTTTTACTTCAAATTCAGAGAATATGCTTTTGCATGAAATGATTGCATATTTAACATCCTCTTTGAACAATTTAGTAGGGTCTTTAGGACAGACTTGGAAGCCTGTGGTATTCAGAAAATCATTAACTTTATCCACATAATCACATTTGTTCAAAAGCACAATGCTGTTGCCTTTATCAGATTTTGTGGCAACGATACCTTGGTGTTGTAATTTCTGTTTTAAGGACTTGAGGGTGTGAAAGTCAATAGACCGTGGGATGTTACACACGAATTTGGTTTCGTTCTTTAGTGCATTGGCAACTATATATTTTGCAGTGGTGTCTTTCGTTAAGGCATATTCAATATCAACTTTCATAACATCCAGTTGTTTTTCTGATGGAGGGTGGGGAGGAGCATATTTAAAACCTTTTTCAAGCACTTTTTGTTCCTTTGGGGACAGAACCAAGTTCGATAAGTTAATTACACGTTGCGAAAAATTTTGTTTACAGTTTGAGGTTAGAGGTTCACTCACCTTCCTAATCATAGATAATTTCTTGTTCTGACGCAAAAATACGTCGTGAATAAGATCACTTACACTTTGACGAACTTCTCGATCGAAAACATCGAACTCACACGGGTGTAACTTAGATGTGATTGCCATATGTACCACTTTTAGATGTGTACACACGTTGTCACGAACACGATACCTTTTCTTCATTTCTTCCTTTATCCACGTGTATCTTGCGACGTCAGCGGCTTTGTTTGCTGCGGCGGATGTTCCTCTTGACTTTATGGAGACGTATTTTGGCGTGATTTTGCGTTGCAAACACTGTTTGTTAAACCAAATGTGTTGTGTTGATTTAGCTTTTTGTCTCAGTAATCTACTATAAAAGACGGATAATTGTGCTGTTGTGGCACATTTTATCATATTAACAGAATCTTCCGTCAGTTCTTGGTAGAACAACATTATAATAATAAATGAAAAGCACCAGTTTGCTTTTGTTCTACAATATTATTTTTATTGCTAACCGGTTTTCGGCTTACAAGGCCATCTTCAGGCACTTACTGAGTATTATCACCAAAGAAGTTAAATGTTAGCAGACAACACTGGAAGAGAAGTAAAACATCTAGAGTGAAGTAGAAACATACAGTGATTAACATCTCTGCAATGAAATAGTAAAAACTGAACAGTACATAAACAACAATGGAGTTGACAGGAAAACATTTAGCACAATATAAGAATAACATGCCTACATAACGGTATCTATTGATAAACAAAACTATTGAAATGAGATAAACTTAGTACTAGGCAAGGCTGCATCAAGAGGTATGAAACATGGAGAGTGATACACAACCAATTAAAAAAGAAGAGACAGTTGTCAATGTAAATACAGAATACACAAAGAACTTAAGCTATATCAATACGATAAACAGAAATTAATAAATGCAGGAAAATTGAGGTGTTTGAGGGAACCTACAGTTTGAGAGTGTGGTGGTACTGCATTTTAACATTAACTTTATAATCAAAGCAGTGGCTGTATACCAGTTTACATTAAATAAATGAGCAAAGTAAAATATGAACAGTATTTGATGAGACAACTACAAGGGGAGTTAAACATGGACAGTAACACAAGTACAAGTTAAAAGCAAACCCTTAACTATTGAAACTACAGCATATGTGGAATACAAAGACAACTGCAACAAATAAAACAACTTAATGACTACAGGAAAATGGGAATATGTAGGAAGAGAGGGTGTGGGAAGTAATGAACAACAAAGATGATTATATGAAGTTTAGGAGAGGGGAAGTGTTGAGTTGTGTCTGGTCATTTAGGATGAGATCTGGACTGTGAGCAAGATGTTTGTTAATTTCCAGGGCTTCCAGCAGGTTGAGTTTATGGCCTTTGTTTGCTAAGTGAAGTACATGGGACACTGGCTGGTAGTTGTGACCCTCACTCAGTACATGCTCAGCAAATGCAGAGTCTGAATTCTGCAACCTCCAGCTGCGTTCATGTTCAGCCAGCCTAGTTGATATGTCTCTGCCTGACTGACCAATGTAAAATTTGTCACAATCAGAACAGGTGATTTTGTATACCCCACTGTTGGCTAATAACTGGATCTTATCTTTGCTATTAAAAACACACTGGGCTGTAGTGTTCCTGACATAGTAGGAAACCCTATACCTGCAGGATTTCAGTGCTTTGGCTATAGTCTGTGATACCTTACCTAGAAATGGTAGAGTACACCATTTCTTGCAGACAGTGGATGGGGAAGCAGGTGGGGCATAGAGGTGGGGTATAATTTTCCGTTTTTGTTTCCTGTGCAAGATGTGGTCAATAAGAACTGGATTGTAGCCATTCGCTGAGGCAATAAATTTTATTGTATCTAACTCTGCTTTAAAATCATCTCTGGACATGGGGGTGGATATGAGATGGTGTACCATTGAGTGGAAAGCTGCATGTTTGTGAGCTATGGGGTGTTGTGAGCAAGAAGGTATTACTGTGTCTGTAGTTGTTGTTTTTCTGTAAATTTTGAAACAATGTGTGTGTGTACTAATGTCAATGGTGAGATCTAAGAAGTTTATGGACTTGTTGCCAATTTCCATAGTGAACTGGATATTTTTATGTTGACCGTTTAGGTTTTTCAAGAATGTGTTGAGTTGTCTTGTAGTACCAGTCCACATACACAGGACATCATCTACATATCTAAACCAGTATTTGATGTTTGCACTCAAAGGTTCTGTTTTTACAAAATTTTGTTCAAAATGGTCCATAAATATTTCAGCCAACAGTGGACTTAGAGGGGAACCCATAGCTAAGCCATCTAATTGTTTATAAAGAGTGCCTTGGAACTGGAAATAGTTCTGTGCAAGGCAGGTCTGTGTGGCAAGTCTCAAGTCATTCAATTCCACAGGATTGACATTAGACTTGTGCATCAGCTCTGTCAGAATGTCTATACATTCTACTACTGGTATGTTAGAAAACAAACTGCTGACATCAAAGGATACTAATTTATCACTGTGTGAGACAGATATACCTTTTAACTTGTTTACTAGGTCCACAGAGTTTGAAATACCATGCTTTGGTTTAAATTTAGTCTTGCTCTTAATTAGGACATCAAGTTTACTGCCTAGTTTGTAAGATGGAGCAGTGAATGATGATACAACTGGACGAATAGGAATATCTTGTTTATGCAGTTTAGGAAAGCCGTACATTCTAGGAGGCATTGGGTTCATGTTAGTTAACAGTTTTACTTCAAATTCAGAGAATATGCTTTTGCATGAAATGATTGCATATTTAACATCCTCTTTGAACAATTTAGTAGGGTCTTTAGGACAGACTTGGAAGCCTGTGGTATTCAGAAAATCATTAACTTTATCCACATAATCACATTTGTTCAAAAGCACAATGCTGTTGCCTTTATCAGATTTTGTGGCAACGATACCTTGGTGTTGTAATTTCTGTTTTAAGGACTTGAGGGTGTGAAAGTCAATAGACCGTGGGATGTTACACACGAATTTGGTTTCGTTCTTTAGTGCATTGGCAACTATATATTTTGCAGTGGTGTCTTTCGTTAAGGCATATTCAATATCAACTTTCATAACATCCAGTTGTTTTTCTGATGGAGGGTGGGGAGGAGCATATTTAAAACCTTTTTCAAGCACTTTTTGTTCCTTTGGGGACAGAACCAAGTTCGATAAGTTAATTACACGTTGCGAAAAATTTTGTTTACAGTTTGAGGTTAGAGGTTCACTCACCTTCCTAATCATAGATAATTTCTTGTTCTGACGCAAAAATACGTCGTGAATAAGATCACTTACGCTTTGACGAACTTCTCGATCGAAAACATCGAACTCACACGGGTGTAACTTAGATGTGATTGCCATATGTACCACTTTTAGATGTGTACACACGTTGTCACGAACACGATACCATTTCTTCATTTCTTCCTTTATCCACGTGTATCTTGCGACGTCAACGGCTTTGTTTGCTGCGGCGGATGTTCCTCTTGACTTTATGGAGACGTATTTTGGCGTGATTTTGCGTTGCAAACACTGTTTGTTAAACCAAATGTGTTGTGTTGATTTAGCTTTTTGTCTCAGTAATCTACTATAAAAGACGGATAATTGTGCTGTTGTGGCACATTTTATCATATTAACAGAATCTTCCGTCGGTTCTTGGTAGAACAACATTATAATAATAAATGAAAAGCACCAGTTTGCTTTTGTTCTACAATATTATTTTTGTTGCTAACCGGTTTTCGGCTTACAAGGCCATCTTCAGGCATTTACTGAGTATTATCACCAAAGAAGTTAAATGTTAGCAGACAACACTGGAAGAGAAGTAAAACATCTAGAGTGAAGTAGAAACATACAGTGAGTAACATCTTTGCAATGAAATAGTAAAAACTGAACAGTACATAAATAACAATGGAGTTGACAGGAAAACATTTAGCACAATATAAGAATAACATGCCTACATAACGGTATCTATTGATAAACAAAACTATTGTAATAAGATAAACTTAGTACTAGGCAAGGCTGCATCAAGAGGTATGAAACATGGAGAGTGATACACAACCAATTAAAAAAGAAGAGACAGTTGTCAATGTAAATACAGAATACACAAAGAACTTAAGCTATATCAATACGATAAACAGAAATTAATAAATGCAGGAAAATTGAGGTGTTTGAGGGAACCTACAGTTTGAGAGTGTGGTGGTACTGCATTTTAACATTAACTTTATAATCAAAGCAGTGGCTGTATACCAGTTTACATTAAATAAATGAGCAAAGTAAAATATGAACAGTATTTGATGAGACAACTACAAGGGGAGTTAAACATGGACAGTAACACAAGTACAAGTTAAAAGCAAACCCTTAACTATTGAAACTACAGCATATGTGGAATACAAAGACAACTGCAACAAATAAAACAACTTAATGACTACAGGAAAATGGGAATATGTAGGAAGAGAGGGTGTGGGAAGTAATGAACAACAAAGATGATTATATGAAGTTTAGGAGAGGGGAAGTGTTGAGTTGTGTCTGGTCATTTAGGATGAGATCTGGACTGTGAGCAAGATGTTTGTTAATTTCCAGGGCTTCCAGCAGGTTGAGTTTATGGCCTTTGTTTGCTAAGTGAAGTACATGGGACACTGGCTGGTAGTTGTGACCCTCACTCAGTACATGCTCAGCAAATGCAGAGTCTGAATTCTGCAACCTCCAGCTGCGTTCATGTTCAGCCAGCCTAGTTGATATGTCTCTGCCTGACTGACCAATGTAAAATTTGTCACAATCAGAACAGGTGATTTTGTATACCCCACTGTTGGCTAATAACTGGATCTTATCTTTGCTATTAAAAACACACTGGGCTGTAGTGTTCCTGACATAGTAGGAAACCCTATACCTGCAGGATTTCAGTGCTTTGGCTATAGTCTGTGATACCTTACCTAGAAATGGTAGAGTACACCATTTCTTGCAGACAGTGGATGGGGAAGCAGGTGGGGCATAGAGGTGGGGTATAATTTTCCGTTTTTGTTTCCTGTGCAAGATGTGGTCAATAAGAACTGGATTGTAGCCATTGGCTGAGGCCATAAATTTTATTGTATCTAACTCTGCTTTAAAATCATCTCTGGACATGGGGATGGATATGAGACGGTGTACCATTGAGTGGAAAGCTGCATGTTTGTGAACTATTGGGTGTTGTGAGCAAGAAGGTATTACTGTATCTGTAGTTGTTGTTTTTCTGTAAATTTTGAAACAATGTGTGTGTGTACTAATGTCAATGGTGAGATCTAAGAAGTTTATGGATTTGTTGCCAATTTCCATAGTGAAGGCATAGTGAGTGCAAACATCAAATACTGGTTTAGATATGTAGATGATGTCCTGTGTATGTGGACTGGTACTACAAGACAACTCAACACATTCTTGAAAAACCTAAACGGTCAACATAAAAATATCCAGTTCACTATGGAAATTGGCAACAAATCCATAAACGTCTTAGATCTCACCATTGACATTAGTACACACACACATTGTTTCAAAATTTACAGAAAAACAACAACTACAGACACAGTAATACCTTCTTGCTCACAACACCCCATAGCTCACAAACATGCAGCTTACCACTCAATGGTACACCATCTCATATCCATCCCCATGTCCAGAGATGATTTTAAAGCAGAGTTAGATGCAATAAAATATTGCCTCAGCCAATGGCTACAATCCAGTTCTTATTGACCACATCTTGCACAGGAAACAAAAACGGAAAATTATACCCCACCTCTATGCCCCACCTGCTTCCCCATCCACTGTCTGCAAGAAATAGTGTACTCTACCATTTCTAGGTAAGGTATCACAGACTATAGCCAAAGCACTGAAATCCTGCAAGTATAGGGTTTCCTACTATGTCAGGAACACTACAGCCCAGTGTGTTTTTAATAGCAAAGATAAGATCCAGTTATTAGCCAACAGTGGGGTATACAAAATCACCTGTTCTGATTGTGACAAATTTTACATTGGTCAGTCAGGCAGAGACATATCAACTAGGCTGGCTGAACATGAACGCAGCTGGAGGTTGCAGAATTCAGACTCTGCATTTGCTGAGCATGTACTGAGTGAGGGTCACAACTACCAGCCAGTGTCCCATGTACTTCACTTAGCAAACAAAGGCCATAAACTCAACCTGCTGGAAGCCCTGGAAATTAACAAACATCTTGCTCACAGTCCAGATCTCATCCTAAATGACCAGACACAACTCAACACTTCCCCTCTCCTAAACTTCATATAATCATCTTTGTTGTTCATTACTTCCCACACCCTCTCTTCCTACATATTCCCATTTTCCTGTAGTCATTAAGTTGTTTTATTTGTTGCAGTTGTCTTTGTATTCCACATATGCTGTAGTTTCAATAGTTAAGGGTTTGCTTTTAACTTGTACTTGTGTTACTGTCCATGTTTAACTCCCCTTGTAGTTGTCTCATCAAATACTGTTCATATTTTACTTTGCTCATTTATTTAATGTAAACTGGTATACAGCCACTGCTTTGATTATAAAGTTAATGTTAAAATGCAGTACCACCACACTCTCAAACTGTAGGTTCCCTCAAACACCTCAATTTTCCTGCATTTATTAATTTCTGTTTATCGTATTGATATAGCTTAAGTTCTTTGTGTATTCTGTATTTACATTGACAACTGTCTCTTCTTTTTTAATTGGTTGTGTATCACTCTCCATGTTTCATACCTCTTGATGCAGCCTTGCCTAGTACTAAGTTTATCTTATTACAATAGTTTTGTTTATCAATAGATACCGTTATGTAGGCATGTTATTCTTATATTGTGCTAAATGTTTTCCTGTCAACTCCATTGTTATTTATGTACTGTTCAGTTTTTACTATTTCATTGCTAAGATGTTACTCACTGTATGTTTCTACTTCACTCTAGATGTTTTACTTCTCTTCCAGTGTTGTCTGCTAACATTTAACTTCTTTGGTGATAATACTCAGTAAATGCCTGAAGATGGCCTTGTAAGTCTTCATGCAAAGTTTATTTGTTAGTATTATGAGCATCTTCATTGTTGCTACGGTTAAGAACACAAGATGGATGCCATAATACCTGGATTCAGTGTCTTTAGGTGTTTGTCATTTATTTTCAAAGTTAGCTGCCATCTTGTCTGCAACCCGGTATAGCTCTGCAATTGTCACCTACCGCGGTGTGACGTTTGAGTATCGGGAAGCGTCGCAGCGTGCGCATCTGAGAGTTGACGATCGGCGTGCTGCGAAGGATTTCTTTGAGCAGTTATGTCACATACTTGAAAAGAAACATGGCAGATGACAAAGGAAAACCGACCAACAGTGTGGATGACGTCGATGACACAGTTGTCAAGTCATACCCACTACGTTCGCGAACGGGAACAGGCAGACCCGATTCGCGAATGGAGAGAACGGCAGACGATGGTGATATGCGTGACGTATCGTCACAGCAATCATCGTCACAGCAAGCCGGAGAAAATTTGATGGTTGAAATGATGAGAATTTTTTTTCAAGAAAGAGAACAGGAGAAACTGGAAAGGGAAGCTTATAAATTACAAGAACAACGTGATAGAGAACAGGAGAAACGGGAAAGGGAAGCTTATAAATTACAAAAACAACGAGATAGAAAAGAAAGGGAACAAAAAGAAAGGGAAAAGAAACGGGAGACAGAGCGAAAATGGTTTGACCTAAATACCATGATTGGTACAATGAAAAATAGGTTAGCTAATATTGATACCAACTTAGAGGCAAGAATAAGGACAGTCACGGTGGAATATATCTCGGAATTAAGTACTAAAGTTAATGAAAGGATAGAAGGTATTCTGCAGAAGGTAGATGCATGTGAGAGCACAGTAGGTAACGTGCACAAAGACATCAAAGTACAAATCGAAAGTTGCTAGGCAGTTACAACAGAAGTTTCAATAAAGTCCGTTGAGGTCGGAACTAAAATAAACAAGCTTGCAGACAATGTCGTCACTCTGCAAGGCCAGGTCAATGACCTGACACAGGCGCTATCCGAAATTAACATTGAAAAGAAGGTGAATGATGCTGCAGCAAACGTACGTTCCACGATAAGAACAGAATTTGTAGAATGTGAAAGGTGGCTACACTGACCCACAGCGCCAGAGATTGCGCCAAAGAGTATTATTCAGCCGCCCCCACTGGCAGTGCTTGGGGAGAACTCGTGGTAGTCAGTGCTTGTTGAGAACTCGTAGCAGTGAGTGCTTGCTGAGATGTCGTAGTGAAGAGTGCTTGTCGAGATGTGGCAGTAGTCAGTTCTTATTGAGATGTGGTAGTAGCGAGTCGGTGTGGAGAGATTGTAATGTTTAGAGTGCTTTTCATCAATATAAACGAAGGTAAAAAAAAAATTTTCTTTTCTCTCTCATTATTTCAGTGTCCTGAATAATGCGTCATTACAGGTTCAGTCAACAAAGCATCTGGCGTGTGTTCTTGTATTAGAGTGTAATTCTGGGTTTCTTGCGCAATTATAGTATTTCTAATTTTTTTTATCACGTCAGTATAAATGGTATTTGAAATTTCTTGTCTTATTGAAGAAGAACCGTGCCAGATGTGTACGTTGAGTCATACTTCCACACACAGAACAGTTATACTTGTGCCTTGGTTTTGTAGGTTTTATAGTTGCTGGGGACTTAATTAATTAATTGTGTTAACGAAAATTTTCGTTTCATTCTTTGTTGTTGTTCTATGCAGTCAGATTGCGTAATAATACTAGTCAGGGCCAACCGTTTACGATACAGCGTAATCGGACAGACAGCCACCAAAAATAAAAATTATTTTCAAAAATAATAATTAAGCCCCCATGCACGTGGCGACCGCTGCTTTGGATCGTCCCTTGGAATTCTTCTGATTGTAAAAATAGTAGACAGTAGTATTGTTGTAGTAATTTGTAGTTAGTAATTGTAGTCTATTTTGCATGTGTAGATTCTTCTAATGGTATTTTCCAAAATTTAAATTTGTTGTCTTGTCTATGGGTTTGACAATTTAGTGCAATTATTTCAATTGTTCATTAATCGTGTTTGAGGGAAACATCTCGTGTGAATGGTCTTGTTGGAGATGAGGAGTCATTGTGTGTAATTTTCGTACAGTGACGAGTTTTGTATGTTTTGTAAATGATTACGCGATCGATGAAAAAGGCGAAAATGATGAATAGTGAGAATGACGAAATTGTTGACATGGCGAACTCGCCAACACAGGACAACAGTATGATGAATAATGGAGTTGAAAACAATTTAATAAGTCGGGAAGACAGTCCGGATCCATTTCAAAATTTTTCTCAATCAGTAAATTCACAGAATACGAGATTAACGATAGAAGATTCTGGAATAGTATCGAACACAGATAGCTTTACAGCTATGACGAAGGAAACTGGTTTTGCGGGAAATGTTTGAGGCGAAAAGAATTTCGAACAAGTTAGTACGGAGCAGTTGATGAGTGCAATATTAAATTTACGATCTGAATTAAAAACAGATAGGGGAACAATGGAAACACGGTTAGACTCACTGGGATCACAAATAGGAACAATTAAAACAGAGATAGGAACAATTAAAACCGAGATGGGAACTTTGGGATCTGAATTAAAAACTGATATGGGAACAATGGAAACACAGTTTAGATCTGAATTAAAAACACAGATGGGGACAATGGAAACATGGTTAGGATCTGAATTAAAAGCAGTGGCAACACGTTTAGAAACAGAGATGGAAACAATGGAAACACGGTTAGACTCACGAATAGGGACATGTTTCAAAAATATGAAAGATGAATTAAAGAAAGAAATCAGATAAGAAGTACAACCGATTTTGAATTCTCACAATAATAGATTAATTGCATTAGAGATTAGACAAAGGGAACAGGATAGAGAACAGGAAGAAAGAGATTGCGTGATAGTACAGAAATTTTCAGAGTTAAATTTACAACGTGCAAAAGATAAGGAAGAAATATTTGAGAGAATCGAGGAATCCGTACCAAATGCAAGATTAAATAATCTAACACAACAATATGAACAGTTAATTACTAAATGTGTTAATACTGAAACCCGAGTCGCGACACTTACGGAAGACGTAAATAAACAGAAAGAAAAAATAGGTGACTTATTGGAAAGAGTTGAGGAGATTTCAGATAAATTGACAAATCTTGGTTTACATGGGGACAGAAATTCGGATGATACAGCTCCATTACCATTTGCAGAAACCGAAGAGTACCAGAACATAAATAAGCATGTTGAAAATAAGAGAAAATTTAATGAACGCGTGAAAAGGGAATTTGAGGCATTACGAAAGCAAGTCAAACAAATCGAAGGAGAAATTGTAGGGAAAGACAGCAAAAGAAATTTGGAATCACAGATACCAGAGGGGTTTGAAGAAAATAATTTGTTTCATTTACGGGATGCAACAAGAGAGCGCCAGGCGCGAAACTTGACAATAATCGACATTGGGACTGGGACAGACGCGGTAGGTCTTTGTCGCCATGAGGCGAAAACTTTGACTATAAACACTTTTTGACTGTTCGGAAATTTAAGATCTTCCGCAATTCTAAGAACGACATACATCCATGTTCATGGTTAGATCAATTTATGTACGCACTTCCGCCAAATTTGCCACTAAGTCACAAACTGGAAATTATGTGCGGCTATTAAGGTCCTCAGGGGATTCACTACTCTAAGTGAATATGTGCCGTAGCGAGCATAGGGCCCCGAGCTGTAGTGATGCTATTTCCCTTTTAGTTTTCTGCACCGCTGCCTACTCTTTTACTATTCTTTGCATCTGTCAAAACAACTCTTCGACTATCAATCTATCTAGAGAGTAAGTAAACAATAACCGGATATGACGATTTTACCCAAAGGAGATTTCGAAAATTACCGTTTGGACTTACTACATCTTCTGCAGCATTCATTCGCAGTTTAAAGGAAATTTTACCTGTTTATCTTCGTAACAATATTACTTCATATGTAGACGATATTCTTATTGCTAAACGTTCTTGGAGTGAGCACAACAAAATTTTGGATTCATTATTACGTATTTTTGCACGAGTTGGCATTACAGTGAACTAGGAAAAATCTGAATTTGGTCGTTCTCAGGTGAAATTTCTCGGTCACATTATTTCTACAGAAGGTATTCTTCCTGATCCAGAGAAACTAGATGCTATTAAGTTCGCAATGACATTCTTTTTAAACGAAAATCGGTCGCCAACTCTGTTTGGTTAGTTTGTATTCCTGATGAGTGGGTTAATAAGCTTATTTGGTATACGCATTTCAGTTATGCACACTTTGGTCCCAGAAAATGCTTTCATAAATTACGGGAAAATTGCTACTACAGTAATATGGAAAAACATATTCGATCTGTTCTGGCCAAATGCAAATTATGTCAAAAGGCTAACCCGCAACAATTTCTCACAGAGCACCGTTGTTTCCTATCATTCCAGCGAAATTAAAGGACATGGCTGCAGTTGATTTGTTCGGTCCAGTGGTTCGTTCTACTAATGGTTTTGCGTACATTTTCGTAGCAGTGGAGTTGACATCAAAATATGTGTGTTTTACACCGTTACGCAAAGCAACAGCTCGTTCAGTATCTAATGCTTTCATCAAACATTTTCTTGAAGAAGTGGGTCATGTTGATAGGGTTATATCAGATAATGGATCACAGTTTCGTTCTAAAATTTGGCTTTGTACTCTACGGCGTCGTAAAATTAAACCAATTTTCATTTCACTTTTTCACCCTCAATCTAACGCTTCAGAGAGATGGATGAAGGAAATCAATAAATTGTGTCGTCTTTATTGTCATCATAATCACAGAACGTGGGATCAGTATCTTCATATTTGTCAAAACATTCTGAATGAACTTCCCAATGACTCAACTTCTTTACTGCCTATACTGATATTAAAAAACAAAGCACCAACAAATCGCATATCTGAAATCGTTCCTTTTCCGCCTTCACGGAAACTGCGGCATTCTGAAGTTGTGAACATGGCTCTGCAAAATATTGCATCTGCGGCTGCTAGAAGAGAGAAATCAGCTAAACATCCTGGTCGTTTAAAAATCTTGTCAGTTGGTCAGAAGGTGTTAATTAAGTCTCATCGTTTGTCTCACAAAGGAAAAGGCTTGTGTCTCAAATTTTTTCTGCTTTATAACGGTCGATATAGAATTCGCAAAATTATACATGATAACACTATTGAAGTAGAAACTCTTAAATCACGACGCTCTAAGGGAATACATCATATATCTAACGTTAAAATTTTTGTGGAATGATATACTTTTGAAAAATTTTTGTGGAATGACATACTTGTAAGAAACTAACAGCTACATGTAAACACGCAGAGAGTACAAGGATACCGCCCTGTGTTTTGGCGGCGGCATATACTCAAAGCAACAGTCAAGTCTGCGCGCCGCACAAGGCAGTCGTTGACTGCAAACAATTACTTCCTACGTCACGCGCCTACAGCTGATCGAGCGCTCAGTGCGAATGCACTGACAGCCGTAGACAAATACACAGTCTAAGTTCTCCGACTAAATTCAGTATAATGCTATAGTGACTTGATGTATCTGTGCGTGTCCGACGTTAAGACGAGTTGCTATCGAGAAATTTTCAGGAAGAATGTAATTTCGGAGAAGAAACTAATAAACTAAAAAAGGTAACTATTAATTGAGTTTATTTTTTCAGGTAACATATTTCCACTTAGGTACGTACTTTAGACGTAATTTGCTGCTCGCGATTACGTGATTTATACTTTGTGCTAAATTTCATGTTCTATGAATTTACTTGTGAAGCGACGTGCTTGCGTACATTTGCTGATTTTTGTCAATGTTTTATTAATGAACAGGGTTGTTATTTGTATATGTTATGCATCGCTTGGCTGCAATGCTTTTTCACTGATGTCATATTTTTCTATTATGTGCCTGCTGTGCTTATTTATTTAAATTATAATCGTCATGTGATTAATTATGCTGACTGTGGTTATGTATGTAAGTTATACTTTGTGATTTATCTGCTTGCGCCTTCATGTTTACTTATTAAGATGACACATGAACATTTATTTGCTTATGCTGATATGATGCTAATGACCTGCTTATTATGTTAGATAACATATTTGCTGCCTTGCTTATGGATTGCATATTTACACATTTCTGTTTTGTTGTCATAACTACTCTTTAATTTGGTATATAGAAATGCTGATATAAGGTGTACAAACATAGAGTTTAGGTCACACTATTGTATTAATTATAGATTGTTCGCTTGGCAGAGCCTCGTTGTAAGAATTGTGCTGCATCCACTTGTTGACATTCTGTTCTCTACTGGTATATTTACTCGCTATTGCATGTTTTGCTTACGCTCAGTGCCTTATATTTTTAAGATAGGAAAATGAACTGCTATAATTCGACGAACGACATTAGTACAAGAAACTTCATAGAAGTCACAGGAGCTGGAGGTTTTATGGAAGCTGTATAAATTTATGCTAATAGGAAGGGAGCTAACGACATGACATACCAAAACTAGGTTTAGACCATTGGCAGTTATTACACTGCATTTTTCGTGAGCAATTGAAATAGGAAGTGACACTTGACACAAGATATACTCCACATGTTTGCTTCTGTTTGCCATAATTCTTGAAGTGGTGTACACACTGTGAAATATTATGATCATTCACACTCCGTAATCGTACTTAATTACTGAGAGTTATTCGAACTAAGTCTGTTAGAGGCCATGTATGCATTTCTTTGTTTATAATTCATAATGAGTAGAAGATTTGGGTCAGATGGATTACACAGAGGTTGTGTGTTGACAATGTGTCTTCGGATTGTATGGGATGATGAGGTTTGCATTAGGATTTTATCTGTACTTGTTCGAGGAGACTAACTAGAGGAAAGAGTTGTTATGGAAGTGAAATGATATTGGTAATAAGGTTTATATGTATCGGCGTATTGAAGAGGTACTATTGAGGTATTGAGATTATATAAAGTTGATGATTATTGGAGTTTTTGTGGACAAGAGGTAAGGTAAATGATATTGATGACAAGGTTAATATGTATCGACGTAAGAGGTATTATTGAAGTATTGAGATTATGTGATGCTGATGATTATTGGAGTTTTGGTGGATAAGAGGTAAAGTAAGTGAGGTGCATATTTTTTTTGTTGGTCTATATGGAACAAGGAGGATGAAGATAGCAGACTAGAACACTCAAATAGAAGGGAGATAGTCTATACACACACTTTGTTAAATCAATAAGCAGTACATACTTTTTTGGAGAGAGGAAGTAATTTCATATCTTGGCTCACTGACAGTTGTTCAGCAACAGTACATTTGATCTGGCTTGGCAAACATTGGTCTTAACATGATGACTATGACGTTGACTAACTATTATTGACTTTTATACATTGCTGCCACTACTACTTGATACACAAGATGAACATCAAATTTTGACAGAATTGCATTTACACAGTTAACACTATTCAATTACACAGTAGTACTTAATGTGGATGAAAGATGAGTGAGTGTGTTTTGTGTGTTTTCCTTTCCTAATCCCAAATAATTAGTCCCAACCTATCTCCTAAATATTATTTTACTTGCTTGTAGTGGCTTGCACTGACACCCATAAATATTATAGGTTTACTGATATTTGAGTATTTGTAATAGTTAATATGACAATTATCTGATATCATTTGTGTGTTTATTAGAATTTATATGTTTAGTGTGTAAAAGCATTTGTATGTGGATTCAAACTATTGTTCATGCCTGAAGTGTCTGATTAGTGATAGTGAATATTATGAACTGTTACCTGCACTTGTTCAACATTGATGTGTGACACTTAGAAATGTTTAATTTCTGCTGATGAACTGTGTGATTAGTGATAGTGAGTATTGTGGACTGTTACCTGCACTTGTTCAACATTGATGTGTGACACTTAGAAATGTTTAATTTCGGCTGATGAACTGTGTGATTAGTGATAGTGAATATTATGAACTGTTACCTGCACTTTTTCAACATAATGGGTGCCACTTAGAAATGTTTAATTTCTGCTGATGAACTGTGTGATCAGTGATAGTAAATATTATGGACTGTTACTTGTACTTTTTCTACATGATTGGTGCCACTAGGACATGTTTAATTTCTGCTTATAAACTCTGATGAACAGTGTGATCAGTGGTAGGGAATATTATGGACTGCTCTCTGCACCTGCTCAACATTGCTGGGTGCCACTAATGGACTGATTCTACTGGAATAACGTCACTTGTTGGTGTCTGCACTTGTTCAACACTACTGGGTGCCACTGTTAGAACTGTTTCTACTGAAATGATGTTACTTCTTGCTGTCTGCACCTGTTCAACAATGCTGGGTGCCACTAATGGAACTGCTTCTACTGAGAAAGGTGACTTGTTGCTGTGTGTACCTGCTCAACATTGCTGGGTGCCACTGATGAACTGCTTCTACTGAAATAATGTCACTTGTTGGTGTCTGCACCTGTCAACAGTACTGGGTGCCACTGATGAACTGCTTCTACTGAAATAATGTCACTTGTTGCTGTCTGCACCTGCTCAACATTGCTGGGTGCCACTAATGGAACTGCTTCTACTGAAATGATGTTACTTCTTGCAGTCTGCACCTGTTCAACATTGCTGGATGCCACAGATGGAACTGCTTCTACTGAAATAATGTCACTTGTTGCTGTCTGCACCTGCTCAACATTGCTGGGTGCCACTGATGGACTGCTTCTACTGAAATGATGTCACTTGTTGGTGTCTGCACCTGTTCAACATTGCTGGGTGCCACTGATGGAACTGCTTCTATTGAAATGATGTCACTTGTTGGTGTCTGCACCTGTTCAACATTGCTGGGTGCCACTAATGGAACTGCTTCTACTGAAATGATGTTACTTCTTGCTGTCTGCACCTGTTCAACATTGCTGGGTGCCACAGATGGAACTGCTTCTACTGAAATAATGTCACTTGTTGGTGTCTGCACCTGTTCAACATTGCTGGGTGCCACTAATGGAACTGCTTCTGCTGAGAAAGGTGACTTGTTGCTGTGCATACCTGTTCAACATTGCTGGGTGCCACAGATGGAACTACTTCTACTGAAATAATGTCACTTGTTGCTGTCTGCACCTGCTCAACATTGCTGGGTGCCACAGATGGAACTGCTTCTACTGAAATAATGTCACTTGTTGGTGTCTGCACCTGTTCAACATTGCTGGGTGCCACTGATGGAACTGCTTCTATTGAAATGATGTCACTTGTTGGTGTCTGCACCTGTTCAACATTGCTGGGTGCCACTAATGGAACTGCTTCTACTGAAATGATGTTACTTCTTGCTGTCTGCACCTGTTCAACATTGCTGGGTGCCACAGATGGAACTGCTTCTACTGAAATAATGTCACTTGTTGGTGTCTGCACCTGTTCAACATTGCTGGGTGCGACTAATGGAACTGCTTCTGCTGAGAAAGGTGAGTTGTTGTTGTGCGTACCTGTTCAACATTGCTGGGTGCCACAGATGGAACTACTTCTACTGAAATAATGTCACTTGTTGCTGTCTGCACCTGCTCAACATTGCTGGGTGCCACTGATGAACTGCTTCTACTGAAATGAAGTCACTTGTTGGTGTCTGCACCTGTTCAACAATGCTGGGTGCCACTAATGGAACTGCTTCTGCTGAGTGATGTCACTTGTTGCTGTCTGCACCTGTTCAACATTGCTAGGTGCCACTGATGAACTGCTTCTACTGACATAATGTCACTTGTTGGTGTCTGCACCTGCTCAACATTACTGGGTGCCACTGATGAACTGCTTCTACTAAAATGATGTCACTTGTTGGTATTTGCACCTGTTGACCATTGCTGGGTGCTACTGCTGGAACTATCAACTACTTGTTTTTTTTTTTAATAATTACAAGTATTTTATGTGAACATTTGTATAAACTGATTTTTTTTGTGTATTGTGTAAACTATTATGTAAAGTCACATGTATGAAAGAATTTGTATTGCTTACTGTATTTTATATTAGGTTATTGAAAGGTCAGTGCAAAGCCAAAATTTTATCTAATTATGTGATATTTACGTATTAATATTATCTTTTATTTTTGTCTGTATTTTTGTGGACGAATTTGGTGGTATTTTCACCACCAATGCTGGCAAAAATACCATCAAATTCTGGCCCGTGGAGGAGGGGCATATGAAAGGTGGCTACACTGAGCCACAGCGCCAGAGATTGCGCCAAAGAGTATTATTCAGCCGCCTCCACTGGCAGTGCTTGGGGAGATCTCGTAGTAGTCAGTGCTTGTCGAGGAGTCGTAGTAGGCAGTAGGGAGTGCTTGTTGAGATGTGCTAGTGAAAAGTGCTTGGGGAGAACTCGTAGTAGTCAGTGCTTGTTGAGAACTCGTAGCAGTGAGTGCTTGCTGAGATGTCGTAGTGAAGAGTGCTTGTCGAGATGTGGCAGTAGTCAGTTCTTGTTGAGATGTGGTAGTAGCGAGTCGGTGTGGAGAGATTGTAATGTTTAGAGTGCTTTTCATCAATATAAACGAAGGTAAAAAAAAAATTTTCTTTTCTCTCTCATTATTTCAGTGTCCTGAATAATGCGTCATTACAGGTTCAGTCAACAAAGCATCTGGCGTGTGTTCTTGTATTAGAGTGTAATTCTGGGTTTCTTGCGCAATTATAGTATTTCTAATTTTTTTTATCACGTCAGTATAAATGGTATTTGAAATTTCTTGTCTTATCGAAGAAGAACCGTGCCAGATGTGTACGTTGAGTCATACTTCCACACACAGAACAGTTATACTTGTGCCTTGGTTTTGTAGGTTTTATAGTTGCTGGGGACTTAATTAATTAATTGTGTTAACGAAAATTTTCGTTTCATTCTTTGTTGTTGTTCTATGCAGTCAGATTGCGTAATAATACTAGTCAGGGCCAACCGTTTACGATACAGCGTAATCGGACAGACAGCCACCAAAAATAAAAATTATTTTCAAAAATAATAATTAAGCCCCCATGCAAATGGGTCGAGACTAAGGAACAGTACATAGAAAACAAGGTTCAACACGACTTAAAAGAAGCCGTTAAGTCAGCCACAGTTGAAGTTTTAGCTGCTCCAGGTACATCAGGAGATACGATTCTCACTGAATTAGGAGAGATTCGTAGAGTTTTTCACCGAGATCTTCCCGAGTGGAATCGACACCTCACTGAGGAAATCGAGCAGCTGAAACTACAAGTCAATGATTTTCCTAATGACAATAGAAGTGAGCATTCACACTTGCTTTCTTCAGAACATGAATACAATAATAATCCCGTGTCTCGTGTAGAATTCTCTCCACTTGTACATGGACACAGCAGTAAGAATCCGTTAGTACGCAACCAGAATGATCAAGTAACTCTTGTCGAGCTAATGAAAGAAGAAAGCGTTCTCAAGCACCGCGTGTTCCAGCCTTTTCTGCCAGAGAAACACAACATCCACCCAATGGTTTTTCTGAAGTAATTTAATGATGTTTTTCCTGAGAGCTGGGATGACAAGCAACGTATGCGCTTTATAGTAGGTTACATTCAAGGAGAGGGTTCTGTCTGGGGAACAGAAGTAATTGACAGATGTAATAATTACGCTGACTTCGAAAAGCAATTTCTGAACAAATTCTGGAGTTCAGTTATACAACAACGCCTTAGAAAGGAAGTATATAATGCTGAACCGTTTAACATGAGAAGTGCTGGTCTCCGTAGGTACTTTGAGAAATACTGTACTTACGAAAAATACAATATTGGGACACGCCCATTTCCACGAAGGACGTAATTATGATCCTTAAGTCAAAGCTACCGGTATCAATCAGGGAGAAGTTAGTAAATGTCAGTGACGACGACACGGAGGCTTTTCTGTCAGTACTTGACAACCTTGACATGATTCAAGAAGACGTGGGTGCTAGTGCGCGGAGTAATTGTAATCTTGGCCCGCACACTACACAGCCGCACGGTGTAGGCGCAGACTCAGGTATGTCATACCAACCCAACAACAATAAAGGACACGACGTTCCGTGCGATAATAACAACTACTATCGCCGTAACGGGAAGCAGAAACATAAATTCCAGGATCAAAACAGGTACCACCCCATATACCAGACAACACAACAGCAACATGGTAATTCACCAGTTAATTACAATGATCGCTATAACTACAATAACGATCGCCAAAATAATAATAATTTCAATGGAAAAGGACGTTGGATTAACACCAACAGTCAACAGCAGTATGGTAACCAGCCTAGATTCCAGCAGTGTTCTCAAGGGAGAAATGCTCCAGATCCTTCCAAGCAATACAAGCAACAGTATGCTCCAAACTTTAGGAATAGTCCTCCACCTTTTATTAACTATCAAAGTCAAAATCACGAACCTCAAAATTCTCGCATCTATTATGCCCGAGCAAACCCGCCAACACACACCATCTCGACTGAAATTCCGGCAAATAGCTCGCAACTTAGGTGGAATAAGGAAGCAAACTTCGTACCGAGCGTACCGCCCGGTACTTCAAAAGTAATTGTGAGCGAAATTCAATCTAATGAACATGCGGAAAACTAAAAGCAGCTTCTTTTTCTTGCCTCCTTGGGGAAGCTGCGGAACATGTTGGGGGCGATTTGATTAGAGGGCAAATCAACCTTATACGATATGACAATGACTGTGCCTTACGAGATGACTTGCTGAAGGAGAATGACGTTTTGAATGGTGAGGATTTATGGGAAAACCAGGTTCAGGCATCCACTATGATTCATATTCATGATGTACCACTTGTCGCTATAATAGATACTGGTCTCAATATCAATGTTTTGTCTTTATGTGTATATAAGAAAGTGTGTTCTGTAGCAAAAGTTCTGTCATTGCCAGTACAAGGGTGTACCGTGTCCGGAGCTGTAGGCTCTCTAGTTCAAAAGGTGACGCTACAAATTCATGTACCAGTGAGATTTGCATCAGACACCGTACCATGTACTTTTCTAGTTGTTAAAAATCTGTCAGTACCTTACCTCCTAGGAATGGAGTTTCTACGTAAAAATCGTGTCATCATAGATTTGCATAAAGGTACATGTACTTTCAGATGCAGTGATAAGAGTATAGTGATTCGACTTATGAGGACCAAAGTTAAGTTGTCCAGCCAAGAACATAAAGTAAAGCTCCGCAAGCTCACATCTCAGCAACAATATTTCAATTGTTTAGATGAGTCAGGAGATGCGGACGAAGACTTTGACTTATTACCGACACATGAAGAATTACTGACGAAGGCAAATGAATCTGACGGTTTAGGTGACCGACAAAGAAAGGAACTATACGACCTGTTGACACAATTTACCAATGTGTTTTCTAAGAAACAGGGAATCATAGCCAACTATGTATTCGACATGAAGGTTAAGCCCCACAGCACCTACTGTAAAACCACCTATGCAGTTCCGCAATCCCGCAAGGAAGCAGTACGACAGGAAATCCGCAAAATGTTAAATTGGAAAATAATTGAGCCCTCTGACTCTCCATATTCGAGCCAATTATTGTCTATATTTAAACAGGACGGAAGTGTTAGGCTTCTTCTAGACGCTAGGAACATCAACAAAATTATTGTTCCTGTGTGTACCCGACCGGAAGCATTGGAGGAGCAACTGCAAAGGTTTTATGGTATCAAATTTCTAACCTCCATCGACCTTCGAAATAGCTATTGGCAGGTGAAGTTGTCGCCTTCTTCATGGAAGTACACGGCCTTTATCTTTGCGGGTCGGTAAATATAAAAATGGAAATGTCGTGTGGCTAGGGCCTCCCGTCGGGTAGACCGTTCGCCTGGTGCAGGTCTTTCGATTTGACGCCACTTCGGCGACCTGCGCGTCGATGGGGATGAAATGATGATGATTAGGACAACACAACACCCAGTCCCTGAGCGGAGAAAATCACCGACACAGCCGGGAATCGAACCCGGGCCCTTAGGATTGACAGTCTGTCACGCTGACCATTTTTTTTTTTTATTTATTTATTTATTTTTTTTTTTAACACCACCACCGAGCCTGTGGTGCTTAGGGAAGTGGGAGAAACAGGAATCAACAGTAGTGGAAGGCGTTGTTATTTATTTATTTGCATGTGTTTTTGTAATATTCACTAATAGCATGAAATTATGGGAACACATATGCGAAGATAAAGAAATATAAATTCTAGGTAAAGAAAAAGAAAGGAAAAAGGAAAAGCAAAAAGAAATAAAATCCGCGCAATCTGCGACGCGCTCTCCCATCCGCGGAGGTCAGAAGTAGAATAGATCGTAGGCGGTTGAAACTCAGACACCGCCGGGGGAGGAGGGGAGGGTGCCCTCTGTGCCAGGCACCCCCTAACTCAGTGGAGGTCTAACAAGGACCGCTCGAAGATAGTTAGCAAATAATGTTCGGTAACGTGGCGTGTTTTCGAGAACTGCATGGGCTGTTCGTAAATAGGTCCAGAAGTCGAGGCGGGATTTAGGTCCCTCATTAAAGAGATAAGCGACCGCCCACCCTTTGACCCACGTAATAGCATGACATTTGGCGGCGGGAAAATGTCGGTCCTCCGGGTATAGAAACATTCGAGGCTCGACTGTGTCTGGTGGCACCCGGAGATAGCAGGCAATGATTTGCTGCACGAAGCGCCATACATCTTGCGATGAGGCGCATGTCAGACGGTGTTCATCAGTGTCCAGTTGCTGGCAAAGGAGACAAAGAGGGGATTCTGACAAGCCAATGTTGTGCAGGCGCTGCTTCGTGGCAAATTTCCTGTTGACTATGTGATACCACAGCGCCCGGACGTTCGTAGGGAGGAAGGGCTGGTGGACGGTAGTCCATACTATGGGCCACTGGATGGAGGGGTGTTTGGTCTCCATCACATTCCGGGGAACACAGCGCAGCAACAGGCTGTAAAAATCCTTAGTCCTAGGTGGGCGTGTATCTGGGAGACTGGTATGTATATAACTGTAGTCGACGAAAAAGGTCGAAAGATGGGACAAATGAGGCACGATATGGCCGACAGACACTGGTGGTGAGGTGGAAGCTGGTAGGAGGACCTCAAGCAAGCTGCGTGTTAGAGATGTACCCTGGCCCATCCACTGTTTTCTCATGGTACTCATGTACAAGGCTGCAGATCGCATACGGACATTGACGAGCCCGACGCCACCATACCGTGTGGGCAGGGTAAGTGTCTCATAACGGACTTTAAACATTGAACCAGCCGTGAGGTAATAGCCAAAAGCCGCCTGAAGGTTGCGCCCAATTGCAGTTGGCAGAGGGAGAACTTGCGCGATGTGAACCAATTTTGATGCCACATAAAGATTAATAAACGCAACCCTTTGAAGTGTGTCCTGGCGGCGCAAGAGGTTCTGGCGGACGTCGTTGCGGATGTCGTGTAACAGGCGACGGAAATTCGTTGCCGCCGTGCGTGTGACCGTGGGGGTAAAGGTAATGCCCAGGTACCGGAAAGTCCGCACAAGCGGCAGTGGTGCCACTTCACCCTCCTGGAGGCCTCGTCCAATGTGCATTGCAGAAGATTTGGCGACATTCATGGCACTGCCAGCGGCATCCCCATAACGGGTAATCAAGTCGAGGACATCCCGAATCTCAGAGCCGGAGCGAATGAGGAGGAGGTCATCAGCATATGCCCGACAGCGAAAAGTGTGTTGGCGTATGGTGAGGCCAGAAAGCTTGGTCGTCAAGCCCCCAATAAGGGGCTCAAGGGCAATAGCATACAGGAGGGTAGAGAGGGGGCACCCCTGCCGTATCGAACGGCAGATAGGTACCGGCCCTGCTATACGTCCATTGACTTGGACACGTGAAACGGCACTGTCGTAAAGACGCCGGATGACGTCGAGAAACGGAGGGGGGATGCCCATTCGGGCTGCCACCGAAAACAGGAAACGATGACGCACTTTATCGAAGGCGCTGTCGAAGTCTATAGCGACGACCGCTGCCCGGAGCCTGCAGGCCGCCGCTATCGCAATTAAGTCGCGGCATTCCCCTGTGGCAGTCTGTATGTTAATCTGTCCGCCAGGCGTCGTTTGTTCTGGCGAGAGGATATGAGGGAGTGTAGTTCGGAGCCGCATTGCCAGTAAGCGCGCGAAAATCTTGTAATCGGCATTGAGGAGGGTGAGCGGTCTGTAACTCGTGACCATCGAACCACGGGCTGGTTTGTGGACTGGTATAACGATGCCCTCAGCAAAGGCGGGTGGGATTGCTTGGTCAGATGTTATCAGTTCTTGATACATAGTCGTCCACCGTGGGGCCATGAGGTCCCGAAAGGTACGGTAAAACTCAATCGGTAAGCCGTCAATGCCGGGCGATCTGTTGACTGCACCTTTGGCGATTGCGTTGTTGACTTCGTCTAGCGTGACCGCCACTGTCAAAGCATCCGCCTCCGTGTGGGGGAGGGTGCGCGTGACGTAATTCAAAATGGAGTCGTCTGCTGCAGTTTCAGAGTCGTCATCACTATAAGTACGACGGTAGTGCTCGACGAATGCGCGGACGATGTCATTCTGAGTGGTCACCTGCGTTCCATGAGGCGTTGTCAACGTGCTGATGATCTGCCGACGACGCCTTCGGTTGTCGGACACTATATCATGCATGGATGGAATTTCTAAATCCGCGTGATCGTGGCGCCGCGTCCGTATCACGACACCTTGCAATTTCCGGCGTGCCAGCGCAATTATCTTCGCCTTAGTTCTTTGCCGTTCCAACTGGTTGTCCGGGGTTGGCGGTTGAGCATCCAGATCTCGGAGAATCGCGTAATAGAAGTCAACAGTGGTGCGATGCCAGTCGGCCATGTCCTTCCCGTATCTCATCAGTGTCCTCCGGATCGCCGGCTTGGCGCAGTCCAACCACCATGTCAATGTCGAGCGGTAGCGGGGAAGGCGTCGTTCGCAGGCTGTCCACGTGTCAGTGACTTGTTGGCGACACGCCTGGTCATGCAAGTGTGAGGTATTGAGTTTCCATGGCGCACGGCTGCGCCATACTGATTGCGGCGGAAGGAGGACCGTACAGATGTAAGCGCAATGGTCGGAAAAGGCCAGCGGCCAGCGTTCGGCGCCCCGTATCGCAGATCTAAGAGTTTGTGAGACATATATCCTGTCTAGCCGGCTTGCAGAATGACTTGTAAGAAAGGTATGGCCAGAAAGGTCGCCGTGTTGTACTTCCCAGGTATCGTGAAGCAGGAGGTCTCGCACCACTATACGTAGCTCCTGGCATGTAGTATAGTGGGGAATCTGATCTTTAGGATGCAGAACGCTGTTAAAGTCACCTCCTAGTAGGCAATGGTCATAACGCCCTAAAAACAGGGGAGCGATTTCCTCGGAATAAAACTGGGCTCTTTCACGCCGTCGTTCGGTGCCTGAGGGAGCGTAGACATTAATGATGCGTGTCCCCATGGCAGTGAGTGCCATGCCCCTAGCTGATGGAAGGAAGGCGACATCGGTCACAGAAATCCCGTGGCGGACGTAGATGGCCACCCCGCGGCCCATAGGATCACTCGCAGAGGCGTGGGCGATATAGCCATTAATATCCGGGAGACTAGCCAAGTGAACTTCCTGCAGAAGGGCGAAATCAATATCCGAAGCCCAGAACATCTCCTGCATAAGGCGGATTTTCACCCTGGAACGGATGTTGTTGGTGTTGATGGTTGCTATCCGGTAGGCCTGGTGTCGGATTGCTGGTGGCTGGTCCACTCCGCCGTCCGCGCAAGGGTGTGGGCGTCGCAGCGGAACGTTATCCCGCTGGGCCGCAGGGGAGTCTGTGGAGAGTATGATTAGTGGTGCGGCCGTGACGGCGCAGGGTCCCGTAACGGCTCCTGCTCCGTGACCTCCTCCTCGTGCCACGCCGTGGAAGCGGAAACTGGTGTATCGTCCATTTTGTCTTCAGAAGATGTTGTAATTGTGCGTGGTGTCGTGTCGCCTGTGAGACGTTCATGATTTAGTTCAGCGTCAGCACGGGGCGCAGGCACACCGATAGATGTCTCCGCGCTCATGACGTCTTCGTCAGCAGTAGCGGGTTCTGAGGCTTCGTGCTGGTCGACGGGTACGTCCTCCTCGACTTGTAACGTCTCCTCTTGGCCGGAAACGGTGCGACGTCTTGCTTGCGACGTTTCGGGGAACGTTGTTTCCTTGTGCGACCCTCCGTGTCCGACGACGGAAGGGAGTCACGTCGTTCTGGCAGTAAGGCCGCTGTAGGAACGATGAGCGAGTCGATCTCCATCGTGTTTCCGAGAGCAGGGTCAGCGTCTGGTTGCGTCGACATCTTCGGAGCGGCGTCAATGGCCGGCCGAGGCGGCGGGTCGTCCGAGGCGCTCTCCGTCAGTGTCTGGTCGGGCTCGTTGGTGGCGTCGTTTGTGGTGACCGGGTGACGTTGCAAAGTGGTAGGAGAAGCCAGAGCAGCGGCATAGGTCACCGGTAGCACTGTAGGTTGCGACGTGGGTGGTTTTTCGGCAGCTGGAAGTTGCGTAATACGCCGTTGTAGGCATTCAGATCTAAGGTGGCCTTCTTTGCCGCACCCAGAACAGGTCCGAGGCTGGCCATCGTATATAATTATGGCACGGCATCCGCCGATCTGTAAGTAGGACGGGACGTGGCTTCGGAGATCAATGGTGACCTGTCGGACCCCGTTTAGGACAGGATACGTCCGAAACTGTGTCCACTTCTCCGCAGTGTGGCCGTGGACTGTGCCGTATGGGCGTAGTGCCGCGACGACTTCTTCAGCTGGAAGTTCGAATGGCAATTCGAAAATGCGTATCGTTCGCATACCTAAGCCTGCGTGGTCGACGGTTACCTCTCCCACATTGCCATCAGCGTGACAGAAGCGGAGCCCCTGTTTGGTCTCACGTAGTATGCGTTCGCACGCCGCGTCGTTAATGATTTTCACATAGACCGTGCTGCTCACGATGGACAAATGTATGCCTATAATATCGGTCGCCGGGATCTTCACTTCCTCTCGCAGAAAACGCTCCACCTCAAGTGCTTTGGGTCGGGCATAATCGTTGCAGAAAGTAAATCGGAGTGTTGATTTACGGTAACGGTTCGCCATGGATCGTACAAGGTAAGCCGGCACTTAAGCAACGGCCGTCAGAAAGTAAACAAGGCGAGCTCGCGCGCCGCACGAAGTAAACACGTACGCGTCCGCTCTGTTGCCCTGCCGAAGGCAGACTGACCATTCAGCTACCGGGGCGGACTGCGGGTCGGTCATCTCAATTTCGTGTCGTACCCTTTGGCTTGAATATTAGTTCAGGTGTCTTTATTGCCGCACTTGACCATGTCTTAGGTCATGATTTACTGGACAAAATAACTGTCTATGTCGATGATATCTTAGTAGCCTCAACTTCATGGGAGGAACATCTTGACTTGATTCGGAAAATCTTCGTGAGGTTTGCTAACTTTGGCGTTACTGCCAATTTACAGAAATCAAAGTTTGTAAAAAAGGAAGTAAAATTCCTTGGTCATATTATCTCTCCTGAGGGAATCTCTCCCGATCCTAACAAACTGTCTGCAATAAGGAACTTCCCTGTGCCCTGCACCAAAAGACAATTAAAAGGGTTTCTAGGGTTAACGTCTTTCTTTCGTCGCTTTATACCAAATCAATCCGTGAACAGTCCAGTGTTGCACAATCTATTAAAGAAAAACGTTCACTGGGTATCGGCCTCTGAATGTCAGCAAGCCTTTGACAAAATCAAACAAGCTCTTCTGAATAGCAATATCCTCAGTCATCCGGATATGAACTCCGAATTCTGCATTTCTTGTGACGCCTCATTTCAAGGCTTGGGCGCTTGTTTGTTCCAGCTGAAGAAAACTGGAGATAAAGAAGAGATTAAGATAGTTAGTTTCGCCAGTCGTGTGCTGACGGAGTGCGAGAGATCGTACTCTGTTACGGAGTTAGAAGGATTGGCAGTTGTATGGGCGTTCCGCCGTTTTAATTATTACATTTATGGCCATCCGATCAAAGTGTATTCCGACCATCAAGCCCTTAGCTTTTTCCTTTCGTGTATGCTCTATCATCCGAGGCTTACTCGCTGGTGCCTATTTCTACAGGAGTACAATTTCGAAATTGTTTACGTGAAAGGCAAGAACAACATCGTTGCAGATGCACTGTCACGCACGCCGGAAGGTATGCCGGAGCCTACGGAACTTGTAGAACAGATTTCCGATCACAAGATACTCCTTATGAAAGATCCCTTGAATCGTAGTTATTTTCTACGTCTTTGCCGACAGATGGGTACTCTGCAAGAAAGTGACCGAAAATGGAAGAGAGTCAAACAGCTTCTGCAAGACAACCCCAATCATCGTTTGTCGAAATTTTAAAAATCACACAATGGTGTTTTATTTCATCGTACATCTATGTTGACGGAGCAATGGTGTGTTTGTATTCCTGAGGAGTACGTTGAATATCTCATATGGTACACTCACCTATCCTGGGGACATTATGGCCCCGAGAAGTGTAAAAGAAAGATTTCTGCCTATTGCTACGTACCCAATCTGCATAAGAGAATTCATAAACTGCTAAGCACTTGTTTAATCTGTCCTATCTACACTGAGCGTCCTAACCAAATAGTCAGTCTCAACTATGCAGGTCCACTTCCTAGAGGAAGAGGAGGTGCTAAGTACCTTGCTGTTTTGCTAGACCTCTTCACTAAGCACGTGCGTTTATACGCGATGAAGTCTTCCAGTGCAAAATCTTTAATAAGACGAATAGAAAAGGATTATTTTCCTCGTTTTGGTAAGCCGGAAACCATGTTGTCTGATAATGCTTCAAACTTCGTTGGAAAAGAGTGGAGACAGTTTCTTGCCAATAATGGTATTAGATTCTAATCTCAAGATTTAGACCGCAAAGTAACCCGACAGAACGAGTCTTCAAAGAATTTAATCGTTTTATTCGCTCCTATGTACCGAACCAGCAAACAAGGTGGGTCGATTTCGTTACTCCATTTGAAGATATTGTAAATAATCTTCCGCACACTTCGACCGGTTTCACACCTTCAGAACTAATCTCCAGGCAAAGGGAAAGCAATGAATGGACTGATCCTGTCCCCAAGATAGAAGGTCCAGAAGTCAACCTAGATAATAAGTTAAGACAAGCCCTGATCTCTCTCACAACTCATGCCAATTTAAGAAAAAAGGCATTTGACAAGCATGTCAATAAAGTTCTGTCGTATCGCCTGAACGAGCGTGTTCTTCTGAGGACACACTTCAAACCATCTCTCATCTTACGTAAAAATCGTAAGTGGAAACACTTATACGAAGGACCGTTTGTTATAGTCAGGAAGCCACATATTGGTTGCTACGTGTTGGCATATCCAGTTAGTGGACGAATAAAAGGACTTTACCACCATGTAGACCTAAAGAAGTACCATGAAAAACATTAAAAAATATATCATTTATTATGTTAAGCTGCAACTTGAAACAAGAGTGTGATCTGTTTAGAAAGTATGTGGGTCAACAGCATGTACATGTATTCTGCGGGTGACGTAATCATTTGAGTGAGGTGGACACAAAGTAATGATGGAGCTTGAAAGATATGAACTGATTGAAGAAGGTACTCTACGTATTTGGAAAATAAGATTTGCTTTAGTTTTAAGGTAGTTTTAAGTTTCTTGAGCAAGAGAAGACTGCAGTCGTTGAATTGAGTAAGGGATGTGCCAAAGTGCCACCTGCTGCTTTAGTTTTAAGTTATGGCAAATCTCCTTTTTACCAAGTAGTAAAAGTTTTCTTTAAATCCCTCATTCAGACCAGAATGTCCGTGTATGTGAAGTATTAATCTAAGTTAAGCTTTCAAAGGATTGATATTTTAAGTCGCTAGAACCATGTACGATGCAAAACTGATACATTGTAATCTGTAGATTGCACCGAGTATAAGCAGCAACATATAGTTAATGTACAAAGAAATGAATAATGGTACCCACAACTGGAGAGAAACTTTAATTTATTTATTACTATGAGTCAACCAGTTAAGAAATTTGCATTTATAATAAGAATTAGGTCCTGTATTGGAGAAACTTAGAGAGACTATTCCAATGTCACGAGTATTATACAGAAACCTTTGATATTAAGACACCTAGTTGAGGACTGAGGTAATCTGCTTATATTCTTCTGGTATGTCCGCATGCCGTGATTTTGAGATATATTTGAAGATGCTTTGGAAGCGGATTTGTGAGACATTTTAATACTGAAGTCAAGTTATGCCACGTGGATGACACTAAAAACGGTGGAGCCTAAGAATGAATTTGCTCAACTGATTATTTCACCTATTATCTATCTTCATATCTTTCATTTCCTTGCACTATCCTATTGTATTTTTCTTCTTTAGCATTTTTACCTTTCTACCCTACCCGGTAGGGGAAGAAATTTGGAAATCGTTTCAAAAGACTTGACATGTGTATATTGTGTGTATTGACGATCGTGGCTCGTTGGTTAATGCGTATCTGCAGTTACTTATCGAAACGTGATGTAAATCTGATTTGCTGTGAGCAAAAGCATCCTAGGAAATAGGAATAATTTTCCCGATTTCTGTTAGATGAAGTTTTGAACGTGAACTGTTCGGCACGCCAAAGTGGGTATATTTTATTGATTATTGATGTAACCGAATAAATGAACAAAGAAACAAAAAAATGGCTGTTATAGAATAATAAGAAAAGGAAAAGAATCGGTTTTAAAATATATATAAAATCTAAAGTGCTTCATAAGCACCATTCAGAATAGCAAACACGTTTTTCGTTAGGTCTTGGACAGTAATAAAAAAAACTATGTTGTTGTTGTTGTTGTGGTCTTCAGTCCTGAGACTGGTTTGATGCAGCTCTCCATGCCACTCTATCCTGTGCAAGCTTTTTCATCTCCCAGTACCTACTGCAACCTACATCCTTCTGAATCTGCTTAGTGTATTCATCTCTTGGTCTCCCCCTATGATTTTTACCCTCCACGCTGCCCTCCAATACTAAATTGGTGATCCCTTGATGCCTCAGAACATGTCCTACCAACCGATCCCTTCTTCTGGTCAAGTTGTGCCACAAACTTCTCTTCTCCCCAATCCTGTTCAGTACTTCCTCATTAGTTATGTGATCTACCCATCTAATCTTCAGCATTCTTCTGTAGCACCACATTTCAAAAGCTTCTATTCTCTTCTTGTCCAAACTATTTACCGTCCATGTTTCACTTCCATACATGGCTACACTCCATACGTATACTTTCAGAAATGACTTCCTGACACTTAAATCAATACTGGATGTTAACAAATTTCTCTTCTTCAGAAACGCTTTCCTTGCCATTGCCAGCCTACATTTTATATCCTCTCTACTTCGACCATCATCAGTTATTTTGCTCCCCAAATAGCAAAACTCCTTTACTACTTTAAGTGCCTCATTTCCTAATCTAATTCCCTCAGCATCATCCGACTTAATTAGACTACATTCCATTATCCTTGTTTTGCTTTTGTTGATGTTCATCTTATATCCTCCTTTCAAGACACTGTCCATTCCATTCAACTGCTCTTCCAAGTCCTTTGCTGTCTCTGACAGAATTACAATGTCATCGGCGAACCTCAAAGTTTTTATTTCTTCTCCATGAATTTTAATACCTACCCCGAATTTTTCTTTTGTTTCCTTTACTGCTTGCTCAATATACAGATTGAACAACATCGGGGAGAGGCTACAACCTTGTCTTACTCCCTTCCCAACCACTGCTTCCCTTTCATGTCCCTCGACTCTTATAACTGCCATCTGGTTTCTGTACAAATTGTAAATAGCCTTTCGCTCCCTGTGTTTTACCCCTGCCACCTTCAGAATTTGAAAGAGAGTATTCCAGTCAACATTGTCAAAAGCTTTCTCTAAGTCTACAAATGCTAGAAACGTATGTTTGCCTTTCCTTAATCTTTCTTCTAAGATAAGTCGTAAGGTCAGTATTGCCTCACGTGTTCCAGTGTTTCTACGGAATCCAAACTGATCTTCCCCGAGGTTGGCTTCTACCAGTTTTTCCATTCGTCTGTAAAGAATTCGTGTTAGTATTTTGCAGCTGTGACTTATTAAGCTGATAGTTCGGTAATTTTCACATCTGTCAACACCTGCTTTCTTTGGGATTGGAATTTTTATATTCTTCTTGAAGTCTGAGGGTATTTCGCCTGTTTCATACATCTTGCTCACCAGATGGTAGAGTTTTGTCAGGACTGGCTCTCCCACGGCCGTCAGTAGTTCCAATGGAATATTGTCTACTCCGGGGGCCTTGTTTCGACTCAGGTCTTTCAGTGCTCTGTCAAACTCTTCACGCAGTATCGTATCTCCCATTTCATCTTCATCTACATCCTCTTCCATTTCCATAATATTGTCCTCAAGTACATCGCCCTTGTATAGACCCTCTATATACTCCTTCCACCTTTCTGCTTTCCCTTCTTTGCTTAGAACTGGGTTTCCATCTGAGCTCTTGATATTCATACAAGTCGTTCTCTTATCTCCAAAGGTCTCTTTAATTTTCCTATAGGCGGTATCTATCTTACCCCTAGTGAGATAGGCCTCTACATCCTTACATTTGTCCTCTAGCCATCCCTGCTTAGCCATTTTGCACTTCCTGTCGATCTCATTTTTGATACGTTTGAATTCCTTTTTGCCTGTTTCACTTACTGCATTTTTATATTTTCTCCTTTCATCAATTAAATTCAATATTTCTTCTGTTACCCAAGGGTTTCTACTAGCCCTCTTCTTTTTACCTATTTGATCCTCTGCTGCCTTCACTATTTCATCCCTCAAAGCTACCCATTCTTCTTCTACTGTATTTATTTCCCCCATTCCTGTCAATTGCTCCCTTATGCTCTCCCTGAATCTCTGTACAACCTCTGGTTCTTTCAGTTTATCCAGGTCCCATCTCCTTAAATTCCCACCTTTTTGCAGTTTCTTCAGTTTTAATCTACAGGTCATAACCAATAGATTGTGGTCAGAGTCCACATCTGCCCCTGGAAATGTCTTACAATTTAAAACCTGGTTCCTAAATCTCTGTCTTACCATTATATAATCTATCTGATACCTTTTAGTATCTCCAGGATTCTTCCATGTATACAACCTTCTTTCATGATTCTTAAACCAAGTGTTAGTTATGATTATGTTGTGCTCTGTGCAAAATTCTACAAGGCGGCTTCCTCTTTCATTTCTGTCCCCCAATCCACATTCACCTACTATGTTTCCTTCTCTCCCTTTTTCTACACTCGAATTCCAGTCACCCATGACTATTAAATTTTCGTCTCCCTTCACAATCTGAATAATTTCTTTTATTTCATCATACATTTCTTCAATTTCTTCGTCATCTGCAGAGCTAGTTGGCATATAAACTTGTACTACTGTAGTAGGTGTGGGCTTCGTATCTATCTTGGCCACAATAATGCGTTCACTATGCTGTTTGTAGTAGCTTACCTGCTTTCCTATTTTCCTATTCATTATTAAACCTACTCCTGCATTCCCCCTATTTGATTTTGTGTTTATAACCCTGTAGTCACCTGACCAAAAGTCTTGTTCCTCCTGCCACCGAACTTCACTAATTCCCACTATATCTAACTTCAACCTATCCATTTCCCTTTTTAAATTTTCTAACCTACCTGCACGATTAAGGGATCTGCCATTCCACGCTCCGATCCGTAGAACGCCAGTTTTCTTTCTCCTGATAACGACATCCTCTTGAGTAGTCCCCGCCCGGAGATCCGAATGGGGGACTATTTTACCTCCGGAATATTTTACCCAAGAGGACGCCATCATCATGTAATCATACAGTAAAGCTGCATGCCCTCGGGAAAAATTGCGGCTGTAGTTTCCCCTTGCTTTCAGCCGTTCGCAGTACCAGCACAGCAAGGCCGTTTTGGTTATTGTTACAAGGCCAGATCAGTCAATCATCCAGACTGTTGCCCTTGCAACTACTGAAAAGGCTGCTGCCCCTCTTCAGGAACCACACGTTTGTCTGGCCTCTCAACAGATACCCCTCCGTTGTGGTTGCACCTACGGTACGGCTATCTGTATCGCTGAGGCACGCAAGCCTCCCCACCAACGGCAAGGTCCATGGTTCATGGGGGGGGAAAAAAACTATGTATATTTTGTAAATGATCCTTTCATGATAAGTAATTTTAGCATTACCTGTGCTACTCTGTGGTATAGAGACACCTATATGGACACGTATGGATTGCAGCGTGTGACTCAGTGACAAAATAATGGACACGTGTGTAAAATCGTAATTTGACACATGTATGGACACGAAAAGCTAGTTATCTCTTGTGTGAATCAAAACTGTAATAAACTTATGGACACGTGTGATGTTCCGCGTGTGAGGTAGCATTTCAAGTATTCTCACGCTGTAACGACGATACAGTGACTATCAGTCAAAGGATAGACAAGCTATTGTACTCACTGAAATAGGTGACAGTAGTCATTTTCATCGATGACTGTTCTTCGTCGCTAGTGCAGTCAATTTACCGTCCAGGTTGACCATGTCGCCTTGACGAGCTGCTCCAGTACCCACAATTCAACAAAATGCACAAGTTAAAAAAAAAGGGTTGGCAGCCACAGAACTATCTGCCTCGTGCAGGACGCGGACTGCCAACTCTGTCAAACTGCCAGTTCGTTACCACGTGACTGTGAAGCACTGTGGCAACATTCAATGACTGCTCGCCGGCTCACACTCAACAATAAGCATTCCTCTCCATAACGGGCGCAAGCGTACTCAAGATTTGAGATGAAAATGGACATAAAAATAATAAAACGTTGATAAACTACGCACGATTTTACTATATTTACATTAAAAGGACACTAATGATGACTGTTCCTTAACTATGAAAATTGCTACGGCAATATTGCTAAATACATTGCTTAAGAAAGACCTGTACAAGACGAAACGTGTTTTGCTAATATTTGCTAACGAAAGAATATAAAACCTAGACATAAAATATGAATAATATAAAATGTATATGTACATAGCCTATGTAGTAATTTTTATTGTCTTAAATTCATACTCTATATTCCCTTAGATTAAGATGCTAGTTAATGAGCAAGTCCTAATACAGATTTTTTTCTAGCGGCCTACAATCAAACCACAGTGTCATCGGAAGATTCTGAGTAAGTTGTACGCACTTTCTAGTTCCCAGTAACAGTTTTATGGATGTTGTTGTTATTTTTGTGCTTTGGTAACTGTGAATTTTCCTTCACTGATGTAACTGAAGACCTGGCCAGTAGACTTATTGTATTTAACATATTGTACTCAATGTGCTTTATTCGTGTTAGTTGTTAGTCCACTGTAGGAACCACTGGAACAGACTGGCTAGGGTAATCCCCAGTCCTGTACCAATCGTTTCTGCTCACATCCTGCAGTGGCTGGTATGGGTTCACCCATATACTTCGCATGAGTACCAGTCCGTGTTTGTAGTTTATTTGTGTCTTCTTGTATTTGGGCGTGTGCGTGTCGGTTCACTGACTCTTCACTTTGAGGGTCGCTGTCGTCGCCTCCATCTCGCCGCCGTCTTATTGATGTCGCCAACGCAGTTCTCTCGCTGCCTCCGCCACCGCCGCGGTCGGCTCGTCAGCTCCGATTTCGTCACCTCCACCTTCGTCTATCGTCGTAACACCACATCACCCAGGATGTTGCTGCTGTAATTCCCCGATATCCCGGCAACGCCCGTCGCTGGTGAGTTATATCAGCTATCAGTTCCTCGTCTATTTGTCCCAAACTGGATACTCCAAATACCTCCATCGTTTATACTACACTATCCCCCAATCAAGCTCCCAGTGCAAGGAACACTTCCTCTGGTTCATCACCATATATGTCCATACTTCCTTTGTCACAGTTTTAACGGGAGATCCTCCTCTAGATTTACCTTTCCTCAATAGTAATAGTCGACACCAGTACTATTTTTCGAATTTTGGATGGGTCATTATAATTTCAGTTGCTTTTCTGAAAACTTTCATATAATTTTGTACACAGTATGTTACATAACAAGCATAAAATATATGAAAAGGAGTTATTTCTAAAATATTTTAGTGTCGTTGTTATAATCGATAAGTACAAGTTCTGAGTGTACAGTTAACTTATTTTTTTAGAAATGTTTTAAATTACGAATTATTGGCACACTTAAAATTTCTATTGTTAATTACGGAATCCTGTACTGTTTACTATGTTTATTTCTGGATTCATTTCTGAAATAATAATCGAAATAAATAATGTAACAGAAAGTAGGAGAAATTCATTTGTTAAGAAAAATTAATATTGTTATTTCCGCAGTGTGTGAGAGTCGTAAGCATGACTCTGATGTGATCGGACGTATTTTTGTATTTTTCTACGAACAATGTAATTTCGAATTTTTTAATGAGGAAAATCAAAATACTGTATGATATAATAAAATGTGGGAAAATAAGTTTACGTATGCTGCTGCAACAATCTTGAGAATTATTTAGTTCGAACTATTCGTGAGGACCTGATGTGACATTTTTCGGCTTCAAGAATAAGACCCCTAGACAAGAAGAACTGGAGGGAACTCAACATGACAAGCTAATTAAACTAGAAAGTTTATTGTAATCTTTGCTCCTCTCAAATCTTCATAAAAGACAATGTGTAATGTGGACCACAGATGGAAGTAGGAAGGACGGGGTAGGATACACAATCTCTCCCTATTTGCACTCACTTTCTTCGTCTACCCTATCCTTCCCATGGGGTCTTCCACACTTCCACACCTTCTACCACATTCTTTGCCTCTCCCACGCCGACCACATTTCCTGGAAATTCCAGACAAACAACAGCCTACCAAGCTGTCATGGCAATGCCAGGAACTATAAGCCGGCCACTGTGACCGAGCGGTTCTAGGCGCTTCACTCCAGAACCGCGCTGCTGCTACGATCGTAGGTTCGAATCCTGCCTCGGACATGGATGAGTGCGATGTCATTAGGTTAGTTAGGTTTAAGTAGTTCAAGGTCTAGGGGACTGATGACCTCAGATGTTAAGTCCCATAACGCTCTGAGCCATTTGAAGCATTTGGACCAGAAACTACAATAGTGTCAACAAACAGCCAAACCTACTCAAGCCAAATGACATCATGCCATACCACAGCGTCCTCCATTTCCCGAACCACACTAACACCTATTATCCCAAAAATGTTAGGAGCACCCTAATGCTGGCCCCACAGCAAACCCCCATACATCAGGACCTACTCCCTCCCATGCACCTTCTTCTCCAGTTGTACACACATTCATCTGAGACCAACCTGATCCCAAACACCTAAATGCCAAATCACTCACTATCAAAATCAGGAAGTACATCCCTCACATTCCCATCATCTAAACCATAGCTCACAAAGATTCAATCCTCTTTAAACTCGTGAATCCGAACTCCCATTCAGACCTCTTTGTCAAAACCACATGCACACCACTCTCATTCTCTTCAACCCTGCCTTCCCCCATCCAAACAACTGCAGCCTCCTCACCACCCTCAGTGCCATGACAACAGTGGTTCGTCTGGAAAACAGCCCAGAGGAGGTGATCTCTGAACTGAAGTCCAATTATGCCATAGAAATGTACAATGTCTCAGGTCCCACCTTCATTTTGTGTGCCTTCACACTGTCTGTCTCAACCACTGGTCACCCTCTAGTGGAGGAAGCCCTGATTTACAACCGCTGTCATTAAGTTGAACCCTCCAAAACCATCCCCCAGTCTTGCCACTAATTATCATTTCACTCCTGAGTGTGAAAATCCGCCCTCCTGTCGACACTGTAAAGCCTAACGTTTCCTCAAACAAAGTCGAAATTTCGTCTCTTCTTCCATCTGAAATACGTGCTATGATAACCACCCAACTTACTCCACCAATTGCAAAGCCAAACTCCACCCATCAGACCAAAATTAATTGTGCCTCTCTGTCCTACTGAGCATCCTATCCAACCCAGTAACTCTCCCTGACCACCTCCCAAAGATATCATCAGATTCGTCACCATCAAATTTCATCAATCCCTCTTGATGTCCGCATACCCTACAACAAATGTCCTTTGCTGCCCCTCCATCTACCGCCTCAATACCCAAGTCAGCTACTCCCAAAACCAAGCCTACTTCGTTTCCACCCATCTCAACACTTTCATTTAAACCTCTCCAGCCCATCAATCACACACCCCACTCCCTAGGCTGTCATGATGGTGTGACAGCGTCACAGCATCCTGTACCACAGCATCCACTTTGTAATAATCAACAAACCCCTTTTAGTTAACCCTGTCTCAACACAGCATCGACACCTTCATCCTTAATGAAATTTTCCTTCAATTCTATCACAACACAGCATCTCAACACAGCATCGACACCTTCATCCTTAATGAAATTTTCCTTCAATTCTATCACAACATACAAACATGTCCCTATGTCCTCCACCATACAGATAATCCTGCTGGCCAGAGGATGAGCTGCAGTTGGCCACCAAAAGAAAATCCCCATTCAACCACAATCCTTACTCAACAATCCCAACAAATAGGTTATCCTTAGAGCTTCTTCAAAACCCTGTTAGCTGTGCTGCCTGATAACCCTGTCCCCTTTGATTTCGTCATCCACACCGGCAAACTGCTTCACCCATGTTACTAATGCTGACATGCAGAACTCCAGAGGTGGCATCGAACTTAAAAACTGTCTGTAAATTGATATTGTCACCATATTGCAGCAAACATCTCCAGAAAGCAACACCTTCACAGATTTCGTCCCAGCATCTCCCGACCAACTTCGACACCTCACTTCAGAAGTCCTCAATCCTACTACAAGTGACCACCTGCATGTTCTGCTATCTCCTAGACACTACCTCATCCCCATGTACTACACCCATGCCTACTCCGATACCAACTGGAATGCGTGCCACGAATCCTTAGATACCCAGATTGGAAGCCATGGCCTAATCCTCTAGCAACCTGATGATATCCCTCCACGCTATGGCCTTCCTGAAGTACTCCGTATGTGACACTGTATCTACCCACATCCTTATTAAGGCCACGTATCCTCACCAGTCACTGTCACCCCACAAGCCCCACTTCATATCTGAGAATCCTACGCCTTCCTAATGACTCATGAGTGGGATACACCACACACAATTGTCACATCAGGAATCTACTCAGAGCTAACAAACGCTGCGACTGGCATCAGACATCTGCCAGAGGTCAATGCTACATTGCCCACCAACTCTTTCTAGTACAGGAAAACATACCACCAACTCACTCGAAGTTATTCAATCCTGCACTACATGCAATCTCTTACCTGACGCCCTGAGAAAAGCTAACCACTTTGCAATCTATCTCTCCAACATCTTCCCCTTCGTTGATGACCTTCATTTTACCATCCAGGAATGCACACACACTACTGTCCCAGGCCTGGCTTACAGCTTCCAGTAGTTGGAAACAATACCACAACACACCAATAACAGCGTATGACACAAAACAAATACTCCATAGAAAAAGCAACACATCCCCTGGTCATGACCACATTACCTGTCGATGCCTTACAGGATTCCCTGTCTTCTTTCTAATCACCCTTACAACCCCTTATACCATTATACTATACATAGGCTATTGTCCTGAATTCTGCATAACTTCCAAAATCCTACTTTTCCTCAAACGGCATAGACAAACTACTGATACATCCTTCGACCACCCATTTGCCTCACCTCATTGTTTACAAATAAATTCAAATCCATCCTTTTCCGAATCATCCATCAACACCTGAACGTACATCACCTCCTTCACATTAACTAATTTGATTTCATAGCACCTTCCCCTCTGATGATCAGCTATTGCTCCTAACCCATCTATCACACAAGCTAAACAGCCATAAATCCGCTATGTTTGTCTTATTACAGTAGCACAACATTATTCTGTGTCAGTATTGTGTTTAGGTTCCAGGACTGTTTATACGGATGGTTTTCTGCTTAAAAAGTCTGTTCAGAGCTGACTGTCACACAAATTCCAGGGAATATGAAGATATAAAATACAGACATAAGGGAAACATTTGAGCAGCAAAGTATATATAGACAAAGCATACCACGTAACATCATCATTAAGGCTAAGAAAGTAATGCTGTAGGCAACCAAATCAACAAGTGAAAAAAATGTGGACAAAAGGTATGAAGTATCTTATGTCAAGCAGATTGAGCATATTATAAGCATCGACGAGTGTCGCCATGAGTAATGACAATCTGCATCAGTAAATCTTCTTAAAATATGACATAAAGTGAGGATGAATTACTATTGTTAAAACGAATAATAGCCATACTCATTAGTTACTGGATATATGCCTGTAAAGAGAAGCTACCATGGAAACACTTAATAGAAACAGTATAAAAATGTGAAACAAATTAACAGAAAGGATCAATGAAGTGGCAATTAGGTGAAACTGTAAGAACAGAAAATTCCAGGGAGGACTGTACTAAACAGCCCTGAAAACAATATCCTGCTGAAAAGTTTTCAGACAGATGCAATAAGGGTGAACATGTATCACTCGACCAAACAGAGAACATCTAATAACAGGTTTACATAGGAAAAGTATATCATTCAACTGGATTACCATGAAAGCGCAACACATTATCAGGCAGTCAGCTAAAAGTAAACCAAAATCAGAGATATTTTCCTCAAAAGTATCTAAAAGAGATGAGAAACGAAACAAAAACCCATCCATTATTCTGACGCCCAAAGAAAACGAATAAACGAAACCAAGGTGAGATGTAGTAAATAACAGTTTAGGACCATTATTCAGAACTGACAAATATGAAATAAAACAGTAGACAGCTATGCATGTTCAGCAAATAATGTAAGCACCGCTGCAGCAACTATCGAACAATGGAAATCGAACACTATTGAATACCCTACAATATAATAATAAAGTTAAATATGCCAGATAAGGGTGATTAGTCTCGCCATGAGACGAAACGGTCAGTCGACTAAATAGCTATTGCCATTAAAATACAAAGAAGATGCAAATATCAGAGGCTGAAAATAAGCTGAAGAACATTAGAAAACCAAAGGTCTGAATAACAAAGTAATCATTAAGGCAATGAATTACGGGAATATAAACCAATGAAAATTAGTCAGTTACAGAGACTAGGCCAAATTAACGCCATATTAATTCATAAAAGTTGTTATGTTCCTATGTTCCTTAGATCGTCTATCCATAATCACCGTGAAATATAACAAAAGAACATATCAGTAACAACATGACATTGATAAAGTGTATGAATTTATTATAACCGAAAGTATTCTCATGTACATGAACAGACATAGATCTTTATTCTTCATTTGTGTGGCCGTATTGTCCTTAGTTGCTTTACAATCCCTGAGGATATTTTCGTTCTGTCATTACAACCACAATAAAATTTGTTTTTTTTTCACTTTTGTTTTTACAACACACCTTTTGCTTTATTGAGGTAAAGCATCAGCAGTAGTTACAATTTGGTTTGACTGTAAGATCGAGAAACAGTTCGTTAACAATATCTCTGTTTTTGCTCATGGTGACATCTGCTCGGTTTCTCGCCTACGTCGAGAAATGGCGTCTACTAACACATCTTTGATATTTGTCTTCATTAGACACTGATACTTGCAGTCTAATTTTTCGTTGCTCTTTGGAATCACGGATTTCTTGTGTTTTGCATCTCTACTTGGTAAGATTTGCATAGTTCTGTAGAACAACGGAAAATTAGATTACGAGTATCAGCTCTAATGAAGACAAATACCAAAGATGTGGAGATTTCCCGATGTAGGTGCGAACCCAAGCAGAAATCTCCATTAGTAAAAACTGACATGGTGTTAACGAACTTTTTCCGATCTTAAAAACAAATCTAATTATAATTATCTTTACTTAAAGACCACTGATGACACTTTACCTCAATAAAGCGAAACACGTTTGCTGAAAAAAAAAACGCATTTCTCGTAGCTGTAACGACGGAACGGTAATATCCTCAAGGATAGATATTTACGGCTTCGTTACCTCTGGGTAGAACACTAGTCCGCGGCGTGCTTTGTAGCCTTATTACCGATTCAGCAGTGTGATATACTATATCTGTATACAATTTGCTGCTCAAATGTTTCCTGTATGTCTGTATTTTATATTTTCGTCTGACCTTTTTACGAATATTCACCAGGTAATGAATGAATATGGATATCTTGGTGACGCTGTTTCGGGTTGCCACTATCACTTTTAGGTTTGTGTGTCGCAATGAATTGATGAGTCACTTCTTATCTGTGGATTAACCTAAAGGTTACACGATATCTCACACATAATACCTGTCACGCTTCCCTCGTTTTCTGTTGGTTCAGATTTTTACACTTCCTTGTTCTGATTCTGTTCTGATGTTTTACAGCGCTATGCCTATGAGCTTGAATTGTTCATATTATCTGACAGATTTCCTTTTTATGGTCTCTTATTAGCCATATTCGTTGTCTTTCCAATACACCTAATAACTTGTTAAGTTGTTTCTACATTTATCATTCCTTACAAATTTACGTTAGATATCTAGTGCTCCTCCCCCACCCTCCACCCCCCAATGAACCATGGACCTTACCGTTGGTGGGGAGGCTTGCGTGCCTCGACGATACAGATAGCCGAACCGTAGGTGCAACCACAACGGAGGAGTATCTGTTGAGAGGCCAGACAAACGTGTGGTTCCTGAAGAGGGGCAGCAGCCTTATCACTATTTGCAGGGGCAACCATCTGGATGATTGACTGATCTGGCCCTGTAACACTAACCAAAACGGCCTTGCTGTTTTGGTACTGCGAACAGCTGAAAGCAAGGGGAAACTACAGCCGCAATTTTTCCCGAGGGCATGCAGCTTTACTGTATGGTTAAATGATGATGGTGTCCTCTTGGGTAAAATAATCCGGAGGTAAAATAGTCCCCCATTCGGATCTCCAGGCGGGGACTACTCAAGAGGATGTCGCCATCAGGAGAAAGAAAACTGGCGTTCTACGGATCGGAGTGTGGAATGTCAGGTCCCTTAATCGGGCAGGTAGGTTAGAAAATTTAAAAAGGGAAATGGATAGGTTTAAGCTGGATATAGTGGGAATTAGTGAAGTTCAGTGGCAGGAGGAACAAGACTTTTGGTCAGGTGAATACAGAGTTATAAATACAAAATCAAATGGGGGTAATGCAGGAGTAGGTTTAATAATGAATAAAAAAATAGGAGTGCGGGTAAGCTACTACTAACATCATAGTGAACGCATTATTGTGGCCAAGATAGACACGAAGCCCACGCCTACTACAGTAGTACAAGTTTATATGCCAACTAGCTCTGCAGATGATGATGAAGTTAATGAAATGTATGATGAGATAAAAGAAATTATTCAGGTAGTGAAGGGAGATGAAAATTTAATAGTCATGGGTGACTGGAATTCGACAGTAGGGAAAGGAAGAGAAGGGAACGTAGTAGGTGAATATGGATTGGGGGTAAAAAATGAAAGAGGAAGCTGTCTGGTAGAATTTTGCACAGAGCATAACTTAATCATAGCTAACACTTGGTTCAAGAATCATGAAAGAAGGTTGTATACATGGAAGAACCCCGGAGATACTAAAAGGTTTCAGATAGATTATATAATGGTAAGACAGAGATTTAGGAACCAGATTTTAAATTGTAAGACATTTCCAGGGGCAGATGTGGACTCTGACCACAATCTATTGGTTATGAACTGTAGATTAAAAGTGAAGAAACTGCAAAAAGGTGGGAATTTAAGGAGATGGGACCTGGATAAACTGAAAGAACCAGAAGTTGTACAGAGTTTCAGGGAGAGCATAAGGGAACAAGTGACAGGAATGGGGGAAAGAAATACAGTAGAAGAAGAATGGGTAGCTTTGAGGAATGAAATAGTGAAGGCAGCAGAGGAGCTAGTAGGTAAAAAGACGAGGGCTAGTATAAATCCTTGGGTAACAGAAGAGATATTGAATTTAATTGATGAAAGGAGAAAATACAAAAATGCAGCAAGTGAAGCAGGCAAAAAGGAATACAAACTTCTCAAAAATGAGATCGACAGGAAGTACAAAATGGCTAAGCAGGGATGGCTAGAGGACAAATGTAAGGATGTAGAGGCTTATCTCATGAGGGGTAAGATAGATACTGCCTATAGGAAAATCAAAGAGACCTTTGGAGAAAAGAGAACCACTTGCATGAATATCAAGAGCTCAGATGGAAACACAGTTCAAAGCAAAGAAGGGAAAGCAGAAAGGTTGAAGGAGTATATAAAGGGTCTATGCAGGGGCGATGTTCTTGAGGACAATATTATGGAAATGGAAGAGGAGGTAGATGAAGATGAAATGGGAGATATGATACTGCGTGAAGAGTTTGACAGAGCACTGAAAGACGTAAGTCGAAACAAGGCCCCGGGAGTAGGCAACATTCCATTAGAACTACTGACAGCCTTGGGAGAGCCAGTCCTGACAAAACTCTACCATCTGGTGAGCAAGATGTATGAAACAGGCGAAATACCCTCTGACTTCAAGAAGAATATAATAATTCCAATCCCAAAGAAAGCAGGTGTTGACAGATGTGAAAATTACCGAACTATCAGTTTAATAAGTCACAGCTGCAAAATACTAACGCGAATTCTTTTCAGACGAATGGAAAAACTGGTAGAAACCGACCTCGGGGAAGATCAGTTTGGATTCCGTAGAAATGTTGGAACACGTGAGGCAAAACTGACCCTACGACTTATCTTAAAAGAAAGATTAAGGAAAGGCAAACCTATGTGTCTAGCATTTGTAGACTTAGAGAAAGTTTTTGACAATGTTGACTGGAATACTCTCTTTCAAATTCTGAAGGTGGCAGGGGTAAAATACAGGGAGCGAAAGGCTATTTACAATTTGTACAGAAAGCAGATGGCACGTATAAGAGTCAAGGGACATGAAATGGAAGCAGTGGTTGGGAAGGGAGCGAGACAGGGTTGTAGCCTATCCCCGATGCTATTCAATCTGTATATTGAGCAAGCAGTAAAGGAAACGAAAGAAAAGTTTGGAGTAGGTATTAAAATCCATGTAGAAGAAATAAAAACATTGAGGTTCGCCGATGACATTGTAATTCTGTCAGAGACAGCAAAGGCCTTGGAAGAGCAGCTGAACGGAATGGACAGTGTCTTGAAAGGAGGGTATAAGATGAACATCAACAAAAGCAAAACGAGGATAATGGAATGTAGTCGAATTAAGTCGGGTGATGCTGAGAAAATTAGATTAGGAAATGAAACATTTAAAGTAGTAAAGGAGATTTGCTATTTGGGTAGCAAAATAACTGATGATCGTCGAAGTAGAGAGGATCTAAAATGTAGACTGGCAATGGCAAGGAAATCGTTTCTGAAGAACAGAAATTTGTTAACATCGAGTATTGATTTAAGTGTCAGGAAGTCGTTTCTGAAAGTAATTGTATGGAGTGTAGCCATGTATGGAAGTGAAACATGGACGATAAATAGTTTAGACAAGAAAATAATAGAAGCTTTCGAAATGTGGTACTACAGAAGAATGCTGAAGATTAGATGGGTAGATCATATAACTAATGAGGAGGTATTGAATAGAATTGGGGAGAAGAGGTGTTTGTGGCACAACTTGACTAGAAGAAGGGATCGGTTGGTAGGGCAAGTTCTGAGGCATCAAGGGATCACCAATTTACTACTGGAGGGCAGCGTGGAGGGTAAAAATCTTAGAAGGAGACCTGGAGATGAATACACTAAGCAGATTCAGAAGGATGTAGACTGCAGTAGGTACTGGGAGATGAACAGGCTTGCGCAGGATAGAGTAGCTTGGAAAGCTGCATCAAACCAGTCTCAGGACTGAAGACCATAACAACAACAACAACAACATCTGGTGCTATTTTTCAAGTTGATTCTCTCTCTCTCTCTCTCTCTCTGTCTCTCTCGCTCTCTCTCTCTCTCTCTCTCTCTCTCTCTCTCTCTCTCTATATATATATATATATATATATATATATATATATATATATATATATATATATAGCTTATACCGTCAAATGTAAATTTGTAGACATTAAATCTATAGGGATAATGTTTGCAGTACATTGACATTCACATTCTTGCTTTCTGTGTGTATGCTGTGTTGTACGTTCATACTATATCTTTCATTATAACCTGAATATTTTACTACATTTGTGGTTTCTTTTACATACATAGGTTCATATATATCAGTTGTTTCATGTGTGACATCCTATTATATGTTTAGCTGGTATCTTGTAACTTTATTGTATACGCCTGAAGATGACATGATTGGAACGGTGAAACTGGTTGTTTAACAAAACAATGTCAGTAGAATGGCTGCCAATACAGTATTATTACATACTTTTATTCCTGCAATGTGGCTCAGGCCAGCTAAAAGATTGGGCACCCCTTATCACAGACTTCAGACAATAGACTGCTTAAAAATATACATCCAAGCTCGATGTTCTCCTCCACAGCATTATTCATTAGTTTTTTTTTTTAAATTATACCAGCTGTGTCCCACCTTCATCCAGTTTAAATATGGATTTACGAAGATTATTCATTAGTGTTCAAGAAATCGTCTGCCTGGTGTATTTCTTGGAGCTGCAGTTGGCTATTAGATCTCTCTGCATTTATTTGATTTCACAACACCGCCTGCTGCCACCCAGCACTGACTGAAACCCAATAAATACCTCAACAGAAGGTGTACAAAACCAACCAGAGACAAATGTCTACAATAAATAAGTGAAACAATGAGTTTCCATATAACATCATGTAACAATAAACAATATCAGAAAAATGTTATAACTTTACATGTTTACTCATTCATGTATATCATAAAAGAAACTGAAATTTTACCGTAATAAATTCGTGTGTATTTCTCGATTTTGCACGTAGTGACTTCCAGCGAACTTTAGCATAATTTCAAACCCCCTCTAAATTTTTTCTGACTTAGTTGCATAAAGTAAAATACTGAACACATTAACTCATCTGTAAAGTAATCAAACATTTAAAGCTGTTTTATACATGAATTAGACTCTTTAAGAATCGACGATTTACTGGTTGTACAAGTTGTACAAGAACACATTTGCAGGTGTTGATAGCTCTCGCTGCTAGGGTGCGCTCAGAAAGAAAGCAGGCTACCTGTGCAGAGGTCCAGTGCATGGCGCCTTGACCCAGCGCAACAAATGTCTTCTTGTTATCTAATGGGGCAGGGCACACTGGCAGCAGGGTAGGGGCACCGATTGGTGTGGCCCCGCGCCTGCCGGAGAACAGGAATGAACTAGACATTCTTTGCCTGCTTTTGGCTCGCCAGCTGACGTAACATTGTGCTGACATACTCGAGGTGCACTACCGGCAAACTATCTCAAGCGATTTTACACAACATAATCAGTAAAAAAAATTAATTACTTTCACATTACTTGTAACTTTGTATGTCAGCTTCATGATGCGTCATCTTTTTGTTCCTATCGTTATTCGGAGGGCAGTGGTGATATTTTTTACCTTAATTGTCGTTTGATGTGTTAAACATAGTAATGAGTAGTCTCAAGGCGTTCATAAAGTAACGACTATCATGCTTTTGCAGCCTTGTTATCCATAGCTACACAGGCACCAAATTTGTTACTTTTAACAGAACATTGCTGCATTTTTCCTACAGAGTAGAACTGACCCAGTCAAATTCGTAACTCTGAAGCGCTGAACATGCTGATGACCTTGCCAACTATTCATCAAGGTAGTAACGCTGATGAATTAAAAGATTTTTGTAGTAAGAACATTCACTCTCTCACTCTGTACAGTGATAGAAACGGAAAATGGTATGCTATTTGTTGAACTTCTTCATGTCAGATCTAACTCATCTGTATAAAGAAAATCCTCAGGTAACCTTCACTTCCTGCAGTTCATTATTAGACATTCCGTTAGACATTCATCTGAAATTGCAACAGAATTGGCGATTTATTTTCTTCTGTGTTGTTAAATTTTTCTTGTCCAGAGAAGTGTCATCAGTGATGAGTTTTGAGTAGTAACTACATTTATGTAATTGCCACGTTATATTTTGCTTTTTAGCCAAAACACAGTATAGCTATTGCGACAGAGACCTGAAACAGTGTATCTTATTAAACAAGCAAAAGGCGACCGGAGAGTTCAATACATTAAGGAAAAGCTGATTGTATCAATCTGCTGTACCGTAAGAGAAGAACTTTCACGCTTATTTTCATACTAGCATAGTTTTCTTATTAGTAGCTATCAATGACATTTAAAAATTACAGCACTGGATTCAAAACCTTTAATAAAAACAGTAGATTAAGTTTTATCGATGCAGATAAGAAACTGTATGTCAACCATAAGGCAAAATACTCTTCTAGTTGTGCGCTTTTATTTCCCAAAATCTTGTTTAGATATCTCGACTCATTTGGAGATATGAGGTATGTTATGAAAATTTCATTCTCGCGTGTGTGCGGTCAGAAGCGAACATGCTACATAGATTGTATTTTGTGGAGGTTGGAGACAGGTAGAACGTCCCAGCAACGTGTGGTGTAATATGTACCAAACGCATAATCGTAGTGACTTATCTTTCATTGCAAACTTTTCGAATTTCACGACGCATCTCACTCATATGCGAATATCAGCATAAGTTTTACCATTAGCAAGACGAGGGGAACTTCACCATGAAGCTGACGTATTAAGGTATACGTAACGTATAAACCAAATTTCTTTGATGAATAGTTCCTATAAAATCGTGTGAGAAAGACTACAGCCAATGAGGTTCTACCCCTAATGGTACTGTTGCACCTTCACTACACTCCGTGCATCGTGAGAATAAACCTGATGTAAATAAACACAAACGCGATGATTGGTCTTAGGTGCACTGGTGTTGTTACGCTCCTGGAAACAGGTTGTACTTATGTATTAGATATCTTATTCCTGTGTCACTGTCAAAGAATTTCAAGGTAATCTAATTTATTAACAGTATGGCTACGTAATTTTTATTACATAAATCAAGTACAGTCGCAGTCTCTGTAAACATTACTTATGCTCTGATTGTCGCACTTTCAACACATACTGTGCAAATGGATGACACTGCTTCCTGCTTCGAAGTGATACACACGCGCAGAACACCGTTAAAAATTGCGAGAAACAAGTTGTCCATAATGTTTTTCAAAAGATTACGGAGAAAATCGGCTTTCAAGTTGCTCAAGGAGCATATAACTGTGCTGGACAGCGTGGCGAGTCGACACGCAGACTACCGGTTTTCATGCACCCGGCTTTCCTTCCTTCCCGAAAAGGAGAGGAAGAGCCCTGTAAAATATATTTGTTTTGAGAATACATTATGGAACTATGTTTGTTTACTAAAGTGAATATTTGTCTGACTAAGAACTTCTTCTCTCTCCTACTACAGCCCTCTACATAAACACAGTGAGGGGTTTGTCGCCCACGATACTACGATATCTGTACACCTCTCCTACACAGTATACGGCAAGGAGCAGAACCTCCTTCCACGCCGATCGCCTACCACCCCGTGTTCCCGGCGTGCCTCTGTTGTGCAGGACCTTCTTTCTCTCTCTCTCTCTCTCTGTCTCTCTCTCTCTCTCCCTCCCTCTCCCTCTTTCTCTCTCTCCAAACAGCATTGAAAGCAACCGGCGACAGCCTTGGCCCGCCACTCATCCCCCCCCCCCCAACCCCCTACCCGCCACCCCCTTGCAATAAGGTTCGTTTTCTTAGTGTTTCTGGCTGGATATGAGATTTAAATAATGCGGTAATAAATACGTTTGTTCTCATAAGCACTTTCATGTCATGCACCTTTATATTTTGAATGAGGAGTTTGGAGACTGACTTTGACACACGACTGTTACATTAATAGCGACGATTCAGTCACATAATTACGTTACTTAAGCTGTCATTGAGAATGGTAACACAGTGGGGAGAGAAAACGTCGTTCTTCAGATTTTTTGAGACTGTGGAGTCCGCTCAGGAGAAAATAATGCAATCGCTTATCGTCTGATAACTGTCATAATGAATTTTGCCCTGTAACTAATATTCGTAAAACAAAATATTTCGGGAACATGAGGTGGAAAAATCATGGCACATGATAACAAAATCACCCAGTTACTTTCTTGTAATGTAGGTGAAATTGAAACGTGTCGAAGATCTTGGTACAACCGTTATGGTGAATCAAAGTGAGGTAATAGTTTTAAATGCTTGTACTTTAAAAAGAAAGTATGGTACTGCTCTGTCCTGTCCAGATAAATAGAACGTAGGTGGTGTCTGGTGGGGCAGCCTAGCATACAAGCTCAGGATGCAGGCGAAATTTCACAAAATCGTCCTTCATCTCCTGTCTCCCTCCTCCCATCGCTCCACTAGCAGCGATCGAAATTTCCGTGTTGCAGGGCGGCGTCAGCAGCTGAGACGTATTTGCGGGGCAGGAATGTGGCTGCAAGTACAGAGACGTGGTCTACAAAGGGTAATATGTGCTGCTCTATAAACAGTTTCACGAATGGTACTACGTGAAAGCTGTAGCGGTGATTGAATCGCTTTGCGTCTTCCGGGCACTGATACTTCTGAAATAATGTCGGTCAATTTGTGCATGCAGCTACTGAAACGTGTGTTCCTGTGTTTCCATATTTCCGTTACGGTACACGTTTCGTTCTATTCGCTTAAAAATAGCCAATGCTATCCTCGTCTGTTTTTTGCTGTTAATGTGGATGTGATATCTGCATTCAGATTTCATTTGAATTTTCCCCTTCGTCAGTGGAGGTGTGAACAAAAAATGAAAATCAGAGGCCATAACCAGCGAACAATGACACACAATGGTCACATTCAGGTCTATTGGTAAGGTAGAGTATTTTTCGGACGGTCAGTGGACTGCTCACGGACTGGTGCAGGTGGCAGAGTGAGGGGCTGCTTCCTACCCACTAACCGCTCTCCCCTCCCCCTTCCCCTCACCCCGCAAAACAACTGACTTCTCGGAAGGGAGAAAGACAAAACAATAAAGAGTGAGTTGTCATTCTGAAAGCAGGAGATCCATGCTACGGATACTGTCACACGTTCTGTCAGCAGCTAATAAATTATTTAGAGCCCCTTTTCGAACATGAGAATGTCGCAAAAAACTTTGCAGTACATTTTAAGTCTCACTGACTTAAAAATAGATTAGATCCCACACTACTAATACATTTTCCTGTGGAAGGGCCGGTGGTACACAAATACTGCGTCATTTTTAGGTTCTGTACGACAATCGGTAAAAACTGAACCCTTATACGATCGCCTTGTTGTCAGTCTGTCTGATCATAAGTTGAAATTTATATCACACATTGATGTCTTGTGGTCCCTTGGCGGTGTACAAAATTGAAGCTTTGAAGTGAGTGCAATCGAAAGATACGGCTATTTACGTCTCATATTTCAACACTCTCAACTTCTCGAGGCCTAGAATCATGAAGTTTGGCCAAAAGGATAGTTCCATAATACAGCCAAAGAAAAAACTCCTAAAACTGTAAATTTATAATTATATCACACGAAAAAGTGTCATTTTTGATCTGTGTTTATTCGTCCGTCTATTAACACTACTTTTTCTTAGACTCCGGTAAATATATAAAGTTGAAATTTACATCGCATGCTAAGGCCTACGGTCACTTTGCGGTGTATAAAATTGAAGCTTCTAAGTCAATGCAATCAAAAGATATGGTCATTTACTTTACATATTTTCATATCTACCATCTCGGTCATCAAAATCAAGAGGTTTATTCCCGATGATCTAAAACGGTGAAATTTGGTAAGAGGTAAGGTTCACAGTACTAGTAATGGAAAAAATCCGAAGATTGTTGATTTGTAATTGTATCACACGAAAAAAATATTTCTTTTGTCATTAGTTATCCGGCGCCGAACTTAAAACAACCAGTAGCTCCGCATTCATGCTGACTGGGTCGAAATGATAAAAGTCAAACATCAGGCATAGAATGACTTTATTGCTCATGTGACGCGTTTCGGAATTTATCCGTCATCAAGACATACAGGAGCGATTACTGCAAGTAGATACGGCGTTTCAAGTTGTATGTGAAACAAATACTTGCACACTAGTCTTCAACTGGGATTTCGGGGGAGTGAATAAGGTTTTCTCAGTAACTCTCCTTTCCGAAATATGGTGATGTTGTCAGAGATGGAAACTGTATAAGAAAATACGTATTACATCAGCGAAAAGAAAATCGTGCTTGTGCGTTGATCATAAATGCAAGTAACCGATCAAAGCACGCATTTTCTATTGATTTAATCTTTGGTCGTTAAAAGCATGGCTACCGAACACCTCACCGAACAATTCAGCAGCTCATAACCTGTTACCTCGACACACATGGCATGGAGGATAAATATTGTTTGATCATTACTCTTTATAAAATGGTTCAAATGGCTCTGAGCACTATGGGACTCAACTGCTGAGGTCATTAGTCCCCTAGAACTTAGGACTAGTTAAACCTAACTAACCTAAGGACATCACAAACATCCATGCCCGAGGCAGGATTCGAACCTGCGACCGTAGCGGTCTTGCAGTTCCAGACTGCAGCGCCTTTAACCGCACGGCCACTTCGGCCGGCTATTACTCTTTAAGTACTTAATAAACATTATCGCTACTTCAGTTTGACGACTGAAGAAATCTGTATTCGATCCATTTAATTTATCATAAGTTTCGTCCAGTGAACCATCTGTTCAGTTGGAAATGACTTTTTGCTGTCGGGATGTTAAGCTACTTAGCTAATCAGTGCCGTAAGTGCTGCAGGTTTTCTCGCAACGAAACAGTTCGCCTCGCAGTCACTTTTGATGAGTTGCAGCGGCGGCTCGCCTGACCACCGGATTGCACCTGCGCCGCTTCTCCCCCCCCCCCCCCCCCACCCCAACCCACATTCGGCCATCCCATCCCACGGCGCTGCAGCAGCAGTGAGAGCTCAGCCGCGGCGCACGCCCCATTTGACACAGCCAACCTTTAACACCCCACCCCTGGCCAGCAGTGCAGAATCGGAGCTCTGTAGAATTTTTACTAATCCCTCCGCCTTGGCGGGCCACAGAGATCATTCACTACTATTGCATCAAAAGTGCTATACAATTCGTCACGAAAGTAGGCAGGTCATACCTGTCACTTAAATTATCGACAGTTTATGATGATTTCAAATGTTAGCAAAAATTTCCAAAAAATATCAGACATCTTTATTCTTAGTCAAGAATACGATTAGGTACTTTAAAAAAGAAAATTTTTAGCATTCGTTACGAAAAAAATAGAAAGTTACTTATACAAGGGAGTTCAAATAAATATTTTTTTTACTTCAGTCTGAGGAAAAAACCACAAACGCCAATGTATTTTCACTCAAAAAATGAAGGACCATTCTCAAATATTATAGATGAGTCTGATACATACTTCATCACGAAGACGTAAAACTGTTGAGGGATAAAAAATTAACTCCTACAAGAAGTGTAACATTGCTTCGTTTATGTAACAAAAATCAATGTCGCTACTGAAGGATTATGTTTGACTCTGTGGAAATTTGCGGCGAGAAAGTCGTTAAGAAAACTAGGAAATTAATTTTGCTAACATTTGAGACATAATTACTGTATCGTGTCACTTAACGAACGCGTTTTATTTGCGACAGACTCTATGCGTGACATAGCCTGAGGATGTGCTAGCCGTCTCCGAGATTCTGGTTTCGACGGCTGTCCTTTACATGACCGAGAATTTTCCATAACTACAGAAGAGATTATACATCCAGCACCAGCAGCAATATATACTATGTAGATGTAGAGCCAATCTATAGGTTATATTATGTTATGTTAACCGGAGACCTAGAAATGACGGAGAGGCTCCTTCTCCGCCGCAGCCGCAGTGGTCCGCAACCCCACGACGACTACCGCAGTCCACCCCTCCGCCGCCCCACAGCGAACCCAAGGTTACTGTGCGGTTCAGCCCCCGGTGGACCCCCCAGGGAACGTCTCACACCAGACGAGTGTAACTCCTATGTTTGCGAAGTAGAGTAATGGTGGTGTATGCGTACGTGGAGAACTTGTGTGCGCAGCAATCGACGACATAGTGTAGCTGTGGCGGAATAAGGGGAACCAGCCCGCATTTGCCGAGGCAGATGGAAAACCGCCTAAAAACCGTCCAAAGACTTGGCCGGCTCACCGGACCTCGACACAATTCTGCCGAGCGGATTAGTGCCGGGGACCGGCGCTCCTTCCCGCCCGGAAAGCCGAGCGTTAAGACCGCACGGCCTACCGGACGGGCTTATCTATAGGTACTTTCAGGCTAACGTACCCCTTGGAGTCTTCTAACATATTTTTGTTTGTGTGGTTTTGCGAATCTGAAGTTTAGTTCATATAAACTCTATATGCCATAAATACGCAATGTGCAATACTGTAGCTCTTCAGGAGGCAATATCTCTTCCCTCCGTATGAAATTTGTCTGTTGTTTCGTTTCGTGAACTGAAACCCGTGAATTTTAGAAGACGAATACTGGACGTTTCCGAGTCCTCATACTGAATTCTGTGTAGCACGAACGTTGCTGGCAGTAGGATACTCTCATCTACTAAGACAGTCCTACAAACTACTTCTCTATTAAATTCGTTCATTTGTGTACTTTCCTGTTTATATTCCTTTCGTGGCGAATCGAAGCCCACACTACAACTACGGTTTCTGAAGGTACGATAACCCTAATATCTTACACTGTTCATTGTGAGACTCACATGCTTTTGCCATAAGTTTTTATGCTTGGGCAATGTTAATGTTCCACCTTGCTTCATCATGAGCAAGTTTGTCGAAACCGTTAAGTTACTCGATAGTGCATATTTATAGGGGCTTGAATTTTTGGCACTAACAAAGAACTCGACGGAACATATTTTGAGGGGATTTTCCTATGTCTTTACTAATATCTTTATCTTTAAGAAAATAATGATCTTATTTCTGCGAATTAAAGCGATAAAGCCGTTCCAACGCGAAATTCACTTATTTCTCGATAAACGGGTCATTACAGCGAAATTTGTAGAGAATAACGAGCTTTAAGTTGTGTTCCAAAATCATATTTATGAAGAGATGAGGAAGAGGGAACAAAGATTCCTCAACAGGACAGAAATATCTGTTATGTTCAATATTCCAGAAAATCTCTTTAAAGCATGATGGATGCCAAAGAGTGAAAAGGTTGAGGGAAGGACACACGTTTTCTAAGTAATTCGGCACAAATACTGCCGGCCTTGGCTCCAGGCTTCTTGCGAAACGAAATGTTTGGAATGTTGTTCTCAGGATGGCTGCGATTCCCAAATCGGCCTATCTCGTCATGCTACAGTGTTAATATTCTCGAAAATCCCTAATGACGTCTACTGGCTGCAAGGTTGACTGTACTCCGGCGTCCTAGTCTGAGGTAAAAAAAAAAATGGCCGCAGTCAATACTGTGTAATAACTATAGCTTGCCACGCGATCGGTAGCAGTCGGCAACAGTCGCGATACTCCGTGCCGTAGTGAGTTTAACATGTTCGTTGCCAACTGTACACCGCCGCATTGGCCATTTTTTAACTGCACTGTCGCCTGCTTTGTTAATGAGCTGTAATGTCATTGTGTTTTGTTGCGCGATTTTCATTGTGATTTTTTTCGAAAGTGACGGATGATGCAGTTGATGGCGCATTGCAGGGTTACCTTCTACCCCAGTTCAGAGGAGGAAAAACCGATTGTCAGTAGTTTGTGGAAGCTACAAACAAAAGTTTCTGTTGCCTGCACTGCATTCTAACAGTACATGGAGGCGGGGTTTGTTTCGCCCAGCCTCCCACCTCCATCGCAGCATATCTTATACTCTCTTCCCGTTTCCACAACCTCTGCTCAAAACATCAAGTTATAGCTCGCAATTAGTAGTGAAGACAAGCGTTACGGTGGACAGCAGAGCTAAGCAGCTTGCGAGTGAAGATTTATACGTTTCGGGAAGCAATATTTTAATGTGTTAATTCTGTAATGTTAGTATCGGGTAGGAGAAAACATATACTCCATCAGAATCTGCTTTGAGGACAAGGAACATTTAGAACAGAGGTATGCAGCGCGCTTCCTGCAATCCGTACGCGGTCCAAAGCTTGCGTCAGTGTGGCCCAAAAAGCCAAGCATCCATCACACGATCGGTGAAAAAAGATAAAAATTCGTTTATGTAAAGTTAGAGTAAATTGAATATTTTCAATTTGAAACTCCCGCCAGACGACGTTGTTCTCTCATCAAAACTTGTAGAGTTATATGCGGCTTAAATATCCTTGTCCTCTTCCAGTGTGACCCAGGTAATCTAAAAGGTTTGACACCCTGCTTTAGTGGTTCCGAGGTGTATCTTTAGTGGCATTTTCATTTTTTGTTATTTCCGCTAACACGTTAGTTTCGCTTCTTTCATCAGTTGCTCTTCTTTTTCCCTAACGAATTTCATTCTCCACACTTCCAACTTCTAGACCTTTTTTCATAACGTTTGCAAAGACAGATTGCGTGTGCTTCGCTCGATCTGGAGGCTCTTGAGCATACAACAGCACCACTGCTCTAATAGTTTGGCGACATTCACATTAAACGGTTCGACTTTAGTGTACACTGGGAATGTGTCGATGGCATTACGAGCAAGGTATCTGATTGTTACAACAGTATAACATAGACTGATGAGCCTCAAGCGCACAAGTAAACATAACAACCATACCTGAGTTACGTGTTTGCTTACATTTGGTATAATAGGGCAGACGTTTTGGAACCTCCTCTCATGATGACGGGACAGTGTTTTGCGGTTTTGTTATCTTGATATTGTTTGAGCAAGTCCGAAACATTTTATGTCGCTAAAGTTTTCTTAGAAGCTTGTTTCAAATGTCACAAAAAATAAGCGTATTTCTATCAGATAAAACAAAGTTGATTTTGTGATTCGGCGACTGTAAACAATAAATATTACTGGAGTAAGTAAGGAAATTCGCCATATTGTCCGCTGTAACTCAGTGAAAAGCGCGTTTCGATATATTTAGTCACTCTGGATATATTTGTTGTGGCCTGTCTTAGCTGCCCCACCCTGTACGTAATAAACCATTGAGGCAGCCCGCGAAGGCGTCATCTGCGATCATCCGTGCCAATATAGCGAGCTAATGACATACAGTATTTAGAAACGTAATTGGACATTCATTAGTTATGTGAACAAGGTGTCTCCCGCTACATGGGGTCTATTATTCGGTTTGGTCGAATAACACCTTTGAGCATTCTCAGTGTGTTCTGCAGTTCCAGGCACAGCAAAGCCAGAAATGAACAGTTTAGCTGTAAGTTGCCAGTAACTCGTTTCACCCGGCTTGAGTCAACCTCCGCTTCTGATATGCGTGCGATATTGCTGTGTGTAAGTAGTTTTCATGTAAATAATAAACAAAATTTGAGTATCTAATTAACAAAATAAGTGAAATAGAGTTGTATAATGAAATCCGGCTTAACAGGCAAGCAAAAAATGTAGAGAAGTATGAGTTTAAGTGAAAGAAGAACATAAATGTATTTTGTAATACAGTTGTATCATGTGCACAAATTCTTTGTAGGAATTATGCAACATTAGAAAGTGTAATCAACTTAAGCCTCTTTACACTTCTACAGCTTCTAAAATAAGTCTCTACATTCTTTTGCTGTCTCTACTCAATTATTAGTTTAGTGTGCTCCGTTTGCTGGAGTCCTCAAAAGCTTTTACCCTCTGGGGCACTCAGAAGTTCCGTGGCTGCCATTCCTAGATGTCTTAATACACTCCCTGTCACGCACCTCCCTTCTATTTGTTAGTGTTTTCCACATGTTCCTCTGTGTGGTATCATCGCCAGACACCACACTTGCTAGGTGGTAGCCTTTAAATCGACCGCGGTCCGTTAGTATACGTCGGACCCGCGTGTCGCCACTATCAGTGATTGCAGACCGAGCGCCGCCACACGGCAGGTCTAGAGAGACTTCCTAGCACTCGCCCCAGTTGTACAGCCGACTTTGCTAGCGATGGTTCACTGACTACATACGCTCTCATTTGCCGAGACGATAGTTAGCAAAGCCTTCAGCTACGTCATTTGCTACGACCTAGCAAGGCGCCATTACGAGTTACTATTGATGCTGTAAAACATGTACCGTCAAGAGCGATGTTCACCAAATTATGGATTAAAGTTAATTATTCCAGCAGTTACGTACGTTTTTTGATAGTCTCATTTCCTTGACCTGTTCCAGACCTCACGCCAGCCTGCGTGAGCTAAAACGCGTGCCTTTCGGCTTCCTCTCATAGTGGGTTGGCTGTCTTGCCAATCCACAACACTCTGCTCGCTGATACTGCGGAGAACATCCTCATTCCTTGTTGTATCAGCATCCATAATTTTCAACATCCTGCCAGTCACAATTTAAGGTCATTTATTTAAATTATTTCCATCTTCCGACGTTTATACGATCAGTTTCAAGTTTCTGCATTCACTGTTAGAGATCACTGTTCAGCCTAAAATGAAGAATTCAGCATGGATGCGGAAACATGAAACTGAATTTGTAAGTCTGCAGGCTTTCGTGGCCATTGCCACTGAAGTTAAAATTTTTGGGGTGTTAGGCCGCGTCATATTTCCTCTTAAATAATCAACATTTCGACGCCTCTACTGGGATCTTCTTCAGGATCTTCTGGTGCCCACAGGGATCGAAACGTTGACTATTTTAGAGGAAATATGGCGCGGCCTAACACAGAAGATTTTAATTTTAGTGAAACTGGACGTCTAATCTCCTGAAGCCGGTGACTTACACAAATCAGTATCATTTGTAACTGATATCGGATTTTAGTTAACATTAGCTTGTGAAGGAACAGTCACGGAATTTAAGGGCATGCATTGTGAAATAATTAACTTTATTCTTCTATTGCACCACATTTAAAACGCTTCTGTTCTCTTTTTCCAGCCGGCCGCTGTGACCGAGCGGTTCTAGGAGCTTCAGTCCGGAAATGCGCGCCTACTACGGTTGCAGGTGCGAATCCTGCCTCGGGCATGGATGTGTGTGATGTCCTTAGGTTAGTTAGATTTAAAGAGTTCTAATTCTAGGGGACTCATGACCTCAGATGTTAAGTTCCATAGTGCTTTGAGCCTTTTGAACAATTTTTTTCTCATTTTCCCGCTTTTTCTACAGCCCATGTTTCACTTGCTTACAGTTCTGTGCTCCACTAGTACATTCTGAGAAATGCTAGTCCTTAAATTAATTCCGTTAATTGATACTAGTAGATTTATTTTGGCTAGTGATGCTTACCACCGCCTGTACTAGTCTGCTTCTATTGTCTTCCTTGTTTTGTCTGTCACATGTTACATTGCTACCAAGTTATCAGAGCTCCTTGACACCATCTACTACGTGGTCTTTAGTCTTGCTTCGGTGTACCCTCGATGTACAATGTGTGTTTATTAAATAATTCACACCATGTAAGAGTCCCTATTGGTTATGAACTGTAGATTAAAACTGAAGAAACTGCAAAAAGGTGGGAATTTAAGGAGATGGGACCTGGATAAAGCGAAAGAACCAGAGGTTGAACAGAGTTTCAGGGAGAGCATAAGGGAACAAGTGACAGGAATGGGGGAAAGAAATACAGTAGAAGAAGAATGGGTAGCTTTGAGGAAAGAAATAGTGAAGGCAGCAGAGGAGCTAGTAGGTAAAAAGACGAGGGCTAGTAGAAATCCTTGGGTAACAGAAGAGACATTGAATTTAATTGATGAAAGGAGAAAATACAAAAATGCAGTAAGTGAATCAGGCAAAAGGAATACAAACGTCTCAAAAATGAGATCGACAGGAAGTGCAAAATGGCTAAGCAGGGATGGCTAGTGGACAAATGTAAGGATGTAGAGTCTTATCTCATGAGGGGTAAGATAGATACTGCCTACAGGAAAATTAATGAGACCTTTCGAGAAAAGAGAACCACTTGCATGAATATCAAGAGCTCAGATGGAAACCCAAATCTAAGCAAAGAAGGGAAAGCAGAAAGGTGGAAGGAGTATATAGAGGGTCCATACAGGGGCGATGTCTTAAGGTCAATTTTATGGAAATGGAAGAGGAGGTAGATGAAGATGAAATGGGAGATATGATACTGCGTGAAGAGTTTGACAGAGCACTGAAAGACGTAAGTCGAAACAAGGCCCCGGGAGTAGACAACATTCCATTAGAACTACTGACAGCCTTGGGAGAGCCAGTCCTGACAAAACTCTACCATCTGGTGAGCAAGATGTATGAGACAGGCGAAATTCCCTCAGACTTCAAGAAGAATATAATAATTCCAATGTCCGCAGCTCGTGGTCGTACGGTAGCGTTCTCGCTTCCCGCGCCCGGTTTCCCGGGTTCGATACCCGGCGGGGTCAGGGATTTTCTCTGCCTCGGGATGACTGGGTGTTGTGTGATGTCCTTAGGTTAGTTAGGTTTAAGTAGTTCTAAGTTCTAGGAGACTGATGACCATCGATGTTAAGTCCCATAGTGCTCAGAGCCATTTGAGCCAATAATTCCCATCACAAAGAAAGCAGGTGTTGACAGGTATGAAAATCACCGAACTATCGGTTTAATAAGTCACAGCTGTAAAATACTAACGCAAATACTTTACAGACGAATGAAAAAACTGGTAGAAGCTGACCTCGGGGAAGATCAGTTTGGATTCCATAGAAATGTTGGAACACGTGAGGTAATACTGACCCTACAACTTGTCTTAGAAGAAAGATTAAGGAAAGACATACCTACGTTTCTAGCATTTGTAGACTTAGAGAAAGCTTTTAACAATGTTGACTGGAATACTCTTTCAAATTCTGAAGGTGGCAGGGGTAAAATACAGGGAGCGAAAAGCTATTTACAATATGAACAGAAAACAGATGGCAGTTATAAGAGTCGAGGGCATGAAAGGGAAGCAGTGGTTGGGAAGGGAGTGAGACAGGGTTGTAGCCTCTCCCCGATGCTATTCAATCTGTATATTGAGCAAGCAGTAAAGGAAACAAAAGAAAAGTTCGGAGTAGGTATTCAAATCCATGGAGAAGAAATAAAAACTTTGAGGTTCGCCGATGACATTATAATTCTGTCAGAGACAGCAAAGGACTTGGAAGAGCAGTTGAACGGAATGGACAGTGTCTTGAAAGGAGGGTATAAGATGAACATCAACAGAAGCAAAACGAGGATAAAGGAATGTAGTCGAATTATGTCGGGTGATGCTGAGAGATTTAGATTAGGAAATGAGACACTTAAAGTAGTAAAAGAGTTTTGCTATTTGGGGAGAAAAATAACTGATGATGGTCGAAGTAGAGAGGATATACACTCCTGGAAATGGCAAAAAGAACACATTGACACCGGTGTGTCAGACCCACCATACTTGCTCCGGACACTGCGAGAGGGCTGTACAAGCAATGATCACACGCACGGCACAGCGGACACACCAGGAACCGCGGTGTTGGCCGTCGAATGGCGCTAGCTGCGCAGCATTTGTGCACCGCCGCCGTCAGTGTCAGCCAGTTTGCCGTAGCATACGGAGCTCCATCGCAGCCTTTAACACTGGTAGCATGCCGCGACAGCGTGGACGTGAACCGTATGTGCAGTTGACGGACTTTGAGCGAGGGCGTATAGTGGGCATGCGGGAGGCCGGGTGGACGTACCGCCGAATTGCTCAACACGTGTGGCGTGAGGTCTCCACAGTACATCGATGTTGTCGCCAGTGGTCGGCGGAAGGTGCAGGTGCCCGTCGACCTGGGACCGGACCGCAGCGACGCACGGATGCACGCCAAGACCGTAGGATCCTACGCAGAGCCGTAGGGGACCGCACCGCCACTTCCCAGCAAATTAGGGACACTGTTGCTCCTGGGGTATCGGCGAGGACCATTCGCAACCGTCTCCATGAAGCTGGGCTACGGTCCCGCACACCGTTAGGCCGTCTTCCGCTCACGCCCCAACATCGTGCAGCCCGCCTCCAGTGGTGTCGCGACAGGCGTGAATGGAGGGACGAATGGAGACGTGTCGTCTTCAGCGATGAGAGTCGCTTCTGCCTTGGTGCCAATGATGGTCGAATGCGTGTTTGGCGCCGTGCAGGTGAGCGTCACAATCAGGACTGCATACGACCGGGGCACACAGGGCCAACACCCGGCATCATGGTGTGCGGAGCGATCTCCTACACTGGCCGTACACCACTGGTGATCGTCGAGGGGACACTGAATAGTGCACGGTACATCCAAACCGTCACCGAACCCATCGTTCTACCATTCCTAGACCGGCAAGGGAACTTGCTGTTCCAACAGGACAATGCACGTCCGCATGTATCCCGTGCCACCCAACGTGCTCTAGAAGGTGTAAGTCAACTACCCTGGCCAGCAAGATCTCCGGATCTGTCCCCCATTGAGCATGTTAGGGACTGGATGAAGCGTCGTCTCACGCGGTCTGCACGTCCAGCACGAACGCTGGTCCAACTGAGGCGCCAGGTGGAAATGGCATGGCAAGCCGTTCCACAGGACTACATCCAGCATCTCTACGATCGTCTCCATGGGAGAATAGCAGCCTGTATTGCTGCGAAAGGTGGATATACACTGTACTAGTGCCGACATTGTGCATGCTCTGTTGCCTGTGTCTATGTGCCTGTGGTTCTGTCAGTGTGATCATGTGATGTATCTGACCCCAGGAATGTGTCAATAAAGTTTCACCTTCCTGGGACAATGAATTCACGGTGTTCTTATTTCAATTTCCAGGAGTGTAAAATGTAGACTGGCAATGGCAAGGGAAGCGTTTCTGAAGAACAGAAATTTGTTAACATCGAGTACTGATTTAAGTGTCAGGAAGTCGTTTCTGAAAGTATTTGTATGGAGTGTAGCCATGTATGGAAGTGAAACATGGACGATAAATAGTTTAGACAAGAAAATAATAGAAGCTTTCGAAATTTGGTACTACAGAAGAATGCTGAAGATTAGATGGGTAGATCAGATAACCAATGAGGAGGTATTGAACAGAATTGGGGAGCAGAGGAGTTTGTGGCACAACTTGACAAGAAGATGCGATCGGTTGGTAGGACATGTGCTGAGGCATCAAGGGATCACCACTTTGGTACTGGAGGGCAGCGTGGAGGGTAAAAATCGTAGAGGGAGACCAAGAGACGAATACACTAAGCAGATTCAGAAGGATGTAGGTTGCAGTAGGTACTGGGAGATGAAGAGGCTTGCACAGGATAGCTGCATCAATCCAGTCTCAGGACTGAAGACCACAACAACAACAACAAGAGGTCCTGCAGCTCTTACTCATTTTCGCTGATGACAACAATGTAATTAGCGAATCTTACCATTGTGTTACTATCTCATCAACCATAATTTTATTTCCGCCATTGCCTCTTAGTTGTACAGATTGAACAGTATTTGCGAAGGACTATTGCCCAGTCTTATACCACAGCAAAAACGAATACTTCGTTCTTGGAGTCCCATTCCTTCATTTCCTTCTTGGTCTTTGAATGTAATGCATATTACCGATCTTTTCGTATCGTTTACACCCACTTTTCATAAAATTTTGAACACTTTACACAATTTAATACTTTCGAACAGTATAAACGTGATTCTATTTCACCCACAAATCAATATACGCCTCTACTATACAGGGTGTAGATTTTAAGTTGACAAACCAGAATTACTTGAAAAATATGACAAACGTGTAGAATCCAATGTTGATTATTTTCGAGGGGGATATCTGCTGGAGTTAAATTAGTCTGCCACCCCAGCCTCCTGGGGGTGGGGTAGGAGGCCATCTTGAAATTTTAAATGCGAACCCCAATTTTTTTTATTGCAGAATCAGATTCTACATAAAAAACTACGTACATTTTGTCTGAAGCATTTGTTTTGATTCTTGGGAGTTGGCGCTGTAATTTAAGAAAATCCATGTTGTCATTATTGCGTGGAAAATGTTTACGGACAAATAAAAAATAATTAGTAAATTTTGATTCTCTAAAACTAAAACTATCCCTCTCTCCCCATAGGGTGGGGCTTGAGAGAGAGGGATTAGAGTTTTACAAATGTTGACCCAAATATTAATTTTTTTCCCCAGATTGGGATATGTTTTGTTAGTTTCGTGGTCGTGAGACCGTACAACTTTTAATTATCAAACAGATCAATAGGATGTTAGGTTAGTTAGTTAGCTGGTCAGATGATTTGTTTGATAATTAAAAGGTGTGTGGCCTCATAACCACACAACAAACAAAACTTACGCGAATCTGCGGAAAAATTAATATTTGGGTAAACATTTGTAAAATACTAATTCCTCTCTCTCAAATCCCACACTATGGGGAGAGAGCGAGAGATTTAGTTTTAGCGTATCAAAATTTACTTAGTATTTTTTATTTATCGGTAACCATTTTCCACGCAAAAATGAGAACATGGATTTTCTTGAGTTACAGCGCCAACTCCCAAGAATCAAAACAAATGTTTCGGACAAAATGTACGTAGTTTTTATGTAGAATCTGATTCTGCAATAAAAATGGGGGTACCCTTTTGAAATTTAAAAGTTGCATCCCACCCCACCCCCATGGGGCTGGGGTGGCAGGCTAATTTAACACCAGCTGATGTCCCCCTCGAAAATAATCAACTTTGGTTTCTACACATTTTTTCGTGTGAAGCTTCTTTTTCGAGTTATTCTGATTTGTCAACTTAAAATTTACACCCAGTATATGAGTGCACATTTAAAGTCAGATTACTTGATATAAACTTTGAATTGTTTCCTGTCAGTTAATTTTACGTTAATGTCTCTAGTGTCATATACTTTACACACCATCTAGAATAGAAGGTTGGATGCCACTTCTCCCCAATGAACTTAGATGTTCTGAAGAAATGTTATCCTTGTCATTTGCCTTAATTTTTCACGAGTCTTCTTAATGTCTTGAAACCATGACTCTTATAGAGAATCCCCTATGTATTCCATATCGAACCCCCTTTCTTCCATCATGTCATCGGAGAGATCCTCCCCGTGTAGACAACTTTAGTATATTCTTTCCACTATCATCCCTCTCCCCTTGCACTCTTAATGTTGATTCCTTTGCTAGTAATTTCAACTAAGGTTGTTTCGACTTCTCGATATACACTACCAGCCTTTCCGACAATTCCTTCTTTTCGAATTCTTTTAATTTTTCTAGCAGCTTTTCGCCTTGCCTTCCTAAAACTTTTTAATTAGTTTATTCACTGTAAGACAAAAGAAACGACACACCACGAAGGAATTATCCAATTGCAACCTAAACCAGTAGATGTTACGTACATGTATAGAGAATAAAACGTTTACAATTTCAGAAAAATTGGATGACGCATTCAAAAGAAAGAGCTTCACGAATGGAACAAGTCAGAATCATGTTGACGCATCTTTGGCCCTTATGCAAGTAGTTATTTGTCTTTCCATTGACTGAATATCCCCGAAGGGATAATGTGCCAAATTCTGTCCACTGGCTCGTTATAATGTCAAAATTCGAGGTATTTGGTTGACCCTTCCCCTTTGCACCAAACGTTCTCCATCGGTGAGAGATCCAGAGACCTTGCCGGCCAAGGAACGGTTTAGCAAGCACGACGACAATCAGCAGAAGTTCTCGCTGTGTTGGAGAGAGCACTGTCTTGCTGAAATGTAAGTCTCGGATGGCTTGCCATGAGGGGCAACAAAACGAGGCGTAGAAATCACCGACATACCACTGTGCTGTGAGTTTGACGTTGATGGCAACCAAAGGGGTCCTGCAATGAATGAAGGACGGTCCAGACCATCGCTCGTGTTTGACGGACTGCATGGCAGGCGACAGTGATGTTGACGTCCCACCGCTCTCTGGGGCGTCTCCAGAAATTCTAGTTCGAAGCGGCACTATCAATGGAAACCTTTTCCAGTCAATGATATTCCAGGCCGAAGACGTGTCTGGAGATATCCCACACGTCGGTGGGATGCCAACATGAATGTCGCCTCCATACGGCCCGACAACCATGAGTGATGGTCTGGAATACCGCTTCATTTCATAGTAGAACCCCTTTGGTTGTAATCCGTGGCAGGAACCTTAAGGCACAGCGTCACGTCGGCGTTATTCTACGCTCAGTTTTGTTGCTCTTAATGGCAAGCCATACTGGGTTTACATTTCAGCTAGATAATGGCCGCCCGCACACGGCGAGAGTTTCTACTGCTTGTCTTTGTGATTGTCAGACCCTTACTTAGCCAGGAAGCTCACTTCTGGAGCATTGTGGGTGGGGACCTCCAACCATCTCGAGATTTGAAGACCAAAGGCACCAATTGGACAAATTTGGCACGACATCCCTCAGGAGAACATCCACCAACTCCATAACTGCTTGCATAAGGGGCAGATATGAACCAACACATTACTGACTTGTTCCATTTGCCTAGCTCTCTCTATCTTGAATAAATCACTCAATTTTTATAAAATTCCAGTCATTGGTATTTCTGTGCGTGTTCATCACGTACGTACAACATATGAACGCCACAAATAATTCAATACCTAATCTTGCTGACAGTACGGGTAATGTAAAGGATGATGATAAACAGAAGGCCGAAATTCTAAACTTAGCTTTCAAAAACTCGTTTACGGTAGAGGACTTCAGCACCATTCCCCCTTTCATTTATCGAACGAACGCAAGGATGGTTGACATAGTGTTTAGTGTATTTGGAATTGTAAAACAGTTAAGATCCTGAGACGCCAGGAAGGCATCTGGCCCAGACGGTATCCCCATAAGATTGTATGTTGACTATGCTATAAATATAGCATCATTCTTATCCATCATCTATCAGAGAACAAGGCCCAGCTCATAGCAATCTATAAAGGGGGGAGAAAATCGGATGTATATAGATACCGGCCAATTTCACTGACATCGATTTGTTGTAGAATCATGGAACATTTTTTATGTTCAGACATAATGACGTTTCTAGACTTTGAAAGGCTCACCTGCAGAAACCAGCACGGCTTTAGGAAAAGCGGCCATACGAGACACAGCTGGCCCTCTTTGTGCATGATATACAACAGGCTCTAGATACCGGCTCTCAGGTTGATGCCATATTTCTAGATTTACGAAAGGCGTTAGACTCAGTTCCGCATGTCGCTTGCTCCAAAAAGTGCCCTCTTACGGTCTATCCGATGACATATGCGGTTGGTTAGAGAGTTTTCTAACAGACAGAGAGCAGTATTTCGTCCTGAATGGGGTGACTTCAACAGAAACAAGAGTAACTTCAGCTGTGCCCCAGGGCAGCGTAATACATCCACCGCTTTTTACAGTTTACATAAACGATTTGGTTGATGGTATTGACAGCGGCATTAGACGGTTTGCTGATGATGCTGTAGTCTACAGGAAAGTAGTATCGCACGAAAGCTGTGAACAAATCATTGAGAATTTGCAGAAAATAAATGCGTGGTGTAATGACTCGCAGTTATCTCTCAATATTAGTAAGTGTAACCTACTGCGTATAACAAGGCGAAAATCCACGTTAATGTAAGAGTACAAAATAAATGCCGAGTATTTTGAAGCGGTAACACCCGTCAAGTACTGGGCGTGACTATTCGAAATAATCTCAAATGGAATGATCAGATTACACAAGTAACGGGCAATGCGAACTTTAGATTGCGGTTTATTGGTAGAATCCTGAAGCGATGCAGTCCTTCAACAAAGGAAATTGCATACAATACGTTAGTTCGTCCAATCTTAGAGCATTGTTCGTCTGTATGGGATCCTTACCAGTTGGGTCTGATTCAAGAGATTGAGAAGGTCCAAAGAAGAGCGGCAAGATTCGTGACTGGTACATTTAGCCATACCGAGAGCGTTATAAATCTCATAGAAAGTTTGAAGTGGGACACACTTGCAGATACACGACGCGTTAAACGGAAGGGGCTGCTCACTAAATTTCGAAATCCGATCTTCTCGGAGGATGCAGAGTATATATTATTAACACCAACTTTCAGATCGCACAATGATGACCATTCAAAGATAAGGGAAATTAGAGCTCGTACTGAGGCGTTCAGACAGTCGTTTTTCCCTCGCGCGATCCGCGAGTGGAACAGAGGGGGAGGAAATATGACTTTGGCGCGATTTGTACCCTCCGCCACACACCGCTTTGTGGCTAGCGATGTATATATGTAGATGTATATCTAACGATTTCCGTCCAGTTTGAATAATTACTTCGCGGTGTGTCGTTTTTTGTTTCTTCATGGAGTGTCTCGAAGTCACTTACATTAATTTATTTTTGTCTGTACTGGGCATTTTTGTACGTCATAATTGCGTTAATCTTTTCAAGAATTTCTTCTATAACACAACGTTCCTTCGAAGTTACCTTCCTTGCACCTATATTTGTCTGTTCAACTTCCGTGATTTTTCTTTACTGAACTCTGCATTTCTCTCCAAATGAGCTGCCTGCTCTGATATTTATTATCGAAGTATCTACAGTCGCAGAGAACTGCTAACGTACCTCATCACTCCTCAGCACGTCAGTATTGCACTTTTTTTCAGATTCATTGTTTTGGACAATTCTCTTAAACCTCACTTTACTCTTCATCATTGTTATTTTGGACCCAAGGCGAGGCTATTGTGGTCCTGGCTACCAATCCAGTATCTGACTATCGAATCTCTGTCTTATCATGCGTTAACCCAGCTGGAACCTTGCCATGTCTCCAGGCTTCTTCTAAGTACACACCATGCTCTTGTGATTTTTGAGTAATGCCCTCGCAGCTGCTAGTTGGAAATTATTGCCGAATTGAGTTCGTCTCTCTCCGGTAACATTCCTGCTACCAAACCCATAATTTCATAGTCTTGTCTTCTATTCTTCTCCCTACTAAACTGTTGCTATCACCTATAGTTCTTTTTATTTCATTTCTCTATACATACTAAACTGCATTTTCAAGATCCTCATATGCTTCAGCAACTCTTCATCCCGGCCTTCCCATTCGTGAATAAACTTACTCCCGTTACGCCGTTTTCCACTGCCGTTGATATTACCTTTTATGACTTACCGTGCTTTCATTTCACTTATCGTTCCCACTACCTAAGATGAAACTTTCTATTTCTCTATATAACTAGAGCAGGAGCTGGTCAGAGCAGGCTAAGTCACGCCGGTTGGAAGGCAGAAGCAGATGCTGGTGTAGTGTTTTTGTATGCATTGGGCCGGCCTGAGTGGTGGAGCGGTTCTAGGCGCTACAGTCTGGAGCCGCGCGACCGCTACGGTTGCAGGTTCGAATCCTGCCTCGGGCATGGATGTGTATGATGTCCTTAGGTTAGTTAGGTTATTTTTTTTGTATGCGTTGGTAGGCGCTGGATTTGAAGACCTTGCTGAACACGAAGCTGAAGCTGAAGGGTGTAGTAGAAAGATGTGTCATTTTCGTTTTTCTTTATTAAATTTCACTAGTTTTGAGAAACATAAGAGTAACAATATTGCAACCGAAGTGCTTAGGACACCTTCGGGTCGGTTTGGCGCGCTAGGAGATGAAGTACTTCGCTTGCGCTAGTCAATCTGTTTCGGGCATTCTGGATAGCTGGACACTATCTCGGTTTCTTGCGTTCTGAAGGATTGGACACGTATCTCAGTATCGTGCGTTAGATGTGAATATGTAATAGTCACTCTGTTTCGGTTGTTCTCTATATCGGGCGTAACTTAGTTTTGAATATGTAATACTCACTCTGTCTAGTTCGTACCGGAGAGACGGAGATGTGTATCATATTTAGGAAGTTGGATAGAAAAGTTACCATACAATTACGAAAGGTATGAGGTGCGTTGTGTGCGGCTGGTCTCGGCGGAGGTTCGAGTCCTCCCTCAGGCATGGGTGTGTGTGTGTTTGTCCTTAGGATAATTTAGGTTAAGCAGTGTGTAGGATTAGGGAGTGATCTAGAAATCTACTCTGTAGGAATCAGCATGGGTTTCGAAAAAGACGATCGTGTGAAACCCAGCTCGCGCTATTCGTCCACGAGACTCAGAGGGCCATAGGCACGGGCTCCCAGGTAGATGCCGTGTTTCTTGACTTCCGCAAGACGTTCTATACAGTTCCCCACAGTCGTTTAATGAACAAAGTGAGAGCATATGGACTGTCGGACTAATTGTGTGATTGGATTGAAGAGTTCCTAGATAACAGAACGCAGCATGTCATTCTCAATGGAGAGAAGTCTTCCGAAGTAAGAGTGACTTCAGGTGTGCCGCAGGGGAGTGTCGTGCGACCGTTGCTGTTCGCAATATACATAAATGACCTGGTGGATGACATCGGAAGTTCACTGAGGCTTTTTGCCGATGATGCTGTGATATATAGAGAGGCAGTAACAATGGAAAATTGTTGTGAAATGCGGGAGGATCTGCAGCGAATTGACGCATGGTGCAGGGAATGCGATTGAATCTCGGTGTAGACAAGTGTAATGTGCTGCCAATACACAGAAAGAAAGATCCTTTATCATTTAGCTACAATATAGCAGGTCAGCAACTGGAAGCAGTTAATTCCATAAATTATCTGGGAGTACGCATTAGGAGTGATTTAAAATGGAATGATCATATAAAGTTGATCGTTGGTAAAGCAGATGCCAGACTGAGATTCATTGGAAGAATCCTAAGGAAATGCAATCCGAAAACAAAGGAAGTAGGTTACAGTACGCTTGTTCGCCCACGGCTTGAATACTGCTCAGCAGTGTGGGATCCGTACCAGATAGGGTTGATAGAAGAGATTGAGAAGATCCATCGGAGAGCAGCGCGCTTCGTTACAGGATCATTTAGTAATCGCGAAAGCGTTACGGAGATGATGGATAAACTCCAGTGGAAGACTTTGCAGGAGAGACGCTCAGTAGCTCGGTACGGGCTTTTGTTGAAGTTTCAAGAACATACCTTCACCGAGAAGTCAAGCAGTATATTGCTCCCTCCTACGTGTATCTCGCGAAGAGACCATGAGAATAAAATCAGAGAGATTAGAGCCCACACAGAGGCATACCGACAATCCTTCTTTCCACGAACAATACGAGACTGGAATAGAAGGGAGAACCGATAGAGGTACTCAAGGTACCCTCCGCCACACACTGTCAGGTGGCTTGCGGAGTATGGATGTAGATGTAGATAGATGTAGATGATGACCTTAGCAGTTAAGTCCCATACGATATCACACACTTTTTTGGTGCGTTGTAAAAGACAGTGTAAATGTGTTTATATTTGAATAATAACCAAACAGGAGACATTATGAGTACTACAGATCTTTCCCTCTGTAGATACAGAGACCAACCTGGGCAAGTGGCATCCTGCAGAAAGTACAATCACAGGTTCGAATCGACAGTGTAGCAGCCTCCCCCGAAGGCGGTCCCACAACCGACTAGCTGCCTTCTACGCTGGGGACAAAAATTTAGTAGACGTCGGGTTGGTGGAACGAACGGTCAGAGACTCTTATTCAATCTCTCCAGATCTCTACAGCTTCCACATCTGCCTTCCAAAGGGACTCATAATTTATAGACGGAACATTTGTCTGATGTGACAGAAGAAGAAATAGAAGCCGATTTAAAAGATATAGTGGATCCAGTATTGGAATCAGGATTTAAGAGCGCTTTGGAGAACTTAACAGAAAATAAGCAGGAGAGATGGATAAGATTACATCAGAATTTCTGAAATCATTGGGGGAAGTGTCAACAAAACGACTATTCACGTTGCTGTGTAGAATGCACGAGTCTGGCGACATACCACCCGACTTTCGTAAATATATCATCCACACAGTTGACGACATACCACCCGACTTTCGGAAATTATCATCCACACAGTTTCGAAGACTAGAAGAGCTGACAAGTGGGAGAATTATCACTCAATCGGCTTAACACCTCATGAATGCAAGTTGCTGACTCTCGTAATAACAGAAGAATGGAAAAGAAAACTGAGGATATGTTAGATGATGATCAGCTTGGCGTTAGGAAAGGTAAAGGCACCAGAGAGGCAATTATGATGTTCTGGTTGATAATGGAAGCCAGACTAAACAAAAATAACGACACGTTCATAGGACTTGTCAAACTTGAAGAAGCAATCGACAATGTAAAATAGTGTAAGATGTTCGAAATTCTGAGAAAAACAGTTATAAGTTACAGGGACAAATGGGCAATACAAAAAAAAGTACAAGGGCCAAGAGTATACGATCAAGAATATAGTGCTCCGATTCAGAAGGGTGTAAGGCACGGATGTAGTCTTTTTCCCCATTGTTCAATCTGTAGAGTCGTGCTCAAAAGTACCGAACGACCTGAATTGCATTTCGCCTGATTCGAATGCAACCCACATAGCGTAGCTGTATAGCAGGTCCTCTAATCGCCCCTCGGTACAGTCGTTTGACTATTGAAAATGGTTCCAACAAGTCACCACTAGAAAACACTGCTCTGCATCGCAATAACTCAAGATGTAAAGTAATACCAAGTAGACGTTAGGTTGAATCACAATAAAGTCAGGAGTCGCGACACGTAGAAACTCTATCAACAGTAACCTTTCTTATAATAGTTATTTGTATCTGGTGACGAAACAAACGCTATGTAGGGTCACAGGACACTTATTCCATCTTTTATTTGAGCTTCAGTATGTCGATAAATTGGTTCTGATCTGGGAATGCAAATCAGAGCGCCCTTAACGCGGAATTTGATCCCTTCGTGACAATCCAGCTCGACTGCAATTTGTTGTTTGTTCAAAACTGCAGATTCCTCAACATCTCCACATATTGCGCGTGAAAGGGTTCGAATCCTGGCCTGGCACTAAAGCTTTCATTATGTATTATGAAGCTTTAGCATTAGAACACCTATCTGCTGGTCGGTAATAATTTTGATTTTTAATGTATTTTCATTCGTTGTCAACCCTAACGGTATCTGACGTTTTTGAGTCCCAGTGAAATACAGAACTGTTTGCGAAATCATTGTAAATTCAATGATATTATTCTGAGCTGCTGGTGGAGAAAAATTCGGTAGCTAACGTCTCTTTGTGCGCAGTCAACAACGATATGTGTGGGGCTCGATTCCCAGTCAGCACTTAACTCTTCGTCGTATTATTTCTAGTTCAAACATGCTCACATGTCGCTGCTGATGTAAGAAACCAATTTTTAACGTCCGTTTTCTCTAGAATATAACAGCGATAGGTGCCAGGATGGAGTCCTGGGCAAGAAAAAAATAATGTTTCGTCTCGTCATTTCAGTTAAATTATGTAGCTACTGCCGAGAAAATCCGATATGTCACAGTTGATTGCGCTTCGATGACAATCCAATTAGGTTCTGGGTTCGAATCCTTGTCCAACACAAAGCTTTACCTGACGGCATTTCAAGTAAGTTACTTGTGAAGAAGCAATATTTAACATCTCTCGTAGTTCGTTAACAAAGACAATAGATGCTGGGTAGGAATTCGCGTCCGTTAACGATGTTTACGTTATGTAATTTAAAGTTGATATTTGCTAACTGATACTGTCTAAAATCGAGGTATATCACTCTCTGTATGCCTAGTCAGGAATGGTTGTTAGTTTCCGTCAGTCACGAAGTCTTTGCTTAGTCTGCATGACCTGGGTTTGAATCCATGTGCAGAACGAGACGGTTCGTCGTGTCATTCTAATTTCGTACATATTCTCAACTAGCTGCTCGTGAATAACTTAAATTTTTAATGTCATTTTGTGTTAAATAATAAGTACGGTATGTTATTTTGAAGAGGAAATGATGAATAAGACGAACTTACTACGTGAATTACCTATCTGACGTAATAATGAGAGTGGTAACATTTCATGAATCTCATTTATTGTAATAAATGTGAGCTTACAAGTGTCATTTGAAGTTCATACATATTCTCAACTAGCTGCTCGTGAATAACTTAAATTTTTAATGTCATTTTGTGTTAAATAATAAGTACGGTATGTTATTTTGAAGAGGAAATGATGAATAAGACGAACTTACTACGTGAATTACCTATCTGACGTAATAATGAGAGTGGTAACATTTCATGAATCTCATTTATTGTAATAAATGTGAGCTTACAAGCCTGAAGAACCCCGTCTTATCTGTGATAAGATGTTCCCTGATATTTGTAGTACCATGGTATTACTTTACATCTTGAGTTATTACGATGCAGAGCAGTGTTTTCTAGTGGTGACTTGTTGGAACCATCTTCAATAGTCAAACGACTGTACCGAGGGGCGATTAGAGGACCTGCTATACAGCTACGCTATGTGGGTTGCATTCACATCAGGCGAAATGCAATTCAGGTCGTTCGGATACTTTTGAGCACGACTGTACATTGAACAATCAATGATAGAAATGAAAGAAAGGCTCACGAGTGAAATTAAAATTCAAGTTGAAACGATATCAAAGATATTCTTAATGAAGGTGAAGAAGAACTGCATGATTTGCTGAATGGAATAAACAGCCTAATGAGTACGGAATACGGACTGAGAGGAAACCGAATAAAGACAGAAGTAATTACACATATCAGAAATGAGAATGGCCAGAAATTTATCTTCGGGATTGATTGCCAAGAAGTAGAAGTTAAGGAATTCTGCTACCTAGGCAGCAAAATAACCAATGTCGGACAGTGCAAGGAGGACGTGAAAAGCAGGCTAGATCGAAATACTTGAGATGAGGTGCTGCAGACGTATGGTGAAAATTAGGTGATCTAGTAAGGTAAGGAATGAGGATGTTCTGCGCAGAATCGGAATGCTAGTGGAATATGTGGGAAACACTGACAATGAGAAGGGACAGGATTATAGAACATCTGTTAAGACATGAGGAAGGAGCTGTAGAGGGCAAAAACTGAAGTGTAAGACAGAGGTGGGAATACATCCAGTAAATAACTGAGGACATGGTCTGCAAGTGCTGCTCTGAGATGAGCAGGTTTTAACAGTGGGCCCCATAAAAAAGAAAAGAAGTCCATTTGAGGCGCTGAGAACCATCAAGCGCATCAAGGTCGATTGTCAGACTGTAGCATTTATTCGTCGTTCTGACATCTGTTGATCTTGTGGTGGGTGAAGTTTGTCTGTGCTGTAGGTCCGCATTGTATACGTAAATATTCACGAAAAGCTCACTTCTTTCTCTGATATTCACTTAATGTGGGTTCGACGACGGCATGCTTTTGCCTCTTATCATCCTTAGCGCCTCATTTATATTCTCGTCGAGAGACCACGCTGGTTGATAGTACTACTTGAATTTAATCGCTGTGTTTGGAGTTGGCTGTTTACTGTGCAGGAACCGGCTTTCGCGAGCACTGTCAACTCGAACGCTGAATCTTCTGAATCTGTTTTAAGTGCTAACAGAAAAGAAAATTACCAGTAGCCGCAGGGGATCTAGGCCCTCCCAGACCAGATCCCTTGACTGGAAATAACAGTGACGACAAGCGCACATTTAACAAAGAAGTTTATAATAAGCCTAAGTTATTTTGTGTGTGCAACGTAAGAACGTCTGATTTTCAGCCAGAAGTTAATTTATTAACTAACACGTGTGTTAGGGAGCTTGCATATTTCTCCGAAAAGAATAAAAAAGCACGAAAACTCTAACTTACACAAAAATGCGAAACGGAGAACACACATGAAAAGCTTAAATGTTAGTTATTTCTTGCCCTAAACTGTACTTAATTACGTACAAAACAACAAAATTCGACAAAATCATTATTTTCAGACAAGTTTTACATATTATTATTATTATTATTATTATTATTGGCAGTGGTTGTAGCTGCGTAAATATGTTGAAAAGGTAAACTGTTATACCGCAGATGCTATTATTTTCACACTCTTATATTTTCATGGATTGAAAAATTTGAGAACCCCCAGAATGTATTACCACGAGCCGCCATTGGACACCAGAACACAAATTGACGAACGAAAAGTACAGAGTAACAGTTGGCAACACTACACAGAGCAAATAAACCAAACCGAAACAAAGTGTTCAGGGGGACGTCGGTGTTAAATCTAAATGTATTCGTAAAATGCCGAAAATCGACATCCTGGGTACAAATACCACCTACGTACAGGCGCAGGATGGCACAAATGCGCTAATAAAATGAAAAATCGCAGGCTCGAACTAGCATTACTTTAACATCATGAAACTCGTGCTATAAAAGGTTGTTTCACATCTGTAAATAAAAAAAATTAACAGGAAACTGTAATGTAACAAATTAGTAATTACCAGGTGACGCAAATATTATAGACAAAAACAAACTGTTCTAGCGCACTGTGGATCCTTCAGAAACAAAAGAAACGAAAGGCGTGCCACTCAATCAAAACAGCCTTTTATTTAGTTGCATGAAACGAAGCACTTCAAAACACTATAGAAGAAACTGGGAAATGACGGGTGACACAAAAACGGACGACATGCAGCCACTTCGTTCACGTCGACTACACTTACAAAGAAATAATAATAAAGTGCAGTTGAGTATTAAAATTTCTGATTTAAGCTCACTTTATCAAGAACATTATTTTTCATAGAAATCGTTTTCTTGGCAGTATACCTCTTTGTGACTGTGTCGGTTTGGAATTTATTGCGTTCCTTTGTCTATAGGAAGTTCGTGAAAGAGAACACCCCTTCGACGTTCGCATTATGACTTGGAATAGCGAAGTAATTTTCTGCCATTTTCAATAATTCCAAATAAAATTCTTCATTATGCGCTTGCGTGTCTCATTGTGTGTAGGAGCGGCACGCGGGCTTGGTATCGGCTGATCGGCATAACATAATACTTTGTCTCATTTTCTCTGCCGTAGAGTGGTTGTGACATTATGTGCTAAGCTCGTTCGTCCTAAGAAGGAATGTTTTGGAAACAGACATAAGAATAGTAGTGATGGATGCATCTAGATATGCTTATCGTATATCTCCTTATTATTATTCCTTGCCCTTACCTCATTAGCTTGGAACGGTCTTTTGTTCTGCGTCCTCTACTTCATCGCTAAAAAACCTAACAAAATCTTGACAGACCTCTGACTTGTATGTATTTGGCTGGACACGATCTTACAAAGGTGGACACCTGGCAACCCTTTTGGTCGTAATATGCAAATTTTTCAATTCTGTCTCTCTTTTGTCGTGGATGTTACAGTTTAAGTGGGAGCTTTCATGAAATTGGCCGAAAATGACAATTTTCAAATTATTTTTTATTTATTTACTACCGGAACCCATGGATGGAATCGTATCCAAAGAGCCTGAAAAATATATAAATGTGTGATGCTACCTTCCCGCCACGCACAGTTTTTGAGGCAACACTTCAATAATAGATCCTTGAAAACAAATTCTGTGCATTACTTTCAAGCAAACTTGCAGAGGATACATCTAGAAGGCTCTGTTATGTACTCTTGCTCTTTATAGATCATCCTTGAAACAATAACACTCCAACAACTTTATTTATGAAGAAGCAATTCAATCCAACGACTTCATTTATGAAGAAGCAATTCTTGTTTCGCCACGTACTCATCTGCTACAGTTGTCAGAACTGCAGCTTATGATGGGAATGTAGTGAAGATGTAGAGAATGGGCTTAAAGATAGGAAACTTCAGTTCAAACATCTTGAGAAAAACTGGTTTACCAGCCCTCTCTGAGGCTGAAAAGTCAGTTAAATTCTTGGTAATGGAAAGACGGCAGAAATTAGAAACCAGAAGAGAAGCATTGAAGGGAAAGAGGATCCTGAGTACAAATCCGGGGCCTTCAAAAGAGGTGGCATAGGGAAAAACGTTACGTTAAACTTTAAATCGTATTTACTGAAAATTATCTTTTTAAAGTTTATGTAACTTTTTCTCAGAATCTTTGAGTACTAGAATTGTGAAATTTTTTGCACTCATTCCCATAAATACAATAAATGTTGTCTCAAGAGTAATTTTTTAAAATATTAGTGTAAGCTATAGGGCAAAGTGCTTCGAGTTTTGGATGCATTTTATATCTACATCTACATAGATACTCCGCAAGCCACCGTATGGCGTACGGCCACTTCTAGTCATTTCTTTTCCTGTTTCACTCACAAATAGATTAAGGGGAAAAAAGACTGACTGTGTTTCTCCGTGTGAGCCCTAATTTCTCGTACCTTCGTGGTAGTTGCGCGCAGTGTATGTCGGCGGCAGTAGAATCGTTCAGCAGTCAGCTTCAAATGTCAGTTCTCTAAATTTTCTCAACAGCGTTTTTGGAACAGAATGTCTCCTTCCCTCCAGGGATTCCAATTTTAGTCCCTGAAGCATTTTCAGACTTACCGGTAACAAGTCCAGCAGCCCGCTACTCGACTCCTTCAATGTGTTCCTTTAAACCGGTGTGGTACGGATCCAGAACACTCGAGCAGTACTCAAGAATATGTCACAACAGCGACCTATACGCGGTATCCTTAAGAGATTAACTACATGAACTACGTATATTATCCCTTCCTTTTTGTGGTTATTAATTATTATTATTATTATTATTATTAAGTGAAATATATATTTGTATGTGGCCAAAGAGAAAATATTAAATTATGTTTCCAATGAGCGCCAGCCTCACTACAAATTATTTCAAATGCTTTCGGCGAAACGTAATGCAGGCTAAGTTCACTGGCCTAGAATAAATCGTATGTTCGAAAGTATACATTTTTTGACGAAATAAAATTAGTGACGCTTTGCACATTAGTTAATTGAATAACTTGAAATGATTCTTTCTTCTCCTGCTGTGGTGATATGTTACACAAAAAAAAAAAATTTAAATACGCCGCGTAATGGCGGCCAATTCGTGCCAGTCAAAGATCACCGCTGCTCGCTTCGCAGAGACTGCAAAAAGGCTAAATAACTTCTTGTAATTATTAATTCAGGAAGAATTGTTTGCACGGGTTCTTTAAGTAACATAATTTGTAAATATATTTCCACTAAGCACAGAATACAAACTTGAATTATTCGCTACGTAAGAGAACAAATAGAACAAAAGCCACCGCTTTACAATAGCAAGCGTACCTTACATACAGGAGAAGAAATGATCTGACTCGAAGTGATTTTAAATATCTTTTTTCTCTTATACAGGGTGTTACAAAAAGGTACGGCCAAACTTTCAGGAAACATTCCTCACACTCAGATAAAGAAAAGATGTTATGTGGACATGTGTCCGGAAACGCTTAATTTCCATGTTAGAGCTCATTTTAGTTTCGTCAGTATGTACTTCCACCTACGCTCAATGGAGCACGTTATCATGATTTCATACGGGATACTCTACCTGTCCTGCTAGAACATGTGCCTTTACAAGTACGACACAACATGTCGCTCATGCACGATGGAGCTCCAGCACATTTCAGTCGAAGTGTTCGTACGCTTCTCAACAACAGATTCGGTGACCGATGGATTGGTAGAGGCGGACCAATTCCATGGCCTTCACGCTCTCCTGACCTCAACCCTCTTGACTTTCATTTATGGGGGCATTTGAAAGCTCTTGTCTACGCAACCCAGGTACCAAATGTAGAGACTCTTCGTGCTCGTATTGTGGACGGCTGTGATACAATACGCCATTCTCCAGGGCTGCATCAGCGCATCAGGGATTCCATGCGACGGAGGGTGGATGCATGAATCCTTGCTAACGGAGGACATTTTGAACATTTCCTGTAACAAAGTGTTTGAAGACACGCTGGTACGTTCCGTTGCTGTGTGTTTCCATTCGATGATTAATGTGATTTGAAGAGAAGTAATAAAATGAGCTCTAACATGGAAAGTAAGCATTTCCGGACACATGTCCACATAACATATTTTCTTTCTTTGTGTGTGGGGAATGTTCCCTGAAAGTTTGGCCGTACCTTTTTGTAACACCCTGTATATAATGACAAAGATAATACTGTTAGTTTCGCGAACGTTATGCACTACGATCTTATCTAACATAAATAATGTCTTTTTATTACATTGCAATGGATATAGTCTTTCTTTGAAGCTAATTTAATACATTTTCAAAATTAATTGTCGTTATGTCCATATAATATTATTCAGAGTACTTTTAGTATTTACTTCAAATATATCGGCTTGAATATTTCAAAAGGGACGCTATGCACACTTTCCTAAAATTCTCCCTATAAACCGAAGTCGACCATTCGCCTTCAATACCACAGTCCTCACATTCTCGTTGCACTTCATATCGCTTTGCAACCCTACGCCGAGATATTTAAACGACGTGATCGTCTCAGTAAGAACAGTACCAATGAAGTAGTAGCATTAATTTACATTTTTCTACTTCTTGAGCTAACTGCCATTCGTCACACCAACTAGAAGTTTTGTCTAACTCATCTTGTATCTTCCTACAGTCATTCAACTTACTGTACACCACAGCAACATCACCTAAGAGCCACAGATTTATTTATGGATGCAGAGAACAACAGCGGTCCTTTCACACTTCCCTGGGGCACTCCTGTATCTGATGAAAACTCGCTGTCGAGGACGACGTTCTGGGTACCATAGCTCAAAAAGTCTTCGAGTCATTAACTTATCTGTGAATCTATTCCAGGAACCGAGCGACCGCTACGGTCGCAGGTTCGAATCCTGCCTCGGGCATGGATGTGTGTGATGTCCTTATGTTAGTTAGGTTTAAGAAGTTCTAAGTTCTAGGGGGCTGATCACCTCAGATGTTAAGTACCATAGTGCTCAAAGCCATTTGAACCAATCTATTCCACATGCTCGTACATTCATTAACAGCCTGGGACATTATGTCAAATGCTTTGCAGAAATCCAGAAATATGAAATCTGCCTATTGCGCTTCATTCATAGTTCGCAGCAAATAAAGTGAGAAAAGACAAGCTGATTTTCATATGACCGATGCTTTCTAAAACCATGCTCATTTGTGGACATAAGCTTCTAGATCCCAAAAATATTTGTTATACTCGGACTGAGACTATGTTCAAGGGTTCAGCAGCAAACCTAAGTTACGGATATTGGTCTGTAATTTTGCGGATCTATTCTTTTACCATTATTATACATAGGAGTCACCTAGGCTTTTTCACAGTCGCTTTGGACTTTGCGCTAGGCGAGAGATTCACGATAAACGCAAGCTGGGTAAGAGGCCAATGCCGTAGAACAGTCTGCGTAAAACCGAATTGGCATTCCATCCGGACCTGGTGACCTAATTGCTTTCAAATCTATCACTTGTTTCTCTACGCAAGGGATGTTTATAATTATTCCGCCTATAGGGAATCTGTCCGATGGTCAAATAACGGTATGTCAGTACGATTATCCTACGTGAATGATTTCTTAAGCGCGAAATTTAAAACTTCGGCTTTCGTTTTGCTATCTGCAGCTGCCACACTAGTCTGCTCAACAAGGGACTGGACGGAAGTGTTTGATCCGCTTAGCGATTTTGTATAGTAGCAGAATGTTCTCGGATTCTCTGCCACGTCTTTTGCTAAGATAAGACGGTGGTGGTTGTCATATGCTTCGCACATACATCTTTTCAGAGACGCACGAATCTATACTGACCACTGCTTGTCATCGTTTGTACGTTCTCTTTTGAACAGAGTGTGCTACAGCCTCTGTCTTTCTCAACATTTTCCGAATTTCGTTATTAAACCATGGTCGGTATTTTCCATCCTCAATCCACTTAATAGGCACATAACTCCCAGACGACGATTTACAATCTCCTTAAGCTTGCCCACAATTTCTCTACAGCCATCTAACTGGAACTAAGTCATTTCAGTTCATTGTCCAAGTGAGATGCTAACAGCTACTTATTTGCTCTTTCTGAAAGAAACACTCTCCTACCCTTCTTGAATGATTTATTAACTTTCACTACCATAGTTGCTAAATGACATCATGATCGCTAATCTCCGTTTCCATACTGAATTGTGGATAAGATCCGTTTTATCTGTCACTGTATCTACGATATTTCCACTATGTGTAGCCTGCCGAACTAGCTGCTCAAATCAGTTTTCAGAAAACTGTTCGAAAGTAATTCACACGATTGCCTGTCTGTACCACCCCCGCAACGAATCCATAGACATTCGAGGCTATACTCGGTAAGTCACCTCCAATTAGTTTTACGTGATCTGGGGTTTTACGTGATACTGACAGTAGATTTCCTTTGAATAACTCTAGAACTGTCGCAGCGGAATTGGATGACCAGTAAAAACATCCAGTAATTAAATTGGGTTCACCTACACCTGTTATACGCGACCAGATAACTTAAATGTCATTACATATATCTCAATAGAGACAATAATTTTTATGAGCTGCAGTAAACACTTTCCCTCCTATGGCCTCTAATCTGTCTTTCCCATCTACCTTCCATTACTCGTTAAATATCTCAGAGCTCTCCACTTCTGATTTCAGGGAGCTCTCGGTCACAAGTATAAGCTGAGAAATTTTCTGGAAGGCAGTAAATTCGGCAACTTTGTTACGATTACTTCGACAACCTATTGATGAATTTATTACAGTCGAAGTGTCTTGACTCTGAACGCGGTCTGATTTCCCCTGCTGCGTATCGACTGGCGAGTGTTCATCGAAGTACCTCATACTACCGCCTAGCCTAAAAACCGTCATGTGCACTCCACAAGTACTCTGCTACCCAAGCAGCTGCTTCTTTTGCGTAGCGCACGCCTGACCTATGAAGAAGAGTCCTACAAATCCCCACACGATAACGTAGGTCTACATATATGCAGTCACACCGTCACAGAGTCTTTGGTTGAGGCACTCCACTCAGCTCCCAACAAAAGTACCCTGATCAAGCATGGGAGCAATCCTGCAAACTGAGAGTTCTGCTTGTACCCCTTGCGTGAGGCCAGCAGCCTTCGCCACCTCCGCCAGCCGTCTGGGTGAACTGAGGATAGCCTCAGAATCCAGGCGACAGACGTCGTTGATGTCGCGTGAGCCACAAAAACACACCGAGTACACATTGGCTTTCTTTCCAGCCCTTGACTCTGTCTAAGGAGCTCACTAACGTGCGTAATGTTGGAACTGCCAATAACAAGTACACCCGTCCCCCCAGTGTACCTGTTTGGACCTTGCTGAAGCAACGGCCACATGTCCACTCACAGGGAGAATGGGCGAGGCCAGGCGGCCAGTCTCCACGTTGGCCCTCCGCCTCAAGTGACGCGAGGGCGTTACCACCCGCCACTCATCCTGCTGTGATGGTCGGTCTAACGCATCGGGTACACTAGGAGGTGCGTCGGCAGCAGAGCCAGTGGGTGAAACAAGCGACACCTGAGGTGTCCCATACGAAGCGCCAGATTCTGCGCCACCGCTACAGCTCGGGCAGCCTGAATGTGATCGATCTACATCTACATCTACATGGATACTCTGCAAATCACATTTAAGTGCCTGGCAAAGGGTTCATCGAACCACCTTCACAATTCTCTATTATTCCAATCTCGTACTGCGCTCGGAAACAATGAACACCTATATCTTTCCGTACGACCTCTGATTTCCCTTATTTTATCGTGGTGATCGTTCCGCCCTATGTAGGTCGGTGTCAACAAATTTTTTTCGAATTCGGAGGAGAAAGTTGGTGACTGGAATTTCGTGAGAAGATTCCGTCGCAACGAAAAACGCCTTTCTTTTAATGATTTCCAGCCCAAATCCTGTATCATTTCTGTGACACTCTCTCCCATATTTCGCGACAATACAAAACGTGCTGCCTTTCTTTGAACTTTTTCCATGTACTCTGTCAGTCCTACCAGGCAAGGATCCCACACCGCGCAGCAGTATTCTAAAAGAGGACGGACAAGCGTAGTGTAGGCAGTCTCCTTAATAGTTCTGTTACATTATCTAAGTGTCCTGCCAATAAAACGCAACATGTTCTATGTGCTCTTTCCAATTTAAGTTGTTCGTAATTGTAATACCTAGGTATTTAGTTGAATTTACGGCTTTTAGATTAGACTGCGCATTCAGCTGTTCGCACACAGCATGCACACATCCTACCCATCCCCGTAAGTTTAACTGAAGAAGTAAATTGTAATAGCAGATAAAAATCTAGATATCCAGCTTGCTATCCTCGCGAAGTGTCACCAATGGACGCTGATGCTTTATGAGCTATGTAGCAGGCTGTTCAGAATAGGTGAAAACTCCGCTACAGACTGAATAAATTTACTTTTACATAAAGTGAGATTAAACCTCTTAAACAGAAAAATCATACATGGAATTTAAGAAATATACTGCGAAGAAAGATAAACGCCCAACTTTCCGCTCTTTAGATGTGTATCAGTCGAGAACTGGAGGCCCTACAGAATTATGATTAATAAAAAATAATTAAAGTTCTCCTATTCGACATAATCGAAAAACCTTCATGAAAGAAGTTCACTATACGCAAAGAGATTAAGCAGAGAAAATTTTGTAGATATCTCTTGAATAATTTATGGGAAAAATTATACATTTATCATTTTTTGAAAGCAAAAATTTAAATTCCATAAAAAAATTACTTATATGTTAAAATCCAAGGATCTTGACAGTAAATGTGTTAACTTCAAGTAAAGTATGTAACAAAATCTCATTGCTGGGTATTCAAAATTGTGGATTTAGCGCATCTTTTAAGAAGTGTATGTTTTCCACGAACGTCCCTCCTTAAAGTTCTTACATCGAAAGTGGAAACTGAAACGGTTGCGGTACTCTTAACACGGGAGTTTGCTTCTGCGGGCAATTGGCGCACCTACTCCGTGCCTAGGTCGAATGCAGGCCCGTGCAGTGCAGTGCACTGCCGGCATCTCATCCCGCAACTCATCTGGCTAATGGGGCGGTCGCGAATGGTAAACAGGCGACCAGACAGCTAGCGGCGCCGGAAAGGCTACAGGCCACTGACAGAGCGGTAGGAGCCCATATAGTGTAATGATGCCGGTATGTGCACCGGATTCCTGTAAGGGACTCCTCAAATCCACGTCCGTCTGAGAAGAAAAACAAGCTGAAGAGTGTTCAGACTGTACGACAGATGATGACATGGCATCCGTCTATACGAAAAAAAAAACCGTTGTGAACTACTACGTACATTGCCGAATTTGATAGTAAATGTAACAAAATTATTACTTTTTAAAATACACTACTGGTCATTAAAATTGCTACACCAAGAAGAAGTGCAGATGATAAACGGGTATTCGTTGGACAAATATATTATACTAGAACAGACATGTGATTACAATTTCACGGAATTTGGGTGCACAGATCCAGAGAAATCAGTACCCAGAACAATTACCTCTGGCCGTAATAACGGCCTTGATACGCCATCAAACAGAGCTTGGATGGCGTGTACATGTACAGCTGCCCATGCCGCTTCAACACGATACCACAGTTCATCAAGAGTAGTGACTGACGTATTGTGATGAGCCAGTTGCTCGACCACCATTGACCAAACATTTTCCATTGGTGAGAGATCTGGGGAATGTGCTGGCCAAGGCAGCAGTCGAACATTTTCTGTATCCAGAATGGCCCGTACAGGACCTGCAAAATGCGGTCGTGCATTATTCTGCTGAAATGTAACGTCCACTGTTCAAAGTGCCGTCAGTGCGAACAAGAGGTGACCGAGGCCTGTAACCAGTGGCACCCCATACCATCACGATGGGTGATACGCCAGTATGGCGATGACGAATACACGCTTCAAAATGGTTCAAATGGCTCTGAGCACTATGGGACTTAACTGCTGAGGTCATCAGTCCCCTAGAACTTAGAACTACTTAAACCTAACTAACCTAAGGACATCACACACATCCATGCCCGAGGCAGGATTAGAACCTGCGACCGTAGCGGTCGCACGGTTTCAGACTGCAGCGCCTAGAACCGCTCGGCCACCCCGGCCGGCATACACGCTTCCAATGTGCGTTCACCACGATGTCGCCAAACACGGATACGACCATCATGATGCTGTAAACAGAACCTGAATTCATCCGAAAAAATTACGTTTCGCCATTCGTACACCCAGGTTCGTCGTTGAGTACACCATCGCAGCCGCTCCTGTCTGTAATGCAGCGTCAAGAGTAACCGTAGCCACGGTCTGCAAGCTGATAGTCCATGCTGCTGCAAACGTCGTCGAACTGTTCGTGCAGATGGTTGTTGTCTTGCAAACGTCCTCATCTGTTGACTGAGGGATCGAGACGTGGCTGCACGGTCCGTTATAGTCATGCGGATAAGATGCCTGTCATCTCGACTGCTAGGGATCCAGCACGGCGTTCCGTATTGCCCTCCTGAACACACAGATTCCATATTCTGTTTTCCGCTATTCTCATTTCTACTAGTTCTCATCGCTTTCGTCTTTCTTCGTTTTACTCTGAATCCATATTCTGCACTCACTACACTGTTCATTCCATTCAACACATCTTGTAATTCTTCTTTACTGTCACTGAAGATAACAATGTAATCATTGAATGTTATCATTAATATCCCTTCGCGTTGAATTTTGGAACATTTTTAATCTTTAATTTTGACTTGAGCATGCCTGCTCGAAACTTTGACTACCGCCTTCTAGCAATGTAACATAATTGTTCAAAATTTCATTGTGGTGAAGACGTCCTTCGAGGTGTCGAAACCTATGTCAATGTATTAAAATATTATCTGCAACCGGTTGTCTGAGTTATTTCTCCGTTGAAACTTACATAAGGTTGCTGAAAGACAGCCATTTTCAAAACTGTTATTAATTAACTACATATTAGGCAGGTTACTACTTTCAGCCACATATCTTGCGGTAACAAATATTTACTCTAAATCTTTTATCGAAACCGCCGCAGAGAGCGAACTTCACTGCCGCAAGTAACATGAGCCCAAATCAGTAACCATGAACATGCCAGAATCGTCTTTCGCACTTCAGAGATCAAAGTTTAGATCCAGAAACTACATATTGTTGTGTTCCACAGTAAGCGTAGCATGGCTTCAACAATCAAATACGATCTGCTAGTTCCTGACGCCGTGTAAGATAGTTATTTATAGAAGAAGGTAATGGGCATTTCGACATGAAGTGCTGATGGCGGCAGGCATGACTGTGGCTACCGAAGGCGAAACAAGGAACCGTACAAACAATATCGCCACTACTCTCTGAGTTCGAGCCAAGGTAGCTGTTGTGATGAAATAGTACGGGTACAATCGGGTTTTTACCGCTTCTCAAGTAGCCATTTACGAATATCATTAAAGCCAATGTGTCTATTAAAAATGCAGGCGCCATCGCATTTACCATTTTGTCTACAGCCGTGTTAGAGGGATGTTTCTGAAACATATCGCAAGCCTTTCTAACCTAGAGATATTAAGATCATTTAAAAAGTGAAGTCACTGAGGTTTGTAACGTACCCCTTATTTGCAGATAAGAGCATACATTACTTTATTTCCAGCTTTGCTATTCACATACGTGAAAGTATCAGCGCTGCAGTACGTAAAGAATAAGGAGCAGGTGGTAGTTTCCCACGCTGGCTTGCAGAGGCAGTTGGCCATCTGGCACTTCAAAAGCCGGTGGAATGAGGAGCTGATGCAAAAATCGTTAGTGACGTCAGCAAAGAGATGCGTAGAGAAAGTATATTTCTTCTGGCCCGAATCAAGTAACTTTTATTAATAAATATTTGCTAAAAATGTTGCCTTTTGCCACTCAGACATTGTGAGGAGTCTACGGGTCATAAATACTATTTTTCAGTAATTTTCCAATGCCAGGATATTAATAAATGAATGAATAACTTTGGTATAACTAAAGATATACTATCTTATACGAACTATATGAGCAGGTTACAGACTGTGAGCCATAGTCGGCAGTTGTCGATAGATTGTCTTTCGATCTAGTCATGCCGAAGATCATGCTCTCTTACCGTTAATAGCTTATAATCAGTGTGAACAAGTTCATTTTACGGTGTTTGTTAAATGGACGCACCTTAATGGCATCCTGCGTAAAAATTATGTGCGCAAAAAAGCTCTTTCCGCATCTTAAGCAAGCAGTAGTCTTGCACTTTTAGAATCCGACTGCGCTGTTACGACTCTGCAAAGTGACATAACACTACGAGAGCATCTCCACATAACAGGTACGAATAACGTCTACGCTGGGGCTCATAAAGTCAGTTCAAGGACGGACTGCCTTATTTATCGAAATACTCTGATGGGAGAGCGTGGCCATATAGTACACCACTTATACCACCATCTGCGGACTCCGCTGCTGGTGGTTTAGAACGAGTGGGACACTCTTGCAGGCTGTAAAATGAAAACCGCAGTACAGATCTAATACCATTGCCTCCGGAAGAATTTGTGGTCCCTGAAACCTCAACTGTCCTCTAAGGGGACATACCTTTAGGTGTACACACATATGATGACGAAGCGAGCACGTCAACCCGTCGACCGTCCACTGCACTCAGTAGTGCTGGACACAGAGAAATAAGGGCTTCAGAAGAGGAGCGAGGCTGTGTGTCGCTTTTCCTGGCAGCGGAAGGTGTGTGAGGAATGAAAATTGTAAGGAAGTGCACAAGCGCTCACAGAACACTGAAATTCAATTGCAGTTCGGATGCTCATTCCGATCTCTGGGCCAATGGGTGACGTCAGTCTGCAATAATGATGGCGTCCTCGTAATAAGCAACGGTATCGGTGATGCGATGTCGCGATCCAGATAGTGCCAACGAGGTTCTTCATTATTTGAATCGCTTGTGCGCACCTTGAATCTTGCAAGGCCTACTACGGCAAGAAAAAAGGAATAAATGTGAGATAGTTTCAATACTTTCAACCTTCTTTACCTCCTCTCCATTACTGCAGATGACGTGTCACTGAGCACATTTGTACTGTGCATGCAGTACACGTGAGCTGCCTAGTCGTTTCCACTGCCCTGTGTGGAATACATAAGTTCTTGTACACTTCACTAACCTGATGTCTTCATGATGATGTCCCTAGCGCAGAAAACAGCACGCAGGTCGTGGATTCTTTTTTTTGAGGCTGAAATTAACTTCGCAAGGAACTGCTGCTACGAATAAACTATAACTTATTTGGGATGCCACTCGCGTTTTTATTGATATAGACACGAGAAACTATTCTTGATCACGACGTATTGAACATATCTTTCCACAGTCATTATATATGGCTAAAATAACATGAAATACATCCTGCCACAGACTACATATCTATCTACTGGAACCGTCAGAACTGGAGAATAAAATTACATGAATCAAATACTACTATTACAGACAACATGTCTGTACCTAGCGACGGTCGGAACTGTAATAAATAAAATTGCATGAAACAAATACTGCTGTAACAGACATGTCTGTCTACTGGAAAGGTCAGAACTAGACAGCCGGCCTGCCCGAGACACTTTGCGCGCCAAGCCAGCAATGCGTGACCCGAACGCCTCCGAAGTGCATTGGCAATTTTGTTTTAGTAATACTTTGATTTTAATAATTTTGAAATCACTGATTGATAACTGGCTGTTGAGAGATGTTTATTTAAAAAATGAAGTAATTTGGATGACAGGTTTAATTAATAATAGCAACTAAACTTTAACGTTTTGGGGCCCTACCGCCGGACACAGCAGCCGATCACAGAGCAGCAGCATCATGCAGGCGGTCTTTCCCACGGGAATGGTACCGAATCTAACATCTGTCACCGGTACCTCATCCCACACTGCGTCATCTCTATGCTTCTTGCATCTCCACTGCCCTGGGAATAGCTGCCTGGAGCCTAATATGGTGGCTGAATAAGCCAGAAATATTACACCATTTAGTGCTCTCGTACAGTTTGCCATTCTTTAATGAAGTTCGGTTCCCTGCAAGTCTTCTCCTGTCAGGAAATGCACTACTCTCCTTTGCTCATCTATTGAAGACCCCATTTACTGAAAGCAGTTTCAACACTGCTGAGTATAGTGGACGCTGGCCCGCCCAGTTAGCCGAGCGGTCTAACGCACGGCTTTCCGGAGCGGTAAGGAGCGCCTGGTCCCCGGCACGAATCCGCCCGGCTGATTTGTGTCGAGGTCCGGTGAGCCAGCCAGTCTGTGGATGGTTTTTAGGCGGTTTTCCATCTGCCTCGGCGAATGCGGGCTGGTTCCCCTTATTCCGCCTCAGCTACACTATGTCGGCGATTGCTGCGCAAACAAGTTCTCCACGTATGCGTACACTACACCACCATTACTCTGCCACTCAAACATAGGGGTTACACTCGTGTGGTGTGAGACGTTCCCTGGGGGGGGTCCACCAGGGGCCGAACCGCACAATAACCCTGCGTTCGGTGAGGGGCGGAGGAGGGGTGAAGTGGACCGCGTTAGTCGTCGTGGGGTTGTGGACCACTGCGGCTGCGGCGGGGACGGAGCCTCTCCGTCGTTTCTTGGTCTCCGGGTAACATACAATACATACAATAGTGGATGTTCGACGTGTAAACGTTTAAGCTCTTTCATTACGTGGGTGTGCGACTATCTCCCTTTAATGGCGAATCTGGAGCTTCATCTCTCTTATGAGGACTACATCTTATTACGTAGACAATGGCGTAACGATTCCGTCATTTATAGCTTCCAAATCGTTTCTGTTTGAATTACAATAATAATTCGAGTGGACCGATTGCACGATCAACTTTTCCTTGCGCAACACTACAGTCAGGATATTTGTACTTGCTGAAATGTTGCGTCAAATTAAGTGCAACTGTGCTCAACCTGAAGTCTGGATTGACCTCTCCAGTGTCTCCTAGGCATAGACGTATCGCAGATGGTTTCTCATGCACTTTATGCAACCTCTGAACTGACTTACTCAGTAGGAACATACGGAAAATATTGGTGATAAGAAAAGCCAGGATGATAGGACATGTTTTAAGTCATCACGGAATAATTTCCACGGAACTAGAAGAACGGTACAGACTAAAATCTGTAGGGAAAGGCAGAGACTGGAATAAGTCGAACAAATGATTGAGAATGTAGGCAACGAGCACTACTCTGAGATGAAGAGGTTGACACAGGCGAGAATTAGTAGTGGTGCTCATCGTACCATCAGAAGACTAATTACTAAACAAGCAGAAAATTGTCAGGAATAATTGAAGTGTAAAAAGTGGGATGCAGAAGAATTGATGTTCTCTTAGGGTGTATATACCGAGGTAACTAATACCACAGCAAGTAGAACATTTGGAGAGGAGTAGCCATCCTTAAAAAGGAAGACTATGAAAGTTAACAAATCTTAGCCTAAGTACAAAATCATAACAGGGAAGAAGTCTTGGGCAAGAGAAAAAGATTGTTGTCTATGGAAGATGGAAATGCATATATGTTATGAAAAATAAATGAAAGCGGCCACTTGCATCACTTAGAAGTGAAATCAGTAGGAAGTGCAAAGTAGCTAAGCGTCCTAAAAAAAATTAAACGCATCGAATATTGAATGATAGTGAGAATAATAGAATCAGTAAACAGAAAAGTAAAAAGAACTTCAGGTGAACTTGAAAGAAGGAGCGTCAACATTGAGGGCACAGAATGAATTCGACTGTTGAACTTGGAGAGAGCAAATAGCTGGAAAGAGTACATTAAGGAACTCCAAAAAGTGGAGAAACTACAAACACATGTGATAAAGATATGAATGTACAATCTCCACACTCAGTGGTGCATCTGCTACGCTAAATCCGATGTCAAAATAATTCCACACCCAAAAGTTTTCACCTGGGGAAAATTAACAGTGCCCCTAGTTAATACATATCTCGTTTGCTACAAGCTGTTTTGTGCAAGCCCGTTCTCCAGACGCCTGTCTAGTTTCCCTAAAAAGTCGCCCAGATGCGCCACCCTTGAGCCTTGAGGTACAACAGCTAGCAAAGTGGCGACCGACCTACAGGACTAGGTTCTCCAGAGTGCGGAGAATCGCCCTTTGCACGCAGCATGACTGTTTAGATTACGAGTCGTGTTATCCCTTGGGGCCACCTCCCTCTGGCTAGCAAGTCATCCCTTGGTTTGATCCGTCGCCAAGGCTCGGTCAATATTCCAGCCCAGCACAACATACAGACAAAGTACTCGCAGTTAATACGGTTTACGTTATTAGAGGGATGGCTTGACCTCTACAATTATCTATGTCTCATTTTAACGCAAAAGCATACTCTACTGAAGAAAAAAAGAAAACAAATCTCACTGTAGCCTGATTGAAGAATGATTAATAAGCTCAAAAGGTATCAACGTAGAAATAACACAGCCAACCGGCTGCAAATATTTTTAATACACTGACCAAGGATCTGACACCTCTAAGGATGTTCGCATCAGAATGAAATTTTGACACCCCTATGAAATAATAAATAGAAAACTAAATTTGACAAAGAGATTAACAAGATCAAAGGCTCGATGTACTCGAAGAGCTGGAGATTTTAAACCATATTTCTAAGAACGATGGCCTCATCCCGAACGAAGAGTTATAGTTACTTAACAAAATTTTTTCAATGGCTTAAATCCACTACGGGCAAAATTTTGATTCCTTTATTTTTTTACTATTTTTTTCCTGTCCCGAGACATCTTTTTCTTCAGATCTCATGTAGATATGTACTACTAAAGTTTCCTTCATGCCAATGTCTTTTTGGACTGTGCAGCTCTATGTGTAAGTGTTCTATTATGTTCTGTACTTTATGTAATGGTCATTTCTGTAAAGCCTAATAGACGGCTCTCAGTTGAACTACATTTACTTGACTATTATCTGCTTTCAAAAATACAGTAAGCTCTCATCTGTTGAATTTTGTTCTTTTTTATAATTAACTGTTGTTTAATTTGATTATTTCTGTTATAATGCCTCAAATGGGCATATGTCACAGCCGCGTCCGATAGGCGGTCCAACTTGTGTCCTGTTTTAGAATCATCCACGTAAGCCGCTGGGACGATCAGTCTGATGTTTTTCATTGCAAGGTATACGTACCAAAGGCTGGAACATTTTTTAATTTTTAACTTGAGCATGTCAGGTCGTAACTTTGACTATCGCCTTCTCGCAATGTAACATTACGTAAGTGACCTTTCTACGTTATGACATTTTTCATCTTTGTTAATGTTTCCTTCAGACCTATTTTTCTATGTATTATTTTATGGGGTTGTTAAATTACATTATGGTGAAGACGTCCTTGGAGGTGTCGAAACCTGGATCAGTGTATTAAAAAATATGTGAAACCGGTTGGCTGTGTTATTTCTACGTTCAAACTTTCTCAGAAAATTATTTTGAACAATTACTTCATGAGCTCATTCGAACAATGTGATGGTGTAGGCTGTCTGGAAATAGCCGAAAAACAAAGTAGCAGGAAGGGTTTAGCGTCAAAATTATTTGTTCTGAGTAGATCCTGCAGTAAGTCTACCTGAAAATGACTTCGAACATTAAGCATAATTCTTATAATGTGAATTTGAAGTTAGTTTATGCAATGTGTGCAATAGGAAAAGGAGAAATTCTGCTCCAGCGTTTTGTGGTTTGATGGACCTCTCTCCTCCCCCCAGTAGTTTCAACAAGTACATAATAATACTTTAAGGTGCCTTGAAGGTTGTGTCTAAAGCATCTACGAAACGTGTGGTAGAAGAAACTGTAAATATTAGTGGAACCAGTGACACTGCTGTTGCACTTGGTGGGATATGGCAACGTCGAGGGCATCGTTCATTGAATGGCGTTGTAAGTGCTACTTCTCTAGAGAATGGAAAAGTTGTTGATGTTGAGTGCTTGTCCAAGTACTGTCACTGCTGCCATGGCAACACCGAAGGACATATTGAAAATCAGTGCTCTAAGAATTTTGATGGTTACAGTGGAGGTATGGAGTGTAATGGAGCTCTAAAAACATTTCAGATGTCGGTGCCGTTTATAACGTTAGATATACGAAGTACTTAGGCGTTGGGGACTCTAAAGCTTTCAATAAAATTAATGAGTTCAATGATTATGGTGATACCTTGGTAACAAAACTGGAGTGTTGTGGAAATGTGCAAGAGGCACATTGAGGAGACTACGGAGAGAAATGAAAGTTGCTATTTTATGGAAAATCTCTGTCTGGCCGAGGCAGGTTAACAGAAACTGAAATAGACCTTCTTCAGAGTTATTATGGACTGGCCATTAGACGAACTGCACCTCTGAATGATGTTACAGCAATGAGAAAAGCTGTATGGGCCACCTACTTTCGTAAGTTGTCCACAGATGACCACCCTGTTCACAGACTTTGCCGTAAAGGTGCAGATTCTTGGTGTATTACCAAAAACCAAAAGAAAGTGGTCAAATGTACCACCATAAGCATTCTCTTCCAGAGCCTGTTATGAAATAAAGCCAATTTTTAGAGACCTGAGTGACCCCGTTTTGCTTTATAAATGTCTTACGGGGCACTCAGATTACAAATGAAAGTTTGTGAAATATTACCAAAGAATGTTTCTGTAGGATTAAATACATACAAAGTTGGTGTACTAAATGCAGTGATACGATTCAATGTTGGAGTGATGGTAAGGTTGGAATTCATGAGAAGTTTAGGCGTAAAATGTGGCTCTAATATGGAAGATTAATTGCTTGCGTGAGGCAGACAATGTGTGCATGAAGCTGAAAGATTCGCTCTTGAAGTTACCAAAGAAGCAAGAAGTGATAAAAGGAATGACAAGAGGAAGCTTGAGGATGAAGAAAAGCTGCAGGATGAAGACTATGCTTCAGGAATGTTCTGAGGCACAGTTAAATTGGACTCATGTCTTCATTCGCAATTTCCCTCAAGTTGCATTTTTCATAATTCAGGTACAAACATTTCCTACAGTTTATAAAGCATTGCTCTAATTTTTTTTCGGTAACTTGCAATAGTCCTTACTTACGTAGCAGACCTAAGCTTTATTGCAGACTGAACTAAATTATAGAAAAACTAACATTTTTATCAGGAAAAAATTGTAGAATTTAAAATGTAAGATGCGATTTTTTAATCCTTGTAATAAACATAACTGGTGGAACTAAATAGGTCTGTTACCTCAGCCATCGTGTCATGCATATCTGGTAAAAATTTGGTCTCCTACAAGTGTATAACATTGGATTAAACGGTACCTCAATTTGTGGAAGCATTTTGGAAAAACAATTGCATGAATTTCTTTGCAATTTTTTAATAACCCTAAGCAGGTTCAAAAATATTCAAAATGCTCCTAATTTTTTTATAAAGTGTGCTGCATTACCTGATATTAACAAAAAATCTGTAAAACATATACATTATAAAGAATGCCCGAAAGAAATAGGTGTCGATATTTACCTAATATTGAGCCGGAGAAGTACCCTGAACCCTTAAGCCACTGTCTGAGGACTTGATGGCGCATTTCCACCACATTGGGAGACACTGATGTCCGTGTTTTAACCGCTATTCCAACATGTCCCATAGATTTTGTATGGGGTTCGAATCAGGTGATCCTACATTGCATTCGAGAGGTAATAGGGTGCGGGAGTGTTCAGAAAACCTATCACACCTTGATGAACTTTCCTGTTGTTGTCTGTATGTGCTTCTGCGAGCAATAGCTTCGTGCGAAGCGAACGACTCGAAATACTCATTGCATCCTGTTAGTGGCGCGATTCTCTCCTGCTAACATGCTGCGATGGACCTTCATTCACCGCCTGAAGCAATTACTGTCGGGTTTCAAAGCAATTTTGATTCACAAGCCGTAAAACGCGTCTTGGATCCGTCTCAGTCAAGACCCATTTTTGACCACAATTCTGACGTCATATTTCGCTGTCACGTCTGTTACACCACGGCTTGTAGTAGCGTTGAACAGTCGCCACGAAGCACCAACAAACACTGTATGGCGAAGGTCATGGCCAAACACGATTGCCCCTTTTTGACACTTTGTCACGTTCTTACATTCACCCCGGGTTTGAACCTCGCCACTTTCGAATAAAAATCGTCATCAATGACTGCTGAAGACATCCGGCAAAAGAAGTTAACCTCGTTGTCAAAGATGGCGGAGGATCGAATAGAGGAACAAGGTATTCTCTTGCCCTTGGGGTGGGAAACTGCCCCTAAGAGGCAGACAAATAAACGGCAATCAATGGCATGAGGATGCAGAATCCAATGGAAATCACTGCATTAAAGAAACATAACGTGTATCCATATTTTTTTAATTCTTTTTAAAACTCGTTTTCTGAACTGGTTTGATGCTCGCCACCAATTTCTAGCATGTGCCAACATCTTCATCTCAGAGCAGCAGTTCCAACGTATACCCTCAGTTATTTGCTGTGTGTGTTTCAGCCTCGGTCTTCCTCAAGTTTTTACCTTTTTCAGTTTCCTCCAGTACAATAAAACTCATTCCCTTGTTTCTAAACGGATGTCCCACCATTCTGTCCCTTCTTCTCGTTACTGTTTTCCGTTTTTTCCTTAACTCGCCGATTCTTTGGAGAGTCTCCTCACTGCATATTTCTGTTCTTTTCATTTCCGGTTTTTCCACACAGTCCGTGTTTGACCACCATACAATGCTGCGCTCCAAAAGTACATTTCGGAAATATGTATCTCAATTTAAGGCCTATGTTTGATACTAGTAGACTTCTCTTGGCTCTTGGCCCGGCATCCACTTTCTGCCAGTACCAGTCTGCTTTTGATGTTCTCCTTACTCCGACCCTCATAGGTTATTTTGCCGCGAGGTAGCAGAATTCATTAACTTCATCTACTTCGTGATTACCAGCCCTGATGTTAAGTTTCCCGTTGTTCTCATTTCTGCTAATTCACATTACTTTCATCTTCCTTTGATTTACTCTCACTCTATATTCGGTACTCATTAGACTGTTCATTCCATCAACAAATCCTATAATTCTTCCTCAGCGTCGCTGAGGATATCAATGTCATCGGGAAATCTTATCACTGAATCCTTCTTTTACTTCCATACGTGCTTCTTCGATCTATGGACTCAAAAGCAGGGGCGAAACACTACATCTCTATCTTACTCCCTTTTTAATGCGAGCACTTTGTTCTTCGTCTCCCACTCTTATTATCCCGTCTTCGTTCTTGTACATATTGTATATTACTCGTCTTTCCATATAACTTACCCCAACTTTTCTGAGAATTTAGAACATGTTCCACAATCTGACACTGTCGAACTTCTTTATCCAGGTCGACAAATCCCAAGAATATGTCTTGATTTTTCTACAGTCTTCTTCTATTATCAGCCACAATCTCAGAACTGGCCCTCTGGTGCCTTTACCTCTCCTGAAGCCAAACGGATTGTCGTCTAACACATCCTAAATATTCTTTTCAATTCTTCTGTGTATTATTCTCGTCAGCGACATGGAGTCTTGAGCTGTTTGATTGTGAGATAATTCTCGAATTTTTAGGATCCTTCAGTCTTGGGAATTGTGTGGATGATCAAACTTTCACGACCGGATGTTCCAGCTGCCGAGGAATCTTCCGGGTTATTTAGCCGTGGTCCATGGAACTCTTCTATCCCTGACGTTTCGTCCATGGCTACGTTGGACATCTTCGGAGGTGTTCCTGGTTGTGCTGAGTCTTGCCGACTGACGAGTCGGACGTCGAAGAACGGCCTAAATACCGTGGAAATTGGCGTGGTCTGGATTTCACGTGATAGTAGAGATAAACCTTGTCAAGGATAAAATGTAACTATCGATCACAGTACGTCAAAGATAAAAACTTCTCATGATTCTGCAGCACCACCGTCCATATATCGCTGAGTCTCGTAGTTTCTTCTTTTCTGTTAAAATTATCCTCATGTTTGTATATTTCGAATGGCTTCTCTGTATAGGCGTGGATAATAATTCGTCATAGTTCATAAAACTTCAGTTTCCGAAAATTTCACTACGTGATCACCCGACAGAAGAGCACGTTCCGCCACGGCTGACTTGTCGGTTTTCCCCAGTCGGCAAATATTTTTATGTTCCTTCAACCGTGTATTCACACTTCTCTTTGTAGTTCCAATGTATACGGAATCTTCTGTACACCACTTGCAGATAGAGTGGGACGTTTATCCTTAACGGAACGAAGTTCTTGGCCAATTTTCTTAATTGGTCGGAAAATCGGTCGAACGTTATGGTTCAAATGGCTCTGAGCACTATGGGACTCAACTGCTGAGGTCATTAGTCCCCTAGAACTTAGAACTAGTTAAACCTAACTAACCTAAGGACATCACAAACATCCATGCCCGAGGCAGGATTCGAACCTGCGACCGTAGCGGTCTTGCGGTTCCAGACTGCAGCGCCTTTAACCGCACGGCCACTTCGGCCGGCGGTCGAACGTTATGTTTCCTTAAAATCTTGCCGATTTGATGCGTTACTTTTTTGATGAAGGGTAGAGAAACCGTGTTCTTCCATCGCTGCGTCCTATCGTTGTCCTTAGGCCTCCTGTTATTCGGTCGCAAGACTCTATTTATTTCCTGACTAGTGTACACATTCTCCTCAAAAGCCTGCTTTAGATGTTTTAACTCGGGGTCCAGATTTTCCGGCGCACAAATCCTTTTAGGTCTGTCCACTAGACTTTTAATTACATCTCGTTTCTGTTGCGGATGATGATTGGAATCCTTATGCAAGTATCTGTCGGTATGCGTCACCTCCCGAAAGATTTTATGTTTCAAGCTGCCATCAGTCTGTCTCATAGCGAAGACATCCAAGAAGGATATTGCATTGTCCTTTTCCATTTCTATGGTAAACTGGATTTTACGATTTATACTATTTAAATAACAAAAGAATTCCTCTAAAGCTCTTCTGCCATGTGACCGAACCACAAATATATCATCCACATATCGATACCATCGACGTGGTTTCTTATTCGCTTTTTTCAGAGCTAATTGTTCGAATATTTCCATTTAAAAACTGGCAATTGTAGGACTCAATGGGTTACACGTGACCACACCATCAACCTGCTCATAAACTAATTCTCCAATTGGAACTGAGTAGAGGTGAGACAGCGTCTGGAAAGAGCAGTCAAATCTGCTGGGAAAACATCCGCTATGTAAACCGTAACTTCGTTAAGCGGAATCATAGTAAATAAAGACACTATTTCATAACTGACAAGAATATCCTCAGGAGCCAACGTTAGTGGCTTCAGTTTCTCAAAATGAAATGACATGAGTCTTTTACATAAGAATCAGTTCGGTCAATATGTGGTTATAAACAAGATGCCAGATATCTTGCTATTTGGTACGTTTACTATAACGTGAAATCCAGTCCACGCACACTTTCCGCGGTATTTAGGCCGTCTTATGTAAAAGACTCGTGAGTCGGAAAGACCCAGTACAAGCAGGGCCACCTCCGAAGATATCAAACGTAGCTTTGAACGAAACGTCAGGGACAGAAGAGTTCCACGGACCACGGCCATACAACCCGGAAGATTTCTTTACAGCTGTGTTGATGATGTTTTTCCGAAAGTCTGGTGATATATAGCCAGACTCATACATTCTACACCACAACGTGAACATTCGTTTTGTTGCCGCTTTTATCAACGATTTCAGAAATTATTTTTGAATGTTGTACATCCATTCTGTCTTACGTGATCTTAAATCTTCCAAAGCTCTTTTAAATTCCGTTTCTAATACTGGATCCCGTATCTCTTCTAAATCAACTCCTGCTTCTTCTCCTGTCAATCATCAGACAAGCCTTGCCCTCATAGAGGCCTTCAATGTACTCCTTCCACCGATCTGCTCTCTCTCTCTCTCCTCCGGATTTAGCAGTGGAATTTTAATTGCGCTCTCAGTCCTATCAGCCTTGCTTTTAATTTTACTGGAAGTTCCTCTGTCTTTTCTATGTGCTGAGTCAGTCCTTCCGACAATCATATCATTTTCGATTTATTCACACTTTTCCTGCAACCAATTGACCTTTGTTTCCCTGCACTTCCTGTTTATTTTGTGTCCAAGTGACTTGTTTCCTGTATTCCTGAATTTCCCCCAAAATTTTTGTATTTCCTTCGTTCTTCGACGAAATGAAGTATTTCTTGGGTTACCCATACCCTGTAATTGAAAGGTGTCGTAATGATATCACCAGTGGCACAGGATTTCGGAGTCCGCCATTCGGATCTCAAGGAAGGGACTTCGAAGCGGGAGGTGTCCACGAAAAAAAGATTGAAAATGCAACCACACTGTAACTTTCTACCAATCAGAGAGTGGAATGTCAGAAGTTTGAAATGGTAGGGAAGCTAGAAAATATGGAAAGGAAATTTCAGAGGTTCAATCGAGTTATAGTGGTAGCCAGTGAAGGGAAATGACAAGAAGACAAGCATTCCTGGTAGGAGGAGTATAGGGTAATATCAACAGCAGCAGAGAATGGTACAACTGAATCAGGATTCGTTACGAATAGGAAAGTATGGCAGAGAGTGAGTTACTATGAACAGTTCAGTGTCATGGTCGTTCTCGTCAGAGTCGACAGGAGACCAACCACAACAACAGTGCAGGTATACACACCAACGTCGCAAGCAGAAGATGGACAGAGAAAAGTCTACTAGTATCAAACACAGGGTCTCACTTTGAGGAAGAAATTTCTGAGAATGTACGTTTGGAGCACAGTGTTGTGTGTTAGTTAAATATGGACTGCGGGAAAACCGGAACAGAAAAAAAGCATCTACAGAAAAATGTTGAAAATTGGGTGGATTGAGAAGGTAAGGCATGGGGAGAATCTCCACAGAATCGACGAGGACGTAAAAATGTCGAAACACTGAAAATAAGAAGGGACAAAATGATAGGAATGTGTTGTCAGGGAATAACTTCCACAATGATAGATGGAGCTGTAGCCGCTAAAAGCGATAGAGGAAGGGAAGAGATTGGAGTACATTCAACAAATAACGACGGAGATTGCAACTGAAATGAAAATGTTGGCACAGAAGAGGATTCCAGTCATCCGCATCAAACTTGTCAGAAGAGGGATGACCCATTAAAACAGCTCTGACAAGCCAAAATAAAATCCTGTTACTCTGATAATTAAGAAACACTTTTCAAGAAGGAACAGCTAGTATGAAAAATAGCACAGTTTTGAATTAGGGGTGATTAGATGATTTTAAAAACTTGTGTACTGAGACAGAAGAGTAAATTTTGATAGTTAATGAAATTGAACACAGGAAATTCCTTGAAACTGATGATGCAAAAATACAAGTCATTAAACATCCGTATGAAGCTTCTTTTTCCATAAAAATGGAAATGAACGGATTGCATCGTTGGCCGGGAGGCTCCAACCGGGGAAGTTCGGCCGCCAAGTGCAAGTCTTATTTCAGTCGACGCCAGATTGGGCGACTTGCGAGCCGATGATGAGGATGAAATGATGATGAGGACAACATAACACACAATCCCCGAGGGGAGAAAGTCTCCAACCTGTCGGGAATCCAACCCGGGCACGCTTGCATGGGAGGCGAGCACGTTACCACCCAGATAAGCAGGCAGACTCTTTTTCCATCGACTACTACATTTTGTAGTCATATCAGGGAAAAGTACGTACATGATAAATGGAATAATGCCATCATGTATCCAATATTTTTGAAAGCCTAACGGACGTCAATTTTATAGTTTTGCTACAAACACTACGCTAAAACACCGAGTAGTGGGCTTCTGATTTTTATGGGACGATGGTAACAGAGATTCAGAGAGGAGACATCTTATGCGCAGGTATTTGAACAGTTGCCCATATGACTAAAATTATACGTACGACATTGTTTGAGGTAAAATACCAACTGCCCAGTACCCTCAGTGCGATTTCAGGTTTCAGGTTTTAGGGTTAGTTCGAATTGTAATTCATTTACATCCAGTAGAATTCGTCTCGTTCCCACTGTGTAATACTCTCCCCTTCATTCCCATTCTGTCTCTCTGAGTTTTGTCCCTGGTGGTGTGTTATAAGTCGAAAGTGTTTTAATGGTCAGTGAGCTCCCTTTAACAAATTGCTGGTGACGTAGACATGGGACATACCACCAGTACGGGATACTGCCGATAGTAAGAAAACTGTAGTCCAGAGACTGTTTTCAGCATCGGACCGACATTCTGGAGTGTTCATAAGGAGTGGAGCTGGACCACAATCGAAGATCAGAAAGGTGTTAATGGGTGGAAACTTGCCTTTCGCAGCGTAGCGTTCAGTAAATAGGGTGAAGGTTGATGTGACGTGGAATTTTCTGTAGAAGCTGCGGTGACGCTGTAACGGTGGTGCCTTCCAGAACTCGGATCACCTTATTCAAAGCCGCCTTCTAGATTGCCATGCTCGAATGAAGTAATTTTATGATTAGTGCCAATGTCACTACAACTGCTTATTACTGGGAAAACAATATTTGGCAGTTATGGATGAACGTAGAAAAGTATTACAGATTCACAACTGACCCACGAAGTTTGTAAGAATGATTGTGAGGCAAGAAACAACGGCGTTGCCAATGCACCGGATGCAAGTCAGAAAGTGTACTACGAAACTGAAATTTTTTAAAAGAGTATGTTAATTTGTTTTATTGATGCTCTATTCATATATGTGATGTGTATTGTGTCATACATAAGTAAAAACTTGTTCTTTATCTTTCGAAGGAATTAGATGTATGAATAAGATCAGCCAAAATGAAGTACAGGAAATTATAACATTGACACATTTTCATCTTCTTCATTATTGTTGTTAGCCCTTTCCTTTTCTGTAACGTATTTTTCACTTCTGTCACACACACACACACACACACACACACACACACACACCCACACACACACACACACACACATATATATATATATATATATATATATATATATATATATACAATACAAGAATATATATATATATATATATATATATATATATATATATATATGTGTGTGTGTGTGTGTGTGTGTGTGTGTGTGTGTGTGTGTCTGTGTATTTTTCATTTTGACTATACAAGGCGATCATTGTTACTTCGATTGCTTTGAAATTTGTAGCAGTGTCACAAAAAATAATAAAAATGATGACAGACTTGCAGATAAATAATACCACTTATTGAAGAGTGATACATTCCGTAAACACATCATTATCTAATTTACTTTTCGGGTGTAATTGTATCACTTTACTAATTTTTATTTATGGTACCTTTTTGCTTCTTTATTATTTAAATACGTTTTTATTATTATTACGCTCGTTTATGTGAATAAGCATAACATTAAAGTACCCGTTCTCACGTCATTTACGAAAATAAAACCTCAACAAATACATAATACTAGGCGACAAGGTATAAAGCAATTGTGTGTGCTTCAGCTTAAATTAATTCTAATGAAGGAAAGTGGCTGTTAGTTGCGATTCTTGAATCACTTCATTCAGCCCACTGTTGTTAGAAAAGAATAACGAATCCTTAAAATGGCAATAAAAAGTACGCAAGTGTGTTCAACGTACCATTTCGTTTGCGGATAAAAGAATCAAACAAAGGAGATCTAACGCTGAAACCTCACTGTTATACCTTGCATGGACGCACACGTATTCACCAAGAAGTCACACACACACACACACACACACACACACTCACGAAAATAGAAGCACATGCAAATCCGCATTGTGCGTATTTCCTGGGGTAAAGATTTAACTGAGTGGCCTTAGATCTTTCGGTAAGAGAATGGAGAAAACGTCAAAGGCTAACGGGCACATGTAGTACGCAGAGTAGCAGTTCAAGCTAGAATCAGCCTAATGACGCGACGCAGAGGCGAGGCGTCTGCATAATAGGCCAGCCCTCCCACGGCCGTTTAGGTGGGCTAACATATTCGCTTCTGAAACTAATGCAAACTACACCATCCGAATGAGCTAGATATTGCTGCTTTACATGTGAGTACTTTAGTGCAGAAGCGTTTGAGTGTCCATTCCTGGATGTGGACTAGCATAAAAGGGTGATTGCAAAAGTAGCACGAAGGTCCACGAAAATTCGCTCTGTGAAACGAAATGGTTCCGAGTATTGTGATGCCATGTCGCTTTTACTGAACTCTGTACGTATAAATTTTTTGGTTACAGAAAGGCATTCTGCCACTCTCTTTGAACAGAAATACCGTTATGTGACCTTTGCCTAAGCCGCGGTCCTAGAAAGAGAACCAAAAAGTGTTTCCGAAAATACGAGCAACTGAAAACTATGTTAAGCCCTGCATAAATATAAAAGAAAAATGTTAGCGGAAAAAGGAGGCACCGAACACCTGAGAGAGAATCCTATATCGGCCGCGCGTATTCTTACGTGGAATGGGCTTTATACATCTGGAGTTTTATGTGGGCGCTCCGGTCCCTTTATGCACGAGGTCAATAATGTGCTATTTAGACCGTGCGTCATCAGTGTGTTCTGTGAGTGCTTTGCGCATCCAAGACTTCTGAGCGCCGAATATTGCTAAGTCTCACTAATATCTTGACGCAAAGGATACAAGAGAGTGGTAATTAAAATCTGCCGCCGTTGGGTGAGTGAAACTGAATAAATCCATTCGTCCTGCAATCACACTGAAATTGACTATCGGCAGAAGTTTAAAGAAATTTACAAACCGCACCCAGTGACAGCAGGAAATTAATTCAGTACGATGAGTGCTTCTAGTGGTCTGAGTATGATAGTAACTACTAGCAGAACGTGTTATTTACCTTGAAACAACAAATATTTCTTTCAGCAGTAGTAATACAGTGCTCCGAAAGTCACCTGACAGAGTGCGGCGGAGAGTAATGCTCGTACCACTCATTGACCCTTCATTCTATGGTCCACGCGAGTGTGATTGTCGTTAAGCCACTGAGCCACTGTATCAGCTCTAATTTCTCCTATTTTGCCATTGTGGTCATTTATGAAGACGTATGTGGGAGAGGGTAATACGTTATCAGACCTCTTCCGTAAAATAATCTCTCGAAATTTTGATATTAAACCTCTCCACGATGCACGTCTCTCTTGTAGCGTCTGCCACCGCAGTTCTGTGATCATCTGTGTAACGCTCTCGCACCTATTAAACGTACCTGTGACGTTGGATCTTCTCTATCTCTTCTATTAGTCCTATGTAGTGAGGGTCACAGATTAATGAACAGTACACAAGAATCAGTCGAAACAAGCAGCTTGTAAGCCACTTCTTTCGTGGGTGAATTATATTCCCTTAAGATTCTTTCTATCAATCTCGGACTGACATCTTCTCTTCCTACTATTTTGTTTTATGTGGTGACTCCAAGAAGTTGTGGTAAGTACTATGGGACCAAACTGCTGACGTCATCGGTCCCTAAGTTTACATACTATACTTAATCTAGCTTAAGCTTACGCTAAGTACAACACACACACCCACGCCCGAGGGAGCACTCCGATCGGGGAGCCGCATTTACCATCACTAGGTGAAATCAGACCGCGCGGCTACCCCGCTAGGCTGTGGTCATTCCAGTTAAGGTCGCTCCAGACAGATGTTCCTAAATATTTTAAGCTGATTAACGTCTGTAGCGATTCGTCGTCTCCAATGTAGATGTACTGTAATTGGTTTCTTTCCCTATGTTTGTGGAATATGTCATATTTATTTACGTTCAGGGTCAACTGCTAGTGGCTCCACAATCATCAATCTTCTTTAGATCGTTTTGCAGATAGAGAATGTCTTTTGCTGTTGCTACTTTCTTATACACAGCTGCATCATTTGCCAACAGCCTTAAAGAACTTCCAACGCCTTCTACTAGACCATTTACATACGAGTACATATTCAACGACGACGGTCCTGTCACACTTCAGCCGAAATTACCTTTACATCTGTTGATTTTGTCCTGTTAAAAGCGACGATATCAAACCCGTCGCCAAGGAAGTCTAGAATCCAGTCGCAAATACGATCCCACGCTGGTTAAGGTCGTGGTTTTCTTTTCTAAAATGGTTCAAATGGCTCTGAGCACTATGGGACTTAACTTCTAAGGTCATCAGTCCCCTAGAGCTTAGATCTACTTAAACCTAACTAACCTAAGGACATCACACACATCCAGGCCCGAGGCAGGATTCGAACCTGCGACCATAGCGGTCGCGCGGCTCCAGACTGTAGCGCCTAGAACCGCTCGGCCATCACGGCCGGCTTTCTTTTCTACAAAACGTCAGTGCTGGACAGTTGCAAGTAGAATGAGATTTTCACTCTGCAGCGGAGTGCGCACTGATATGAAACTTCTTGGGAGATTGAAACGGTGTGCTGGAGCGAGACTCGAACTCGAGACCTTTGCCTTTCGTGGGCAAGTGCTCTACTATCTTTTTTTTTTCATTTTGTTCGATATAGTTCGTTGAGTTTGGTCTGGGTGGGCGTCACAAGAAATCCGTTCAAGTTGATCGTTGATTCTTTGACTCAGTTTTTTTTTATTACAGACAACACGCAGCCCTCTTACCGAACACGCTGAGCTACCGGTATCTGAGCTACCCAAGCACGACTCACGCCCCGTCCTCGCAGCTCTAATTCTGCCAGTACTTGCCCGCGAAAGGCAAAGTTCCAGAGTTCGAATCTCGGTCAGGCACACAGTTTTATTCTGTCGGGTAGTTTAATATCAGCTGCAAATACATTCCAATATGGAGATCAATTGGCCACTGCAGTCATAACTGACGATGTTGTCGGGACAACTTGGGAACACGTAGGGATCCTCTGCTGCGGAACACGATGTTCAACACTGTGTGCTGTGCAGTGTAGTCCAAAAAACTTGGGCCTGCATCAGCATTGTACTCTGTGGTCAGATCTGTCACAGATCGCCACCTGTACTGCTTTAGAGAGCGAGCAAGCAGCCGATCCCTTTGTTCTGTGATGAGGTATGATGCTTCTTGTCGCCCATCGTGGTTTCAGCATTCTTCAACCACTTTCCACAGATGCTCACGCGAACACCTGATCAGCTTCACTGTTTCCGAGATGCACGCTCCCAGCACTGGGCCTCAATAATCTGGTTCTTTGTTTTTTTTCCTTTATTGTTATTTTTAAACCTGTTTACAGGCAGGCCAGAAGCAGCATACTACGCCGCTCTTTGGCCTCAGAGAAACACAAAAGATACAAATGAAGACACTGAGAGAAAAAACATGGTGGACATAGAAACGGAGACAAACACTTTTTAAAATACATGAAGCCGTTCACGGGAGTAGAGTCCAAGATAAAATTTGTTCAGACACTTGGACACAGACAGAGACGAAAATTGTCACACGCGAACGTAGGTGCACAAAACGAATAACACTGAACCACTTAAGCACAAAACGACGGCACACACAGAACACGAGGCGTTGATCTCCGGCGCGCGAATGTTCACTAATCGTGTACGAGTCCGGGGACCTGCCAAGAGAGGAGGAGGGGGGGTGGGAGAGGGAGAGGGGAGAGCAGATGCCATGGGCAGGGGAGATAGGGGGAAGGGTGGAAGGGGGAGGGGAAGGCGGGGGAAGAGGGGTGGAGGGAGGGGACAGGGGAAAAGGAAAGAGAAGGGAGGGAGGGTGCCTAAAGGAAAGGACACAGGAAGTGTGGGGGAGGATCAAAGTTGATAGGAGGGGTAGATGGAGGGGAGGAGGACTCATCAGGGAGGGGGAGCTGGCGGAAGACACCTTGGGAGAGGGTAAGGAGGGTTGAGAGATGGATACCAGGTGGGACGTGGGAATACAGGTGCGGCAGTGGGCAGGGGTGGGAGAGGGTGGGTGAGACAAGTGGATGGGGAGGATCGAGTTTGTGGGAGGTGTACAGGATCCGTATCCTTTCAAGGAAAATTAGGGGGTGGGGGAAGGGGATGAGATCATACATGATCCGCGTGGGGGAGGGGAGACGGATGCGATAGGCGAGGTGGAGAGCATGGCGTTGAAGGATTTGTAGGGATTTATAAAAGGTAGGAGGGGTGGAGATCCAGGCTGGATGGGCGTAACAAAGGATAGGGCGGATGAGGGATTTATAGGTGTGGAGGATGGAGGAAGGGTCCAGACCCCACGTACAGCCGGAAAGGAGCGCGCCTTGGCTTGGATTGTCCGGAGATAGGGAATCCAGGAGAGGCGACGGTCGAGGGTGACGCCAAGGTACTTAAGGGTGGGGGTGAGGGCGATAGGGAGGCAATAGATGGTGAGATAGAAATCAAGAAGGCGGAAGGAAGGGGTGGTTTTGCCTACAATGATCGCCTGGGTTTTGGAGGGATTGACCTTGAGCAACTACTGGTTGCACCAACTGGTGAACCGGTCAAGATGGTATTGGAGAAGGTGTTGGGAGCGCTGCAGGGTGGGGGCAAGGGCAAGGAAGGCGGTGTCATCGGCAAACTGGAGGAGGTGGACGGGGGTGACGGCGGCGGCATGTCCGCCGTATATAAAAGGTACAGAAGGGGAGAGAAGACGGAGCCTTGGGGCACACCGGCGGAGGGAAAAAAGGTGTAGGAATCCGTGTTATGGATGGTGACGTAGGAAGGACGGTGGGAGAGAAAGGAGCCGATCAGACGGACGTAATTAATGGGAAGGGCGAAGGTTTGGAGCTTGAAGAGGAGACCGGAATGCCATACGCGGTCATAAGCACGTTCGAGATCCAGGGAGAGGAAGATTGCGGAGGGACGGAAATTAAGCTGTTCGGAAAGGAGATGAGTGAGGTGAAGGAGAAGGTCGTCGGAAGAGAAGGATGGCCGAAAGCCACACTGGGTAACGGGAAGGAAGTGGTGCTGGCGGAGATGCTGGTGGATGCGGCGGGTGAGGATAGATTCCCGGACCTTGCTGAAGACCGAGATAAGGCTGATGGAACGGTGGGAGGAGACGGCGGACGGCGGTTTGCCAGGTTTAAGGAATATCAGGATACGGGAGGTTTTCCACAGGTCGGGGTAGTAACCAGTGGACAGGACTACATTATAGAGCCTGGCCAGGGTGGAGAGGAAAGAGACAGGAGCTTCACGAAGGTGACGGTAGGTGACACGATCGTGACAATCTGGTTCTTGTCAAAGTGGCTTAAATAGCGTAGTAACCCATTTACGCCAGTTGTCGTAGCTAGAATTATAATCCTTTCGTCTCCGCTCCGATCATTATAATTAAAGTTAAACTTTCGGCTGCTGTAGAAATAACGCCACTGGTCAGAATGACGACAAACTGCAACGAAATATTATCAGAGAAGGAGGGAAAACCTATGGCAGGAGAAAAATAAATAGTTACATAACGTAGCAATAGATGGCGCTGTAAGCATCATAATTTAATAGTGATACTCTACAAATCGCAAATGAATCATGCAACAAAGCCTAAGGTTTACGTTTGACGGTAAACAAACTGCACTACTCAGTGTGCATTGGTGTAGGAATGTGATACTGTTAGTTACGTAATCGAATTCACTAAGGCAAGGTCAGATCACATCGGATGAGAAAAATCGGTTTTTAATTGTCTTGAGGCCGAAAACCGCATAAAAAGCATCAATCACATCGGTTTCTAATTGTTCTGAGACCAAAAACAGCAAAGAAGCATCAGTAAAAATCAAAACGGATTATTAATTTCTATGTGACTGGTGCCAATCATGTTCAATATGCTGTTCACCGTTTTCTGCAACAAGTTGAAATCGAGAAACAGCATGTTCCACAACTGAGCGAAGTGTTTCCTGGGTCACGATCAGAATGTGTTGCGCAGTGCGTGCCTTCAATGCAGCTAAGTTTGCAGTCGGAACACTGAACACAACATCTTGCACATGGCCCCACACCCAGAAGTCACACGGATTAATATCAGGTGATCAGGACTGCCAAGCTGTAAGGAAATGGCGGCTGATAATTCTAGCATTCCCGAACTGGCGCTTCAGCAGCTGCTTAACTGGATTTGCAATGTGCGGAGGTGCGCCATTTTGCATAAAGATGATCCCATCCACACATATACGTTGCTGGAGAGCTGGAATCACGCGGTTGCGCAAAAGACACTCATAGCGCTTACCAGTGACAGCACAAGAAACAAGACCGGAAGCACCTGTCTCTTCGAAAAAATAGGCCCTATAATAAATGGTGCCGTAAATCCGCACCACACAGTGACCTTTTCAGGATGACGTGGTACAGGTTGATTTGCGTGTGGATTTTCTGTCGCCCATATTCGACAATTCTGTGCATTGACATATCCTGTCAGATGGAAGTGGGCTTTGTCTGTCCACAAAATCTTCCACGCCAAATCATTGTCTATTTCCACGCGAGCAAGAAATTCTAAGGCAAAGGTTTCTCTTGTTGGCAGGTCAACAGCAAGCAACTCGTCCACATAGGTAATTTTGAATGGAGAGCAAAGAAGGATGTTTCGTATGATTTTAGGCACCATGCTCATGGGTACGTGCAATGCTCGGGTAATTAATCATGCACTACACGTTTGCACACCACCACTCGTCTCCTTCTGCATTGTTGCGGCCACTGCTTGCACTGACGTCGAATCAAAAGTTTTCTCCCTCTACCAGGTTGCACATTAAAAGAACCATTCTTTTCGAATTTCCGAATAATTTTCTCCAGACCCATTCAGTGTCCGGAACTTCTGCAGAGCGACGTGTGAACAGTCATCATTCTTGTAATACAGCTTTACAGAGCGCGATTCTGCCTTGAGACAATCGTGGCGAACGTCGCAGATACGAAAGGAGGAAAAGTCGTGTACCCCGCGTCTTTCTACCACCTTCAGTGGGTCGTGCGCGTGGCAGGTGTTTTCATTTACGTATTCTGACGCTTACAGCGCCATCTATTGATCAATTTTCACACTATTTTTTTTCTTCAGCCATACATTTTCCACACTCTCCGATAATATTCCGTTGCAATTTGACTTAATTCTGAAAGATTTTTGAAAGTTTAGTTATGATAACCCTGTACTTCTCTTACCGTGCACGCGTCCTCAGCTCCAGCAGTCAGCATACGACTTCGTGGTGGGCAGTGGTCATAATTTTTGGTTCATCTGCGTAAGTGTGTGAACATGTCCACCAGAACAGACACCACACATACACAATTAAAATAAATATCAGGGAAAGTAGACGCCAGACAGGTTCACAAGAAGTTTTTTAAGGGTATGTAATTCATCCTCGAAACTTATAAAAGGCTTACAAAACACTTTTTAGACTGATTGTTGAGTGTTGCTCTTCGTCTGGGACAATTACTAGGCTGTATCCTGTAGTCGGCGCGAAAGCGTCCTGGGGATGCTCAACATGCTCACTTGGCAGACTCTAAACGAGAGGCATTGTGCATCGCGGACTGGTTTACATTTGGAATTCTGAGTGTGTACTTTCCAACGAAAGTGGCACAACTCATTACTTCCTCCCACACACAACTTGCGAAATGACCACAGTACGAATGCGCAGACCTAGCGACAATCATTGACATTTGCGTTACACGATTGGAACAGAGAGGGGGGGGGGGGGGGGGGGGGGGAATAGACAATGGTTCCTCAGGTACCAAAAAAAAAAAAAAAAAAAAAAAATGGTTCAGATAGCTCTGAGCACTATGGGGCTCAACTGCTGTGGTCATCAGTCCCCTAGAACTTAGAACTACTTAAACCTAACTAACCTAAGGACATCACACACATCCATGCCCGAGGCAGGATTCGAATCTGCGACCGCAGCAGTCGCACGGTTCCGGACTGCGCGCCTAGAACCGCGAGACCACCGCGGCCGGCGTTCCTCAGGTACCCTCTGTGACATAGCGATAGGTGAGTTGTGGAATATAAAAAAAGCCAAGGATACGGATTAAACTTCAGAAACAGTACACAGTTTCAGTTCGTCACAAAGTTTCAAAACAATGCATAAACCACTTTAGAGTAGAGGATTCATTCAGAGTACAATCTCACTTTCACAATCCACGGTACACACCACTCTTTTTTCCTATTTCGTCATACCTGGCGGAATGAATGTGGAAATACTGATAACAGCTGACCTGTTTAGTCTCCGTTCCCCTACGACCTGGAGTAAGTTGATAAAGCTACGTGTCAGTTCCAGTCGGTGTCTGACAAACTTTATTATGAGTCACGCCCCTTAACCCACTTGAACGACTCAAGCAGAGAAGCGCCCCCCAAACGAAAGAACTCCAGAGCACATTGCCTACCACTGGCTTTCTTAACAACTTTAGACAGAAGACTCTGTTAACATGAGAGCCGTTGACGCCTTTGTGGAGTCTGATTCTATTCAGCTGCTCTGCTACCATAATTAGGTTGACACTTTATTCACTGAAAATATTTATCTAATGAAAGTGTATGGATTCAAGTTCAAGAAAAGTATGTCTGCTTTGAGTCACAGTTCGGGCGCTAATGACCATAGCAGTTTTGCGCCCTAAAACCAAAACAAAAACAAAAAAAAATTGAGTCACAGTCGGAGTGATTATAGTTTTTTTAATCACCAGGCAGACAAACGTTGGCACAGAATTGTTCAAATATTATTACACTAATGGCCATTAAAATTACTACACCAAGAAGAAATGCACATGATAAACGGGTATTCATTTGACATATATATTGTACTAGAACTGACATGTGATTACATTTTCACGCAATTTGAGCGCTTAGATCCTGAGAAATCAGTACCCAGAATAACCAACTCTGGCCGTAATAACGGCCTTGATACGCCTGGGCATTGAGTCAAACAAAGCTTGGATGGCGTGTACAGGCACAGCTACCCATGCAGCTTCAACACGATACCACAGTTCATGAAGAGTAGTGACTGGCGTATTGTGGCGAGCCAGTTGCTCGGCCACCACTGACCAGACGGTTTCAATTGGTGAGAGATCTGGAGAATGTGCTGGCCAGGGCAGCAGTCGAACATTTTCTGTATCCAGAAAGGCCCTACAGAACCTGCAACATGCGGTCGTGCATTATCCTGCTGAAATATAGGGTTTCGCAGGGATTGAAAGAAGGGTAGAGCCACGGGTCGTAACACATCTGAAATGTAACGTCCACTGTTCAAAGTGCCATCAATGCGAACAAGTGGTGACCGAGACGTGTAACCAATGGCACCCCATACCATCATGCCGGGTGATACGCCAGTATGGCGATGACGGGTACACGATTCCAAGCCGGCCGTAGTGGCAAAGCGGTTCTAGGCGCTACAGTCTGGAACCGCGCGTCCGCTACGGTCGCAGGTTCGAATCCTGCCTCGGGCATGGATGTGTGTGATGTCCTTAGGTTAGTTAGGTTTAAATAGTTCTAAGTTCTAGGAGACTGATGACCTCAGACGTTAAGTCCCATAGTGCTCAGAGACATTTGAACCATTTGAGCCACGATTCCAATGTGCGTTCACCGCGATGTTGCCAAACACGGATGCGACCATCATGGTGCTGTAAACAGAACCTGGATTCATCTGGAAAAATGACGTTTTGCCATTCATGCATCCAGGTTCGTCGTTGAGTACACCATCGCAGGCGCCACTGTCTGTGATGCAGCGTCAAGGGTGTCCGCAGCCATGGTCTCCGAGCTGATGTCCATGCTGCTGCAAACGCCGTCGAACTGTTCGTGCGCATGGTTGTTGTCTTGCAAACGTCCCCATGTGTTGACTCAGGGATCGAGACGTGGCTGCACGATCCGTTACAGCCATGCGGATAAGATGCCTGTCATCTCGACTGCTAGTGATACTAGGCCGTTCCAGCACGGCGTTCCGCATTACCCTCCTGAACCCACCGATTCCATATTCTGCTAACGGTCATTGGATCTCGACCAACGCGAGCGCAATGTCGCGATACGATAAACCGAAATCGCGATAGGGCACAATCCTACCTTTATCAAAGTCGGAAACATGATGGTGCGCATTTCTCCTCCTTACAGGAGGCATCACAACAACGTTTCACCAGGGAACGCCGGTCAACTGCTGTTTGTGTATGAGAAATCTGTTAGAAACTTCCCTCTTGTCAGCGCGTTTTAGGTGTCGGCACCGGCGCCAGCCTTGTGTGAATGCTCTGAAAAGCTAATCATTTGCATATCACAGCATCTTCTTCCTGTCGGTTAAATTCCTCGTCTGTAGCACGTCATCTTCGTGGTGTAGCAATTTTAATGGCCAGTAGTGTATTATTACTATTGGTTTTTTCTTGGTTTTCGACCTAATTCAAACGATCTTATCGTCTTTAACCAGCCTCGCGCACTAAAGACTGATTTAAACTAAATGATGATTGACGTCGTCCCCACATAGACGCACGAAATCGAGTCTGGAAAATCAGCTAAATAAATGTAGAAATGATGATCTATCAAAGGAAATTAAAGGAATACTATACAAATATACGTCAGTGCCTATATTATTTGTATCAAAAATAAAAGTGCAGCGTAACTCCTGTGAAAGAAGCAATTGCAGCATTTGAACTCGAACTGCGACAGCAGACCGAGCTGAGCAAGTGGGAACGAATTATGGATTGCTAACCCAAAGCAGCTTTGCAATATTCAGTACTCTAACCTCCGAAACGAACAGTACAGGTCCATTCCACATCGTTTGTTATAAGACTCTAAGCATTACAGTGTTAACAAAGAGCCAAGAACTTCACGGACTGCTGAAATTAAGACGTTAGACCAAAACTATATTACAAGAAGGACTTCGTAATACCGCACATCCATTCCGCGCTTGCTTTCCGACTCCCTCGTCGGCGGCGGGACGTCAAACCTTAGTATACACAGTGGAATGTCTTCATCGGTTTTCCGCCTCGGTCCACTGTCCCACTATACTTCTGGTGTAACTCGTTCTGGAGAAAGACAAAGGGGAGAGATAATCTCAGACTAACACATTTTTCCGCTGCAATGAACATCTGTGCTGTTTAACGGGCGCCTTGTAAGGGACTCGTGGCATACGCAAACTTCGTTTAGTCTCGCAAGCGTTCTGGTATGACTTTATTGAAAACACAACGTCTGCAAAGGGAAGAAGTCCTTTACAGCTCACGCTTATAACTTGCCACAATTTTCCATCGCTACGTATACTTTGCTCCTGAACATAAACATGACTTGATCTACACACCATCTGGATGACCTAGCTCAGTGAAGACGTGTACAGCAGTTAGCAGAACATTAAAATGATATTTCTGCCTTGGTGAACACTGTAAGGCACAATAAATAATGAAAATGGCAAATACCACGGACAAATGGTCATAAATTGAGCAGCAGTCGTGATTAACTGCAAATACTGTATGAGGTTGAAAAGGTAATTACGATAGAACTACCGCAGCAAGTAAACACTGCCCACCAGATCGTGTTGGTATCGGACATAGTTTGTGAACATGTGTGTGGTATACTGTGGTCTATACTAGTCAGAGGATCTATTGAACGGAAGAGAATGTCAGTTTCCTATAGTGTGCTCCATCCAGTCATCTCCGGTGTTATCATAGTGGACGATGAGTATGCCGGATGCCTGCCGAATCAGATTGAGGATGTACTGGCCTAGCAGGGTCTGAGAATAGGGTGCAGGAGTACAGCTGACGAAAAAGAGCGAACGCCCTTACACACAGTGTCTTCTGACGTACTTTACATTTTCTCTGGGGGTAATATCTTTTAACGGGCTACTGTCGCTCATATCTTTACGTTGTCAACCGATTTCGTTCTTAGTCGAACACCTCAGGATCTTCTGGGGCCAGTTCACCAGTTTTACACTACAGAGCAGAGGACGATCTCAAACTTATCACATAAAACAGAGATAGAATATACCAGAGAGTCGTTGTCCAAACCAGATGCCGATTGCGACGAGACTTCGATACAAATTGTGTCAGGAAGTAAGGCAGTAAGGATTTGTCGAGTTGTGTCTAATTTCGCCCGGCAGCTGTTTTCCGATGAGGTGACAACTAATAAGGATAACTACAAACGGAACAGATAAGTCCCACCTCCAGAAACTGTGAATATTCTGCTACTGCAGGCTGTCAAGAAACGCTTAAAATTTTGGCAGTTAAACATTAGGAGGTCGTCCGCTAGCGAAGTTGATGGAGATAATACATCCTTGTGTAATTAATGTTACTGCTGTAGATTTGTGGTACCCTGGCACATCGTAGTCGTCACCAAAACAGTGAGAATTGTTGAGTGTACGGATATATCACGTGAAGCATCGTGGGTGGTGGTGTGTGTACCAATTCTTTATAAACACCTCTCATTAGAGTTGCCTACATGCAGGGGCAGGGCAGGGGCGGGCGCAGGGGCATTTACTTTATCACTCTATTCAATGACTGCAGCACTCTTAACTGTCACATCGTTATCGTTATCAGTGGCAAGCCAGTCCCCCTCCCTTTTTCCCTCCCCATCCCTACTCCTAGCCATAACGCTGTATTAAAATAATCAATGATAACACAAATAGCCCAATAGTATTAGCGGAAAATTAAAAACTACGTCTTCCTTCCATAATCTTCAACCAATTACGGTGCACCTCTCATTATCCCCAGCCAATCATAGTGCAGCAATAAAAATTAAAAATGCAAGATGACGGAAATAGCCTAATTTTGTGGAGAAGGGAAACGGATGTCCTCCTTATCTCCAGCTATTCGTAGCACAGTATTAAAAATCCAAGTTGATGGAAATGGACGAACTGTGTGCATTATTCCACACACCAACTCCTCTTTGCAACAAATCAGCTCATAGTTTTCAAAATATGGGCACGAAAGACACCAAATAACATTATTTCAGACATACACATCCCTATCTCCAACCAGTCGGACGAATAATACCAAAAATATATTAACAGAGCTAAATAACACTTAAAGACAAATTCCTTCTTCTGTGCAAGTCTTGCAAATACATTTTCATGCATTTAAGTTGTAGTGTTGGCAGAAGAGCCAATACTGTGTGTCTAGAGGAGGCCGAAATGCACGCGTTTAATTACACGCTGACTGGCGTGAGGTCTGGAACAGGACAATATCTTGAGAATTGCAAATAAAGTACGTAGATGATGTAATACTTAACTTTAATCCACAATTGTACAACATCTCTCTTGATGATACGTACTTCACATAATAAATATCAATTGAATACGGCGCCTTGCTAGGTCGTAGCAAATGACGTAGCTGAAGGCTATGCTAACTATCGTCTCGGCAAATGAGAGCGTATCGGTCAGTGTAGCTTCGCTAGCAAAGTCGGCTGTACAACTGGGGCGAGTGCCAGTACGTCTCTCTAGACCTGCCGTGTGGTGGCGCTCGGTCTGCTATCACTGACAGTGGCGACACGCGGGTCCGACGTATACTAACGGACCGCGACCGATTTAAAGGCTACCACCTAGCAAGTGTGGTGTCTGGCGTTGACACCACATTCCTCCCCCGCAAATCGGCGAACGGTTGTGTTATAAGGCTTCCGCTCGCCGTGGGGAGGACCCCATGTTGACGTATGCGACGAAGTGGGCCACCCGCACCTGGCCATTCGGTCCGAGGGGAGCTAGGAAACGCCTGAAACCCTAGTCCAGGGTGCACGTCAACATGCGGTGTATGCACCCGTAAAGAGACAGGGTCGGCCTCCATCGGGGCGGGGCAGCCGACGGGCGAAGACGACATCTGGTCCGGAGCGGGCAAGAGGTCCATGTCGGAGGACAGCTGGTCACGGGAAGCGATCGACGGCGCGTGACCCAGGGAGGCGCTTGGCGGCTGCAGCGAAGCGTCCACTGCGGGCGGCGCCGGCGGGAGAACAGGCAGCGGCGGCGGCGGCGGCGCGTCGCCACGGGGCAAAATGGAAGGCAGCGTCGGTAACACCTGGGGATGAGGCGAGCCAGTAGATGGGTCCCTAGGGCGCTGACCGGACGGCACCGTCGCTGAAAGCAGACGGGGAGCGGCAGAACCCGTGCGACGACAGAGGCGCAGCTGATTGAGATGCCGACGCACCTCACCAGAGGCCCCCAAAACCAGATACATAACGCGGCCGAGGCAGCGAAGAATGCGCCCTGCGAGCCAACGCCGTGAACCTCGATAGGTGCGATAGTATACAACGTCGCCTGGAGCAAAAGCGGGTGGCTGCCGCTGCACAGGAACCTGATGCGGCGGATGCAGCAAAGACATCAAGATTCGATGAGGACGACCGTGGAGTAACTCAGCCGGCGAGCGACCATCTCGGGGCTGAGAGCGATACGAGGACAAAAAGAGCAATAACGCGTCCTCCCGAGAATGCGACTCTTTCAACTTCAACATCTGTGACTTGAAAGTCCGAACCAATCGTTCAGCGGCACCGTTTGAATGAGGCGAAAACGGCGCGGATGTCAGATGTTGAATACCATTGGCCTTGCAGAATGACTGAAATTCTGCGGACATGAACTGTTGGCCATTGTCGGAAACAATAGTCTGTGGAAGATTGTTGGCCATTGTCGGAAACAATAGTCTGTGGAAGACCTTCAGTGCAAAAGATAGCGGATAACGCTTGGATGGTGGCAGATGACGACGTGGAAGTCATCCGGACAACAAAAGGAAAATTACTGAATGAATCGACCAGAACCAACCATCGAGCATTCCAGAATGGACCAGCAAAATCGACGTGTAAGCGTTGCCAAGGGGAAGTGGCTTTCGGCCATGCAAAGAATTTCCGCGGTGGGGCGGACTGTTGTTCGGCACATGCCGTACAAGAAGAGCACATATTCGTAATCGCAGCATCGATTCCGAATCAAGTACAGTGCTGCCGAGCAAGTTGTTTCGTTCGCACTATACCCCAATGTCATTGGTGGAGAAGCCGTAAGACAGAGGACTGTAACGAACGTGGGACCACGACCCTGGACTGATCATTATCAGAACGCAACAGCAAAACACCACGTCGAACAAAAAGTCCCTCCTTGTGAGCAAAAAATTGGCGAACCAACGGATCCTCCATCCGGGACTTTGACAATGGCCATTGGGTAGCAACAAAACGCAAAACAGTAGCAAGGACAGGGTCAGCAGCTGTGGCCGTAGCTACACGACGAAAATCAATCGGAAACGATTCGACCACTTCATCGGTTTCCGAATCAATGAACATGCAAGCAAGTTCGGAAGAATCGAATGCTCTATCCTCAGCAACAGGCAAACGGGACAACGCATCGGCGTTTCCGTGCTTAGCAGTGGACCGATACAAGATATCGTAGCGGTACTGCGAGAGGAAAATAGACCAGCGAATGAATTTCTGCGCTGTACGTGGAGGTACAGGCTTGTTTGGATGAAAAAGCGATGTCAAAGGTTTGTGGCCTGTGATGATGGTAAAGTGACGACCATACAAGAAATCGTGAAACTTAGTAACACCAAATACGAGAGCCAAAGCTTCTTTCTCGATCTGTGAATAATTTCTTTACGCAGACGAGAGCAATTTGGACGCAAAGGAAATAGGGCGATCATGCGAGCCATCTTTGTGCGCAAGCACAGCACCGATCCCGAAATCCGATGCAGCTACCATTAACAAAAAGGGTTTCTGGGGATCGAATAGCGTAAGGCAAGTACTAGAAAGCAACGCCGATTTCAACTGGCGAAAGGCGCGTTCGCATTCCGTCGTCCAGACAAACGGAACACCTTTACGGCGTAATCGATGAAGCGGAGCTGAAATGGAAGAGGCATTGCGCACATAGCGATGGTAGTAATTTATTTTACCCAGCACACTCTGTAGCTGCTTCAAATTCTGCGGCGAAGGCAAGTCTTGTATGGCACGGAGGTGCTCTGGACTAGGATGTATGCCTTGGGCATTCAGTACATGTCCCAAATATGGTAAGTCACGAGCAAAAAACACACATTTGTCCTTCCGCAAGCGAAGACCATTTTGTCGCAAGACCTGAAATAATGTTCGGAGGTTGGCTAAATGTTCTACTTCCGTTTTTCCGGAGATCACAATATCGTCCAGATAGTTTGCTGCAGTAGGGACCGAGGCACAAACAGTTTGCAGATATTGCTGAAACAATGCAGGGGCGGATGCACACCCGAATGGCAGTCTTTTGAATCGATACAAACCAAGATGCGTGTTAGCCACCAAAACGCGCTGGGATTCTTCGTCCACTGGTATTTGCAAGTATGCATGTGCTAGGTCCAACTTCGAAAAATATTTACCCGGGCACAGTTTGTCAAAAAGATCTTCCGGGCGGGGTAAAGGATAAGTTGCAATCACTAGTTGTGGATTCACTGTAGCTTTGAAGTCCACACAAAGTCTCAGTTTTCCGGAAGGTTTCGGCAAAATTACTAAGGGTGATGCCCAGAGAGAAGCCTGCACACGTTCAATCACACCTTGTGACTCCAAATCGTGTAATGTTCTTGCGGCCTCTTCACGCAATGCGTGGGGAACATTGCGCGCTCTGAAAAATTTCGGTTGCGCGTTTACTTCAGTTCCAAATGTGCGGTATAGTTGTTATCGCAACCAAGGCCCAGTGCAAAAATGTCTGCAAACTCTTCACATAGACGAGAAACACTGGCTGAAGGCACAGTCTGGTTCACTGATAGGACCTGATTGACTATAGACAAGTTAAACAACTGAAATAAATCTAAACCAAACAAGTTCACAGCAGAAGAAGAACGAAGGACGTAAAATGACACAAGTTTTGTTTGTCCCTTGTATGTTGCAAGAAGGCTGCACTGTCCTAACACAGGGATATTCTGACCGGAATAACTATTTAACTTAACATTTGCGGCATGCAACGGAGGTGTGCCCAGTTGTTGGTACGTGTCTTTATTGATCAATGAAACTGCAGCTCCGGTATCGAGCTGGAATGGGACCACGTTGCCATGAATGTCCAAGTCTACAAAACGTTTATTGTCCTGCTGATGACAAGAGCGACTGTCTCGTGCAATTTGAACAGACACTGGTACAGAATCACTTGCTAATTGACGTGATTTCCGGCGATGTCGACGCACACTATTGGTGGGACGAACACAGTCACTGATAAAGTGGCACTGGCGGAGTGGAATTAACTACATGAATTTCCATGGGCGAAGGTTCGCGAGCCTGAGTATTCTTGGTTCGATTCCGGTGCAAAGCAAAGGGCCTGGAATGGTTGTGAGTGTCCGATCTGAGCTTTTTCTGGCAAGCACTCTGAACATCGCACGGGAAAGCGGTCTGCGTGGCGCCACCCGGGGAAGGTGTGTTGCCTTCCGTAACTGGGTTAAAACCGCCAGGAGACCCTCTGATTCCCGGAAATCTTCAGAAAGTCTGAAGTACTCTGTGGCTCAGAGGAACCTGAGTGGGGCGGGGACCGTAATGTCCTATCCCGTGGCCTTGACGTGGCCCCGGCGCTCAGTAACCCCCGTAGATGGGGTGAAGCTAACACGGGAAGGGCCGTCTATGCATGACGTTAAAAGGCTAGCCCTTAAATGGGTGCAATCCTCACTGAACCGCACTGGCCCACCGTGAATTATCAAAAGCGGTGGGTGAGACATGGTCGGCCATGATCCCCCAGTACGTGTGGAGGCCCTCCGGGGAACGTAACTCGGGTTTGAGTGCCGCACCGTCTCGATGATGTCAAACTCCACAACATAAGACCCGGGCCATACCATCATTAACATCACATCATCATTCTCATAACATCTCCGGGCTGTGGAACGGTGAGGGTTGTCGTTGTGTCAAGGCAGGACGTTAAACTCCCGTCAAGGTAGGACGTTAAACTCCCCCAACCCGAGGCGAAAGCGAAGGGTGCGTGGCACAGGGGGAGCTGTTTCTGAGGGACAATCCATCTGTCCCTCCTTATTTTTTCGCAGTGCACAATACCAGCTGGTGCTCTGCATGCCGGCGACCACGTTTGTCGGCGTGGGACCTCGGCGCGAGTCGGCAAGTGCGCTTCGCCGCGCCCGTGGGTAACCGGGGCGTGTTCTGCCAAACCCAGGGGGTGGTGACATCGCCTGGGCCAGGTTAGCTGGGTCCAGACCGTCGAACGACTGGGTGACCGGCCCGCCACCTGAGTAGGAGCGGGTCCTTGGCCTGCAAGGTGGGAGCTCGGGCTAGTAGACGGCGAAGGACGAGAAGTGCATCCGCTTCTCCGGAGTGCGGGGTGCACTTGCCGGTAAACGCTGGGAGAAATCGACGATGACGAGGCCACTGAAGGGGACCAGGACACTGGAAACGGTGTACTGAACACGGCGGCTCAGGGGTGCCCTTGACCTAAGGACGAGGTTGGTGGGCGAGCTGCATCTTAGTCCTCCCCCATGCCAGAGGAGCCGGTCCGGGGTAAGAGACGGGCTTCCAACCCCTTTTTTCGCTTGTCCAATAATGATGGCCACAGAAGAGACAAGCGATTTAAGTGCACCCGTAAGGGCTTCGATGCTCTCTGATTCCTCGCCGCAGGAAGGCTTGGATCGGAATTTTGACGAAAGCAATCTTGAAAGACACATGAGGATCATACAGCTTATAGACCAAAACATCAAGAATGGGAAAATAAGTCAGGCCGCAGTGCAGGCAATTAAGAATGAGTTAGCGGCATGGGCGATAGCTAATGCGAAATTAGAAGGCAGAATCGAAGAATTAGAAAAGGAAAACGAACGACTCAGAAAACAACCTGGTAAGACATGGGCTGGTGTCGTAGCACAAGCTGCGCCAAAGACCCAAACAACTAGAGAGACCATTGCAAAGGTCACTAAACGACCGGATACGGCAGTTTTCCTAAGACCATTACCCGGCCAGGACATAAAGAAGGTGCAGGAAGTTTTTGCCACTACAGTTAATCCTGTTAGAGAAAAGATCAGAATAAATAAAGTTAAAGTGACTAAAAACGTAGTCATAGTAGATGTAGCTTCGGAGGAAGACAAAAATAAACTTCTAGAAAATCAAAAACTGTGCAAGTCAGTAAAATGCGAACCCCCTAGAAAGCGAAACCCATTGGTTATTCTGTACGATGTCCCAAAGTCAATGACGGACGAGGACCTCTGTGAGACACTGTATCAACAAAATCTGGAAAACTCGAATATAAGTATGGAAACCTTTTTAAAAGAATTTAAACTCAGATTTAAGACAGGGCCTAGGGATAGGGAGGTAGTTCACCATGTTGCCGAAGTTACAGGGGGACTATGGAGAACACTAACAGCTTGGGCAGGGTGTACATAGGTTTTCACGCTATAAACGTGAAAGATTACCTAATCGTACCCCGATGCCATAATTGTGGGGACATTGACCACATTCATAAATATTGTACGAGGAAGCCGGCCTGCTCCAAATGCGGGGAGGAAAATCATGTGAGAAAAGATTGCAAGAAACCCGCTGTATGCATACCGTGTATACGAAGGGGCAAAAAGACATGTGGGACTACTGGAAGGAACTGCCCAACTTATAAATTACTAGAGCAACGCCTAATCTCCAGAACGGATTATGGCTAATAACAATAAAATAATCAGATCAACCAATAAAAGAAAGTCTCCCAGTAAAAAGAGAAGGGACGCTGAAAGAGCAGAGAAATTCGAGGAATTTCTAAAATCTCTCCAGGAAACCAAGAAAAAGGAAATAAACGTGGTTGATACAAGTACCCAAACTGAATCAGAAGCAGAAACAGAAATAGAAGAAACGAATAACTCAGACATTTTAACAAAGCCCAAGACTCTGGATTTTCTGAGTATCAACTCGACGCTCAACCCAGAGGCAGAAAGCTTTTTCGCCAATACTGACCAAACAAACTCAAAACAGACAAATATGATCGACCTATGCATACAGACGGAGCCAGAGGAGGAAATAGAAGACAATTTACAGCCAAAAGAAAGCAATAGCATTGTTCCGCTCCGGAAAGGACCTCTCCAAACCATTGTACAAGATAGTACGATCACAAGTACAATGAATATGGAAATATCTCTGAGAGCCCCAGATCCCAATCCTAGAAGGATCTATCCGAATCTGGAGCTAGCAATGCAACTTTCACGCCTGGAGCAGCCGGCTGTCCTTACTACAGCGCTCAGGCACGTCGTACGTACAGGGCATAAATATGGCAGGAAGGTCACCTTCTCGACAATGGAGGCTGTGGATAGAATACAGCTAAAGTCAATGAATCTTCCCACAGATTTCGGAGCTCTGCGTGACTTGCTCAGAAGGGTTTTTGAGAGAAGAGGTGAGGATTTCAACATGCAGGAAATCTATGTGCAATCTGTACTTGCGAACGGCCGAATTGCCTCAGATTATAACAAACCATGGCCTGATTGCTACTTCCACACCTACTTCCCATGACATCCGAGATCATCCTAGGACAATTAAACACCCATAATAGTCGGCTGGTTATGCAGGAGCTCCGGAAAGTAGTGGAGGAGAGGAGACTGGATGTAGTCTGTCTGCAGGAGCCATACTCCAGGGCGGGGCAGATCTCTTTCATGTCTGCCTCCTGGCAGATTATCACTACCGGAGAAGAGCCAAAGGCAGTCGTGATAGTTACAAACAAGGCACTAAGGGCTACTGCATTAACACAACTCTCAAATAGGCATTGCAACGTAGTCGAATTACAAACACCGCTAGGATTAATATACCTTGTGAATATGTACTTTCAGTACGGAGGAAACTTTGAAGATTTCTTAGACCATCTTGCAAGAATCATCACAACACTACGCGGGCGCAAAATTATTGTTACAGCAGACATTAATGCTAAGTCCCCTATGTGGTACAGCGGCACAAGGGATGCAAATGGCAAGAAGGCCGAAGAATTAATCATGGCTTCCCAACTTGTAGTGGCAAACAAACCTGGCAATCCCCCCACCTACAGTGGAGGTGGAGGGCAGGGAACAAACATCGATGTTACCCTGGCAACTGCTAACGCCATCAGCATTATCGAAGGCTGGAAAGTTAGTGAACACGCCACTACAAGTGATCACAACCTAATTACCTTCTGCCTTAGAGAAGAAGGGTGCCGCTGGGACCTAGGATGGGAGATCCAGTTAAATTATAATAAAACCAATTGGGACTGCCTGGCTCGGGAGTGTGACATTCCGCCGTTGCCAGAGGGTGACCTGGACATAGACACATACGCCGAAGAACTGGTAGGGTCGATAGTCAGTGCGGTCAAAGCCGCTGTGCCAACCAGGAGGAGAGCCGTGGCGGCTTCCCCATCACCATGGTCTGCCGACCTTGAGCGCATGCGTCAGTCTGTAAGACGGGCGAGGAAGTACTACCAGCGAAGTGCCGTCTGGCAAGAAAAACAGTTTTGGCTACAGCAATACAGGAAAGAAAAAGAACAATTTCAAAAAGAATTAAAACAAGTAAGAATGAAAAGTTGGGAGAGATATGTTCTGGCCCAGTTAGCCATAGATCCTTGGGGAATACCCTATAAACTGGTTAGGGAAAAAATCAGGTCCCCTGCGGTTCTCTCTACGATCAAAGATGGAGACAGAATGACAGAGTCATGGCAGGAAACCGCTGAAGTTCTTCTGCGCACACTGCTGCCAGATGACGATGCAAATGAGGAGGACGACCTCCAAAAACAAATTCGCAGGGAGGACCTAAACGAATACACCAATAACACCATGGTGTACCCTTTCTCAGAGGAAGAAGTGGCTGCGCAAATTAAATAACTAAAAAAGGGCAAAGCACCGGGGCCAGACGGCATAATCGCAGAAGTGGTGCAGTTCCTCGCCCCCACGCTGGTGGCGTCTCTCACGGGACTGTACAACGAATGTTTAAGAACAGGAAGCTTCCCCAAAATCTGGAAAAGGGCCAACGTAATAATCATTAAAAAAGGAAAGGATAAGGACCCCGTAGAACCCAAATCCTATAGGCCAATTTGTCTCCTCGATAATCTAGGGAAACTGTTAGAGAAGCTACTAGCTGACAGACTCGCAGCGCATAGGATACTACACGGGATGAGCGACAGGCATTTCGGCTTTAGACCGGGGCGATCGGCGTCTGACGCAATTGCCCTGGCAGCTGAGGTCTGCAGCTCAAGCCCGCACAAGTATGTGGTAGGCATCATGGTGGACATCAGTGGCGCCTTCGACAACCTGTGGTGGCCTTCGCTCTTCTCTCGCTTGCGAGAGAAGGAGTGCCCAGGGCCCCTCTATGACTGTCTGAGGAGCTATTGCATGGACAGGGAGGTATGGCTATCGTCGCCTAGCGGAAGAACAAGCAAAACCATCACGAAGGGGTGTCCCCAGGGATCAGTTCTGGGGCCACTCTTTTGGGACATAAACATAGAGCCCCTCCTAGAGAAATTACAACTAAGCGAGGACGTGCTAGACGCCATAGCCTACGCTGACGACCTCCTCCTGTTGGTAGGCGGCCGTAGCCGAGAGGAACTAGAACCCAAAGTAGAGCAAGCCATGACAATACTTCAGAAATGGTGCCAAGAAGCAAAGATGAAAGAAACGGGAAGAAGGGTATATCGACTACTTCCGAATATCAGAGAAAGGCTTCAAATGAACCACTTTGAGCCGAGCAGAGGTTTGCTGCACTTTCTTACAGGTCACGGGCCATATCCAACATATTTATGTCGATTTGGAAAACGGGCAACACCAGCGTGCGACTGTGGTGCTCCGGATGGAACACCCGAACATGTCGTCTACGACTGCACGTTGTATGACGATGTGGCGCTCGAACTTAGGAATCAACTGCCAAACAGAGATACATATAACCTACTGCGACGTGCCGAGACTTTCAATGTCCTCAGCAATTTGGCAAATGAAATATCCCAGAAGATCTTGAGGGATTATATTAGTAATCAACACGGATAGACAACAAAAAACAACCCGATGAAGACTCAGGTGCACCTGCGATTCCGCCAGCGCGGTACTGGCCGGCTGTCCTACAGCCGGAATCCGCCGCGCTACTGGATTAGGGGAGCAGGAGCACCATTCCCGGACTTGACATATGCACTAAAGATAATATAAGGAGTAGTTACTAGAACATCGTACAAATAGAAAACTAACACCACTAACATAGGTAGGGACTGCAGCGATTTAAAAGTAGTAGGCCAGCCCAGTGCCAGGGGCATGCTCACTGGGATTAGCTCAGTGAGCAGGCCAGTTAGTAGGTTTGTATTTCACACTGGCACACCTGTAACGCTGCAGAGTAGTTAGTTAGATTTAGAATAACCAGATTAGTTTAATTAGATTAACCCTGTCCATAGTAAGTGCCATAAATCATGTAGTAAAGCTGCTTGTTCTTAGTATAATAACTAGACCCACTAATTAGATAAGGTGGTGGGTTAGTGTGTAGCACACAATGTTTTGTTATTGAACATTTTGTATCATAACATCTTCTCATTTGATTGTTTCATAATAGTTGTTGTTGTATCAATAAAGTATTTTTTTAAAAAAAAAAAACACTCTGAACATGTCCTTTTTTATTACAGAAAAACAAATAGCTTGGCGTGACGGGCAGTTCTCACGCGAATGTCTAGTAGCACACCGCGGGCATGATTTCACTGCATTTGCGTGCTTGCGCTGCACACGTGGCTGCACGGACGGGCGCGAGGGCTGTTTACTGTTCCATGCAGCTCGCCCCGCGGGCCGGTTAATGTGACACACAGCTGGTGAAGTTTCAAATGATTCCTGAGCAAAGTCAAGTGTGTCTTGCCTATCCAATATATCTATCACTTGTTGAAGGGAGGGATTGACTAGTTTCAAAATCTGTTCCCTTATACGAACATCAGAAACGTACTGTGCAATTTCATCACGCACCATAGTATCTGAATAAGGGAGCCCACATTCACACTCAAAAGCACAATTCCTAGTAAGGCCTTGCAAAGTTGCAACCCACTCCCGATTAGTTTGACCGACCGTACGTTTTGTACGAAAGAACGTATACCTTTTTGCAACTACATTGACTGATTCCTTGAAATATGCATCTAATGCAGACAAAATTTCGTCGTAGGACAGAGTTGCTACGTCGCGTTGGGGAAACAATTTCACTATCACACGGTACGTCTGGACGCCGACACATGATAATAAGTGAGGCTGCCGCTCATTACCTTGAATTCTGTAGGCGGCGAGATGGAATCCAAATTAGCGTGACCACTCCGTCCAGCTTTCCAGTGCCGCATCAAACGGACGAAAAGGTGGTGCAACTGCATGTTGTGGCTGCGGTAGCGGTGGAGCGGCGGCTGCCGCATCGTTTTGCGTTGCACGTTGACCCTGGACGAGCTGTCCAAGGGCATCCAATAAGGCTTGCGTCTGCTGATTCTGCAAGCGATAAAATTCGGACAGTACATCTGGAGATTGTGGCGAAGCCATGACACAAGTAAATTAAGGCAAGGTCAATTGGTACAAACGCGATTTAGCTCGTCGCCAATTTGTAGTGTTGGCAGAACAGCCAACACTGTGTGTCTAGAGGAGGCCAAAATGCACACGTTTAATTACACGCTGACTGGCGTGAGGTCTGGAACAGGACAATATCTTGAGAATTGCAAATAAAGTATGTAGATGATGTAATACTTAACTTTAATCCACAATTGTACAACATCTCTCTTGATAATACATGCTTCACATAATAAATATCAATTGAATACGGCGCCTTGCTAAGTCGTAGCAAATGACGTAGCTGAAGGCTATGCTAATGAGAGCGTATCGGTCAGCGTAGCTTCGCTAGCAAAGTCGGCTGTACAACTGGGGCGAGTGCCAGTACGTCTCTCTAGACCTGCCGTGTGGTGGCGCTCGGTCTGCTATCACTGACAGTGGCGACACGCGGGTCCGACGTATACTAACGGACCGCGACCGATTTAAAGGCTACCACCTAGCAAGTGTGGTGTCTGGCGGTGACACCACATAAGTATTACATACAGTTCAGGCGCACAAGTATCAATGCAGAAAAGCGATCTTCACGCTAGCTAATCACATGTTGGAAAAAAGTCGTTGTTATTCCCCACAGTAAGCTTTAATTTGCATCCCCTTAATCCTCGTTATTTTACAATATCCAACTGAGTAAAACTACCAATTCTACGACGGTACTATTGTATCATTTTTGTCGTATTTTCCTCAGTTTTAAGTATTTTCCATCTATTTTTACTATTTTGCCAGGTTCTTCGCAAATTTTAAAGCTTTTTATCCAGTTACTTCAGTTCTAAACCACTGCTCTCGACGACTCATCACGTCAACAAAACCTGTCATCGCAACAATCTCGTGATGCTACCAGCAATGACATTCCACCATGGTTCTCGATTTCTGTATCATTTCTAAGCGCCACCCCGTTGATTAGTTTGCGTGCGCTGTTTATATGTGGACATATCGTGAACCCTGTTACACTGCATACATCACATGACAAAATTACTGTTCCGTGGTGTAGGAAACAGCCAGTAGCAGAGAGGAGTTGCAATAACTACGCCGCGCGTTGTAGCCGTGCGGTTTAGGGCGCTTTGTCACGGTTCGCGCGGCTCCCCCCGTCGGAGGCTCGAGTCCTCCCTCGGGCATGGGTGTGTGTGTCGTCCTTAGAGTAAGTTAGATTAAGTAGTCTTTAAGCCTAGGGACCGATGACTTCACCAGTTTGGTCCCACAGTCATTACCACAAATTTCCTAATTTTTCTAAAAACTACGTTTATTAGCCAAATCACTACAAATTACGTAAAATTTTGTGACTGGCCATTTCTCCCTACGTGGATGGGAGTCACACTGCATTCTCGCATTCGTAGGACAAAGCTGGAGATTGACAGATCTCACCAACATCTTTGATGCTTACCACCCCAACAAAAGATTCAAATTCATAGCAACACACTGCCCTCTATTTCGAAACGTGCTGCCTCTTTGTTGAACTTTTTGGCTAAGGATTCTGAGAAAAACTCTATATGGCATCTCTCTCTATGCATCTTGTAACTGTTCATCTTTAACCAACCCTCCCGGCAATACTGTCTCCAACTCAAATTGGGACTGGCCAGAAGTAGGAGGGCAATATACACGTTACATTCGCCGTCTCGTGAAGGAATAGATCGAGCTGAGTTCTACGTAAACAACACACTTCGACATTTTGTTTTCGGAAAAAGCATAACCGTATTCCAAACTTGCACACGCGACATACCTTAGTGATATAGACTGGTATTCTCATTCCAGTACCGCAACTGTTACCCATTCCAGTACAAACGATCAGCCTAGACGCATGCAGGCTGAAGAGGTTAGTAGATATGAGCCCGATACATCTGAGAGTGTTGTAGTGATATAACAGGTGGTTAAGAACAAGAAGAAACGTATGGTTTATGTATGGTGGAGATCCAGACGGAAGGAGCCTAAAAAATTTTACGTAAATCACTTGTGCTATCAATTCAGGAGTAATGTGCTAGTGTTCGGAGCCTATACAGGGTGTTACAAAAAGGTACGGCCAAACTTTCAGGAAACATTCCTCACACATAAAGAAACGAAATATGGTATGTGGATATGTGTACGGAAACGCTTAGTTCCCATGTTAGAGCTCATTCTATTACTTCTCTTCAAATCACATTAATCATGGAATGGAAACACACAGCAACAGAACGTACCAGCTTGACTTCAAACACTTTGTTACAGGAAATGTTCAAAATGTCCTCCGTTAGCGAGGATACATGCATCAACCCTCCGTCGCATGGAATCCCTGATGCGCTGATGCAGCCCTGGAGAATGGCGTATTGTATTACAGCCGTCCACAATACGAGCACGAAGAGTCTCTACATTTGGTACCGGGGTTGCGTAGAGAAGAGCTTTCAAATGCCCCCATAAATGAAAGTCAAGAGGGTTGAGGTCAGGAAAGCGTGGAGGCCATGGAATTGGTCCGCCTCTACCAATCCATCGGTCACCGAATCTGTTGTTGAGAAGCGTACGAATACTTCGATTGAAATGTGCAGGAGCTCCATCGTGCATGAACCACATGTTGTGTCGTACTTGTAAAGGCACATGTTGTAGCAGCACAGGTAGAGTATCCCGTATGAAATCATGATAACGTGCTCCATTGAGCATAGGTGGAAGAACATGGGGCCCAATCAAGACATCACCAACAATGCCTGCCCAAACGTTCACAGAAAATTTGTGTTGATGACGTGATTGCACTATTGCGTGCGGATTCTCGTCAGCCCACACATGTTGATTGTGAAAATTTACAATTTGATCACGTTGGAATGGAGCCTCATCCGTAAAGAGAACATTTGCACTGAAATGAGGATTGACACATTGTTGGATGAACCATTCGCAGAAGTGTACCCGTGGAGGCCAATCAGCTGCTGATAGTGCCTACACACGCTGTACATGGTACGGAAACAACTGGTTCTCCCGTAGCACTCCCCATACAGTGACGTGGTCAACGTTACCTTGTACAGCAGCAACTTCTCTCACGCTGACATTAGGGTTATCGTCAACTGCAAGAAGAATTGTCTCGTCCATTGCAGGTGTTTTCGTCGTTCTAGGTCTTCCCCAGTCGTGAGTCATAGGCTGGAATGTTCCGTGCTCCCTAAGACGCCGATCAATTGCTTCGAACGTCTTCCTGTCGGAACACCTTCGTTCTGGAAATCTGTCTCGATACAAACGTACCGCGCCACGGCTATTGCCCGATGCTAATGCATACATCAAATGGGCATCCGCCAACTCCGCATTTGTAAACATTGCACTGACTCCAGAACCACGTTCGTGATGAACACTAACCTGTTGATGCTACATGCTGATGTGCTTGATGCTAGTACTGTAGAGCAATGAGTCGCATGTCGACACAAGTACCGAAGTCAACATTACCATCCCTCAATTGGGCCAACTGGCGAGGAAGTACAGTACATACTGACGAAACAAAAATGAGCTCTAACAGGGAAATTAAGCGTTTCCGGACAAATGTCCACATAACATCTTTTCTTTATTTGTGTGTGAGGAATGTTTCCTGAAAGTTTGGCCGAACCTTTTTGTAACACCCTGTATAAAGAATGTATTACATAGAGAGAGATGATCGTAGAACATAAACGTACATTCGTAAGGCTACGCGGTTCTGTGCTTAAACGTGCTATGGTGTTAAAGCAGTGTGGTTTCCGATATAATATGTAGTTGTGGAATGCAATGATGGTAGTACTCCAATGCAGGAGGTATACTTCCAAAATCTGAAATACATTCGCACTGCAAGTTTTCTATCCCACTCATTACGGTGAAAAACTTCAAGATGATAAAACTATTGCCGCCTACACTAAGGTAAAAAAATAGATTCCTTGTGGTACATCCATTATATAGGTTTCCAAATAATTATAGCGCCCAATGTTAATGTCCAATTACAGTTTCAAAATTATGATATGCTCGCATCAGTCCTATAAAATGGTGGTCAGCAACGGAAAATGCCTGAAGCAGTGGCATATTATGAGGAAATAGAAAACTACATGGCAGTGATTTTTACATGTGGAATTACACGCCATACTGTACTAACTCATTCTCTTCCAAAAACAACAGCTGTCAAGCAAATGTATAGATAGGGATTGCAGTACCTCACAAACCCCTCTCACTGACTTATAATCACTGCAGTTATGAAACCCGAATTATTTCCAAGTCGTGACAGGGAGGTGGAGTGCTTTACATGCATCTTTGTTCGCCTAGAGCAGGGTGCCAAAATAGGTTTGCCGTCGCTTTGGTGGACGTGATTCATCACACAGGCTTTGGAAGTCCTCTGCTGACTGTGATACGATGAGGTTTGCTGTTAACAATTCAAGGTAAATAGCGCTCTAAGTCACACCCAGAACATGCAGTTGTATATGAGACGAACGCAGGTAATACAACACAGCTAATACAGCCCGAGAGAACAACGTAAAAGAAATGGTTAAATGTCTGATAAAAGATCTCATCTCCGTCTCTCTAGAATGCATCTCCAGTCTATCTGGTTACACCTCCTCTCAACTTTTTACTCCACTTACTTTCTATCTTCTTTTCGCGCAATTCCATTTCAGTTAACAGGCAGATGGTACTATTTTCTGGGAAAGCGTCCAAGACAGCAGTCAGCTTGCATATATTCCTGTTACCTCAGATACATATACTTCAGAATGTTGTTAAAACCCATGCAGCAACTGTTCTGTAAGGTATTTATTAGCTGATACTGGATGGATGTGATTGGTAGAGAGTACAGAGAAGCGTATTTTAAATACTGTTTGTTAGAGATTAAACACGCGATCCATTTTCTAGTTGCATGAGTATATGATGCAACTACAAAATGGATCGCGTGTCTAATCTCTAACTCCATATTGTAGCTGCATATTGCAATTCCCAGTCTGCCAATACGTTGCTCTTTAGTTAAGGAAGACGTAAAGTTTATCATGGCCACATGTCCAGACACCACATAAAAATCTATAAGGTGGTGAATTCAGTGATCTGTACAGGGATTTAGATCTTCACAGGCATTAAGCGGAACTCTTGGACTTACCACTGCGGTAGAGGAATCTCCTCGCTGGCACAGTATGTGTGTCTACGTTCCGGGACCGTCAGAAAAACTTGGGTATCATAACATTCTGCAGTGACATTGACGGTTTCTTGGAAGACGTGAACATTACATACAAACCATACGAGCTGAGACTCTTTGTAGATGGCTAAAAATTAAACTGGAGGCAATACAGTTACACAGTAGTAACTAAATGCCATCCACCCCTGTCCCGTATTCTGCTTTAGCTAAAGAAATTTACGTAGTTAACGTGTCAGGATTGGCCAGAAGGGGAAAGCAGTAGGCACTCTTTGAGGTGAAAAATCAAATATATTTTAGCTGCATGAATTTTTAATGCCATAAAAAGGAAAGGCAGGCCTGGAGAAGCCGCCGACACTGAAGGGGCTGTCGCACAAGAGAGCAGGAGAGGAGGGTGTCTGGTAGGGTCGGAAGCTGCCAGCAGAAGAGACCGGACGGCTGGCTGCGGTCCCACCCCAACTTGACCACCTCCAAGCCTCCCTATTGGTCGGCCAAATCGAAGACGAGCAGTTCGGTAGCATTACCTCGTCAGCAACACGTGAATTTAGCTGCTGATGGTTCAACACGTGAGTTTCAAAGTGGTTATGTCCGGTTCTGGGCAACGTGACTAAGACGTTGCAACAAGCCGCCAAGCAGAAGGCACTAACGAACATAAAGTGAAAAAGAAAAGTCAAATTTTTATACAAATAAATCCATTCAGTAACGGCCCCCACTGTTCAACACTATGTTGAAATTCTTTGCAAACTCAGTTAATTACAATTAGCACGAATGGCTGGTACGTGGAGATGTCAAAGTCTTTGCAGAAGGGTTACACTAAGTATTGCTGCTACCTGTGTGTGTGGGAAAGCTGTAGAAGAGGAAGACATTACACGCACAGGGGAATGGCCTCCACTAACAGTTCTCGTGGCTGGGTAAAAACGTAATGCGGATGAACGTCTACTGAAATGGGACGAAATTGTTCTCCACCAGTGTTCACTAAGTTGGGACTCATGACAGCATTTGTTAAGGCTGTGTGTAAGATCCTCTCATGATACAGAACAGGGAACATCACAAAAGGATATTCACTGGTCCACAGATATGCCAGCAGTTGAAGGACACTCACTTTGAGTGCTATCTAACCTCTGATCAGCTGCTTGCGTGGCATTGTTTTCGATACGTGACAAAATTGTTCTTGTAAAACAGGAGAGCCGAAAATTACAGGGAACTTGTGGACTAACTTATTCATGCTTATGAGGTCATTGGCTGTAACATGATCTTGATGATGCACTTCTTTTACTTCCACCTTAATGTGTTCCCAGAGAACTGTGGTGCGTTCAGCGATGATCACAGTGAGTGGTTCCAACAGAACAATTCTCTCATGGGACAGTGGTGCGCGGAATAGAGGACTAGTATGTTGGCTGATTTCTGATGGATACCATACTGAGATGCTGCAGACACCACCCACAAGAGGACGGCAAAGAAAAGGCGTGAATAAACTAGGAGTGTTCAATGAATATATATACGTATCCTATTGATTATGGTAGCTATATATGTGAAACGTGAAACATGAAGACCCAGCGAGAAATGAAGTCCCAACTTACACTCCTGGAAATAGAAAAAAGAACACATTGACACCGGTGTGTCAGACCCACCATACTTGCTCCGGACACTGCGAGAGGGCTGTACAAGCAATGATCACACGCACGGCACAGCGGACACACCAGGAACCGCGGTGTTGGCCGTCGAATGGCGCTAGCTGCGCAGCATTTGTGCACCGCCGCCGTCAGTGTCAGCCAGTTTGCCGTGGCATACGGAGCTCCATCGCAGTCTTTAACACAGCGTGGACGTGAACCGTATGTGCAGTTGACGGACTTTGAGCGAGGGCGTATAGTGGGCATGCGGGAGGCCGGGTGGACGTACCGCCGAATTGCTCAACACGTGGGGCGTGAGGTCTCCACAGTACATCGATGTTGTCGCCAGTGGTCGGCGGAAGGTGCACGTGCCCGTCGACCTGGGACCGGACCGCAGCGACGCACGGATGCACGCCAAGACCGTAGGACCCTACGCAGTGCCGTAGGGGACCGCACCGCCACTTCCCAGCAAATTAGGGACACTGTTGCTCCTGGGGTATCGGCGAGGACCATTCGCAACCGTCTCCATGAAGCTGGGCTACGGTCCCGCACACCGTTAGGCCGTCTTCCGCTCACGCCCCAACATCGTGCAGCCCGCCTCCAGTGGTGTCGCGACAGGCGTGAATGGAGGGACGAATGGAGACGTGTCGTCTTCAGCGATGAGAGTCGCTTCTGCCTTGGTGCCAATGATGGTCGTATGCGTGTTTGGCGCCGTGCAGGTGAGCGCCACAATCAGGACTGCATACGACCGAGGCACACAGGGCCAACACCCGGCATCATGGTGTGGGGAGCGATCTCCTAGACTGGCCGTACACCACTGGTGATCGTCGAGGGGACACTGAATAGTGCACGGTACATCCAAACCGTCATCGAACCCATCGTTCTACCATTCCTAGACCGGCAAGGGAACTTGCTGTTCCAACAGGACAATGCACGTCCGCATGTATCCCGTGCCACCCAACGTGCTCTAGAAGGTGTAAGTCAACTACCGTGGCCAGCAAGATCTCCGGATCTGTCCCCCATTGAGCATGTTTGGGACTGGATGAAGCGTCGTCTCACGCGGTCTGCACGTCCAGCTCGAACGCTGGTCCAACTGAGGCGCCAGGTGGAAATGGCATGGCAAGCCGTTCCACAGGACTACATCCAGCATCTCTACGATCGTCTCCATGGGAGAATAGCAGCCTGCATTGCTGCGAAAGGTGGATATACACTGTACTAGTGCCGACATTGTGCATGCTCTGTTGCCTGTGTCTATGTGCCTGTGGTTCTGACAGTGTGATCATGTGATGTATCTGACCCCAGGAATGTGTCAATAAAGTTTCCCCTTCCTGGGACAATGAATTCACGGTGTTCTTATTTCAATTTCCAGGAGTGTAGTTGTAATCTTGAACTAGGAGACAATTTTAGTCGGGATATTCGTGCTCAGCGTATCAAAATCTATAAATACTGTCTAGTTTGCTTCCTGCAAGAAAAATCCACTGTGGATGAGTGTTGTCAGTCAAGACAGAGTGAGGATGGATCGTCGACTTACCTCTGCCGTAAGCGATTTTCCGACGTAAAAAACTACTGAACAATTACAGTAATTTATTGGACATGTAATTATTATCGTAAATTCGCAAAGGGAATTTTTGTTGTTGCACAGACATTAATTAAGCTGCTACGAAAAGGTGTTAGTCTTCCGTGGACAGCCAAAAAGCATTAGAGAAATTCAGGGAGAAATTAATAGTAGATCCTGTGTTAACATTCCCTGGCTTTTAATAGGAATTCCTATTTTCGTGCAATGCCTCCAGCAATGCTTTAGGTTGTATTTTAAGTCAGAATGTTGATGGGAGGGAACATCAGGTGGCAGACGCCTCCAGACAGTTCAAAAAGGTAGAAACTAATTAATCGACAACCGTAAAAAAATGTTAGCAGCTATTTATGGAATCTCTTATTTTCGTTGCTATTCGTACAGTCGGAAGTTCAATATATACAGAACTTGCGCCTTTAAAATGGTTATAAAGGCTGAAAGACTCATCAAGTCGGTTGAAGAGATGGGTGTTTAGACTGAGTGTGTTCGCCTATGAAGTAACTCACAACTGCTCATACCCTTAGCAGAAAGATAGCTGTTTTACATGTAGTAAGTGGAAGCCAGGAAGACTGGATAAAGGCACTATCAGCTAACAATGAGTGTCAATCATTTCTAACGTGACCTTAGTTTAAAATACAAGGAGGCTTGCTACGCAGATCTGTTGTTGTTGTGGTCTTCAGTCCCCTGACTGGTTTGATGCAGCTCTCCATGCTATTCTATCCTGTGCAAGCTTCTTCATCTCCCAGTACCTACTGCGACCTACATCCTTCTGAGTCTGCTTAGTGTATTCATCTCTTGGTCTACCTCTACGATTTTTACCCATCACGCTGCCCTCCAATACTAAATTGGTCACGTCTTGATGCCTCAGAGCCGTCTGTTGCGGCCGAGTGTTTCTAGACGCTTCAGTTCGAAACCGCGCTGCTGCTACGGTCGGAGGTTCCGAATCCTGCCTCGGGCATGGATGTGTATGATGTTCTTAGGTTAGATAGGTTTAAGTAGTTCTAAGTCTAGGGGACTGATTACCTCAGATGTTAAGTCCTATAGTGCTTAGAGCTGTTTGAACCATTTTTGATGCCTCAGAACATGTCCTCCAACCGATCCCTTCTTCTAGTCAAGCTGTGCCACAAATTTCTCTTCTCCCCTGTTCTATTCAATACCTCCTCATTAGTTATGTGATCTACCCATCTAATCTTGAGATCTACAAATCTACAAAGTGGCATTGTAACCCCTGCAGCATCTAGAATCGAAGTGTTACGTCAAGCGCACGACCATATGAGGAGCAACTATTCAAAACGTATAATGTCCACTGATTCAAATTTTTCTGGAAATGTGAAACACTGATATCTACAAAACTATTCAATGGAACATAATGTCGTTTTCACTATTAGTTCCGTGTTGGGATATTGAATTCGATTCCACTTTGCAACATACCAAAATTTGGATAGAATGACTATAAAATCAATTTATGTTTTCGGCAATATACGTTTTGATCGGTCACCTAAGACAATACATATTTTGATGGGTTTTCAGTATCAAATCTTCATTAATTCACACGAACTTTAATAACTGAAAAATAATTATTAACTAACAGTAATTTTCAATTGCTTTACATTAACTATAGAACGTAGAATGTAACATTAATATTTACTTCACGTAATGCTACAAAGCCTTTAATTACACAAAAAAACTGTTAGAGACAATAGTTTGTCTTATGTCCACGTTTTGCCGATGTTGTGAGTGACTGAGAAGGGTCATCGAAGTAATAATGAGTTTCTGTTTTAAATTTTATATCCTGATCACTAACACTCTTCAGTATTGACTTTTTCAAAATTTTTCTTTTTACTTCACTGATACCATCTATCGTTTTCCATTTCTTTGGGAGTTCTTTATAGTTCTTAAGCTCTCAGTTTTTTCCAATTACCCACATTTCCCCACATTGGTTACAGATCTGTACATACTTCTCTGGATTCAAAATTTCTGGAATTTGGCGCAGTACTCGCTCAACTTGTTCAGAGACCCTGTTTGCAGGTAAAAAAGAACGCCCAAGGCCTACAAAATAGAGATACGCATCCCTTATATGTAATGGAGAACTTTTCAGTAGCCAGAATGCAACAGCATAAATCAGATGTTGATTTTTATCCTGGCCACCGCATCCATCAACAAATAGTTTGACAGATGTGGTATTCCGGTCAAATAGTCCGGTCAAACTATGTTTTAGAAAGAAAATCTGTGATGGCTGATGGAATTTCTCGTGGCCCTCTTCCAGCTTCAGCTTCACTCCATACATAGAAAACAGGGTGTGTCGCTATATTTGTTACACAGAAGCTATAAAATGCAATTTTATTGGGTGTAATATGCCTCTCCAATATTCAGTTTTGGCAGAGGCTGGGCTTGCTGCAAGTCAAATGCAAAGGTTTACTTCTATGTGGCGACTGCTTCAGTGATTTATGAAAAGGTCGAGCTTTTTGACCATGAGCACGAAGTTCAGTGATTAACTTCTTCTCTTGATTTGTATCTACAGCACTTTGAATTTCATGCCGCGTTCTAAGGCAATAACTTCATCTATCACTGCGAAAAGCCAAATTGAATTTGGAGTTGAAAATTCTGGTGAAGAATAATTTTTTAACTTTGATATCAGTTACTTCCGAGTTGTTGTGTAATTTTAAAAGCTTGTTTATTTAATTCACACGAGAGATGCAGCGTTTGGCTTTTGTTCCCATTGTAATGGCAGATTGGATAAGGATTCTACCACATGCTTTCTTTTAGTTTCATACTTTACAATCTTATTATCACCCCCTTTTATCTGTTAGTCCCTCTCCCAGATGCAATTCCTTTCGCAGTGGTATTTAGTCCTGTTTGTCTAATACCGAAGTGTTTCTGAAAAGAATGCAGCACATACAAGAATTTCCTCACACCCTTATTTCACCTGCAATTTACAAAAACCCATATTAGCAGCTGTGTTTTGTGAAATAATAATATTCTTCATGTAGATTAGCACGATGGAACATTAACTGCAAGTGTTCCAGAATATGTTGGATCATTTCCTGTTTAGTATCGGTGCAAGGATACACTTCGCTAAGAAGAAAAATTAAAATAACTAGTGCGAATCTGTATTAAATTCCAAACTTGCGTGATATTTCACTGGGACAGCTATTGATTTTACTTTGGCACTTTCTCCACTAGTGCGCTGTCGCTTTGGACTGCTTACATTCAGAAGATACAATAGTTTTTGATCTTCGTGTTTTATATTTTGTTTATAGAACTTTTGCTGAGATAGAGCAGCAATTAAAACGCTCCTCTCTATGTTGGCAGGGGTGGTCAAAATCAATTAAATGAGGATCTTTGTCACATATCTAGGACAAAAAGAATAAAGAATGCTATTTATCGTGGCATTATTTACTGATGAATGTTACGGAAACGAATTGTATTTTTCTAATAAGAAAGTACAAACAGAAGATTTACCTGATTTCAGTTTCCACTTGTCTTTTTTATTTCTTCTTCATTATTTTTCTTGTTCCACGATCTTTACGCTCCTCCCCTACAGTCACACTTTCCTCTTCTAAATCAAATGAACGCAGTAGACACAAAACACAACAGAACACTACTGCTATGCACTACTAACAATAACGAATTTGCTAAAGCGATTCAAACAGAACCAGAAGACAACAATGTTGGCTAAAGCTTTGAACAGCCGTAAGCATTGACAAAAGTTAAAGTCGACAGTGCTGCCAAAATAGATGAAACAAAGGCAAACTGAAACGTGAATGGTGGACATTACACATTCCGATTCATTCAGTCATGTCGACAATATATGATTTGTTTTAACTGCTCATTCAAGATGCTTTTTTGGTGTTACAATATACTGACGCAGTCTGATTGGTGGGTCATGCTAAGAACGACTGAAGGACGTGTAGCTGAAAGATTGTGGCGGGAAATCTCTTCGCAGCGATGTAGATCAATATGTAAGAATCTGAGTCCCGTATGGAAGAAGGGAAAGGGGAACATCAGAAAAACGTAACGTACCTTATGCACTTAAATTTTGGGGTAAATAGTGTGAATTCTCATATGAAATGCACGTATATTGTTTTTGTTACTTGTGTTCCTCTCTGTGTTTAAGTTCTCGAATCAACGAGGGAGGGGATTAACGGTACTTCTTTTTCTCCGAGGAATTAAAACTCTCGTGTGAGAAATTTAAGATTCAGTTGCAAACAGTTAACACAAGTAATACCACGAACGCTAATACGTAAGAAATGAGGCTGGCTAGACGCAGGAGACAAACTACAAATAACTGTGTTCGAAACGTCGGATAATTTGGATACCGAGAATTTAAACAGCACTATGAGAAATGTACAAGAGGAAGTTTATTACTAAAACGGTATTGAAATTAATAAAAGAATCACAACATCACTCCTAAAATACCAACAATGTATCAAATAGAGAACTAGAGAAACTATATAAGGGTTAAGCAAACTAGGTGAGGAAGTGGTAGCAGCTATATTATTACGAACCATAGCAGGTGGATAAGACGACGCAGGGACAGGTCGAAAACCTGCGTGAAGCTGCACATTACGCTACTCAAGGGAAATTCGTTGAAAATTTATTAAATCCACAGTAAATTTTGACGCCATTACAGAAAGCACAGGAGGCCATAAGTTGTACCTATAACAAGTAAGAATATAGCTTTATTTTGTTTTATATCTGATGCAAGAGTGGATACTAATCAAGTTAAACTGAGCATTAAAATACACTTTTCAGTAGTAGATATAAACGCTAAATACCAGTGCCGCACGGCACATCCATACCCGATTAAACTGAATACACCTGGGAAATGGATACAGATACAAACTCAGGAAGTATTATTAGTTTCTAGGCGAAGAAATGCTCAGGTCATTATGTCTGTAGGAGATCTGAAAGACTGTGTTGGAGAAAACGTTATTATTTGTCCAACAATGGCGATACAAATAAACCGATCAGGTGAGTTGCAGTTGTTTTTCGGGAGAATGGACACAGCAGATAAAAGTCTTAGCTCCTCAGCCAAATATGGCGAATATTGGATATCAGTGGATTTTCTCCTTATTTACATCTAAAACAGTAATTATCACTTGCTATTGAAACGATAAACCAACTGGGATAACGAAACTATAATTACAACGCAATGGATTATTAATTAATCGAACTAGATGTGTAGTAGGGAATACAATTTCTCCTTCCAGCTACCATTATAGGCACAACTATGATTAATGTGTCTCAACCAATGTTGGAACTATTACACATATTACCTAACCAACAGCGATTAAAGGCGCTGCAGTCTGGAACCGCAAGACCGCTACCGTTGCAGGTTCGAATCCTGCCTCGGGCATGGATGTTTGTGATGTCTTTAGGTTAGTTAGGTTTAACTAGTTCTAAGTTCTAGGGGACTAATGACCTCAGCAGTTGAGTCCCATAGTGCTCAGAGCCATTTTTGAACCTAACCAACACCTAACTTGTGTTTGTGATACCTTAGATTCCACTTTGCTAGAATGCCTAGAAAAATTAACAACTTCAGAAAAAGAACAAATGTCAGTGAAGTGAATATTGTAATTTGTGAAACATCATTAGAAATGTAGACACAATACAATTACTTTCAGTGTATCAACGATAAGCTTAATTTTGATGCTATTGTCTATTTATGTAACTTACTTTTGTATAAAGTATATCTCATTCAGATGAGATAACCATACATGACATACATGTGGAATGGTCCCAAGCTAGTAGTGAATAACGTAAGTGGGAAGTATAAATAGTGTATGCAACCTGGAGAGAATGACAAACTAGACCAATAAAGCTAAGATCCAAGACCTACATTTAGAACCAACCCAGAAATCCGTTATACAGTATCGTTTTTTAAGAAGTGGAAGACAGGTATAGTCTAATTAGTAAAAAGCCAAAGAAATGGAAAATACAGGAAGAATTTTGTTAAAGAAGATGGATTTACTTTGGCACAGAATAGTATGGGTCGGACATTAAAGATTTTTACTAAAACTCATCAACATTGCCACAGGCAAGACAGAGCAGAAGCAGGAGGTGAGCCAGTATATTGCAATTGGGTCAGGCCCTTGACACATTATGACCCCTTCTGCCAAGTAAGAATCCATATTCAGCATCAAAAATACTATGACAGAACCATAGGAAGCAAGACAAATGCATCCACTAGCTCATTATACGAGTACATGGCGCAAGAGACTCTACCTCTTACACAAGAGCACACAGTGAGGAATTGCGACCGCAGTTAGCAGTTTGTTAAGTGAATAAAGCAAAATAAAGAGGGTATACACAGACCTTAAAAACTCAGCCTTGTGTCACACCCGCATATTAGCTACCTTTAAATACTCCACCACTCTAGCCCTTGTCGTGAGTTGATCGTTGGGATTGATGGCATTCAGAGTAATACTACTCGATTTCGTGGTTACGATACTGTAATGACTCATTTGTCCTAGATGCTCCAGCACAATCTATGATCTAGCCAATGTTGTACTCGAGGTGATGGTTATCACCTGACGAACTTAATTCAGTCGCCACCTACCGTCTACTGATAGAGAATTTGACTCTCTTCTGACAAGACCACATTGCAGTGAGTTGCTAGCATTGGACTTCAACACAGAAGTCAGGTACCTCTGGGTGATGAAAACTACCAGACCAGAAGAGTGGAAAGCAAATGACGACATGACTACCAACACCAGTCACATCCCTTATGCGTCATCAGCGGTCATCGTAGAATTTGGAGTGGGACCGAGAAAACTCCAGCGGCCAGCTTGAGACCACTTCTTACTGGGAAAAGGCCACACCTGCTCGCTGGCACCTCGCTGCAGCGCCAGGATAGCTAACGCTTCACATGACATGCAGATTCTGAGCTGACTAGCCAGATGTCAGCTATAATCACTCGCGTAGCTGAATGAAGCATCATCTGAGGCTGGTGCAGAAGAATGATGATTTGCAGACATTGTGAATAAATGATTAAGTCTATTAATGCAATTCGAGCATCGAAGGTGCCTGTCAATTTGCCAATAGCTCTTACTTCATGGAGATGTATCTCTGGTTGGCTCCTCTGTAGTGATATACGATACGAGCTACACTTTGAAACTTCCCCTTCAAAAATGAAACTTCCACTTCAAAAATTAAGCATAACTTTTCTGGTAAACTTCTACGTTATTTGATTTTCAAACAGCTGAGCAAAACTGAAGGTACTCAGACAGCTCTCTCTTTACTTATTCTGATCGTCACTAAACTGACACACAATATTTTTTAGCGCAACGCAGTCTGACTTTCAATAATCCCTACAAAAGAATGGTCCTGAGTAACAATAGCCTATACCTTTCATGAATCACTTACCTCACAAAAATCTTCGTTACTCGAACTACTGCAATATAGCGAGCGCCAGTACTGCCAGCTAAATAAAAGATTCTAACTACTGAAGGCACTAACTACTGATAGGCATACTTAGCAGATGAAAGATTTTGATGGAGGACAAACAATGTATTTACCTTAATAGTGTTCCGAGGTTATAATATATATATCAGTTCATGACTTCCAGTCTTACATATTTCCTTTTTCTGACGGACACACGTCCAGATCGTCCGCTCTGAAAACTCTGGCACCTCTCTCCCACATCCACCACTGCTGGCGGCTCACCTCCAACTACACAACGCTACGCTCTGTTCACATCCAAGTGCCCAACACTACACAAGCAAGTACTCCAACAATGAGTCCAACCAGCCACATACTGCACACAGCGCAGTCAGCGATTTTCATACAGAGCACTGCGTGGCGTTACCAACATAAAAAGCTAAACAGCCTACTTACAACTACTGTGAACTTTTTCGATGACCACCGTTAATTCTATCTGTTAAGCATTCCATACTGCACAACAATACTCTAGACCAGCAGAGACAAACGTAGTGTAAACTGTCTAGTTGATTTGCTGTATCTTGCAAGTGTTCTGCCAGTAAAAAGCAGTCATTGGTAAGCATACACCACAACTTTTCTGCGCAATAGTTCCAGCTTAAGGTGGTTTTAATTGTGATTCCCAGGTATTCGTGTGAATCGACAACCTTTATTAATGCTTGTGTGTTTTTTGAGTAACCATAATCTAACAGAATATTGAACATCTCACATCTTTTATTGGTCAATAAATCAAACAGAATATTTTTGATAGGCACTCTTATTGAACGTCTTACATCTTATTGTTCAAGGCCAACTGTCCCTTTCCGCGTCAAAAATATGTTCCAATTCATTTTGGTCTTCTGCTAATTTTATTAGACGGTAAATTATAGAATCATTTCATAATAATTTAAGAGGTCTGTTCAGATTCTTTCCTAAGCCAGGTATATAAACTACACTACTGGCCATTAAAATTGCTACACCGAGAAGAAATGCAGATGATAAACGGGTATTCACTGGACAAATATATTATACTAGATATGACATGTGATTACATTTTCACGCAATTTGGGTGCATATATCCTGAGAAATCAGTACCCAGAACAACCACCTCTGGCCGTAATAACGGCCTTGGTACGCCTGGGCTTTGAGTCAAACAGAGCTTGGATAGCGTGTACAGGTACAGCTGCCCGTACAGCTTCAACACGATACCACAGTTCATCAAGAGTAGTGACTGGCGTATTGTGACGAGCCAGTTGTTCGGCGACCATTGATCAGACGTTTTCAGTTGGTGACAGATCTGGAGAATGTGCTGGCCAGCGCGGCAGTCGAACAGTTTCTGTATCCAGAAAGGCACGTACAGGACCTGCAACATGCTGTCGTGCATTATCCTGCTGAAATGTAGGGTTTCGCAGGGATCGAATGAAGGGTAGAGCCACGGGTCGTAACACATCTGAAATGTAACGTCCACTGTTCAAAGCACCGTTAATGCGAGCAAGAGGTGACCGAGACTTGTAACCAATGGCAACCCATACCATCACGGCGGGTGGTACGCCAGTATGGCGATTACGACTACACGCTTCCAACGTGCGTTCACCGCCATGTCGCTAAACACGGATGCGACCATCATGATGCTGTAAACAGAACCTAGATTTATCCGAAATAATGACGTTTTGCCGTTCTTGCACCCAGGTTCGTCGTTGAGAACACCATTGCAGGCGCTCCTGTCTGTGATGCAACGTCAAGGGTAACCGCAGCCATGGTCTCCGAGCTGATAGTCCATGCTGCTGCAAACGTCGTCGAACTGTTCGTGGAGATGGTTGTTGTCTTGCAAACGTCCCCATCTGTTGACTCAGGGATCGAGATGTGGCTGCAAGATCCATTACAGACATGCGTATAAGATGCCTGTAATCTCGACTGTTAGTGATACGAGGCCGTTGGGATCCAGCACGGAGTTCCATATTACCCTCCTGAAACCACCGATTCCATATTCTGGTAGCAGCCATTGGATCTCGACCAACGCGAGCAGCAATGGCGCGATACGATAAATCCTAATCGCGATAGGCTACAATCCGACCTTTATCAAAGTCGGAAACGTGATGGTACACATTTCTCGTCCTTTCACGAGGCATCACAACAACGTTTCACCAAGCAACGCCTGTCAACTGCTGTTTGTGTATGAGAAATCGGTTGAAAACTTTCCTCATGTTAGCACGTTGTAGGTGTCGCCACCGGCGCCAACCTTGTGTGAATGCTATGAAAAGCTAATGATTTGCATATCACAGCATCTTCTTCCTGTGGGTTAAATTTCGCGTCTGTAGCACGTCATCATCGTGGTGTAGCAATTTTAATGGCCAGTAGTGTAAGAACAGCAGAATGCCTTCAACACGTCCTTGCGAACCCTAAACATAATTTCCGATTCACTAGATGGCATCGCGTCGATTTCTACGAACTCTGGTCCTCCTGGAAAGAAATGCAAAATTCTTTCGGAACGGAAGCAGAGAAGAATGTGCCTGCTGAGTTCAGTCATTACAAGCATTTCCCTTGATAGAAAAGCTTGCAGAGCCTCAGACCAAAACAGTTTTGTGCCTCCAAGAAACAATGACATGTTATTACACTGCATGCGTGGCAAGCTGCATTTCTGGCGCACGCTTCAAACCCGCTGCCGACGTTTGATCACTACAGTGTCGTACTGAATCGTTGAATTCAATTAAGTTATTCCACATTCAATGTGCATTTTGTAATATGCTGGTTTATGTTCCTCTGGAGGGCATTAGTAGCAACTCAGACACAGATATATTTATAGATGTGGAAACTAGTACATCCGGACGTATTTCACTAGCCAGCCCATTTGTCGGTAACAGCACACGCCTCCGGCGTTGCGCCAAACGGACGGCTGTGCCCCGTCGCCGAGGAATGAGAATAACTGAATGTAACAATTAGGCGTCTCCGTGCCGCGAGGCAGGGCGACGTGATGTAATGCGAGCGCACTTTCCCCGTAATTAAGCCGGCGGCGCGTTGGGGGGCGCCCACGTATCCCGCGTCTCCAGCAGCAGTTCCAGCTACGACTCCAGGCGCCCTCGCTGGAGGCAGTATATCAGCCGTCGGCAATTAGCGCGATGGACGCCATTGAACCAGCCCCCCCCCCCCTTCTACCCCGCCAACCCTGCCCTCAGTCTACCTCAGACATGCTCTCCGCCTCTGCCGCTGCAATAGAATACAATACGCCATTCTATCCATGCCCACTGCAAAGCAAGACCGCGTTTAAATACATAGTTCAGATTCTAAGTCGTCGTGTCCTTTTTTAAGGATGAAATGGAATTCATAAAAATATTAACTGAATCGTTTTCTGCAATAGTGGCAACCATTGACAAGCGGCCTTAACACGTTTACATGATTGAGAGGTTACAACTTTTATGATCAATATGAACACAAAGTCGCGTATAGATTTAGAGGAAATGTCCGAACACCGCTTACATTTATACAACATTAGCGAACCCGACAATACTCACAACTGCTAAATGTATCCGGCAATTCTATATCCATCTCCTTTTCTCCTCTCCCTGTCCGTCTCCTCCCCCTCCCCCTCCTCTCTTTGTCCATTCCCCCTCCTCCTGCTCCTCCTCCTTCCCCCTCTCATTGTCCATCTCCTCCTCTTCCTTCCCCCCCCTCATTGTCCATCTCCTCCTCCTCCTCCCCCCTCTCACTATCTCCTCCTCCCTCCCAGTCTCTCTCCATTTTCTCTTCGTCCCTCTCTCTGTACATCCTTTCCTGTCTCTCTTTTTATTTCCTCCCCTTCCCCTGGCCTCACCACCTTCTCTTCCCCTGTAACCTTGAGCTTTGTTTATTGGATTTGCAAACGAAACCTTGGCAGGGAAATTACGTCACTAAAAAAATGGGTAAATAGGTTTGGATCATTAATACGAGTACAAGGGGGAGAGGAGAGATCTCTCCAGCTAGTAGATCATTGATTGGATTAGCTTCAGCGATAGTATCTCTCATAGCTTTTATCTGTGAATGGGTCCATGACTGCAGCGCCTTAGAACGGTTCAAATGGTTCAAATGGCTCTGAGCACTTCTGAGCACTTCTGAGGTCATCAGTCGCCTAGAACTTAGAACTATTAAACCTAACCAACCTAAGGACATCACACACACACATCCTTGCCCGAGGCAGGATTCGAACCTGCGACCTTAGCGGTCGCTCGGTTCCAGACTGTAGCGCCTAGAACCGCACGGCCACTCCGGCCGGCCCTTAGAACGCTCGGCTAATCCCGAGCGGCTGGTAGGATTGCAAAGTTTCAGATGGTGCAGATTCCATAGCATAAGCTGATGAGGCATAAACACATTTTTACTGTTTTCTGTTAAAGCTGACTACGAAGAAGGAAACAAAACAGCACACTGTTGTGCATCTAGTTTTTGTTTGAAATTATATACAAGAGGGAAGAATATATGTAGAAGAAACAATATGTCTAATGGTTGAAATGCCCTGATATCTAAGTTAAAACTGACTTCGAAGAAGAAAACGAAATCGCACATTTTTCACAGCTCAGAGCAATCTTTCTCGCAGTTGGTTTTAAGATAAAATCTGTACATTAGTGTTTAAAAAGCATAAATTCTATTATTGAAGTCAATGTTCAATGTATATGTTCGAGAAATACCCCTGAAGGAATGTTAGAGTGTCAATATAAATTCGAAGTAAATCGACCAAGTACTTTTAGAGACGTTTGAAACGCCGTTAATCAATGACTTGTCTCTATACGGTGAGTAAATACAGCCAGTGTCGTTCCAAATGATTATTACAACATCTTGTGTAAATTTGAAGCCTATCATTCAAGAACAATTCGAAATTTTTGGTAACAAGTTTAAACAACAACTTATTTTTATAAAGTAGTATAGATTTGTTTGTTAAAATAAGTACTGTTTTTATGAAGTACGAAGGGAACTCCTGATAAGGGTATGTTAACATTGCAGATTGATTCTCATCGATATATAGGAATGTCTTGGTCGCAAATCGTTTTACTCCATGATCATGACGCGTTCCCAGTTCCTTTTATTAGATTTTCGGTATGTATTTAGTGCCTGGCTGGCTAATGTATTTAATGCCACACATCTGAAGCTAATAATTTTGAAACGCTTCATGAATGCGGAATGGAGAGATACTTAGTCGATATATTCTTACTACGCTCTCTGATGACCCTTCATTTGTAATATTTTATGCTAGAATTACTGGATTAAAGAAAATCAATAACTTCAATTTGCGACTTTTCGTGTAGTTACTAACTTCCGTAACGACATTCCGCCTCCAACTACTTACATTCCTCCGAAAAATAAAAGAGTAGACTTATAAAAAAAGTTAGGCTCACTTGTTGCGAATTTCAGAAAATATATTTTCGTCTCACATTTTGAAACCCATACTGTTAAAAACAGGAATAGCCACGAACAGGCTCCTATGGAATCAAGACGTGTGCTACTCCCACAAAACTAACACTCAGGTCAGAAATAGGAATAGACCCAAAGAGGAGCTCTTATACCTTAGCAACAAAACAAGGGCACTATCTCCACAAAAGTTTTTCTGTTCGTAATATGAATTAACTCTGAGTAGAGGTCGCTTCTTCTTACACAAAACATACTGCAAAAACCTTTAACCACTTGGTTTATTTCTTCATGTCTGTCAGAACTGACAGTATGGACCATACGAACTCCCCCTCAACGACCTCATTCATGCTGACAGGATGAACGGGCCATGACTATGCCCTCAAGATACACAGGAAAACGCGACTCACAACTGTTTTCGACAAAATCGAATTTGACAATTTCAGCCCTGCCTACATCTTCTGTATGGTCACTAGTATTCAAGGAGTCCAAGTCGGTCGATTAAGCACTTGATTTCATAATCGCGAGGCCTATGGAACGAATCTCGCTGCACATCACTTTGTTTTTCCTTCCCACGTATTTCTAACAACAGATTTATTATAACCAAGCAAACTATCAATATGCATCTTTACTTCCATTATCTTTGCCCTGAAAAATCGGAGTTTTCTCTAAAATCTTGGAATCCACGGTGAGCAGTTTTCCCTGTATCCCTACTTCAGAGAAGAACTATTCATTTTTCATCAGGTTCTTTTCCATTGGGACTGTAGGTACATTCAACGACTGTGATCTTTGAAATGATAGAGCACAGCAATCAGTCGTTCTTTTCTTTCAGGTTTTATTAGGAAAATCCATATTTCGGCTAGCGCCAAGTCATTGTCAACGCATTACTTCATTGTATCAGTGCATGTTCTAGTACGAGAGCCCTCTGTTATTCCGGCTTCTGTTACAGCCCGTTCAAGACTCCATTCATGGTGAGTGCAAAAGAACCGGGTTTTGTACGATGTAAGTCTTGAGATTGGAGAGGGTCTGGCAGCGTGTAGGATTCAAGTACGAGTAATTCCTGCAAAATGTAATCCCCTGTTGCACCCTTCCTATGTTTATTTTTACAGACAGGTGAAGAACCTTGTAAAACGATCACAAAATTGCACGTACGTCATCTAACAAAATAAACAGCTTCCAGAGACGACTGTGCAAAAATTTAATCAATTGTAGAGTATCCATTGTCTGCTCTAATATTCGGTGATATGCTTCAATATATGTGGTACGTCCGCAACTGCGATGATGGCCAAGAACCGTTTAGGAAAGTAAGCAAGTTTTTTCGCAATAGAAACATTGCAAAAAACCGACATACATGCAAAAGTTAGGCTTCCATTCTGAGTGTTCTATGTCGCATTAGTTATTGGTGGCGAAACTGAAGTTCCGACTTCAGCCGCAGTCGTGCATCGACATAATTTCATTCGATGGCGACACCAAGGCTCGAACCTGGATTTACCGCTTTACGCGAGTGGTGTAGGCTATCCGAGCAAGCCTCTCCGCCAATCCCAATTGCCAACATATCGCTCACTTCATAGTAGCGTCCCCTGTCCGTTACTGTCACTGGTTACAAACTTACGCTTATTCTCGCAACAAGTTTACATCAGCTCTGAAAACCAAATCATTGCCGTCAATACACATAATCATATTTATATGTGTGGTGTTAGCGTGAGGCTGCGAGCAGGAAGAGTAATGGACAGTAGTGTGAGGTAAGTTAGGAATTTTGGTTAGACGGGAAGCTTGCTTGGATATCGGAAATGGTTAAGGCGGTCACTTGCGTAAATCGGGAAATCCAGGTTGAAGCCCAGATCCCGCACAAATTTTCATTTGTCGCGACCGAATTTATTTCGATACCGATTGCGGCTAAAGTTTGAATTTCAGTTTCGTCGTGTATATGTACGGCTACAGGATCATAAATGGTTTCTGTTCTTTCAGACACACACCACACATACCTGTATAGTATTAATTATAGTTTTCCATGTTTCTAGCATTTGTAGCAAGAAGGTGTTGGAGGAGGAGGTGGAGGAGGAGGAGAAGGAGGAAGAGGAGAGATTAGTGTTTAACGTCAGGTCGACAACGAGGTCATTAGTGACGCAGCATAAGCTCGAATTAGGGAAGGATGAGGAAAGAAATTGGCCGTATACTTTCAATGGAACCATCCTGATAGTTGCCAGAAGCTGTTTTGGGGAAATCATAGAAAACCTCAATCAGGATGGCCAGACGCGGGTTATGAATCGTCGTCCTCCAGAATACGAGTCCAGTGTGCTAACCACTGCACCTCCTCAATGTTCATGTTCAGTATTGTCCTGTTCCGTGCAGTGTTCTATAGGCCACACATTATGCTTGTCATAATTGTAGATTAAATAACGCAAATAAAATGTGTACTGGTTTGATCGAAATGCATCCTTTCTTTTATTTGAAATCTCCTTACGAAAACTGTTTTTCTCCATTTTTCAGAATAAAGATTAGGGAAATAATAAACAAATCGTTAAAAATTCGTAATCTGCTTAGTAATAATAAGTCTGTTATTAGAACGACGTGAGAACGAAGGAAACGTACCGGCAGCTTGATTTGATCCAGGGACCTCGCTCTTATAAAACTGAACTTTTAATCGCTCGACTGCAGACTCCTTTGATGTTAGCTACCATAAAAATTATGTGACCACACCTAACATTTTCCAACTCGACTTTCTCGAAAACAGTCGAGAATTGCGTTTAGATATGTAGAATTCCTAGTCGTGTCTTGAACACGCGGTCAGTACGAATCAAATCGGCGAGGCGAAGTTCGTACGGTCCCCTTGTGATTCATTTTTCGAGGTTCAAAAGCAAAGATCTCATGAAAAAAGTAAATTTCTGCGGTACTCCCCTCGAAGTCTTCCGGAGTACTAGTACAGATAGGACTAACAGGAGATATTGAACATTTGCAGAGAAGGGTAGCACAGACGGTCAGAGGTTTGTTTAATCCCTGGGAGATTGTCACAGTGATACTAAACAAACTAAACTGGAAGACTCTTAAGATAGATATGAACTATTCCAAGAAAGTCTATCAAAGTTTCAGGAAGTGTCTTTGGTTCAAATGGCTCTGAGCACTATGGGACTTAACATCTTAGGTCATCAGTCCCCTAGAACTTAGAACTACGTAAACCTAACTAACCTAAGGACATCACGCACATCCATGCCCGATGCAGGATTCGAACCTGCGACCATAGCGGTCACGCGGTTCCGGACTGCAGCGCCTAGAACCGCACGGCCACCACGGCCGGCGAAGTGTCTTTAAATGATTATTCTAGGTACATACTACAACCCCCTACGTATCACTCACACAGCAACCATGAGGATAAGATTAGACCAATTACTGCACCCACATAGGCATTCGAACAATCATTCTTCCCACACTCAATATATGAATGGAACAAGAAGAAACCCTAATAACTGGTACAAGGGGACGTACCCCCACCCATGCACCTCATGACGGTTTGCAGAGTAGATATGTAGATGTAGAAGAGTCTGTACAGTAATCGTCTGTACATGTGAGCAGCCCTAATTATTTCATCAAAGTCCTGTTTGCAAGAATACCATTTAGATAAGATGCTTCCAAGAGATATGAAAAAAGATCAACCCATTCCAGTGTTGTGTCTAAGATGGAGATATTTAACACAAGAAGTGTTAATCCTGGGGCAGGTTGCAGCAGTAACATGGTTTTTCTCGCCATTGTTTTTTTTTTATATAGGGTAGTTCTGTTACCTGGGTAATCTGAGTACAGCTTTGTGAATGAACCCTAGCCAGATTGAAGAGATTTCCATCAAAATGAAACGGTTCCCACGCCTTGGTTGTTCACAGACGATTTATACAGCCTGGCAGCCACACGCAGTGCAAACTTATTGGGAATGAAACCGATGCAGAGTTACTTAGACATACTTCTCCAGAAACTTCAACATGAATATCTTGAACCAATTCTACATCGCATTTAGGACATCTGATATGTTCAGTATCTCCCATGTGGCAAATCTAGCTACTGAATTGAATGCTTTTTCCAGGTCATAGAAAAGTAAATATAGAAGCTTCTGCTGTTCTGTGCTTTTTTCCTGGCATTGTCTAGCATAGATCATATATGTTGTGCGTCTGGAGGTTCGGAAACCACATTGAGATCCTGGCAAAAATCATCTCTGATATAATTTGGAGCCAAATTAATAGAATTCTTGTGAGAATTTTACCTGCAATTGACAATAGCAATACACAATGGTAGTCCAGAGACGGTGTGAATCCGGCATGGTTTATTTCGAGAATCAACGTCTGATCTTCCCTCGTCCTTACGCAGGAAATCAAGAGATCTATTGTTCTTTTTGTAGACATTCCCTCGTTGGAGAGGCCGCTGACCAAACGAACTACTCAGTAGCAAACTTACGAAATAATCGGCTTGGTGTCTTCAAGGAAGCAACTCGAAGTTCGTCAGGACTAGGTGCACACATGGGAATCCTAAATGGGATACATACATCCGCACTTCCGTTTACTGACCGTTGTTTTAAAATATGACACCTATCTCTGTTCTTTCTTTATAACTTTGATGTCCGCTGCCCGTTATAAAGTTGACTGTGAGCACTATGGGACTTAACATCTGAGATCATCAGTCCGCTAGAACTTAGAACTACTTAAACCTAACTAACCTAAGGACATCACACACATCCATGCCCGAGGCAGGATTCGAACCCTCGACCGTAGTGGTCGCCGGTGCCCATTAATCTACAATGTATGAGCCTGTACCATTATAACAAGAAATGGTAAATAGTATATTACGCCATCTCAAATGAGGTTCTTTTTTAAAGGCTGCTGGTTTCATAAGATACATTTTCCAATTTCAGGCATTTAATCCTTGACACCACTATACATGCAGTCTCGGCAAACTGGGTCGGGTGGCAGAATGTCGTTGCCTGACTAATCCTCTACACGATTCATTGATACAGAGGTTGTCTACAAAATTACCGTTTTTCGTTAACACAATTTATTAGTTCAGCGAGTTCCATAATCTCACAGTAGATCATAATATTTTTCAAATGAAAAGATATCTAAAAAAGGAACCTTCTCTTGGGTCTTCGGATATGATGTACTTATTGTATTGTATTAAACCGGGGACCTAGAAACGATGGAGAAGCTTCGTCCCGACGTAGCCCTCAGTGGTTCACAACCCCACAACATGCCACAGCAGTCCAATCACCCCACCTGCCGCACCACACCGAACCCAGGGTTATTGTTGTGCGGTTCGGCCCCCAATGGACACCTTCTCCCCCCCCCTTCCCCCCCCCCCCGCTCCGCCCCCGCCCTTCGAGATCGTCTCATACCAGACGAGTGTAACCCCAAACGTTTGCTTGGTAGAGTAATTATGGTGTACGGGTACATGGAAATGGTATTTGCACAACAATAGCCGACACAGTGGAACTGAAGCGGAATAAGGGGAACCGTCTCGCATTCGCTGAGGTAGATGGAAAACCGCCTTGAAAACCATCCACAGCCTGGGCGGTATACCTGACCTTGACACTACTCTGCCGGGTGGATTCGTGCCAGGGAACGGTACGCCTTCGCGCTCGAGAAGCAGAGCGTTAAACCGAGCGGCTAGCCGGGCGGCCTTTGTGATGTATGTGTCACATCCCTTATTGATAAACTGAATATTCCGAAAACGAGAGGTAATGTTCCTACATAAATGCAAAGTACACCTGCTCCACTTTGAAGTGTAAGAGCGCCTGAAGGTGTTCAAAGGGGGGACTTCAGCAGGATAATTACCAAGGTGTTCCACGACGCATGGCGTCGTCCTTGAGATTCCCAAATAATCTGTTTAAAGAATGCTACATCATATACATGGGATGAATTTCAAAGTTACACCACTCAATAGTCCTCATAGCCCCCTTTCCCCAACTACGTGGACATATTGTCAAGTGATGAGAGTAGTACACACTTTTCGTAACAAAAAAAAAAAGCTTAAATTCCGTGTCCGAAATAAAAAACCTTGATAGCTTTTAGGGGATGTTTTTAGTAGCGTAATTCGCTACTCACAGAATTCCACTGAGACATCGATTGTGGTGTTTATATCTGTATACTTTTAATTAGTAACTGCAAAGGCAGTGGCAATACTGAATGGGTGTAGAAGTCAAGTCTCCTCCCAAAAGGAAAAAGAATGAATTGCACAGGCTCTTGGAACTTCGTTCCAGCAGAAAGTGAGAACTTGTACTCTCTGTTATTCAGACAATATTAACATAAAAATTAGCTGCATGTCTATGTTGTAGTTGAAAACTGCAGAAATATGTGCTAAAAAAAGGAAACGGAAGCGAATGGTAGATGGCGGATTACCTGACCCAGGCCCTGAAAACCTCTTGCGACCTGCGGGCCTGATTCACACTCTTGAGCTCTTGGGCCACCTCGTCACGTGACGCGACAGCAGTGATCCTAGCGCATGCAGTCACGAATACAGGGTCCGAAACGTCGGTGTCTATAGGTTAATCCGCCATGCGAACAATTTATCTCTCAAAACTCGTGTTTTAGAGACTACATTCATTTTGTGTTCACCTCTGAATTTATTCCTCAGGTCAGACTTGAACCCAGTTGTGGTCCGGATGCGGCTCTAGGGGCAACGGTTACCTACACGTGACCTGAGTAAATGACACAACCCCTCCCAGCAGCACAAAGGAATGTAGGATGGCTATGCAGAAGATGCACTGAATCCCGAAGACGGAACACGGTGAAGTCGAACAACTTCGCTATAAAAGAAGAGTAAGGGAGGGAGACACACACACACACACACACACACACACACACACACACACAGAGAGAGAGAGAGAGAGAGAGAGAGAGAGAGAGAGAGAGAGAGAGAGGGGGAGGGAGGGAGTATGACAAGGAATGCAGTCAGAATAAAAAGCTCTGCTGTAGTGAATATTGTTGTAGCGCAATATTCACAGTCCTAGCCTCCCTCTACAAGGCGCAGATCTACGCGTATGTGATAATTATGATCCCCTTCGTACATAAGCCAGGACCATCAAGGCAACTAGCTCAATTTTTGGGATTAGTTCTTATATTGGTCGTTTATCACCCACATCAAGTGTATATACAAAAAACAAAAAACAAAAAGTTTGTTTCTATGATGCAAATCCCTAACATTAAAATTAGTAATATCATTCTTTGGTATACATGTGCTCCAATTATATTTGAAGTAGTATTTGCACAAATGTATTCTTACACTAAAGCGTTTATTAACAAGTTGCGAGCGAGGAGCTGGACGAGGAAGATAACATAACAAGAAAATATTCATATGAAAGAAACTAATTATTTTACTTGGTTGTCCATTGAAGTAAGTACTGCATCAAAACCAGAAGTGCTGCACAAGTTCATAGCCGTGAGGTTTAGCAATAATTACAAGGAATTAGTCAGTATCCAAAGTGACACTTAGAACATTTGTAGCAACGTGTGTTAGTGCAGACACTTCACAATTAGAACACACACTGCGCATGGCAAATATCACAATTTCGCTCAGTAATCAGGCCGTACATGGTAACCACCAGGCTGTGCTGGAAAGTAACGCCTCCAAAATTTTATGTGAAAGCTCTTAATGATTTTTAAATAAAACGAAGGTTGTTAACTTTCAACATCGTCATTATTTCATTTATTTACATCCCTCTGCCCTAGACGGCTCCGAACTGCAACGTGTAACCTGACGATATGTAACGGTATTATGCCGGTGCGTCATAAATAGCATGCTGTAATCGAGTTTCGTTTTCGAAGAAATCATCCACACGTGGAGCACCCTTCCCTTCAGCACAGCAATATGAGACCACACATGAGTGCTGCGACATCTTCAAAAGCCTGGTGTTCATTTGTAATGTTCATTAAATAAAATAAGAAGAACTTTACGATTACGTTGAATGAATACATGTAACGTTCTCTATAAATATTTATTTTCTGATTGCGTTGAATGTATTTCTGAACTGTGACATGGACACTAAACTCGAATTATCATGTAGCGTGATCTAAGTGCAAGTGATGTGCTTACTCTGTGTTATTGTTAGCAAAACCTTTATATGAACTGACTGGGCAATGTAACTCTCAGTACCAATAAAGAAATACAGTAACTGCAAAATTCATCAGCCCTTATATATATATATATATATATATATATATATATATATATATATATATATATATGCTAGCTATTGGCTCAGCGATGTGCTATGCTAGCTGTAATACTTTGAAATGCACATGAAATTGTTTTGGGTGACAAATGAAAACATTTATCAAAAATTCAACTTCTGTGAGAAACATATTATCTGGACAGGGAGATGGTAAAGATTGTGGTGAATTACTAACACTGAGTTTTTTATAGCAAAATTATATTGCAAGTTAAGTTTAGCTTTTCAAAGAAGTTTGGCAACTGAAGTTACTTTGGTCAAAACAAAGTGTATCATATTCACTAACTGATTCACGAACAGTGAGATTGATACAGCAAGTATTATCTTACCTCACTAAACCAGCATAAATGCAAATCATCAGTCCTGTTAACAAATTTTAGAAACATTACAAAAGTGAAATATCTAATTAGTCTTTTCATCAAATCAGTGTAATTACATTCTGGGGTTTCTTAACAATTACAAATTATCAGCCAACTCGTCTATACTAACACACTGGCATAACAAAAATCATAATTATTTAACATCTTTACCTTGCTTGCATGAAGAATTATAGTTACATGTTCAACAATATTGTCATACCTAAATTAAAGTAACACCTTCATAGAGCACATAACAAAAACTGCCTACTCTATCGTCTTTCGCTCACAGACAGTACCTACAACTATGCGCCCTGTGCTCTCTTACTCCAAAACTACAATCTCTGCCCAGAAGCAGTATCTTTGGCTCTGCCGTCATACACAGTCAGCGATATGCATTATAAAGCCAATCAGACACACACATCGTTCATAATATAATACTTTCGTTTGAACTTACATTAACATTATTGTCATATTCGGGTGTCACATACAAGTGTTCCCCAGTAGACTCCCTTCACAACCCTCCAGAGGGGTTTAACAAATTTGACAAATATTTGGAAGTTCCTTGTTCAACAAATTGTCACATTACTGATGAGGAGAAACCTTGAGTGGTATAAAAACATGACAGTGTAGTCCTAACGACCTTTATGAAGTAACATGTCACGATTGTACAAAAAAAAAAAATCTAACTGTATAACATCATTTAACGTGAAAGAAATGAGAGTGCCATGGTGCACAAACTTTAATCATAATCTGGTTATAATGTGGGAAAATTGTCTCGTAAACAAGGTTGCTGACAAGTAAATCATCAGTTTACCCAAGATAATGGTATAGGGTTGGGTATGGGAAAGGAAGAGTCATGCATGAAACCTATGAGCACGTTGAATTGACTACAACATGAAGTCCATTTATCTTTGTTTTGTGCATGTTCAACAACTCAGTAGTGACCAATATGGTGAAACGCGTATGTATTTAGTACAGCGATGGCGAGGCATGACAGAATCTTTGGTTACAATGGATATCATTCAGTATACCAAGGCATCTGAACTCCATAGTATTTTCCTCAGTCATGTGCACAAATATTAATCATAACCTTCTTATAATATAGGTACTCGACAGCAAATTACCAACAACTACAGTTGGCAACTATCATAATGTGAGTAATGTGATGGCTATCATCATCGCTGCTTTTCATGGTGGAGATTCTTCTGAGAGCCAAACGACATATATAGTCACTTATGTAGAAGTATGAATACCAGTAATAAATTGCTCCAATACCATGACCAGAGGTAGGAAACTGGATAATGGAAGGTATGAAAAGGTAAGAAATATAAGGTGCCTATGTCAACAACGAGTAATCTATATGATCAGAAAAACTTCAGTATCCTAATGAAACCATAGACTGGATGATGCAACAGTGCTTTATGTCAGAGTGAACAGACGAAATGTAAGTGAGCTCTTAATAAGACAAAATCAATAAGTGTGGCATCAGGCTACGAATTAGACATAATGTGAATTAACATGACAGAGAACATCACTTGTTCGTTATGTAACACTCTGGCTCTCAGTGACCTTGTGTATGCAGGACTGCGACATTATTACTTAGGTAAACTAACAGTAAAATCAAGAATTCATGCAATTCTTAATATTTCAAAGGATCATATCGAAAAAAAAATCACAGGCTCAAATTGTCTTTTCTACATACATAAATGCTGATCTAAATAGCTATAAAATGACTGAGGCTCCAAGTGGCCTTGTTTTGTATGAAATGAATGCTGACCTTAATAACTGAAACATGACAGAAATCATCTTTGTGGTTCACAGTGACCTAGTTTTACATGAAATAAATGCTGACCTTAATAGCTGTAAAATAACTGAGGCTCCAGGTGGCCTAGCTTTACATGAAATAAATGCTGACTTTAATAGCTAAAATGATACAGAAATCATCTTTGTGGCTGAAAGTGGTCTAGGTTAACATGAAATAAACACCAAAGCTCAGAAATTATCATAAGATATCGTGTATCTGTAACTTGACGTGTCACTCAGAGGCCTATGCATAAATCATAATGAGAATATGTAAATATGGCTTTTACTAGAACAAAGTGCATAAATAGCAGTATTCTATGGAAGTATGGCTCTATATGGCCTATATGAGTACATGTTAGATGGGTAGAATCTTAGAATCAAATTATGGCATTGTATGAACAAAGAGCCAAAATTACGTGGAAGTATAGCTCTATATGGCCTATATTAGTATATATTAGACGAACAGAATCTTAGACTCAAATTATGGCATCGTATGAGTAAAGAGCCAATATTTTTAGGTTGTGTAGCACCCTTGGGCTTCATAAATTTCAGTACATTAGATAATCTGTATCTCTAACAATGTGCATATCTACATGGAACGACGTGGGAATAATTGATAAGGACAATGCACTTTAGCTGTAAAGAAAAGATTAACAGTCAATCATCATTCGTCTTGCGTCACGAATTGCTATGGCGAAAGCAAAGAAAACATGTGGTTGTAGTACATGCAAGCATAAAGACAGCAGTACTGAGTGCAATCTAGCTTACTGATTAGATATATGTAACATATCACAGTGAATAATGAGATATATATGCAATGATGAGAGTGAATTGCAGAAATAGTGGAGCCTGGAAATGTGATTATTAACCTGGAAAAAAGGTACGTAAGACAGATTTTCCTAGAAAGGATAAAACATATACAAAATACATATTATCATCATACAATATCATTATAGAAAAATCATCACTGTATCAATATAAACCTCATTATTAGAGTGCAGTTCATGGCATGAACATTCATTACAAATCAGTATTCCATCATTATTCCATAAAATTGGTGCACCTCAGGGAATGAACAATCATTAAATATTCTGATAATTCTCTTATAACTAACACAAAATATGGATAAAAATTTCCTTAATCCTAAATATTTACAGGCAGTCTGAGTAATTTACGTAGTACACTGACAGGAAAATGTTTGTAAAGGCCAGGCAGATAACAGTGAGCGAAGTGTCAATGACGTTTATTATTCCATAAAAGATGCTTATGTCATACTTTCTATGTAATGCCTTTCCTGCACACCTTTACTGGTGGCACTTTTCACACTTCCATGTGCTTCTATTTTCTAGCATAATTGTCGTTTCAATACAATGAGACTTCGGTACATTGGTGCTGCAAAATATACAGCATGGATTAGTATATGCAATGAACATGAGTTACACGGTACGTTGAAATCTTAAATTTATGTAAGTGAAAGTAAGTAAACGAGTAACGTTTTCAAATACAAGAGATATTTACCAATACAGAGCACAAGACTAGGCATAAATGAAAATTGGCAACATCATGAAATACTAAAAGTGACTAACCTAACAAAAAATGTACTTATAATTCATCAGGCAATAGCGTAAAAGTCAGTAGTAATAGCATGTTATATAGGGTGTGCAATGATGGCAAAGTGGAGTAGCATAGCCTCATAAAAAAAAGTACATTACATGGTATTAGAAAGTCATAATGGCACCAGAAATAAATGGACATAAAATATATAGAGGCTATATACAAAAGGACACAAATTCTTATTATGAGAAAAGAAAAGAAATGTTTGCGTTACAGTTTGCAGTGGTCAGACCACCCAAGAGATGTGATACACAGGACATGTCAAAATAAATGTTGTCTCTTTCAGTTGTTGTTTTCATGCACATGCGTATGAAAACAGAAAAATGTGCAAAGTCTAAACTTACGGCAAGAGAACCGACCTGCAAGATTCTCCCTACCGAATTTGTATAGGTATAGGAAGTGTATCAAGTAAATGTCTGATGTGTTTTATAGGTTTGTGGACTCTCACGTAGAACCAGAGTTAGAAAAGAGAGAACGGAGGGGTGGCACAGGCAGGATAAAAGCGCTTGAACTGAGTGTGTGGTAGTTCACTGTGTCACTTGTGGGAATCCAGCCTCGTAAATTTATAGCAGTTTGTCAATACAGGATACATCCGTTCTGACGAAGTTCTTAAAATCCTGGGGATCTTCGGGCGTCAATTCTGTAACTAACAGGCAGTATATGTCCCTACCTTCACCCCTTCTTCCCAGCCGAATAAGAACCCAGTCCCCACTCCTCGTATTACGTCATCGTTCTGCCCTTGTTCTAACGACTATGGAGGTCTTGTGACACCAAGTGTTGCGTAGATAACTGCGTTCTCCACGTGCAAAATGCTGGGAACGTTGATTTTATTACTCATTGTACCATCATGACATAAAATGAACACTTTAGTCCACAATTAATTATAATCGTAATTTCATTCTAGATAACAATAACTGCTTAATAAGTACGAACATAGACGTTTCAGAAGTTTCAGTATAGCTAAATAGCAGCTTTACGAATCATCGTCACACTAAACGACGTAAACAAATCTGCAGTTCGAAATAGATTCCCTTGAGACTCCGGTGCTGACTTACGTCAGGTGGGTTTTGTAATAGGGCTAAATAAAAGTTGGCAACTGCAGACTGTACGCCTCTGGTGATGGTACAGAACTGTATATTACAGTGATTCGTGTAAGACCGTCTTGCGTGAACGAAGTCAGAGATATTATTGAAGCAAGACTGCTACTGATACGTTCGAACTGATACACGGCTCAGATATGTCTCAGCTATTTTTGGAAATTTGTGATAAGTTCCTACGGGACCAAACTGCTGAGGTCATCGGTCCCTACGCTTACACATTACTTAATCTAGCTTTAACTAACTTACGTTGAGGACAACACACACACCTATGCCCAAGGGAGGACTCGAACCTCCGACGAGAGGAGCCGCGCGAACCGTGGCTAGGCGCCCAAAACCGCACGGCTAGCCCGCGCGGCTCTCAGCTATTTCCTCTCTTTGAGGAATCGACCGCTTAATCGGTCACTTAGTAAAAAGCAACAGCACTAACATTTCCTCTTCGTAGCAATGGCACATCTGTTTGTGTAGGCAGAAGTTCTGAGGCAAGCTTATACCACAAATAAATAAAGGACATTCCCCATTGTTCGAGACAACAATATTCTGTATGTGTTAACAAGGAATCTCGCCTCTAGTCCGCATAATTTGTAGTTACGTATCTCGACTCTATAGGTTTGCAAGTTTTGTTTCAGAAAGATTTGTCTAATTTGTTAAGAAGGTCTTCATCCTCTTCCTTGCAGGAGTTAGGAAATAATTATACCTTATCGAGCTTCATGTGACATATTGTTAGTGATAACTCCATGGTTCCCGTTCTTATCTCTGAGGTCTCTTGCGAGCAGTATTGTGCAGCAACATTTGCATGAAATACCTCGGATTCCCCACTCTAACAATGTATTGTTTCAATTTAGCACTTTATGATACTATTCTTTATGGAAAATTCATTCAATTTCCTCCAAAAACTTCGTTTCTGACTCCGTCCAAGGTCGATACTCATGAATTATTTTGTGGAAACTCGGATAGCTGGAACCTTGATTGATCTTTACCTGAAATTAACAGAGACACTGGTTTTCATTTCCACTGAGTTGGGCAACCATTCTCGTTATCTTGTGATATTTGATTATGTACTCTTTGCGTGTTACATTTTTCAAGGCGACTTATACTGTAATTTTACACCAGACTATTTTTATCCTTCAGTAAGCCAATACTTCGGTCTTTTTCGTCGACATGTTAAGATTTTAATTTCTACATAATTTATATAAAGTACACATCGACGTTTGAAGTTTACCTTCATTATCCTAGGTGGTGAAATAGAAGCAATTAATGGGTATCTCCGGTTCAAAGTAATCACTTGATAAACATAGTTTTCCCAATGTCTTATCATCTGATCTCAATAAATGCTAAATAATGTCAGTGATGAACTCCAACTATGTCTGATGGCTCCGTATAGATCCCGTAAATCCTCGACTAGTCTGTATTGTCAATGTTATATTACTATGGAGACTTCGTGCTCATTTGATGACATACTGTAGGTAGTCGATCAACTGTTAAAATTCCATAGAAATTCTCCGTTGAGCATATCTAAAGCTTTTCTTACAATATACAAATATCAAGGAAATCATTCAAAGAGTTCCTCTTGTGTTGTATTGATAGCTCAAGACGAAACATATTATCGAGACGCAACATATTACCGGTACAGGAAACTCCTTTCCGTCCAATCTGTTTTGTTTTTCATAGAACGTTGTCACTGCCTTTTTGGGAAATATCGACTTTAATCTAGTTGCAGGTCTTGCAAACCAGGAAAACTAAAATGATACTTAACAAATTTTCGAAATAATTTACCTTTCGTTTAAAAAAAAATCGGTGTCTTAGGTGTTAGTACCTAGCGGCTTGTAAGTCAGGCTGTATGCCAACATTTTTCTACTAGACATAGAAATATTGGCTCGAAAAGAAGGTCCCAAAATTTTGGTAACTTTGCAATAAAGCAACCTGGTCCTGTGCATTATACTTCATGCTGTTACATAAACCGAGGTTTAACATTTCTCGCGCAAACTTTCACCCTCATTTTTTGATTTGATATTCCCTTAACAAATCAAACTATATTATCCGTGATTATTGTTCAATACATCTAATGTCATCAATACCTCTGTCAGGTCGATTAACAAAGATGTAACACCGTCTAACCTCCGATTTCAACAGACTAGGCATACTCGTCGGCGACCGCTCAATATAAAGTGGTAGAAGACTATACCTGTCAGGGCCGCAACTTAATACATTAGTAACTTGGATCCATAGCAGATGTTCTTGAGAAAGAAAATTTTTGCAATTTGTGGCGGTGCCCAAATAATATACTGGGTGAATCACCTAAAATTCGCACAGCAGATATCACGGAAGTGAGAAATGATAAGTGCTACTGATGCGTGGTTTCCATTGAATGAATTGGTAGTAAAGGGGCTCGGGTTGTTAGTCAATAAACAGTGTAATAATATTTTTTGTGCAATCATACACTTTTTGAAATGGAGCAATCCCTGACTAAGAATAGGATATATTAGTATGACAGTGGTGTTTGTTGCACGATTCGAGAGCAAGTCATCTACGAGGTATAGTATTTTTTAAGTTTCCAGACCGACATTGGTTCGTGCCATTCTACTTGCTTAGTTGTTAGATACAAAGCTGTTATGTTTGCTTATAGTGTGCTTGTGTGTTCCTTGAGTGCGCTGGGGCTTGCTAATCATTTATTGTGTGACAGTCGAAGCAGTAGGTTATGAGTGGACTGGGATTTACCAATACAGAAAAAGAAAACACGCTCATGGTGTACGAGGAGGTAGGAAGAATGCAGCTCGTTCTCGTACGGTGTATGCGGCAAGATATCCCAATAGATGTCAGCCATCTCGGCAGTTATTTATCAACGTCTGCAACCAGTTACATGAGAGTGGTGGCGTAGCACCTAGTTAACGTGATAGGACACAAGCGACGAAAAGAGGACCAAATTAATATTCTTGCTGTTGTTGCAGTTGGTTTGCACGTTAGCTAGTGTCCTGTGCGTTCTCCATCGATGTAGGTGCCATTCCTTACACATCTCCTTCCATCAAGAGCTGCATGGAAATGATAATGAAATCGTGTTAACTTCTGTACGTGTGCTTTAATGCCGGATATTCCAGGTGTTATCATGTATGTTGTTTATTGATGGAGCCACATTTACCGAAACATGCACTATTGGTCTGTGGACAATCCTCGTGGGCTTCGTCATATGGAACTTCAGCGCCCATTGACTGTGGTGTGGTCTGGGATAGGAACCATTAGCTCATAGGCCCGTTTTACATAGACGAATACTGTACGCGAATATCGCAGCCTCCTAACAGACCATCTCCCATGGATGCTGAAAAACGTTCTTCTGCAGATTAGGAGGAACCTATGGTACCAACGTGACGGCTGTATAGCCGTAGTGCCCGAAGTACTATAGCATGTCTTCACAAGATGTTTGCAGATCGTTGGAGTAGACGCAGAAGGCCTGTACTTTGGCTGGCCCGTTCCCGGGATTTGACGCCTGTGGAAATTTTTCAATGGGAAAAGACCTATCTCCAAGGGCATAGCAACTACACCCAATGATGAGCAACGACGTATCACTGTAGCCTGCTCGGGAATCTCCGCCGAAAAGCTAAGAAGTGCGCGGCAGTCGTTCCATACGAGACTGGAAGAGAGAATTGCCACTGCCGGTGTTCATTTTGAATACAACCTGCAATGGTCAGTTGTCTCGTTACTGGTCAGGATCCACATAACTAGTGTATGCACTTCCGTTGTTCGTTAGTGTGTGCGTGTGCTACCACAGGTATTGTACAAGTGTCATAGTGATAACCTTTAAAAATATTTTGTCTCGTACACGCTACGCAACAGAATCCTGCAACAATCGCCAGTGTCATTCTCATTCACTCTAATTTTACTTTGTTAATGTCAATAGGCATTGTTCCATTTAAAAAAGTGTATCTTTGCACAGAAAATACTTTTGTAAGTGTTATTACAATTTGTTTATGGCTAATAATAGGAGCCGCTGACTACCAATCCATTCTGTGAAAATCACACATCAGCAGTATTTTCCATTTCTACAATATTTGCGGTGCGAGTTTTATGTGATTCACCCTGTACATTAAGGTGACAAAAGTCGTGGGATACCTCTCAGTATCGTGTCGGACACTTTTGACCTGCATAATACAGCATCTCGACGTGGTACGGACTCAACAAGTCGTTGGAAGTCCCCTGCAGAAACACTGAACTTTGCTGCCTCTTTAGCCGTCCCTAATGGGGAAAGTTTGCCGGTGCAGAATGTGGTGCACGAACTAACCTCTTGATTATGTTCCATAAATGTTAGAGGGGATACTTGTCGGGCGATCGGGGCGACCAAATCACTAGCTGGAATTGTCCAGAACGTTCTTCGAACTATAGTTGGAGTCCGAACGATAGCGGTCCTCTTTAGGCTTGTTCTGTGCACCTGCTTAGCGTATTCTCAGACAGACAGCGCTCAGTGTGCCCTGAGCGCACTGTTGTGAGTGCCGTAACCAATGCGAGCATGAAACATGATCGTAGCGAGTTGTTTAGGGAATTTAGATATCATTTGTTGCGAGCTGTCATCGCTCAAATGGTTCAAATGGCTCTGAGCGCTACGGGACTCAACACCTGTGGTCCCCTAGAACTTAGAACTACTTAAACCTAACTAACCTAAGGACATCACAAACATCCATGCCCGAGGCAGGATTCGAATCTGCGACCGTAGCGGTCACGCGGTTCCAGACTGACGCGCCTAGAACCGCACGGCCACACCGGCCGGCCTCATCGCTCATTGCGATGGTAAGTGATACAGTGTTCGTAAGCGAGCGAGAGACATAATTCGCAGGATATACGCTTTCTTCATGCGGAAAAATACGCATGCGCGTACCGCAACTGACGCGTGGAATCGTCAACAATGCAATCCTCGTCCGTACCTCGACATGCACCAACCGCCATGTTTCATGGATCGGACTGTAGCTGTGAATAATTGATTCCGGTGATATGCATCGTTGTTTGCGAACATGGAGTCCACGAATGGCTGCAAATGATCTCCAAATGTCCTATTATAGCCACTTCCAGTCAATGATCGGCTCAGTTTGACCAGAGGGCCCAGTCCACTCCGTGTAAACAAAACCGACACGATTTTGTAGCCGCCATCAGCTTGCACAGTTCCTTGTTGACAACATGGATCCATGGCTTCTTGGGGTCTGTGCCACACTTGAACACTACCATCTGCTCTTACCAGCTGAAATCGGGACTGATCTGACCAGGCCACAGTTTCCCAGTGGTCTAGCATCCAATTGATGCGGTGACGAGTCCAGGAGAGACACTACAGCCGATGTCATGCTGTTAGCAAAGGCAGTCGCGTCGTTCGTCGTCTGCCATTAACGCCAAATTTCGCCGCATTATCTTAACGGATACGTTCACCGTATGTCCCACATTGATCTCTGCGGTTATCTCACGCAGTATTGCTTGTCTGTGAGCTCTGACAACGCTACGCAAACGCCGCTGCTCTCGTTCTTTAAGTGAAGGTCGTCGGCCGCTGCGTTCCCGTCGTGAGAGGTAATACCTGAAATTTGGTATTCTTGACACGCTTTTGACTCTGTCGATCTCGGAATTCCCTAACGATTTCCGAATAGGATTGTCCCATGCGTCTAGCTCCAACTACCGTACCGGGTTCAAAGTCTATTAATTCCCGGCGTGCGCCCATAATCACGTCGTAAGCCTTTCCACATGAGTCACCTTATTGCAAACGACAGCTCCGCCAATCACTTCTCTTGTACACCTTGCCTACGGTACACGACAGCCATCTGCGCATTTGCACGTCGCTATCCCATGACTTTTGTCACATCATCGTAAGGCTTGAGTTCAAATCACAGTCATTTTATTTCGGCTCGTGTCACTCTATATTTTTCCTAGTCGTGTGAAAGAGAATATTTCTATTCTAATTTTAAATGAAATAATTTTTGTTGCGGAAAAGGTGTAAGGGAAACTGAAAGATAGAGAAATGCCAGAAATAATTACGTAATATTCTTGGTAGGTTCCTCAATAGGGAATGTGACGATCACTCGTTAAAAATGTAATATATTTTAAATTTCCTTTAATTTACCTCTATGGTCACAGACTTTTGTTCACAGATTACCGGTTTCGGTCTATAATGACCAGCTTCAGATCTGTTTTATATAAAAACAGTATCCTAACGTACTGCGTTTGTGGGCGAAACCCCATAAAAATGTAAACAATATAGAAGACCGAAAAGGGGTTATCGAAGTTCGTAGGCAAGTGACCTCATTGCAGTGTTTCTTTCTTCATCCTCTAATTGCTTTCATATAAAGTAAGAATATCAAAAATTTTCAACGCCTTTGATTCTCTTCCAAAAGAGTAAATAAAAAAGCAAAATAAAAAAGTGAGTAGAATAGACGAGCATGGAAGCTGAATGCAGTTTGAACGTAGTGTATAAAACTTAGCCACCATCTCATACAACAGGAGCCTTCCATTCAATTACATCTCCGCAGAATTTATTCGATTTCCCAAAAACTGTAAGATTGCCTACCCTAATATGTATGAACAATAACTTTGGACTTTCGAGTGTTCTAACAGTTCGACGTGGGCACAAACGGATCCTGGGTAAAGATACTTTTATCTCACTTCCTTTTTCTAAAACGGAAGCGTTGTTTCCCATACACCTTCACAGGTATTATTTTCTAGCCTCGGTCGGTGTTATGCTGATGCTGGTCGAACTATGTAGATCTCAGTGTCTGAACTTCGTTTGCAGGTATTTCACAATCTGATAAACTGTTAAGGAAGCATTTCGAGGGGTTTTTATGAAGTGTAACTAATGCCTCGAAAAATTAAAGTCACGTAATTAATGTTTTGTTTATTTGCAAGGACAGGTCAGCAATTCTGGTACACACTGTAATTTCAGCACATGGTACCGTAGCACGCCACTGGGGGAATCAAAACAAAATGGTTTAGCTTATTGATAATGTACTCCACGACGACGGTTCGCCTGGCTGCAGCTTCGTAGACGTCATGTGACTTCTATAGTTCTCATGAGCCTGGAACAAGGGTATTACGCCACGCATCTGTATCTGTTCAAGATTATCACTTCTCGACACCGTGATAAGGACCCCAGCGGCAGTAGCGGATCTTAACCACATCATACTGGCATGTTCCAAATACACGACAGCACAGTCAGTCTTGCATAAGGAACTGGGTGCGAGATGTTACCTCCTCCTCACCACTGTTCCTATTTACTTCACCGTTTTGATGAATATAACTTGCTCACAGACTGTCTGAAAGCCAGCGGCATCCAAATTTAATTTATGACTTTCCGAGGTCTTTATTTTCACATAGCGTCAGCGTCGTTCGCAATCTGGGGCGTAATTTTTTATTTTAATTTGTATACAGACCTCTATTTTTGCATTTAGTTTTCGTTATTGCTCTCTTGCGCCTTTTATGTCACTGTTCTACTGGCGCTATTGTACATATCGTTGTTTGTATTGAGTTTCTCATTTTTGGTTTTTATTTCACTTTAAGAACATCTGTGTGTATGCTTCATTTCTCCCATTGTTATATGACGTTATATGCAGTTTTCTACTTCAGCTATTGTTGTACTTATTGTATGATGTACTGTGTTGACCATTTCATGTTTTCTCTTTAAGTTTAAGAGCATATGCTTGTTTATCATTATGCTGTTGTATAGTGCTGATTCCAGTTCTACTCCAATGTCATTGTTATCACCGCCTCCGTCTGTCTGATGTTTGTCTGATAGAGCTTTTATTTTACTTTAAGAATGTGTTTGTATGCAAACTTCGTAATTTATTTCTCTTCTGCTCGTTTTGCAATGATGTTTAGTTGGCACTTTATAACCGTTATTGACTGTATGGTATTGTGTTGTATTAAACCAGGGACCTAGAAACGACGGAGAGGCTTCGTCCCACCGTAGCCCTCAGTGGTTCAAAACCCTACAACAAGCCACAGCCGTCCACCCACCCCACTGCCGCCCCTCACCGAAGCCTGGGCTATTGTGCGGTTAGTCCCCCAGTTGACCCCCCCCCCCCCCCCCCAGTAACGTCTAATGCCAGACGGATATAACCCCAAATGTCTGCGTGGTAGAGTAATTATGGTGTAGCGTACGTGGAAACGATGTGTGCGCAGCAATCACCGACACACTGTAACTGAGACGGAATAAGGGGAACCAGCCTGCATTCGCCGAGGTAGGTGGAAAACCTCCTTAAAAACCATCCACAGCCAGTCCGGCACACCGCATCTCGTCACTAATCCGCCGGGCGGATTCATGCTGGGGACTGGCACGCCCTCCCGCTCGGGAAGCAGCGCGTTGGTACTTTCCAAAATAAAGAAATAAAAAATTACATAATGAATGTTTGAGATTCCAGGGCGTACCTGGGCTACAGACATGTTGCTCCACACAAACGAAATATTACTTATGTAATTGCACCAGCGAGGCAGTTCTCACGTTGCCACTGATAATGGGAGCAAAGCTAAAGAAAAATCAAGACACGTTCATAGGATTTATCGACCTGAAAAAAAAGCATTCGACAATATAAAATGGTGCAAGATGTTTGAAATTCTGAGAATAATTGGGGTAAGCTGTAGGGTAAGAAGGGTAATATACAGGGTGAAAAGTATTTAAACCGACAAACTATGGGAGGTTGTAGAGGACATCAAAACAAATATTTTTCTCTAATGTCATTTTTTCCTATGAGGATTATTTAAACCGTTAGAGGAAGATTTCTCTGGTGGCAAATTAATTAAACCAACAAACACTTTTCCATTTTTTTATGATCAAGAAACAACACATAACACAACCCAATTTCAACTACAGTAGATTTTCAAAAATGTCTCCACTGACACATAAGCAAAGGTTCCACCGTCGGATCATGTTCTGACTGACACGGGCAAAATCTCCAGGTCTATTCTGAATTGTTCCTGCTGCTGCTACTATCTGGGCAACCAGATCCTCTTCTGATGCAACAGAAGTTGCGTAAACAAGGTTGCGCAGTTCTCCCCACACAAAAAAGTCCAGAGGGGACATATCTGGGGAACGAGCGGGTCATGGTACAGGACCACCTCTGCCAATCCACGTTTCTGGGAACTGTCGGTCCAGTAATCGACGCAAACGACGACTGAAATGTGCCCCGTCATGTTGGAGCCACATGCGTTGTCTTGTAGGTAGCGGGATGTCTTCCAGCAATTCTGGCAATGCTCTGGCGAGAAAATTGTAATAGTGCCTACCTTTCACTGGCCTAGGTAGCAGATACGGTCCAATTAAACAATCCCCAACAATACCGACTCACACGTTAACGAAGAACCGCAGTTTATGAGCGCTAGTAAATGTGGCATGTGGGTTATCCGCACTGCAAACATTTGAATTGTGCATGTTCAAGTCTCCATTAAGCCCGAACGTTGCTTCATCGGTAAACAACACAGAGGATGTAAATGTAGGGTGCATTTCATACTGTTCCAGGTACCACTGCGAAAACTGTGCTCTGGGTGGATAATCAACTGGTTCCATGTTGTGGAGACGCTGCAAGTGAAATGGACGTAACAACTGCTCTCGAAGGACTGTTCTTCCATTCGTCTGATTCGTCCCCATGTTACGTGCAACTGCACGAGTGCTGATTGAAGGATCCCACTCCACATGCTGCAAGACAGCTTCCTCAAATTGCAGCGTTCTCATCGTGCGACGGCGTCCCTATCCAGGTAATCTGCTAAATGAGCCGGTCTGACGCAGACGATGGTACACAGCAGCAAAGGTCATATGATGCGGGATACGGTGATTAGGATATTGTTGTTGATAAACCCGCTGCGCAGCTCGTCCGTTGTGGTGCGCTACGTAGTACGCACCAACCATATCATTGTACTCACTCCTGGTGTATCGCTCCATTAGTAACCAGAGACAATGCACTATTACAATGATGGACAGGAGTTGCCTACAACTGAAGAGCGTAATACGCCCTCTAACACTGAAATCGTAATACGGCCTCCACCGGTTTAAATAATCCTCATAGGAAAAAATGACATTAGGGAAAAGTATTTGTTTTGATGTCCCCTACAACCTTCCAGAGTTTGTCGGTTTAAATACTTTTCACCCTGTATAATACATACAAGAACCAAGAGGGAACCCTAAGGGTGGGAGACAAAGGACGAAGAGCTGAGATTGAAAAGAGTGTAAGACAAGAATGTAGTCTTTCGCCCCTATTGTTAAATCAGTACACCGAAGAAGCAATTACGGAAAGAAAAGAAAGCTTCAAGAGTTGGATTAAAATTCAAGGTGGAAGGATATCAATGATAAGATTCGCTGATGACGCTAATATCCTGAGTGAAAGTGAAGAAGAATTACAAAATCTGCTGGATGGGATGAATCGACTAATGAGTACAGAATATGGATTGAAAGTAAATAAAAAAAAAGGCGAAAACAATCAGAAGCAGTAGCAATGAGTATACCGAGACACTTAACATCAGAACTGGTGATCACGAAGTAGTTGAAATCGGGAATTCTACTACCTAGGCCGCAAAATAAGTGATGACAGACAGAGCAAGGAGGTCATCAAAAGCAGACTGCCATTGGCACAAAGGGCTTTCCTGACCAAGAGAAATCTACAACTACCAAACATAGGCCTTAATTAGAGGAAGAAGCATCTGAGAATGTCCGTTCGGTGCACGGGATTGTGCGGTAGCGAAACAGAAGTAGTGAAGCAGAAGATTGCTTGGTTTGGTTGGTTTGGAGTGTAAAGGGACCAAACTACAGGCTCATCAGTTGCTGTTACCTAACACAAACAAGGCTCAAGATGAAACAAGTCCCAAAAGGAGTCGTGGAAATTAAAAGGGCGTAAAAGTAACGAGGGACCACAGCGAAAGAGGAAACGAAAGAAGCGAACCAAAAGGGGAAAACGTACACCAAAAAGAAAAGTAATACAAGGAGCTGGCTGATCGCAAAAACATAAAAAAGTATGAACCAGCCACTCTGAAACACACTTAAATCTTCAGTCTAAAAGACAATGCGAGATGAACACATCTAGGAACAAGATGAACACCAAGGCAAACAAAATGCAAGGAAAGAGTGAGGAAGAGGTGAAATGGAGGGAGAGTGGAGGCCTAGGAGAGAAGGCCAGACGCCCACCCTTAGATTGTGTGATAAAAACCCCTGTCACGAATAAAACGTTAAACAACATCAGCCATAGAGGCATTGTCTCCCAACATTATTATTGCCAGTGTGGCGGAAGAATTAAAAATCCGCTGCAGAGCGTCTAAAATTGGGCAGTCCAACAAGATGTGGACGACAGTCATATGGGAGCCCAGCGACACCTAAGTGGGTCCTCGTGACGGAGCAGGTGTCAGTGAGCTAGCCAAGGATGGCCGGTGTGGAGCCGATGTGGAGCTCTGCGAGTGGCTCACATGGATGACCGCCAGACATTCGTTGTCTCCTTGATAACACGTAGATTATTTGGTGTTCTGAGGGTGCGCCATGCCCTATCCCAGAACGTGAAACCTTTATGGCGGAAGACCGAAGCCGAAGAGAATGGAAGCATTTGAATTTTGGTACTATAGAGGAATGCTGAAAATTAAGTGGACATAAGCTGCCGAATGAGGAGGATCTCCGCAGGATCGGCAAGGAAAAGAATATATGGTAAACAATAACAAGAGGAAGGGACAGGAAGGTAGGACATAACTGACTTCTGGGTGAGAGAGCAAACTGTAGAAGGTAAAAGCCGTAGGGAAAGACAGAGGTTGGAGTGTGTCCAGCAAATAATTGAGGACGTAGGTTGCAAAAGCTATTCTGAGATGAAAAGGTTAGCACAGATGAGGAATTCATGGCGAGCGTCATCAAACAAGTCAGAAGAGTTATGACTCAAAAAGAAAAAGAAATCGTTAACGCATGGCACAGAAAATCCCTAGAGCTTTTTATACAAACGATAACATTCTAAACACAATGTTCTTTGCGATTTACCTGGTGATTTTAACCCAATCAGCGGGAGTGAGCCAATCCAGGCCAATATATTAATCAACAACAAAACGATAGATGGTGTCCACAAGATCTTATATCTGACAATGAGTTTCGATATTACCTTCCCATCAGATGATGACTTCAAAGGCAGTAGGAGACAGATGAACCTTTGTACCCTCCTCAATGTCTCTTGTTGACCCTGCTTTCCTGTTCCCGACGCAGGGTGCAGTACGTAGGCTCGAAAGAAAGCGAACAACGATAGAAAAATATATCATGTAAGATTAAAAATTTTAAAGGATTCTTTAAACAATGTATGCACCCTCAGACTGCATACTCGCTTCCATAAATGTTTCAGCATCGTATCAGCGGTAAGAGGAGAACGTGGGCGCCAGGTGGAGAGAAGAGGTAACCTGCCCGTTGCGTGGGCAGGGATGACGCAGGCCCAGTTAAAGAGCCCCGCCCGGTCCAGCTGACGGTAGATTGATTTCTACCCGCAGGGGCTGCCTGCATCCCCTGCCTCGGCTGACGGACGCATTAATTAACTGGAATAACGCGCTGCCCGTCCTATTTTGTTACCGGTCGTATTAGCAGAAAATGGTCAGATGGAGCAGTACGCATCAGTGCCCTCCAATAGTCTCGCCTGAAGTTGGACGCGGTGCCTGATTTCGATTTCACAACACAAATACTGCCGCTTCATTTGTATACAGCGTTCTGTTTATTGGCTCAGCTGTTTTTGATTTTCGACAGTAATTGGTTAATTAAGTATTTAAACGCCATTTCATTGTGTGAACAACAAGTGATCGGCGTGCGGAATTACTTTGTTTCTGCCTGTGAACAGCGTTAACCCATGTAAATCTATTTCCAGTTACAGACCGTCTCCACAGTTATTAGTAACGTATCGGGAAATAAATAAGTTTCCTAGGAACATTTGGATTGTGGAGCATTTAGTTAATATGTGTTTCAAATTTTAAATCTTCAAGCTCTGTTTCAAAATAGACTTCTACAGAGACATTATTTTATCACGAGTGTCTGGATACCCATATGTAATGCGCAATTGAGCAGTAGATATCGCGAGAGATGGACTCACAGGTATAAAAAGAGTGGATGATGTGTTGTCGAAGGGAAGCAGTGAGAGAATAATGCGTCAGTCAGAAAAGAACAATGACTTACAACGTGGGCAAATCCATTAGGGATATTCCAACCCTTCTACAGCTGTCCAAGTCGACCATGGGAACGTGAAGGAACAACCATAGCTATATCAAGACCAGACAGACACCATTGATAGGTGTCCATAGCTCGTGGTCTTGCGGTAGCGTTCTCGCTTCCCGCGCACGGGGTCCCGGGTTCGATTCCCGGCGGGGTCAGGGATTTTCTCCGCCTCATGATGACTGGGTGTTGTGTGTTCTCTTCATCATCATTTCATCACCATCATCAAGTCAAAAAAGGACTTGCAACGCAGCGGCCAACAATGCCATACTTTCATTTCATACCATGGGAGGAGTCTTTGAGCAATGCGGGGCAAGGCAACGGTCGCAAGAAGACCAGGCTCCGGACGGCCACGTGGTGTTGTCGCTTGTGGCTGTGACCCATCATACTGTATCTGCAGCAGCAATTCGAGTAGAAGTTGGCATAACAGTGACACAACAAGGATATCCCCGAGCAAGACGCCCGCCCTGAAGAGTGTGCGACTGACCCCCAAACCATCGCCATTTGCGACATCAGTAGTGTCAAGCGAGAAATCATTGGAGAGCAGTGTGGAGGTCTGTTGTATTTTCCGATGAAAGCTGATTCTACCTCGGTGCCAGTGATGGCCGAGTGTTGGACAGAAGCAGGCCAGTGAAGGACCTGCAATTAACTTGTCTGCATTAGACACACTGGAACTACACCTAGAGCTGTGGTCAGGGGTGCGATTTCGTATGAGAGCAGGGGCCTGTGCCTCCAGTACAACACATAAGGGACATCATCGGACTACAACTCCAGGGTCACCCATAAACAGCAATAACCGACCTGTAATGACCGACCAAGTGCCACAGTCGTGGAACTTCATCCCACAATCTCACATCTGCCGCCTTTACAATTCATGCACGTTTGCATGCTTGCATTCAACATCTTGGCGGTTACACCGGTAAGTAATGTACCAGCATTTCACATTTACAATGGCTTATCTCGCGCTTATTTTAATCTGTGATGTTGCAATGTGAATCACTTCAATATCTTACTTAGATAAATGTATTACCGAAATTTCATTACTTTCTTACTTACTTACTCCTCGGCTCTACAGCCCTTGAAGGGCCTTGGCCTCCATCACAATATCCTGCCATTCTATCCGATCCATGGCTTTCCGTCTTCATCCTCTGACACTCAGCTTTTTCATGTCTCCTTCAACTCCATCAACCTATCTCTTTCTGTGGCGTGCCCTCCGCCGTCTGCCTCCAGCCTTGCCATCAAAAATCCTCTTACATGTTCTGTCTTCTTCGTTCGCAGCTTGTGGTCGTGCGGTGGTGTTCTCGCTTCCCACGCCCGGGTTCCCGGGTTCGATTCCCGGCGGGGTCAGGGATTTTCTCTGCCTCGTGATGACTGGGTGTTGTGTGCTGTCCTTAGGTTAGTTAGGTTTAAGTAGTTCTAAGTTCTAGGGGACTGATGACCATAGATGCTAAGTCAGTGCTCAGAGCCATTTTCTGTCTTCTTCCATTCTCACCACGTGCCCTGCCCACCGCAGTCTTCTTATTTTAATGGTAGTGACAATGTCCGGTTCTTCAAAAACGTGTTGTAGTTCTGCATTCGTACGAATGCGCCAATCTTCTTGGTCATATATAGGGCCATATATTTTAAGCCGCACCTTTCTCTCCCAAATGCTAATGATCCTTTCCTCATTTACAGTCATGGTCCACGTTTCGGTGCCATACATAACAACTGGTCTTATATTTGTTTTGTAAATGAGGATTTTGGATTTTCGTTATGGAAGCGAACTCCTAAGCGTGGGTAATGCGTCAAGTAGCATCTGTTACCTGCTGCTATTCTGGCTTTTACCTCACTGCCAATGTCATTTGTCTCAGTAATAGTTGACCCAAGGTACTTGAAGTCTCTCACCCTTTCAAACTCCCTTTCGGCTATCTTGAGATTTGCTAGGTTCAGTTGGTAGGTCATTGCCAAATGCTTGGTCTTTTCGACATTGACTGTCAGGCCAAGTTCTCTTGCACCTTTCTCCAGTTGTTGATAAGCTTCGCCTAGCACAGGAGTGTTTCGTGCGAGTAATTCACACCATCAGCGTAGGCTAGGTACTGTAGTGAACGATTTAAGAAGGTTCCTCCTTTATTTGACTCTATTTGACTTATCACTTTTTCTAGGCAAAGGTTGAATAGCAATGAGGAGATATCGTCACCCTATCTAAGTCCCTTCTTCACTTCGACTTCTCTGGAGATTTCGCCCTGTATTTTTATTTTACAGTTGGTTTCGCTGAGGGTCATCATAGAAAGTTTAATGAGCTTCTTAGGTATTCCAGCCTCTTCCACTACATTCCGAAATGCCACTCTTGAGATGCTATCATCGGCTTGTTTAAAGTCGATATAAAGCTGGTGTATGTTAATTTGATGTTCATAACATTTTTCAAGTAGTATGCGCAATGTGAATATCTGGTCGGTTGTTAACCTATTTAGAAAATTGCACAGGCCACGGAAGCTGATTAAGTTTTGAACAATTTGCTAACCTAAATTGGCCCATCTTGGCCTCACTTATTAAATAGCATAAGGAACTCTGTAGTGCGCCGACACTTAGGCCGTCGGCATAGCGTCGCTGTATAGAAAGGTGTGATTCTTGTTCAAAATGACAGTGGACAGTCACGTCACTGATCCCTAAAGATTTGCAAAAAGAAGTGTTGCAGTTACTTCACCACAGACACTGGGGGATTACTTGTACGAAAAAATTGGAGCGTCGACACTGTAGTTGGCAGGGTATGAACGCCCAAATAGAACATATGACGTCACAGTGTCGCGTTTGTGCGGAAACGCCCCGCCACAAAAATTTTCTGCTTGGACTAAGTCGCAATCGCTATGGCAACGTGTGCACATAGACTTTGCGGGAACTTTTTGAAACACTCGCTGCCTGATTGTGGTTGACTCGCTAAGCAAGTTTCCTTCTGCTGGGCCAATGAACTAAACAACGTCACGTAGCACAATTACAGTGTTGTCCTCTATTTTCTGCCTAGAAGATTGCCTGAAGTGATGGTGTCAAGCAACGAACCTCAGTTCACGTCAAATGAATTTGAAACATTCTGTGAACGAAATGTCATACAACCGTTCCATCCACAGTCGAAAGGCGAAGCAGAAAGTTTTGTCAGAACCTTCAAACTGCAGATGGCCAAACTTCGCTCGCACACATCAGGGATCAAGAATTGCAGCTGTTTCTCGTCCTATATCGTTCGCACCCACGATATGGACCACTACCCGCGGAATTGCTTCACTGCCGCCGTCACCGGTCACTGCTTCACCTTCTCCACCGTCCTCAGCATCCGGCGCCGAAGGAAGACCGCAAGTATCGCTTCGCGCCGCATTATATTGTCTTTTATAGGGTTTTTAGTGGCAGCAGACGGTGGGCGCGTGGTGAGTTCGTCCGTCAACTTGGTCCTTGCATGTATCTCCTTTCAGGTCCTGATGGCTTGCAGCGCCGCTATCAAAATCAACTTCGTCTCTGTCACGTGCACGATGACGTTGCAGTGTCGCATCCTCCAGATTCATGGATCCTGAGGACAGCGCGGCCTCAGCAGCCGCCAGAGGGTGTCCTCACAACACTGCGGGACGACCCCATGGAGCCTTCGCCTACTCCGCCTCCCCTCGTCCCAACGGTGGAGCTGGACCCTCCCACACCGCAGCAGTCACCGCCTTCTTCATCTGGTTCCTGGCATCTGGAGGTGGACGCGTACCCTTCTGGTCGTTTTCCGGGGGCCGTTTCCACTGGAGCACAGGTCGGGTGGCAGGGTACGACCGGAACCTTGACGTCCCCTGCAGCCGCTTCCGGTCCTGTGAGGCGCCTATCCCCCTGCCTCTCCCGACGTGGTCGCACTCCCTACACGACGACGGTTCGTCGCTTTTGTGGTGGGAGGGAGCGGATGGGGGGGGGGGGGGCGGGAATGTTTCTGCGTATCGACTAGCTCCGGCACGAAGATGAAGAACGAAGAACGCAAGAGTAGAGAAGGCTGTAAGACGACGTCAGCCAATAGCCTGCTTACTAAAACTGCGCCCACGACAGGAGCGGCGTGTCCAAGAAGAGAATATAAGCGCGGCTTCTGCCAGCCTCGGCCACACGGTTTGTAGACCGTCACTAGAAGAGGGCACCACGATAGCACTTATTAGTGATCTATATCCATTGCTTGTGTGGACATTGTATATAGCGACGGACACTGACTGTTTGCATGTCGCCCATCGCTTGCGACACGTTCTTATAAATACAAAGTTAAGTAATGTCAATGTTCTTTATTGTAATAAAAAGCGTTAATGTGATTTTCTTGAACTGTTGTATAGCATTCTGAGAACGCAGCACCCTTTAGGCGCCCTATACGAGACGAGTGACAGGATCCCAGTATTCTGTAGTTCGACATTGCAAAAATTCTGTTCTCTTCTTGACTGAGCTGTTTATTGGTCACGTTTTACTACCATATCTGGCTACACTCCAGACAAATACCTTAAAAAATTTCTATTCTTTAGAAACTGTTTCCGTGCCATTGCCAGTATATATTTCATATCCTGTCTATTTCAGCTGGCATAAGTTGTTTTACTGTCAAAACGGCAAAACCTGTCTGGCACTATTAGCGTCTCGTTTCCTAATCCACGTAATTCTCTCAGCATCAACTCAATTAATTCGACTACATTCCATTACTTTCTTTTGCTTTTGTTGATGTTCACCTTACGTCCTTCTTTCAAGACATTTTCCATTCCATTGAACTCTCTTCCAAGTCCTTTGCTGTCTCTGACAGATTTATAATGTCATCAGTAAACCTCAAAGCTCTTATATCTTGTTCCTCGAAGTTGCTTCCGTCTCCAAATGTTTTTTGTTTCCTGTGTTTCTTGCCAAATGTACAGACTGAATAACATACGGGATAGGCGACAAGCCTGTCACTCTCCCTTCTCAACCATATGTTCCCTTTCAAGTTACTCGACTTTTATAGTTGCGCTTCACTCCCTATATTTTACCGCTACCGCTTTTACAATTCGAAGACTGTATTCCAGTCTACATTGTCAAATGCTTTCTCTGAGTCAATAAATGCTGCAAACGTAGTTTTGCCTCCCCATGACCTATGTTCTAAGCAAAGTGCGTTCAATCAGAAAGAAATCATACTGTATGCTGACACCAAGTTTTTACAATTTTGTACCTATCTGCTTATTACTGATGAGGAATATAGATATTTGACGACTCAAATGTACTGCCATGCCCAAAAGTATCTCAACAAGCTGAATTGCGTTTCGCCTGATTTGCATGCAGACCACAAAATGTAGCGGCCTTGCAAGTCCTCTACTTTCCTTGAACTACAATCGTTAGGCTACACAAAATGGATACCACAAGAGATCCCAAAAGAAAACTGTTCTTTAAGGTAATCAGTTCAGATATAAATGAACAACAAGATATTGTAAATACTAGAAAATGCATCGTTAGAAATGGAAGAGTCCTTAACACTTATAAATTCATTTTTATTACAATATTTGATATTTAGAAATCACTACACATGCATTAGAATTTAACTAACATTGTCGTATAAGTCATTCCAGCAACTTAAGGAAAAATTAAATATTTTTTTGAATAACAGCTTTTGAGGCAACAGTTGGACTCTACGACAGTTCGGAGTATTTTTATTGTTTAAAAGGTTTTCCCACAGATTTTTCCCCGTTGTCCTCCTAAGCAAGTAATTCTTACCACGAATTAAAATGCATACATGTGATAGGATTCGAATCCATTATCCGTAGATTAGAAACTGACTACCGTAACCACTATGCCATTCTACCGGTCACCCAGAGAGAATTTTGAAATTGTGAGATGTCGACTAAGATGTCACACGTTTTCCATGTAAAAAAAATCACTATGCACTATCTGCAACACTGCAGGATGCAGAAGTGTATAGGGTAAGTTGTGTCAGTCTTCTCGAGCTCTTGTGGAAACGTACATGCTCGTGGTCTAGCAGGCAGTCTGCCTGCGGGAGTGACGGAGCACGGACCTCTTTGAGTGCAGCGCTTTGTGGCTGGAGGTGTTTACGTTTCCGTGGTCAGTCACGAGTGTACGGAGTTCTCTTATCTGAATTTGTGGTATTCCAACTTGCAGACTAACAAGGAATAATGACTCAGACTATCAGAAAAGACTCGTTGAAATTTACATCCGCTACGAAATATCCTGGCCCAAATTCATTTGAAGTAGGGCCATGGTTGGAAGAAACTGCCAAGATCACTTTCGATGCTCTTGTGGGAATTAATTTCCCTATAATGAGTAGTTCAAATGGTTCAAATGGCTCTGAGCACTATGGGACTTAACATCTCTGGTCATCAGTCCCCTAGAACTTAGAACTACTTAAACCTAACTAACCTCAGGACAACACACACATCCATGCCCGAGGCAGGATTCGAACCTGTGACCGTAGCGGTCGCGTGGCTCAAGGCTGTAGCGCCTAGAACCGCTCTGCCACCCCGGCCGCCTAGTGAGTAGTGCTGTTGAAGCCAAATTACCAGCTCTGCCATGTGTGACAAAGGAACAGAATGTAGGGGAGAAATTTTGAAATTTAAAGTTCTATTTATGCATGTGGGGCTTGGCACCTACGCATTGCAGATTTTGGAACTTCCTTTTGCAGTTACAGAAGATGAAATAAATTCTGTGTTAACGCCTTATGGCAGGGTGATCAATAATTTCGTGGGAGGGTCGTCGAAAGTACATGAATTCCCAGTACTGAATGGAGCGATACAGATCAAGAGTGATCTATAGAGACACATTACCTTTGTATACTAATAACGATGGACACTATGACATTGTGATATACAACGGTCAGCCAAGAACGTGTGCTGGCTGTGGTGCACCAGGCCATGTTCGCGCTCGTTGTATTCAATGGCGCATGGCGTAGATACCTACCGATGAAGCAGCGAGCCCCTCTGTAACAGCAGCGCTGCCCCTGACAAACGCTTGGCGGCCACTGGACTCAAACCAGTAACCCACACCGCCGTGGACGCATTAACTTGAGATATTAATGTAGAAACTCCCATGTCAACGCCTGATAATGCTGTGCCGATCGTGACCCACCAAGAGCAGAATGTTGTTCTCTAAAAATTTCAAGCCACCAGGACCAAGGACGGGATAGATAATGCTTCTGCACAGGAGTGGAACTCGACAAACCAGCTGAAACCGAATGCTGATATAAAGGAAGATCCGAAAAGGAGCTCCTTCAAAGACGAGAAAGCTGATGTTCTCCATGAAATTTACGCTATCAGGACCCAGGGTGGGACAGACATGGCCCATACAGAGGATCGGACCCCGACAAACCAGCCGACCCTGGATCCTGATAAAAAGTAAATTTCTAAATGGTAGTCCTCCCTAAAGAAATGGAGACTGGCAGATCAGGGTGCTAATCAAGTAGCCCCACTTCTTAGTGAAAAAGCGAAAAGGACTGGTAGCCAAATGAGTCGGAGGGCTCTTCAAATGCCTGACTCCAGCTACGCTGCCTAAGGTCAAAAAGAGTTGATACGACAGCCGCCTGCGCAGTGGATTCACACTAAGAGGGGCTTAATGACATGATCTGCAGATGTCTCAACATCCGCTGCCAGATCAACATGAACTAAGAAAAACTGGAGACACTTTGTACCAGACCAGACAAACAGGAAATTGGGCAGAGGAAATGGAAGCAATGGATGCAGTCCCGCAGACTGAGGGAAAAGTATTGTCATCCCTAACGGAGTAGCCCACAACAAATGGGATTTCTAAGGACGCATCGACTGTGGAATGTGGGCCTCCTATGGATTGCCACCCAAGTAAAGACCATTAACCTCCTAAAATGCATCTTACAACATGATCCAGCTTCCAGCCTATAAAACAGCCACTTTAAATAGAAAGAAACTCCAGTCTTACCTACACCTTTGCAACCTACAAGACCTCTTAAATGCCTGCAGATAGACTATTGTTACTACAAGAGGTAGCTGCCATTGAGCTGGAACGAGTAACTGTATAAAATGCTATCACTAATCCGGGCATTGGAGCTGATTTATTGACAGCCTTTTAGGCAAAAGATGGGATTATCATGATAGACGTCGAAAAACTGCCAAATAGCAGAGTAATCTCTGGCACCGTGAACCGCACATGTATAATGAATGTGTGCACTTCATCAGGCAGTAGCAGTCGGCGAGACCGGGAAGACGTTTTTAAGAGCTAAATTGTCCTCCTTTTCGGGGGAAACCATGACCATCTAATATTGGCAGGTGATTTCAGCTTTGTGCTAAGCCCAAAAGACCAGAGGACTAACTTTAATAAATCTGTAGAACCGGAACGCATCGTTCACAAAATCACAAAATGGGTGTAACTGATGCATGCGAACACATGTATGGTACGATCCGTGGTTTCACGTGTGTAAGGAGCCATTCTGCCAGTCGGCTGGTCAGAATATATGTCTCGGAACAAATGACAACACAAATTCTACCGTCCGAAGTTTAGCCGTCAATTTCTTCTGCTCATGCGGCATACATAAGCACTATTAACATGGACACGGAAGGAACGTTTCTGGAAGAAGATACATGGAAGCTCACAAACAGCCATCTCCAAGATGTGGATTATTGGCATGCCTTTAACGACACGTAGAGAGAATGTGAAAAGAAAGCCGCACGATATAACTTCGTAACAGAATGGTGGCTAAAACAAGCCAAAACAAAAAATTACAAACGATTTCAAACTTACGCAAGAACAAAGTACTCATGCCAAAATAACACAACTAAATTTTATTTTACTTGTCTCAGAGATCTGCACAAATTAGATGACTCGGTATATATAATTACGTACAAATAAAAAGAATTAAAGAAAAACTTTTAAAACGCAAGCGACGGTAGTCGGAAGGCTACAAAATAAGGTCCAGGTCGCAGAATGTGATAGAACAAGAAGAACCGTCTATGTTCCACGTAATCCGTGAAAATAAGAGAGGGAAGATCAGGCTACGTAATGGCACCATGCTCCTGCAGCAAAACGAAATCAAACCCAGTCTATAACACCTATAACAGCTGCTGTCGGCGAAACATACCGACACTGGAATACAGCACGTATTACTACAAAATCTCCATACTAAATTAAGCACTACCGAAGCCGAAAGCTTGGTGCAGGAAATCAATGTGGAGTAAGTTGACTCAATCACGAAGCCCTAAAAATGTATCACCGGGACTCGACAGCCTCACTGCATAATTTCACCGTTTTTTAAAGGTCAATTGAAGCCTAAGTTATTATGTGTGTATAATGAATTACTGCAGCCGAATTTTAATTTCCCTAAAGAGCTCCTGGCAGGTATAGCTGTTTTAATCTCTAAACACACAGGAAGCAGTTTTATTGATGATTTTAGACTGCTTGCGTTACTGAAGAGTGACTACAAAATCACCGCACCAAACATTTCCCCCACGTTGATGTAAATAGTCGTCGGTCAGTACCAGAAGAGAATCGGTACTGACACGAAGATCATCCACAACTGCTTTAGCCCCATTTGATTTTGCAAAGGCATTCGACACAGTTAATACCAATATCTTATAAGCACCATGCATGCAATGAGATTTTCAATACATTTACCAACTGCACACGTGAAAAATGGTTCAAATGGCTCTGAGCACTATGGGACTTAACTTCTGAGCTCATCAGTCCCCTAGATCTTAGAACTACTTAAACCTAACTAACCTATCACACACATCCATGTCCGAGGCAGGATTCGAACCTGCGACCGTAGCGGTCGCGCGGTTCCAGACTGCAGCGCCTAGAACCGCTCGGCCACCTGGCCGGCTGCACACGTGAAATTTTCAGTAATGGAGTTACGAGGATATTGATGAATGGCTAGCTGACTATAGCAATTAAAATAAACAGTTTGGAGAGAGAATGTTGCCCCATGCCGATGGCACTGTTCGCCATCGCCATTGAACCTTTACTTACCATTTTGAGCCAATGTTCACAAGGAGTAACTAGCAATGGAAACACGATTGTTTGCAACGCCTATGCAGAAGATGCAGATTTTCCAGTCACAGGCGATCATGAACTAGAGGAGTCTCTTCAGATCGTTAATAAATGCGAACGTGAGAGCGAAGTTGAATGAAAGGAAGTCTGGCATTATGAATACAGGATGCACCATATCTCTGCAACATCACCCTCATCTGACACCACTATCTAAAATGATAAGTCTAGGCACTGAACACAGGAACAAAATATGGCACACGATCGCTGTTAACTGCAGGAATCTCCTTGCTATTATGCGTGCCTGTATATTGACTCACTCTCTCAGGAAGCTTGAAGCTTGGTGAAATTCAGAAGAATACCTTAGCCGTCGTCTACATAGTGTCAGAGATCTACTATGTTGCAAAGTGCTGCCGAAGTCACAAGAGACGTTGAAACGAATCATGGTAGCTTTAGACCACGATACGCTAACACAGGACTGAAAGACGTAGGTTTAAACATAACAGATGTCAAAAACAAGCCACGGGCGATGTGTGTAACGCATACAAACAATGGAGCACACAACCAAACAGTTTAACAGCACTCTTGTTAAATGAAATAGCACCGACTAGACTGCAATCTCCCATTAATGTGCACTATATTCTGAATGAACTGTTTCACCTTACAACCTTTCTAAATGAGCTATGTTAGGTCAAGCCAAACATCCCAGAAAAGGGGATCTCGACGGTAAAGTCAGTTTATAGGAAGAAAGTGAAAAACCAAGAACAGAAACATTACGCACAAAAATACTCAAAGCGTAGATGGCCAGTAACCTGGAAGAATATACACTTCAGTGATCTGCCAACGAGAGCGAAAGCGTCTTGGTACCGGCCAGTCAACAGAAAAATACAAACTAACTCCAAGCGTCATTACACACACTTGGTGCACTCACCGCTGCCCAAAAGATTTTGTGTGCACCAGTGTTAACAAAGTCTGTATCTTCATTCGAAACTACATGGCAACCATCACAAGGACTTCTCCGAAATCTATTACTCCTGATGACTATTTGTACCTGGGCTCAGTTCCATACCTTAATAGAAAACAGAATTCCGATAACTGTGTGAAGTGACATTCAGCCCATTATTTAATGCCAGACGCTACCAAAATTAGGGAACAGTTCTGTATGAATCCTGCATCCCGACTGCATCTAAGTTCAAAAACAAGAACTCACACGAAACACAATGCCGAATTACTAGAAGTGACTCTAAGATGAAAATATCGTATTTGAATCCAGAATTAAATAGATTTTAAAGCAAGACATGAAATCAGAATCAAATTATGTCATTTTTCGCTCTCCCAGGGTGCACGTTTTTCATGTTATTTTCTCCCACTCGTATGTTTTACCTACAATTATTGCATTTATGTCTATCATTTAAGAGTGAGAAGACGTACGATTTATATTAATCATATACGCCGCATCAGAGACTTCCGACACATGAAGGTGAAGTGTCTATTTAAGTATTGTCTAAATTCTTTTTGTAAGAAGAAACTTACTTAGTTCGCAGAAATGTCGAGAACGACGGATAAATAGTTTCACTGGAGCCACAGAAATTCTACATAAATAAATAATAAAACGAATTAAATAAAAAAGTAAAAAAGAGCTCTGTCGAGTTCTGACAGATGATGCTTTCAGAATTATAGAAGCTGCATTTATTAAACACAGATAGGTAAACCGAAGAGTAGCACAACATTGAAAAAAAAAATTGTCAAGTGGCTCTGAGCACTACGGGACTTAACTTGTGAGGCCATCAGTCCCCCCTGAGGACATCACACACATCCATGCCCGAGGCAGGATTCGAACCTGCGACCGTAGCGGTTGCGCCGTTCCAACCTGTAGCGCCTAGAACCGCTCGGCCACATGAAAGCTGTCATTGAGCATCTCTTGGCGGGAAACCAGAGCATTGCAGATATCCACATACACTTTCAGAATGTCTATGGAGACCGGGCAGTGAACAAAAGCACGGTGAATCGTTAGGCGAGGCGTCTGTCATCATCACTAATAGGTCACCAAACCTGTCCGATCTCCCACGTTCTGGCCAGCCGCACATAGCTAGCACTCCTACAGTGTTGTAAAGTGAGGATTCTCCCATTCCAGGTGATCGACGGATCACAATCAGACACCTCATTGCACAAAAATGCGTGTCTGTTGATAGTGCTGAAGCACTTTATTTGAGGTACTCAGAGTGCCCGCTGGTTTCCTCGTTGCAAACAGAGGACCATAAAGAGCAATGGAGGACCATCCGTGGGGAATTAGTAACGTGTCACGAAGCTGATTGTGACAACTTTTTGGCGAACGTTATCACAGGCAGTGAAACATTGGTTCATCACTTCGAATTCATCACTTCGAACCGGAAACGAAGCGGCAATCCACGGACTAGCGGCACACTAGATCTCCTGCAGCGAAACAGTTCAGAGCCACACCCTCAGCCGATAAAGAAATAACGATGGCCTTCTGGTTCCCTGAAGCGGTCTTTCCGATGTCCTACTTCATAGTGGAGCTCTCAGCTCGGAAGTGTACTGAGCTAGCCCCAGTCCACAAAAATACAAACGAACTTCTCCATGACAACGCAAGGCCTCTCACAAATTTGAGCACTCTAGAGGAACTCACGAAACTTTACTGGACTGTTCATCCTCATCCAGCACAAAGCCCGCATGTCGCGGCTTCCGATGTCCACGTGTTTGGCCGAATGAAGGATGTAATCCGTGGAATGAAGTACGTGGATGATGGAGAGGTTATTGATGTGGCAATACTGTGGCTCCGAAATTGACCAGGTGAGTGGTACCATGTGGGTACACAGGTCCTCCCTGTAAGGTGACGGAACGCCGTCGCACTGGACGGAGATGACGTTGAAAAATAGGTTTTTGTAGCCAAAAGTGTGGAGCGTAATATGATATATTGGAATCCTGAATAAGACCAACCTGCTTACAAAAAAATATGTTCCATTACTTATTGAAGGCCTCTCGTAAATGATCTGATAAGTTCCAAATTAGGGATGCCAATAGCTTTTCTCTTTTATGTATCGCACACGAAACGGATAAAGCTGTAAGTTGCCAGCAAAAGGTTTTGCCCATTTACTGTCACAATGTTACACGTTTCATTGTTCATATTGGAATCAATCACAATAGTATTACATTAAGTCTTGTGGAAAACATGTTTACAGGTTTGTACACTCTGTTATGCTGCCTCCTCTGCAGAGTCGCGTTATTTGAATACAATATTATGTGACACAAATCCGAGAACTTAATTGTGTGGCCAATTACTAACCGTACCTACAGCCCCTCGCTCCAGGCTGACAAGACAGCCCAGTTCACATCGCTTCGGTGAGCACTTTTGGCGGGAGCCGAAACCGCACGAAGTACTTGCTCTGAATATCGTTGTTCTAATATTGAAGAAAATTTTTAAAAAACTGTGATCTGAAATAAGTCGGATTAAAGCTTGCTGTTGAGAGCGTACGAGTAAAATTTGTGCTATCCTTTAACAAACATTAATAAACGATCTAAAAAATTTGGCGCGCTGGCTCATGTATCTACAGCCAGTCACTTTATCCTTCAACTAAACTGGCGCAATTTTCACGGAACTGGTACTCATTATACCATCTGCTGTCTTCCTCTCACCCTGTATCTCACGTCGTGTCTCATCTGTTATGATATCAGTCAAATTATCGAATGAATCTTGGGGAAAAAATCATATGGCTTCAAAGCCAGAAATATCACACATCCCCTCCCTTGTGAGATTTTCAAAACTGGATAGTTCTCATTGACGACGGATAATCCTGAAAATTCTTATGATCATACAACTGTGAACAAATGTAACAAAACGAACAAGGGCGTATCAACAGCATTTACATACCATTCAGATTCTGGTTTTTCTGTCATTCCAAACGTTAGAGAACAATGCTGGGAAACGATAACAAATAAATAATTAATATATATTTACGAATTTGAACTGTCTCTCTTTAATTATTTGATAAATTATGACTATGTCATTCCTGAAAGCAATGTTCTAAAATTAGTTTTTCTGAGCTTCTGCCGCAATATTAGAATTTCTAAAGCCCAACATCTTAATTTTTAATTGAAGAAACTTTGGTGCTTACTTTATCAACTTGTTAATTTGTTTTGCAGACTTTTCAACTTCAGTTTTTTCTGCCGCAATTAAGTTGTTAGCAATCTTGTTACTACACTGAACAATAGAACATTGACTAATGTATTTATTACAAATCATTTATCTGCCAGCACACTACAGTCCTTTTAAACTGTCATTAAATATTTTGTCACTTCAGTTATTTTTGTTAAAATACAGCATCTAAACAGATTGTTACAAAACATCTAGCCAGCAGTGCTGTCCTTTTAACGTTATCACGAAATATTTCCGCCTTTTTGTATTCGAAGTATTTGTCAAACACTGCACTTAAACATATTATTAAAAAAATTTCAGACGTTCCTTTAACCTCCACTTTCAATCAACTTTACACATAATAATTTTTCATTGACGTGGAGATAAGGCATCTCTTTAACTAACACAGCATCTGGGAATTGGCACGTACAGACGAGCGAGACTGGTGTACAACACGTGGCCCTCTCATCTGAATCGTGGGGTAGCGCTGATTGACGTCGGTTTTTTCCAGCCTGCAGCCACAGTGGTCATTCTGACTCCTTATTCTCGACTCCAACGTCAGCGTAGAGATCTCGTCCATAGTTACATGAAAAATATAAAATAGTATCAGTATAAGGTGACTACTTCCCCAAAATCAAAATGTGTCACCTAGTAGTAGTAGTAGTAGTAGTAGTAGTAGTAGCTTTATTCATCCGTAGAGCTCTTTTTACAAGGATGTAGGACATGTCAAAGTATTTACAAATTTAGATCAATTTAAAATAAAGTAATTCGTATACACATATATTTACAGACTTCTAGTTAGAGACAATCATTAGATTTACTCCTGGTGTACAATACCTTTTTGCAAATCACTTATTAAATAATGTAATGCCACATTGTTCACTCATATCTCACTATCAGTCACTGCCCACACTATACACACATTGTTTCATGAAATTTCACTACTTCACTCACTACACACACACACACACACACACACACACAGATATATATATATATATATATATATATATATATATATATATATATATATATGATCTCTGGGTCATTTTCTGTACTGCAACTTCCCATTTGCTATCCTGAAAAACTGAGTCAGCATCCCTCCATGATGAGTGAGATGGTGAGTGCAGAAAGAGGAAGAGATGTTAGTATTGTGCTATTCATAGCTTGGGGGTAAGTATTTCTAGAAAGGATAAAAAAGAAGGAAAACAAACATAAAGTGTAGGTGTTATGTGGAATGTTGGATATTTTATAATCAGTATTATTATTATTTATTTTTTTGCCAAACCCCTACTCTGTTTTAGCTAAATAATCCTTCAATGTATAAAATGTATTGAATAACAGGTGCTTTGTAGCTGCTTTTATAAATATGTGTATTTTTGTCATTTCTTTAACCTCTTTTCTTAATTTATTGTACAGTTTTATTCCTTGGTAGATAATGCTGTTTTCAGTTTTATGTTTATTTTTTCTTGGTAAATGTAAGTAGAGTATCTCCTGTTGCATAGTCACGGACAGAGCTGTTTGTGCAGTAATTACCAATGTTATTTTTGATGTGTACTACTGACTGGTAAATGTATTCACATGGAGCAGTTAAAATCCCCAGTCTTCTGAACAGATCTTTACAATAAGGTCGCCTAGTATTTTTGGCTATTATTCTTATGGCTCTTTTCTGGAGTTTGAAAATTGTGTTCATGTTTTGTGCATTTGTTCCCCCAAAGAAGAATGACATAGCTAAGAATTGAGTGTACATATGAATAATATGTAACTAAAAGACACTGCATGTTAGACACTGATGATAGGATGCTAAGGGCATAAGATCCTCATGACATTCTGTTTGCAAGTACCTTTGTGTGTTCACACCACTTCAACTGAGAATCAATATCCATTCCTAGAAATTTTGCATTTGTTACACAGTGTATAGAGATGCCATCTACATTTAATTTAACATTGCGTTAGTTTTCTTTATGTTCAATGTCATTTTATTACTCATTGACCAATCATAAGCTTTTTTGAGGGTTTCATTTGCTTTCTCGGCTAGAAGTTCTCTTGTTTTCTCAGTGACTATAATATTGCTGCCATCAGCAAAGAGGATTTTTTCTCCATGAGATACACTACTGGAAAAGTCATTGATGTATATCAGGAACAGTATTGGTCCTAATATGCTACCTTGCAGAACCTCTATATTAATGTATTTTGATTCTGATAAGTGTTTTACCAAATGTTTGGATCTATGTATTACCTCTACACGTTGTACCCTATCTGTTAGATATGATCGAAACCAGTCATTAGCTACCCCTCTTATTCTTAATGCTTCAAATTTATTTATTAGAATCTTGTGGTCGACTGTATCAAACGCCTTACAAAGATGCAAAAATATGACTGTGACACACTCATCTTTATCAAGACCATCAAGTACAACTTTTGTGAATTCTACCATGGCTGACTCCATATTTATGCAACTTCGGAAACCAAACTGTTATTCGGATAAAAGATTGTATTTATTGAGATAATTCATTAATCTGTCTTTTATAATTGGTTCTATTATATTTGAGAATGCTGACAGCAGGGAAATGGGCCGGTAATTTTCTATGTCTTCTGCATTACCTTTCTTAAGCAAAGGTACAACTCTTTGCCTGTTTTAACTGCTCTGGAAATGTCCCTGATATGAAGGATTCATTTATTATATTTGTTAAGGGGTCTTGAGTAATCCCTATGCATTGTTTCAGTACGCACATTGGTACTTAAAACACTAAATTAGAACTCGAAATGAACAGACATTTTCTGGAAACTTTTTTTAACACTATTCCTATGTAGTAGATACGTGTTCAACGACTTGGTTTATGCTACAGCCAGTCTGTTAAAATTCACACTAAAAGTTATCAAAATGCCTTGCATTAATTATTGACTAAATATTTTATTGTTTAACTGTTGTCACGTGCACACATATTACAATAATTTCATATAACGAAATCTTTAACTAAAGTAAAGAATGACTGTTAATTACGTAGGTTACTTATTTTTCATTCTCAACTGGCCTCTAAGTTTCGCCGTTGGTATTTTCTGAAAAACATTTTTTTTTTATATTTTGCAAAAGAATTTTTGTCCTGCTGCAGTTTGATATTTTCAAATGGAGTTTTATAAAAGTCCCACACATGAATTATCCTGAAAATGAATCTTAATTATACTTATTTCCTTAACATTTTCCACTAAAGATCTTTTCATTAGTTCATAAACATTTTGTAACTGAGAACACTCTGTCTGTAACAGCATTTGTGTCATACAGAACTAGCCCAAACTCAGTAATGTGCTGCAAATTCCTACGGCAGTTACTTGCAGAGGTAAGAAAGTTGAAAAGTATAGACCTTTGTCAGTTTAGTTTAATCGAAGAGTGTAATTTCTTTATTCTTTTGGGCATGACAACATTTGTTCTCTATTTGGTTGTGCTACAAGTTACACAAAAAGACGCTATTTCAAAATATATGGACAGTTAATGGTAAACTGGACGGTATACGAGCCGTACCTAACTTTTCGGGGCAACGGGGCACTTCAGCTAGATAAGAGACGATCCTGCAAAATTTGAAACGTCTGGTAACCCTAAATTAGTTACTTAATTTACATAAAAATTATAGACTTTAAATAAATTACTATAAATTCCGTTAATACACTCCTGGAAATTGAAATAAGAACACCGTGAATTCATTGTCCCAGGAAGGGGAAACTTTATTGACACATTCCTGGGGTCAGATACATCACATGATCACACTGACAGAACCACAGGCACATAGACACAGGCAACAGAGCATGCACAATGTCGGCACTAGTACAGTGTATATCCACCTTTCGCAGCAATGCAGGCTGCTATTCTCCCATGGAGACGATCGTAGAGATGCTGGATGTAGTCCTGTGGAACGGCTTGCCATGCCATTTCCACCTGGCGCCTCAGTTGGACCAGCGTTCGTGCTGGACGTGCAGACCGCGTGAGACGACGCTTCATCCAGTCCCAAACAAGCTCAATGGGGGACAGATCCGGAGATCTTGCTGGCCAGGGTAGTTGACTTACACCTTCTAGAGCACGTTGGGTGGCACGGGATACATGCGGACGTGCATTGTCCTGTTGGAACAGCAAGTTCCCTTGCCGGTCTAGGAATGGTAGAACGATGGGTTCGATGACGGTTTGGATGTACCGTGCACTATTCAGTGTCCCCTCGACGATCACCAGTGGTGTACGGCCAGTGTAGGAGATCGCTCCCCACACCATGATGCCGGATGTTGGCCCTGTGTGCCTCGGTCGTATGCAGTCCTGATTGTGGCGCTCACCTGCACGGCGCCAAACACGCATACGATCATCATTGGTACCAAGGCAGAAGCGACTCTCATCGCTGAAGACGACACGTCTCCATTCGTCCCTCCATTCACGCCTGTCGCGACACCACTGGAGGCGGGCTGCACGATGTTGGGGCGTGAGCGGAAGACGGCCTAACGGTGTGCGGGACCGTAGCCCAGCTTCATGAAGACGGTTGCAAATGGTCCTCGCCGATACCCCAGGAGCAACAGTGTCCCTAATTTGCTGGGAAGTGGCGGTGCAGTCCCCTACGGCACTGCGTAGGATCCTACGGTCTTGACGTGCATCCGTGAGTCGCTGCGGTCCGTTCCCAGGTCGAAAGGCACGTGTACCTTCCGCCGACCACTGGCGACAACATCGACGTACTGTGGAGACCTCACGCCCCACGTGTTGAGCAATTCGGCGGTACGTCCACCCGGCCTCCCGCATGCCCACTATACGCCCTCGCTCAAAGTCCGTCAACTGCACATACGGTTCACGTCCACGCTGTCGCGGCATGCTACCAGTGTTAAAGACTGCGATGGAGCTCCGTATGCCACGGCAAACTGGCTGACACTGACGGCGGCGGTGCACAAATGCTGCGCAGCTAGCGCCATTCGACGGCCAACACCGCGGTTCCTGGTGTGTCCGCTGTGCCTTGCGTGTAATCATTGCTTGTACAGCCCTCTCGCAGTGTCCGGAGCAAGTATGGTGGGTCTGACACACCGGTGTCAATGTGTTCTTTTTTCCATTTCCAGGAGTGTACGTTTGTCCAATGAAATGTCTTTCAATTACTGTCCTTTAACCTTGCCATCTAAATATGAAGAGCAAAAGTCATTCTCTTTTTTAAAGCGCGTACCTGCAGCTCAGTCTGAGACTTTGCACCAGCTGGCAGTTAAAGCCAACGGTGCTCGTCAGTCACTATGATACGAGTTCACTTTCTTACATACATCTCCCTTGTGTTTTAAATTCGTCTCGCAACCTGTCGCCGTGGCTTACTTGCCTCACATTACGCATCGTACATGTCCAGTTATTTAATACATTGAGGCATAACGTTAATATGCCTTTCTGGCAACACTAATACCGTTATCGATAATTACAAACTTCACGTTTCAGTGTGACTTTTATTTTTTATGTAGTTTCTTACATCTTAATCGTTATATTTTGCCTTACATCTACATCTACATCCACATCTACACATATACCACTCAATTCTCCGTACTGTGCGTGGTAGAGGGTAACATGTACTACTACTTGTCATTTCCTTTCTCGTTCCATTCGCAAACAGAGCGAGCGAGAAAAGACTGTCTATACGCCTCCGTATAAGCGTAATTTCTCGTATCTTATCCTCATGGCCCCTACTCGCACTGTAAGTTGGTGGCAGTAGAATCATTCTGCAGTCAGTTGCCAATGTCGCTTCTCTAAATTCTCTCAATAGTCTTCCCCGAAAAGAACGTCGCCTTCCCTTCAGGGATTCCTATCTGAGTTCCCGAAACATCCCCGTATCACTTACGATTGTTTGAACCTACCGGTAACAAATTTAGCAGCCCGCTTCTAAACTGCTCCGATGTCTTCCTTCAATACGACCTGGTGCGGATCCCAAACAATCGAGTAGGACTTAAGAAGAGGTCGCACCAGCGTCCTATATGCGCTCTCCTTTACATTTGAACTCCACTATCCTAAAATTCGCCCAATAACCCGAAGTCCACCATTCACCTGCCCTACCACAGTCCTCATATGTTCGTTCCATTTCGTATCTATTTTCCACGTTACGCCCTGATATTTAAATGAATTTATTGCGTCAAACAGGACACTAGGAATACTGTATCCGAACACTACAGGTTTGTTCTTCCTACTCATGCGCATTAATTTATATTTTTCCTCGTTTACCGCTAGCTGTCATTATCATACGAACTAGAAATTTTCTCAAGTCCTCTTGCATTTTCCTACAGTCACTCAATTTCGAACCTTACGTTCACCACAGTATCTTCACCAAACAACCGCAGATTGCTGCTCACCCTGACCACCGAATGATTTATGTATACAGAGAACAACTGCGGTCCTGTCACATTTCCCTGGGGCACTCCTGAAGATCCCTTTTTCCCTGATGAACACTCGCCGTCGATGACGACAGACACGGTTCTATTACTTAAGAAGTCTTCGAGCCACTCACATGTCTGTGAACTCCATATGCTCCGCAATATGCTCCTTAACAACAATAGTTCGTCTCACGAATTATTTAGGCATACATACGTGATTCACAGTTTTTCTGAAACAACACCTTTTCGCACTAAAATAAATTCCTATGAAATTTACATAATCGTCGTTGGAAGACCTATCCAAACAGTAATGACTTAAGAAGATATTTTAGATCATCAGCTCGATACCTCCACACAGCTTACCAGATAATTGTAACCCATACAACTGACTTGGACAAGAAGACTAAGTATAGTCTGACTGCGCTTTTAAGTGAAAGTTATTCCTTCGTATATTTATATATAGCCAACATCGTAATAGATCATAAAATCTACCTGTAAACGAAATTAAAAAAAATACACGCCAATTAAACCGTACATTTCCAAGCGTGGTACAGTTCCACAATATTACAGATATTTTGACTAGCACGACGCCCATAGCTTAGTACATGTAATTAAATTTACTATTACCATCGTATTTGCGAATAAAACTAAAGATAAGGACAAAGCTTTCATCAGCATCAAACTAACTATTCTAACAAATGGTATTATTTCTATATTCATGAATTTCAGATATTCCGTCCTGATGAAAACGGCTTCTTGCAGTTATTTGACGTTAACAAAACAAACATGTCACTATGAGAAATTATGTAAACTGTAGGCCCTCCAAAATATTTCTCTTTTAAATTTATAATTATTAATATCGAATGTTTCCATAATTATGGTACGATTTGTTACAAATATTTTTTGAGTGGATATCGGGATCCAACCTGTCAAAGGTTAATGAGGATGAATTCTAAACGTTAGCCAAACAAACGCTTTTGTACAAAAGAAGTTGTACGCTGAGAAGCTGGATAGACGCAAATGAATTCATAATTTAGTGTCTACATAGAGATAATTACAACATTAATTTCGCATTCTCATTATTGTGTATAAGAATCAAACAATAAAGAGTAATTCTTTGATGCAGTGGAACACAAAATATGACATACTTTATTTACAAAAGAAATTCCTCAGTTTACTATAGTTCTCGACATTTGTTTGTCTTAAAGTACACCCTGTCCTTTAAAGATCCAAAAAATGTCCTTTACTTCATCAGACTCTTTTTACATTACTTTCTAAGGCTCTAACGCTATTATCACTTTCTGCAGATTGGTAGGGGATTATCTGTTAAGGTAATTTCCTATACTTACTGAGTGCAATTCCCTGACCTTCCTACTTTTCCCTCATAACAAGCGAGTGATAATGAGCATGTTCACACTGTAAGTTCGCAGTAAATTGCATATCAAGCCTATTAGCGTTATTACGAGAAAGTTAGTTGGTGCTCATTATGACGTCATTCTTGTGCCCACGCTGCACCGCCATTCCTTAATCAACGGCTCTTCATGTCCCACTCTGAACTCTAGGGAAATACATCTACGCAGCTGAATGTTTGCTTCGTTAGAAGCTTTTGATGTAGTAGTATATGTTGTGTGGCTGCAGCGTTGTATTTGAAGATATAAGGAGATGCAGTACGTCAACATGTAGTGACCATTACTATATTAGTGGAACAACCTTCAGTGGTTTTGCAACAAGTAAGCGTTATCATCGATTTCTCCGTTTTCAGGGTACATCTACAGAAAGGGTGAAATACGGTTTATTTCACTGGAATGGAGCCTTCAGTATGAATAGGAAGACAGATCTGTGGGAGACTCTGGTTTGCTCACAATGTTGAAAACTAAAGACCAAATGGAAATCGGGGTTTATAACAGAGAACAAGAAATTCTGAAATGTGATTTGGAGATTGGACGTTTGTGCCTGTTTGGGACTGGAAGCCGAAACCTTGCTTTCGTCGGCAGAGTCGTAATAAGGTGGTCGTGCGTCCATGGCAGAAATGCAATGAGGTTGCCCCTTACCCTCTCCACCCCCCTCCATCCCCCAGTAAATTTCCTTTCTCCTTCTACAATTATTTTTACATTGATTTGCATGTTTTGTAATTTCGTAAGTAGTTTTGACAAAAACAAATTATTTGTTGAAAATTTTTATGCAAATGAACAATATTGATAACAGTATTACACTCAAAAAATTACATATATCATTGTAGAATATGAATTGCAAAACGGTAAACTTCCTAAAAATCGAAGGTAAAACAGAATCTATACCGATTTGTTCACGGCTACAATTATACACTGAATTTATAATGATGTATAATAAAGAAAAGATTTTATTTGTTCCTCATAAATTGTTGACTGTCTATAAATTGGTAATTAGAAAGAAAAGAAAAGGAGCTGTAAGACGAGTAATTAAGGTTTCATAAAACATTCCTTTCAGGAACTGTGTTATTATATTAATTTGCATTTTTATGCGCTGAGGGAAGCAAAGTCATTTATTGCCTGAATGAAGTCACGTTTAAGAGCTATAACGTATTCTATCGACGACATAGCTGAGTTCGATTGTCTGATTTCATCAATACTCGACCTTAAATTGTCTTGTAATGATCTTTAACTTGCTGAAACTGTGTTCACAAGATACTGTGTCACTGTCATCGTCAACAACGACTTTAGAGTTACTTCGATGTTTGGACAGGCTTAACCAGTTTAAAAAAAAAAATCAAAATATCTAAATGGGAAACGATGTCAATGCTCTTAATTAGCTCTTTCATCTGGAATTATAAAGCTGATACTTCATGAACTAGCTCCGCAGTATAACTATCTCTTCTGTATCTGGTACCGAAATCACCTGATCACTTTTCAAGATAAGATATAGAGCTTCCATTTCATGCATTTGCTGACAAGAAATTGAAGTCATCTTAACAGCAAAACTGCTTCAGGTGGATACGGAATTACAGACATCTTTGGCATCCGAACATTGTCTTCCTGTAGATGTTTAATATTTGTCGCCAATCCGGATAGCACACTCGACGCTACATCATGGGTAACATACTTCCTATGTAGAGATGTGTTATTTCTCTCCAATTTTATTAATACATCAGACCACACCTCTAAAGGGCACACAAATTTGTAATCAGTATTTCTAAGAAGGATTATAGCACTGTCATTGCTTTAGTGACGCAATGTTCATTTCGGTCATATACTGTAACATCTTGTGCACAGAGGCTACATTCTTCTGAAGAGCTGTCACAGCTTGAAAACTAGAAAACAATATCTTATCGCAGTACATCTCGACAGTCATTTTTAAGAAGATGGAGTAAAATCTATGCAAGATGATGACTGAGTCACTGGAAGCTAAAAGAAAAATGGAAAGATGTCTCAAGCACAAATGGTATTGAAGGTCTCTGGACAGTGTAAAGGGACACCACCCTCTGGCATTACCTTTCTTTAACAGAAGTAGTCAATACCAGGAATATTTTCGACTCTTGCATAAGCAAACATTACCTCAGCTGTGATAATTAGAACTGACACTTCCGCAACATGTTCGATGACAAGATTTAGACAGTGTGCTGCACAAGACACAAATTTAGCAAGGTCGTGTTTTTGCCATACATTTTCTTGAACATCTTCACGTCTTCCTGCCAAGTTCAAAGCATTACATTATCGAAGCCTTGGCCACGATCGTTTTCAGTCTCCAGCGCATCACTTCTCAGCTTCTGGAATGTTCCTTTTGATAATCGCGTTCAGTTTTCTTGATTACTTTGGATGACATCATCAAAATTTTCATCTACTGAACATTTCCTCTTCCTCGTGTAGACACAACTAATGATTTGACTCACCTGTTCTAAATGCGCTGTGTCTGCACCACCGTTAAAATTAATAACGAAATAGTTGACACTTTTTACCGTGCTCAGTGTTTGAAATCGAACCTTATTTTCCAAACTTTCTGTAAACCCCATCTAAATTCTAAGAGAAAAATAGCTTGGAGCGTGTTTTCCGTTTCTAAATTTTCTATGCGCACAAACAGTTGAGTATAGTATGACTAATAAGGTCCAAAGTGCTCAAAAATATATCACAGTTGTTGTCGCTGGTGGAATCTGACCTACCGATAAAGGTATGTCAGTTCCTGGTGCAATGGATAATTACTACTGCATCTACAGTACATTTTAGCACATTACGCCACTTTTCTGTTTCAACTAGTATGCCTACTTGGAAGTCACCGTCAATAGAAGTATCAGCAGCAGTTCGTCGATCACATGAACGGTGTGAATCCCAACGTTAAATTTACTGTAGAAATGGAGAAGGATAACAAGCTACCGTTCTTAGATGTTTAGCTGAGTGGGAGGCAGAAGGCTGGGATGAGGAAATATTAATATAAACAGGATGGGTATAATTAAACTTTCGCCACTTGAGAGGACCTCGTCGAAAGAAGAGTGATCATACGACAGTGAAACTTAGTGGAATCATTTGTAAGGACACGCGAAAAAGAAATAGATCACTGAAAGACACACATTTTAATTTACAAAAGAGAAAGTAACAGTTGTTGATTGCGTACCGTATCTACGTTGGAGTTTACGGAAGTTGCTGATTCTGACGACCGTCTGAGTCCGCGACAGCCTGGAACAGCACTAGGGATTGCTCTTTATTGCCCGAAATATCTTAGGTGGGATATTGGTTGCCTCCCTCGCTAAGCCCATGTTCAACGTTCAACGTTTGTTAGTGTCCCGTTGACAAACCCTGTCCTTCACACTACAACACAGCCCTCAACCATACCATTTCGAATCTGGTGATCTTGGTGGTCACGCAGTTTGGAATGATAGACCAATGATTCGGTTTTCTCAAAATGTGTTACTGGGTAACCAAGTGATCTCACGAGAAATGTGAGATGGAGATCCACCGTACATTATTAATACAGTTGAGTCCGAAGCAATTCTGTGCCGTAGAGCAAGGATCAGAAGTTGCCGAATTAGATCACAGTAACGAGTGCCGTTCTCGCTGTGTGCCCTTGATGTTCCAGAAAGAAAAATCATGAAGTCTGCAATGAAGCCACACCACACAGTGACTCATTCACTTTGCAGCGGAACTTCATGAACGTTCTTTGGCGGGGAATCCCGAATTCCGACAGTTGGGAGTGTTCACCGCCTCAGTGAGTCATGCTCTATGTGCTTCATTTCTACACAAATTGTTCCATGGCCACATGTCGTCAACAACAAAGAGCAAATTCTTCTCGAATGTCTATGCCACTCTGCAAAATCTGGTGAGGATATGAAGTTTGTACGATTACAATTTCACAATTTTCGCAGCGTTTTTCAGGTGGTTCATCATGGAACGTTTAGCTGTAGACACAGCTCCTGCTCTAATTGAAGGTCGAACAATTAACCGTGGCAACACGTAACTTCGTCAACAATTTGTGGTGCAATTGTTCGTAGGCCTTCCATAGAGCAATACTCAAGTTGAAAGTAAATTCGAACTTCTGAATCATGTTCGTCAATCCTGGTGCATAAGGAATATCACTCCATATTCCTTAAATACGTTCACACTTGCGAAGAGAGGCAGCACTGTTTTGATAAAACAGTTTTACGAATGAAGCTCTTCTGACTTTGTCCAGAAAAATACTTACTGTCTGCAACTCTAATGCTTACTGATGCTTGTGTTGCAGCCCTACATCACCGTACCATTATTGCCGCTTAATGGAAAATTATGGCACTAACACAACTAAAACTGCAAATATAGCACCGTATAGTTCGACCATCAAACCTATAAACCTCAAAATGGCTTTCTCATAGGTGGACTTTGCAATGACTGTTTCTTCACTATTTCGCAGCTGATAGTAAAACACAGAGAATACATTTTACCAATACATAACATTTCATTAATTACGAAAAAGTGTTTGAGAGAGTAAACAGATAAAATCATTTCAAGTATTAGTGATCAAAGGGCTCCCATAACCTCTAGGTGATAGTAATAGAAATGATTTACTTGAAAACTACAATCAGAATTCTAGTTTGCACAACATAAACTGAGATAATCCATGGCCTCGCACAAGAGTGTCCAGCTACATTTAATTTTTATTTAGATACGCGCAGGTGAACTAGAGGTAGTTCCATCTCGAGCATTGAGCGGGAAGATCGCTAATTTATCACCTTACCGCAGCGTCGTGCGCATCTGGACAGATTTTTCTCAGTTTGTCGTCGTGTGTGTCACATTGCCTTGTCGGCCATGGGGTCCAAGTGAGTTCTGAGAAATGGCACAATCAGCCTGGATCTTTCGAGATTCATGACTGGCTCGTTGATACCAGTCAGGTAACGTGTGATCAGCTTCTTCCTGCCTGTTTTGAGCCTGTCAACTACGTCTTTTTCGTTGAGTTTTTGGATCCGATACGACAGGTTGCTTTTGCGTCGTGGTTCCAAGTTCCGTAAACGGAATCATAGTGCTAGTTCCGTAAGAATGGTGCTCCTTGTTAACGTGTGACTGGATTATATCATTGTCTGTGTGTTCTGCCTTCCACTGGAAGTTTATACAGCTTACTTATGGTGGTTTTGTTCCCTTGAGGTGATGTGAGTGGTATAAGGTGGGAACTCTGCTCCACTCAACGCTGATTGTAATGTTATAGTGCAATCCATTCAATGCAGTTGGTAGTCAAACGTAACATTCCTTACGATCTACAGGTCTATGGTTACCTCATTCGTAAAACGTGCTGTGATCAACTGGCTACGTACTCTCTCTGCATTGAACATGACTGTGCATTCATAGAAGTTCGATGTATTCACAGTCTAACTGGAATGTACTACTTCAGAATGTGTCCTCGTCCACTAGTACACAATTATTATTGCAATTATAACCAACAACATTTAAGTCTGTATAGAAAATCAATTTAATCCTTCCGCTGCAATATTCCACTAAGATGGCGGTTAATGAATAATATATATATTACAACTTTTCTCACTTCACTATGTGCATTATTATTTGAAAATATTTTTCGATGTTACAAGCCACATTAATATTCACCATTTACCAATAAACTGCGCTCTAGATCAATAGCGCTAATGGTTGCGCTCTTTGGTAGCTGAGCAGAAAACTTAACATTTATATAGGACGAGAATTACAATGAAATAAAACTCCAAACAAAGGAGATTCATTTAAATAACACATAAAGTCTATTTTCAAATATCGGTTAGCAACATAACAATATTTTAGTACAGCCTTTTACAGACCTCTGTGTTAGGAGTTGGAATAAGAAGAAGAAAGATTTTCCTACAAAATTACAGATCACAAAAGATTAAAATTTTCGTTATCTTTTTACATGGGTATTACCTGAGATACAATCTTTTACAAAATATTAAATTATGTCGTTGACCAATTATTTGTTATTTTAGTAACGACGAAGTCCTTTACTAGTATTACTTGAATAGGATCAAAGTTCAGTTACATTCGACATACAATGCTGTCGTGAATATTATTTTCAGTGTTTTCCACATATTTCTTTCCTCTCCAATTCTGCGCGGAACCTCGTCTTTCCTTACCTCATTAGTCTACCCAATTTTCAACATTCGTTTGTAGCACCACATCTCGAACCTTTTTATTCTGTTTTATTCCGTTTTTCCGAAAGTCCATGTGTTCCAAACGTTGCTTCCCTGATAGGCTTCAATCGGAGTGCTGCCACCTTTTGGTTGTCGGACCTTTATGAGCATTGCCAAACTTACTACTAATTTCAATAAGCATCTTTTGGCCAAGTACTGATCGGTTGCTGTACAGGAAAGGTTGTGTAGAAAGGTATTAGTGAATAAGACAAAAAAAGATGCAATATGAAGGAGTTATGCAAACTGACAAAAAACTGATCGATGGATAATGCAAAACTGTAAACATTGATCGTCCATGAATCTGTGACGCTGCAGAGCAGTTTCACTGCGCGGCTGTCAAGGGTATTAAATGGGGGACATGTTGCTACCAGGTCATTCTTTGTGAATTTCATTCCGTGCATTCAGTTGGACAGTAACTATACTTCGCAGACAGAAGCGTGAACAATAAACGTAGAGCCGGCCGTGTGGCCGAGCGGTTCTAGGCGCAACAGTCTGGAACCGCAAGACCGCTACGGTCGCAGGTTCGAATTCTGCCTCGGTCCTGGATGTGGGTGATGTCTTTAGGTTAGTTAGGTTTAAGTACTAAGTTCTGGGGGCCTGATGACCTCAGATGTTGAGTCCCATAGTGCTCAGAGCCATTTGAACCAATAAACGTAGATGTCAACATTTGAGAGACGGCGCCTAGATGGACTCAAAGAAGCTGGTTGAACTAATCGGCGAATCGATCAACATATCAATAGGAACGATGCCACTGTTCGACGATGTTGGCAGCAGTAGGTGAACCATGACCGAACCCTTCGTCAGTAAGGAACCGGTCGTCTTAGACAATAGAATGTTCGGAACGGGCATCAGAGAGGCACTCAGAGCCCCCAGAGTCATCATTGTCGTCGATCCAAAGTGGAACTGATATGTCAGTGACATCAAGGATCATTAACAGGTGGCTGACAGAAAGGGAGCCGAGCTCACGACGCCCCCTGTGCGGACAAGCATTGACCTCTGTACATGAGCAAATTCGTCTGTAATTGTGTCGGGCACATTCGACCAGGAATCTCATTGACTGGAGTAGAATTGTTTTCAGTGATGAGTCTCGCTTCGAATTTAGCCCTGATGAGCATTGAAGGCGTGTTTGGAGATGCCCTAGACAGCAGCGGGATACCAGTCTGAGTGTCGCCAGCTATATGGCCCCACAAACGGGGCTGATGATCTGGAGTATTTCATTTCACAGCAGGACTCCTTCGGTTATCATCCGCGGAACCCTTATAGCACAGCGGTACGTCAATGATATTATGAGCCTCATACTGTGGCCTTTCGTGGCAAGCCATCTTGGGCTTATATTTCAGAAGACAATGTCTGCCCACCCACGGTGAGAGCTTCTGTTACTTGTCGTCGTGCTTGCCAAACCGTACCTTGACCAGCAAGAACGCCGGATCTCTCCCCAATTGAGAATATTTGAAGCATTCTAAGTAGCGTCCTCCAACCACCTCGGGATTTTGACGACCCAACGCGACAAATGGAAAGAAATTGGCACGATATCCCTCAGAAGGTACTCCAGCAAGACTGTCAGTCCATGCCAATCCATATAACTGCTTGCATAAGGGCAAGAGGTGGTACAACATGTTCTTGCCTTGGTCAATTTGTGAAGCTTTTTCTCTTGAATAAATTATCCAATTTTCTGAAATTGTAAGCATGTTTTTTTGTTTGTACATCTACATCACATCTACAGGTTTCCATCCCAACTGCCTATTCGTTCATGGTGCGTCTTGTTTTATGTCTTAGAGTGTATATCCCGCGAGTACGCAAGGCGGAGACCATTTTATCAGCCAGTGCACACAACTTTACCAGCATGTGCTGAAAAAAATTCCTGCAAGCCAGCGGCATAAGACAAATATTTGTTTCGAAATACCAACATGAGCAGAGTGTTAAGTAAAATACACTCCTGGAAATGGAAAAAAGAACACATTGACACTGGTGTGTCAGACCCACCATACTTGCTCCGGACACTGCGAGAGGGCTGTGCAAGCAATGATCACACGCACGGCACAGCGGACACACCAGGAACCGCGGTGTTGACCGTCGAATGGCGCTAGCTGCGCAGCATTTGTGCACCGCCGCCGTCAGTGTCAGCCAGTTTTCCGTGGCATACGGAGCTCCATCGCAGTCTTTAACACTGGTAGCATGCCGCGACAGCGTGGACGTGAACCGTATGTGCAGTTGACGGACTTTGAGCGAGGGCGTATAGTGGGCATGTGGGAGGCCGGGTGGACGTACCGCCGAATTGCTCAACACGTGGGGCGTGAGGTCTCCACAGTACATCGATGTTGTCGCCAGTGGTCGGCGGAAGGTGCACGTGCCCGTCGACCTGGGACCGGACCGCAGCGACGCACGGATGCACGCCAAGACCGTAGGATCCTACGCAGTGCCGTAGGGGACCGCACCGCCACTTCCCAGCAAATTAGGGACACTGTTGCTCCTGGGGGTATCGGCGAGGACCATTCGTAACCGTCTCCATGAAGCTGGGCTACGGCCCCGCACACCGTTAGGCCGTCTTCCGCTCACGCCCCAACATCGTGCAGCCCGCCTCCAGTGGTGTCGCGACAGGCGTGAATGGAGGGACGAATGGAGACGTGTCGTCTTCAGCGATGAGAGTCGCTTCTGCCTTGGTGCCAATGATGGTCGTATGCGTGTTTGGCGCCGTGCAGGTGAGCGCCACAATCAGGACTGCATACGACCGAGGCACACAGGGCCAACACCCGGCATCACGGTGTGGGGAGCGATCTCCTACACTGGCCGTACACCACTGGTGATCGTCGAGGGGACACTGAATAGTGCACGGTACATCCAAACCGTCATCGAACCCATCGTTCTACCATTCCTAGACCGGCAAGGGAACTTGATGTTCCAACAGGACAATGCACGTCCGCATGTATCCCGTGCCACCCAACGTGCTCTAGAAGGTGTAAGTCAACTACCCTGGCCAGCAAGATCTCCGGATCTGTCCCCCATTGAGCATGTTTGGGACTGGATGAAGCGTCGTCTCACGCGGTCTGCACGTCCAGCACGAACGCTGGTCCAACTGAGGCGCCAGGTGGAAATGGCATGGCAAGCCGTTCCACAGGACTACATCCAGCATCTCTACGATCGTCTCCATGGGAGAATAGCAGCCTGCATTGCTGCAAAAGGTGGATGTACACTGTACTAGTGCCGACATTGTGCATGCTCTGTTGCCTGTGTCTATGTGCCTGTGGTTCTGTCAGTGTGATCATGTGATGTATCTGACCCCAGGAATGTGTCAATAAAGTTTCCCCTTCCTGGGACAATGAATTCGCGGTGTTCTTATTTCAATTTCCAGGAGTGTACATCGTTTCGTGAGAACCTACTGTTCAACAGGCAAACAGAATGAATTAAATATTCAATACGGTTTGAAGCAGTGTTTCATAATCTCAAGCACACGTCTGCGGTGTGCGTACTGAATGAGTTAATGTTGTATAGACAAGAAAGCAATGAGTCGATGAATACCTAACTGAAAATCCGTAAAATGCAGACTCCTTCAGAGGAAAAAGTCAGGCAAGCTTTAATCACGCTCACGCAAAGACAGCGCATAGGATATATATATATCCTTCAGCCATATATATATATATATACATTGTGTATCATAATTAATGGCGTAAACGCATACAGTTCAAAGTACACGATACTAGAAGCAAAAAGGTATCAGAGAATATAGGGTCGAAAACGAATACCTTAAGAGCTAAGAGCAATTTTTCGTCTTCGGTACTGTGAAGCTAATCTCTTCTGCTGCAAGCTCTTTGCTTTCCACATTTTGGGAAGTAGTAGTATGGACCAAAACAAAAAAAGGCCTGTAAACATCTGCTCTAAAGTGCACACCTTAAAAGTTATGAGCAATTGATCATTAGAAGAGCTGTGTTTCTAAGTAGCGAACATTAGCACGTGCTCATAGCTCTTAAGGTATGAATTCTGGAGCACATGTTTACTGGACTTTTTTTCCTTGTTTTGGTCCACATTACGATTTCTCAAAATGTGGAAAGACATTTGCTTCACAGTATCGAAGATGACAAATTGCTCGTAGGTCTTAAGGTATGCATTTTCGACCCTACGTTTGCTGAGACTTTTTTTCTTCTAGTATCGTGTACGTTCAACTGCATGCTTCTACGCCATTAATTATGATGCACCCTACATATACAAGGTGTCCCATTTATCTTAACGACCGTAAATAACTGTCTGTCCAGATGCAAACTACAGAATGTGTCAAGCAAATGTTCCTTAGCCATCAGGGGGACTTCAATCAGTATGATTGCCTTCGTTGTAGTTCTGTTTTTTTTTTACAAAGATATGGTCAGCGCTATGACTTTTTTAAATGGCACCCTGTATTTCTTATTCGGTAATTCATTTCCTCTCCCAAATACTTATTCAAAAATGTATCACACTGTACCATTCACCGAATTAATTACGTAACACAACAATGACTTTGAGCTCGGGATCACAAACTCGTCCACTTGCTGGAGTTGTCAGAAAACAAATGAAAACCAAGTAAAAACATGACACAAAATTGACTTGTACTCTCCTGTACCATTTCCCAGGAATATAATGTAAAGCTGTGGAGTGTGCAACAATATGAAGTTAGAGAAAAGATACTCATCCGTAAACACTCGAAGTTATCTTAGTTAAATAAACGAAATAAAAAAATGCTAGATATTGTATTCTGGGTTATATACTGTATAATCAGTGATATTCCGTACGAGCGGGCGTACTTATGGATTTACTCGGCAAGCAAAAGGTAAAAGCCATACAGCCACATCAGACTGCAACGGCTAGAACGGCTCGGCCACCCTGGCCGGCTGAAGGATACACTTGAGATTCTCTGAGTTTATATATACTGCGATAAGGGAAAGCTCAGCAGGCAGTTCAGTTCAAAAGGAATGGACATCTCTAAAAAGCGTATTTACAGTAACTGGAAAGCAAACCATGGGTACAAAGAGGACATATGCGAAGAACCTGTGGGTAGCAGAGGAAATACTACAGTTGATTGTCGAAAGAAGGAAGGACAAAAAATATTCAAGGAAGTTCCGGAATACAGACATACAAGCCACTTAGGAATGAAATAAACAGGAAGTACAAGGAACCTAAGGCGAAGTGACTCCATGAAGAACTTGAGGAAATTGAAAAAGAAATTGTCGGAGCGACTGACACGGCATATGGAAAGAAAGTCCCATGTTTCTTTGACAGAGCGTAGGGGAACGATGCGGGGAACGATGCGCCGTACTAGGCAAGATTCTATTGGAGGTGGTTTGCCGTTACCATCCTCTGACAGTAATGTGGATGAATGATGATGATGATGAGGACGACACAACAACACTCCAGTCATTTCGGACAGGTGAAAATCCATGACCTCGCCGAGAATTGAGCCCGGGACCCCTTGCTCGGGAAGCGAGAACGCTACCACGAGACCACGAGCTGCGGGCGACAGAGCATATAAAACAATAATAAACAACCTTCCGTAAAATTAAAAGCATGGGTTTAACCTTAAGAGTGAAATGGGAATTCCATTATTAAACGCAGAAGAGAGAATAGACACGTGAGAAAAGTACACAGAAGATCTTAATGAGGGCGAAAGACTTGTCTAGTGACGTGATAGGAAAAGCAACAATAGTTGATATGGAAGAGATAAGAATGAGAATTTAAAAGAGCTTTGGAAGTCTTAAGATCGAACAAGGCAGGACGAATAGAAACATTCTAACAGAATTTCAAAAGCATTGAGGGAGGTAGCTACAAAACAGCTATTCACGTTGGTGTGTAGAATGTGTGTGTCTGGCGATATACCATCTGACTTTCGGAAAAACATCATCCACACAGTTTCGAAAATTTCAAGAGCTAACAAGTACGAGAACTACCTCACCATTAGCTTAACAGCTCATGCATCCAAGTTTGCTGGCAAGAATAATATACACAAGAATTGAAAAGAAAACTGAGGATGTGTTAGACGACCTTCAGTTTGGCTTTAGGAAAGGTAAAAGCACCAGAGAAGCAATTGTGAAGTTGAAGTTGATAATGGAAGCAAGACCAAAGAAAAATCAAGTCAAATCGTCAGTCAGCCTTGAAAAAGCGCTTTCCAATGGTGCAAGATGCTCGAAGTAATGAGAAAAATAGGGGCAAGCCATAGGAAAAGATGGATATTGTGCAATATGTACAAGAACCAAGAGGGAACACAAGACTGGAAGAGTGAGAACGAAGTACTCGGATTATAAAGGGTGTAAGACAGGGATGTAGGCTTTAGCCCCTATTGTCCTATCTGCACATCGAAGAAGCAATGAGGAAAATATAACAAAGGTTCAAGAATGTAATTAAAAATCGTGAATGGGTATCAATGACAAGATTCGCTGAAGTCATTGTTATTCTCAGTGAAAGTGAGGATGAATTGCAGGTTCTGGTGAATGGAATGAACAATATAATGTGTACAGAATACAGATTGAGAGTAATTCGAAGAAAGACGAAAGTAAAAGCAGCAGAAATGAGAACAGCGGAAAATTTAACATCAAGTTGGTGATCACGAAGTAGATGAAGCTAAGGAATTCTGCTACCCAGGCAGCAAAATAACACTTGACGGACGAAGCAAGGAGGACATAAAAAGCAGACTTGCAGTGGCAAAAAGGGCATTCTTGTCTAAGGGAAATCTAGCAATATCAATTGTAGGCCTTAATTTGAGGAAGGCATTGCTGATAATGTACGTTTGGAACACAGCACTGTATGAGATTGAAACACGTATGTATTCAGTAGCAGCGATGGCGAGGCATGACAGAATCTCTGACCAGAGAGTTATTTATTGTTGCTAGTCTGCGCTTGACTGCACGAGAGTTCAGTTCAGTTGCATGTAGGGAGTCAATAGTAGTAGTTGCTAGTTGCACTCTGTCAGTGCTAGTAGCGCGCGAGAGACAGTCGGAGTTATGTGAGGAGTCGGCGGGCGTCGACATGGGTCTCTGGTCAAGATTCAGGACGAGGTGTATTTTTAAATAAGGTAATGAAGCAGCATTGCGCTCATCTGATAATGTAATGCATCTTAAATGTAATTAATTTGTTCAATATCGCCCCAATAATAATTTTGTTTTCAAACCAAGCATTTTAACAAAACAAACATTTTATTGTAAGAAAATTTCCAATGCATTTCCTTAAAGAAAAAATTTATTTAAGTTCAAAGAATTTTTGCGATGCATTTCCTCCAAGCTGTGGCGAAAAATAAGAGCAGATGCAATTGTACTGAGGTAAGAACAGGGCCTAAGATCGACATTTCGGTCTATTTGCGTTTTCATTGTCACTGAGATTTCATTTTTATTGAATTGACTTTCATTTTTGTGGGGAGCTTACACATGGCTCAGATTGCTATTTTTCATTTATCGTCATTGTCATTAAATTCCATTGCTGGGAGGTTACACTTAGCTCTATGTCCATTAGCATTTGAATAAGAATAATTATAAATTTTTGTGGGGAGGGTTACACTTAGCTCTATGTCCATTAGCATTTGAATAAGAATACTTTTTTATAATTTTTGTGGGGAGGTTACACTTGGCGACACCCGGTCCAGGATCGTATTTCTTTGGGAATCTTCTAAGAAACAGTCAGATATCTGCTCTTATTTGCTTAAATATAATTAGCATTTGGCGAAACAGTTTTACTAATTTTATGACTTCCTTTCCTCAGATCATCGACAATTCGTTGCTCTATTGTATTTGTGTTTGTTGCTTTTTGCATTGTGCTTATTTCATGTGTGAACAATTGTGACTATAGTAAAAATGCCGCGAAAGACTGTGAATAGTGTATCGCGAGGTATTATGAACGAAATTACCGACTTAAACAACGTGACCCATAGTAATTGTGACACGCAGAATAATGATGACAATCCAGCGTTCACCGACAATCAGTGCTTTCCAACCTCTAATGATGATTATTATCTTACTGATGAACAAACGAACTCAATTGTATCCTCTGTTAATTTGACGACAATTGATGACGCGGGGCGTTCTGTTGGAATGAGCGCTGCCCAGCTTAACACACCCGGTTTGGAAAATTCAAATAACGTACAGACAAATTTTTCTAATGAAAATGGACAGGGTACTGAAAGTACGACAGATCCATTTAATTCCGAAATAGTGACCGATAGTGTACGTTCGACTGGCAAACCTTTTTGTAAATCTCAAAATAACCAAATGGTTAGAGAAAGCGAGACAATTTCAGATCCACCATTAAACAGCACTGAGAATAGAAATGCTAATTTTGGCTTGGATCAAACGACGGCATTATTGCTACAAATTCTTGAATCAAACAAACAAAATAATGAAGATAACAAACAATTTAAAGAAAATTTCAGACAACTTAGTGAACAGGTCAGACAACAGAGTGAAGATAACAAACAAGATAACGAAAAACTCAATCACTACTTTAATGAAAAATTAGACAACAGTTCCAGGCAGCTTAGTGAACAAATTAGAACCGTTGCCGCGCAGTGTCATGACGCTAAGGAATAGTTACGCGAGGAAATTGAGGCTTGTTCAAAGAAAAGTAGCGAAGAAATTAGATCTGTTGCTCAAGAATTAAGGGATATGCAAACAGTTACAACAGAAACACTTAGAGAAGAAATTAGCGCAGTCGGTAAACAATGCTCTGAAAAGGCTACACAATTACGCGACGAGTTTAAAGCAATGACAGCAGAACTTTCGCGTACAATGGACGCAAAGATAGACGCGAAATTCGACCAACAGAACTCTCAAATTGATGAACGTTTTAATCTTCACATACAAAACAGTGATACGCGTTTCCGCAAATTTATTCAGGATCAAAATAAAGTAAAGCGTCAAGTCATGGAAACAATCACTGCTCAGAGACAAGAAGACAAACGTAAAATGTTTGCGAAAGCAAAAACATACGTAGACAACAATATTGCTACAGTGTCCGACGAAATTAATACCATCAAACAGTTGAGCACCGAATTATGTGATGAAATTTCTGATCTTAAATCAAAAACAGATACACACATCGCAGATATTCAGACAGTGACAGACAGATTCGAACAATTAGAACTAACACAGGATTGCGATGTCATCAAAGCTGACATTAAAAAACTGAATGAAACTACATGTAAATTGCAAAAACAGATTAATGCTTCTGACAGTAGAAACGATGATCAGGCAAAAATACTGACTGAAAAATATGATGAATTGGCCAGTCGTATTGATGTTATTGAAAGTAATAATGACAACAAATCAGATGTTACTGCACTGATTTCGTTTAACCAAACTCCTGAATTCCAAAATTTACAGCAGACAATTAATGAGATCGATTCATCTAACAATGCATTACATAGAAAGTTGTCAAGTTTACAGCAAGAAGTATCAGAGATGAAAAATATTTCAGTTAATAACACATCACAGCAGACACCACTTTTCGAACATTTGTCAGACTCATGCAGCGCGTACAATTTGGGTAATCTACAGAGAGTACGGGAGTTAGATTCCGAACAACCACAGTTCAACAGATTTTCTTACAATCCTGAACCTGTTCCATCACACAGAGATGATAATTTTGATTACAAACATTTTCTATCAGTGAGAAAATTTAAAGTATTTAAAAATGACAGGACACAGATTCACCCACTAGATTGGATACAGCAATTTATTTCTGAATTTTTACCGCCATTGCCTATAACACAAAAGCTAAAATTTATTTGCAGCACGTAATAGACCTCAGGGGATTCATTACGCTTTAATGAATATGTGCCGTAGCGTGCATAGGGCCCCGAGATGTAGTAGTGCTGTTTCATCTTTAGTTTTCTGCACTGCTGCCTTCTCTTCTACTATCCTTTATATCTATCAAAACAGCTCTTTAACTTTTGCTCTACCTAGGATTAAGAATAAGTACTGAAAACCGGATATGACAAATTTTTACCGAAAGTGACAATTTTCATTAGGCACTTCAGAACTACCACGAGAATATTAATAACAGGTAAAAATTGTAATCATCAGTATGTACAAAATTATTAACAACAGCAAACGCATTTTTTGGTAACAATAGACGTTTTTCACCACAACAGCATCAAAGTCAGCCGCTTAGCATACGTAACCAACAATGCAGTCTACAAGGTCAACCAAACTTTAATGTTTCGCCGCGTGCACGTATAGTCTCAGCTCCAACAAATAGTAACGCACGGCAGCAAAGAGATAACTATGTACAGACAACGCACTATTTCAACTCGTGTCGCAATGCGCCGTATAGAAATGACCACCATGATAGACGTAAAATTAATGATCATAATTCTCAGTGTACATTTAATAACAGTTGATCTTTTCAGCAGCAAGAACTTCAGCAACAACATATTATCATGAATGAATCAGACAATAGGTGTCATCCATAGCGTAATACGTCAGGAAGAAATAATAGTACAGTTCAAATAGTTGAAATGCCACAGAATCCTGCTGAAAATAATAACACGTACGATAGAATTTAACCGGATACAGCACAGATTGCATAGTCCAGTAACGTAAACACTACTTTTGACACGCAGAATTTTGTTCACGAGAATGTTATTTGAAACATGCTCTGTTGAATGCACCACTTTTATCGCACACAGATCTTAGCAGAAATTTTTCCATTGCCACCGACAGTTCCAACACCGCTTTAGGCGTACACATTTTTCAGGAAATTGAAGAAGATGGCTCTACAGCAATTAAAAGCATCGCATTTGCAAGCCGGATTCTGTCACCTGCTGAACGAAATTATTCCGTTACAGAAATGGAAACGTTATGTGTTGTATGGGCTTTTACGAGATTTCGGCACTTTCTTTATGGCAGACATACCACCGTTTACACTGACCATAGAGCTATACAATTTTTACTTTCGGCTAAATTCACTCATGACAGATTAAGCAGATGGAAGCTTTATTTGCAGGAATTTAATTTTACAATTGTTCACATTCCCGGCACACAAAATGTTATAGCAAACGCACTATCCCGTTCTCTCAGGAACAATCAGCAAGACGTCGCAACCAACTTCTGCAAAGCAAATTTCAGCGTCATATACATTCAGCAAGTTGCATTTGAAAATTTTATTTCGTCGTCATTACAGGACATAGCAAAAGAGCAAAGTAAAGACAATGTGTGGAAAGAAATTAAACACCTTTGGCAAGATAAGAATAATGTTACGATTAGAAACCATTACACTGTACGCAATGACATTCTGTTTCGCCGCTCTCATCCTGACAGCAACAATTGGTTATTATGCATTCCTGACGAACTGGTTAACAAATTAATCTGGTACACTCATTTAAGATATGCACATTACGGAGCCAGAAAATGTTTTCTTATACTGAGACAGAACTGTTATTTTACCAACATGGAGAAACGTATACGACGAGCTTTAGTGTCATGTAAAATTTGCCAGAAAGCTAAGTCAGACACCACTTCACATATTCCTCCATTATATCCCATTATACCTCTTAAATTAAGACATATGGCCGCAGTAATTTTTGGTCCAATTCCGAGAACTAATAGAGGTTTTTGCTACATCTTTGTCGCTGTTGAACTCACTTCAAAACTTGTTACTTTCACTCCGTTACGCAAAGCTACTGCGAAAACTGTTTCGAGAGAATTTGTAAAACATTTTCTATTTCATGTAGGGCATGTGATGAGAGTAATTTCCGATAATGGATCACAATTTCGTTCTGCTATATGGACACGCATGATACGAGCTAGAAACATTTCTCCGATCTACGTATATATCCAGGTACCATGCTTCTTCGAACCCTTGTGAACGATTAATGAAAGAAATTGGTAAACTGTGTAGAATATACTGCCACAAAAGACATATTAATTGGGACACACACATATTCTCATTCCAAGATGTAATTAATTCCATACCAAATGAATCCACTATGCTATCTTGTCTGTTATACTGAAAAATGCTGAACCACCTAACAAAATTAAAGAATTAGTACACTTTCCTACATCTCGTCGATTACGACACCATGAAATAGTTAACATTGCGCTAAACAACATCAAACGTGCCGCAGAGCGCCGGAGAAGACAGCAAAAACAGGTTTGTACACGCCGTGACTTTCACATTGGACAGAAGATATTAGTACGTACACACTATTTATCCAGCAGAATAAAAGGTAAGTGCAGTAAATTTGAACTTCTATACGCAGGTCCATATCGGATTCGCAGCATTCCTCACCCCAATGTTGTACACGTCGAAACTTTGAGAACCAGAAAAAGTAAGGGCAACCATCATGTGTCCAATATTAAACCCTTTATTGAATGAAACCACTTTATGATTTAACGTGCTATGATGCCACTTATGACCACTTATACAATTATATTCACGTGATTAATTATTGATGACTATCGTATTTTTTCTTAGCAAGTGCCCAGCAAGGTAATGTTAGCAGGTCGCTCTTCTTGTCGTTACACATCAGACCGTGCATATTTTTCCAGATAAACTTACGTATTTTATGAATAATTATGCAATTCCATGTAGTGACGTATTAATTTCATCAAATTCTCTCTCCATTAAAGTCTTTAATTCTCGCCTCTATTAACTACACTACATACAAGCTGAACACAACGAACGTCACATTTTGTCTTTCTTATGTATGTACGATTGTTTTCATGTTTAGTTTGTATGCACTGTGAAATAGTTAAGGTATAACACACACCAGTTGACTTTGACATTTTTTGCCCTATGATATCTCAACATCGTGACTGTTTTACATTTTTTTTTTTTTTTTTTTTTTTTTGCTGCTGCATTGTGATATTCTGTGTACATTTTTGCCTTTGAACACTGTCTATGCTTTTGACATATTACGTTTTCTGTCATCTTATGCTGTATGCTTAATTATGTTACCATAAACCAGTCATTATTTAGTAAGTATATGATGTAAATGCAAGACATTAATCTTTGTTCATCATTTTCAGAAAGAAATAACGTGTAAAGGAAATAAATTAAACAGAAATGGGAATTTCAACTGCGGAATGATCGAAAGAAGATGCAAACCTCGTGAGGAAGAGTAAATGGATCAGAATTAACAAGCATTAACAAGAATATACTATACATCGTAGAATAGCAGTCTTAACTAATTTTTTCTTTCAGAATACAAGACGATTGATGCAGGCTGTCAGACAGAACTACACATCTTAGTTTTGGTGATGAAATATGCTAGAGATAAGGAATAGTTGTGTAATGAGTAATGAAGTGATTTTTTGCAGATGATAATGAATGCTGATGAAGAGTAATGATGAAGAATATGCTACTATGAATAATGAAGTTTTTCTTTACAGGTGATGATAATAATGAAATTATGATAATATGGATAATGAAGTTTTTTTCTTTACAGATGAGGATGATGTTGAAGTTTATGTATTTATGCTATGTAGTTATTTAAGTATTTGTTGCAGTTTGTTTTGACAGTATGTTTTATATCGTATGGTATGATGACTGAAAGTTTTGGAAGGGACAGCTATGGAACACATTTTTTATACACATTTCACTATCTGTTAATTCGAAGTTCACTACTTTTCAGCATAGTATGCATTTCTTCTTTCAGCTCAATAATCCACTTTGTATTTTTTTTTTCAGGAGAAGCTTTTCATGATACTTACTAAACCTGTTACTTATTAAACCCGTACTAGTACTTGCATTTTTTTTTACCCAGTTGTGTCACAACCTTGCTACAGCTGACTCATGACAAATGACGTTACACATTTTTCATTTACAGGAACAACCCAAAAGCAATTTTTTTTTCTTTTTCTCTTCGTGCTTTCCCTTATAATTACCCAAAGCAATGCATTGCTAACAAAAAAAAATGTATCACCAGTTACAAATAATGCTACCCATTTGAGAGAGTTCTGAATAATACTGAATGATGAACAATGTTTTGTACTATTCAATACTTGCTGGCCAATGTGTGCCAATAATTAGTGTAACTAAATGAATTATGTTAATACTATGCCATTCATTAGCTCCTGTTTTCAATGATGACTTTTGATGTTTTGTAACTGGCGAATGAGTGCCAATAATTAGTTTAACTAAATGAATTATATTAATACTATACCATTCATTAGCTCCTGTTTTCATTGATGACTTTTGATGTTTTGTAACTGGCCAATGAGTGCCAATAATTAGTGTAACTAAATGAATTATGTTAATACTATGCCATTTATTAGTTCCTGTTTTCAATGATGACTTTTGATGTTTTGTAACTGGCCACTGAGTGCCAATAATTAGTGTAACTAAATGAATTATGTTAATACTATGCCATTCATTAGCTCCTGTTTTCAATGATGACTTTTGATGCTTTGTAACTGGCCAAGGACTGCCACTGTTTATTGTAATACGATTACCCATGATGCCAATAATTGCTATAATCAGTTAATTTTATGAACATTATTCTGTAATACTAAATACATGGTACAGAAATGTTCAATAACTGGGCTATGAATGCCGCAAACTACTACTGTAATTCTCAATGAAGACTACTATGTGACTTAATGTCCTTCACCTACTGAGCTAACTACCCTGAATTACTGCAATATCCATTTGTCCTGTCCATCCTCATGATCATGGAGCACTATATTTGGTTTTTGCACTAATTCTACGTTGGTGTGCCTTGTAAGAGCTTGGTGTTGACACGACATGCTGTCCACCACCGTCAGCGATGAAGACGTTATTATGGTCCCACTGTTTGGTGTACCTGATGTACTGCCAAAATGATAACAGGGAATATTACTACGACATTTCAGTGTCTTGGATACGCTGGTAAATACTTCTGGGAAAAGAACTGCAAATTGTCTCACTTGGTGTTGTATTTCTGTGGAAAGATATGGACTTTCAGTGCAGCTGCGTGCAACCTAAGTGCTACAACCATGACGCAATCCTTCCTATTCCTTTCCTAATTCTTGTAAAATGAAAAAGTCATATACAGTGCATGTGCACTTCCTTTCATTTGTTAATAAGATTAGTTATCCTGAAATTACTAAAGACTTCTATAGTGCATGTGCACTTTATTACACTCCTTGATTTGTTTGTTTGTTGCAAAAAAATACTAGAGAGTACTACAGTGCGTGTGCACTTTTGTCATTTGTCAATATGATTTGTACTCATTAGGTTTATTTGTCGTAAAAATATTAGAGAGTTTTTCAGTGCATGTGCACTTTATGCCATTTGTACTCATTACGTATATATTTTGTGGTTTTCTGATATGTTCTGTACTACAGTGCGTGTGCACTTTTGACATTTGTTAATACATTTTTTGATTTGCTGATATGTTCTGAACTGCAGTGCATGTGCACTTATGTTACTTGTCAACATGATTTTTTGCCATTACGTTTTTTGTTGTGAAAATGCTAAAGACATTTTTTTCGATTTGTTGATATATTCTGAAGTACAGTATATGTGCACTCTTGTCATTTATATTGTACATACATTTTGTGATTTCATGATTTTTTGCCATTACATTTAATTGTTGAGAAAACGTTGTAAAATTTTTCAGTGCATGTGCACTTATGTCATGTGTTAATATGTTTTGTGGTGAACGTCAGTAACTGTGCACTTTTGTCATTTATCAATATGATCTGTATATACATTTTTCTGATTTGCTGATACGTTCTGTACTCATTGTACATTTTTTTTGTCATTGTCTGAAATATTTTGTACTCGGTGCATGTGCACCACATTTACTTCATGTTCTACATCTGTATATTCTGTGATTGTAAAGTTAATTAGTTAAGAAAAAATTTGTTGCTCATGGCTAGTCCAAATGACTCACCATCGCTGCCCCCCCTCCCCCCCCCCCCCCCCCCCAGTGGAGGATTATGAAACACGTATGTATTCAGTAGCAGCGATGGCGAAGCATGACAGAATCTCTGACCAGAGAGTTATTTATCGTTGCTAGTCTGCGCTTGACTGCGCGAGAGTTCAGTTCAGTTGCATGTAGGGAGTCAATAGTAATAGTTGCTAGTTGCACTCTGTCAGTGCTAGTAGCGCGCGAGAGACAGTCGGAGTTATGTGAGGATTCGGCGGGCGTCGACATGGGTCTCTGGTCAAGATTCAGGACGAGGTATATTTTTAAATAAGGTAATGAAGCAGCATTGCGCTCATCTGATAATGTAATGCATCTTAAATGTAATTAATTTGTTCAAGAATTGCCCCAATAATAATTTTGTTTTCAAACCAAGCATTTTAAAAAAACAAACATTTTATTGAAAGAAAATTTCCCATGCATTTCCTTAAAGAAAAAATTTACTTTTGTTCAAAGAATTTTTGCGATGCATTTCCTCCAAGCTATGGCGAAAAATAAGAGCAGATGCAATTTTACTGAGGTAAGAACAGGGCCTAAGATCGACATTTCGGTCTATTTGCGTTTTCATTGTCAATGAGATTTCATTTTTATTGAATTGACTTTCATTTTTGTGGGGAGTTCACACATGGCTCAGATTGCTATTTTTCATTTATTGTCATTGTCATTAAATTCCATTGCTGGGAGGTTACACTTAGCTCTATGTCCATTAGCATTTGAATAAGAATACTTTTTTACAATTTTTGTGGGGAGGTTACAAGGTATGGGAAAATCAAAAAAATGACGAGAATGGAAGCATTTGAGATGTGGTGCTACGGAATTAAGTGGAAAAATAGGTGAACTGATAAGGTAAGGAATGAGCAGCTTCTCCGAAGAATCGGCGAGGAAAGGAATATATGGAAAACACTGACAAGAAGAAGAGATAGGATGCCAGGACACCTGTTAAAGATGCCACAGAATAAATCCATGCTACCAGAGGGAGCTGTAGAGGATAAGAACTGTATAAGAAGACAGGGATTGGAATACATCCAGCAAATAATTGAGGACGTAGGTTGAAAGTGCTTCTCTGAGATGCAGAAATTCGCACAGGACAGGAATTCGTGGCTGGCTGCATCAGAGCAACCACAAGACCGATGACGAAAAAAGAAACTGTTCCTGTTAGAAAGAAATAGCTCCCGGAAAACAACGAGCGCAGTTGAATGACTCCATTCTTGTATCTCGTCTCTGACGGCAACTAGTAGAGTATCAAATTTACGAGTGCGCACTTTGTTGTGCAATTTAACACTGCATCGAGCAATCCTTGTTTATAAAATTCTCGTGTCACAGTGTTAGTTGCCATACACCTCCGAAACGGCTCGATCGATTCTGATGAAATTTTACATGTATATTCGGTACGTCTGAGAATCGGTCGTAATCTATTTTTCATACCCCTGATCCACCCCAAAAAAAATTTCAAATTTTTTTACATAACTTTTTATTTTTATTTTTTTATGATGTGCCATTAGAAAATACTGGCAATGCAAAATTTTCACCCTTCTACCACCAACCCCTATTCATAAATAGCGATTTTAGTAGTTTAATAATTTTCAACCCCAGTCAAAAACTGATCAATTATCACTTGAGGAGTTATCCCCACCAGGTGTCTACTGGTGATAGTCTTTCACTATTCGATAGACAGGTAATTGAAGAAAAAGTAATAAAAGTAACGACTCGAATATCCCTCTTTGAACCGACATAACAAGACAGAGAAGTTTAACTAGGTAGCACGCGTCATTCGCCAAACCGACATTTAGGCGTAGCGCACAGGTTTCGATTTTTCTCGTACAGAAATATAACGTATAATCAAATTCTTTTAGTGGAACAAAGAAGTTTCTTTGTTCTTCTAAATGAATTTAATCGTACAATATTTTTACGTACGATAAAAATCGATGCGTGTGCGCACGTTGACACACGAAGTTGCCGCTATGTTTGTAGGCTCATGGACGAGCCGTGTATCGGTTGCAATTGTTACATCCGCGCGATCTACCGTAGAAACGCTAGAACTAATAGTGGCTGATGCTTTGGACTTCCCCCTAAGCCTTTTCTTACTGGCTACACAGTTTTCAGCCATTATTATTGTTTGTGTCACGAGCTCCCGCCAACAACGGCTATTGTGTTACATGTATACATTGTCTTACACGTATACATTATACTTATAGACTGGAGATAATTTATATGGCAAAACAACGTTTGCCAGGTAAGCTATAACATATAAGGATTTTCAGAGGCGGAACGAAATTCGCCGGGTATACATTGTGTTACTGATATACATTATTCTTATAGACTAGAGATAATTTATATGGCAAAACAACATTTGCAGGGTCAGCTATAACTTATAAAAATTTTCAGAGGCGGAACGAAATTCGCCGGGTATACATTTTGTTACACTTATACATTATTCTTATAGACTAGAGATAATTTATATGGCAAAACAACGGTTGCCAGGTCAGCAAAAACATATAAAGATTTTCAGAGGTGGAACGAAGTTCTCCAGGTATACATTGTGTTACACGTATAGTTTATTCTTATAGACTAGAGATAACTTACATAGCAAAACAACATTTGCTGGGTCAGCTATAACACACAAAGATTTTCAGAGGCGGAACGAAGTTCACCGGGTATAGCTAGTATTTTTAATAGTATTTTAGGGTTCCTTGTTACTATCAGCTCCACTCCCTGGTTATCACTAAGTAATAAAATATATTATTGCTAACGCCTACTGCTTTTTTCAGTCGTTTTACTCTGATGTATGCTGATCTGATTAACCCTCTAGCAGGTTTGCATATTCATGGTGCAAGGGAACTTGCACGACACATTGAATGGACTACTTACGTTATTCACTTCTAAAATAACTTTCACACGAACGCACATCATTACATTCTTTTAGAAGACATATGTACTACCACTCAAACTGAATTGATAATATCTAATTTTTTTCTAATTAACACACAAAATATATTGACACCACAGTTGAACATACTAACTAATAGTATTACATATCTAATGGAGAAATATGTATACACTCTTGATCACTTTCAATGCAGAAGCTTGTTTTGTTATTTAATGTTGCTGTTAATCGCACTTTCTATTGTAACATAGATATAAAGCTAAGCACTTAAATGAATAAATTTAAAAAGAAAAAAACATGTTTCGATATCAGCGTTGAAAGTAAGTATATTCAGATCGAATGCCTACCTGAACTATATTTATCAGACCATGTTCACTACTCAGTAATTTCAGAGAGGTCAAGAGCCAAGAGTCAGAACGCTAGTCACCTGAATCTGCAGCTGCAACCTGACACTTTTCATACATGTAACTAATCATCATATACTTCACATTTTCCACACATGTAAGTAATAATCACATGCTTCCCGCAAAAAAAACACTTTCTTGAATCACACTTTATTGTCGTGTTCATGCCCTTCGCCCTTACGCTAAAGAAGGCACCTCAGCTTGCTCATATGTTGTCTGGTACTTTTGAAGAAAAAGCGAAATATCCTTAGGAAGCCTCGAAATTTATTCTCTTTCTATTAGATGTTGTTTCTTGAGATTATAAACCAGATTCTTTAGAAAAATCGCACTTGCAGCAGATTCAGTAAAAAAGGACTAGGGCATTGATGCCCACAAAGTCCATTACAGCAAACATTATTACCAAAGGCCGTTTTCAGGTTAACAAGGCGCATAATATGTGCCACACATCTGATAGACTACATCAACGCTCCCTTTCGTGACGTCGTAATGTAACACAATATCTGACTTTCGAAATCCTTCATCGATGTTAACTGAATCGTGCGTAATTGACATCAGAACCGTCTTGTTCTTTTTCGGCTTACGCGGAACCAGTGTCATATAGTTCGTGTTTCTCAAAAGGGGTGAGTCTGGTCCTAGGTCTTTCTTAAGCAAGAATTACAACAAAATTTCTCGTTTATTCTTTATGAATGTCTCAATACACATGAGCCTTTTCTCTAATAGTGACATAGACAAGTGGCAATTTGTTTACCAACTGTCCTTTGTTATATTACTGTTGGGTCCCTTTTTACGACTCACTAGTCATTCAACTACTTCTGAAGCTGAATTTGAGACTACATAAGGTCTTTCAGATTGCCTTCCACAATGAAGTCAAGGTTTTCGCATGACAAAGTGCAAGTATCTTAATGCCGTATTTGGTAGGTTTGTTGGTAACATATTTTACTAATTCACAACGGTCCCAAAAAGCACAAGGTTTTTGATCGATGGTTACAAACTATTTGTGATTATATATACTTCTGTAATCGGCTACAAAATCATTCAAAATTGGACGTACTGCTGCAGACTTATTAGATGTCCTTCTCTCCTCTCTGATTGTTTTATCAACGAAACGAATATAGCGAAACAGCGAAAGGCATCGCCTATAGCTCATCACAGGTTTTGCAGTTTCGATTCCTGATCCGCCAGATTCCACAGGTCCATTACATACATGTGATTAGCTTTTTTCATTCCGGGAAGTTAAAGAAACCAAAGAGTGCCAGTATCTCACTTCTGGTTGTTTCTTTTCTAATACCTTTCTTTGTGTTAATATGGGCAATTATGGTTTGAAATGAATGTGTTTGCTCGTAGATTTTACTGTGTTATCACTTTTATCCGTGCCAATTATCTCACTGAATGCCGAAATCTCAGTTGTTACACCCACGGCAAGACCTTAGAATTTTTTTTACGATATCTTTACTTCTTCATTTCCTTCATAATATTAGATGGTTTGGAAAATTCTGTAACTGTGTCATTCATGATTTAAATAATGAAAACTGCACCAGTTGCTTACATTGCTGCTTAGCACAACTCGTTTCGAGAATTTATTCCCATTTTCAAGTGCGTTTGTTTACATGAATATATTTGGTGATGTTCGCGGAAAAGCACACATGCAAATCACCAAACGTATTCATTTTAACAAATGCACAAATGAACTTGAAAGTGAGAATAAACAGCAAAAAATATACAACTTGTGCAGTTTTCATTATTTAAATCATTTTTACTTTTACCTTCGCTTCTGACTGAGCTAATAGTGTTTTTTAGAGTTTTTGTCCCTTCCCACAAACCAATCATCATTAGAACCTGTTTGACAATTGAAACATTCAGTTTCTTACCCTAAAATAAAAAATTGTAATGAACTCGGATCATAGGAATAATGTAACTAAAATAAAACACTGTTTTAGAGGAAGTAACAAAAGCAGCACGATACACTAAGGGCTCCAACTGCGACCACATTAACACAAAATGTCCTGTTAAACAAATTCTGTAGTACCAAGATTTGCTGGTGCGTACGCAACACCAGTCAGGATTCGAATAGAGGAATGGTTTCAAGTGTCTCCAGTGTTAGCAACATGATGAATACCATTTTTTTAAACTATGGCGCACTCTGTGCTCCGTCACATCCGCGTTCGTGTTAAGAGAGAAAATACGCTATGTAACTATCGTGCGTTAATAAAACGTACGTTAAGAGTGTTCAGGTTGTTTTACTACCTTAGTTCTCAGTCTTGATCTACGTAATATTTAAAAGGTTTTGTGGAGTGCTTTAACCACTACCATTCACTTTGAAGGAATAGTTAAATTTGTAGTGTGTCTTGCGTTAGTATTCTATCTGTGATAGCTGAGTTTAATGAGCCTTAATTACTGTTTCATTCAGCTGCATTAAAGCCTGCACTTCTGACGTAAGTCAGAATCAGAGATTAGCTTCAACTTTAACATCAGTTTCGTTCGAAAACAATTATACCATAATTTAGTTATACCTGATCGGGCGCACAGAAACTACGACACATTTTCAAGCCCTTTAAAGTATGTGTACGCCGTATTTGCTAAGCACTGACCAATGCGGAATAGTAATTTCACATTTATACAACTATGTCCCTTCACGATTATAATCATTCTTGTCGTCAACCGTAGTGTGTGGGAGTGGGATAATTATTCTGTAAAACTGTTGCTGTTCGTGCTGAAATGGGTAGCCCTTATGAAGACACGGTTTACAGTCTGTTGCACGATTCCGATAAAAGCTTCCGGTTCTTATGTCAGTATTCGGAAGCGCATTCCAAATGCTTCTAAATATCTAATGTTAATCACGTAGAGAATCGTTTCTGCCGCACAATGTGCCGCGGGTTAATATGAACCTTGCAATGTTCTCGTATGGAGAATGTCAGGTAGGTGGAGGATATGAGTAAGCAGAATAATACGCTGCACTGCTCCCCGCAATAAAAAGGGGTACAATATAGCTGAACGACGCCTGCGAAAATTCGTGTTCATGAAACTGCTCCAAAAATAGAGTTCACAGAAATTCGTAGTTTCGTTGGATGACGCCGACATACTAGATATCCCGAACGCCAGTGACAAATACAGAAAAGAAGATAATAAAAACACTATTCTTAGAAGTGTCACTGTCTGCAATAAAGGATGATGACGCTTGTACTATGCAACGGAGGGAATGGTGGCGGATACTATTTATCGAACTGTCCATTAAGGATCATACGCAAATTGAGTTTGAAACTAATGAACTTTTACTTTTAGTCACTGAAAACTGTGGGCTCTTCAATACACTTGCTAAGAATGTGAATTCAAGTGCTTTTACAAAAACAGACATAATGTGTGATGGGATAGCCGCAATCAGTGGCTTTACGATGTTACTAATAATCCGTCTTGATTGCAAAATGTTTATTCATATGACGGGTTTCGGTTCCTCTAGAACCATCTTCAGAGCTGATATTTCGGTTACGGAAGTAACCCGTCCACACACAGCAACCTTCACATGCTGCGTCACAGATGTGATGAAAGAAACTTTATTAACATTCTACATCTTTATTCTTCATGTCGATGGCAACGAACTTGTTACTCTCGGAGAGAGAGCTGTTTTTTTTATACCGTCACTTTAGAATGTTTCACGTTGTTTACGAAGCCACAACCTCACCTCTGCTTGCATGTTTCATCACTATCGAAGTCCTCGAAGGTGTGTGTGTGTGTGTGTGTGTGTGAATTCTAAGGGACCAAACAGCTGAGGTCATCGGTCCCTAGACTTACACACTACTTAAGCTAACTTAAAATAACTTACGCTACGGACAGCACACACACCCATGCCCACGGGAGGACTCGAACCTCCGACGGGGGGAGCCGCACGGACCGTGACAAGACGCGCGGCCTTCGAAGGTGTTGTTCACGTTTTGGAAACTTATGAAAATCGGTTGGGGCTAAGTCGGGAATGTGTGGATTATCGATGACAGTGAAACCAACCCTTCGAACAGTTGCAGATGCTGCAATGCTCATCTGTGATCCGGTATTGTCATGCTGAAGGAGAAGATGCTACATGTATGAAAGAACTCTTCGAATTCGTGCTTTCAGTTTTCTGTGGGATTACAGCATGCTCTTTCTCGTGCACTAATACAAGTTATTTTACACATAGCCATGCAAGTCACTACAATTCAGAGCCATCGGAAGGCAAAGGTTTGCAACTTGCCTCAGCGAAGCGGGAAAGTCGATCGAGTATATGCATGACATGTAATACCTCAGCCGATATTGAGAACAGAATTATAAATGCGGAGGCATTATTTTTCAGTACACCCTCGTACATTAAGCACTCCGTCTTCAGGCCACAAGCGGCCCATCGGAACCATTCGACCGCCATGTCATCCGCAGATGAGGATGCGGATAGGAGGGGTGTGTGGTCAGCACACCGCTCTCTACATCTACATCTACATCTACATTGATACTCCGCAAGCCACCCAACGGTGTGTGGCGGAGGGCACTTTATGTGCCACTGTCATTACCTCCCTTTCCTGTTCCAGTCGCGTATGGTTCGCGGGAAGAACGACTGTCTGAAAGCCTCCGTGCGCGCTCTAATCTCTCTAATTTTACATTCGTGATCTCCTCGGGAGGTATAAGTAGGGGGAAGCAATATATTCGATACCTCATCCAGAAACGCACCCTCTCGAAACCTGGCGAGCAAGCTACACCGCGATGCAGAGCGCCTCTCTTGCAGAGTCTGCCACTTGAGTTTATTAAACATCTCCGTAACGCTATCACGGTTACCAAATAACCCTGTGACGAAACGCGCCGCTCTTCTTTGGATCTTCTCTATCTCCTCTGTCAGACCGATCTGGTACGGATCCCACACTGATGAGCAATACTCAAGTATAGGTCGAACGAGTGTTTTGTAAGCCACCTCCTTTGTTGATGGACTACATTTTCTAAGCACTCTCCCAATGAATCTCAACCTGGTACCCGCCTTACCAACAATTAATTTTAAATGATCATTCCACTTCAAATCGTTCCGCACGCATACTCCCAGATATTTTACGGAAGTAACTGCTACCAGTGTTTGTTCCGCTATCATATAATCATACAATAAAGGATCCTTCTTTCTATGTATTCGCAATACATTACATTTGTCTATGTTAAGGGTCAGTTGCCACTCCCTGTACCAAGTGCCTATCCGCTGCAGATCTTCCTGCAGATCTCCCAGTCGTTATGATGGTTTTCTTTGACCGGAGCCGCTACTATTCGGTCGAGTACCTCAATTGGCATCACGAGGCTGAGTGCACCCCGAAAAATGGCAACAGCGAATGACGGCCCGGATGGTAACCTATCCAAAAGTGTCGGCCACGCCCGACAGCGCTTAACTTCGTTGATCTGACGGGAACCGGTGTATCCCCTGCCGCAAGGCCGTTGCCCTCGTACATTACGTCCCTCGATATTATTGTTAAAGGGAAAAACATTACGTAGTAGTAGCTAATATTGCTTAAAGTAACGTTACTAGTAAAACCAAGTAAATTCGTAATTGCTGGATAAAATACTTGTATGTCGAGGCTAGGTGCCACTTGTAAAAGTGGTCTCTCGTATTCATTATTTTGGAAGCTACTGAAAATATTCAGAATACTGTTTTCAGCGTAAGGATCTACAATGGTTGTTACTAGATTAAACATAATGTGGTTTTGTAATATTCCTTACGCCGTCAGTGAAAAAAGTTTCGAAACTGCATCGTCTCCCCTCAATTGCATAAAACGCACAGAACGTTCATAAAACCGTATGAAACTCGCAGAGAAGTCATTCTCTGGGATGTTGGTCACACTGGCTTGAGTATCTGTAATTTTGTTCAGACACGGACCCTTCATGTGAACTCCTGCACTTCGTCCTATTCTGATAGTTTCTTATTACAAGAAGTCTCGTCACGCCTTTTTTTTCTAGAAAAGAATTGTTCACGTTTAGCCTTTTAATCAAGTCACAGCAGACGTCTGCCCGCCTTTTTTTCCAGGAGTCAAGGTGAGCGGGACTAACTTGCACACACTTTTTTGTTCTTCAAAACATTCTGGAGAATGCCTGGAACACTTGGTCTATAGTTTTTTCTACATTGCGCTTTGTGCCACGACATTGTTGACACACAGCATGCTCACAACTGTCTGCTCGAATGCACATCTGTAGTTTGCAACATTGTTAGTTGAAGCTACCACGGTAGTGGCGTTCTTAATGCGCCGGGAATTAAATCAGACTCAAACTTTTTCGACGGATAATGTATGTGTGTTTGTTTACATTGTACCTAGAATATGACTACAGTTATCCAAAAACCTATTGTTTCGCGAATATGTTACTCGTTTAATATTTGTGATAGCTGTGCTTTTATATTTCTATCTTCTCCATAGTCTTCACGTTTTTTCCATTATTATCTCTACATGGAATTTGTGTGTTTTGTATGTATCTAACATGGAGAGGCTGTTTGTCTGAGATGCGTGCCAAAAGAGCATTACAATTTTCCCCTTCTAGCCAGTGTAATATGTGATGCAATAATAACCAACTTCTGTAAAGACAGCCTACGTCGGGTGTTTGAAACGGTTTTATCATTTGGATAATACCAATGGTATTATTGACATTTGACTTTACTATTTATGTACCGTAAAAGGAATACTATAAATGCTGTATAATGAAACCTCTGTAGAAGCAAAAATTTCGTTTGTAATGTAGACGTGAACCACGAGATAGCTACTAACGGTTGATGAGTGCGGAGCAGTCAGTACCCAACTTCGAACATTAAACCGCCACTGACAGAATAACATGGACGAAGGCAAGCCGTAATGAACTCGCTCTACGATCTGGTATTGGAAAGCGACATTTAATACGGTGGGAACGCAACGAGTTGCAAACTACCGGATAGACTGGTTGAGCTGTGGTATGGCTTACTTTGGACGATCGATGTATGCCGCGATCAAATCGCTGGCTGCTGCATTCTACGTTTCAACTGTAACAATGGAATGTTATAAGTCGTTCCTTTAAGTTTTGTTAATGGACATCAGATTTCTCTCTTTTTTTAACGAACAAGAAAAGAAATATTCTTGGATAAAAGCTTATAAGAGTCCAAAAGAATGTATTAATTTCCGGACTGGTAAGCTCTGATTGAAAAGGGAGTAGGACAAGGCTGCAATCCCCCTTCCCCCCCCCCCCACCCCCTTCCCATCGCCTTATCCTCAGAGTCCGAACAGGCTGCTGACTGCAATATTTCCGTATAATACTCACCTTTGCGTCTGTGTGATGCCGTGAATGTAACCTACAGGTAAGTTTACCTCCCAAGCAAGCGAGCGACCAGTAAACCCACTTGTTCGATTGGTTTTACTCCATTACAACTGTGGGTTGAGATTAATGAACTTACGCCGATAGCAATGAATTTGTGCAAAAATCAATTTTACGTCGAAAAGTAATTATAGATATTTAACAAACGAACGATAGTTAAATGGTGTCATTGCTTAATTTTTAAACCATGTAAACCCTGGGTTGACAGCAATGAATTTTGTGCCAAAATCAGCAAAATTGTGTTAAAATAGGTCAGTTTTCCATGTTCAAATGTCGACTCAACTACCTATTTACAGCGCAAAAAAAGACTAGCGTTTTATGTTTTTACAATCACGACTAGATATAATTTTTTTTTTTTTTTTTTTTTTTTTTGTCATCAGTCTACTGACTGGTTTGACGCGGCCCGCCACGAATTCCTTTCCTGTGCTAACCTCTTCATCTCAGAGTAGCACTTGCAACCTACGTCCTCAATTATTTGCTTGTCGTATTCCAATCTCTGTCTTCCTCTACAGCTTTTGCCCTCTACAGCTCCCTCTAGTACCATGGAAGCCATTCCCTCATGTCTTAGCAGATGTCCTATCATCCTGTTCTTTCTCCTTATCAGTGTTTTCCACTTATTCCTTTCCTCTCCGATTCTGCGTAGAACCTCCTCATTCCTTACCTTATCAGTCCACCTAATTTTCAACATTCGTCTATAGCACCACATAACAAATGCTTCGATTCTCTTCTGTTCCGGTTTTCCCACAGTCCATGTTTCACTACCATACAATGCTGTACTCCAGACGTACATCCTCAGAAATTTCTTCCTCAAATTAAGGCCGGTATTTGATATTAGTAGACTTCTCTTGGCCAGAAATGCCTTTTTTGCCATAGCGGGTCTGCTTTTGATGTCCTCCTTGCTCCGTCCGTCATTGGTTACTTTACTGCCTAGGTAGCAGAATTCCTTAACTTCATTGACTTCGTGACCATCAATCCTGATGTCAAGTTTCTCGCTGTTCTCATTTCTACTACTTCTCATTACCTTCGTCTTTCTCCTATTTACTCTCAAACCATACTGTATACTCATTAAACTGTTCATTCCGTTCAGCAGATCATTTAATTCTTCTTCACTTTCACTCAGGATAGCAATGTCATCAGCGAATCGTATCATTGATATCGTTTCACCTTGTATTTTAATTCCACTCCTGAACCTTTCTTTTATTTCCATCATTGCTTCCTCGATGTACAGATTGAAGAGTAGGGGTGAAAGGCTACAGCCTTTTCTTACACCCCTCTTAATACGAGCACTTCGTTCTTGATCGTCCACTCTTATTATTCCCTCTTGGTTGTTGTACATATTGTATATGACCCGTCTCTCCCTATAGCTTACCCCTACTTTTTTCAGAATCTCGAACAGCTTGCACCATTTTATATTGTCGAACACTTTTTCCAGGTCGACAAATCCTATGAAAGTGTCTTGATTTTTCTTTAGCCTTGCTTCCATTATTAGCCGTAACGTCAGAATTGCCTCTCTCGTCCCTTTACTTTTCCTAAAGCCAAACTGATCGTCACCTAGCGCATTCTCAATTTTCTTTTCCATTCTTCTGTATATTATTCTTGTAAGCAGCTTCGATGCATGAGCTGTTAAGCTGATTGTGCGATAATTCTCGCACTTGTCAGCTCACGCCGTCTTCGGAATTGTGTGGATGATGCTTTTCCGAAAGTCAGATGGTTTGTCGCCAGACTCATATATTCTACACACCAACGTGAATAGTCGTTTTGTTGCCACTTCTTTTGTGGCGGTGTTCGTAGCGACAAACACTTGGCTGTAGAAATGGCTTACGAAGTCACCGCCACACTTTTAATAGCGGGCCGACCGGTCCGCTGGAACAGTAAACAGAAAGATGAAACCCCCAAACACTCTGATTAAATAAAAGTCGGTACTTATCTTTATTGATGAAGATACAGAAACACAATAGTGAACTCGGTGTCTACAGAATCTGTCTAGTTCGAGTCGGAGCGGCTAGGTCAGCGTCGGCTGACGACAAACAACAACTCTGCCGCGATGAACACACAACTGACTAGCAAGTACACAATTCGGTGGCGAGTATACAACTGAGCGGCGAATACAGAACTGTCCTAGCGCTCGCGACTCCAGCGCTTAAGAAGCCAGAAGCCAGCGGTGGCGCGCGCAGACTTGCGGCGATTTCCTCTCGCTGGCGCTGCTTATGCGGACGGCGTCCGAACTTTGATGCTGCCAACCTTTTGGCAGCGGGCTCGGGTGGCATTACTGGCTAGGACATAACACTCCTCCCTCCCAAATCGCCGCACCGTCGTTGAATAATGACGTGGCGAGCGTCGACGGCGGGGGAGGGGTCTGGCCGCAGGCGTAGCAGAAGAGACCGGGGCGGAGACTGTTGTCGGTGGCAGTCCCCGGTCCGCACCCCAGCATTGGCCGCGCGGGGCCTCGGGAAACACCGACTGAAAACCGAGGTCAGGGTGCACGCCTGTGACCACGGGCGCAGCTTCTGGTACTGGACGCGACGGGGCGTTGGGACCCACGAAGAGAGGCAGCGTCTCCTGACGCTGCGTCGACGGCTGCTGAGTGGGCGCCGGACAAGGCGCTGCGGTGTCAGACTCCTTGGGGGTGCCCAAGGAAAGCGGCTGCAGGACAGGCTGCACAGCCACCGCTTGGGAAGGCGGCTCGGCTGAGGGGTCGACGTCCATCAGCTCCGAAGGCGGTGGCGACTGAAGAGGGACCGCAGGCGCCGGAGCGACCACCTGGGGCGCTCCCGAATGAAGCTGCGCGGGAGGCATCAACGGGACGAGCTGTCGGCGTGGTAGCGGCGACGGCTGCTGCTGCTGCCCTGGGGGCGGCAGCGAAGTCGGAAGGCGCGGCTGGAACCCGCCGCGGACCAAATCTGTGGACAAAGAACGAGCGGCAGAATCCGGGCGGCCAGCGCGGCGCAACTGGTTCTGATGCCTCCTGTGCACCCCAGTAGCACCTTGAACAGTATAAAAACCGCGACCCTGGACACTTATCACGGTACCACGTTCCCAACGACGGCGACCGTGATAAACTCTGAAAAAAACGGCGTCGTTGCGCTGAAAACGCGTGCGATGCTCAGAAGCGGCGGGTCGATCCGGGGGGTGCAACAACCGTAGTAGGGTGCGATGACGACGGCCGTGGAGAAGCTCCCAGGCGAAGGGCCGTCGCGTGGCGTGGTCCGGTACGACGACAGGAACGTGATGAGGGCCTGCTGAAGAGAGTGCGTAGCACGAAGGCGGTCCATATGATCCTTGAATGTGCGTACAAAACGTTCCGCTGCACCATTCGATTGAGGGTGGAACGGCGGAGTAAGAACATGGCGAATGCCATTGGCAGAACAAAATCTTTCAAATTCAGCAGAGGTAAATTGTGGACCATTGTCAGACACTAAAACTTCTGGAAGACCCTCAGTACAAAAAATTGAAGTCAACGCCTGTATAGTTTGTGCAGACGTTGTAGACTGCATGGGCACAACAAACGGAAAATTACTAAAAGCATCTATCACGATGAGCCAACGAGAATTCCAATATGGACCAGCGAAATCAATATGTACTCGCTGCCAGGGACAGGCAGGGCGTGTCCACTCAAAATAGCGTTGAGGCGGAGCAGCTTGGTGTTCGGCACACGTCGAACAATCTGTAGACATCTGCGTAATCTGCTTATCAATGCCGACCCATGTACAATGACGGCGGGCAAGCTGCTTGGTGCGGACCACTCCCCAATGACCTTGATGCAACAAGTCGAGGACCTTGGATTGGAGCACTTGGGGGACCACTACACGAAGCTGGTCATTTTCGGTGCGTAACAGCAAAACTCCGTGCGAAACAGACAGCAGATGACGTTGCGGATAATAGCGACGAACCACAGGATCCGATATGTCCTTTGCCTTGGACGGCCAACCACGTTGAACAAAACGTAATAGTAAACTCAGATGAGGATCCGTAGCTGTCTCACGTGCCACCTGACGATAATCAATCGGAAAATCCCGGAGGGATTGATGCTCATCGGCGTCAATCTGATGGCAAGAGTCTTCGGAGGAATCGAAGACATCATCCGCAGCAATCGGCAATCTAGAAAGCGCGTCAGCGTTTGCATGCTGAGCTGTAGGGCGATACAGTATCTCATACTGGTATTGTGATAAAAAAAGAGCCCAACGTTGTAGTCTCTGAGCTGTCCGCTGAGGAACCGGTTTAGACGGATGAAACAGTGACGTCAGGGGCTTGTGATCTGTTACTAAATAGAATGGTCTACCATAGAGGTAGTGATGGAATTTTGTGACACCGAACACAATAGCCAACGCTTCCTTGTCCAATTGGCTATAATTACACTGAGCTTTGTTTAGCAATTTAGATGCGAACGCAATAGGACGTTCGGTGTTACCGACTCGGTGAGACAACACAGCACCGAGGCCGAAAGAAGAGGCATCACAAGCTAACACCAGAGGCTTGTTAGGGTCGTAATGGGCCAGACAACGATCATTCAATAAAGCCTCTTTAAGCTGCTGAAAGGCTGATTGGCAATCAGCTGACCACACAAACGGAACATTCTTACGGCGGAGACGATGCAACGGTGCAGCAATCTGTGATGCATTAGGTATAAACCTAATATAATACGTCAATTTGCCAAGAACTGCTTGCAATTCATGCAGATTGCGAGGGACGGGCAAATCACGAATAGCTGCTAAATGTGACTGGGAGGGATGAATGCCTTGAGCATTAATAACATGTCCCAGATACTCCAGCTCCGTAAGGAAAAATGAACATTTATCGATGTTGCAACGGAGGCCTGCCTGGGACAACACTTTAAACAAACACTCCAAATTACGGAAATGTTCAGCAGGCGTCCGACCGGACACAACAATATCGTCTAAATAGTTGCAACACGATGGCACATTAGCCAGAAGTTGTGACAAAAAACGCTGAAAAACAGCTGGAGCGGACGCACAACCAAAAGGCAAACGCAGAAAACGGAACAACCCCAACGACGTGTTTATGACAAAATACTGTTGTGATTGCTCGTCGAGGGGCAATTGCAAATATGCTTCACGGAGATCAATTTTGGAAAAGAAACGAGCTTCCCCTAACTTATCCATCAGCTCGTCCGGTCTAGGCAAAGTAAAAGAATCAATGACAGTCTGAGGATTAACTGTCGACTTAAAATCAGCACACAAACGTAACTTGCCAGACGGTTTCTTTATAATAACTAAGGGAGAAGCCCACTGGCTCGCTGAAACGGGTTGAATAACACCGTTGTTTTGCCAACGACGAAGTTCATCTTCTACAGGTGCCCGGAGGGCGTGAGGCACTGGACGAGCACGACAAAATCGAGGCTGAGCATTATCTTTTAACATAATATGAGCGGCAAAGTTCGCAGCACAACCTAGTTCGTCTTTAAATATGTCACTGTATCGTTTACACAAATCGGTTATGCTCTCTTGAGGAACAACAACAGAATTAATTTGCAACACATTGTCTTGGATAGACAGGCCAAACAAGTCAAAACAGTCTAATCCGAAAATGTTTACACTGTCTGTAGCGCGGAGCACTGTGAATGAAACTGTTTTTGTATTGCCACGGAATGTGGCTGGCACGCTACATACACCTAACACAGGAATCTGTTCTCCACTATAAGTAGCCAAAGAATGTTTTGCCGCTGAAAGTTTAGGGCGGCCGATAGCCGCATACGTAGCACTATTTATGAGAGTCACAGACGCACCAGTGTCTAATTGAAAATTGAAGGTCTTATCCTGGTTGCGTAGTTTCACAAATAGTTTATTACACTGTCTCTGGATCGGTGCAGTGGAGGCGGAAGACACAAAATCAGCGCGTTTAGCGCGTGTCCGCTGCTTACGACAACTCGTGGGTTGGGCGGGTGGAACAACAACTCCCGCTTCACTTGCAGTCTGTACATTTCTTTTTACAGCGTTTGAATTACGCTGGGGTCGCATAGCAGAGGGCTGGGTGGGTGGCTTATTGCGAACAAGTTTATTACCCACACGAACCGTGGAAGAGTCTTTAAACGCGACCTTCTGGGCGGGCTGGCTTTGAAGAACATGAATATCCATGGGCTGGGCAGCACTAGAATTGTACTTGCGTTTACGCAAACAAACAGTCTGGGTGTGTCCTTTCCTTTGACAAAAGTGACAAACCGCGTTTCTCAACGGGCAACGTTCACGAGGATGAGCAAGAACACACTTAGGGCAAGACTTAACTTTATCATTTTGCACGCGCGGCTGACGAATGTGTTTAACATGCCGCGGCCGGCTAGTGTTTACAGTCTGACTCTGCCGGTGGGGCCGCGGGCGTGACATAACTTGCTTAGCACATGCAATTTGAGAAATACTTGGCAGATCTAACTCACACTCAGCATAGTCAAAAGTATCTTGGGCTTCAATGATGTTCATCACAGTCTCTAATGATGGGTCAGGCAACTTTAAGATAGCAGCACGGATACGAGAATCTGCAATGTTTTGAGTAATAGCGTCTCGTAACATCACATCACTGTAGGAAGATCCACACACACAATTAAATCGGCACTGACGGGTGAGGCCCCGTAAATTTGTTAACCACTGTTTATTAGATTGATGTGGCAGTTTCTTTAATCTGAAGAACTTGAATCTGGCTGCTGCCACATGAACTCGCGACTCGAAATACTCAGCAAGCTTGTTAACAACAACGTCATAGTCTAAAGCTTCTGGCTGGGATTCCGGGAACAACTTACAAAGTAGTCGATAGATTTCCACGCCTGCAGTGGAAATTAAATAAAGCTGCCGCTTAGTACCTGTGATTTTGTAGACTGTCATGTGCGCCTGCAACTGCGCGAAATATTCTCGCCATTCTTCTCTGGAGTCATCAAAAGCCCGGAACTGTGGTGCTGCCTGTGCTTGTTCCTTTTGTGTTGGAGGATTAGCCGCTTGTTTGGCGATTGCTTCCACCAGACTTTGTATTTGCTGACTCTGTAACAAGATCAACTGTTGTAATTCGGCAGACATAGTGAACACAAATTAAACCAGCCCCCAAAAGTTTATCGCTATAATTAGTATAACAAGAACAAGGTGAACCAGCCGTGCACACGAGTTCGGAAGACCTCGTCGCCAGTTTTGTGGCGGTGTTCGTAGCGACAAACACTTGGCTGTAGAAATGGCTTACGAAGTCACCGCCACACTTTTAATAGCGGGCCGACCGGTCCGCTGGAACAGTAAACAGAAAGATGAAACCCCCAAACACTCTGATTAAATAAAAGTCGGTACTTATCCTTATTGATGAAGATACAGAAACACAATAGTGAACTCGGTGTCTACAGAATCTGTCTAGTTCGAGTCGGAGCGGCTAGGTCAGCGTCGGCTGACGACAAACAACAACTCTGCCGCGATGAACACACAACTGACTAGCAAGTACACAATTCGGTGGCGAGTATACAACTGAGCGGCGAATACAGAACTGTCCTAGCGCTCGCGACTCCAGCGCTTAAGAAGCCAGAAGCCAGCGGTGGCGCGCGCAGACTTGCGGCGATTTCCTCTCGCTGGCGCTGCTTATGCGGACGGCGTCCGAACTTTGATGCTGCCAACCTTTTGGCAGCGGGCTCGGGTGGCATTACTGGCTAGGACATAACAACTTCCCCCAATGATTTTAGAAATTCTGATGGAATGTTATCTATCCCTTCTGCCTTATTTGACCGTAAGTCCTCCAAAGCTCTTTTAAATTCCGATTCTAATACTGGATCCCCTGTCTCTTCTAAATCGCCTCCTGTTTCTTCTTATATCACATCAGACAAATCTTCACCCTCATAGAGGCTTTCAATGTATTCTTTCCACCTATCTGCTCTCTCCTCTGCATTTAACAGTGGAATTCCCGTTGCACTCTTAATGTTACCACCGTTGCTTTTAATGTCACCAAAGGTTGTTTTGACTTTGCTGTATGCTGAGTCTGTCCTTCCGACAATAATATCTTTATCGATGTCTTCACATTTTTCCTGCAGCCATTTCGTCTTAGCTTCCCTGCACTTCCTATTTATTTCATTCCTCAGCGTCTTGTATTTCCGTATTCCTGATTTTCCCGGAACATGTTTGTACTTCCTCCTTTCATCAATCAACTGAAGTATTTCTTCTGTTACCCATGGTTTCTTCGCAGCTACCTTCTTTGTACCTATGCTTTCCTTCCCAACTTCTGTGATGGCCCTTTTTAGAGATGTCCATTCCTCTTCAACTGTACTGCCTACTGCGCTTTTCCTTATTGCTGTATCTATAGCGTTAGAGAACTTCAAACGTATCTCGTCATTTCTTAGTACTTCCGTATCCCACTTCTTTGCGTATTGATTCTTCCTGACTAATGTCTTGAACTTCAGCCTACTCTTCATCATTACTATATTGTGATCATAGTCTATATCTGCTCCTGGGTACGCCTTACAATTCAGTATCCGATTTCGGAATCTCTGTCTGACCATGATGTAATCTAATAGAAATCTTCCCGTATCTCCCGGCCTTTTCCAAGCATACCTCCTCCTCTTGTGATTCTTGAACAGGGTATTCGCTATTACTAGCTGAAACTTGTTACAGAACTCAATTAGTCTTTCTCCTCTTTCATTCCTTGTCCCAAGCCCATATTCTCTTGTAACCTTTTCTTCTACTCCTTCCCCTACAACTGCATTCCAGTCGCCCATGACTATTAGATTTTCGTCCCCCTTTACATACTGCATTACCCTTTCAATATCCTCATACACTTTCTCTATCTGTTCATCTTCAGCTTGCGACGTCGGCATGTATACCTGAACTATCGTTGTCGGTGTTGGTCTGCTGTCGATTCTGATTAGAACAACCCGGTCACTGAACTGTTCACAGTAACACACCCTCTGCCCTACCTTCCTATTCATAACGACTCCTACACCTGTTATACCATTTTCTGCTGCTGTTGATATTACCCGATACTCATCTGACCAGAAATCCTTGTCTTCCTTCCACTTCACTTCACTGACCCCTACTATATCCAGATTGAGCCTTTGCATTTCCCTTTTCAGATTTTCTAGTTTCCCTACCACGTTCAAGCTTCTGACATTCCACGCCCCGACTCGTAGAACGTTATCCTTTCGTTGATTATACAATCTTTTTCTCATGGTAACCTCCCCCTTGGCAGTCCCCTCCCGGAGATCCGAATGGGGGACTATTCCGGAATCTTTTGCCAATGGAGAGATCATCATGACGCTTCTTCAATTACAGGCCACATGTCCTGTGGATACACGTTACGTGCCTTTAATGCAGTGGTTTCTATTGCCTTCTGCATCCTCATGTCGTTGATCATTGCTGATTCTTCCGCCTTTAGGGGCACTTTCCCACCCCTAGGACAAGAGAGTGGCCTGGACCTCTATCCGCTCCTCTGCCCTCTTTGACAAGGCCGTTGGCAGAATGAGGCTGACTTCTTATGCCGGAAGTCTTTGCCGCCCATGCTGATAATTTATCGAAATTTAGGCAGTGGCGGGGATCGAACCGGGGACCGAAAACGTTTTGATTATGAATCGAAGACGCTACCCCTAGACCACGGGTACTAAGATATGAACTATGGATAAAATAAAATTAAATTGCCCGTCGAAATCAGTGAGTTTTGTGTGGAAATTATCGAATTTTAGAGTAAAATCAGCGAAGTCTGAGTCGAAACCATTGACTTCTGCTCAAAATTCAAATGGTTCAAATGGGTCTGAGCACTATGGGACTTAACTACTGAGGTCAACAGCCCCCTACAACTTAGAACTACGTAAAAATAACTAACGTAAGGACATCACACACATCCATGCCCGAGGCAGGATTCGAACCTGCGACCGTAGCGGTCGCACGGTTCCAGACTGTAGCGCCTAGAACCACTCGGCCATCATGGCCGGCTGCGAAAAATTATTGAAATATACAGACGTTTTAGAAAAGCCTCCACTGACTCCAACAGATTAGAGGGCACTACTTTGAAATATAGAAAGGTCTTGATCATACAGTTCTTTATTAACCGTTAAGCGTTTCAAAATTTGTTCATCAGACTGAAGCTGTGGAATAACATGCACAAGAAAATTGATGATAGAAAATATATACATAAGCATGTATCTACGTACTGCAATATACAGGAATTGCAGTTAGTTTTGTACTTACATAAAATCAAACTTTAGTACAAAGCTCACGAGAGTGAGCACATCGACTGAATGCAATACAAATCTCATCTCATGTAGGCATGACAAATGCCAGTGCCGTTGTCTATTCGAATAGAACCCCGGCCAAACTGAGTGTGGCGGTTAAACTATCAAAGAGGCAAACGAAGGCTAGGTGGCGCCAACAGTAACCACAAAAAGCCAGTCAAAGAGTAACCCTAGAAACTTCTATGCACTGTGCTTAAGTACATGTCAGAACCTCGTGAACAACTCGACAAAATACTTTTATGATACTTTTATCGAAGAGAAACTGATATACTAACATGTGAAAAGTGTGTCGTTAGGTAACGTGACATGCACTTAAACGTAGTGCGTAGAAGCTCGTAAAGTTGCTCTTTGGGTTGCTTTCTGGGCTTAATGCTAGCACCACATACCGATCTGCGTTTACCTCTTTGATAGTGTAATCGGTTCTATTCGAATAGACGACGGTTCTGTTATACGCCATGTCTACATGAGATGAGATTTGCATTGTATTCTGTGGATGTGCTCATTTTCGAGAACTTTGTACTAAAGTTTGATTTTTATGTAAGTACGAAACTAATTGAAATTTCTGTATATTGGAATACTTAGGTACATACTTATGTAAACATTTTCTATCATTAATTTTCTTGTGCACGTCCTTCCACAGGTTGTCTGATGATGAAATTTTGAAGCGCGTAACGCTTGAAAAGGAATTGTGCGATCAAAGTTGTGCCAAATACGAATGATCGCTTGTCTGTACCACGGATGTATTTCTCCATCAAGTAACGGAGACTGGAGTGCGTAATCAGACTGCACTTACTTTGATAGTACACTTGCACAGAGTCGAGGTTTGATGTTAGATAGTAACACATCTTCCCTTAATTAAAAAAATACCGTCAAAATCATACGTTAGATCCAGACCAATAAGGTAATTGTCACGCATGCTGTTACAGTTTTACACTTCCCCACTAATCAAACCTGCTTCTCTCGCTTTCTGCAATACAACTTTAAGACGCCTGTATTCCGTTTTGCCTACTTCATTCGATGCCTTTTTGGTGTTTTGTTTCATTACCAGACAAATATTATGTCTCCTGAGTTACCTAAGATTTTACTGGAGTTTGTCTCTTTGACTCAATGTTCCAAGGTACCTTACTACATCGTCTCTCACGGTTACCCATGCGTCTTCTTTAGTACAGATTTCGCCTTTTTAGTTACTCATTATCTATTACTTTCTTTGAAACTCTTTACGAACACGGTGTGTTTGGACTCAGCGTATTACCTACATTCTTCAGATTTTCCAGATTTAATTGTGGTCAAAATATAGGTCAGTGTTCACATATGTTACTGGAATTTTTAGCAATTTAAAATTTTAATTTTAAATGTCTGTCTTACCATTACACAACACGAAACCTTCTAGGTTTAGTAGATGTCTGCAATAATCAAAGTGTGCTCTCTGAATGGTTTCACCATGTGGCTTGCATTCCTCTTACCCCCAGTGAATTTCTACTTCTGTCCCCTTCACTTTCTTTTCCTGTTACAGAACTGCAGTCTCTCATCACGAATAAATTTTCGCTCTTCTTAGCGTACTGAATACATTACCTCCTCACACGTTCGTTCAGTCTGTGGTGAAAAGTGGATTTCTACCTAGGTTGCCTGTGATGATCCGTTCACTGTGCTGCTCATAGCGGTTAATAGGAATGCCTATTTCCTTACTCATTATTAAAACCACTCCTGCATTTTCCTAATTCATTTTTATTTTTGGCTAATGACCCAGTACTCATCTAATCTGGCAGTGCAATTCACTGATTCCCACTGTAACTACACACGTCAAAAAAGTTCTGATTCACCCCAGTATCCAGAACTCCTGAAGACAGACGTTGACTGTGGATATTGTATCACAGACACCGTCCCTTTGGCTGTTCAGAGTTGTCACTAAATACACCCAAAGATGTAAATAACCATGCATGAGAAGCGCCTATTAGACGGAGGGGGTCCGAGAGCCGAATAGTTCCAGTCACTCCACCAGGAAGGAGGTACAAGGCTCGTATTGTCTGTAATTCAACCATGCCTGGACTGTCAATACCGCGGTTCGATCGCGTCCGCATTTTTAATTTGTGCCAGGAAGGTTTCTCAACAGGGGACGTGTCCAGGCGTCTCGGAGTGAACCAAAGAGATGTTGTTCGAACATGGAGAAGATACAGAGAGACTGGAACTGTCGATGACATGCCTCGTTCAGGCCACCCAAGGACTACTACTGCAGTGGATGGCCGCTACCTACGGATTATGGCTCGAAGGAACCCTGACAGAAAACCACCATGTTGAATAATGCTTTTCGTGCAGGGACAGGACGACTCAAACTGCGTGCAATAGGCTGCACAATGCGCAACTTCACTCCCGACGTCCATGGCGAAGTCCATCTTTGCAAACTCGACAGCATGCAGAGCGGTACAGATGGGCCCGACAACATACTGAATGGATCGCTCAGGATTGGCATCACGTTCTCTTCACTGATGAGTGTCGCATACGTCTTCAACCAGGCAATCATCGGAGACTCGTGTTTGGAGGCAACCCGGTCAGTCTGAACGCCTTAGTCACACTGTTCAGGAGAGCAGTAAGGTGGAGGTATCCTGCTGTTTTGGGTTGGCATTCTGTGGGACAAACGTACGCCGCTGTTGGCCATGGAAGGCGCTGAAACTGCTGTACGATAAGTGAATGCCATCCTCCGACCGACAGCGCAGCCATAGCGGCAGCATATTGGCGAAGGACTCGTTTTCGTGGACAACGATTTCCCCCCCCCCCCCCCAATCGTGCACATCTTGCGATTGACTTCCTTCAGGATAATGACATCTCTCGACTAGAGTGGCCAGCATGTTCTCCAGACAAGAACTCTAACCATAGCGGCAGCGTATTGGCGAAGGACTCGTTTTCGTGGACAACGATCCCCCCCCCCCCCCCCCCCAATCGTGCACATCTTGTGATTGACTTCCTTCAGGGTAATGACATCGCTCGACTAGAGTGGCCAGCATGTTCTCCAGACAAGAACTCTAACGAAAATGCGTGGGATACATTGAAAAGGGCTGTTTATGGACGACATAACCCACCAACCCCTCTAAGGGATCTACGTCCAAACGCCGTTGAGGAGTGGGAAAACGTGGAGCAACAATGCCTTGATGAATTTGTGGATAGTATGCCACGACGAATACAGGCACGCATCAATGCAAGAGGACGTGCTAGTGGGTATTAGAGGTACCGGTGTGTATTGCAATCTGGACCACCATCTCTGAAGGTCTCGCTGTATGGTGGTACAACATGCACTGTATGGTTTTCATGAGCAATAAAAAGGGCGGAAATGATATTCATGTTGATTTTTATTCCAATTTTCAGTACAGGTTCCGGAACTCTCGGAACCGAGGGAATGTAAAACTTGTTTTTTTTATTTGTGTGTCTTCAGGCTATCCACTTCTCTAACATAGCTACAGTATGAAAGGAAATAACACACCACGCTACGATGTACAGAAATAGTATTTTTTCTGGTAATATTTACCAGAGAAGCACGTCGATTTTAATGAGAATCTTCAGAGTATTTTGCGTAGGAAAACGCCGTCATCTTTAATTCGTAAAGTAGCGTTGCATGCCCTCGGGGAATATAACGGCTGCAGTCTGATTTTGCTTTCATCCATGCCGCAGCTCCAATGTAGCAAGGGCATGCTGGTTAATGTTACGTCTGCACCTACATACACACTCCGCAATCTACCGTACAGTGCGCGGCGGAGAGTACCCTGTATCACTACCAATTTCATTTCCTGTTCCATTCGTAAACAGAGAGCGGGAAAACGACTATCTGTATGCCTCCCTAATCTTTCTAATCTAATCGAAATGCACCTTGGAAACAATAGAATCCATTCAGGAGTCAGCCTCAAATGCCGGTTCTCTAAATTTTCTCAATAGCGGCGCTTGAAAAGAACGTCGCAATCTCTCCAGTGAATCCCGAAGCATCTCCGTAACACTTGAGTGTTGTTCGAAGCTACCGGTAACACATCTAACAGCCCGCTTCTGAATTGATTCGATATCTTACTTTAACTCGAAATGGTGCGGAATCCAAACACTCTAACAGTACTCAACAATCGGTCGCACACGTGTCCTACATACAGTCTCCTTTACGAAAGAACCACACCTCCCTAAAAATTCTCCCAATTAACCTTTCCTCCTACAATACTCACACGCTCATCCCATTTCGTATTGCTTTGCAACGTTAGGCCCAGATATTTAATCGACGTACCTGTGTCAAGCAGGTAATCGAACATTTTGGGTTTGTTTTTCCTACTCATTTGGATTAACTTTCATTTTTCTACGTTTAGAGCTAGCTGCCATTCATTACACCAGCTAGAAAATTTATCTAAGTTTTATCCCACTACAGTCACTCAACAACGACACCACACCACACAACATCGTCTGCAAACAGCTGCAGACTGCTGCTTACCCTGTCCGCAGCTCATTTAGGTATATAGAAAACAAGAGAGAGGGTCACACTTGACGATAATCTTGTGTCTGGTGAATATTCGACGTCGGGAATGGCATGATGGTTCTGTTACTTAAGAAACCTTCGAACCACACAAATACCTGGGAACCTGTTCCGTATGCTTATACCTTAGTTAGCAGTCGGCAGTGGGACATCGTGTAAAGTTCTTTACGGAAATCTAGGAAAACGGATTTAGCCTGTGGCCCTTCATTTCAAGTGAGAAAAAGGCAAGTTGAGTCTCGCACGACCGACGTTTGTAAAACCGTGCTGATTTGTGGTCAGAAGCTTTTCCCTCTCAAGGAAATTTATTGTATTCGAAGCGTGAATATGTTCATGTATTCTGGGGTGTACCTGGAAAAACTGATGATGAAGATATTGGTCTGTAATTTTGCAGATTCGTTCTTTTTTCCTCCTTGTATGCGGGAGTTACCTGTGCTTTTTTACCAGTCGAAGCTTGTGCTGGGCGAGAGATTCGCAATAAATGCAAGCTAGGTAAGGGACCAATGCTGTAGAGTACTCTTTGTAAAACCGAATCGGTATTCTGTCAGTACCTGGCGACTTATTTATTTTCAACTCTTTCAGTTCTTTCTCTACACCATGGATGCTTATTACTATCTCGTCCATAGGGATGTCTGTACAATGGTCAAACGACGATGTGTTTGTACGAGTCTCTTGAATGAAAAATTTCTTAAATGTGAAAGCAAAAACTTTGGGTTCGCTTTTAGTATCTTCTGCTGGCGGATCAGACTGGTCAACTGGTGACTGCATGGAAACAGACGCATGTAACGACTTCACGCAGCATCAGAATTTTCTCGGGTTCTCGGCAAGAGCTATTGCTAAGATATGGATTGGTAGTTGTAAGCTTCAGCTATCGATCTTTTTACAGATGCACAAATGTCTATTAACTTTGGCCTGTCGTCATTTGTGCGTTCTCTTTTGAGAACACATTTCTTAAATATGAAAGCAAAAACTTTGGGTTCGCTTTTAGTATCTTCTGCTGGCGGATCAGACTGGTCAACTGGTGACTGCATGGAAACAGACGCATGTAACGACTTCACGCAGCATCAGAATTTTCTCGGGTTCTCGGCAAGAGCTATTGCTAAGATATGGATTGGTAGTTGTAAGCTTCAGCTATCGATCTTTTTACAGATGCACAAATGTCTATTAACTTTTGCCTGTCGTCTTTTGTGCGTTCTCTTTTGAACAGAAAGTGCGACACCCTTTGATTCCTCGGCAATTTCCCAATTGTTGTTAAACCACGGTGACTGTTTTCCGTCCTTATTGCACTTACTCGGCACATACGTCTCCAGTGGTTGATTTACAATCTGTTTACACTTTGCCATAATTTCACAGGCACGATATTTTATTCTGACCTTTCCATATATAACCTACCTCCTCTTCCCCATGTCGCTGAAATACTTATCTCCAGCAACACCCTGCTGCCGAAATATTGCGTTGTTTGAAGCACTTATGTAGATACGTATCTGTATCCACACACGGTATCTGAACCACTGAACATCAAGTGTCTATTGATATTAATAATCGAACTTAGCTTATAAACAGTATTGCACTAAGAATGAGTGGAATCCTTTCGTTGTCATTGAGAGAAGTTACTGAGATACATCGCTGAGATAAATCACTTAGAAACACAGAATCCCATTTCTAAATCAATCCATCATTTGCTATATACCGCTGTAGACCACGACCGTTAGTTATATCATTGTAAATGTGCATCAGTTTATTCCGTCGACACCAACAAGTGATATAACTTAATACATTTGGAGAAAATAATGAGGCATGGCGTACTAATAATAACTGCGTGATGATAGTAAGACCTGTTACTTCTTGTCTGTTTCTTCCCAGAAAGACGTATTATCTAACACGTGTGTGCCTGGTACCCACACTCAATGTTGCTTATCTACACGAGAAGCCGGCCCTACAATAAAATGTGTGTATGTGTAACAATATAGTGCGAACTAAGTTTGTCGTGTGTTTTTCCTTGACTAGAGGCCAAACGACAGAACTGCGAATCCTCTTCTACCAATTCACTGGAAGGATTTATGTTTGCTTTGTTCCCAGATTCCTGGTGTTAAACTGCAGTGAGAAGATAGTTCAGCAAGACGCTGACCAATTCAAGTCAACCTACTGAAAATATCGAGCACGTGGTGGGTATTCCATGTATATTCACAGATACATAGGCACACACCGCGAATGAACATTTATGATGGACAATTTTATCCTTTAGCGATTTCAAATAATATTTAGCAATTAGTTTCAGAAATTAAAAGAAAACAACAATGCAAAATGCAATACCTAACAGAAGTCCTCTTCTATGAATTCAGTGATGGAGCAGCAGCTTGCAGCGGGTTATGCTCATATCAATAGGCAGTCGTGAACCTCAGGAAACAAGAAATATCCCCAGCAAAATAGATCTAGCCACAATTCGATGTTGCTTACATCGAGTTTCGTGATGACACATTATACAGTTCAAAATTAATCCTGTGTTACGCTTTCAGCCTAATATTTACGGTGAGCTGTAGCGATGTCGCTGTCCAAAGTACATTTTCTATCATAAGCGTATATCTTATAAATAATACACTTTTTTAGTGTAGCTTCATCTGAATTGAAATTAAATCCTGATACTCACTAGTGTTATTTGACAATTATGCATGATAGAAATTACATTAATATCAGTTTTCGTAACATTTTACGGTTTTCTTTCAGCTTTTTCGCTAGTTCTAAGTTAATAACTGATTGTGACGACGCTACTGCAAAAATTATCACATCGATTGTCAGGAAGAACAGTAACAAATGTTGAATTGTTGGACTTGTAATCATAAGACATTGTATTTATCTGGTGATATTCTATCATATGTTTATGAAGAACGCAATTGATTTCTGATAATTACGATTCAAATGGCTCTGAGCACTATGGGAGTTAACTTCTGAGGTCATCAGTCCCCTAGAACTTAGAACTACTTAAACCTAACTAACCTAACGACATCACACACATCCATGCCCAAGGCAGGATTCGACTCTGCGACCGTAGCGGTCGAGCAGTTCCAGACAGTAGCGCCTAGAACCGCTTGGCCACTCCGACCGGCTCTGATAATTACGTCAGGAACACATTTTCATGTCTTGTGCATAACAAAACACTTCCTTTTCGTTTCTGATTATTACTATTTCATTATTTCTTATTTTTTGGAGTGAATCAGAATTTAATATACAAACGAACAGTTATGTCAGCTCATAATTATATAACGCTCTAAAAAAAAATGGTTCAAATGGCTCTGAGCACCATGGGACTTAACATCTTAGGTCATTAATCTACGTAAACCTAACTAACCTAAGGACAACACACACATCCATGCCCGAGGCAGGATTCGAACCTGCGACCGTAGTAGTCTCGCTGTTCCGGACTGTAGCGCCTAGAACCTCACGGCCACCGCGGCCGGCGAAAGAACGCTCTAATTATGCGATGTCTCAGTGTTTATATTATGGAAATGGCAATGAACAATGAAATGGTTTAAACATTACTTACTTCTGATTAGAAACAGTTCTGCTGTAGTCTCGTTATCAATATAACTTATCTGCTGCCACGGTCGTCGACAAGTTCTGCTGCATTTCACTATGGCCTTCCTATTTGGTACGCTATTTCAGTCCGTAGTGGATGTTGGGATGATTCTACAAACAAGACGTTTGTTAATTTCAGTCACTAATACGAGATGCCAAATTATGGTTGTGTCTCCTTAATGTGCCTAACGTTGAGAGGACATTGAACTCGAGCGCTCCTTTCTCGCTTCCTCTTCATTATGATCACTCGATCACCTTATTAGTTAGGTTACGATGTTTTAACTCACGTCTCGAACAGACAACCTTGGCTGTCTCGTTAAAAGGACTCCGGGTATGTTACCGCGGCATCTTGTGAAATAATTAAAATACTGAAGTGTACCAATGTTTCGACCACTTTTACGCTCAGGAAGGCCACCGAAACTCGGCAAGAACGTCGGTATATGTTAGTACTTTTAAATATTTTATAAGATGACCCGTAGTATACTCAAAATGCTTTTAATCAGATTGACATCGATCACGGAGGTCAACGCACTTGTATGCCTGGCTGAGTACCGAGAATATTTTTCCATAGTCTTTGTGTCATAGGTCTTCACACCAATTCATTCTGAGCCTAAACTGCCGATATAACTTATGGAATCAGTAACATTATCAATTTACAAATGACTGCAGTTCGTTCTTTTGTAGGATTTGCCCCACTGCCCAGGATTCCACTGCACCCTAAGTGTAGTACTTTGGGGCATTCATTTACTAATATCACTGTGTCATTCGTACAGAATGATGGCTGCACCTGCAGTCAATGATTCAGGCGGTGAACGTTTATCTGGAAATAGAATTAAAACTCCGACCACTCATTCCTTTGCCCATCCAGACAAAAATTTCTATGCTTTCACACAATCGCTTAATGTAAAACTCTGAAATGGTTCCTTTGTACGTATCTGAGATGGTGAGTCCACAAAGACTCTTTTCCAGCAGATCGGTAAATATAAGTAAAACAAAACAACTTAACTCCGCCCGAACGGGTCATGGAGGGACAACGATACCGACCGGCCTCCGTGCCATTCTCGGCCCTTAGGCGTCAGTGGATACGAGTATGGATGGGAATACGGTCAGTACACCGCTCTCCAGGCCGTATGTCACTTTACAAGATCGGAGCCGTTACTTCTGAGTCAAGTAGCTCCTCAGCTGGCCTCACAAGGGCTAACTGCACCCTGCGTGCCAACAGCGCTGGGCAGACCAAATGATCACCCACCCAAGTGCTATCCCAGCTCGACACTACTTGACTTTGACTGCAACCGAAGATGCTCACCGGAATGGAGCTGATGCACTCACCAGAGGTAGTTGTCGGATAATTCATAAACAGGTCTCAGGTAAGTGTGGCATATCACGAGAGAGTGTATAGGCTAACATTGCAGAACTATGGTACAGGAAATTGGACATAAGTCAACAACATTTTTTGCGTTTAAAGTGTGAGATTGATGGTTTCCTCAACAATATTGTGAAATCGATGAGAGCTGTGTTCACCACCCTGAGCCCAAATGCAAGACAGAATCAGTGGAGTTCCGCCACAGAGGATCATCGAGGCTAAAAAGTTCAAGACGATGCCGTCAGCGGGCACGGTCATGCTCACAGTGGTCTGGAATTTTAACGGTGTGTTGCATTTGGAATTCATGCCTGATGGCACCGCTGTATAAGACCGTCAGAAAAGTGAAAGTACGAATTCGAAATGTTCTTCCACACATGGAACATCCTCTTCTTCAGCCCGAAAACGCCAGACCACACATGAGGACTGTGACATTTGCAACAGTCGGACGCCTTGGGTTCACTGTCATCGATCAACCTCCGTAGAGTCCCGACTTGACCCCATCGTATTTTTATGTTACCAAAGCTTAAAGAACACATTGGAGGATTTCACTTTAATATTCATGAATCGGTGCAAGCAGAGGTGAGGTTGTGACCCATCAACAGTCACACATTCTTCAGTGACATCAACAAATTGGTCTCTCGTTGGGAGAAAGGTATTCGTTGTCAGCTTGACTCTATTGAGATGTAAGTATGTTGACTTGGAGATGAGAAATATACAGGGTGAGCACAAAGTCTTGCCCTGATTATAACAATTTATTACAGAATAACGATTTGACATAATAATTTACATTTGATGCCGTTACATAGGTTACTGTTACTAGTTTCTTTTAAGGCCACTTACGTTAGTAGACCTCAACGTGTGCTCCCTTGGCAGCTCGGAGACTGTCGAGGAGGTATTCCAGTTCCTGCCAGATGTTTTGTAACATTTGTTCTGTCGCAGTACCCACAGCAGCTTGTATCCTAGGGTTCAGTTCGCCGACGTCAGCAACTGGTGTGACCAAGACTTTGTCCTTGACGTAGCCACAGAAAAAAAGTCAAGGGGCGTAATGTCTGGAGAGCGGGATGGCCAGGGTGTTGTATCGTTCCATCCAACCCAACGATCCGGAAATGTTTCGTCCAGGAAATCACGCACTATCAAAGCCCGGAGGGGGGGGGGGGGGGGCGGTTGCTCCATCTTGCTGGAAAATTATCCGTGGTTGATATTCTCCGAACTGTGGGGCAATGAACTGTTGTAAAACGTCTAGGTAAATGTTAGCAGTAATGGATTTTTCCGCGAAGAAAAACGGTCCAAAAACCTTGTTATCCATGAGGACGCCCCAAACACTCACTTATTCGCTGTAACCGTACAGTAGCATGTGGAGACTCTGAACCTCATATACGGACGTTATGCCTATTTACCATTCCACTGACATGCAAGGTGGATTCATCGGTAAAGCATATGCGATTTAAGTAATCGTTAGCGCCATCAATCGTGTTGAAAATCTCAGTTGCAAATTCAGGACGTGTCAGCAAATCATTCGGTTGCAAGGCATGCACGATTTGCACTTTGTAAGCATGCAACCTAAGCCTTTCATGAAGAATCTTCACCACAGTTGCTTGTGGTATTTGAAGTTAACGTGATGCTTGACCAGTTGATATAGACGGACTCCGCTGAAACGATTGCCGAACACGATCAACAGTTGTATCACTCACACAAGGTCTGCCACTTTGAGGACGATCTTCAACGCTGCCTGTTTCGTTAAACTTTGCATACCATCGTTTTACTGATATAACATTAGGAGGGCTGCGTCCATAAGAAGCCCGATATTTACGCTGAACACAGATGGGCGATTTCGTTTCATGAAACCAAAGCACACATTGTGCTTTCTCCTGCTTCGAGGCCATTTCGGCAGCAACTAACGTGTCCTAACAGACCGTGTCGGTGTTGTGGAGGACTGGCGCCATCTATTGGTCACAACAACTAGTAACACTAACCTATGTAACGGCATCAAATGTAACTTCTTATGTCAAACGGTTATAGTGTTTTAAATTTTTATAATCAGGGCAAGACTTTGTGCTCACCCTGTAGAATACCAATAAACTTTGTTATATTTACAAATTGTTAATAATTTTCGCATTAAAAATTCGGAGGCGTTATTTTTCGGCAATCCCTCGTATAATGTCCTTGCCAAAGGAGAATGCTGCACCTCTCTTGATGAGTTTAGTATCTTCTAGAAAATAATATTCCTCTTACTGTTTACGCGATGCTCCTATTGCAGTCTTGGACGGTGGGTCGGTGATGGGATTTCAGGATGCTAGCCCAGTAACAAAATTTGCACAAATGTCATCAAACGATAGTGTTCTATGTAAATGCCGATCCACGGTTACGTAGATGCCTAGGCAGTTTAGCGCTTTTAAGTTTTCCATTACTTCAACGATTGCATTATAAATGTTAGCATTTATTAGAATTAGTGGAATTGTTAGTAGTTCTGGTTGAAGCAACTATTGACGTACTGGGGTCTTGGGAATGTAATCAGACAGCAGCGTTCCTCATGAGTCACACATTCTTCTATAGTTTTCGTAGTATTACACATACCTTAAGTGAGAACTTTTTCTGACCTTCTGTGTCTATTAATTCTTCTGCAGTATTCATTCGCGGGAGAGACCGCTTTACGCCAGGGCACCTTTCCGCACTGGCGCCGTGCCATTTATATCAGCGACAACCTAGCAGTTTGCATAATTTTACGTCTTCCTTTGGGTAATTAAGGAACTACTAGTTTCCCAGATGAGCCTCTACATCATTTGCCTGAACTCATTTGCCATTATTTACCGGGTATAATTCACTGAGGAATTCAGGTAATAGCTCTGGAATGTGCTGGTGGAATAAAACGTTCTTGTCGGGTTCCGTGTATGCAAGATATATAATGTGATGACCTTCATAAACCTTAATTACTCTCACAATGAAGAAACCTGGCAGCTGATTTCAGGAAGTTGAAAGAACAGACAATACATCACGTTCACACTATAGATAACCATCTAGCAAATGTCCAAATAATGACTCACTCGCGATCACTGGTTGTATTTTTTCATTATCAACACTAGTTGATATGTATAAAAAGGTTACTACCATAACAGTAAATAATATTTTAAGCCACAAAGGAATTATGATATGTAGCTGCTAACGGCCATTGATCTACCACAATGAGGATAGTTGAAAATAGCACTGGACCGGGATTCAAACCCAGGTCTCCTGCTCAATAACCAGAGGCTCTGATCACTGAGCCTTGCGGCCCAGTGGGCATCGCATCTCTACGGACTACCCTAGCACGACACCCCTCAGAATAAATTCTCAACTTACTCGCACACTACTGACGTAGAGCCCCAGCCCAATATCCTCATTGCTCACGGCGTTTCCACGATTCACGTAAGAGTTCGACTGTAGTGTGCATCAGCATTGAACGGATGATTGGCCAGTCTCAATTATGTGTGTGGAGTGCAGGATCAAAATCGCCTCTGTACTTTCGGACATGTACAAATAAAATATTTTTCGTCATAGACAGCAAAGACCCCTCCCGACGCCATTTCGAATTTGTTAATAGGTACTAAGTGTGGGACTGTGCAATGATTAGGTACTATTAGTATCTCAGCTTCCCAACGACTTAACGTCTACAGTACCAGCACTTTGTCCTCGTGATTTGGGGAATTATCTTTTTGGAAGTACCATCGTCGTCAGGAAGGACATCAAGCATGAAGGGAAGAAAGAGTTCGAGGGTAACTTTCACGTAGTAGTCGTCTGTTATGTTGCCTATGATTACCACCACAGGTACTACAAAAACCTAGGACGATGTCTGCCATAGAATAAACTGCCAAAAACAACATTCGTCCACGGCGTGCTGCACATTTAGAGTAACCGTTCACCTGTATTGCGATCCAGACATGACTGTCGCCTAAGTGTAAAAAGAAACGTGATTCATCCGACTGGCGACACGTTTACATTCATCCACAGTCCAATCTCGATTACCTTGTTCCCACTACAAACGTTATAGAGGATGTCGTCGGATCAGCGTGGGAACACCTAGGAGTCGTCTGCTGTAGAGCTCATGTTCGACAATATGCGCTCAACCATGTTTTCTGAAACACTTGTGACTTCAGAAGCTTTATAATCTTCTACCAGATCTTCCACAGATCGCCACCTAACGAGCTATGCTGAGCGGGCAAACCTTAACGCTCTATGAAGTGGCAAAATCGGTTGTCATATATTTATAACTGGAATCGGGCACGACCGACCGAGCGAGGTGGCGCAGTGGTTAGCACACTGGACTCACATTCGGGAGGACGACGGTTCAATCCCGTCTCCGGCCATCCTGATTTAGGTTTTCCGTGATTTCCCTAAATCGCTTCACGCAAATGCCGGGATGGTTCCTTTGAAAGGGCACGGCCGATTTCCTTCCCCATCCTTCCCTCACCCGAGCCTGCGCTCCGTCTCTAACGACCTCGTTGTCGATGGGACGTTAAACACTAATCTCCTCCTCCTCCTCCTCGGGCACGACCAGGAGACACACCAGAAACCACGGAAAGATAACAACAGTCATGGACGAACAACGAAAACAACACGACAGAAAGACAAATCCGGGAAATGAACCGAATCGAGAGACTATCAAGGACCAAGCAAGACTGAGAGCAATGAACAAAACGAGAGCTCAGTCAGAAGACAACTGAGAACTGGGTCTTCTTTTTCTCTTTTGTGTTACTTCATGTTTCCTTGCCCCATGTGGGTGGGAGGGGTGGGGGAGGGGGAGCGTGGGGTGGGGGAGTGGCGGGGGGGGGGAATGCAGAGGAACCATCAACCCCTCTTCAGCAAGCTGAATTTTCTGTGACATAGACGGTAGAAAAAAAAAAAAAAACAAGGAGGCATATGTACTATGAAATAAAATCATTTTAAAAGACGAAGTTAATGGGAGAATGTAAGAAATATGATGCTGTCTTGATAAATTGTTAAAAAACACTAATAAAAATGTGGGCAGTCATCACAGTTAAAACTACTTGTGAAACGCTTGAAGACAACACTAAACACTTGGGAAAGAAGCACATGAAAATGGAACACAGAACACAATAGAAGATACACAGACCATTAAAATCAGAACACCATACACATTCACTAAAACCTGAAAATGACACGCCCTGGTATGGTAGCTTGTATGGGAAAGAAAGATCGTGTAAAGAGGGAAAACGGAGAGTGGTAACGATGAGAAGTAAGGACTGGTAAGAGGTGGTGATGATACAGCAATGGCTGTGGGGGACTGGAAGAGAGAGATAGCTGATACTGAATGTAGAGATTTGAGAGGAAAAGGGAGTGGTGGACGGCGATACCAAGGGGAACAAATGAGGTGATATGGGAGAGGAGGAGGTGGGAGCCCTGAGGGGGCAGATAGATTAGGGTGGATTCAGAGATGGTAGGACAAGTAGAAGTTGGGGTGCAGCTCGTGGTCTGGGAGATGGAGACGGTTGAAATTTCTTTGGGAGAGGACATGGGGGTTATGCAAGTGTAGGCTTGGTGGGATGTGTAGGTAGAGGAGCGGCAGCACACTAGTATCAGAAAGGAGAGGGGACACATTAGGACCGTTGGAGTCAAATTTATGGATGGTGTAGGGTATCCAGAGGCGTTCAATGTGTGTGAGTTAAAGTGGGAATTAAATGAATTGGTAAAGGATCTTTGTGGGGATGTGGAAAATGGGGCAGATACCAGTGCACCATTGGCATAGCAATGGACAGGATAGAACAGGGATTTGTACATGTGAATGACAATGGAAGGGTGTAGTCTCCATATTCTGCTAACAAGTAGTTTTAGTCTGTTGTGGGCTTTCTGTTGGATGGTTTATAGATGAGGGTTTGACGTTAGTTGCCAGTCGAAGGTTAGTCGAAGGTGTTTTAGTGTGCTAGTCATGGAGATGGAAAGTGTAGGTGGTGGCATCATATAGTTATTGCCTGGGTTATGGAAGGGGTAATGTTAAGGAGTCATTGGTTACACCAGGAGGTAAACTAAGGTGGATTTGGAGGAATCGTTGGGATTCCTGAAGCATACAATAAAAGTGAAAAAATCGTGTCATCAGCATACCGAAACAAGAGGATATGAGGAAGTGGTGTGGACATATGGGCAGGTGTGGTAAGGGTGGCAGGAGGGAATGAAACCTTGGGGTGCTCCTGCAGTAGGGCAGAAGATACAGGAATTGGTGCTGTTAACAGTGATATGGGATGGACATGAGGAAGGATGCAGTAAGGTGGACATAGTTGACAGCAAGTGCATAAGCCTGGAGTTTGATAAGGAGATGCGATCCTATGCTTTCTCTAGGCCAAGGGAGACAAAGATGGCGGATTTTCGATTGTTGAGCTGTTGTTATAGAAGAGAGATGTTCAATAGTTGATCATCAGCAGAGAAGGAGGGACAGAAGCCATAATGGGTAGTAGGAAGCAGATGATGGCACAGATCGCGGTGGATGCGACAGTAAGGGACATTCAAAGACCCTAATAAGCAGTTTACACTGGTATGAGGAGGTATTAGTGAGGGGTTGGTTCAGTTTAAGGAAAAGGTTTTCCACAGATCAGGATAGTGCCCTGTGGAGAGGATAGTGTTAAACAGGGTTGAAGGATGATGAGACAGGAAGGAGATAGGGCATTCTTTGAAGCAGTGATAGGTAATATGGTCTTGATCAGGGGATATATTGCGTCATCTCTGGATTACACGTTTTATGTCATGCAATGGCTGGGCGTTTAATTCTGGTATGTTCAAGTATAAGAAGCTGAGAGCCACAGGTGGGACAGTGATATCTGTGGGAGAAGTCAAAGTGAGGATCGTCAGGAATAGAGAAGATATCAGAGGGATGATTGACTTTGCTCACGTCATCAGGTAAGGGAAGGTTGCTGTAAAGGATCAGTTACTGAGGGAGAGGAGTGGTGCCAGTAAGACGGTAAAACGCTTTTCAATACTTGGAAGGTCTTACTAGGAATGTAGCATCCAGCCTGGTCTTTGTCTGACGCCAGTCCCAGCGTTTCTTGGCACTGAATAAATTTCTGATGTGTTGGCAATGATATGTAGCATGTGAGTTACGAGGAGCGATATAAGCCATGGGATTCACAGAGAAGGAGTAGAGCTTGTGGTGGGAGAGTGGTGTGATGAGGATATATGTATTTAGTAGATCTGAGCAGGAAGGCTGTGGCATGAGGGATATGGGAGGAATGCTGGAAGGGAAGGGGGTGGCTTACAATCTGTGCATCTGTGGGTTCATCTAGGCATTCTAGTTGGCATGGGAATGGTCATGGATTGAGACTGGGATGAGGTGTATAGGAACAGGTAGTACATAGGACATGGTGAGGAGGACAGGTAAGTGGTCACTTCCAAATGGATCAAGGATTTCTGCAGTGAGGCGTCCAAGGAGGTTGGGATATGCTAGAATGACATCTGGTATGGTGTTGCTTTCAGGAGGGGTGTGCTGTGCGATGAGGAAAACATCACTTCGGAGGGACTTTGTAAATTGATGCCACCGACAGAGTTCTGCAGGCGATCTACTGTGGATTTTGAAGTCAGTGCCAATAATATGTGTGAAAAGGGAATGGTTAATGTGAGTGAAAAAGCCATAGAGGATGGGATTGTTAGGTCTGATGTAGAAGGCAGCATAGGTAACAATTAGGGCTTTGAAGAAGAGGCTAAAGCGTTTGGTAGGATTATCGAGCGAGGGTTGTGGCTGAACAGGGATGTAACTGTAATGGCGAATTTCTGTTCCACCTCTGGCAGGGAGAGCGGTTTATTAGTGTGGTGGAGGATATATGGAGATGTACAGATGGTCTGGTGTGGCTGGAGGAATATTGAGGATAAAGTTACCGATATTGCGTTTGCACAGGATATCAATAAAAAGTGTCGTTTTGGTGGGTAGATAACGAATGTTGCTGTATAGGATGCTGTAGTGCTGTCACACCATGATGAGATGGTAGGAAGTGAATTACAGGGGTTAGGGGTGGAGAGGATTTTTATGAAGGTGTTCGGATTTGTGAAGATGAAGTATATCTGGTTTCTGGGATACGTGGCTTGGATGTTGAGGTGGTATGCTGAATGTGCAGCCATTGGAAGGGGTGAAAATTTTGGAGGACGATGGCAAGTGAACAATTTATATATTCAACAGTGGGAGGTGGGTGGAGGAAGTTGTTGGGATGGATGTAATTATCAATAGGACAGACAGGCACAATTAATTTCTCATTGATGTATGGGGGTTTGATCTTGAACTTGGTGCAGTAAGTATGGTGAGTATTATTGCAGGTGTTGAGGTGTTGCAGGGGGTGGGGAAAAAACTTAGTTGTTACATGGCTTAAGGAAGTGAGACTGCCTACACTGGGGGCAGGTGGGAGGATTCTTACAATTAGCTGCCATTGTAAAGGACGCATTTAAGGCGTCTGGTGGATTGGATTCGTGGAAGGAGGGGGAGGGGGTATCTGGGGAATTTGACTTTTTGACAGTGGCTACAGATGAGTACTCCCTCCATGAGGAGGCGATCGTTAGTGGGAGCATGCTCTGTGAATACTGGGGGATGTGGGACCAGTGTTGTTGAAGATATAGTTAGCAAGGTGGAGTTCTATTGAAGGACTGGAAATGAATCCTACAATCACCTCAGGGCCAAGCATCATGATCATAGCAGTGAGGGTGGAAGATGGCTGGAGGCTGGGGTTGTTTTGATGGGGGTAGCGGCGAAGGGAATGAGAGTGGCATGAGCACCAAATTTAACATGGGGGAGGAGAAGATCTGTGTGGAAGTCGGATTGGTTGATTTGATATGAGGACTGAGTCTCTGTGGGGGACAGTTTGGGTGATAAGGTGGGGGACATAGATTTCGAGGGTGATGGATTTGGTGTTTAGGATTAAGGATCAGGATAGAGAGGAGGAAGCTGTGGACAGCCAGGGGAGAGGGTGTGAGGGATGGAGCAGTACCCATGTGTTCAGTGCGATTTGGTTTCATATGAGTGTTTTTGATGATACTCCTGGTATCTGCATTGGGTCGTTTGTGGGGTTTTTAGTGACTATGGTATGGAGTGAGGATTGAGGAATTGGGGAGGAGGAATGACAGATGGTCTTGGGGGATCTGTTGTAGCAACGGTGGCGCAGCGTGATGTAGCTTATGCTGGTGTTGCGGGGGTAGTGGTTAATGTGGGAAAGGCTGGGAGTGGAGGATAGGCGAAAGAAAATTTGAAGGCTGGGAAGGGGTCACAGGGAGGAGGGGTAGGCGGCTGATGTGTCTTTGGATGGTGAGAATACTGTAGAGGATGAGTTGGACATATCCAGTTTTCCCTTATTTGTGTCGGTGTTTTCCACATATTCCTTTCCTCTCCGAATCTGCGCAGATCCTCCTCATTCCTTGCCTTACCAGACCATCTAATCTTCAACACTAGTCGGAGCTGCACATCTCAAATGCTTCGATTCTCTTCTGTTTTGGTTTCTGCACAGTCCATGTTTCAGCACTATACAAGGCTGTGCTCCAAACTTAGAATCTCAGAAATTTCTTCCTCAAATTAAGCCTACGTCTGATTTTTCTGTTGGCCAGGAACAACCTTTCTGCCATTTGTGGTCTGCTTGTCCTCCTTGCTTCATCCGTCGTTGGTTATTTTACTGCCTAGGTAGAAGGAATCCTTAACCTCATCCGATTTATGGTCACCAATTCTGATGTTACGTTTCTCGCTGTTCTCATTTCTGCTACTTCTCACTATTTTAGTCTTTCTTTGATTTACTTTCAATCCATATTTTGTACTCATTAGACTATTCGTTCCACTCAGCATGTTATGTAATTCTTTCTCACTTCCACTGAGTATAAAAGGGTCATCAGCGAATCGTATCAGTGAGACCCTTTCACTTTGAATTTTAATTCGACTCCCAATCCTTCGTTTACGTCCATCATCCCTGTCTTACAACCTTTTGAGTCCTAGGACCTTGTTTACGGTTTTCCACTCTTAATATTTCCTCTTGGCTCTTGTACTTGTTTTTTGCCCGTCTCTTCCAATGGCTTACCCCAATTTTCCTCAGAATTTCGAACGTCTTGCATAGTTTGACACTGTCGAACAATTTTTCCAGGTCGACAAACCCTATGAATTTGGTTTGATTTTTCTTTAGTTTTGCTTCCAGTATCAACCGCATCGTCAGAATTGCCTCTATGGTCCCTTTACCTTTCCTAAAGTCAAACTGATAGTTATCTAACACATCCTCCATTTTCTTTTCCATTCTTCGGGATACTATTCTTGTCAGCATGAGTTTTTAAGCCGATTGTGTGATAATTCACCAATTTGTCAGCTCTTCCAGTCTTAGGAATTAGGTGGTTGGTATTTTTCCGAATATCAGATGGTATATCGCCAGACTAATACATTCTACAGACCAACGTGAATAGTCGTTTTGCTGCCATTTCCCCAAACGATTTTAGAAATTCTGAGACAATGTTATCTATCCCTTCTGCCTTCTTTGATCTTAAAACTTCCGAATTTCCTTTAAATTCTGATTGTAATACTGAATCCCCTATTTCTACTATATCGATTCCTGTTTCTTCTTCTATCACATCAGACAAATCGGTCCCCTCAGCCTTCCACCTAACCGTTCTGTCACCTGCACTGCATTCAAGAATGGAAATACCCATTGCACTATTAATGTTATCACCCTTGCTTTTAATTTCACCGAAGGCTGTATTGTCTTTCCTGTATAGTGTGTCAGTGCTTACGACAAGTATTTCTTTTTCGATTACTTTATTCCTTTATTCCTGAATTTCCCTGAACCTTTTTGTAATGCTTCTCAAATATAGTGAGTGAACATGTAAACGCCATTCTCAGTAGAACAACTGGGTAAGACAATACAGATGGATAGAAACCAGAAACGACATGCTAGGTTAATAAAACCTCTATATTACCCGCACGTATAAAAAATATTTGGGGAACGTAAGTTGCAATATTCGGAAGAAAGACGATTCATTTGTCGCGAAATCCTGTTGAGAGAATTAAGAGATTTTGTGTGACCATTACGTTCATTTGATTAAATTGCGACGCAGAGTCACATAGGATCATATGTGACTCTTACGTAAATTCTGAGCACGTCTTATGTCTCTGCTTTACTAGGTCGCTAAATTGAAAAGATCACTTGTTCAAAATTGTATTCCCTAACGCGTTTCGTGTGCATCTTATAGTATGGACATCTATGTAATGAAGCATAACTACTATGAAGGTACAAGTCAGAAGTATACTTTACATTATGAGTAAATAACCCAGTGCCCGCTGCTTTGCTTGCTTAGACTGTATGATCTGAACACATCTTTTTGTTTTCATTTGATCCAGTTTTTATGTCGTTAATAAATTGCTACAACCTCTATCTAAGGCGGCAGAAGCATGATCTCCGAATGTACTTCCGACCAAAACACGATTGTGGTAGTTTGAGTCCAAGCTTTCTGTTAATCATGACTTTTCTGTTCTTGTAGTTATATTTGTGTAGTGACTTTCATCCCCTGGCACCTATTTCTTTATGTCTAATCGATAAATGTAATACCAGGTTTCGTGGATTTAGCTTCATGGATTTTTTAACACAACAAAATATTTTCTTAAAACTTTTAATCCCCTACTCACCCGTTTAGAGTTTGAATTTAGAGAAGCAGTGAAACAGGAATTTCTTTTATTTCTAGCAAAGAAGCCAGACACAATTTTTTATGGATGCAGCTTTACAAACGAATTATTAGTTCTTAATATTGATTTCTTTTCAAAAAATTTTCACCCACTGTTCTAAAAATCCCGAAATTTTTTTGTTTCCGATTGAGAAACCAAGCATCAATTTTTGTAATTCTACCTTCAGCAGTGCTGTAATAGCAACATATTTTCAAAACGCCTTTAGTCGCTTATATCAGGCCCTTTGGAGTTCAATTTAGAAACATCAATTCTTAAATGATGCCTACAGTATAAGATTCAGACGCTCTCCAAATTTCAAGTTTGTATCCTTAGCTGTTTGGGCTCTGTGATGAAGAGTCAGTGAATCAGTCTGGCGTTATTTCACCGCCATAGGGGTTGGAGTTCCATATAAAAGTGAATGACATAGTTTTTCATTTCCAACCAAGAAGCCAAATAACAATTTTCACAAATTTAATTTTAAAAATCCTTATTTATTTCCAGTGGAGAAGTCAACCACAAATTATCATATTTTACCTTCGACAAAGCTTGAAGAATGAAATGTTCTTTTTTAAAAAAAAAAGAAAAAAAATCATTCCTTATTTCGCCCTCAAAGGGGTTGAATTAGCAAAAAGTGAAACGTACCCTTTTATTTCTGGCCAAGAAGCCAGTTCAGATTTTCAAAGATTTAGCTTTAAAACGCTTTCATAATAAAATACTTGAATCAGCTCATCCTCTGTTCACCCCCTTATCGATTAAGTTTCCAAAAACATTGAGATACATTTTTTTTATTTACGACCGAGAAGTCAAATACCAATCTTCATAGAGTTAACTTTAAAATTCTTTGTTAGTCCTTCAATAATAATTTCTTTTTCAAAAATCTTTTAGCCACTATTTCACCCTCATAGGGCTTCTTTTTCCAGAAATGTTGAAACACGTATTTATTTATTTCTGTATGAGAAGCCAGATACAAGTTTGCCTTAATAGCCACATATTTTCAAAAAAACCTTCCGTCCACTATTTCACCCCCTTGTGGGTGGAATTTCGGAAATTCTCTTCTAAACGACATCTGCAGTATAAAATCGACACCCTCTCCAAATTTCACGTTTCTGTTCTTAGCAGTTTGTGCTGGGTGGTGATGAGCCACTCAGGACATTGCGTTTTGTATGAACAGGGTGGGACAAATAACAGTGGCCCGGACGTGTGGATACTATTTGACATTTGTGGCAGCATTAACGGAGGAGGAAATGGGTACTTCCAACATAATGGAGCCACTGCCCATACAGCCGGCCGAACCTTGTAGCACACTTACACAGTCTTCACGCCTGACGGCGTTGTTAGCAGAGGTCAGATTGGTCACGTCCCTGGCTGGCCACCCGGGTCAGCTGATGTGTCAGCATGCTATTATTTTGAGTGGAGAGCCCCCAAGTTTAAGGTGTATCGCAACAACCCTCATAGTCAAGAGCTGCAGCAGAATATTTCGGATGAGATTAGAGCAATTCCAGGATTTCAGCTTCGATCCGTCTTCAGCAGCCTACTGACCAGGTCCCCAAAGTGCCAAGAGATGAATGGTGGTCGATTCCAACATCTACTATAGTCAGGACCCTGGATACAGATAATATTTTAAAATACAATCACCTATGGTACAGGACTTCCCCACTACGTCCCACGCTGGGGAGTTATTCCAATACCTGAGAGCCCTGGCAATAGTGACAATTTAGAGGGAAAATAAGCTGAAGATATGAAGTTTGTGTTGGGGAAGACAATGGACTTGGGTAGTTTGTGCAGCACTGTCGACCACAGTGCTGCGCTGATGTAATGGTCAGCATTTCTGCTTAGTAAGACCTGGGTTTGAGTCTCGGGCCTGGTATAAATTTTAATTCACTTCTTCAGCTTCCATTGTTATTTACAACTACGTTTACATGCCACATAAAGTGCTTCAAGCATCAAAACTTCGTAATCTATTGTAGGATTACACTGTCGTGACAATACAACCGCGATCAAGACGAATGAATTTGCTTAAACGTGAAATCACCCTCATACTTGTCGCTCTCTAAGGTCTAATACCTAGTAGCTGGGGTTTGGACAAGGAAAGAATGATCACTATCTAATTCTTTTCGAAGTCGTCTTTCCCCTTCCCTTCCCCACCCCCTGCCCCATCAACACTCATCGGTCGCCGTCACTGTATAAACGGTTCACCACCTGAATAACTTCTGGTATTGCGAAGATTTTTTATATGGCAATTAATGTACTCTACTGGCTGTCGTTACTTGGATTAAAATATCCTTTCATTTTCTATTCTCTGCGCATAAATACACTGCTGACCAAAATTAAAGCAACAAACGGAAATTTGCTAGATTGCGTTTACTTTGTCATAAAACAGTATAAACAGGTGAAAGTAATGTAGAAACAATGTAAAGAATACAGAACGAAATCAAATGCAACATGCATAACGGTAAACAAAAATATGTTCTTCCGTTTTTTCCAAACTAACTGATTTGCACACACCTTCTAACAACTGGTAAATGTGCTCAGTATGGGGTGTGACCAGCTCTGGAACTAATAAACGCCTGACAACAACGGGATAGGTTGCGAATGATGTCATCAGTCTCATGTTGAGGCAATAATGCCAACTCATCTCGCAGAGCTGCTCTCAAGTCATCGAGAGTGGTTGGTTGATGCTGACGTGATGCAACCCTTCTCTCTAATGCATCCCAGACATGCTCTATGGGATTCAAACCGGGAGAGTGAGCAGGCCACGCCATGCTTATAATATCTCCCATTGCCAGAAAAGCGTCAACCACCCTTCTTCTATGAGGGCGAGCATTATCGTCTATCAATACGAAGTCTGCGCCCGCAGCACCTCGCAACAACCGCGCATGAGATCCAACAATCTCCTCACTGTACTTGACAGCAGTTAAATGTTGCTGATTCACCTAGTCAACATAATCCCTGCCCACACCATTAGGGATCCACCTCGATATCGGTCTCTTTCCACAATGTTTGGGTACCTAAGTCGTGTTCTACGTGACCTCCACATGCGAATCCGTAGAGAATCGCTCTCCAGACCACATCGGCACTCATCTGCGAAAATAATATTGGCCCATAGTTCGACCGTCCAGGTGGCATGTTGACGGCTCTACTCCAGACGTTCTCTTCTGTGAAGACACGCCAGAGGTAAACAGACAGTAGATCTCCATCAATAAGGGACTTCTGTACACCGTTTGACTAGATAAAACACGTCCAGGGGATACTGCGAGGTCAGATGCCAGTTACAGTACAATACTAAGGCGGTCCCTTACAGGCAAATAACGGTCCACTCTTTCTGATGTCACACGTGGTCGCTCTGCCCTAGCCACCGGAATACAGTTTCGGTCTCCATAAACTGTCACTTCATCCGAGAAACAATGGAAGGATTCACATTAAGCCATCCGGTCACATCAGTTAACGGCTCTCCTGCTTCCATTCTTCCTACGGCTCTCCTGCGCAGAGTCTGGCATGCTTTACTGTACCATGCTGCACCATGTATGACTGTGTACATAGTGATTGTGGATGTGGGACTACCCAGCAAACACTACATTGCGTGGTAGGTCCCGTGACGTCATTGCTGGCGTGGTTGTCCGTTGACCGGAATGTCATCTTCTGTACAGAACACGATCGTTATGACATCTGTTGAGTTTGTGAGATTAAATCGTGAATTAGGCGCGGGACGGGGAAATGGCAGTTTGTTGCTTTACTTTTGGACACCAGTGTAGTTTCTGCTATGCAGCTATTTTCATCCGTTGTAGTAGAAGCCGTGAAACTGACACTTTTGAGTTATGCCCACAATCTATGTTAACAATACAATGTTAAAATTCAGTGGGATGATCAGATTCTAAAATGAAATTACATAGAATATTACTTATTATGTTACAGCATAATGACAAGCGCCGGCACGAAGGTCAAGAACGTAACCGCCGAGAAGGCTTCCAATAGTGTTGTACAGGATGGCAGCCAGTCAAGGAATATTTTAGGGAATTGGTTTAAGAAATTTATTTCAAAGGCCCAGTGGAATCTTTACAAGTTTTCTCCCAGACTAATTCACGCCGTGTCTAAGTGACACAAGTCGCTTGCCTTTCGAAACCGAGGTGGTTCTGTCCAGCTAAAGCTGCTGACAGGAGACGCCCTGAGCCCTCTCCTGAAACTGCTGGCGAATTCACGCCACTGGCTTTAGCCAATAGCGTGCGCGGGATACCGATCACGTGTGTGGACGCCGGAGCGTCCTGCGGAACAGAACACACTTGCTTCTCTCTCTTGTAATCCAGACCTTGAGCCGAACAGACGTCTTTCTGAAAGTTAGAGCCTCCGGCTCTGCCTTTCGCGACGGCCACCACGTATGTTAACAAGAACCACTTCCCCTACCGTTGCCCTTTTCATTTCATTATTCGACCTCCTAGACTGTCCTAAATGTGCTAACTTCCGACCCTAGGCGCGCCTTTTGTACTCCGTATAGAAATATACACTCTTTATTGTACTTAATTTCCTGTTTTGTCATTTGATGGCAGTCCTGGATGCCCACTATCAAATCATGACCGCTCGACGTCCTGTACACGGCCGCCACGAGGCATATTTAACAGCCTTCTTCCCACTTCCCTCCCAAGCTATACATTAACATCGGTTGCAGAAGTCCCTCGCAAACTTCCCCTAACTTTACACCGTGTGCTGTCTACAACTGCACCACGACAGAAGCGGCCTCTATCCGAAGAGAGTATAAGCGCCGCGGCTGCCAGCCCTCGTCCGGACAGTAGAAGACGCACAGTGACACACACAGACAATAGTAGACCCAAACTAGAAGAGAGGCATTACAACAGCCGTTATCAGTAATCCATATGAACTTGTGTGAATTACTCGTATGGACATTGTGTATAGCGAAGGGCATTGATTTTTGCAAGTCGCCAATAGCTTGCGACCCCAAATTAAGTATTGTCAATCTACTTCATTATAAAAAGAACCATTAATGTGATTTGCATCCTTAATACGTCCCATCCTCTGTTATGTTCCACGCAGTATCTTTTGTGGTGTTTGGTTTTCTGCTCAGTAATTCTGCTCGAAGAGTAACCCAAACAAAATATTAAAATACAAAAATTATTACTCATTTATAAAAACAGAGCTTCTCGGAGTAGTTCCACATTTTTCTCCATTTCATTTATTATTTGATTAGTCAATACAATTGCTGTAACACAAATGCGGTCTGTTATAGACGACTAGGGTCCATAAATTTTCGTACCCATGATGCACATGGAAATGTTTGCAAATTTAAATTTCTGCTGAACTCTGTTCACTCTCAGTTGGAATTTAGCTCAGGACTTGGGTACAGAGTCTGGTGTCCAGGAATCTGACGTCACCACTTGTTCTCCACTTGCAGGCAGAGATCTGGGGATGAAGATTTTCTTGCTTTACGAAGTTTAGAGCCACGTTTATCCTAGTCGGATACTAGTGCCAGAGAGTTCTTTAGTGATCTCAACTATTAAGCAAAATTCTTGATACTGCTCTACTTGCTAAAGGATAACACAACTGAATGTGCTTGCCAGTTATTCATGTACTTTGTCGACAATATATGACACAGAGATGGAAGTATAGTGCAAACTGGGAAGTACTCTCATGCTCATAAATTAAGGATAATGTTGATACCAGGTGAAACAACGCTCTGGTGGGGGGTTGGCGGGTGGGGTTGGCGGGTTTAACTCAACTCGGGGTATGACCATGCGGTGCATTTGACCTGCGGTCTTCGCATGGTGGCGCAGGCAGCGGTCCACAAACGCAAAGGTGTGTAGGTGCATGTAAGAGTACGGTGCAGCGGGTAAATGTGCAGGCGTTTTCAGATGTGCTAATGGTGACTGTATGCTGAAAATGGCTCAAAGAACATATATTGATGCAGTTATGAGGGGTAGAACACTAAGGCGAATGGAGGCTGGTCAAACACAGCAGGTCGTAGCACGGGCCTCCGTGTGCCACAAAGTATGATCCAAAGATTGTGACAATGATTCCAGCAGACAGGAAGCATGTCCAGGCGCTACAGTACCGGACGTCCACAGTGTACAACACGACAAGAAGATCGATATATCACCATCAGTGCCCGCAGACGGCCACGGAGTACTGCACGTAGCCTTGCTCGGGACCTTACCACAGCCACTGGAACAGTTGTCTCCAGACACACAGTCTACAGACGACTGAGCAGACATGGTTTATTAGCCCGGAGACCTGTAAGGTGCATTCATCTGACCCCTGGTCACAGAAGAGTACGTAAAGCCTGGTGTCAAGAACACAGTATATGGTCACTGGAACAGTGGTCCCAGGTTATGTTTACAGACGAGTTCAAGTATAGTGTGAACGTGATACTCACCGGGTTTTCATCTGGCGTGAACCAGGAACCAGGTACCAACAGCTTAATGTCCTTGAAAGGGACCTGTATTTTCTCTGCCTCGTGATGACTGGGTGTTGTGTGATGTCCCTAGGTTAGTTAGATTTAAGTAGTTCTAAGTTCTAGGGGCCTGATGACCATAGATGTTAAGTCCCATAGTGCTCAGAACCATTTGAACCATTTTTTAAGGGACCTGTATGGAGGTCGTGGTTTGATGGTGTGGGTTGGGATTATGATTGGTACACGTACACCCCTGCATGTCTTTGACAGAGGAACTGTAACAGGTCAGGTGTATCGGGACGTCATTTTGCACCAGTATGTCCGCCTTTTGAGGGGTGAAGTGGGTCCCACCTTCCTCCTGATGGATGATAACCCACGGCTCCTCCGATCTGCGGTGGTGAAGGAGTACCCCCCCCCCCCCCCCAAATTCTATAAGTCCCTCCAGATCCTTGAGCGTCATGCACTCCACCTCGCCTTCTGTATTCGCCTCCCATCCCCCACGCGGATCCTCTATGACCTCATTCCTTTACCCCATGTGCTCCTATTCCTCGAACATATCCGCATACTCTACACCACTCGCCGCCTTGATCCCCTTCACCCCCTGGTTGCTCCTCTCCCATCCCCACCACCTGCCACGTCTTCACTGTTGTGTCCCCCCTACCCTCCATCTCTACATTCTTCATCTCCTTTCCCAAGGTGGCTTTCATCAACTCCCCCTCCTGGATTATGGCCTCTCTCCCTCCATTTATCCCTCCTATCAACTCTGATCCTCACTCCCCCTCCTTTCCTCTGTCCTTTTCCCAGGCTCCCTCTCCCCCCCCCTTCCATTCTCTTTTTTTCTTTACCCCACCTACCCTCTCGCTGCCCCCCTTCTCTCGCCCGAGTCCTTTTGCATTTCCCTCCTCTGCCTTTTCCCATTTCCTCCCGCATCTGCCCTGCCCCTCTCTCCCTCATGAGTCCTCTCCCTCCTTTGGTTCCCCCCTCCATTTCGTTTTTTTTCTTCTCCTCCCTCCTTGTTTTTTCCCCTCATCCAGGTCCCCCCCCCCCCCCCCCCATCTGCCCTTGGCTAGGAAGTGTCATCTTTGTGCAGTGTTTTACAGTGAGTGTTTTACAGTGAGTGTTCAGTGTTGTTTGTCTTTTGGGAAGTGTTGCGAACAGACACCATACTGTCGCTGGGTGTGATTTTTATATCTCTTACGAACAGAAATCAGACTGTCGTCATGTTTTTTTAATTGTGTGTCTACTATGTCACTTGTCTGATTCCTGTGTATTTTATAAGCCTTGCCAACCCTTTTGCTTTATGTTTTAACATTCCACAATTTTGTGCCTTTTTACAATTTAAGTCACCGTTTTATCACCTGCTTTTATTGTTTCTTTTCTTCTTACGTTTTTAAAAAGTCTGTAAGCTGTAGAGCAGCGTACTAAGTTGCTGCCAGCCCGCCCCCTTGGGGGGAATCGGATTTCAATAAAGGAAAAAAACGGGGTTTGCTTGAATTGTTGTTTAACCATCCGGGAAAGCAGCATCCTAGGCACTATATGAGTGGGCAGGACACCACATATTACTAGAGCATACTCGCTCTTAAGCTTGTAGATGACATGTTACGCCACAGCAATTTAAGAAACTGTTGCCGTCATTCAAATTTCGAGGCTTTGTTACAGATCCAGCGATAAGGTGTGAAAAGTCACTATGTATAAACGTGGCAGTCATTGTGGCTGCAATAGCTTCAGTAAGTAGTCTTTTACCACAGGTTCTGTGGTTTGTGATACAACTAGTGGCTGATTAAGGTATTACACTTGAAAATAAAATCACCAAGAGCACAGAATTCGCTTCCCGTAATTCATGAAAAGGCGCACCACGCGCTTTTTAAAATAATGGAAGTATCTCTGGAAACACCGTAGGAACTATTGCACCAGATCGTTTACGGTATCTGAACTACTTTGAAAATGGTCTGTCAGAGCAATCTGACACAGCACAGTCGGAAGAGCTGGCATCGAGAGCGAAACAAGCGCAAAATTACGTCCCTTGGCGAATGATAAAATTCTCGGCTAATTCATGATCTGCCTTTGACATCGAGAAGCAGTGAAATTGCCGAGCTCGGCAATTACGTCCTGCCAACAGTGCGTTAATTGCCACCCCAAAACCACTTTGAGAGCAGCCGTGTGTCGGCCGATCCGGCCAATGAGAATCCGTAGTCCTGACAGTGTAGTCCCGTCCCTGCAAGCGGTTTCCTCTTACGAGTTTCGAACATGTTTGATTGGGCAAGTTCCAATCTTTGTTCTCTGTTGCAGGCACGTGTCCTCTTGTCCGAAAAGAAGCGTGGCTGGCATTCATCCGCAATATCTCCTTCTGCGCTTTCAGTACAGTTCGATAGCCAGTTTCACTTATGGTACAGGTGCGACTTCTATTATTCTCTGAGAGCTCATACGCATTGAATGGTACAGTGTTACTTGTCTACTTATTCGATTGTCATACTTTGTCTACAGATGTTTAATACTGTAGAATCTCATGATACTTAAGGACACCTGGTACTTTTGAAAGATCGAAGAATTCAATGTTTCTGTAATTTAATAAAATTCTGTAGTGTTTCCTGACTACATTCGTATAAACATAATTGGCGTTTAGAATGAAACATGATCACTATTAAATTTTAGAGTTAGGTTCGTGTACGCTGCCAGTTATTTCAACTACAGAAATCCACTGGTACGTCACAAAACAATTGGAAACTTTTGCTCCCAGCGTTTCTGTTTGGGATATATTGTATTTCTTGGTAACACTGATGGTTTCCAGCATCTGTAAATGATCATCTTTGGTCCTCTTCACCTGTGGTTTGGTGATATGACTTCTACCCGTCTTCTGAAAGTTTGTTGCCTAAGTGCCGCATGTATTTACGGAACAAGATGTTCTTTTGTGTGGAATGTTTTTAGTGATGGAGATAGCTAGGTGGGAAGTACTGGGAAATTTAGGGATGAAATGTAGGTCTAATACGAAAGACCAGTTAGTTGCTAGTCTGTGATAGACTACAGGCGCTGGAAGCTGAAATATTCTCTCTGCGGGTTAACAAAGAAGCGAGAAATGTAAAGTAAATGCTAAGAGGAAGCTCTAAGAAGAAAAAAATACAAGAGACTGAAATCTATGCCTCAGGTGAGTCCTGAGGTACAGTTTAATATAACTCATATTTTCGTTTGCAATTTTCTGGTAGCTATATTTTTCAGAATGTAGGAACTTATATCCCTTGAAGTTTGTAATTCATCGCACTAATTTCTTTCTGAAACTAGCAATTGTCTGTACCTATGTCTTAGACTAAAACTTCATTGCAGTTTCAACTAAATTACAGACAAAATAATTTAAATTAAGAAAAATACTCTAAAATTTGAAATATGAGGTACAACAATATTTTTCCTGATCAACAAACTTACTGCACGGAACTGAATATGATATCTAACTCATGCATAATGTCATACTTATCTTGTACGAATGTGATCTTCATCATATGTACTAAGCCATATTTGTAATTTTCCGTTTACGAATGGTCAGTTGCCTGAACGATTAAAGTACTCAGTAGTAAAGCTGCCTTATCAAAGGGGAGAAAGACAATTTGAAACCTGTTTCTACGCCATAAGTGTTTGCTAAAGTTACTGAAAAGACTGTGTCTGTGAGGATAATTGATCATTCCGTTTCACATAGTTTGCTGTCAGTTGTACAGCTTGGTTTTAGAAGTAGTTTAACAACTGAAACGCTTATTCTCTTTTCACTGTGAGATACTGGACGGATTAAACAAAAGGTTTCTAACGCTAGGCATCTTTTTTGATTGTGTTGATCAGAAAATATTACTCCAGATGTTGGACCATCGTGGAATACAGGGTACAGCTCACAACTGGTTCACATCTTACTTCAAGAACAGACAGCAAAACGTCATTATTCACTACATTGATAACGGTTGTGATGTGGGGTCTGAGTGGGGTACTGTCAAGTGAGTGGGGGGGGGGGGGGGTTGCCCCAGGGATCAATGTTGGGGCCACACCTGTTGCTTATTTATATAAATGACATGCCTTCTAGGACTACAAGTGATTCTGAAATATTTATATTTGATGATGACACTAGCTTGGTAGTAAAAGACGTTGTGTAAAGCGTTGGCACTGTTTCAAATAGTGCTATTCAAGAGATAAGTTCATGGCTCCTAGAACATAAACTAATGCTAAATCACAGCAAGACTCAGATTTTACCGTTTATAACACACAATCCAAGAAATCCTGGCATTTTAATTACACAGAATTGACATATGATTAGTGAGACTGATCAGTTCAAATTTCTAGATATTCAGATACATAGTAAACTCGTGGAAAGCTCTTGTTCAGGATCCTGCTCAAAGACTCAATACTACCATTTTTACTATAAGAACAGAACCTTAGGTAAGTGAAACTTCGACAAGAGAAGTAGTCTACTCTGCTTATTTTCATTCGGTTATGTCTTGTGGTTTTATATTTTAGGAGTAGCTCTTACCATTATCAAGGGTACTTTTGACAAGATACGGGAGGTTCGGGCAATAAGTGGTGTAATTTCGCGAACCTCTTGCTTATCCCTGTTCATTATTCTGGATATTAAGACATTGGCCTCTCAATATACGTATTCTTTAACGTCGTTTCTTGATAGCAGTGCTAGCTTATTCGCAAGAATTAGCGGCTTTCACTCGGTTAACACTTGGCACAAATCCAATCTGCATTTAGATCGCACCTTATTGACTCTTGTGCAGGAAGGCGTGCAGTCTTCTACTGCATACATTTTCAATTACATACCATAAGAATTCAAAAATCTTAGCAGTAATCTGCGCTCTTTTAAACCAAGCTAAAGAGTTCTTCTTCGGTCACTCCTTCTATTGTGTCGAGGAGTTCCTTGAAAAGATAAAGTAATTCCTGTGACACATTGTTCACTGAATTTATGTAAACTTACAGCTTTCCGTCTTTTAGGATTCATAAACATTTTATCTTTTGTACTATTACTTTTCTTTTGTAATTTCATGTGTTGATACGTTCCATGACCGTGGAAATTTGCTCCTCATTTTGGTCCTACGGAACTATAAGTGTGAAATAAATTTTAAAAAAGAAAGGATATGACCACATGTGTATGATGGAATTAGATACTACTGAATTTGAGGAAGTGTTTTACAAAATTACACTCAAAATAATTGCTTTTGTTTTTCATAAACATCAGTACGCCGTAAGTTATTCAAAATGTCTGTAAATTCTTTAGAAGGTGTTTTGCATTAACTGCAGTAAAATACAAAATTGTAACAGATGCAGAATGAATTGTGCGTTGAAGAAACAGTGCTGATTCTCACATAACATGGACCCCAAAGACTAACATGTGTCCTCAACTGATTGTTTGATCCGCTTGTTTCTATGACATTTCAAAAGGGTGTGCTGAAACGTAATGCTTCCAAATTTTGTGTGTAAAAGCTTTCACAGATATTTAAAGAAAACAAACATTGTTAACATTATACACCTTTATTCATCTTCTCTACATATTTATTTCTGAACGTAGTCACTCTGGCGACGGACACATTTCTGTCAATCAGTTGATACTATCACTGTAGAATGTATGACTTTGTTGGCGAAGCGACAACCAGTCTTTTGCTTGCACCTCTTCATCACTATCAAAGTGATGTCCCCGAAGGCGCCTTTTAAGTTTTGAAAACATATGATAATCGGGTCGGGCCAAGTTGGGAGGGTGTGGAGGCTGATCGACAAAACTGAACCCAAGGCTTTACCTCTTGCAGATGTCGCAACACTCGTGTGTGGTCTGGCATTATTACGTTGAAGAATATGATACTCCACGTGTGAACGAACTTTTCCGGATTCATGCTTTCAGTTTTATGAGTATCTCTCACGCACTGACATATTTACGCTGTACACAGCCATGTTAAAGTACCGTTGGGAGCCCTCTAGCGGAAGAAGGCTGCAAATATGTACACGTGAGGAATAAAGATAGAGAATGGTAATTACGTCTGTTTTATTTAAGAAAGCTTTATGAACCTTCACATGAATAATTCTAAGGCACTACTTTTCAGCTCGTCTCGTATATAGTTTCCTTGAACTCATATCCATTGGATAATGGAGTGTTGCTTATCTACTTATTCGATTGACATACATTTTCTACAAATGTTTATTGTTCCAGAGACGCATGATACTAGATCCCATAAACTGACTGAGTGATTCGCTTGTTTGTCTTTAGCTTTCATGGTGTGTTAAATGGAGACTCCCGGAACTTGGAGATCCCTCATAGTGCCCAACATTCGACAAACAGCTACATCAAAGTTACCTCGAAATATGAAATATAACGGACCAGAAATGTAAGACAAACACACAAACACACAGACACACAAACACACACACACACACACACACACACACACACACACACACACACACACACACACACACACACCATCTTCCATTAGGAATTAATAAATATTAGTTCTAAGTACAACCAAGCAAGTCGTAAAATTTCGCATTACAGTAAACAAATTTTCTACATTAAGTTCCATATGGTTGCGGATGGCAAAATGTGAAAGGAAAACAACTGTACTACAATATATATATATATATATATGGTGTTACAAAAGGGTACGGCCAAACTTTCAGGAAACATTCCTCACACACAAAGAAAGAAAATATGTTATGTGGACATGTGTCCGGAAACGCTTACTTTCCATGTTATTACTTCTCTTCAAATCACATTAATCATGGAACGGAAACACACAGCAACAGAACGTACCAGCGTGACTTCAAACACTTTGTTACAGAAAATGTTCAAAATGTCCTCCGTTAGCGAGGATACATGCATCCACCCTCCGTCGCATGGAATCCCTGATGCGCTGATGCAGCCCTGGAGAATGACGTGTTGTATCACAGCCGTCCACAATACGAGCACGAAGAATCTCTACATTTGGTACCGGGGTTGCGTAGACAAGATCTTTCAAATGCCCTCATAAATGAAAATCAAGAGGGTTGAGGTCAGGAGAGCGTGGAGGCCACGGAATTGGTCCGCCTCTACCAATCCATCGGTCACCGAATCTGTTGCTGAGAAGCGTACGAACACTTCGACTGAAATGTGCAGGAGCTACATAGTGCATGAACCACATGTTGTGTCGTACTTGTAAAGGCACATGTTCTAGCAGCACAGGTAGAGTATCCCGTATGAAATCATGATAACGTGCTCCATTGAGTGTAGGTGGAAGAACACGGGGCCCAATCAAGACATCACCAACAATGCCTGCCCAAACGTTCACAGAAAATCTGTGTTGATGACGTGATTGCACAATTGCTTGCGGATTCTCGTCAGCTCACACATGTCGATTGTGAAAATTTACAATTTGATCACGTTGGAATGAAGCCTCATCCGTAAAGAGAACATTTGCACTGAAATGAGGATTGACACATTGTTGGATGAACCATTCGCAGAAGTGTACCCGTGGAGGCCAATCAGCTGCTGATAGTGCCTGCACACGCTGTACATGGTACGGAAACAACTGGTTCTCCCGTAGCACTCTCCATACAGTGACGTGGTAAACGTTACCTTGTACAGCAGCAACTTCTCTGACGCTGACATTAGGGTTATCGTCAACTGCACGAAGAATTGCCTCGTCCATTGCAGGTGTCCTCGTCGTTCTAGGTCTTCCCCAGTCGTGAGTCATAGGCTGGAATGTTCCGTGCTCCCTAAGACGCCGATCAATTGCTTCTAACGTCTTCCTGTCGGGACACCTTCCTTCTGGAAATCTGTCTCGATACAAACGTACCGCGCCACAGCTATTGCCCCGTGCTAATCCATACTTCAAATGGGTATCTGCCAACTCCGCATTTGTAAGCCGGCCGGTGTGGCCGAGCGGTTCTAGGCGCTACAGTCCGGTACCGCGCGACCGCTACGGTCGCAGGTGCGAATCCTGCCTCGGGCATGGATGTGTGTGACGTCCTTAGGTTAGTTACGTTTAAGTAGTTCTAAGTTCTAGGGGACTGATGACCGCAGAAGTTAAGTCCCATAGCGCTCAGAGCCATTTTTTGAACCGCATTTGTAAACATTGCACTGACTGCAAAACCACGTTCGTGATGAACTCTAACCTGTTGATGCTACGTACTGATGTGCTTCATGCTAGTACTGTAGAGCAATGAGTCGCATGTCAACACAAGCACCGAAGTCAACATTACCTTCCTTCAATTGGGCCAATTCGCGGTGAATCGAGGAAGTACAGTACATAGTGACGAAACTAAAATGAGCTCTAACATGGAAATTAAGCGTTTCCGGACGCATGTCCACATAACATCTTTTCTTTATTTTTGTGTGAGGAATGTTTCCTGAAAGTTTGGCCGTACCTTTTTGTAACACCCTGTATAACATTAAGTTCCATATGGTTGCGGATATGGAACTTAATGTAGAAAATTTGTTTACTGTAATGCGAAATTTCACGACTTGCTTAGTTGTACTTAGAATTAATATTTATTAATTCCTAATGGAAGATGGTGTGTGTGTGTGTGTGTGTGTGTGTGTGTGTGTGTGTGTGTGTTTGTGTGTCTGTGTGTTTGTTTTACATTTCTGGTCCGTTATATTTCATATTTCGAGGTAACTTTGATGTAGCTGTTTCTCGAATGTTGGGCACTATATATATATATATATATATATATATATATATATATATATATATATAAACAAGAAAATCATAGCAGGTGGTACCAAGGTACACACAAAAACGTCGTTTTTTTTCAAATTTGTGAATAATTTCTTAAAAACCCGAAGTTGTGTGTACACAGGCAGTAGAATTATTTTTCCTCCTGTTTAATAGAAAGAAGATAAATGCCTCTGATGATGCCGAAACTTCGTCGAAACCTTTCTGGGTAGTAGAAACAAAGAAAAAATTGTCTTTTGCTCTTGGCAGACCCCTCCCAGGTACAAATTTTCTTGTAAGCAAACACGGATAGAAGAGCTTCAAACTCAAGAACATTAAATATACCGAGGTGAGTTTTTTGCTGTAATTGAGCGGTAAATCTGACATGTTTCCTTACGTAGGCAAGTAATTGTTAACATCTGTAGCTGTCGTAGAAAGACACCACTTTTTTTGAAGTATAACTAACTTATTTTCTGTGTCATCCGAAAGAGACTTCTGAGAGGAATTCGGTGACATTGTACGTGTGGAACTTGTTCATATAGTGACAAGACAACAACGCAGCAAGCCTACGTCCCACTCTCAGGAATAAAGGTCACACAGGGGTCCACCCTGCTTTACCAGACGTAACCTCACACGTAACTCTGGTTCCCCACAGATAATTACACATACTCTACATACTCTCATAAGATCTTTCGTAGATCGTTGGCTCGGTCATTCAAATGGTTGAAATGGCTCTAAGCACTAAGGGTCTTAACATCTGAGGTCATCAGCCCACTACACTTAGAAATAATTAAATTTAACTAACCTAAGGACATCACAGACAACCATGTCCGAGGCAGGATTCGAACCTCCGACCGTAGCAGCAGCGCGGTTCCAGACTGAAGTGCCTAGAATCGCTCGGCCACAGTGGCCGGCGGCTCGGTCATTCGGGAATCAAAAAGTGGTCTCCATACTTAACAGTGGAGTTTAATGTGTGGGGAAATTCAAAGTAAGAAGTCCACAAGGAAGATATATGCCGCATAACACAAACGTGTACTGCGAGAAGTCCAGCTGACATTCAACGTGCAGTGTTTTCTGGTTGGAACCGTTCGTAGCATGTATCAATCAGAGTTTAAACTTTCTGAGCACTTGATATGGCTTAATAACGAACACACGAACCATACCCGAGCTACAAGTCTCACTACATTTGGTGCTGTAGGACGGATGGTTTTGGGGGCTTCCAAGGACTGGACAGTGAATTGCGGCGCTGTTTACGTGATAGTATTTGCTCAAGTTAGTCCTCTTAGAAGGCTCACTCTTATCCTACAGGAGAAATTTTTCAGTAAACGCTACATATTCGTCGCGAGAGAAATCAACAACTGTAATTGTTATCTATCGCGTATCGTTCATTACTATTTTAAATTTTTACGATATTACCAGCTTCGATCCCCATGGATCATCTTTAAAAGTAGCTACGTCAACAACTCTTCGTGGCTGTATCGAAACTGTACTAGTGTGGAAAACGAAAGAACGAAAGTAACTGTCGCGTGATGTAGCATCGACAAGAAATACTGCTCTGTGAAATATGGACCATTTCAAAAAGCGCTTCAACAGCATATTACAGAAAGTGACAAAAAGAAATACCCATTGAAACGAATGAAAATGACGCTTTTATACTAAGACAGTAATTCACTAAAGTTACCGAGACTGATGACAGCCCTCATGGACATTACAAGAGTCGGGACATGTTTTTAAGTAGCGTTTGTGACCACCATAGACGGCAATACATGCTCTGCATCGTGTTCCTATGCTGGCCACAAAGTTGTCAAGGACTTCTCATGAAAGGGTGTTACAGTAACTGTTCCCAATGCATCCCACACGCGCTCAACGGAATTTAAGGGAACGTGCAGGTCAGTACATTCGCCAAATAGCCTCTTTCACCAACAGCTCCACAAGCGCTGTTCACGCGGTAGCATACCGTCTTTAGTTCAAACAAAAAAATATTTCGTGTCACATTGTTAAAATTACCTAGTACGTCCTAAAATTCATAACACTGTTCGTTATAATTTAGCGAAAACAGTACCCCGATGTGTTTACTTATTTAGGAATTAATATTGTTTACACACCCTGTATACTGCGGCGACAGAATAGCTGAACACGTATTCTAATTCCCTAGAAAATCTATTCCACTTCTACACTCATGCTCATAAATTAAGGATAATTGCAGAATGAGGTACCACACAACGTAGCACTACACACAACTGGCGCTAATAGCATAGTCACATACGGAACACACACGACACAGATCTGTAAGTTCACGGTATTGTTGATAAGTTGAGAAAACCGTCCCGAAACACACGTGCTACAAAACGCCACTGTTTCCTGCATATGTACCCCTACGTCAATATGGGATATGATCATCATCCACACGTACACAGCCCACACAACGGGTTGTCGTACTCTGAATCAGGTGGTCGAGCAGCTGCTGGGGTATAGCCTCCCATTCGAGCACCAGTGCCTGTCGACGCTAGTGAAGACGTGCAGCGATACGTCGACCGAGAGCATCCCGGACATGCTCGATGGGGTTTAGGTCAGGAAAACAGGCGGGCCACTCCATTCGCCTGATATCTTCTGTTTCAAGGTACTCCTTCACCACGGCAGATCGGAGGAGCCGTGGGTTATCATCCATCAGGAGGAAGATGGGACCCACTTCACCCCTCAAAAGGCGGACATACTGGTGCAAAATGACGTCCCGATACACCTGACCTGTTACAGTTCCTCTGTCAAAGACATGCAGGGGTGTACGTGTACCAATCATAATCCCAACCCACACCATCAAACCACGACCTCCATACAGGTCCCTTAAAAAATGGTTCAAATGGTTCTGAGCACTATGGGACTTAACATCTATGGTCATCAGGCCCCTAGAACTTAGAACTACTTAAATCTAACTAACCTAGGGACATCACACAACACCCAGTCATCACGAGGCAGAGAAAATACAGGTCCCTTTCAAGGACATTAAGCTGTTGGTACCTGGTTCCTGGTTCACGCCAGATGAAAACCCGGTGAGTATCACGTTCACACTATACTTGAACTCGTCTGTAAACATAACCTGGGACCACTGTTCCAGTGACCATATACTGTGTTCTTGACACCAGGCTTTACGTACTCTTCTGTGACCAGGGGTCAGATGAATGCACCTTACAGGTCTCCGGGCTAATAAACCATGTCTGCTCAGTCGTCTGTAGACTGTGTGTCTGGAGACAACTGTTCCAGTGGCTGTGGTAAGGTCCCGAGCAAGGCTACGTGCAGTACTCCGTGGCCGTCTGCGGGCACTGATGGTGATATATCGATCTTCTTGTCGTGTTGTACACTGTGGACGTCCGGTACTGTAGCGCCTGGACATGCTTCCTGTCTGCTGGAATCATTGTCATAATCTTTGGATCATACTTTGTGGCACACGGAGGCCCGTGCTACGACCTGCTGTGTTTGACCAGCCTCCATTCGCCTTACTGTTCTACCCCTCATAACTGCATCAATATATGTTCTTTGAGCCATTTTCAACATACAGTCACCATTAGCACATCTGAAAACGCCTGCACATTTACCCGCTGCACCGTACTCTTACATGCACCTACACACCTTTGCGTTTGTGGACCGCTGCCTGCGCCACCATGCGAAGACCACAGGTCAAATGCACCGCATGGTCATACCCCGAGTTGAGTTAAACCCGCCAACCCCACCCGCCAACCCCCCACCAGAGCGTTGTTTCACCTGGTATCAACATTATCCTTAATTTATGAGCATGAGAGTACTTCCCAGTTTGCACTATACTTCCATCTCTGTGTCATATATTGTCGACAAAGTACATGAATAACTGGCAAGCACATTCAGTTGTGTTATCCTTTAGCAAGTAGAGCAGTATCAAGAATTTTGCTTAATAGTTGAGATCACTAAAGAACTCTCTGGCACTAGTATCCGACTAGGATAAACGTGGCTCTAAACTTCGTAAAGCAAGAAAATCTTCATCCCCAGATCTCTGCCTGCAAGTGGAGAACAAGTGGTGACGTCAGATTCCTGGACACCAGACTCTGTACCCAAGTCCTGAGCTAAATTCCAACTGAGAGTGAACAGAGTTCAGCAGAAATTTAAATTTGCAAACATTTCCATGTGCATCATGGGTACGAAAATTTATGGACCCTAGTCGTCTATAACAGACCGCACTTGTGTTACAGCAATTGTATTGACTAATCAAATAATAAATGAAATGGAGAAAAATGTGGAACTACTCCGAGAAGCTCTGTTTTTATAAATGAGTAATAATTTTTGTATTTTAATATTTTGTTTGGGTTACTCTTCGAGCAGAATTACTGAGCAGAAATCCAAACACCACAAAAGATACTGCGTGGAACTGCAATAGTCTACTGAGTGCCAAGGGGTTTCTAAATGTACTCCATTCCACTATCCTTCTATGAACGTCAAACACAACAGTTATACAAGTCGTTTGACCATTATAACTTTAAAAAAGGGGTGAGTAGACAATAATGAAGATAGCTACAAGACACGGGAATATCCTTTTGAATGAACAATGCGAAGAAGTTGAAGAAAATAAGACATTGGGGAAGAGAGAGGTTTTTACGTGAATATTAAACGTGAAAGAAAAATTCCAGGCAAAACGTCGAGTGATAAAGGGCAGAAATGACAGAGATGTAGCAGAAGCAAAGGACGTCAAAGAGATGTGGACAGAACACATGCACCATCTATATAAGAAGGAGCTCCTAACTGATGATGATGGTGAAGTTCATGTGATTCCAGAACCAGTGACAAATACTCTGTAGACAGAAGTCAAGCCATACAAAACATTGCTGGTTGGATCTGTTAAAGACGATTTACAACTGAAGAAAGCAGGCGTCTTCAAAATTCTCTGTGAATATGGCTCTGCATACGAGTATATTGGCCAGAGGACAAGAACTGTCCATGAACAATGTACAGAACATGAAAGATACACTCGTCTGCGGCAACCGTCAAAATCGGCAGTAGCAGAGCACTGTATATCTTTGGGACATTCAACGGAATACAATGGAAAAAAAAAAAAAAAATTAGCTCCGGTTTCCGGATTTTGGGATTCTGTAACCAGAGAATCAGTGGAAATACGTCTTGCCGATAATCTTATAAATCGTGACAACGGCTTTCAGCTGGATAATAATTGGAATCCTGTTATTAAAATTATACAATCACAGCGGAATCGAAGGCGTCATTCGATACTCAGTGACTAGATGATCTTTTACTTTCAGCACCGAGGGCAACACGTACAACTCGGCTATGCAGCGCATGTCAACACCTGACGCATGCGCTGTATGATACTAGTATATTTCGCATACGCGAGATTCGGCATAAATACCGCGACTGCACCTGCGCTCCTTGTGATGGCTCATGTCCCTACCAAACTCATCCACCCTCACCGCCCTACGCTTCCTCCACAGGCCGTCCTTGTTCTGCGTGAATCCCGCAGGCTCTACCGCTCCTTCCTCCGCACTTGTGACCGGGATACTCTCACCCACCACCGGCAGTTACAGCAACATATCCGGAACCTCCTTACAGCAAAGAAACGCCGGTACTGGCGCCAGACATGCACACGCCTCAACTCCACCCTCCCTGTCAACTCCTCCAGGTACTGGTCAGCCTTCCACCGCCTTACTGGTAGCCATCCCACCCCGCATTACCCCATCCTCCATTACGATCGACACTTTCCTGACAACCTCAGTATGGCTCTGAACACTATGGGACTTAACATCTAAGGTCATCAGTCCCCTAGAACTTACAACTACTTAAACCTAACTAATCTAAGGACATCACACAACACCCAGTCATCATGAGGCAGAGAAAATCCCTGACCCCGCCGGGAATCGAAACCGGGAACCAGGGCACGGGAAGCGAGAACGCTAACGCACGACCACGAGCTGCGGATCAACCTCAGTAAGGCTAACCATTTTGCTTCCCACCTCTCCGAGGTCTTCTTCATTCCTGACGATCCCCATTTTGATTACTCCCTCTTCCCCACCGTCCTTGACTGCACTGACACCTCTGTTCCCCCACTCACCCCTAGCTTCCAGTACTTGGATCGGTTACACCCCTCAGACATCAACACTCCCATCACCACACAAGACATCACACTCGTCCTCCGCTCCAAACGCAATACCACCCCTGGTCATGATGGCGTCACCTACCGTTAACTCAAGGAATCCCCTCCATCCTTCCTGTCTGTCCTTGCTATCCTGTACAATGTCCTCCTCTCCACTGGATTTTCCCCTGACCTGTGGAAGATTTCCCGTGTCCTGCTGTTCCCTAAACCCAACAAACCCCCCGCTGATACCCCTTCCTATCGTCCAATCTGCCTCACCTCTGTGTTCAGTAAGGTCTTTGAGGCCATCCTCTCTCGCCGTATTCACTGCTACCTTAACCAGCACCGCCTCCTTCCTCTTACCCAATGTGGCTTCCGACCTTCCTTCTCTGCAGACGACCAGATCCTTAACCTTACCAATCTTCTTTCCCTCCAACTTAACTCCCGTCGCTCCACTATCCTTGTTTCCCTTGATCTCCAGAATGCCTATGACCGTGTCTGGCATCCTGGGCTCCTCTTCAAACTCCAGACCTATGCTCTCCCCATCAACTTCGTCTGTCTCGTTGCTTCCTTCCTCTCCCATCGTCCCTCCTATGTGACTTTCCACAATTCCAACTCCCATACTTTCTACCCCTCCGCCGGCGTGACCCAAGATTCTGTCCTTTCCCCTCTCCTTTATCTCCTGTACACTGCTGATATGCCCAAACCTCCCCCTCCTGTTTATCTTCTCCAGTTCGCTGATGACACTGCCTTCCTAGCCCTTTATCCTACCCTTCAATGGTCCCAACGTACCCTCCAAACCCACCTTGACCAATTCATCGCTTGGTGCAACCAGTGGTTCCTCCGTGTTAATCCCTCCAAGACCGAGGCGATCATCATAGGCTGCACCACCCGCTCCTTCCACCTCACCATTTATGGCCGTCCTATCCACCTCACGCCTACCCTCAAATACCTTGGCCTCCACACTCGACCGCCGCCTCACCCGGACTGCTCATCTCCTTAGCATCCAAAACAAAGCTCACAACCGCCTCCGCCTCCTGAAACTCCTGTCTGGCCGGACGTGGGGTCTGTATCCTTCCACCATCCTTCACACCTACAAATCCATGATCCGCCCCATCCTTTGTTATGCCAGCGTCGCTTGAATTTCCGCCCCTCCCCAGTTCTATAAGGCCCTCCAAATCCTCAAACGCCATGCGCTCCACCTCGCCTTCCGCATCCGCCTTCTGTCCCCCACGCACATCCTCTACGACCTCATCCCCTTCCCCCACCTTCTCCTTTTCCATGAACACATCGGCACACTATATATTGTCCGCCGCCTTGATCCCCCTCACCCCCTGGTGTCTCCCTTCCTCTCCACCCCGAACCAGTTGCCGCGCCTTTACCGTTGTGTCCCTCCCTCTCTCCATCTCCACACCCTCCATCTCCTTTCCCAACACAACTTCCACCATCTACCCCTCCCGGATGATGAGCTTCGCCCTGACATCTACCCTTCCTGCCAACTCTAACCCCCTCTTCCTGCCTCCTCCTCAGGGCTCCGTCTCCTCCCCCTCCCTCCTCCTGAGCGGCTTCCCTCTCCTACTCCCCCTCCATCTCTTGTGCCTCCTTTCAGTGTCTCTGCACTCCCTCCAGCTCTTTCTTCCCTTTTCCTCTCCCGCCCCACGTGTCTCCTGCCTCTTCGTGAACCCACGGTTGCCCCTCCTCTCTTCATCCCGCCGCTTCCCCAGCTGCCCCATACTCTCCTCTCCTTTTCCATCCTCTCTGACCTTTCCCTCGGCAGGTCCCACCTGGTAATTTTATTCTTCGTCATGTGTGCTCCAAGTGGGTTTTGAGTGTGTTGTTTCAGAGTGTTTTTAATACTGCGGCCAACTTTTAACCTGTGCATGCGCATTCAGTGTCTTGTCTGTGTTTTAAGAATCGCCAACTGTGTTTTTTAACTTTCTGGTGACTTTTTTTAACTGTCCCCCATAAACGTCTCCATGTCAGTGTATTTTTACCTCCATTTTCTCCCCTTACTCTGTTTTATGTTCCCCTTTTTTATCTCCTTCTGTCTGTATCATTTTATTCTTGTTTTAGTTGTTGTGTCACTCGGCTGAAGAGTGGCAGATTGTGCCGCTGACAGCCCTCCCCTGCCGATATGGGGCAGGGGAATGAAATCACAATAAAGGAAAAAAACTGCGCTCTTCAGTAGTTGTTTACTCACCTGATGATGGCTGGACGTCTCTGGGCCTAAATATCGTGGCAGAATGTCGACAGGATCTGGCTGCATACCCGGAAATTACCAGAAGAAGAAATACGCTGGGAAAATTTCAGAAGTCACAACTGTAACAAGGCTAGTGGACAAGGTGGAATTCAAGCAGAATTGTCCAAAATCATTGGAAACAATGCAGTGAAAGCGTTGCATTCAGTGCGTCAGAAACTATGAAGGACCTAACAGTACCCAAAAGACGGAAAATCATCCAGATTCCAAAGAAAATGTCTCTAAAGGCTTATCAGCTCACCGAAAAATTACACTTATCTCACATGCTAGCAAAGTCATGCTGCAAATCCTACAAAACAGTCATCAGCAGTATGGGACCAAGAAGCACATGATGCTCGATTTTGTAAAGGAAGACGGATCAGAGACCGAATTGCTGATGTATTGTGAATAAGACAACGGAATTACAGAAAGATGTGTATCTGACGCTTATTAATTATGCTATAGCCGTTAACTGTGTCGTTCACGAAAATTTACAAGAATTATTCAAAAACATTGTAATTTCAGATGATCTCATTTACGTAATACGGAATTTATACTTTGACGAGGGATAAGAACCACATCGGGAGCAACTTAATGGATCAAGATTCAGAAAAGAGTACTGCAACGGTGCATATTGTATATTCAGTATGTATGCAGAACACATATGGATGATACCGCACTAATGACAGAAAGAAGAGTTAAAGATACTCTTACTGAAGGTACAAGGAAAAAGTGCGGCCGGCCGCGGTGGTCTAGCGGTTAAGGCGCTCAGTCCGGAACCACGCGACTGCTACGGTCGCAGGTTCGAATCCTGCCTCGGGCATGGATGTGTGTGATGTCCTTAGGTTAGTTAGGTTTAAGTAGTTCTAAGTTCTAGGGGACTGATGACCACAGATGTTAAGTCCCATAGTGCTCAGAGCCATTTGAAAAAGTGCTAATGCTAGTCTAATGCTGGATGTAAAGAAAACGAAAATTAAGGCAACTACTCCTTTCATGGTATAGAGGAAGTAATTTCTATGTTCAGTTATCTAGGCTCCCACATTTATGCCGATGGTGACTGCAGCCAGGAAATGAAGAGACGCTTTTTTCTTGGGAGAATGGCAATTTCCAACCTTGACAATGTTTTGAGGAATAGTGACATATCGTTAACAACAAAGAATAGTTAGTAAGGACTATGGTATTTACAGCTACGAACACAGATGTGAGACCTGAACCATAAGAAACGCTGAACGGCTTTGAATAAACAACATTGTATTGTGCTGTTTTAGCGCAAGGAAAAAGATCACGTCAATATTTCACTAAATAAAACCAGACAGCAGCTTGGAAGATTTGATGCTGAAACCAAAACTGGTCTAATTTGAGTACATTATGAAAAAACATGATTCTCTGGAAAAGACGTTAATGCTGGGAAAGATCGAAGGCACAAGCAGAAGAAGGCGGAAAAGGATGAGAAGAATCGACGGCATCGCAGAAAATACGTATTGCAACCTGCAAACTCTGTCGCGGAATGTGTAAGTCAAAATAAACTGTCTGTAGATATGCACCTGAGGAGTAAAACATTACAACAAATGTTCCACACGCCCGCCGTTCATGTGAAGGCAGGCATAATCATCTCATCTTATGGATTCTCGTACACGCTCAAATATCCCAGGCGTGTTCCGAATACACAGACAACCATTCGTAATACGTTACCGGAGTTCGTAGACATTATCTACAGGGATGGAATACACCAAAGCCTCTAATAATCCCCGCATTAAAAAATCCATGCTGGTCAATTCGACGACCTAGAAGGCTATGGCGTTGGTGGGCCATGACAAATACACTTGTTATCGAAGATTCATACTACATATTCCCAAAGAGGCACATGAAAGCCTGCCAGTGCAGCATCACACATGCACCACACACGCATCCTTTCACCGTAAGCGACATCGCCCAAAATGTAGCCTTATACATCAACAGCGTTGTAATATTGGCAGGACTGCATTTGTGGACCCTTCCCAACGGGAAACCATTGTCGGACCTATGTTTATTAGGATCATTTGCTTTTTATCATTATGCTCTAATCGTCCCTTTCGTTTATACGTATGATAGTCAAACACTATGTATAAATACCGCGTTTAGAAACTGAAAGCTGTTATCAGTTGCGCCGTATGATTTATGGTATGGGCCCTACTGGGGAAAGACCAGCGGATTGTAAACAACCACATGTTTGTCCAGAATAAACCTAAGTATTCTGAGACTAATTATTTCATTTAAACAAGGAAGTAAAACAAGAAAAACGTAATTATTTAATTATTGGAGAATCTGAATAGTGAAAGTAAGGCTGCTGCTGTTGGATAAATAAAGGAGAAGATGTTTACGCTGAATCGTATATACATGGTCTGTTGTTCAAAGACTCCAGAAGGAGAAGCATTACCTCATCTCTTTCTTTACGTCCTCGTCGCTCACCATTTAAAAAGCTTACCTGCAGTGTATAGGGAAGCGGCTGCATGTGACGCTATCGGCAGTGCTGTGTCTGCCGGCTGAGGAATTAACGATCGGCAGCATTTTTGTTGCTATTCGGGACAAGTAGGTTGTATAGTTTATTAGCCATCCTCAGCAACTGTAGTCGTATACAACGAAATAATAAGCAGCGAGTTGCATAAAGAGAAACTTAATTTCTTCACCGGTTTCGGGCACTTAGTGCCTTCTTCGGAAGGTTATACCAATCGCACTACTTGCGAGTGTCAACAACGCGACCACGGAATTTTGCTGTATGCATCACACGAGGGTAATCCCAAAAGTAAGGTTTCCTATTTTTTTTTATAAGTACATAGACCTGTATATTCCTACAAGGTTTACATCAGTTTACAGCATGAACATTTAGCTATTTTTCGACGTAATCACCATTTCTGCCGATACATGTTTTGTAGACGCTGTAGCAGTTTCTGTATGCCCATGTCATACCAGCTCGCCGAAATGCTGTTCAGAAAGTTATGAACCTCATATTTCACCTCGTCGTCGGAGCTGAATCGCTTTCCGGCCAAATGTTCTTTTAACCTCAGGAACAGGTGATAGCCACTGGGCACCAAGACGGGACTATAGGGTGGGTGGGTGATTATGTTCCACTGAAAATGTTGCAGGAGAGCAACGGTTTGCCGAGCGATGTGTGGGTGAGCGTTGCCATGGAGAATGTTTACGGCCTAGCTCAACATACCTTTTCTCCGGTTGTGAATTGCGCGTTTGAGATTTTTCTGAGTCTCTCAGTACCTGTCAGGGTAAATTGTGGTCCCAGCGATTCAGCTCCGACGACGAGGTGAAAGAAGAGGTTCATAACTTTCTGAACAGCATGGCCGCGAGCTGGTATGACATGGGCATAGTAAAACTGCCACAGCGTCTACAAAAATGCATCGACAGAAAAGGTGATTATGTCGAAAAATAGCTAAATGTTGAAGCTGTAAACTGATGTAAACCATTGTAGAAATAAACAGGTCAATGTACTTATAAAAAAAAGCAGGGGACCCTCGTATTACTGACTCTCGCAAATAATGCGATAGGAATAACCTTCTGATGAAGGGCAATAAGTGCCAGAAACCGGTAAAAGGAATTGAATTTCTTTTATGCAACTGGTTGCTTATTATCTCGTCTTACACAAGTAGGTTGTGTTGTGGCACACACGATTCTATCCCGATTCTCTTTCTCTATCTCTATCTCTCTCTCTCTCTCTCTCTCTCTCGCCTACACTGGACAGACAAAGACTCACTCTTTGACAAAAGAGGGTGCATTGAGGAAGGACAGGCCATCTACTTAAGCCGTCGGCACACGGAACGTGCATCCGAACGTTGAGCGTGCCGAGTTTCTGACGTCATAGCGTGGAATAGCACGCTCGGTAGTCTTTCCGAACGTGCAGAGCAATATCTGGCATGTCAGATATTCTGAGCGTGCGTCTGAGGGTTGACCAATGAGATGGCACAACGCCACCTACGTCACAAGTACGCCGTCTCCCTTCGGTACAGACTTGTGAGGCGCCATATTGGCATTCATTTCAAGCCTATATGTATATATTCCGTTTCTGAACACCAGCAAATTGTGACTCGCGGGAAAACCCGTTGTTAACTGTGTGATTCGTTCCAATAAAATAATGAGAAACATCATACTCGTGGCAAAAGAATTATTGTAACTTGCGTCTTATGAGAGTAGGCTATTTGAAGGCAGCAACACACTGAAGATCCACCCTAAACGCATTGTTCTTGGTACAATTTGTCATAATTAAATTTCAATTAGTAACATATCTGCGATTAAGATTTTCAGCAAGGTGTAACATAATATGATTTGACACAAGTGGTGTCATGTTGGTTTAGCAGCCGGCACGATAGCTCAGCGTGTTCGGTCAGAGAGCTGGTTGGCATCTGTAATAAAAAACTGAGTGTGAGAGGTGTCATGAGCCCCCCCCCCCCCTCATATTTCTATCTTACTCTGAGTAATTCGATTTTCCTCTCTGATTGCATACGGTGAAAAGTTGCTATTCCTTCACACGCGGACTTCTCACGCAGCGTCTCTCGTCACTCAGCAGGTCCGGTGACAGGCGAGTTCTCCTGAGCTTGAAAGGGTTAAGCCGATGGGTGTGAGGGAGTCGGGTGGATGCTTTCCAGGCGCCGACATTGTCATAAGAGCGAGAGCGACACGCCCAGATGGGCCGGAAGGGGCGGCTGGGCTAGAGATTCGCAGAAACTTAGTGAAAACCGTTTCTGGCGGGCTACCAGCGAGGCGTGGGAATGACTTGTGTTCCCAGGCAGTCTTGACGGGCAAATTCCTGCGTTTTCTGAAAAATCGTAACTGTGATTGGCTTGCTCAGGGCATAGCTCCGTGACGTAGCAAACTCGGCGCAGAAATTGGCGCCAAGAATCTCCATTGGTGGAAAGGTAGTGCCTCGGCAATAGAGTGGAATTTTCTCCCGGTTTTCGAGTTGCTGATTGGAACATTGAACCACGGCCACTGTCGTGGGGGTGGGAATGTTCTGTGTTCGTTTTGTACGGCTGCTCGTGAGAGGGCTGGCTCTCGCTTTTCGGTCGGAGTAGGTTACAAGACTGAGCTCTCGCTGCTCTGGACAGCCTGCCTTCCGTTGGCTGTCTAATATACTTTTATTTAACTGTAACTGTTTGAAGAAGTTGCTGAAGTTTCGACTTCAACGTAACTTTCCGAGTACAGTTGGCAATTGAGCGTTTTGCGTACAAGCGGCCTATGTTGTCTGTCTTGAGCAGTTTTGCTTAAGTAGACTGTATCAGAGTTACTGTGTGACTTCCCTTGTTAAAATCAATCACTGTACCGTCAGTGATTGTGTGACGGGACTTCTTCGTCTCCCTCAGAGGCACATTTGTATTGATAGGAAGTCTTTAGTCGGGAACAACCAGACCAGGATAATTTGTTTCGGGCTATGCTCACGACTCGCGGTTACTGTGTGACTTCCCTTGTTAAAATCAATCACTGTACCGTCAGTGATTGTGTGACGGGACTTCTTCGTCTCCTTCAGAGGCACATTTGTATTGATAGGAAGTCTTTAGTCGGGAACAACCAGACCAGGATAATTTGTTTCGGGCTATGCTCACGACATTATCATCAGCACGACGGGACGTCGAAGCAACCAGCCATCGCTTCCGGTACGCCAGATTCTGTCCTTGCAGTTAAGAAGTCAGCTTGGTAATGTATGTCCACAGCATCGGCAGATTAGGGAATTTGCACTGTGATAATCAGAGCTCAGCAGAGCGCGCCTGTTCCAGTCTTTTCTTACGTGGTTATGTCTTGAATGTTCATTGTCTGGGTTCTCACTACTGTAGCAGCAATTAATGTTGGGTTGGCTGCGTGTTTCTCTTAAGATTTGAGTTGCAAGGGATTGGCTCCACATACCACTTCGTTATAAATGTCACAATCTAGTTTATGGACAACTTCACCTTCATAGCATTTATTTGAGTAATCAATTTGATCCAATTTGATGTATTGTAAATGTTTCATGTGTTTTGTTTATGATTTTGAGTTTAGTCATAATAAATCAAATTGTTATTTTGGACAGAACTTTCATTCTGTTAATCGGTAGAGCAACCCTTTCATTTCTCACTACGTTACTAAAACTTTCCTTTATTTAATTAATGTCTATCAAATTAAATTATTGCAGGTGCCAAACTCTTTTCTACTCCACTTGCAGGGTCAATTACAGCCAGTTCGCGTCTCTTCTTAATCCATGTGCAACAGCAAAAGTCGGAGTTAGAACAGGGGGGGGGGGGGGGTTAGAGCATCATTTACATATGAAGATTCTAGAAGAATTTAGTGTTAAATACACTGCTAGCCCCGGCACCTCGCAAGTGGAAGGATCAACATACTTACTTGACCGGATGTCATGTGAGGTCCGCAATGACCAAACACAACGGTCAATAACGAACAAAATGAAAAAAGAAAAAAAAAGCGTAATGACTAGCGTCACTGTACCCGACTGAGTTCATTGTTGGGCGGTGGTTCGCGTCTACACACTACTCAATTTTTATTCCTAACATTCGTGTTGTTATTAGATTCTGATATTTTATTATTAGTTTAATATGAGTATATACTATAATATTTGATGTTATGTAAATATAAGTTCACCTTTTTTTGAGGTGTGACTTTGTTAGATAATCTACAGGACAGCTTGTGCTACTTGTAAAAAGATATTTTGCTCCTTTTCCTTTAACACTTCGTAATTCACATGTTGCAAAGATTCTGCTACTGGGTAGGAATAGTAATCAAGTGAGACTGACTGTGGGGATTTACTAAAATGTGGGAATGATGAAATAATGTTTATCTTATGCGGAGAAGTATTCCAAATTTGTAACGTACTGTTTGTTAAAAAAAATGGCTCTGAGCACTATGGGACTTAACTACTGTGGTCATCAGTCCCCTAGAACTTAGAACTACTTAAACCTAACTAGCCTAAGGACATCACACACATCCATGCCCGAGGCAGGATTCGAACCTGCGACCGTAGGCACTGTTTGTAATGGAACTTTTATAAGCCTGTGTACTTATTGATTGGACATGGTACTTTCCTTTTCGTGGACGACGATGTGCCTTTTAGTAGAGCTAACGTGGGAATTTTACGCGCGCCGTTGAGTAAACAGTGTGATTTACGAACTAGAAACATCCTTCAACTGCCGCTGGAGTACTTTGCGATCGCGTACACGACGTTAGGGCCCACGTACCGTATGCACAAGTCGTATCGTTCCTGAGCGTTCAGCAGCACGTTGAACTTGGCACGTTCAACGTTAACGTTCGACAGCATGGTCCGTGTGCCGACGACTTTAGGCGGCAGAACAGTTCCTCGATGGCATCTGAGCCAATATTGCAATACACTTGCCTTCAAGATATTAACTACCGCCACCATACCCATCTGCAGGGGCGTCGAATGGTATGCTACCAGAGATGGTACCAGGTGGTGCTGAAAAGTAATGGCTTTCGAATTTTTTGTGTAGAAACTCTTAAAAATTGTTAAATATCTTTATTACTAATTAACTTCTTTCTTCTTCATGTCTACACATCTATTTCTCAACTAGTCATCCTGGGGAAGAACACATTTCTCCGAACGACAGACCAATTCCTTGATACCCTTACTGTCCAATGTTTGACTTTGTTGAGGGAGCCACAACCTCACTTCTGCTTCGGGCGGGATTAGCCGAGCGGCTTAAGGCGCTGCAGTCATGTACTGTGCGCTGGTCCCGGCGGAGGTTCGAATCCTCCCTCGGGCATGGGTGTGTGTGTTTGTCCTTAGGATAATTTAGGTTAAGTAGGGTGTAAGCTTAGGGACTGATGACCTTAGCAGTCAAGTCCCATAAGATTTCACACACATTTGAACATCTCACTTCTGCTTCCACCACTTCTCAGTATCAAAGAGAAGTTATCGAAGGTGCCTTGGAGTTTTGGAAACAAACGAAAATCCAATGGGTCCACTTCGGGACTGTATGGAGGATGATCAATGACGGTGAACCCAAGGTGTTGGATTACTGCAGGTGTCGCAGAGCTCATGTAGGGGCTGACACTCTCATGCTGAAGGAGAGGGTGCTCTATATGTGGACGAACTCTTCTAATTAGACATCATCAATAATAACTACTAGGTTGCTCTCGTAAAATCAGGGTACATACTGTGAATCACGATATTAAAACTGCAACTGGGACGGGAGCGAACATTCTCTGTCTACGTATAAATGACGCAATCTGCGGAAAGTATATGAGCCGTGCTGGCCCCGACATATGCGTTGGTTTAAACCATGACTGTTACTCTGCACTTCGTTTCCTGGTGTTGTTGCAGTTATGCCGTGGTTCTTCCTGCTTCTACGTGTGGCAGCAGCGGTGTGTATCGATATTCGCACCTTGTACTATCTTTGTTCTGGTGCTTATAGTTTCCGGCTAGCCGGTGTGTGCGGCATACCGTCGGTTGGTGTGGATCAGCGATGAAATCTCAGCGCGGCGCAGAGGACCGGGCCCGCTGGCGGTCTCTACGCAGTGTCGGAGTGTGTGGGAGCTGTTGCGATTGTTATGGGGTTCATAGCTCACCGATCCAGGACATCAAAGTTAGGTGATGATTTAATTACCGTAGCCAAACTGTTCGCATTGAGTCGTTGGTTTTCAGAGTTGTCTGCTGAGGGTATTCCCGTGAGCAACAGCGAGTGTTCGAGTTGGCGAAGGTTTGGTAACCACCTGGTGGAATTTAACTGTATTTTGGTTATTTGAAGTCCAAGTGCACCAGCGGATTTTTCTGCCCTGTGGCCGTTAGCGTTCCGGTTACCTGCCCTGGCCGCTGACGTAAAATTCAGGCCGTGTCCTTTCCTCACCGTTTTGTCGCTGTTCAACACGTGTGTGTAGTTTTGACAGTTTATTCATATTTGGTTGTGGGCGGCTACGCCTTTTACGTTTTGGCTTTGGAGTTGCTTGTGGACTGGTCGGGTGGAAAGCTAATCGTCTTGTTGGTGGGTCCGTTGACTGTCTCTTGGTTGGGTTGCCGGTGGATCGGATATAGTTGGGCTGACTACCTGTCTCCCCTAAGCGAACCTTAATCTTTCAAGTGCAGACCGACCCCCAGGAACTTCTGAGCGCTGCTGGCTGTACTGCCTTTTTTTTATTGGTGTTTGATTGTGTATTTTAATGGATTATAGCCGATGGTTTGAATTTGTATGTTTTTATTTAGATTTTAAATATTGCACCTTCAGGCGCATTAAAATTGAAAGTTTCTTACTTGTGAAGTCTTGCATTGTTTGAACCTTCAGCCTCATTTAAAATATTTTTTTATTTTGGATAAAGATTTGGGCCTTCTGCCTACTAACAATTATTTTAGTTGTTTTAAGTTTTAAATTAATGTTCTTGTCTTTCAAGTATCAGGCTGTGTGGGGCCTTCAGCTTAATTTAAGGTAAGATCTTCTGCCTTGTGTTTTTTTTAATTAATTTTCTCTGCATTCCTAAATCATGGGCCTTCAGCCGTCTTTAAATTAAACTTGTTTGCTTTTCAAGTGTTAGATTTGTTGGACCTTCAGTCAAGTTGTGCAACGTACTTACGTGAGAACTTCTGCCTTCTAAATATTCTGTTTTGAGTCTGAATTTTAAGTTAAAGGCTTTCAGTTGTTTTTAAATTTTAGTGATTGTGCCCTTAAGGCATAAAATAGTGTGGCCTGTTCAGCCGATAACTAAGTTCAAAAATTTTTGCTGTATTGTTTGGACAACTAAATAAAGTTACATGTGTTTGAGTGTAGCTGACAGCCCCCTTTTGGCCCCTTTTCACAATTCCAACTACTTGTTCTGTCCTGCAGACTTAATCAGGGCGTTTCAGTATGGTTCCACGGTTCCTCAAGCGTACCATTGATCCAAATGGACGACAGTAAGCCGATAGTAATCGGTTAACCATCAGATATAGGACCACAGTCTATCCGGACACAAATATTGCAGACCGCATTGTATATAAATGTAGACGGGAAAGTGTCTAGCTATGGAACATAGCGGTCTGCTGTATTTATGTCACTCTAGATGCATTGTTCCCCTATATATAATGGTTAACCGGTTATGTTCAATCTACTGTCGTGTGTTTGGATTGATGACACGCTTAAGGCACCGTGGATCCATACTTTCAGCTTACCTTACAATACGCGAATTGTGCCGTTTATTCACAGACAAGAAATGTTTTGTCCCGTCCATGCTGCAACTGTAATGTCATGATTCACCGCGTTTAACCCAATGCTGTGGCTTCTAGGCTACGAAACCGATCGTTAAATACATTGTTTACAAGAGCATCCAAGAGGTTATCATTCAAGATGTCTACTTACGCCTGCCGTTGTTTCTCATACAAATTAGTGTGTCTCCTAAGTCGAGCTTTCAGTTTCCTGAGGGTCTCACAACACGCCAACAGATTACACGCCGCTACGTTAGACACTACAATTCGGAGCTCTCTAGCGGCAATGTTGCCATTATCATCAGCGAAGCGGGAAAGTCGACTGAGTAATATGCAAGACATGTACCGTAATACCTCAACCGATATTGAGAACAATATAAAAAAATCGAAGGCACAACTTCTTAACACGTCTCCGTACTGCGGAATGTGGCTGGCCGGAGTGGCCGAGCGGTTCTAGGCGCTTCAGTCTGGAACCGCGCGACCGCTACGTCGCAGGTTCGAATCCTGCCTCGGGCATGGATGTGTTTGATGTCCTTAGGTTAGTTAGGTTTAAGTTGTTCTAAGTTCTAGGGGACTGATGACCTCAGGTGTTAAGTCCCATAGTGCTCAGAGCCATTTGTTTGAATGTGACTGTAATCCGCCACGTGGTCAACCATAGTTTAGGATGTGCCCAGCACCCCAGTTTCAGCTAAAAACCTGGAAAATAGCGTATTCTTTTTTTCCTCGGTTGACTAAGAAATCCTTCAATTAGGTTCATACAAAGTAATTCTTTGAGCAGTGGGGCTGCTGGTTGACAGGGAGTGAGCGTTTCAGTAGCCGTTAAGTCAGCTGGCGTAAGCGGATTATTGACGTCCGGCTGGGCAGACATTAAGCTAAGTGGCTGCTGCGTAATCCGATTACGCACTCACCGCTACACCGTCACCGAGGAAGTGAAAAGCGCGTGTCGAAAGGCGCTCTTTGGTGTTGTAACAACAGTGAGTAAAACTCCTATCAGAAGTGTATTTATCCAGTCTCTCCAGCATTCGGATGTGGTCTCATGCTTAGTGCCGAACGAATCGGTAACATCCTTCCTATAATTTTGATTTACGGACTTTTCAGTACGAAAGTGTGTTGTCTAGCACTACTCTCGAACGCAGCGTCAATTTTCAAACCGAAAGTACTGAAACAATTATGTAATAAAAATTGCGTATGCGTACAAATGGCACACTTCTTTCCTGGTAGATGTTATAGGCATAAAACAACGAGCTTAAGATATTCGTTTACTAAACAACAACCGGCCGTTGTGGCCGTGCGGTTCTAGGCGCTACAGTCTGGAACCGTGTGACCGCTACGGTCGCAGATTCGAATCCTGCCTCGGGCATGGATGTGTTTGATGTCCTTAGGTTAGTTAGGTTTAAGTTGTTCTAAGTTCTAGGGGACTGATGACCTCAGGTGTTAAGTCCCATAGTGCTCAAAGCCATTTGAACCATTTTTTTACTGAACAACACATTCAGAGTTGTGTGATGCAAAGATTTCACAGCTGCTATTGGAGATGTCGATGGAAACGCAAAATATGTACCTTTTTTCTCAGTTATAAGGTGCAGGAAGCAAAAATAGCCACTTCCTGCTGCATCTGTTCTGTCTGGTTAAAAACACACCTTTCACCCTTGCAGTCAAAAATTAGTTACTGTAATAAGTCATTTCGCTACTGATCATTCAAATACTGAAATAAGTTGCTTGAAATTCAATGATAATGTGGGATCATTTTAATTTCCTATATAAATAAATTACTATTTAGTTATTACACTGTATAGCAACATAAGGGCAGTAAGAATGTATTTGTTTGACCTTGCGAACTACGAGAAACTGGATTACAGTATGTTTGTGAATTTGAAAATGGAATCTACGAGACTAAATGTAAATTTATTGTTTTAGTAATTGCATTTGACTTTTCTGTCTGGAAGATAAGAAATTGCACCTAAGTTATCTGCCAACAGCGTTTACATACATTGACTTATATTTGTGATGATATCTGTGTTCCCTGTAGGCGATATTGTAGTCGCTAAATTCTGAATTTAGTCGACGAAACGAGAAAATATAAATGGTTGGATACTGAAGCAGGCAACAGAAAACTGAGACGTTTTAAAATGAGAATGGCGGTAACTGCAAGTTGGCGAATCAAGAATGGCTCAGTTGTAAAATTATGGAAAGGACTGATGCCGTGTTTATGAAAATTAGAAAAACCTTTGGAGAATAGAGAAGCAGCTCAATGGATATCAAGAGCTCTGATGTTACGGCAGTTAAAAGCAAAGAAGGGCGGGAAAGCGTTTAGGAGGACTATACAAAGGAAACAAACGATTATTCTGCGGAAAGGGAAGACGAAGAAGTAGATCAGGATAACATGGGAAATAAGCTACTTAGGGAAGTGCAATGAAAAAGAAAAGGGAAAATTCCTGTCGCACGTCCCTCAGATTTATTGCTAAGATGGCCTAGCGAATCGCCCGTTAAAAACTGAACACAGATCTAGGATGAAAATAGGAAAAAGGTGCACTGAACTGTGAAAAGAGAAGCAAAATCGAAACATTTGATCGTCCAAGCTCAAGATGTGCAACACGTGCGAATTTGAATAGCCACGGCGTCATGGTTATGTAGTCACAGTACGGTAAGGAGGGGTGGGGAGGGGGGGGGATCTGTGCTCAGATATTCTTCGTATCCTCCACCCCACCATTTTTTCACAAAATTATGAACTGTTCGTCCGATTATTGACGTGTGAGACCGTGTCGTGGTGTACGCCTGTTTGCAACAGCGAGATGCATAAAAGGGTCCTCCAGATGTACGTACCTCCTATTTGTTCTACACAAGTACCACAATTTATGACTCTTGAGTTCCGTTTTGGAAGTTTTGGTTCTGGAATTCCTTTGTTATAATATAGTTTATTTATTGTTTTCATTTCTATGAGAGACCTATGCAGCATCTCACCTGCCCTCTCTAACTGTCACATTTACTTGGGATTGAAATATATTCTTACCACATGACTCATGTTCTATAACCAGTGTACAGTGTTAGAATTGCCAATACTACAGAAGGAAAACAGACACGTCAGTGACCGGACGGAAAGTTCATAATTTTGTGGGAAAAATGTAGGCCACGAGCGAGATTCGAACACGGATCCTCCGCTTTGTAGTGCAACACTGTGACCACACAGCGCGACGCCGAGTTTCTTAGCTCAACATTGCAGATCTTGATTTCAGTGTTTCTATTTTCCTTCTCTTTTTACAGTTCAGTACACCTTCTTACTGTTTTCATGCTCGATCTGCGTTTTTGACGGCCTACCCACTAGGTCATTTTACCATTAAATCTGAAAAGGGGGGGGGGTTATGATGGGGCGTTTCCCCTGTGAGTCGAAATAAGGCTGTAGACAATAGTTCCTCAGAAATATTAAGACATGTGGGAGATCCAACCATGCCAAAAATATTCTACATTTACATCTACATAGATACTCTGCAAGCTACCGAACTGCCCGTGGCGGACGGTACTCTAGCACAACTAGTCATTTCGGTTCTAGTTCCACTTGCAAATAGAGCGACGTATGAAGGACTGTCTGTATGCCTCCGCATGAGCCCTAATTTCTCGTATACTATCTTCGTGGTCCTTAAGCAAATTGTATGTTGACAGTAACAGAATCGTTCAGCAATCAGCTTCAAGTGCTGGTTGTCTAAATTTTCTCAATAGTAATCCTCGAAAAGAACGTCGTACTCCCTCCAGGGATTCGCATTTGAGTTCCCGAAGCATCTCCGAACCACTTACATGTTGTTCGAACCTAATGGTAAGATCTAGCAGCCTGCCTCTGGATTGTTTCGATGACTTCCTTTAATCCTATCTGGTACGAATCCCAAACACTCGAGCAGTACTCAAGAATAGGTAACACCATCCTGGTATAAGCGTTCTATAGGTGAACCACACTTTTCTAAAATTCTACCAATAATCAGAAGTCGACAACTTGCATTCGCTGTCACTGTCCTCACATCCTTGTTCCATTTCATGTCACTTTGCAACGTTATGCCCAGATATTTAAACTACTTGACTGTGTCAAGCAAGACACTGCTAATGCTGTATCCGTACATCACAGGTTTCTTTTTACTACTCATCAGCATTAACTTATGGTTTTCTATATTTAGAGACAGCTGCCATTAATCACACTAACTAGAAAGCACAGCATATCAACAAACAAACGCAGATTGCGGCGCACACTTCCCTGGGGCGCTACTGACGATACTCTTGTCTGTGGGACCACTAGCTGTCGAGGACAATCAATATACTGGGTTTCCATAACTCAAAAAGTTTTAGAGAAACTCACATAACTGTGAACATATTTCATATGGTCGTACCTTTGTTGACAGTCTGCTATGCAGAACCATGCCAAATGCTTTCCGGAATTCTATAAATTTGGAATATGCCTGTTGCCCTGCATCCTTATTTCGCAGTATATCATGTGAGAAAAGGGCAAGCTGAGTTTCGCGAGAGCGATACTTTCTAAGTCCATTCCGATTCGTGGACATAAGATCCTCGGGCTCAAGACAATTTATTATATTCTCACTGAGAATAAGTTCAAGGATTCTGCAGCAAACCGAAGTTAGGGAATTGGTCTGTAATTTTGCGGATCCGTTCTCTTACCCTTCTTATAATCAGGCGTCACCTGCGCTTTTCTCAAGTCGATTGGGACTATCCACTGGGTGAGAGATTTGCGATAACTGCAAGCGAGGTATGAGGCCGAATCCGTACTGCACTCTTTGTAAAACAGAACTGGGATTCCGTCAGGACCTGGCAACTTATTTTCTTTTAATTCTTTCAGTTGTTTCTCTGCATCCGGTGTGCTTGTTACTACGTTGTCCATACGGGAGTCTGTATAATAACGGTATGTTTGCACGAGTCTCCTGCGTGACCCTTTTCTGGAATGCGAAATTTAAAACTTCTGCTTTTCTGTCTTCAACTGCCACACCAGAAGGGTCAACAAGGGACTTGATGCAAGCGTTATACCCACTTAATGATTTTACATAGGAGCAGCATTTTCTCGGTTTCTCTGCCAAATCTTTTGCTAAGATATGATGGTTGTAGCTGCTGTATGCTTCGTACACAGACGTTTTCACAGACGCAGGAGTGTCTACTAAACTTTGCTCGTGATCATTTGTGCGTTCTCTTTTGAACAGAGATTTCAACAGCATCTGCTTTCTCAGCAGCCCCCACATTTCCAGATGACAACATCGGAGAGGAGGGTGCTATCGCCGTATCTGTGTCGTCATCATTAAGCCACGCCCAGTGTGGCGGAGATGGACTGGACCCATCGGTTACGACGGCTACGGCGGGAGTGCGAGGGGGTGTGGGGGCTGACAGTGGAGGCGTAAAAGCAGGCTGTTGCAACGAACCTGAAGTGGAGGCTGACTGGCAACCTGCGCTGGAAATCTGGATCCTCAGGACACCGCACGTGGAGGAGGCAGCCAATGGGATGGGGTCGCCTCCAGAGCAGGTGGTGACAGGTTCGTGGCTGGTGGGGGGAGTGGGAGGGGGGGACAGGCTAAGGCGACAGATGCCGCATCCGCGAACCGGTAGCTTCTGGCGGCGAGTGGGGGAGCAACTGATCAAAGTGGCGCGCCACCAGCCAGTCCGTACGTACGACACAAAGACGTTGTCCCTGGCGGCGGACAACAGGGGCCGGTACCCACTTGGGGCGGCGACCAAACCCTCGTTCCCTCACCGACGATCCCGGCACGAAGTGGCTGGGTGAATACGACCGCAGCAGGTGGGTTGCAGGACGCAGGTGGAGGGAGCGAGAGTGGCTGCCGACCGTGAAACAACTCTGCCAGGCCCCGCTCCCGCATAGGCGTGAAGCGATAGGTGCTCAGGAAACGTGAAACTACCACTTCAACTTTTTTTTTATTAAACACTGACCTGCAGAATTTTCCCTGACAAAGACAACTCAGACTTAATCTGTTCATTTATTGTCCACAATATATAAGCCCAACGCAATCTGACTGCTATACATTGACAACATGACACAAAGGAATGCCCCTGTATTGCAAGAAATCCTAACAATAACAAAAATCCAAAAAATATGAAATTGAAGAAATGTGAAACTACCTAAAAATCTGTTAATTCCGATATTGCAAATCCGATTTTTTTTCGTAAATCACTTACCTCACAGAAAACCTTCATAAGATGAACTACAGCAAGTAGCAACAATTGCCACCTAAATAAAAAGATTCTAACTACTATAGACTTTAACTACTAGGAGGCATGTGGTTAGCAAAAAGAACGATTTTGTTGAAGAGCAAACAATGTATTTAGAAAGTTTTACCTTATCATGTGACATCCAGTTCCAAAAATTATATAGTTGTCAATAATTCCACTTCCCCAACATTATCAACAATACATCCATCCTCATACATTTTCTTGCGTATTTTATTATAAACACATCATTTCATCTCGCTTTAGAATGCATGTCCTACCAACACAGAGTCTCGACTAAGAATATTATTTCCATACACTTCCCCATGCACTCGATAACTGCTAGTCCGTCCAACAACAGAATCTCTTGCCGAGGACGCAGAGCGCTGTCAGCGATATTAACACGTATCTGCTTAAGCAACAGTAATGCTTTCCTTTGTACACGAATGCACTTCACCTCATTACTTCCCTCTTTCCCCCTCCTTAAGTCTCCCTCCCCCAAAACTCGCTATACTAGTAAACATCTACTTTACACACCAAGATATTAATGTACATCTGCACATATCTTCATTACTATTGCCCATTTTTCTCATGTTTAACATTATTATTTAATTTTTTTACTGTTACTATTATTACTTTTATCATAATTTGTATGTATAGCAACTGTTGTAAAAATACTGCCAGTACTTACTTTATTAGGTCTTAGTCATTATTCTTTATTCATATTGTGACTAGAGTAATCTAATTTTCTTATTTAAAGTATTGTCATGATGTAACTCTGATGTGTGAAATGCTGCATGTGTGAAACACTGGTCCAATGTAAGATTAGGCCTGATGGCCCTAATCTGATCAGGTTAAATAAATAAATAAATAATAAGTATAACGCTGCCAACATACAAATGGGCTACTTAAATAGCCCCCTGCTCCGCTCAAAAATTTTACAAAGTGATTTGGGCAGTGACCAAGACGTTAAAATTTTTATATTAACAATATCAAACAGTAAATATGCACACAAAGGTTAACTAATATGCTGTTGGTCAATAGAGTAAAAATGCCCCTCTCAGTCCCTAAAGATATTCATAATGATTCATCAGAAAAGAAGTCTACGCCAGTTTTACCCACTAAGGCTGAGCAGTATATGAAAATCCACAAGTAAGCAGTGTACAACCATGCAGTCTCGAAGAAGTAGTGTTGTCCTCCCAACGGAAACACAGTGCTGACTCTTGACATGAAGACATAAAGATTGGTAATGGGCCACAACAGGGCAGACCCACAGTATTCCTTGTAGAGGTTATGGTAGTATTGAGCCACCAAAGGTGCAGACCAACTGTGGTCCTTGTATAAAAGGCCAGCAGCCATCCGCTGCGACTGTGTGGGTGCACAATCGCAATTGAATAGTCTTGAGGATAATATAGCAAGTGCATGAACCACCACTTGTGGACTCACAATTTTTTTTTTGCAATATCCTTAAAACCAGCAATGCTGTTAACCAGTCCCTTGCTGAATAATTAACACACGTGGAAGCACTAACACAGTCATATAATCTCTGACATTTGATACATATAGTATGATCAACAGACAAATGTATGCAGTACAAGGAATCCCTACTATTCACCTAACTTGGAGAACTGGTGTCTATACAATTACAGTTTTACTACATAAGAATACAATTACAAATGTAAAGAAAATATCATTGAAGTAAAGAAAATAATACAAATAACGTTTGCAGTTATAGTCTTCACCAAAAGAAAAGAAATAAGCAAATACAGGATTATTACAGGAATTATGACATAAGCAAATAAATGAAAAATGGTAATATCGGCAGAATCATTAACCTGACACATGAATATTAAAAGAAAATCTAACAGAATAATTAATGTCTTAACATATTCCTAAACTAAAGTGCATGGTACAAAAACAGAGATTGGGTTTGAGGATAACAGTATTCCTCATTATATTGAATGCAGACTAGTATTAAAAGGAAAAGAGGCTACCAGATTTATCATATCAGGTAAACACAAAGAGATGAGACAAAAGGGTACGTGCAAACATATTAGAATAACACAAAAGGAAAGTACTGGATCTATTTTCAAGTATAAATGTGTCAGAGTGTAAGTGTAACTGTAACTGCAGTACTTGTGGTGTGCATTTCATACCTCTCTTTAATTTTTTTCCTGTAATATACTTCATGCCCACACCTCCTTTACTTTCAACCAAAACTACGTCACTTCTAACCAAAACTTCATTTAATTCTCGCAGACCTCTCTTACTTCAACATTTGTTTTCACTAGGCACGCTATCTGTATTTATACTTTCAACTACTGGTTATACTTCCCTATTTTTCTTACCTCGTCATTCGGTTTCCAAGAAAATCCTACGTAAACCTGTTGTCACTATAACCTAATTATGTCTGCTCATTTCCTCGTTCAAAATGATTGTCCCTCATTACACAACACTCTTAGGCCAGACCTTTTCCTTATCGATTCTCAGTGCATTTCTTCCCAACTCATCACAGCTCATTTTCTTATGTAGCATACTCTCTCTTAAGCTAACTTAAATCTACTGAGCTTAGAGACACAAACGAGAGAACGAGGCAATGCAGCAGCGCACAAAAAATTAACGCAAACTAAAACGACAAAAATGCAAAATAGCAAAGCAAGCTAGCAGGATATCTTAATTAGCAAAGGAAATGCAACGTTACAACTAATATAAGGGAATATGCAGCAAACAAGAAAAATAAATCAGTGGTAAAACGGGCTTAGCACAGTAATATAAAGTAAAATTCAACAGGACACTGCCTAACAAATAAGAGCCTGCCAATACATCACCTATGACTAAACAGGACAAAGCACAAGAAGAAAAAATATTACAGTACAGACAGCAATGCAGATAACATAAATATGTGTAAGCTTACAATAGCATGTGTGCACTTGCGGCCAGCCAGGGTGGCCGAGCGGTTCTAGGCGCTACAGTCCGGTACCGCGCGACCGCTACGGTCGCAGGTGCGAATCCTGCCTCGGACATGGATGTGTGTGATGTCCTTAGGTTAGTTAGGTTTAAGTAGCTCTAAGTTCTAGGGGACTGATGACCTCAGATGTTAAGTCCCATAGTGCTCAGAGCCATTTGAACTATTTTTTTGTGCACTTGCCATCATCAAAACTATGCAAAGCGCCAGCACAAGGAACAAGATCTCTTCTATCTACCATGAGGCATGCAATGGTTCTGTCACATCTTAATACTAATGTGGTGTACCACAGCAACTGTTTCTATCAAGAAAAAAGTTACCAAGTTCTTGAAAAGAAAATTATCTATGCAGTTCCTGTTACTAGTCCCTTCTCGTTCTTATTGTTCTTTCCTGTCCAAGTGCTCTTTTTTTAGAATATGGAGAGCAAAATTATTATTTAATGGACCTTATTCGTGTGACATCCAGTTCCAAAAATTCAATAATTCCACTACCCAAACATTATGAACGACATTCATCATCATACATATCCTTGCATATTTCCTTATAAACACATCATTTCATCTCACTTTACATTGCGTGTCCTACCAACACAGAGTCTCCACTAAGAAAACCATGTCCATACACTTCCCTTTCCACTCCCTAACTGCTAGTCCGTCCAACCACTGAATCTCTGGTCGAGGGACCAGAGTGCTGTCAGTGATATTAACACAATCTATAGTGCTGCCAATATACAAACATGCTACTTACAAACGGAAACAGGCGTCGTCCGGCGAAGTATCCATAACCAGTTTCTTCATTTGGGGCTTTAACGTACGCACCAGTCGTTTTGCCTCGACGTTTGATTGAGGGTGGAATGGCAGAGCCATAACATGACGAATGTCGTGACTGGAGCAAAACAACTGAACAGTGTGAGAAACGACTTGGGACCCATTATCGGAAAGAGTGGTGGGGAGCAGTCAGCTAGTGAGACAGTGTAGGGTCCAATCAGTGAGAGCAGTGTGGAGTCTGAACTGTTCGGAGGGGAATGATGCTGGATGGCTTTGTGGTATGCTCCGACCACACGGTGGCTGAAGACTTCAGCTTTTATGATTGCTGGCAACAGATTCAATCTGCGGTGCTAAGTCAAAGGATAAGAAACAACAACTCACAGAAAAGTATGGAAACTTCTATTGAACTTCTGAAATATGAAATATTCTTTTGAAATCAAGAGCGGAAACATGATGTTGGAAGTATTTTCCACGTCAAAGTATTGCACTGTGGCATTCTTTATTCGTTTTTCCAGGTAGCTGCGCGGTCAGTGCGGTAGATTCTAAAACGATAAGGGTTCAGGCTCGATTCCCAATTGGGTTGAAGATTTTTTTCACTCGGAGACTGGGTAAAGTGTTGTGTTTACTTTCATATCGTCAAAATTTGTATTACTATTGCGGTGGCTGAATGGGTGCTTCCCGCCAGTCAATAAATCGGAAAAAACGGAGCCTTCTTTACTTTCTGTTTTCATGGAAGCGAAAAGCTTTATATATTAGTACAGTATGTAAGTCCACATGTGTACATGGTGTACACATTTTTTGTAGCTTGCGAAATGTTTTCTTAAGGATGCGGCCTGGGGCACCGTTGCAGCAGCCTAGAGTAGAATTTTCGTAACGCTCATTACAGACAACAGATACGAATTTTGAAATCAGATGAGCTACCATCCATTTTTTTTCGAATAATCCAGCATCTACTTTTTAGAATGAGTTAGGAATGGACAGCCCATCTCCAGTGTGCATACTTCCTACAGGGGGCCTCAAGTGCCGATGCAGCTCGCTGTTGATTTAAGTACACACGCAATCGGCACACTCACACTAACATGCACTAGTAGCAGGATACAGCAGAGGTGAACAAATAAAAAGTTCAGTCGTTATCTGATGTGCTTGGGCGGCGACTGAACTTTCTATTGGTTCACCTCCATTCCTGGTAATTTCCTGAGCGTTTGACGAAGCAATGTCATGTTTTCTATGAGTGGAAAGTGTTCTCATTCTACTGTCTGCATGTTTTCACGTTAGTAATAATTTTCCGAAAAGCCTATGATAGCAACAGTCTGTCGAAACTGGTGATTGTGAACTAAAATAAAAATACCAAATGATCTCTGCTGTACGAGATTTTCATATTCAAGAACTTCTTAATCTCTGTATCAAACAAGGAAGTCGAACTAAATCTAAATATATATCTAAATTCATACTCTTCGTACCACTGTGAAGTGCGTGCAATGTACACTCAATGCTGTACCATACATTAGGGTCTCTTCCGTTCGCAGTCACGTATGGAGCCCGGGAAGAGCGACTTCTTAAATGTCCCAATAATTAGTCTAATACTATACGAGCGATCTCTACGGGAGTGGTACGTCGGAGGCTGAAGAATATTTCCAGATACTGCAATACTGGTCCTTGAAAATCTGTAAGTAGGCTTTCGCGGGGTAATTTGCCTCTATCTTCAAACGTTAAATGCTTTTATGTATAACGTGACGCTCACTTGCGTATCAAACTAATCTGTCAGCATTTGTGTATCCACTGTTCGTCCTATATGGTATGCGTGCCATCACGGGGGAGGCGTTGTAAGATGGGACACCACTGTTATTTATCAGTAGTCTTATCCTATCACCTGTCTTGCCTATTATTGGAGCTGTTTATTCAGTCCATTTTATTTCCCTACGAATTGTTACATCTAGGCGTCTCCATCAGCTGACTGCTTCCAACATTACCTCATTGATGTTATGCCTCCGCCACTCACGGTACGGTGGTTTGCGGAGTATCTGTGTAGACGTAGAGGTAGACATGTAATACCACCTCTCAGTACTTTTGTGAACCGCACTTCTCAGCTTTACATTAGGTTGCAAATCTTATCGCCACTTTCAGATCTTATAGAGGTGTGACTGGATAATTATGCAACTTTTTTTTTAGATTCTACTTCATTACAGACGAGTGGACCACTTGCAACAGATTTGAAACTGCTATTGATGTTGTCTGGCAGGTCGTTAACGTACAACATAAACATCAAGGTCATGATGAACGAAGACACCTCTGACAGCTGGTAAAACTTGGTTTTAATCGACCACCCTACCAGTTTCATTGCTTACAGCCGCATCTTCAAGTGCAACCCAACGTTATTGGTTCACCTATGATGCAATAATGTAATAATTTTGGTGTCTATGAATATGCGGTCGTAAGCCGTGAAACCTGTAGGGTGGTCGACTGAAATCAAGTTTTACCAGCTGTCAGAGGTGTTTTCATTCATGGTGACCTTCAGGAGCTGCCGATGCCCTCTCCATAAAACTGTTTGCGATGAACTGAAAGAGTTCCAGTAGACTTTCCTGGAGCACGCCTTAAATTCCTCCTATTTCTACCCATGACTCGTGTGGATAATAAGAAACCGTCACATAAATAAATGATGGTTGAAAAATACAGGAATTATTTACGAAATAATGGAAAGACTGGTAGTAGCCGAACTCATGGAAGAACAGTTTACATCCGGGAAACAAAGAAACTTGCAAGACAGCAATGACGCAAGACGTATTTTAGAAGATACACTAAAGATTTGCAAACTTAATAGTTAATTGTTGTAAAGAAGGGAGCAGCTACCAGCCACTGACTATTTCTGCAAATAACGTCGTTACAGATTTCGAATCAACAGTTTCATCTTCAGACTGCTGTTCAGTGTTTTCCATATTTTGCTATTCACATTAGTTGTCGGCTTTTTTCCCCCTCCGTGGGGTGACGATGCCCCGATAAAAATAAAGAGGGTAAAGAAAAGGACGCTTGATTATTTGACTTTATATCTAATAACGAATGAAAACGATGTAAACGAACCTCTAAGGTAGAACTATTACAGTTTTCGGTTACTTATGTCGAAATTCTCAGGTCTTTATCTTGCGGAAATTTCAATATAAGGAAACTAAATTTGTAAAACACTTCTACCTTAGGGATTTGTTTACATTGCTTTCGCTGAGTACTACACTCATGCTCATAAATTAAGGATAATTGCAGAATGCAGTGCCACACAACGTGGCACTACACAAAACTGGCGCTAATGGCATAGGCACATAGGGAACACACGCGGCACAGATCTGTAAGCCCATGGTATTGGTGATACGTTGAGAAAACCGTCCCGAAATACATGTGCTACAAAGCGTCCCTGTTTCCTGCCTCTGTACCCCGACATCATAATGAGATATGATCACCATGCAGACGTAAACAGGCCGCACAACGGGTTGGCATACTCTGGATCAGGTGGTCAAGCAGCTGCTGGGCTGTAGCCTTACATTCTTGCACCAGTGCCTGTCGGAGCTCTTTAAGTGTCGTAGGGATTTGAAGACGTGCAGCGATATGTCGACCGAGAGCATGCCAGACGTGCCTGATGGGGTTTAGGTGTTCCTGTTTAGAGTCCTGCATGACCGAGTAAGCGAGCACAAAATACGAGGTGGGGCGAGCACACCCTAACTGGATAGGCTACCCGCACTAGTTCTTGTGACCGAGCAGAGAAGCCGTGACCGAACACGTAGCACGTAACTTCAAACACATTACACGTGTCATTATCCGTGTGAGACTGCAGCCAGTACGGGCTTCTCATTTGTGGTGTGTCTCTCTCTGTAATCATGCAGCGCGAGGAAGCCAGTGCAGTAAGACGTAAGATTGAAACCAATGTTTACACATTAAAGAAACGGGAAGTTCTAAGAAGCCAAGTATGGAGTACATTTCTGTTTGTTTGTAGATGAAAACATTGCGTCTACTGGGTACGTATCGTGCATAAACTGCTCCACTTTATTGTTTTTCCAGTCGGGAGCCACTCATTTAAAGCAACACAGTTGCAAGAAACCTCACAAAGATCGTTTCTTTGGCCGTCCTTCCGTTATCTTAATATGCTTGAAATAAGTGAAAAGCAGGAAATTCTTAACAATGTGCGACAAATGTGTGCTACGTACGCAGGTACAACATTCAATCATTAACATAATCGTTTTTGCATAGTTAGTGGAATGTGTATTATAGAGAAACGAGAATGTTGTGACTCGTATAATATTTCATTAACATAAAACATCTCGTTTTTATGGGAACGGGGGTCGGGTTGTTTGGGGGGAGAGACCAAACAGCGAGGTCATCGGTCTCTTACGGGAATGTTTCGATGATTTCCATATCAGTTCTGTATTACTTGTCTCTTTTGTTTATTATCATAGATCCTTCAAGTACTGTGTCATCACCACCCAGAAAGAGAGCTCGTTTCAAGGAATGGAGGAACAACAGATCATCCGCAGCAGATGAAGTAGATCTGTACATTTTAATGCACCCCGGAGATGATGATGACATCTTAAAGTGGTGGAGCAGACATGAAACAGATCTGCCAGGTTTGGCTGCAGTTGCAAGACGTATTTTATGTATCCCAGCAACAAGCGCACCTAGTGAAAGGTGCTTTAGTAAAGCCGGCATGTTACTAACAAATTGCCGCAGCCAATTAAATCCGGAACGCGTTAGTGATTTCCTGCTGATCAACAATAACTATAATTTTGTTTATGTTGCAAACAATTGAACGTATTACAAGTTACGTCTGTAAATGTTTAATGTTCTTTGTATGCTTTCTTTATGAAGATGGTTGTCTTCTAGATTACAGGGAAAGCACTTATTTAATGTTTCCTATAAATGAAAGGAAAAATATCTTTTTTGTTTGGAAATGAGACTCGTCTTCTATCCGCGATTGTATTGAAATATCATTTTACTTTCCAGGTGCTTTATGAATTTAGCTGTGTCACGTACCCGTTCTTGCAAATGTTACTTTTGTATTAAAAGAGAGAGAGAGAGAGAGAGAGAGAGAAAGAGAGGCGTTGGATTTGTACAGTGAAGTACAGTGCAGCGAGCCGGGGCGAAGCGAGGTGAGACGTCAGCGGTGACCGGTCATGCTCGGTTATCCGCGTGTCCGGAATCCGGACATCAGACATGGGGCGAGTACGTGACCGAGCCGAGTCGTGTGGGGCCGGACACGAGCGGCTCGGTCCCCCCGTCAACAGGCGAGCCGTGACCGGTCAAACATCGAGCGTTGCAGCACTCTATTCCTGTTCCGAATTTTACTGCTTTCAGTACACACGCTGGCAGATGACATTCACCGCGCATTCGCCATAACCCCCCCCCCCCCTCCGCCCACCATCGCATCGCCACATTATGTACTGTGATTCGTCACTCCACACAACCTTTTTCCACTGTTCAATCGTCCAATGTTTACGCTCCTTACACCAAGCGAGACGTCGTTTGGCACTTACCGCATGATATGTGGCTTATGAACAGCCGCTCGACCATGAAATCCAAGTATTCTCACCTGCCGCCTAACTTGCAGTGGATCCTGATGCAGTTTGGAATTCCTGTGCTATGGTCTGGATAGATTTCTGTCTATTACACATTACGTCCCTCCTCAACTGTCGGCGGTCTCTGTCAATCAACAGACGACGTCGGCCTGTACGCTTTTGTGCTGTAGGTATCCCTTCAAATTTCCACTTCACAATCGCATCGGAAACAGTGGACTACAAATGTTTAGGAGTGTGGAAATCTCGCGTACAGATGTATGACGCAAGTGACACCCAATCATCTGACCACGTGGGTCCCGCGGAGCGCCCTATTCTGCTCTCTCACGATGTCTGATGACTACTGAGGTCGTTGATCTGGAGTACATGGCACTAAGTGGCGCCACAGTGCACCTAATATGAAAAACATACGTTTTTTATGGGGGGTGTCCGGATACTTTTGATCACATAGTGTATGACGGCCGCGCGCCCTCATTCTGCCCGTTGGATACTATGGACCGCCAATACAGCCATGGACCTTTTCTTTCTTTCTTTTTTTATACGAGATGCCGCTCGGCGTCCGTGACAGTGTGCTGTTGGTTAACGCCTATCTACATCTACAGAACTATTCTACAATTCACAATTAAGTGCGTGGCAGAATGTTGATGGAACCAACATCAAGCTATTTCTCTAGCTTTCCACTCTCGAACAGTGCGCGGGAAAAAAGAAACATCTAAGTCGTTCAGTGCGAGCTCTGCTTTGTCATATTTTACTACCTTAAGTGGGCGCCAACACGATATTATCGCATCCGGAGAAGAAAGTTGGTGATAAAAATTTCGTGAAAAGAACTTTCCACAACGGAAAACGCAGTTGTGTTGTTTTAATGATTGCCGTCCATCTCGCGTATCATATACGTGACACTCTCTCCTCTGTTTCCGGGTAATAGAAAACCAGCTGCCCTTCTTTAAACATTTACAATGTCCTCTGTCAGGACAGTCAAGTGTAGTGTAGGTAGCAGACAGTGGATATGTTAGTAGGCCTGTGGCATCTTCGAGTGTTCTGCCAATAAAATTCAGCCTATGGTTTTCTTTCCCCCACAGCATTATCTATGCGATCGTTCCACTTTAAGGTATTTGTAATGATAATCCCCCAAGTGTTTAGTTAAATTCACAGCCTTTAGATTTGTGTAACTTATCATACAACCGAAATGTAGTGGATTCATTTCAGTACTGATGTGGATGACTTCACTCTTACTCTTACTCGTACCCTCCTGGTCCCACACACCGCGGTCGGTTCTTGGCCTCATCAAGTAGCATCTTCGGTCTTCGTAATTTTCTTTCCTTGCTTCCAGTACCTGGAGATCCTTTGCAAACTGGTGTCTCAATCTCATTTTCGACCGACCTAGAGGTCGTCGTCCTTCCGGTTTATTCTCCGAGACTTCTCTCAGTGACGATACCTGTCCTCTTCTATATACGTGGCCGCCCCATCTTAGTGTTCTTGTATCTGCTTCGGCAACCACATCTGGTTAATTGTAAAGCTCCCTGTTCGTTCTTATTCGCCATTCTCCTCCATCATAGATTGGATCAAGTATCTTTCGCAGTATTTTATTTTCGGAAAATCTTTCTCTCCGTGTATTTATCTCTTCTGGACTGATTGTAGTTTTATATGTTCTTACATATAAAAACAAATTGGATGACATTAGTTTGTTGCGTGAGTAGGATGCTCTGGATGCCGCTTTAATTCTCGCCTATATTTATTGCTTCTCATTTTTTGTTGACTACTACTATCCCCAGATATTTAAACTCATCTACTTTTTCGAACATGTGGTTATCGATCTGCAGAGTTTCCCGTTGTTTTGTTCTGTAATTTCTTTCTATCCTTATGAATTTTGTTTTCTCATTATTTACTTCTAGTCCAGCATCCTTTGCTTTTTTAAAGAGTATTTTAAATTATCCGGATTTTCAGCGATTAGTGCTACAAAATCCGCCAAGTCAAATATGTTCAATTTGTTTTTTTTTCATAATGCGGAGCCACAGTCATAGAACATTCCTTTAAAGTCAGTACCACCATTTGACTGTTGTTTATTTACAGTGTTATATTTACACTAACACAATCATGATTTCGGCTTCAAAGCGCCATTATCAAGTGTTTTAAGTGTTATAAACTGCCTGCGATGGCATACTGTCTTACTAAAATACTCTATTAGACACATTGTGTATTTTAATACGACTGTATGCCATATTAGGCAATTTATAACGCTTAAAACACTTGATAATGGCACTTTGAAGCCGAAATCATGATTGTGTAAGTGTAAATGTAACACTGTAAATAAACAACTTTCTAATAGCGGTAATGACTTTAAAGAAATTAAAGTGTAATATGTTTATTTTTGTTCCTATTTTGATTCCCTCTTCTGCTTCACTTGGTGCGTCTAGCGCGTCCAGTATTACAATGTTGAACAGGAGGGGCTATATTCCTTCTCCTTGTCTGACTCCTGTTTTTATGTCGAACGCCTTGGAACACTCTCCATCCATTTTCACTACCCCTTGCGAGGCTTTCAGTGTCACCTTCACAAGATTTATAATCCTCTTCGGTATTCCGAATCTCTGCGTTTTCTCCAAAAGTTATCCCTGAATATACTGCCATAGGCATTCTTAAAATCAGCAAATAGTATTGCCATTGTTTTGTTGTACTGAACTATTTGGATACCACTTCTTTCAGTATGAATATCTGGTCAGTAGTTGAACGATTCTTCATAGATCCTCCTCGTTTCCCATTTATTATCTCTTTTAAATATGGTTCTAATTTTCTGTGGAGGAGCTTGGAGAACACTTTGTACGCGGCGCTAATTAATGAGATGCTCTGTAGTTCCTGCACTGCTGTTTGTAGCCGTTTTTATGAATTGGTATTATTATCGCTTCTTTCCACTCCTCTGGAATTCTTTCTTCATTCAAGATGTTCGTTACAAGTTTGTGTATTTGTTTTGTAATTTTTATTCCCCCCTTCTTAAACCAATTCAGCTGTTACGCCATCTCTCACTGGAGCTTTGATGTTTGTTTAGTATTTTGATGGAGTCTATTGTCTCTTTCATTGTCGCCAGTTCCACGAAGGGTTCTGCACTCAGATAATCATGTTGTTGCTCCGCTTCTGCACTTTTATCTTCAACATTTGGAAGCTCCTGAAAATATTCTCTCCAAATTTCCACACCTTTGGATCTTTCCACAATTGTATTGGCACTTTAATATAAATGCCATTCATTCGTGGCGTTTATCTTTTTCTGAAAACTCTGATTGATCTTCATGGTCTCTCTTTTTCTTTCTGAGAAGATATTTAGTTTCTCTATTAACATTTTCATATGCTTCTTAACTTTCGTTGGAATCCTTCTGTAGGTATTTTTCCTTCGCTGCTATTCTTTGTTTTATTTTTTGTTCTTCCGAAAATCATGTATTTTTTTTTGTGGTCCTGTCCTCCTCAGTCGCGCATAATACTACGGTATATTGATAAATTTCACTTATGGACCGTCTGACAGCAACTGAATAAAACACAATTTTAGTGCCATACGCGTTTCGCCTTTATTTTCTGCAAGGCATCATCAGTGGCCTGGAATATGTACATATGTTAGCTATTTTATTTACATTTTTGTCACTGTGCCTATAGGTTATAAACAGTTCTGGTGGTTGGTATTTCCTATTAAGTAGTAATGTTTTGAACTGTACTTACAGGTTGCGTAGAGAGTTTCTTACATATTACGCTCCTGTTGCATTTTTGGTCTTGTTCTTCTTCCTATGAGCGCCAATTTGCTGTTTTTCCACATTCCACAGCACTATGCACTGAACGTTTGTTTTTATGCAATTTTTTGGTTTCTGTTGCCGACTGTCAAATGTTTTTGCCAAAGATCGAATATTACTGCCAAACTTATGAGTGTAACTATTGAAGTATCTGTGGTCTGTTCGTGTATGCATTTGTGCGTGCGTTTGTGTGTGTGTGAGTGTTTTTTGGTGTGGTATTAATTTAATTTTATTTTATTTTATTGTATTTATTTATTTATTTTTGTTTTTGTCCTGTGTATGTGTGTGTGTGTGTTTTGGTGTGATATATACTTTTTTGTGCTGTGTGTGTGTGTCTGTCTATATTTTGGTGTTACTTTTTTTTGGGGGGGGGCGGGGTCCGTGTATGTGTGTGTGTGTGTCTGTATTTTGGTGTTATATATATATATATATATATATATATATATATATATATATATATATATTTTTTGTAAAGTTATCATTTCCTTTATTAAGTGTAGTAGGGAGCCTGTGCTGATGTGTGTTTGTTCATTTATCACATGTTTGTTTTCTGCTATGGCTTTCTGGATGTGGAAGTTTTCTTGCATTTGTATAAGAAGTTTGTCATGGTTGCTTATTCTCATTATTTTCATTTCTTGTTCCATGTTTGTAGGATGATGGTTGTAGTGTTTTAAATGCTCTGCAAATGTGGAATGGTTTGTTTCATACTTCCAACATCTGATATGTTCTTTGTATCTTGTTTCAAAATTCCTGCATGTCATGCCTATGTATACTGCATCACAACATTGACATTCAAGTTTATATATTCCTGATTGTTGGAATTTGTCCCTCTTGGTAGCTGGCTGGCTTAGGTGTGATTGAAGGGTTTGCCCAGGCTTATATGCTATTTTGAAGCCCTGTCTCTTTAGGATGTTTGGAACTCTGTGTGTTAGTTTATGTGTGTATGTCATGGTGTACCATCTGGTTCTTTTCTGTGTGATGTTGTCATTGTGTGTGTTTGTTGAGTGTGTTTGTAAGTTTTCAGCTTGCGAGTTCTTTTGTATTGTGGAAATGTTGTGTTTGTTTTTTATTTGTGTTTTTATTTTTTGATTGAGCCTGTGTACCACATGTGTGTCATACCTGTTGTTCCTAGCTATTTGTATGATCGTGTTCATTTCTTGTTCATAGTTTCTCTTGCTGAGTGGGATTCTGTTTAATCTATGTAACATGTGTCTTAGTGCTGCAAGTTTCTGGCTTTGGGGGTGGTTGGATGTGGAATGTATTATTGTGTCCGTGGCTGTTGGTTTTCTAAAGATCTTAAATGTATGTTTTCCATTTTCTTTTTTAATTGTAATGTCAAGAAAATTTATTTGATTTTCTTTTTCTGTTTCAAGTGTGAATTTTATGTTCTTGTGAGCTTTGTTTAATTCTGAATGGAGTTCATCTATTTTTTCACTTGGTTCGTCTACCAGACAAATAATGTCATCCACGTATCTGTACCAATATACGATTTTGAAACTTTCATTTGTGGTTATCTTATCAAATATCTGATTTTCAAGGTGACTGATGAAAATGTTTGCTAGTCTTCCTGATATTGGGGATCGCATGGGCAGTCCATCAGTTTGTAGATAATATTCTTCCTCAAACTGAAAGTAGTTTTGTTGAGTTGTCAGTCTGAGCATATCTGTTATTTCTTTTATTGCGTCTGTGGTGAGGTTGCTGTGGGATGAGAGATTTTGTTCTATGATTTCTATTGTTTCTGTGATAGGGATGGAGGTATACATATTTTCTATATCGAATGAAATCAGTGATGCTGTGTGTGGTACCTGTATGTTCTGTATGTTTTCTATTAGGTTTCCTGTGTTTATCACTGTTCCGTTGTTTTCTACTTTATAGTGTTTTGTAACTAACTTTTGGAGGTGTTTGGCTATGTGGTATGTTGAGGCTTTCTTGAAGTTGATAACAGGTCTCATTGTCATTCCGTCTTTATGTACTTTTGGTTGACTGCGGAGTGTTGGTGCTTGTTGGTTTTTCTGTGTTAAGTAGTATTTCTGTTTGTCTGTGAATGTGTGTTCAATGTTTTTCAGTGTTCGTTTCACATTTGCCTGGAATCGTGTAGTTGGATCTGACTTCAGTTTTTGTATTGCGTTGGTGTTTATGTATTCCTTGGTTTTTGTGATGTATTGCTCTTTATCCATGAGTACTGTTACATTTCCCTTGTCTGCTCTTGTTATTAATATGTTGTTGTTTGTTAACTTTTGTTTTAACCTTTTCATAGTAGCTGCTTCTGTTTGATTGTTCTTATTGTGTGTCTGCTGTGTTTGTTTTATTATGCCTTTTATTTCTTTTTTTACTAGTTCTCTTGTCAGTCCTATGTTTATTTCACAATTATTTTGTTGTTCTTCACGTGTAAGGATGTGTTCGGTTTCTACTACGAGCTTTTCTATGTATTGATTGTTCACTTTGCTATTGGTGCAGTGTTTCAAACCTTCTTCCAAGAGCATTTTTTCGTTTTCGTGTAGTTCTGTCTCTGTTAGGTTAACTAAGCGTGGATGGAATGTGTGTTGGTGTTCATGTGGTTTCACATTTAAAATGTAAATGTATTTTTGCGTCTTTTTTACTGTTAGTTTCATTATCTTGTGTTTACGTTTGTTTTGTAAATGTTTCATTGCTATGTATGTGCTGTGCTCAGTTTTTTCTACTAGCGCCATGAAAACTGCGGCGTTTCCTACGTTTTTTGCCAATTCTAGATGAGTCTCATAGAGCATCATGTTTAGGTGCTGTTTTTTCGAATAGAGCATCTTAATTTCATGTAGTAACCAATATCGTTCTGCAAATGATTTCGACTTTTGTGCCACTGTAGAACTGTTTTTAACCTTTACATTAATGTAACTTGGAATTAAATCATTCTTTTTGCATGTTCTGTTGAATTTTATATGCTGTTTCGTCTTATGGAGTCTCAGATGTATTTTCTTGAACCTGTTGTACACGTTGAGAGGGGATGCTTGACATAGCTGTATTGACATCTTCAACTTTTGTGGTCCTGTCCTCCTCAGTTGCGCGTAATACTACGGTATATTGATAAATTTCACTTATGAACCGTCTGACAGCAACTGAATAAAACACAATTTTAGTGCCATACGCATTTCGCCTTTATTTTCTGCAAGGCATCATCAGTGGCTTGGAATATGTACATATGTTAGCTATTTTATTTACATTTTTGTCACTGTGCCTATAGGTTATAAACAGTTCTGGTGGTTGGTATTTCCTATTAAGTAGTAATGTTTTGAACTGTACTTACAGGTTGCGTAGAGAGTTTCTTACATATTACGCTCCTGTTGCATTTTTGGTGTTGTTCTTCTTCCTATGAGCGCCAATTTGCTGTTTTTCCACATTCCACAGCACTATGCACTGAACGTTTTTTTTTATGCAATGTTTTGGTTTCTGTTGCCGACTGTCAAATGTTTTTGCCAAAGATCGAATATTACTGCCAAACTTATGAGTGTAACTATTGAAGTATCTGTGGTCTGTTCGTGTATGCATTTGTGCGTGCGTTTGTGTGTGTGTGAGTGTTTTTTGGTGTGGTATTAATTTAATTTAATTTAATTTTATTGTATTTATTTATTTATTTTTGTTTTTGTCCTGTGTATGTGTGTGTGTGTGTTTTGGTGTGATATATACTTTTTTGTGCTGTGTGTGTGTGTCTGTCTATATTTTGGTGTTACTTTTTTTTGGGGGGGGGGCGGGGTCCGTGTATGTGTGTGTGTGTGTCTGTATTTTGGTGTTATATATATATATATATATATATATATATATATATATATATATATATTTTTTGTAAAGTTATCATTTCCTTTATTAAGTGTAGTAGGGAGCCTGTGCTGATGTGTGTTTGTTCATTTATCACATGTTTGTTTTCTGCTATGGCTTTCTGGATGTGGAAGTTTTCTTGCATTTGTATAAGAAGTTTGTCATGGTTGCTTATTCTCATTATTTTCATTTCTTGTTCCATGTTTGTAGGATGATGGTTGTAGTGTTTTAAATGCTCTGCAAATGTGGAATGGTTTGTTTCATACTTCCAACATCTGATATGTTCTTTGTATCTTGTTTCAAAATTCCTGCATGTCATGCCTATGTATACTGCATCACAACATTGACATTCAAGTTTATATATTCCTGATTGTTGGAATTTGTCCCTCTTGGTAGCTGGCTGGCTTAGGTGTGATTGAAGGGTTTGCCCAGGCTTATATGCTATTTTGAAGCCCTGTCTCTTTAGGATGTTTGGAACTCTGTGTGTTAGTTTATGTGTGTATGTCATGGTGTACCATCTGGTTCTTTTCTGTGTGATGTTGTCATTGTGTGTGTTTGTTGAGTGTGTTTGTAAGTTTTCAGCTTGCGAGTTCTTTTGTATTGTGGAAATGTTGTGTTTGTTTTTTTATTTGTGTTTTTATTTTTTGATTGAGCCTGTGTACCACATGTGTGTCATACCCGTTGTTCCTAGCTATTTGTATGATTGTGTTCATTTCTTGTTCATAGTTTCTCTTGCTGAGTGGGATTCTGTTTAATCTATGTAACATGTGTCTTAGTGCTGTAAGTTTCTGGCTTTGGGGGTGGTTGGATGTGGAATGTATTATTGTGTCCGTGGCTGTTGGTTTTCTAAAGACGTTAAATGTATGTTTTCCATTTTCTTTTTTAATTGTAATGTCAATTATTTACAAACTGATGGACTGCCCATGGGAACCCCAATATCAGGAACACTAGCAAACATTTTCATCAATCACCTTGAAAATCAGATATTTGATAAGATAACCACGAATGAAAGTTTCAAAATCATATATTGGTACAGATACGTGGATGACATTATTTGTCTGGTAGACGAACCAAGTGAAAAAATAGATGAACTCCATTCAGAATTAAACAAAGCTCATAAGAACATAAAATTCACACTTGAAAAAGAAAAAGAAAATCAAATCAATAAATTTTCTTGACATTACAATTAAACAAGAAAATGGAAAACATACATTTAACATCTTTAGAAAACCAACAGCCACGGACACAATAATACATTCCACATCCAACCACCCCCAAAGCCAGAAACGTAGAGCACTAAGACACATGTTACATAGATTAAACAGAATCCCACTCAGCAAGAGAAACTATGAACAAGAAATGAACACGATCATACAAATAGCTAGGAACAACGGGTATGACACACATGTGGTACACAGGCTCAATCAAAAAGTAAAAACACAAATAAAAAACAAACACAACATTTCCACAATACAAAAGAACTCACAAGCCGAAAACTTACAAACACACTCAACAAACACACACAATGACAACATCACACAGAAAAGAACCAGATGGTACACCATGACCTACACCCATAAACTAACACACAGAGTTCCAAACATCCTAAAGAGACAGGGCTTCAAAACAGCATATAAGCCTGGGCAAACCCTTCAATCACACCTAAGCCAGCCAGCTACCAAGAGGGACAAATTCCAACAATCAGGAATATATAAACTTGAATGTCAATGTTGTGATGCAGTATACATAGGCATGACATGCAGGAATTTTGAAACAAGATACAAAGAACATATCAGATGTTGGAAGTATGAAACAAACCATTCCACATTTGCAGAGCATTTAAAACACTACAACCACCATCCTACAAACATGGAACAAGAAATGAAAATAATGAGAATAAGCAACCATGACAAACTTCTTATACAAATGCAAGAAAACTTCCACATCCAGAAAGCCATAGCAGAAAACAAACATGTGATAAATGAACAAACACACATCAGCACAGGCTCCCTACTACACTTAATAAAGGAAATGATAACTTAAAATATATATATATATATATATATATATATATATATATATATATTTATATAACACCAAAATACAGACAGACACACACACACACACACACACACACACACATACACATACCTCGCCGCCCCCCCCCCCCCAAAAAAAAAGTAACACCAAAATACAGACAGACACACATACACAGCACAAAAAAGTATATATCACACCAAAACACACACACACACATACACAGGACAAAAACAAAAATAAATAAATAAATACAATAAAATTAAATTAAATTAATACCACACCAAAAAACACTCACACACACACAAACGCACACACAAATGCATACACGAACAGACCACAGATACTTCAATAGTTACACTCATAATTCGATCTTTGGCAAAAACATTTGACAGTCGGCAACAGAAACCAAAACATTGCATAAAAACAAACGTTCAGTGCATAGTGCTGTGGAATGTGGAAAAACAGCAAATTGGCGCTCATAGGAAGAAGAACAACACCAATAATGCAACAGGAGCGTAATATGTAAGAAACTCTCTACGCAACCTGTAAGTACAGTTCAAAACTTTACTACTTAATAGGAAATACCAACCACCAGAACTGTTTATAACCTATAGGCACAGTGACAAAAATGTAAATAAAATAGCTAACAAATGTACATATTCCAAGCCACTGATGATGCCTTGCAGAAAATAAAGGCGAAATGCGTATGGCACTAAAATTGTGTTTTATTCAGTTGCTGTCAGACGGTCCATAAGTGAAATTTATCAATATACCATGTATTTTTCTTTCTTGTTTTTCTATTTCCGCATACTTCTAGTGCCGCTTCTTCCACATTTGTTTTTATCATTTCCCAGTTATCTTCAATGTCAAGGTTGTCTTCCGTTGTTACAATATCAAATTTGTTATGCAGATTAATGGCAGACTCCTGTGCTTTGCCGTTATCCTTTAATCTGTCAATGTTATGGTCATTATGCTTCCCCTCCCCCCCCCCCCCCGCTTGCTTTTATATGGCTGTTCTTTGCCGTAACTCTGCTACGGCTAGATAATAGTCTGTGCCTGCCTCAGCTCCCCTTATGGCTTTCACATACATTACACTGCTTTTATGTTTGTACCAGGACATGGTATATTTGGTCTTTTGTTCTTTTTTCTGGTGATACCCAAGTTACCTTGCGAATGTCCTTCCGAGCAAAGTGTATGCTCATAATCCTTATGGTGGCTGCACTTGCACAGCTTTAGTAGCCTTACTCCATTATCATTACTTTCAACATGCAGGGTTTCAGTCCCAACTATTCCTTCCCAGATGGTCTCGCTTTCAACTTTAGCATTGTCATCGCCCATAATGAGTTTCATATCATATCCTGATGTCTTACGAATTACCTCTCCGAAAATTTCATAAAAACTGTCTTTCTTTTCGTCCTCCGCTTCCTCACTTGGGGCATATAGTGTAACTATTGTTATGTTTGTGAATCTACCTTATAGTCTCTTGGCAGCTATTCTATAATCAATCGGTTGGAAATCAGTTACTGCAGCTGCTAAACATTTGCTGGCAGTAAAACCTACTCCCTTCTGGAACTTTCCACCTTCCGACCCACTGTAGTATAGTATGTGCCTGTCCGTTTCCAGTTTTTCTGTTCCTGGATATCTAACTTCTTGCAGTGGAATAAAACCCATGGTCGAGTTCTTGTGACAGAATATTGAGAGCTCAAGATGTTGGCGAAATCCTAATGTTTCACCATCCAAATCGTAAGCTCTTGTTAGTAAGCCGTTTGGTATGTTTCTTTGCGTATTTAAAGTCAAATGCCACTTTTCACACCATATAGGTATCATGTCTGAATTTAGCAGTTGGTTTTGATCATCTGACTTTAAGAGACGACAAATGGCAGCATCATCCGCAAACAATCTAAGAGGTCACATTGTCTCCTAAATCGTTTGTATAGATTTGTAACAGCAGAGAGCCTACATTACTTTCTTGGGGAATATGAGGTATCACTTCTACTGTATTCGAGGACTTTCCGTCGGTTACTACTGACTGTGACCTTTCCGACAGGAAGTCACGAATCGAGTCGCACAACTAGGGCGCTATCAAACGATGTTAAACCTCAGCAGAATGTCACTTCCTGGTTAGAATATTACCTTCCCATTACACTGCTTGCTTTTGCTTACACTCCACAAAATCACAGAAGCCAGCACAGCCTCACAGGATATAGGAGACACCTGAAAATTTATGTCTGATGACAGCATCATATGAATTCAAAGCCAAACAAATAATGGACGTCAACAGGGAGACAGCCAACACCACCGATAACTGACCATACACCATTCAAATTGAAACTTCCTGGGAGATTAAAACTGTGCCGGACCGAGACTGGAACTCGGGGCTTTGCTTTCCGCGGGAAAAATGCTCTACCAACTGAGCTACTCAAGCACGACTGACGACCTCTTCTCACAACTTCACTTCCCCCAATACTTCGTGTCCTACCTTCCAAAATTCACTTAAGTTCTCATCTCTCGCAGAAGAGCTTCTGGGAAGTTTGGGAGGTAGGAGACGAGGTATTGGTGGAAGTGAAGTGTGACGATGCGTAGTCAGTCGTTGTTGATAGCTCAATTGGTAGTGCACTTGCCCGCAAAGGCCAAAGGTCCCGAATTCGAGTGTCAGTCGGGCACACAATTTTAATCTGCCTGAAAGTTTCATATCAGCGCACACTCCGCTTGAAAAATTTCATTCTGGAAACCAGTAATATTTTCCAAATCTTGTTCTCGGGTATCGAATTATAGGAGCTAGTTTCTGGTTTTGAACAGTACCTTTTCCAGTAAGAATATCAAACATTTTCAAACTCTCTGTAGACGCGAACTTCTTTATCCTTAGGTCATATTTAACAGAGACCATGATGAGTGGAACGCTCTTTTGATATTAAATATTTTTTAAAGTTCTCCAAAATATGAACTACACTCACCGGAAGGTAGGACAGCAACTGATTTACTCTTGAAGGAGAGAATTGGCCAAGTGAAAACTTTCATTGTATTTACGGCCAACAAAAGGACTGAAATATGCCTTATATGTAGACACAAATCTTAACATGAGAGGGTTAAAGCTAACTGTTACACATGGCTATTGTACTTAAACATAACCATTATTATAAATGTTGTGTGATATTACCTTGATACTCCTTATTCTTATCGTTGAACTAAGGTGTGTTTGATTCGAAAGAATTTCGATCAGTCTTACAAATAAAAGCTGCAGTTTTTGTACAATGTCATCTTATTTACTATTTCAGTTAACTTGTTTTTTCCACAAAGCATTTAGTACCTCACAGCTAAAGTCAATACATTTCTGGTGTTTTACATCAATGGCACATTTCTTTGTCCCAAATAACATTAACACAAAGATATTCGCTATATTTTGCTCTCTTATTTCAAAAATACTAACGCCACTATAACTGCTTTACATGTAGATTGCTTCCAGAGTTTTACATGTATGGTATGTTAAAAGTGGTTGTTGCATTTGTTTTTCAGATAAAGATACCAGGTCTGTTGTATGATTTCCATGCGAAATCAAAAAATGAGGTACATATCGATGAAACAGATAGACGGCATATTAAAGCTCTTTGCACTGGCATACTAGGAAAACGTTTTCTACGATAGCGCTGCCTACATAAAGTTCATTACACAGCTGTCTATATGAATCGCTCCAAGGATGGGTCACAAGAATCTTTAATAAACGCATATACTTTGCCTTTAATGGAAGTGGGAAGACGACAAAGATTTAACTGGTACAAATAAACGCTTCTCACTATTTCTGAAACAAGTATCCCATCAGATCACGGACTGCAGATTTCACTAATGCTCAATGTTCTCAAATTTTTACTGTCAATGAGGATGATTCTTACCTACCATTTTCTCTCTGGTCGTGCTTCATACCCACATTAAGGGTAATTCTTGCGATAAGGAATTCAGTGCTCTATCAAATGGCGATGTAGAATACTACTGCTACGGAAAAATGCAAAAATTTTTCATAATGCAAACCATACAAAAAGGCTATGACGTAACTTTGGAACTTCGCCAGATACAACCTTCATTGCATCAGCACTGGCTCGAATATCTGTGCGAGAGTTGCCGATAAGCGAGTTCGAATGGAATTTTTTTACGGCAACCACACAGTATCTGTTTATCGGAGAGCTTTCAGATAAATATAGGAATACGATACGTGACGAAATATGAACGCAGCGACTTTCACAAATCAATAAAGAATGTGAGAGTGCAACATTACTGACACTTTTCCCTATAACATGGTGTAGAATAAATTGCAAAGCTGCATTCATAAGGTACTTTTTTTTGCACATAACATCTTTTGTGGTTGTTCTCCTTATGCGTCTTTACTTTTCATTTTGCATTTGCATGAAATATTTCGTATCTTCTACAATATCACATTTAAATGTAGCAAATTATATTCCTTTTATTTCCCATTACTTACGTTCCACTTCAGTAAGGTGTCAAATGGCCGGCCGGTGTGACCGAGCAGTCCTAGGCGCTTCAGTCTGGAACCGCGCGACCGCTACGGTCGCATGTTCGAATCCTGCCTCGGGCATGGATGTGTGTGACGTCCTTAGGTTAGTTAGGTTTAAGTAGTCCTAAGTTCTAGGGGACTGATGCCATCAGATGTTAAGTCCCATAGTGCGCAGAGCCATTTGAACCATTTTTGAAGGTGTAAACCGCTAAATGTGTGATGAAATTATCTTCCTCAGTCATAAGACGGTTTTAATTCTCGATATTTATTTTAATATACTAATAACGTTTCGATCGTGTCATTCTTTAAAGTGTTATTTCGAGCAGTTTCTGAATTTTTGCTGATTAAGTCTCCTTATTTACAATTCTCTTCCAGTGAGCTATTTAACTTTCCCAAATGGTCTACTAGAGATTTTAAACTCCTGTTTATTTGTTTTGGTGTCGATCCATTTCAGTTTTTCCCCTGCAGTAAATAGAAAAATTTGTACAGATCATAATTTAATTATGGACAACAGCTGATCTAAGAGTCACGAAAAGAGAGCGTGTACGTGGAAGAGAGCTAGGGACACTGAGAGGCTTTAGACTGATTACAAAACAGAAACACAGAGATTTCGAAACCTAATTATAAACTATGTGTCCAGGGCCAGGTCACGACGCTGATTGTAATTTGTTATGAACTGCAGGAAAATCTGGAGAGGGTATAGGAAATTAAGGAGATATGAGCTAAATAATGTGAACGATACAGAGGTTGTTGATGGTTTCTGACGGAGAATAAGGCAACGTTGGACTGAAACAGCGAAAAGAAATATAATAGGAGAAGAATGGGTAGCCTTGAGGAATCAAATAGAGTTTAGAGTTTACAACGGAGGATCGAATAAGCAGAATGATAAGCCTGGTAGATGTCCCTGTTTAACATAGAAGATACTGAATATAATTGACTAAAATTGTAAATATTGAATTCAATTGACTGAAGAAGGAAATATGAATGTGCACAAAATAAAACAGGTGAAAGGAAATATGGACATCTGAAATAGAGACACAAAGTGCTAGATGGTTAAGCAGGAATGGCTACAGGACAAATGCCAAGCTGTAGAAGCATTCATGACTGGGGAAAGGACACATGCCATCTTAGTAAAATTAAAGAGGCATTTGGAAGAAAGACAGGTTTATAAATATCAAGAGTTCAGATGGCAAGCCACTGCTAAGCAACGAAGGGAAGTTGAAAGGTGGAAGGAATGACCAGAAGATCTAATTATGGGTAACAAACTTCAAGGCAATATTACAGAATGAGAAGAGGAAGTAGGTGAAGATGAGATTGGAGCTATGATAATGCGAGAATAATTTTACAGACAACTGAAAGCCCGAAGTGTGCCCGCATCTCGTGGTCGTGCGGTAGCGTTCTCGCTTCCCACGCCCGGGTTCCCGGGTTCGATTCCCGGCGGGGTCAGGGATTTTCTCTGCCTCGTGATGGCTGGGTGTTGTGTGATGTCCTTAGGTTAGTTAGGTTTAAGTAGTTCTAAGTTCTAGGGGACTGATGACCATAGATGTTAAGTCCCATAGTGCTCAGAGCCATTTGAACCATTTGAACCCGAAGTGTAAACAGGGTCTTTGAAATAGTCGATATTCCTTCATAATTGTTGAAACCTTGTGAGAACCAGCCATGAAAAAATTACTCCATAATCTGTGCAATATATCTGAGGTGGGCGAAATACCCTCAAACTTCAAGAGGGGTATGATGATTCCGGGCGCTGACAGTTATTATTTCTACCGAACCACCAGTTTCATAAGTCATGATTGCAAAATATTGACACAAATTATATGCAGAAGAATGAAAAATCTGGTAGAAGCTGACCTCGAGGAAGATCAGTTGGCTTCCTCAGAAATTTAGGAACGCACGAGCGTTATTCGTTCTTTTAGAGTGTCGGTTGAAGAAAAACAAACCTACGTTTGTAGCATTTGTAGATTTCAAGAAATCTTTCTACAGTAATGACTAGACTTCATTCTCTGAAATTTTGAAGTTACCAGGAATACAAAACAGAAATCGAAATATTATTTACAGCTCGTACACAAGTAAGTTATAAGCAGTTATAAGACCCGAAGGACGTGAATCGGAAGCAGTAATTGAGAAGGTAGTGAGGAAGTGTTTTAGCCCATCCCCGATGTTATTCAATAGACAGGATTTTAGCCTATAATCGATGTTATTCAATCCATACGTTTAGCATGCTCTGAAAGAAACCCGAAGGAGAAGATTGGGAACGGAATAAAGGCTTAGGAAGATGAAATAAAAACACTGAAGTTAGCCAATGACGAAGTTATTTGGTCAGAGGCAGCAATGGACTTGAAAGAACGGAACGAACAAGGATAATAGAACGTAGTCGAACGAAGTCAGACTATTTTTAAATATTTAGAATAGCAAATTAAACACTAGACATAATAAATGACTTTTGTTATTTCCCTAGCAAAAAAATTGATGATGGCTAAACTACAGAGGATGTAAAATACAAACTGGCAGTAGCAAGACAAATATTCTTGAGGAAGCGAAATTTGTCAACATTGACTTTTTTCTTTTTATCTTCTTTTTCTGTCTTCTACCTGTCTTCTTTTTCTCTATTTTGCTTCTACCTTCTGCACATGCATAAACTAGTCTCACGCTGTGATTCTGTCTGTATGGTCTTGCTAATCTACTGCAGGGATTTTGAAATAGTGTTCAGGAGAAAGATTGATTCACAAGGAAATAATTATAAACATTAATACAAATTTTCTGAGCTATCATGAATTAGAAAGTATCTCGCCACTGTCAGAACGATGACATTGCCATCTAGCAGCGAATGACAGAAGTCCTAGGAAGCACAGTCTGCACCATGCTCCTTACCAGTGTAACCTTGCGAGAGTGGTTTGTACGTCTGTTATGTGAAGAAGGATGCTTAGTGCCAAGTTACGTGGCAGAGGACGCTTTGTAACAATTATGAGTGGCAGAGGGTGCTTTTTAACAATTTAAAGTGGCACATTGCACAGTGCTTCATAATGATGTTCTGTGGCAGAAGTTACTTCGTACCAATGTTTTGTGCCAGATGGTTCTGCTTACCACTTTCTATGACAGAGGCTGTTCCGCTTCGATTTTTTGTCAGAGAGTGCTCTGCATCAATCTGGTATGGCAAACATGGCTTCTTCTTAATGAAGTCCCATGGCAAAGGGCACTTTACATCTACGTTGTGCTGCAGAGAGTAAACCCTATCATATTGTGTGACAAAGGATGATTTATAGCAGCGTTGCATGCCGGAAGATCCTTCATAGTTATGTTACTTTGCAGAGGGTGCTTCGTGCGAAAGTTGAGCGGTGGGTAGTGCTTCTTTCCGATACTATGTGGCAGGGGGTACTTCATACAACTGTTGACGGTTGAGAGTGCTTCAAACTATTACTGATAAGCAGAGGCTGCTTCATACTAATGTTGCATGGTAGAGCGTGGATCCCACCAAAGGTACGTGGTAGAGGGTGCTTTGTACCACTGTTGCTTGGCAGAAGGTTCTATGTACTTACGTTGCATGTCAGAACACGCCCTGTAGCTGTTACATGGGGATAAGTGGGAAAAGATCACACAAAAAATGTAAACACACTGAACTGGCGTAGTGGTCTAGTGCTCAGTAAGAGGCCCAAGCTCGTGCCAAACGACATTGTGGTCTTGTGGATACCGGCATCCTGGCGCTGCAGGCTGGCAGCTTGTGCGTTGGACCATATTGTGAATGGGGAATGATGCTGTGTTCCAATTATGCATGGCACAGGGTGCTTGGTACTAAAGTCACTTGACAGACGGTTCTTCGTACTAATGTCATAGGCTGCTTCCTAGCAATGTTTAGTAGCAGTGTGTGCATCCTACTGATGTTGCGTGGATGAGAGTCTTTTGTAGGGATGTTACGCTGGGGAAAGCGGGTAAAGGTTACACAGAAAATGTGACTCACCTGAGGGTGCCGCTAGAGTTTACTCAAAACAACCTTGGTAACATGTTGGCGTTACTACACCTTAGAAGTTCCGCTGCGAAGCACTTACGTACCCAGCGTACAGTCCCGATGTCTCCCCATGCAATTTATGTATTTTTGGAGCCCTGAAGAAAGATATTTGGCCGCCCGGTGTGGCCGTGCGGTTCTAGTCGTTTCAGTCTGGAACCGCGTGACCGCTGCGGTCGCAGGTTCGAATCCTGCCTCTGACTTGGATGTGTGTGATGTCATTAGGTTAGTTAGGTTTAAGTAGTTCTAAGTTCTTGGGGACTGATGACCACATATGTTAAATCCCATAGTGCTCAGAGCCATTTGAACCATCTTTTTGAATGACATTTGTGGCCATAGATTTGCTTCAGACGAAAAGCTGCCCTCCTGAAAACAATAGTGCTATTTTAGGCAACTGCAAACATCTTTCCATGAAAGCAATGATTGACTTGTCTAATATTGAGATAAACGTGTTAACAATTCCGTCGACTACTTTTGAAATAATAAGCAGATTACTCACTTTTTGTCCATATGTTTCGTTTTTATTTGACTTTCCCTTATAGTCACCATGCCAACCGACTCCGACTGCTGTGCCACAGTTTTGGTTGTGAAAGATGAGGCTGACTAATTCCATCAACCAAGGGTAGTGGGGAATATTCAAGTGCCTATTCAGATAGGCACTACATAATTAAGAAATGGTGGTACTATGATGATTGATGGTGCCGATGACGAAGGGGAGGCCAAATTAAAGAATGATGCTATTAGATCAACAGCAAATGTGCACAGGGATGCAATTTCCTTGTTGCTGCTTGTCAGAGCATTGTTTCCACTGTCTGCTCTCATATTGGGTTCGAATTCTATTTATCCAAACGTTCAGTGAAACTGATCTACCGGCATTATGATTAGTAGCTTAGATGATGACCTTTCATTTAATGGTTTGTGAACAACGTGGATGCTTGTGAAGTCTATAACTATTTTCAGCTCCACATTGAACAAATATTGTGAATATAGCACCTTTGGGAAAATGAACAAAAAAAAAAAAAATAATATGAAGATTTTCATCATAGCGGATCGACGTCTTCTTCTGGCAGTCCAGGGTTAGGCTATGGCCTTTCTCTGGTCTCACAATCATCTTCCGTCTTCACACACTTTTCCTTGCACCGTGCTTAATAATCCATTGTTAGTCTGGGAATTCTTTGTGGATATCCACGAAATATATATTCTTGCCATTATTCTTTGTCTAGGATTGCCTTTTGGGTTATTGGTTGGATTGCTAACTCTTCCCTTATGACTTCGTTTCTAATTTTGTCTTCCCTAGTGCAACCTTACGCAGTTCATAGAAATTTCATTTCTGGTGCTTCTAGTAGCCGTAAATCTTTATTTCTCGGCATACAGCATTCTGCGCCATGTAATAGGGTAGGAACTGCCATGACTTCACAGAATTTCAATTGCCTGTTTTTCCTTGTTTTCTTGTTTTACCCTTTAGAATTCTTCTTATTGTACCACATATACATGTATTTCAGTGTAAAAGAAAAGCGAAAGAAATAATACATCTAACTACAGGGGTATAAGTATTCTGAATGCTGCTTACGAAATCTAAAGCAGAATAATAGATGAAAGACTGCGAAAGATCTCGGATTCAGCTTTAACGCAGAAACAATCGGGTACCGGTATCCAAAAGAGGAGATCTTATTAGATAAGATTTTTGCCCTGTAACAGATAATTCGAAAGAGACGACAATTTAATCTGGAAACTTACCAAGCATTTGTGTGTTATGAAAAAGCTAAGTTTCTGAAAGCAGCCACAACGCGCACTTAGTACTTTTTATTACTGATTTTCTCTTCAAATGAATAAGAGTATCTTCAGGATATACAGTTTAAATGGGCTGACAGCACGAAAGATTATACTGCATGTGCCAATGTATTTGAACTTAGGTTTAAAGTACGTGTGAAGTACGTTAGTAAATGATGACATTGACAGCGCAAAAGATACTGATGATGCTCTTGTTCATTCACAGAGTGAAAACGGTAAATAAAAAGCTGCAAAGCACGACTCGTTGCAGTTTTCAAGAACTTAGTTCTAACAGTCAATTGCCCTGCAGGCAATGCCTGTCTGTTACGAAAAATCATTGGGCAAAATTCACAGAGATAGGCTGTGGGCCATAACATGAAGAACAGTTAACCCTAAACATCTGATTCAAGTCACAAAAAAGCCAACATTTCATTCAAGTTGCAAAAAACCTATCTATGAACACTAGAATTAGAACTGATGCGGATAAATAGGTAACACTTGAAATAACACAAATAAAAGATTAAAACAAGGGTGTATCTTGTCATCAACACTACTCGGTATCTATACAGATGACATGACCAGGGAATGGAAAAGCAATAGAACACCATCACCCATAAATATTGCGAGGAATAAATGTATTGACACAAAGTTATTTGCGGATGATCAAGGCAGTGACAATAAATTAGAAATAGCATTACGTAAACTGAGATACGTGGGAACTACTGCCTGACTACATTTATAAATAAAACTAAAAACATGACCTTTTTAGGTATTCACCTCAGTATGAACAAAAATAATCATCAATTATAAACCAGTAGAACAGGTGCCCAATTTCAAGAGTTTAGGATGTGACATATGATATGATAAAGATACAAATACACAGAAAAAAACCTGATACTTACTTGCGGACCAACGTAAAATTTTAAATTTTCTCCACTTTGCTGGTGAATTATGATTTTAGTCCAGGACCAGTCTACCTTGTCTCAAATTAATGTGTTACAATTGGGTGTTACCAGTGTTGAAGGATGACAGTGTGGCGTGTGTGGGGAGCTATGGATTGGGTTCCCTGTACCACTGTAAATGCGGACTTAAGAATGCTTACTCAACAAAATCATTCTTTATTATTCGACGGCGGCGAATGCTGCGCCACCCGTTGCTAGTGGCCAGCAAGTGAAATGAGTAGAGACAGCAGACTGCTGCAGCAGCATATCACAGGCTGGCATCGACAGTGCCCAGCGTCGACAGTGTTCTTGTTTATGCATGCAAGTCAGGTGTCAGCTCCACAACTCAGCGAGTCTTAGCATCTAGGCTAGCATACTCCCCACAAAACCCGAGGTAGCTGGCAAGAATGTGCAGACACCCTGAGTTTAACCAAGAACGCTCACAGACCCAAGTGATAGATTTAGGCATCCAATGGATGGCTGCACTTCGGTGGATGCAGTTCGAAGACCAGAGCCATCAGGACAAACTGACGGCTTCAATGACTTCGGCTAGTTGGTGATGCTGCTCGATGAGGCTGCAGTGACTTAGGTACATGTTCGACTGTTGACTGGCCTGGAGACCGTGCTGATCAAACACGCCAAAGCGATGCTGCGACTAACTGAGCCTTGAGTACATATATATTGGCTCCAGCAATGTGTTTGATGGCAGGAGGTAATCTCTTGTCACATAATGAGCGATGAATAAGCATGTCGTGCTACAGCGTGTAGCAAAGTCCATCCCTGACATTTCAGCACCAAGCTGCAACCTGCTGCCCAAACACTATTGCCCAGATCCAGAATTATTTTGGTGGCTGTTGGCTTACTACTGGACTGGATGCACAGGTCGACTTTAAGCTGATGCAGCAACAAATTGATGGGTATTACAAGTATATTCACGTGGTGTTTATTCTGTCAGAGTTGTCCAACCGAAAAGACATGTCACATTATTATGATTCAGCAGTCGTCAAGATCAACATTCAGGGAAATTTCTCTGATGGCACCAGCATTAGAACATTGAAATTGATCAATGATGCAAATTGAAAATTTTCGCTGGACTGAAGACCAGATGCTCTATTTCTATAGAACGGTTTTCTTAACTGGCTTGGCCATCTATATGCGGTATCTAGCCAATCTAAATTCCCAACTCGTCATACGTCAACGTGGCATACATGTCCACGTTCCTCTCATTTGCAGCATGACCTGTTTACCAAGGAGAGGAAACGAGACCTTGCGTGTATCCACACTGGAGGAATATGTATAGCTGGCAAGCGTATATTCGTAGAAGTTTTACATTCAAGTGGGTGTGGCGTCAGTTCTGTCATACAGGTCGCGCTCCGAGCGGAACGCTAGTGGATAGGGACGCCGCTTTGGCATGTGATGAGATGGGTGTTTAGGTCATATGGAAAGTGTGTCCGAATGGCCAAGCCGATTAAGGAAACCGTTCTAGAGAGGTAGAGCGTCTGGGTTTGAGTCCAGGCAACTAAGGCAAGTGTTCTAGAGAAGAGAAGCATCCGGGTTTGAGTCCCAGTTTGGTGCCAATTTTAAACTCACAGTTGATTAATTTCATTGCCCTAACATGGCTGCCATAGGAAAAATTTCCGTGAATAATAAAGTAGTTATGACCTTCTTCATCATCCATCATCATCAAGCTATGTCCTCTTTGATACTAGACAGTCCTACAGCTATTATTTGAACAATAACTGTGCTAATGGAGGAGCTACTGAAGTAAAACCCAGGTAGACAATGATTAGAAAGTTTATTAATAAACACTTTAACTTCAGTTTCCTTCCAAAAGTTACCATTACATCAAAAACATGACAGTGTTTTATTAAGTCAAGTTCTCACTAAAAGTGACAATATAGTCTTGATTGGCTGAAAGCGAAATTGAATGGCAAAACTGAGTTCAGGAAGCGCAATGAAATCACAATTTACTATCATCCAGTCAAGTTGATGGACCAATACCAATGCCCATAAAGTCCAGACTGCAGAGGCCACCCCTTGGCACGGTATGGCCATGGTACTGGTGATTACACATAGCAGAGGTTTCCAATAAACGTCAAAGGACCTGTCAGCTCAATGATTCCTAAGCGAGACTGATGGATGAACCGCTACTGTGATCAGTGCCCTGGCTCAAAGATCTCTCTGGGAATGAACTAGCTTGGTAATGTCTGGCACCAGCCTATATACTGTAGAGTTGGGTGGATACCGCCAAACTTACTTTGGTCCATCTGACCGAAAAGAGGCAACTAACTCCATGAGCCCACCAATCTCTTGTGGCACCCTTGGTGCTATCTGCCAGCCAAATGGGTGGTTTTCATATGCTGAGGTGGCCTATGTGCTGTGCTGTGTAAGTCATCCACTGAATGGTATGTGATTAGTTGCTGTGTCAGAGGATGAAGAGTGCCGACATAGCATTCCTCCTGCCCCTAATGGACGAAAGGAAGTGTCACACCTCAGAGTCTCAGGTTGTGGTGGTCTTCCTGCTGGTAGCCTACAAGATCAGTGAAGACGAATAGCTGCTGTCAGAGACCATGGGTGTGGGCACCAGAGTCATGAGATGTGTGGTACCATCTGCTTCTGTTGGCTGCATCGCAGTCTATGATATGTGTCTGTCACGTAATGAGCTGTGACAATGCTACAGTGACCTACAGCATTTAGCAAAGTCCATCTGTGCCAGTTCAGTGCCAAGTTGGAGCCCACTGCTCAAATGCTATTGCAGAAGTGTCTGACTGGAATAAAAAGTAGTGCAAGATTTCCAGAGGAGATTGATCCTCTGTGAAGGCACACTTGGTTGATATGCTTTCAGCTTTTGGAGTCATCCTGAAGTAGTACTTCATACACATGACCCTACCCAACAGCTGTGTAACACAAGAAGGCACCCAGTGTTACTGGCCCTGGGGAAGTATGATTAGCCAGACTTCATCCCATGGAGAGTTATCACTGTCAGCTTGGATGCCAGGAAGGTGGGGATAGGGAGTAATTGGTACACTTATAGACATTTGTGAGATATGTGGCCTGCTGTGTAGTTTCTCAGCCAGACTAGAGCTATCCTGCTGTGTAGTTTCTTAGCCAGACTAGAGCTATCTTGGGAAGAATGGAAGGAAGGAAGCCAAGAATAATGTGAGTGCCTCATCAATTGCATGGTGGTGGTGAAACTTTGCCAATTGCGTTTTAAATGTGTGGACAGGCCTCTCCATGAGACCATCAGTAGCAGTCTGGAACAATGGCAATATGAACTGGTACAAAGGCCATTCTCAGAACAGATAACGCAAAATGCAGTTACTGTGAATTGGGGGCTATTACCCGTACTAATAGTTTTTGCTAGCGCTTCACTGGAGAAAGCGCTTGAACTGTTTTTTCTAATAATATCAAAGTCTTTTGTAGCACATACGAATACATGATGCCTGCAACAATGACGACTAGTCAAGAGTAACCCAAAGAGGAGCCTGTAAAATTCAGATGGAGGTGCGAGTACAATGACGATGTATGAGGCTAGGGAAAATGACTGTTTTCGGTGACGAGAGGTATATGTTGGTACCATTTGCGCAATACCGTTGTCAGTCTCTCTCCAGTAACTGCGCTGACTAGAAGTTTGGTGAGGACTATTCTCCTCTGATTTTCGTCACAGAGCATTGTCTAAGGGCTTGTGGAATGACCAAGTTGTGAAATGACCACCGAAATGCAACCATTGTCCAATTGAAGCAATAAGATTCTGTTCAGAGTTGGTGTCGCATCTTGAAGATACCAGTAAGGTTGCACGTAGTCCACTCCTGGCCAACCGTGGTTCGCTAATCTCTTAATTTTCTAGATGACTGCAACATTTGGAGACCAATAGGTGCTGCTGACTGCAAAGGGAAACTGTCCACCACTTCTGCTGGTTTGTTGTCAATGTGAAAACCAAGCTGGCGCTGAGACGAAAACCGATTCTTGTCCAAGAAGCAGTCTTATTAGTATATCGAATTGGCATGGCAGATCTTCTGCACAAGAAGCTAATTAATTTTAAACATTTTAATTTTTTTACTCTTGCTGGAAAATGATAAGGACATTTAATGAATAGGGAATTAAATACATCCAAGGCTAATATTTTTCATTGTGTTTTTAGGTGGAATGTATATTAATCCTCACACTCATTCAGTAATTCATTCAAAAACTAGATTCTAAGGTATTTCATTGTTCAACCATATTATGTTGTGTTACTGTGTGTGACAAAACTCTGTTTTTTTAATACATGTGACATGACTGCTAATGTTGGTGTGGATGCACAATGTGATTTCTGTGTAATATGAGTGAATGGATGGATTTTTGGGGATGCTTGAGGTATGAACGAAGGCATGGATGATTACTGATAAGAATTAAAGTGTGGATGACTTTTTGATTTCAGAAATGGGTTCGACGTTTCTGGAAGGGGTTGCCTTATTGTTTGTTAAATTTAATCTTAGCAACACCATAACTAAGGTGTAAGGATCGTATTAATGAGAGTATTATGAGAATGAATGAATGAATGCATATTGGGAAATTACATTAAAACTCGAAAATTTAAAGGATAAACAAAGACCACATACTGATGTTTTTTCTGTCGTTGTAATAAAATTTCACACACATGAGAGCTATGCATGAGCTCAGTTTGATGGTAATAAAGTTTCAAACCAGTGAATTTTAAAAAATATAATGTTTTATAAAGAATAAATAATTACGTGGGTCCGTAATCCCTTTACCAACTATTCCATCCCCATTACCATGAGAATGTAATCAAATGACAGCAAATAATATAACTCTTTCTAATGTCACACTATGCCTTCCCAGAGTTAGAGGTGATAAAATGCATCCGTCTATTTTCTGGCTGATCCGTTTACTTTTATGTTACTTTCCATAACTTTGATTACATAAGAAAGCAAGAATTTGAAAGAATAACAGAACAAGACAAATAGTGAGCTGCATTATATCCCAAACCATACATCGGTAATTAACTGCATCTCTTGCATGGTCAGCGTATGAGCAATTTTAAAATTCGACCATGTAGTGAGGATAGGAACCCAGGCCATCACTGGTCTTTCTTCGAGTTTCTTTGGGCAGAGGAAAGCAAGATGGGGGTCTTCCCTGATGCATGCAGCGTGATATCAGGTCAGTTGCCTCATTTGCTTCTTACTAGTTTAGGTGAACAGTTGCAGAACTGGATTACCGTGAGGACACTGACAAATATTTTCATTTTTGAGATTAATTAGATAGGTTCCACACATAGCAAGGACAGGTACTGCTTCTCTTCGATGGTTAACTTAACCAAAAATTGAAAAGAAGTAGCTTCAGTGGTTTATTGGTAGATTAGCACAATCTTTACAGTGGGTGTTTGAATCATTAGTACTGTGTTGGGAATTTCTGGCGCTTCATGAGTGAATTTTACGTCGGTTTCTGGAGGTGTCACGTGTAGTTACTTATACATGCTCAGATAAGCTGGCACAGCCCTTTTGTTATGATTGGGCTGGAAAACTGCTTAATACTTGAAGATTATCATCCAATCAATATTGGTATTTCTATTTAAATTGATCCGTAAGTTACATTTTTGTTCGGTAAGGTATTTCTTTTTTTGTGACGAGGGTGCACATATGTAAGATATAGTTCTCCAAACTTTCTTGTTATTTCAGTTCAACTTTCTATTAGTCAAAATTATTCTTTTGGTGAGCACTGTCACCTCCAGTAATTCTGTTTAAGTTGCATCGATTTTAATTATGGTTTATTTGTGATCTGTATACACATAGTGCTAAAGAGTGTTTTGTGGGGTCCTGGACACTCGTCGCTTATAGGGTGCCTAAAGGATACTGATTTCTCGGGTAGCTACGTAACAATTCAAGCAAATCACGTTCATAGTTTTTATTTCAATAAAGCAGACTGACAATACTTACCTTAGCATTAACAACGGTGTCGCAAGCGATGGGCGAAACACAGTAAAGGAATGTTCTTTGCTATAGACAATGACCATATAAGCAATTCATATGGATCACACGTCACTGCTGTCGTAGTGCTCTCCACTAGGCCAGATCTAGTATTGTGCTTATACTGTGCCATTTAGTACTGTGCAGAGCTAGTACTGTGCTGGTGTGCTCTGCTATCAGTACTGAGCGTCTGAGGCTGGCAGGAGCAGCGCTTATATTCCCTTCTTGTAGAGGCCGCCCCTGTCGTGGTGCGGTCCTAGTCAGTGGGCTATTGGCTGACATCGTCTCACAGCCTTCTCTGCTCTTGCGATCTTCGTTATGCCAGAACATTCCTCCGCCACCTCCCCCCGCCACCCCCGCAAAGCGATTGGCCATCGTCGTGAAGGGAGTGTGACCAAGGCGTGGGAGGGAGGAGGGTGGGCGCATCGCCGGACCGGAAGCCGTGACTACACGGGACGTCAAGCTTCCGGTCGTACCCCGCCATTCGGCCTGCGCACTGGCGGAAATGTGCCCTGGAAAACGACCAGTAGGGTACGCGTAGACCTCCTGATGCCAAGAACCATATGAAGAAGGCGGCGACTGCTGTGTTGTGGGCGGGTACAGCTCCATCGGTAGGACAAGAGGAGGGGGAGGAGGTGAAGGCTCCGTCTGCATTGGGTCGTCTCTGGTGGCAGCTGTGACCGCGCTGTTCTCTGGACCCGTGCGTTTGGGGGAAGAGACACTGCAAGAACATCGTGCACATGACAGAGGCGAAATTGATTTTGATGTCGGCGCTGCAAGCCATCTGCACCTGAAGTAAGATTGATGCAAGCGCCAAGTCGACGGACGACCTCGCCTCACGCTCAACGGCTGCTACCGCTGGAAACTCTGTAAATGATTATATCGTGGGGCGCAAAGGGAAACTTGTGGCCTTCCTTTGGTGCCGGAAGCTGAGGAGGGTGACCGTGAAGCAATTCCGCGGGCAATGGTCCATCTCGTGGGTGCGAATGATATGAGGCGAGAAACAGTTGCAATACGTGATTCCTGGTGTGTGCGGAGCAAAGTCTGGCCATTGGCTGCTTGAAGGTTCTGACAAAAAGTTCCACTTCGGCTTTTGACTGTGGATGGATCGGTTGTATGACATTTCGTTCACAGAATGTTTCAAATTCATTTGAAGTTAACTGAGGTCCATTGTCTGACACTATTACTTCAGGTAAATCTTCTAGGAAAAAAGTAGAGGACAACACCTGTATTGTGCTACGTGACGTTGTCGAGTTCGTGGCACAGTAAAAGGAAACAAGCTATACGAGTCAAACAAAATCAACCCACGAGCTTTCCAAAAAAATGGTTCAAATGGCTCTGAGCACTATGGGACTTAACTTCTGAGGTCATCAGTCCCCTAGAACTTAGAACTACTTAAACCTAACTAACATAAGGACATCACACGCATCCATGCCCAAGGCAGGATTCCAACCTGCGACCGTAGCGGTCGCGCGGTTCGAGACTGTAGCGCCTACAACCGCTTGGCCACCTCAGCCGGCAGCGTTCCAAAAAGATCCCGCAAGTTGCCGTGGAGATTGCGGCTTAAGCCAAGCAGAAAATTTTTGTCGCAGAGCAGATTGATTTTCCACACATGCGTGACACTGTGCTATTTGGGCGTCTGTACTCTGCCGAGTACCGTGTCGACGCGCTAACTGTTTCGTACGAACAACCCTCCAGTGTCCTTTGTGGAGTAACTGCAACACTTCTTTTTGCAAAGCTTTAGGGATCAACACACGTAACTGTCCACTGTCATTCTGAACAAGAATCACACGTTTCTGCACAGAGAGGCCATACCGCCGTGCAAAGAATCGGCGCACTGCAGAGTTCTTTACTGGTATACAATGCAAGGAACAAGGCCAAGATGTGCGAATGTGTGTTAGCAAAGTGTTCAAGTCTGGATCAGCTTCCGTGGCCAGTGCAGTTTTATTATGGTTCAGCTGAAAAGAGTGGAGCAGTTCAGACTCCCGAGCATCGAAGCAGAAGAAGCGTCAAAGTCTGTGTTCGGGCCAATTGGAAGGCGTGAATGTGCGTCCGCATTACCATGTCAACCCGTCGGACGTTACAAAATCTCATAATGGTGTTGAGATAATAGAAAAGCCCATCTTTGCAATTGTTTGGCAGTTCGTACAGGAACCGGTTTCGTCGGATGAAACAAGGATTGCAAAGGCTTGTGATCCATTACTAAGTAGAATTTTCTGCCAAACAAATAGTGGTGGAATTTTGTGACACCATATAAAACAGCCAAAGCCTCTTTTTCAATTTGTGAATATTTACAATGAGCTTTAGTGAACACTTTTGATGCGAAAGCAAGAGGCCTGTCTTTATCACCATTTCTGTGCGAAAGTACTGCACCGATTCTGTAAGGTACAACATGTTAGTCAGGATGAAAGTCAACTAAGCATTGATCACTGAGCAATGCATCCTTAAGTTATTGAAAAGCTACTTGGCACTCATCTGTCCAAACAAAGGGGACATTCTTGCGCCGTAAGTGATGCAATGGAGCTGCGATTTGTGCTCCATTCGTTATGAACAGAACATAATAGTTCATTTTCCCTAAGGCTGACTGCAATTCTGTTACTTTGAGAGGAACTGGGAAGTCTCGTATGGTTAAAAAATGCGACTGAAGAGGATGTACACCTTGAACGTTTGTGACATGACCAAGATACTGCAACTGGGGTTTAAAAACATCACATTACTCCAGTTTACACTTTATTCCTGCATCACATAACACACGAAATAAAGCATGCCAATTTGCAATGTGTTCTTCAGGTGTACGATCTGCTACGACATTATCGTCCAAATAGTTTGAACAGTTTGACACTTGTGGAGTCAGCTGTTCCAAATACAGTTGGAAAATTGTGGGTGCGGAAGCACTGTCAAAAGGCAAACGCGCTTATTTAAACAAACCCATATGTGTATTTACTATACACACTTTTTGAGATTCTTCATCAAGTGGTATTTGAAGATACGCGTCGCGCAAAACCGTTTTTGAAAAATAGCTTCCAGCGCCGAATCTGTCCATAAGATCCTCTGGGCGAGGCAAAGGATAAGTATCGTTTACGGTTTGTGGGTAGATCGTAGACTTAGAGTCTGTTTCGTCTGTCTTAAATGATATTCAACATATATTTTTTCCATTTGATTTCATATTTTGTTTGTGCGCAATTTCTACGACTGTAAGCAATATAAAACGTGAGTCGGGAATTAAATGGAGGTTTTCTGTCCTGAGATCGGCAGTTATGTAAACGGTCTGCCTAATTTATTATAATTATTGATTTTGTAAAGCCAGAACCCATTCTTCAGATACGATGGTATCACCCATTCGTTAATCCATTTCATAACTTTGATTATAAATCACGTATTTGAATGAGTGTGGAGTGTTCTGATTGCCAGGACGTCCAGCGAGCAGTAGCGATTCAAGATGACAAGTTTTGTCAGCTCACGCATTTCCTTTCGCATAGAAGCTATTGGCAGTGTATCGCCTCGTCCAATCATCACTAGGTAGTCACGGTATAACAAAAGAACGTCATCACAATGTCCATTAAATCGTTTGCAAACTCACTTGACTAACATCCATAGCAACGACAAGAATTTCGAAAATGGTTGCGTAACATCGACCTGATCTTTCCATGCTATACAATGCAAGAATATACACACATCAGAAAAAAAGAAATATTGCAGGACCTCGGTTACGTGGGTTCCGGAAACTGTACAGAAAATTGGAATAGAGATCAACATAAACATCATTTCCGCCCTTTTTATTGCTCATCAAAACCACATATTGCATGATGTACCACAATACAAAGAGACCTTCAGAAGTGGTGGTCTAGACTGCTGCACACACCGGTACCTCTAATACTCAGTAGCACGTCCTCTTGCATTCGTCGTGGTATGCTAACCACAAGTTTATCAAGGCACGGCTGGTCCAGATTGTCCCACTCTTCAACGGCGATTCGTCCTCAGAGTGGTTGGTGGGTCACGTAGTGCATGAACAGCCCTTTTCAATCTATCCCAGGCATGGTCGAAAGGGTTCATGCTTGGAGAACGTCCTGGGAACTGTAGTCGAGCGATGTCGTTATCCTGAAGGAAGTCATTCACAAGATGTGCACAATGGGGGCGCGAATTGTTGTCCATGAGGACGAATGCCGCGTCAATATGCTGCCGATATGGTTGCACTATCGGTCGGAGGATGGCATTCACGTATAGTACAGCCGTTACGGCGCCTTCCATGACCACCAGCGACGTATGTCCCCACATAATGCTACCCCAAAAAATAAGGGAACCTCCACCTTGTTACACGCGCTGGACAGTGTGTCTAAGGCGTTCAGGCTGACCGGACTGCCTCCAAACACGTCTCCGACGATTGTCTGGTTGAAGACATATGCGACACTCATTGGTGAAGAGAACGTGACGACAATCCTGAGCAGTCCATTCGACATGTTGTTGGGCCCATCTGTACCTTGCTGATTGTGCCATGGTTGCAAAGATGGACCTCGCCAGGGTGTTGGGAGTGAAGTTACACATCACGCAGCCTATTGTACACAGTTTGAGTCATAACACGACGTCCTGTGGCTGCACGAAAGGCATTATTCAACAGGGTGGCTTTGCTGTCAGGGTTCCTCCGAGCCATAACCCGTAGACATTTGTCATCCACTGCAGTAGTAGCCCTTGGGTGGCCTGAGCGAGGCATGTCATCGACAATCCCTGTCTTTCTGTACCTCCTCCATTTCCGAAGGGGACTGTTGACATCACATGTTAAGTCTTTAGTGCTTGGAGCCATTTGAACCATTCCATGTCCGAACAACATCGCTTTGCTTCACTTCGAGATGCCTGGCCACTTCCCTTGTTGAGAGGCCTTCCTGGCACAAAGTAACAATGCGGACGCCATCGAACAGCAGTATTGACCGTCTAGGCATGGCTGAACTACAGACAACACGAGCTGTGTACCTCCTTCCTAGTGAAATATCTGGAACTGATCGGCTGTCGGACACCCTCTGCTCCTCATGCATGGTTGTTTACATCTTTGGGCGGTTTTAGTGACATCTTTGAATAGTCAAAGGGACTGTGTCTGTGATACAATATCCACAGTCAACGTCTATCTTCAGGAGTTCGGGGAACCGGATTGATACAAAACTTTTTTTTTAATGTATATAGATTGCTCCATGTGTTCTGGATGCACGAAGAAATGCAAGGAAATTTACAAAATATGTGCGTGAGAAACCCAAATCAATTAACTACTGTGAAGTTACTTCAATTTACAAACGAGGAAACGATGACAGAACTTAGAGAGAAACATGAGTGACTGTGAAACACTAGTCAATACCATTTGTGCATGCAGATCACTAAATTTAACAAAAATTACTGGAGCGGATAGCGCTCATCAAAACAATAATTATGACTGATAGAAAGTTAAGCTTAAACAGCGGAATTAACTAGAAATGTTGAAGAACCCCGCCTCACACTTGTGTAAACTCGACACTAAGAGATACCTAATACCGCACAAAAAATAACGCGACGATGAGTTTAAAATGAAATACAAACTTTAACTCTATGAAAACGCCGGGTGAGGAGTACTCCGTGTGCCTGGTAGTAACACACACTCCTGGAAATGGAAAAAAGAACACATTGACACCGGTGTGTCAGACCCACCATACTTGCTCCGGACACTGCGAGAGGGCTGTACAAGCAATGATCACACGCACGGCACAGCGGACACACCAGGAACCGCGGTGTTGGCCGTCGAATGGCGCTAGCTGCGCAGCATTTGTGCACCGCCGCCGTCAGTGTCAGCCAGTTTGCCGTGGCATACGGAGCTCCATCGCAGTCTTTAACACTGGTAGCATGCCGCGACAGCGTGGACGTGAACCGTATGTGCAGTCGACGGACTTTGAGCGAGGGCGTATAGTGGGCATGCGGGAGGCCGGGTGGACGTACCGCCGAATTGCTCAACACGTGGGGCGTGAGGTCTCCACAGTACATCGATGTTGTCGCCAGTGGTCGGCGGAAGGTGCACGTGCCCGTCGACCTGGGACCGGACCGCAGCGACGCACGGATGCACGCCAAGACCGTAGGATCCTACGCAGTGCCGTAGGGGACCGCACCGCCACTTCCCAGCAAATTAGGGATACTGTTGCTCCTGGGGTATCGGCGAGGACCATTCGCAACCGTCTCCATGAAGCTGGGCTACGGTCCCGCACACCGTTAGGCCGTCTTCCGCTCACGCCCCAACATCGTGCAGCCCGCCTCCAGTGGTGTCGCGACAGGCGTGAATGGAGGGACGAATGGAGACCTGTCGTCTTCAGCGATGAGAGTCGCTTCTGCCTTGGTGCCAATGATGGTCGTATGCGTGTTTGGCGCCGTGCAGGTGAGCGCCACAATCAGGACTGCATACGACCGAGGCACACAGGGCCAACACCCGGCATCATGGTGTGGGGAGCGATCTCCTACACTGGCCGTACACCACTGGTGATCGTCGAGGGGACACTGAATAGTGCACGGTACATCCAAACCGTCATCGAACCCATCGTTCTACCATTCCTAGACCGGCAAGGGAACTTGCTGTTCCAACAGGACAATGCACGTCTGCATGTATCCCGTGCCACCCAACGTGCTCTAGAAGGTTTAAGTCAACTACCCTGGCCAGCAAGATCTCCGGATCTGTCCCCCATTGAGCATGTTTGGGACTGGATGAAGCGTCGTCTCACGCGGTCTGCACGTCCAGCACGAACGCTGGTCCAACTGAGGCGCCAGGTGGAAATGGCATGGCAAGCCGTTCCACAGGACTACATCCAGCATCTCTACGATCGTCTCCATGGGAGAATAGCAGCCTGCATTGCTGCGAAAGGTGGATATACACTGTACTAGTGCCGACATTGTGCATGCTCTGTTGCCTGTGTCTATGTGCCTGTGGTTCTGTCAGTGTGATCAGGTGATGTATCTGACCCCAGGAATGTGTCAATAAAGATTCCCCTTCCTGGGACAATGAATTCACGGTGTTCTTATTTCAATTTCCAGGAGTGTAGTTCTGCCTCTCTTGAAGTCCACCCAACAACGTGGAAGGGAGTACACAGAGACATATCTAAAAACTGTGGTAAAATTCATTCGGGAACCGACCTCAATTAATTGAGTGAATTAATCAACTGGAGTGCCACGAAAAATTTTTTTTAAAGTTCTCGCTTAGCGTCTGTTGCTTTACTCGTGTGGACAGTATGATCTACACATTTTTTTTTCCTTTAATCGAATTTGTCTGTTGTTACGCCAATTGCTCATGTATAAATCCACACACTGTAATAGAGTTAGTGGCCCCTTACATGGCTGTCAGTCTTTGCATAGTTAATGTATTCCAGCGACTTTAATTTAATTTTGTAGAACGAGTAAAAAAAATGAAGGAGACTAATCGGGAAGCGGAAGTCATTCTTTCATACCGTACTGAATTCTCTCATCTCAGATAGATATTGCTGTACATGGAACTCACTTAAACGTATTATCTATTTTGTCATCAGTAAAGTCAACTTTGCGTAGTAATTACAACAAAACTTACTTTTGTGAGCATGTATACTTACTGTTTACCTACATGTTTAGTTTGACTTCGAAACTACATCAGGATATTTTATATGTGTGGTTGGTATACATAGCTGTTAATCATTTATGAAGATAGCAGTAGCCGAAATCGGTAATAGTGATGTGTAAAAGTTTGTGTGATCAAGACAGGCCTATAAAATGAGGTACCAAAATCTTATCACAGGCTCATTTTCAGATTTTATGTCTTCAATTGATATATTAGACGTACTGTAAAGTTAAAGCTCCGTATTATTTTTCTCTATAGTTCCGATACAAAGCCAATTTGTCTTGGTGATTTAGGTCACAAATTTCAACACCGTCTAATCAACTGAAGTACCACCGTAAAAATTCTAAAAATCAACCGATAACAAATTTTAATTGCATGTTCTCAACATGGTTTCAGATAAACCGTCGGACCACAGCAGCATTTCCCCTGGTTTGGTGTGGGCCCCACCTAGACAACCGTAGAAGTGGCGAACTCTGCCTCTGTCCTCGGGGCAGCTCCATTCGAAAAAATTGCTGTTAAATTTGTAACGGTCACTCAAGGCACGAGACCTGAAGCCACTCTATACACATCAGATGAGACTGACCTCGCGAATTCATCTGCGCAGAGAAACTCGAAAAGGCATACCAAAGAAAACATGAGTTCCTACCTGAGCCGTGGTAAAATTTGCTGTTTTGAAGAGCGCGCCGCAGCACGTAGTGTAAAGCAGTCGCTCTCAATTCCTGCGGGTGACACCACTGTGGCTATCGCAGCTTTGGTGTCTCCCTCTGATGGGAAAGCGGAAAGGTGGCCTGTTCACATGCATTTAAGGAGCGCTATGAGCTCGGCAGGCGATCCCTCCAACTTAACTCCCGTCGCTCCGCTATCTTGTTTCCCTTGATTTCCAGAACGCCTATGACCGTGTCTGGCATCCCGGGCTCCTCTTCAAACTCCAGACCTATGCTCTCCCCATCAACTTCGTCCGTCTCGTTGCTTCCTTCCTCTCCCATCGTCTCTCCTATGTGACTATCCACAATTCCAACTCCTGTACTTTCTACCCCTCTGCCAGCATGCCACAAGGTTCTGTCCTTTCCCCTCTCCTCTATCTCCTGTACACTGCTGATATGCCCAAACCTCTCCCTCCCGTTCATCTTCTCCAGTTCGCTGATGACACCGCCTTCCTAGCCCTTTATCCTACCCTTCAACGGTCCCAATGTACCCTCCAAACCCACCTTGATCAATTCACCGCTTGGTGCGTCCAGTGGTTCCTCCATGTTAATCCCTCCAAGACCCAGGCGATCATCATAGGCCGCACCACCTGCTTCTTCCGCCTCCATGATTTCTACCTCACCATTTATGGCCATCCTATCCACCTCACTCATACCCTCAAATACCTTGGCCTCACACTCGACCGCCACCTCACCTAGACTCCCCATCTCCTTACCATCCAAAACAAAACTCACAACCGCCTCCGCCTCCTGAAACTCCTGTTCGGCCAGACGTGGGGTCTGCATCCTTCCACCATCCTTCACACCTAAAAATCCTTGATCCACCCCATCCTCAGTTATGCCAGCGTCGCTTGAGTTTCCGCCCCTCCCCGGTTCTATAAGGCCCTCCAAATCCTCGAACGCCATGCGCTCCACCTCGCCTTCCGTATCCGACTTCCGTCCCCCATGTGCATCCTCTACAACCTCATCCCCTTCCCCCACCTTCTCCTTTTCCTTGAACACATCCGCACACTATATCTTGTCCACCGCCTTGATCCCCCTCACCCCCTGGTGTCTCCCTTCCTCTCCACCCCCAACCAGTTGCCGCACCTTTACCACTGTGTTCCAATCTCTCTCCATCTCCACACCCTCCATCTCCTTTCCCAACACAACTTCCACCATCTACCCCTCCCGGATGATGAGCTTCGCCCTGACATCTACCCTTCCCACCAACTTCCCACCATCTTCCTGCCTCCTCCTCAGGGCTCTCTCTCCTCCCCCTCCCTCCTCCTGTGCGGCTTCCCCCTCCTACTCACCCTCCATCTCTTGTGCCTCCTTACAGTGTCTCTGTGCTCCCTCCTGCACTGTCTTCCCTCGTCCTCTCCCGCCCCATGTGTCTCCTGCCTCTTCGTGAAACCACTGATGCCCCTCCTCTCTTCATCCCACCACTTCCCCAGCTGCCCCGTGCTCTCCCCTCCTTTTCCATCCTCTCTGACCTTTCCCTCGGCAGGTCCCACCTGGCAGCTTTATTTTAAATGTGTTGTTCCAAAGTGTTTTTAATACTGTGACCGACCTTTAACCTGTGCGTGCGCATTCAGTGTCTTCTCTGTGTTTTAAGACATGCCAGCTGTGTTTATTAACTTTCTGGTGACCTTTTTTAACTGTCCCCCATGAACGTCTCCATGTCTGTGTATTTTTACCTCTATTTTCTCCCCTTACTCTGTTTTATGTTCCCCTTTTTTATCTCCTTATGTATGTATCATTTTATTCTTGTGTTAGTTGTCATGTCACTCGGCTGAAGAGCGGCGGATTGTGCCGCTGACAGCCCTCCCCTGCCCATATGGGGCAGGGGAATGAAATCACAATAATGACAAAAAAAAAAAAAACCTCGATAGGCGGCGAGTCTAGTCAGTTGGTCAGCCGGGTCAGTGTGGGGCAGTCAGTGTCTGTCTGTCGTCCAGAGTGCTAGTGTGTGTTAGCCCGCTAGTGTGCTCGAGTATGTTCACACAGTGGTCATTGGCAGTTGGATCGATCGGTTGGTCCGTCGCGCACTGGGACACAAGATGATCTGTCCGTCTTGAGCGTCGGTGCATGTGAGGTCGCCACGTCAGTCCAGTGGCCTGTGCCGTATAGCGAGGCGTAGTGGCTTCGAGGCCGACACGAGAGCAGCAGGAGTCATCCCACGGCATCGGTCTGGCCGGCGAGAGCTGCGACATCGTGAGACGGGAGCTCGGCGCGCCTTCCTGGGTCCGTTGAAGCGGCTGGCTGCGGACGGTTCGGGAGAGCGATTTGGGCGTGCTGCGCCAGGTCTTCGGCAGTCATCGCAGTTTATTAGAAGTTAAGTGATTCGTGATATGTTGTTTCATTTACTTGTTAAGTTCTACTTGTTTTCTTGGTCAGTCTCTCGTCCCCAGCTTGGTCGTCTGTCTCCCGTCTGCATTTGTTAGGCAGTTAGTGTCTGTCTGTCTGTCGGTCTGCCGTACTTTAATAGCTGCCTCCGTCATGTTTGTCGCATTCGGTGTTAACGAATTTATTGCTTGTTATTGCTTGAAGTGTAACGGCCGAATTCCTGAAATATGTTTTTATTTTGACTATCATCTTGAGAGGTGGTATATGTGTAATGTAGAGGATGTTTGTATATTTTATGTAAGACTGCATTTCATGGGTTTTTATTCAAATGGTCATTTTAGCATATAAAGTTGCCACCCTTCCACCGTAAGAGTTTTTTTTTAACCAAGTTGCACCTTCGCTGGAAAGCTAATTTTTTTAATGTTAGTGTTTTGTACCATTTGCATCCCTCCTATGGGGTGCATAGTTTATGAGCTTGTGTGAGTTGTTAAAATTTTTAGTTTAAAGTAATCTGGTGTGTTGCATATTTGCACCAGTGTAGTCTTTCAGAGGTTGTTGTGAGCGGTCGTGACTAGGGCCATGTCAAAAGGCAGCGGCAAGGTTTTCGGCCCGAAAGCTCATATTATCAATATTTGTTCTTTCTGCCTCTGAATAAAATTGTAACTTGATATTTTGAGGGTGCTTTCTGATTATAATTTTAAATCTGTTTAAAAAAAAGGGCTTTTACGAATAAAATTTCCATTTGTTGAAAGAAATTTAATTCGTTTCCATCAGTTATCCACTGGCAACTACTTCCACGCTCACATAGTGTGATTAAATGTGTTAATGTTCTTGATGAATCGCTAGTAAATAAAGCAAATTCTCAAGAAAAGGTTTTGAAAGTAAATTCACGGTTCACTATCCTTACCGTATGGTTGGGACTTCCAATTCTCTGAAACATTGCGTGTGCAAGAGATACACTTAATTAGCCAGAAATGAACTGTATTTATGGAAGCTAACTACTTATGATACTTATTTGTTAGTTTGTATGTACTCGTAATCGATGAGTTGGAAATCAATATAAAAGGAAACGAGTCAGCCAGAAAACTTCATTCCATCCGAAAGCATCTACGCCTAGCACCTCTTAAACATAACATTTGGTTAAATTTCTTTCGTCTGAAATTACCTCGGAGTGCCGTTTAAAATTTTGTTTCTGTGACGACCTATAGCCTCTTTCTACATATAGGCTGGCCAGAAACGTTCCGAAGAGCTGGTAGGGGTGTTGCAGGGGAGTGTGTTCTGTGAAATAATTGTTCGATACGTTGCACTGTTTGCGCGTTATTTAACATTGAAGTTACCCAATCAAGTCGTCGTGCTCGCGGATTCAAGCATCCTGACAGAGACAGTGTCGTGTTGATTCCTCAAACACATCCAACGAAGCCTCTGCCCAAGTACCTTAAATTCGTCACTTCCGAAGAAGGTACATTTTAAATGGTAATGAGCATCTGGACAAGTGAAAACTTACGGTTCGACAGATATCTGTGAGTCACAGCATTTCAGCGTGTGCAAGTGCTTGAATCTGCTCGCGAAACGACCTGATTGTCTAACTTAAATGCTAAATAACTCGGAAACGGCGCAACGTACATATATTTTTTTTCCTTAACAATTATTTCTCTTCCCTACAACAGACTTACAAGCTTTTCTGGCGCTTTCTGACCACCCTGTATAAAAGGAAATGTGCTTCCTTATTCACGACTCATCATCGCTCAGCGCAAACTGATAAGGATAGAAACTTGAAATTTGGAGAGGGTGTTGATCTTATACAGTATGCATCGTTGAACAAGGGATTTTTTGAAATTCCTCCCCTAAGTAGGTGAAACAAGAGATGAATTGATTTTTGAAAACATGTCGCTACTAAGACGACTTTGAAGCTAGAGCTACAAAAATTGGCATGTGGTCTCTCTGTCAGAAATAAAATAAATACGTGTTTCAGAAATTTTGGTAATTAAACACCTAAAGAATGAAACTGTGGGAGACATATTTTTGAAAATAAATAATTATTAAATAAGTACTATAGCATTTTAAAGCTATAACTATGAAAATTGGTATTTGATTACTCGATCAGAAATTAAAAAAATACGTGTTCCAGTGTTCTTTGAAATTCAGCCTCTAAGGGCGTGAAATATCGGATGAAACGCTTTATGAAAATACTCTTTATTAAAGCACAATCGTTTTTTAACCAGGGCAAGTGCTGCTGCAGAGTGGCGTCTAAGTTGAGAAAATGTAGTTTCATACTTCGGTTAATTTTTGGAATTTTTACGGTGCTGCTTTAGTTTATTAGAGGGTGCTGAAATTTGTGAAGTAAATTACCGCGACAAATTGGCTTCGTCTAAACTACACGGTAAAAATGAAACGAAGCTTTAATTTTTCACTACGCCTGATATATGCTTTATAAAATTAGTTATGTTGTAATTAATACGCAAACTAATCATTACAGATGAAAAAATGGTACTACATTTCAAAGCGATCGATGTACTGGAATAACCGTTAGAGATGAGAGAATTAAGTATTGGGTGTAAAACTGGTGTTAATAATTGCAGAACCATATACCTGATTTGTCTCTTTCTTTTTTAACTCACTTTATGAAATTAAATTTAACTCATTGGTGCGCATATTATGGGAAGACTGGCAGTCATATAAAGGTTACTAACTCTGTTATGGTATGTGGATATACAACGGAGCAATGAGTGTAACAACATAGAAATTCGATATAAGGGGAAAAAAATCGGACCATGCACTCTACGCGAGCGAAACAGCAGGCGGTCAGTTAGTACTTTGTAAAATATAACGTGATCCTTTGTAGTGTGTAATGTCCATTATAGCCTACAACGTACCATAATTTCATTTACAAAATACTGCTATTTAGCTACATAGACTGAATATGTCAATTTTTGGGTAAACAGCAACTGACTTTTGTTTTAATTTGCAATGTTGCAATGAACGTTTCTGGGTTAGGTATTCTGTTCATATGTGAACTTGCAGTATTATAGTTTGAGATCCATGAGAACGGTTTTGGTACATTTACGTAGGCAGTCTTTCGTGCCCGCAGTCACTGACGGTAAAAATCATTAGAGTGTCTTTGCACTTCATATTCCTCTTCATCTTCTTCTTCAGTAATCGACATTTTCATTCGTTTTCTGCTGTCCCCAATTGTCTTAAGTGCCGAAAATTAGTTTTATGATCATTAATAAAAGATCATAAAATACTCCTGGACAAAGACTGATAGATATTTTAGGCAGCCCGACGAGAGACGGTGGTGAATTCCTTGTCTTCCGGTTCCTTCTGCAGGAGAAATAAGAAAAGCATGGAATTTCTGTCTGTTTGCTTTTATTCCTTCGTATCGGGTCCGCAGTTTCATGTATCTGATAAATTAATTTTTGTATTGGCGCTATGGCCGAACGTCCTTCCTGTTGTCACAGTCAACCTAAGAGAATGAAGTCCTTTGTGCCATCTGTCTGTGCATTGTGTCAGCTCCGTCATGTGTTTTATTACACACTGAAGAGCCGAAGAACCTGGTATTCAAATATGTAAACAGGCGCCGGCCGGAGTGGCCGAGCGGTTGTAGGCGTTACAATCTGGAGCCGCGCTACCGCTACGGTCGCATGTTCGAATCCTGCCTCGGGCATGGATGTGTGTGGTGTCCTTAGGTTAGTTAGGTTTAAGTAGTTCTAAGTTCTAGGGGACTGATGACCTCAGAAGTTAAGTCCCATAGTGCTCAGAGCCATTTGAACCATTTCTTTTAGTAAACAGGCAGAATATCGCGCCGCGGTCGGCAACGCTTATGTAAGACAAAAAGTGTCTGACGCAGTTGATAGATAGGTTACTGCTCTTAAATGGCAGGTTATCAAGATTTAAGTGAGCTTGAACCTGGTGTTATAGTTGGCGCACGAGCGATGGGACACAGCATCTCCGGGGTAGTGATGAAGAGGAGATTTTTCGGTTCGACCGTTTCACGAGTGTACCGTGAATATCAAGAATCCGGTAAAATATGAGATTTGCGCCATCGCTGCCGCCAGAAAAAGATCGTGCAAGTACGGGACCAACGACGACTGAAGAGAACCGTTCAACGCGACAGAAGTGCAACCCTTCCGCATATTGCTGCAGAATTCAATGCCGTACCATCAAAAAGTGTCAGCGTGCGAAACATTCAACGAAATATAATCGATATGGGGCTTCGGAGTCGAAAGCCCACTCGTGTGCCCTTGACGACTGCAAGACACAAAGCTTTACTCCTCGCCCGTGCCCGCCGACACCGACATTGCACTGCTGACGACTGGAAACTATTGCCTGGTCGGTCGAGTCTCATTTCAAATTGTATCGAGCGGATGGACGTGTACGGGTATGGAGACAACCTCATGAATCCATGGACCCAGCATGTCAGCAGGGAACCGTTCAAGCTGGTGGAGGCTCGGTAATGGTGAGGGGCGTGTGTGCAGTTGTACGTTTAGATACGACCCTGACAGGTGACACGTACGTAAGCATCCTGCCTGATCACCTGCATTCATTCATGCCCGTCGTGCATTCAGACGGACTTGGGCTATCCCAGCAGGACAATGCGACACCCCACATGTCCAGAATTGATATGGAGTGACTAGAGGAACACTCCTCTGAGTTTAAACACTCCCGCTGGCCACCAGACTCACCAGACATGAATATTATTTAGCATATCTGGGATGCCTTGCAACGTGCTGTTGAGAAGAGATCTACATTCATTCGTACTCTTACGTATTTATGGGCAGCCCTGCAGGGTTCAAGTCTAAATTTCCTCCAGCACTGAATCAGATATTAGTCCAGTGCATTCCACGCTGTGTTGCGGCCCTTCTGCGTGCTCGCGGGGTCCCTACACGATGTTTGGCAGGTGTACCTGTTTCTTAGCTCTTCACTGTATTTTAACGGCCCCTGTATGCGCTTTAGGAGGCATAGATATGGGATCAGCCTAGCATTAGCCTAAGAAAACGAGGAAAATAATCTAAATATCATACTCAGGTATGACGTCAAATGTCTGTGTAGATTCTAACCGGGTTTAGATTCTTCTTAATCTCTCGCAAGAGAGGACACTGCAAGTTAAGCTATTTTTCCACATTTTATTTTTATGCTCTTCTCCAGAAAATTTTCTGTTTCGTTGGGCGGTAAAACTGATCCAGTTTTCTTGATAGCTACATATTTGAAAAGCTAATATCTTATCGTGGAAAAGAAATGCATTTTGAACACATCATATATCCATTGTGGTGATGAAAAAATGTATATACGAAATCGCTTAGTGGTGACAGCAGATTGAGTAGCATGCAACAGACTTTAAGATACTCTCCTCTCGCTATATAGTGAAGATAATGGCCTTAGAGCCATATAATCGTACCAGTTTTCGTTCTGTGGGAAAAGAAAGCGTCTGAACGTAGATGGATAATAGCCAATAACGCAGTTTCGTTCGCTCATGTGGGGAAAGTAGCTGGGGGAGATTATTAGCAGAAGAACTATCTCCTCTTACGATTTTTTCATTTGTTAGGGTATATTGTACAATTATGATTGCCGGGTGATAACGTACTAAAACATTGGCATCTTAGCTAAAAAGGCCAAAATTATAAATACAAAAAAATGGCTCTGAGCACTATGGGACTCAACTGCTGAGGTCATAAGTCCCCGAGAACTTAGAACTACTTAAACCTAACTAACCTAAGGATAACACACACATCCATGCCCGAGGCAGGATTCGAACCTGCGGCCGTAGCGGTCGCGCGGTTCCAGACTGTAGCGCCAGAACCGCTGGGCCACCAGCGGCCGGCTATAAATACATAAAATATAAAATAATAAGAACCAAAATCAACCAATAAAGGGAAATATGATCTGAAATTGTGAAGCTTGTGACTTAAAGTGTTTTGTTGTTCGTTGGTGCCTACTTGTGGGTGACAAGGGCTGAATCAGACAATGGCTGTAAACGTCATCGTAAAGTTTCCGTTAGAGGGCTTTGCTGCAGGGCATATATAACTAAGTGCGACTCTGATGCGGATATATGAGCAATACCATGCAGGCAAAGGGGTTGGTGTGGATATCGAAAGGAAACTTTTTGATCGACCATTCGCTTAGAATAAGTCTCCTATTTTGTTATTGGTACTATGCGACTCTCATTTTTATAGAACAAATATTTCTTAGAAAAATGTTGTTGATTTTTTATTAACTACCAATATTTTCCATTAGTATTTGTAGTTTCATGTATATGTTGCCTTAAATAAACGCTGTCGTAAAATTATCCCTTGTTTACACTACCTCCAACGCAAACCACACTCCATGCAGTCCCTGCGTCACAAATTGTATAAAGGACATTTAGAGGAGGAGTGCATACATTCAGACCTCCATCTATATTTGAAAAGCCACCTTACAATGTGTGTTGGAGGGTACCCTCGTCACCACTGTTATTTTTCTCTTTTTTTGTTCCATTCTCTAATGGTGAGTGGAAAGAACGACTGCCGATAACATTCCATATGAGCTGTAATTTCTCTGATCTTTTCGTCGTGGTCACTTTGCGAGTCATATGCGAGAGGAAGTCATATGCTGCCCGACTGTTCTCCAAACGTTTGCTTTTGGAATTTCAACAGCAACCCACTGCTCGATAGCCAACGCCTCTCTTGAAGTGTCTACAACTGGAGTTTGTTGCACATGTCCGTATTGCTCTCACGCTTGCTTAGTGTTGCCATGGTGAAAGGTGCCATTCTCCTTTAGATATTATTTTTTCTGCTTGGTGAGGGTCCCAGTCAAATAAGCAGCTAAGGTACCTCACCAAGGGTGTAACTGCAATAGAGACGACGCCGAAAGGCCGCTACCTACCCGCTGTAAAGGATGTCAGCAGCAAGCCACAAAGCACGAGATAGAGAAACAACTATCAGGAAGCAACCTCAGTGGCACGACTACAACAAAATTTTAGCAAAACTGCTTTCTCTCTTTCACTCTCGGTTATCACTACCTGTCCATTGAGCATATTCCACAAATGGATGGCTAAATAATTTTATCGAATAATTCTACATCTTTGCACCAACTGTGGGAAACCTCCTTTTATGGCGCCACCCAACAACAAAAGAATAAAAATCACATCATCACAATTTAAGCCCGCAGTAAGTTATAATCGGGCAATCGTAATAGGACAGTATAACAAATTAAAAAATTTGTAAGAGGAGACAGTTCTTCTGACATATCCACCAGCTACTCACTACTGCTACAAACAACAGGAATACTCTAAGCTGCCAAATCTACAGACAACAAACATCAACACAAAATTCAGAACACATCTTCAACATGATTACAGAACCCATACAATAGTTTAACACGTAAGCCGGCCGGTGTGGCCGAGCGGTTGTAGGCGCTTCAGTCTGGAAGCGCGCGACCGCTACGGTCGCAGGTTCGAATCCTGCCCCGGCAGTGGATGTGTGTGATGTCCATAGGTTAGCTAGGTTTAAGTAGTTCTAAGTTCTAGGGGACTGATGACCTCAGATGTTAAGTCCCATGGTGCTCAGAGCCATTTGAACCATTTTTAACGCGTAAGCGTGATTACAAACAGACTCAGTCTTACACGTCGCTGAAGACGAAATTACCCAGGACCTCTTGAAGAGGATCCCGGTATAGAACCCGAAACGTATAGCAGAAGTCTGAACAGGAACATGATCGGGTCTAATCACACAAAATATTTTACTTCCAGTTTCAGATCATATTGACAATAACATCTGACAACCTTGCCTTAGTACTGCAGTTACATCGCTAACGTCGCATCTTTTGGAGAGCATCGCCATTTGGCTCAACTTTTTTGTTGGAAGCTTGAATATCTCCTACGTGCTGCAGGAGTAAACGAGATGAGGTATTCTTTCCACGTCGCACTGGTGTACGGAATATGACAATTAAGAAGAGTAATTGGCCAGTCACGTAAGCTCCGCTTTTATTTGACGAGAGACGCAACAAAACAAGGGCAACGTGCGGGCGTTGTGTGTGCGGCTGGTGCGACAGGCGCCATTCTGCCGCCAGCTTTGGGAGAAGGCGACGGGGGCCATCTGGTGGCCACGTTCGCCGCCCGCGCCATTAATCTTCCTCAGGGAGGCGAGCGGCGAGCGGCCATCACGTATTCCACTCAGGCCGGACATCAGCCACGCCGCTGACGTAGGGCGTCTCCGATCGTGGGCAGTGTATAATCACCGTATCTGCTCCTTTACCAGCAGACTATTTGTTTCTAAAACGTAAACTGTCAAAGAACTGAAACTTTTTGTTGTGAAAGTCGGATGGTTGCCTCGTTTGGATGAGATGCTAGTGCAGTCAAACGGATGAGTCAAAAATTGTTGTTCACTGCCTAGTGCTAGACAGAAAGCCGTATGATGGCGTCGAGGGCCGGTGTTATTGTAAGCACAGCATACAAGCACAGCAGAAATGTCTGGGGAGTCATTTTAGCAACGAAACGAGAATTGAAAAATCCAATGTCGAAAGTAATTCGTAAGCGTCTCTCGTACGTTTCATCGGTAAAGCGGTACTGCTTTTATTATGATATTTTTGCTTGTTGCCTATACCTTGTGACGATACGTCACATCAAGGGACATTTGGCGAAAGGGAAAGGAAGTTTTTGTTGTGCGACGTGTCGATCATAAATTATCTAAAGACTAAGTACGTCTGCGCGATGTATAACAAGTACACTATTGGCCATTAAAATTGCCACAACATGAGCATGACGTACTACAGGCGCGAAATTTAACTGACAGGAAGAAGATGCTTTGATCTGCAGATAGTCAGCTTTTCAGAGCATTCACACAAGGTTGGCGCCGGTGGCGACACCTACAACGTGCTGACGTGAGGAAAGTTTCCAACCGATTTCTCATACACAAACAGCAGTTGGCCGGCGTTGCCTGGTGAAACGTTGTTGTAATGCCTCGTGTAAGGACGATAAAGTCGGTACCATCACGTTTCCGACTTTGATAAAGGTCGGATTGTAGCCTATCGCGATTGGGGTTTATCGTATCGCGACATTGATGCTCGCGTTGGTCGAGATCCAATGACTGTTAGCAGAATATGGAATCGGTGGGTTCAGGAGGGTAATACGGAACGCCGTGCTAGATCCCAACGGCCTCGTATCACTAGCAGTCGAGATGACAGCCATCTTATCCGTATGGCTGTAACGGATCGTGCAGCCACGACTCTATTCCTGAGTCAACAGATGGGGACGTTGGCAAGACAACAGCCATCTGCACGAACAGTTCGGCGACGATTGTAGCAGCATGGACTATCAGCTCGGAGACAATGGCTGCGGTTACCGTTGACGCTGCATCACAGACAGGAGCGCCTGCGACGGTGTACCCAACGACGAACCTGGGAGCACGAATGACAAAACGTCATTTTTTCGGATGAATCCAGGTTCTGTTTACAGCATCATGATGGTCGCATCCGTGTTTGGCGACTTGGCGGTGAACGCACATTGGAAGCGTGTATTCATCATCGCCGTACTGGCGTATCACCCGGCGTTATGATATGGGGTGCCATTGGTTATACGTCTCGGTCACGTCTTGTTCGTATTGACGGCACTTTGAACAGTGGACGTTACATTTCAGATGTGTTACCACCCGTGTTTCCACCCTTCATTCGATACCTGTGAAACCTTACATTTCAGCAGGATAATGCACGACTGCATGTTGCAGGACCTGTACGGACCTTTCTGGATACAGAAAATGTTCGACTGCTGCCCTGGCCAGCACATTCGCCAGATCTCTCACCAACTGAAAACGTCTGGTCAATGGTGGCCGAGCAACTGGCTCGTCACAATACGCCAGTCAGTACTCTTGGTGAACTGTGGTATCGTGTTGAAGCTGCATGGGCAACTGTGCCTGTACACGCCATCCAAGCTCTGTTTGACTCAATGTCCAGGCGTAACAAGGCCGTTATTACGGCCAGAGGTGGTTGTTCTGGGTATTGATTTCTCAGGATCTATGCAACCAAATGTCGTGAAAATGTTATCACATGTTAGTTCTAGTGTAATATATCTGTCCAATGAATACCCGTTTATCATCTGCATTTTTTCTTGGTGTAGCAACTTTAATGGCCAGTAGTGTAATAAAGATCGTAAGTTATTATTATAAAAACACAAATATCGATGTAATTAACAAAACAGAGTTTTTTGTATAATCTCTGTGTAACATAGGCCATGAAGATCAGAGACAATGCTTTGATTGAACTCTCTCTCCTGTTTTTGTTTCGTCTAGAGGTAGGGCGCCATTGTGTAGCAGGACGGTATTTAATGTATGTTTGGTTGTAATTTAGTAAAATATCCTTATAATTCTTATTAGAAAGTGTGTATTATTGACTTAGTTTTCACCTCTCATGATAGCACCCATTAATTCTCATTAACCAAGTTTTACAGATCTTCGTAGTGCAGGATTTGGTCGCCCATTACGGTGACTGTATTATTTGATTAAAATTTCATGTCATAATATTAAATGTAAATGCGAGAGACTTCTCAATATTGATCTTTCATTAGTTCAAAGTTAAAAAGAGTAGTGATAGATTTCATTTACCAAAATTCACAGCACTGAATGAGTTCAGTATGTTTAATGTTGGCCGCTTAACGGCCGATGGGATTGTCTCCAGTTTTGCCTTGCAAATAATGGACAAGAAATATTGAAAACCATTCCTTTCGATAAGCTCCGCAATATCTCAGTTAATCTAAGTTAATTAAAAGTATAATGCTAGCCACGCCTCAAACAAAACCATAAAATATGTTGTTGTTGTTGTGGTCTCCAGTCCTGAGACTGGTTTGATGCAGCTCTACATGCTACTCTATCATGTGCAAGCTTCTTTATTTCCCAGTACCTACTGCAACCTACATCCTTCTGAATCTGTTTAGTGTATTCATCTCATGGTCTCCCTCTACAATTTTTACCCTCCACGCTGCCCTCCAGCACAAAATTGGTGATCCCTTGATGCCTCAGAACATGTCCTACCAACCGATCCCTTCTTCTAGTCAAGTTGTGCCACGAACTTCTCCCCGATTCTATTCAATACCTCCTCATTAGTTATATGATCAACCCATCTAATCTTCAGCATTCTTCTGTAGCACCACATTTCGAAAGCTTCTATTCTCTTCTTGTCCAAACTTGTTATCGTCCATGTTTCACTTCCATACATGCCTACGCTCCATACAAATAATTTCAGAAACGACTTCCTGACACTTAAATCTATACTCGATGTTAACAAATTTCTCTTCTTCAGAAACGCTTTCCTTGCCATTGCCAGTCTACATTTGATATCCTCTCTATTTCGACCATCATCAGTTATTTTGCTCGCTAAATGGCAAAACTTCTTTACTGCTTTAAGTGTCTCATTTCCTAATCTGATTCCCTCAGAATCACCCGACTTAATTCGACTACATTCCATTATCCTCGTTTTGCTTTTGTTGATGTTCATCTTATACCCTCCTTTCATGACACTGTCCATTCCGTTCAACTGATCTTCCAAGTCATTTGCTGTCTCTGACAGAATTACAATGTCATCGGCGAACCTTAAAGTTTTTATTTCTCGTCCGCAGCTCGTAGTCGTGCGGTAGTGTTCTCGCTTCCCGCGCTCGGGTCCCCGGGTTCGATTCCCGGCGGGGTCAGGAATTTTCTCTGCCTCGTGATGACTGCGTGTTGTGTGATGTCCTTAGGTTACTTAGGTTTAAGTAGTGCTAAGTTCTAGGGGACTGATGACCATAGATTTTAAGTCCCATAGTGCTCAGGGCCATTTGAACCATTTTTGTTTCTTCTCCATGGATTTTAATACCTACTCCGAATTTTTCTTTTCTTTCCTCCACTGCTTGCTCAATATACAGATCGAATAACATCGGGGATAGGCTACAACCCTGTCTCACTCATTCCCCAACCACTGCTTCCCTTTCATGCCCCTCTACTCTTACAACTGCCATCTGGTTTCTGTACAAATTGTAAATAGCCTTTCGCTCTCTGTACTTAACCCTGCCACCTTCAGAATTTGAAAGAGAATACTCCAGTCAACATTGTCAAAAGCTTGCTCTAAGTCTACAAATGCTATAAATGTAGGTTTGCCTTTCCTTAATCTAGCTTCTAAGATAAGTCGTAGGGTCAGTATTGCGTCACGTGTTCCAACACTTCTATTGAATCCAAACTGATCTTCCCAGAGGTCGCCTTCTACCAGTTTTTCCAGTCGTCTGTAAAGAATTGGCGTCAGTATTTTGCATCCGTGACTTATTAAACTGTTAGTTCGGTAATTTTCACATCTGTCAGCACCTGCTTTCTTTGGGACTGGAATTGTTATATTCTTCTTGAAGTCTGAGGGTATTTCGCCTGTCTCATACATCTTGCTCACCAGATGGTAGAGTTTTGTAAGGACTGGCTCTCCCAAGGCTGTCAGTAGTTCTAATGGAATGTTGTCTACTCCCGGGGCCTTGTTTCGACTCAGGTCTTTCAGTGCTCTGTCAAACTCTTCGCGCAGCATCGTATCTCCCATTTCACCTTCATCTACGTCCTCTTCCATTTCCATAATATTGTCCTGAAGTACATCGCCCTTGTATAGACCCTCTATATACTCCTTCCACCTTTCTGCTTTCCCTTCTTTGCTTAGAACTGGGTTTCCATCTGAGCTCTTGATATTCATACAAGTGGTTCTCATAAAATATATAATTATAAAAATAAAAATGTATGATTATCCCGTGAGGAGGTTCTACGCAGAATCGGAGAGGAAAGGAATATGTGGAAAACACTGATAAGGAGAAGGGACAGGATGATAGGACATCTGCTAAGACATGAGGGAATGACTTCCATGGTACTAGAGGGAGCTGTGGAGGGCAAAAACTGAAGAGGAAGACAGAGATTGAAATACGTCAAGCAAATAATTGAGGACGTAGGTTGCAAGTGCTACTCTGAGATGAAGAGGTTAGCACAGGAAAGGAATTCGTGGCGGGCCGCATCAAACCAGTCAGTAGACTGACGACAAAAAAAAAAAAAAAAATCCCGTGATAAGTGTCCACACATAAATAGATAGATATACCGTGATAACCTGTGCATGATGCATTACGAAATAAAAGAGGCATGGTGCATTTCTAGAAGCGGAAGTTTATTGAAAACGAGACACAAGGAAGGAAAGTAAGATAAGCTCTCCAGAAATTACTGCAACCATTTTCCTTTTGTTTGATTCTTCAGTTTTTATTTTCCTTTGTTTGTTTCGAATCGCCTAGCGATTCATCATCAGATGGTACACACAGTATGACAATTATTGAGTTATATGAAAGAAAACGCAGATCAGTTGGAAACTGTGGCTTGCACACATTTTATTCAACATCTGAACGTCACTAAAGATATTTGGATGTAGGTTATGACGTGTTGGATGTGCCTGCCATCATTGGCTGTGATGTGGCGCAGACGAATAGAGAAATTCTGCATGACCTGCTGAAGTATCGGAACTTCGATGTTATCGATGACCTCCTGACCGGCTGTTTTCAGCTCAGCAATGGTTTTGGGGTTATTGTTGTTCGCCTTGTCTTTAATACAGCCGCACAAAGAGGAGTCACATGTGTTCAGATCTGGAGAATATGGTGGCCAGTCGAGGCCCACGCCAGTGGCTTCTCGGTGCCCTGGTGTCAGAATGCGGTCCCCAAAGTGCTCCTCCAGCACATCGTACACTCTCCTGCTTGGATGGGTTCGAGCTCCGTCTTGCACGGACCACATCTTGTCGAAATGAGGATCACACTGAATACTGGGGATGAAATCATCTTCTAAAACCTTCACTACCGTTCAGTAGTCACGCTTCCATCAAGGAATAATGCACCAGTTATTACATGACTGGATATTGCCCACCACAAAGTCACCTGTTCAGGTTGAAGTGACTTCTCTATAGCGAAATGCGGGTTTTCAGTCCCCAAAAAGCGCCAAATTTGCTTACTGACGAATCCATTCAAATGAGAGTGGGCTTCGTCTTTAGTCCAAACCATAATGTGCATACTAATCTCCTTCACACCCGTGGCCAAACGTGAAGTTTGAACGTCCTAACGCAAACCGTTTAGAAGCTAAGACGGATGTTAGCAGCATTATGAGGTCGTTTATCTGGGGCGAATTGAACAATTGAAACATGTAAGCACTGAACGTGGAGACAATTATTTGGATTATGAGATAGATTTAGACCTGGGCTGGGGAAACAGCTACCAACAGGCAGCACGCAAATTTTTGCATGGCTCGCTATGAACGTCAGAAATATCAGCCTTGAACAGATATTTACTAATTTCCAATAGGACGGCCACAACGGTACGCATGCGCACTACACTGTGTAAATACTAATCGCACAAAGTTGAAACTTGGTGCCGGGGAGATGTGAACGACCGTAAAGGCATTTTCCATTCACTTACTGAGATGCAGTCATGTTACACTGTGGGAGGCATATTTAATGCTGTGACATCAGATGACTTTTACAAGTGTGTGTCTGCAGAAACATTTCTTTGTGTGAAGAAATTTGCTGAGAAAATATTATCTGTATTTGGGTCAACATGTATTTGTGAGCAAAATTTTTCTAGCTTGTAGAACAACAAGAGTAAAATAGGCATCTAGCTGACCTTTGAAAGACATCGCGTGATGAGAATCTCAACTAGCAGTCTCACCATTTATTTAAAAAATATCGTAGAAAAGGGTAATAGAATACGTTTGTCTAAATAAATTGAATGTAAAAATAAATGTGCTTTTAGCTACAGATGATATGAAATTAGCACAATAAGCAAATTGATTTAAACTGTCACTATTTTATTTAATTTACATTAAATGCTTTTATGGAAAATGTATATATTTTCTGAAATATAACGTTAACTAATGAACTCAATCATTTTAAAAGGCGCGGCCCTCCACTAACCTCCGCTTCCACTGTGTGGCCCCCAAGGCAAAGCAATTGTCCACCTCTGATTTAAATGCATCACTTACAGTTATTGGTATCTGTTGTCCGCCCCGATAGCTCAGTGAGCAGCGTGACGGATTGCCTCCTACGGGCCCGGCTTCGATTCCGGTCTAGGTCGAGGATTTTTTCCGCTCAGGGACTGGGTGTTGTGTTGTCTTCATCATCATTTCATTCCCATCCGGCGCGCATGTCGCCCAATGTGGTGTCGAATGTGATAAGACCTGCACCAAGGCGGCCGGACCTGCCCCGCAAGGGGCCTCCCGGCCAATGACGTCAAACGCTCATTTCCATTTCCATTGGTATCCGTTGATTTGTTCTTGATGTGCACAACACTTTGGAAAACGTAATGTTGTTTTCCAATGACGTTAATTTTATCGCGTTCACAAACTTTGCCACACATAACAGCTTCCACATGCTTTACAAAACGAAAATATACCCAAGACCGTGACTAAATCTATGTCCCAGATTTACTGTCGGGGCGGAGAGTTTCTTTGTTCAGGATCCGTATTGGACATTGGTGGCAGTAATTATAAATCTATTTACGGTAAGTTTATTACTACAGAAATAACATATATTTATACTGCAGATTTTACAAGTGCTATTTATGACATCTGTCAAACTATGATGATATTTCATCTACAATTTTAGTGCTGAAATTGCGTTTGACATTTATGTTTTCTCTTACTAAACATTGTTCATTACTTGCGAAATAAACGTTAGAATTCTGCTTGAGGACTTTTTCTTTTCTTTTTATGGTAAAGTGTTTCTTATTTAAAAAGGGATCTCCGTAACCGTCATTTAATTTATCCCTCAGTGAGACAAGACGGTGAATGCCATCACGGAAAAATCTTTGCAATTGCCTGCAGAAATAAGATTGTACCCTGGCGTACACCTCTTCTCCCAAATCATTTTGATAGCCACGAACGTCTTTCTTCAGGACTCCACAAATACGGAAATCACATAGGGAGAGATTGGAACTATTGGAGGATGTGTAACTGCTTCGCATCTAAACCTCTGCGGCGAAGTAGAAACAACCTTCGGAACATGTGGGCGGGCAATGTGTTGTCAACGTTGTTCTCCTACGCTGCAGAGGTTTTTCTGCGAAAAGATATTTGCTTCGGAAGGAAAGGTGCACGCCTGGGTAGAATCATGTTTCAGTAGGCAAACGCAAACCTTTCTCCATGAAGGCATTCGCCGTCTTGTCTTGCAGTAGGGTAAATGTATTAACACTTACGGCGATTACTTTTGCAATAATAAACAGTTTACTTACTTTTCTTCAATCTGTCTCGTTTTTATCGGCTGTCCTTTACATTTTCACTTTAATACGAACAGAGCAGGGCGTAGATAATATCAATTACACATTTCGATGGGATGTACACTGAAACCGTTCACTGTCTACATGCAATCGGTCGTACTATAGAGAGGTTGAGTTTAGATTAACGTACCACTGACTCGTTAATATTCCACTTCTATTCTGAAAATACTTCAGTGAAAATAACCAACTGCAGTTTACTTTTGATAACTGTTAATCGTACAAGTGCAGCGGTAACTATTTCTTTATTGTTTCTTATTGTACGATAAAGTTCAGAATTTTATTATGACCAAGTACTGATATTAAGTTTGTAAGTATTGGCGTGGTACTATTGGTAAACACGTTTATACACAGAATTAGATTTTCACTCTGCAGCGGAGTGTGCGCTGATATGAAACTTCCTGGCAGATTTGAACAACGTGCCTGATCTAGACTCGAACTCGGGCCGTTTGCCTTTGGTGGGCAATTGCTCTACCGACTGAGCTATCCAAGCATGACTCATGACCCCTCCTTACAACTTCAGTTCTGCCAGTAACTTGTCTCGTACCTTCCAGACTTCACAGAAGCTCTTCTGTGAACCATGGAGAACTAGCAATCTTTTCTTCCAGGAGCGCTAGTTCTATAAGGTTCACAGAAGAGCTTCTGTGACGGCTGGACGGTAGGAGACGAGGTACTTGCATATGTGAAGCTGTGAGGGTGGGTCGTGAGTCGTTCTTGGGTAGCTCAGTCGGTGCGGGTACTGTAGCTCAGCGTGTTGGGTCAGAGGGTCGCTTGTTCTCTATAATAATAATAATAAAAGAACTGAGTAAAGGAATCAACGATCCACTTGAACGGATTTCATATGACGTCCACCCGGACCAAACGAAACCAACAACACCTAACAAAAAAAATAAAAGGCAGTAGAGCACTTGTCCGCGAAAGGCAAAGATCCCGAGTTCGAGTCTCGGTCCGGCACACAGTTTTAATCTGCACGGAAGTTTCATGTTTATACACAATAAACGTAGTACTGTTCACCAATATTACTTACGATTCTCAGTAACTCAGAAGGGTACCGCACCTATTAGTCATCTTCGATTTCGTCCAAATTTATGGTATCTTGGCCAGAAATGAAAGTGACATAAGTGTGAACCCCAGATGGTCAAACATTTAGAAAAAATAGCAGTTCTGGCCCCAGTAGGGCGACGAATGAGCTATTTTTGTTACGGTGATTTTCAGACAGCGGTTCGCACAGCAGGAGGAGTAAAGAACACCAGTGGAAGGATCTTGAGGTCGAGGCCCTAAGCTGACTTTTTTCTTATTTTCAATCTTTTACGTTTCCTACGCAACAAATAACTGCTGAGGTCTGTGAAAATAAGTTTCCACAAAAGTTTTTTATTAAATGAGATCCTTCTATCGTTCTGCAGTTCATGATTTACATGTCATGAGGCCTTTTTTTTTTTGAGTGGCCAGTTTTCTCACTGATTTGATGCTGCCAACCGCGCAACCCTCTCCTATGACACCCTTTTCCATCTCAGATTGGCACTTGCAACGTAGGTCCTCAATTACTTGTTGGCTGTATTCCTCTACAGTTTTTACGCTTCACAGCTCTCTCTAGTACCGCGGAAGTTACTCTCGGATGTCTTAACAGCTATCCTGTCACCCTGTCCCTTCTTCTCGTCAGTGTTTTCCGTATATACCTTTCATCGCCGAATCAGCGGAAAACCTTCTCATTCATTACATTATCCGTCCACCTAATTTTCAACGTTCTTCGGTAGCACCACATCTGAAACGGTTCGATTCTCTTCTGCTCCTATTTTCCCACAGGCCATATTTCATTGCCATACAACGCTGTGCTTCAGACGTACATTCTCTAAAATTTCTTCCTCAAATTAAAGCGCATGTTTGATAGTAGTGACTTCTCTTGGCCAGGAATGCCCTTTTTCCCAGCGCTAGTCTACTTTTTTTGCCCTTCTTGACTGTCTTAGGTTATTTTAAAGCCTAGATAGCGGAATTCCTTAATGTCATGTGATGAGTGATTACAAATTTTGATGTTAAATTTCTTGTTGCTTTCATTTCTGCTACATCTGAATCCTGGTCTTTTCTTCGGTTTACTGTTAATCCATATTCTGTGAATACTAGACTATTCATTCCATTCAACACATCCTGTAAGCCTTCTTTATTTTCACTGACGACAAACAATTTTAATTCCACTCTTGAAATTTTCTTTTATTTACGCCATTCTTTCTGCGATGTAAAAGTTGAACAGTAGGAGTGGAAGACAACATCCGTATTTCTCACCCTTTTTTACAGGAGCACTTCGTTCTTGCCTTTGCAGTGTTAATATTCCCTCTTGGCTCTTGTACATATTGCTTATTACCCGTCTTTCCCTATAGCTTACCCCTATTTTTCTCAGTGTTCCGAACACCTTGCACCATTATACATTGTTGTTAGCTTTTTCCAGGTCGACAAAAGTCAAAGACACCACCCCTAGACCAAGGGTGCGCCACCGTGGGGTTATATTCATCGTACAAGGAGAGTAATTTTCTCAGCCTCTTGTAAACGCTATAAATGGAACTTTTTTGCACTTCATTGTTCTTTTAATGTTACGACAGAAAATCAGGACTTGCTTTATATTCGCAAAAGGTTCTCTCTCATCGCAGAGTTCGCTGAAAATCGTGAATAATGTTGCTGGAAGGTAAGAATGAAACAAAAGGAATACTAAGTCCTGTACGCTTTGATTTCAATCCCTTCTAGAAAATTTATTTGTTGTACCAGATACTCCCTTGATATTCCTGTTTGCACCTTCTACGAGTATATTAATGAATACAGTACACTGAGCATTATTTCGGTTTACTTGGAGTGTACGTAACACCCCTCGAATTACTGTTCTGCACTCTTTCCCCTGCTCCAACCGCTTCCTGGAAACCACGCTAACGTAAATGGCTTATCCCTTCTGTCACTTTCATTCCTGGCCAACCCGTACATGTGCCATTAATATGGACGAAATGGGTGACGATGTGAAAGCGCGGTCTCATTGTCAGTCACAAATATATTGATAAGAATTTACTTTCGCGTGAATGAAAACACTGCGAACACTGAACGGTTTATTTGTTAACAAACATAGTATACTCTACCCAAAAGCAGTCATTCCATTCCCCACAATACTCTGCAGGCATTGCAACCGAACATTAATATAAACACTATCACGATCCGCATAATGCGATTTACATCACGGTACAGATCAGGTTAACCTGCTCACTTGCATCCTGACACACACTAACTACGTCGCGTCCGTACTGGAGAAATTGAGCAACTGGTGCGTCAATGGCCAAATCTGGCGACAATGCCTCAAATCAAATTACAAGCGCCACGCCGATAACATCAGATATTGATTAAGGTAAAATGATAGTACTCAAATGTTGCTGGTCTTCTTACAACGTAAAATGTTAAAGGAGGGAACTATTTTATGTGAAGAAACGACAGCAAATGTATGAGGCGCAACGTGTAATCATACAAATGAGTTTAACCACTCTGATCACTGGCTACCACGCGATCGAATACCGCCTTGTGTCTACGCGTGTCTGTGACAGTAAAAAGACTGTACAAGCGGAGCGGCGACTAATGGGGTATCATTTTTGCGACGAGACTTGAAATGGGAAAGGCACTGACAAACGCAACTTCGACGAAGGACGAATTGTTATGGGTCAGTATCGCGGGATTAGCCTTAGGATAATTTAGGTTAAGTAGTGTGTAAGCTTAGGGACTGATGACCTTAGCAGTTAAGTCCCATAAGATTTCACACACATTTGAACATTTAAAAAAAGGTGGCGTGAAGGATTAGTAATCAGAACGTTCTGGTTCCCAGTTTCGAAGCTCCCAATTGCTTGGATTTTGAATAAGTGATCAGCAATGGCGGTCGAGAAGAAGTCAACCTTGTCCTCCCAACGGCCTTATCAAAGAAGGCTGAGGAGCGGAACGATGGTCAGTGGAAAGAGGATAAGTGCACTCTCCTGCCCTTGAGGGGGAGGGGGGGAGGAACTGCCCTTAAATGGCGGAAGAATCATCAATGATCAACGGCATGACGATGCCGAAGGCAGTGGAAACCACTGCATTAAGATATGTGGCCATTAATGGAAAGGGTGTCATGATGATCTCTACACTGGCAAAAGATTTCGGAAAAAGAATGAATGCGTAAGGAAGTGCGATAGGTAACTGTTAAGGAATGCTGAGATGTATTTGAAGTTCTTCGAAGGTATAACTAGTGCGATAATGAATTTCTCAGCAGATAGTTCTATTGAAGAGGAACGGACATCTCTAAAAAGACAATCACATCAGCTGGAAAAAAATATAGGTTGAAGGAAGGTACCAGAAGAGATACTTCAATTGATTGATGAAAGGAGGAAGTACAAAAGCGTTCAGGGAAACTAAAGAATTCGAAAATTCAAGTAACTTAGGACGTAGAAAGTGCAGGGAAGCTAAGGCGACATGGCTGCTTAAGATATCGAAAAGGAAGTGACTGTCGGAAGAACTAACGCAGAATGCAGTAAAGTCAAAACAAACCTTTTTTTGAAATTAAAAGCAAGGGCGGCAACATTAAGGGTACAATGGGCATTCCACTGTTAGTGGAGGGAGCGGGTAGGTGGAAAGACCACATTGAACGACTCTATGGGGGGCAGGAATTGTCTGATGACGTTATGACCGAAGAAAGAGCAGTCGACAGCGAAGAGATATGACATACAGTACTAGAATCGGAATTAAAAGAGCTTTTCACTACTTTGGATCAAATAAGGCAGGAAGGATGGATAACGTTACGCCGGACTTTCCAAAATCATTGGAGGAAGTGACAATAAAACGTCTGTTCAGGTTGATGTTTAGTATGTATGAGACTGGCGATGTGTCGTTACTGCACAATCTGTACATCGAAGAACCAATGACAAAAATAAAAGAAAGGTCTAGAGTAGCGTTAAAATATAAGGTGAAAGGATATCAATGATAAGATTCTATGAAGGCGTTGCTGTCCTCAACGAAAATGAAGAAGAATTACAGGGTGTGTGGAATGGAGTGAACGGTGTAATGGGTACAGAATATGGATTGCAATTTGAAGAAAGATGAAAGTAACGATAAGTAGCAAAAAGGCATATAGCGAGAAATTTAATATCAGAATTTGCGGTCATGAAGTTGCGAAATTCTGCTACCTAGGCAGCCAAATTCATGCACGATGGATGGAACTAGGATATAAAAAGCAGACTAGGAGTGGCAAAATGGGCATTCCTGACGAAGAGAAGCCTACTACTATCAAATACTGGCCTTAATTTGAGGAAGAAATTTCTGGAACTGTACGTTTCGAGCACAGCATTGTTCAGCAGTGAAACACGGACTGTGTGACTGGACTCTTTTCAACACGGCTTCGGTGGCGCGACGGCAATGAACTATAACATCGCACGAAACCATGATCGATACCGGCTGCCGCCGTGCAACGCGTGAACACCACTCGAGTTAGTAACAGACCTGAAATCCACTCAACCCGAGTTAACATGGTTTGGTAACTCGAGTTGGCCCGTCTCTAATCAGGCCCTCGAGCTAAAGTGTGTGAATCCGCCCGCGGCTCACCAAAGGTTGCCAGTGCCTGTCGAACAGAATAGAAGCGAGCCATGAGGATAATGTTCAGTTTGTTTTTGAGTATCGAGGATTACTGCAAATATGTTTAATTCTTGTGGTAGCTTATTGAAAATGGATACAGCCTAACAGTGTACGCCTTTCTGCACAAGAATTAAGGATGTTCCATCCAAATTAAGATTGGGTTTCTACGTATTATGAAATTGCTGGTCTCTGCGTATTATGAAATGGCTGAAAGTTGCTGATTGTTGGGAATTCTCATATTGTTACTCACAAACGACATTAAAGGCCAATGTCAGAAACCTCATACAAATGAACATGGGTCAAGAGTTTCGCAAACTTACACCACATATTACTCGCACCATCCGATTTTGAGCCAAAAACAGCATTCGTAAATTGGAAAGATCACCCGAAAATATGACCAACGTTGATTAATTTTCCTGTAGGACTTCCCCTTACTGCAGGTACTGTTCTAATGGTAAATTCCTGAGCATAATTTTTCCATGACAGCCTACCGCCTAGCTGAACACCTAGGAATTTGAACTGCTCACACTCAATAATCATATGCCTGTTTTGGTACTCAAAATATTTTTAATTGAATAGTGTCTTAAAAACTATATACGTTCTCACAGTGGTTTCACATCATTTCATTTCTCTAGTCGTCCGCCCTCTGTAACCGAGTGGTCAGCGCGACAGAATGTCAATCCTGAGGGCGTGGGTTCGATTCCCGGCTGTGTTGGAGATTTTCTCCGCTCAGGGTCTGGGTGTTGTGTTGTCATCATCATCATTTCATCTCCAACGACGCGCAAGTCTCCGACGTTGAGTCAAATCGAAAGAATTGCACCGGCGAACGGTCTGCCCGACGCGAGGCCCTTGTCACACGACATTTACATATTTCTCCAGACCATGCACTTCTTTAATCAATCCAGTGCCTCACAGAGGAAAGAGAATATAGCATTTTCAGTTGTTAAACTACTTCTAATTGTAAAACTGAACTGTATGTTTGACAGGAAATTATTTGAAATGAAATGATCAATTAGCCGTATATAAACAGTCTTTTAATAACATTTATAAACACCGATTGCATAAAAATAGGTTTAAGCTGTGAGCATGGATCCTAAATGGCGCTTGGGTAGCTCAGCTGATAGAGCTGTTGCCTATGAAAGGCAAGTCCCGAGATCGAGTCTCGGTTTGACATACAGTTTTAATTTGCCAGTAAGTTTCATATCAGTGCACACTCCAATGCAGAGCGATAAATTCATTCCAGGTCTACAACCGCCTACATTATTCCTTTATCTCTTTTTAATAAAGGAGTTTCTCTACTGAGCAATTTAATCGTTCAGAAAACTGACCATTCCTAAAGAAAAAAACTGTAAAAGTCGCTAAGTTCTGGGCTACTATATATAGCACTGTGCTTCAGTATCCTACTAGATACCTCATCGCGCCAAGAGCCCTTAGTTCCCAGGGATTGAATTATCAACGCAGTTTCCTCCTGGGCAGTATCATGGAATTATATAGCGGATAGCAATCATGGAAAGTCGTTTTGTAATATTGTTACATTATTGCCTGAAGAAATGAAGATTTTATTTCTTCAACTGGTATGTCCCGAGGGTAAGTATTTACTACTGTAAATGGACTGGGGTGCAGAACTTAATGACGAATGTAACTTTCACACGATGTTTACTGCCAAATAAAAAACGCTCGATGAAATTTGGACCACACATACAAAGAACTGTTAAGTAATAGTACAGAAGATAAATGAAAGAAGTACACAATAACACGAACAGAAATGAAACTTCTGTCGAAAGACTACAGTTACACTGAATTTATGATGGTCCCCTGGACACTGCAAAAGGTCGGACATGGTTGTTAATACGGTGTGTGTGATCGCCACGGACGTCAGTGCATTCTCTACAACATCTCAAATGCTGGCTACAGGGAGGGTATGGCGCTCCATGCCACCACCAGCGCTGTTGGCAACTGTTGGATGGTTCAAATGGCTCTGAGCACTATGGGACTTAACATCTCAGGACATCAGTCCCCTAGACTAAGAACTATTTAAACCTAACCAACCTAAGGACATCACACACATCCATGCCCGAGGCAGGATTCGAACCTGCGACCGTAGCGGTGGCGCGGTTCCAGTCTGAAGCGCCTAGAACCGCTCGGCCACCCCGGCCGGCTTGTTGGATGGTCGTTGGTGCATGTGCACGTGGCGCATTACCACTCGTCAACGCATACCACACGTGCTCGATGGGATATAAGTCGCGGATATTCGCTGAATCTCCTCTCATTCCAAGAGTTCCTCCACTGTCCGCATTGTTATCCATAAAAATGAAGTCATCGCCGAATGCAGCACGAAAAGCACGCACATGGAGAAGAAATAGTGTCACAACAACGTTGACCCGAGATTGTATTATGTTCAAACACTTGTGAAAAGCAGTAAGGATGTGGGGATTCGGAAGTGGTAGACTTATATTCCCTGACTCTTCAGAAAAATTTAACAAATTTAGTACAGTACCGTAAATTTACATCAAGCACACACTGGTAACCTCAGCACCTTTGTTGAAGTAATATAGTTATTGCACTTTAACAACTCCAGAATCAAAATACTGCAAAGATGGTTTCAGAGGCGCCGATAAGTAAGATTACCAAGAGTTATTTAAATACACCTCAAACCAAATTAGGCCAGGTATCAAAATTATTTTAAAAACATCAGAGGTAAAACAGTTTCATTGGTGCCACTAAGTAACAATATTAAAAGATTATCTGAATGCGTTAAAAAGCGATTGGACCATACATGAAAAATTTTCTTAGTGGTGTCAGTAGTACAAAATAGTTTCATTGGTGCCTTTAAGTAACGGTAGCGCCACACACAAGCTTCTCAAATCAATTGTCAGAAAATATTTTAGAAAGACCCGTATTCCAAGTAGTTTAAAGTACAAAAGAAAAAAGAAAAAGAAACAACCACCGTCCGAACACGCCTTGGAGGCCCAACAGTACCGACCGGCAGCCGTGTAGTCCTCAGCCCTTAGACGGCACCGGATGCGAATACGGAGGGGCATTTGGTCAGCACATCACTCTCCAGTCCGTTGTTAGTTTCCGCTACCTGTGCCGCTATTTCTCGGTCAAGTAGCTCCTCAATTGGTCTTACAAGTGGCCCGCATTTCTCAGCAGCAGTCGGCGGATTCGGACTGTGATCCAACCAAGAGCTAGGAGAGTCCGACAGAGCTTAACTTCGGTGATTCGTCGGGAACCGGTGTTACCGCTGTGGCAAGGCCGTTGGCAGCTTAAATGAAACCCAAGGGTTATGTTATGTATGAGGCGGAACTATGGGCCTCATGAAAAAAAAAGGGTGACCCGGCTGAGTCACGCAATTTGACTCTTAGTCTGATCACGAAGTGTGTCCATTAACTGTACGCGTTGATCACGTAAGCTGACGTGAGGATCAATGAACTATACTTGACGGGATGTATCTGGAACATCTTAGGTGGTTAGAATGTTAGTAGACAAGAAGACAATTAAATGATTAGCTTTAATTCAGCATCAGCGGTGAGCGTCGTTTTTGACTTTGAACAATAATTTTTACAAGTGCAGTTATACAATGAACTGCGAATACTTCTTTACAATTCTGATTGCTTCACACACATATAGATCAAGTATGTGGCGCCTGGCTAGGTCGTTGCCACTGACTTAGCTGAAGGCTGTGCTAACTAGCGTCTCCGACAATGAGATCTCTGAAGCTATAACAAGTGAACCGTTCCTATTAAAGTCGGCTGTAGAACTGGCCAGTGCGCTAGCTTGTCTCGTAAGACCAGCCGAGTGGCGGCGCTCGGTCTGCTAGCGTCGACAGTGGCGACTCGCGGGTCCGATGTGTACCGACGGACCGCGGCCGATTTGAAGCCAGTGTGGCGCCTTGCGGTGAGACCACAGGTTAACTAACGAAGAACGCCAAGGGCTCGGCATTAAAACTTTGTCAGAAGTTGGTATTTAAATTTGGCCTTTGGAGCCAGAGGTAGTCCGACGAATTTTACATAGGTAGAATACGGTTAGGTTTTAGAGCTCTAAAACTGAAAAACAGAAACGTTGACATACATAAAACAGCGTCTACAGTATCTACATACGATCTAAGACAAGGTACCAGTTTTGCTCCATTTTCCGTTTACCATTTATGAACCGTGATTAATTAATCAAATAAATCCATTGTTAACTCAAAGAATTAAGCACTAAAATAGTCTAATATAGGTTGCCGCTCAGACTGTGTAGTTGGATCTATTGAGAACACTCAAGGCACACACGAGTTACCACTGGCACTACATATTGGAACATTATAAACAAAGGAACACTTAAATACTGACGTGGGTAACTCCCGTGAGCACTGTCAACAATGAATCCCAGTAACATATGTTCATTCTCTTTGTCCCGCACTAAAATGTAATGCGGTAGACGGGAACTCACCAATCACTTCCGTAGTACGAGTATGACAATACACGCCACAATGGTCTCGCAGCAAGGATTCTCAGTGAAGTAATTTCACAGGGCAATTAGAAGCAGCCTTCCCCGCAACCGACAGTTTCATACGTGAGTACCGCTCACATGGCTACCTCCAAACCGGAAACTTACGGCTCTTACGAGGAAGGCCTAACACTCACCCCTGTCCTGGACAGTATCATGATCGTTGGGGTGAAATTTATGGAAAGGACACGGGACTGGATGGCGACATTGACGTAAGAATAACTTCCAGCCGCACAGAGCACTGTGGCAATGCAACGGTGGGAGTCGAAAGTTTGTACTGGATGGGTTTCTTAACCGCCTCGACCATGCGGACACGCTTTCCGTCAGACCCAAAGTCTCAACTCCCCGCTCGCCACATCGCGGTGACTCTCGTCCTTTAACCCCCTACTGGCGGGTTTCTGATTCTCTAGTAGTTCTCACGTTTGTTGCGCTTCCACACTGAAACTTTTATCATCAAAAAGCCGTCATGCACAAAGAATTATAGGTATGGTTCAAATGGCTCTGAGCACTATGGGACGAAACATCTATGGTCATCAGCCCCCTAGAACTTAGAACTACTTAAACCTAACTAACCTAAGGACAGCACACAACACCCAGCCATCACGAGGCAGAGAAAATCTCAGACCCCGCCGGGAATCGAACCCGGGAACCCGGGCGGGGGAAAATTATAGGTATGAGTGGCACTTGTTCGTCGGAGTTATCCAACAGAACAGGCACCACTCATATCTACTGTATTATGTGCTCCAAATATACCAAGCCCTTCTGTCCTATCTGTTTGTCTGTCTCTATCTCTGCTGTCAATGTTCGGCGTCTTTAGACTGCCCGTCCAGAAACAGCATATGCTCTTGGCTTGTCAAGGAACTCCAAGTCACAACATCGCCACCAGTTTACCTACAAATATATATTGGTACGAACATGTCAGTTGGGTGCTCAGTACGTCCATGCAACATTGTGTCTCCCCCACCATAAGACCTGGAACACAATGTTCGTCAATGTTCGTAGGTGCATTACGTGTTCCCATCTCTCGCCATATGAGTGTACGTCCGGCATTTGTCATCTCCATGAATTCGACAACTAGCGCTAGCACTGTAAAAGCACTTGCTCCAGTCTTTTTGTTGAGAAGGCTTGTCAGACTTGATCTACGGTTAACTTCCACAGAATTTCAATAATTTTTGCAACAAAACAGGATTCAAGGTATCCAAGTGGCATTTCTCTCTTCTTAATTGAACTGTCAAGCCGAACTTCGTGCTTCGCACTTGACAGAATATGTTTTGTTTCTCAGCACCTATGGCAATCTGCCTTTTAACGACGCTTCGCCTCCAGAATTATTACATGGATCTATTTCACTCTCGACCACCTGGGTCAGATGCTAACTTCACAATGAAGTCTCGCAAGAAGTACGTTTTCTAATTATGTCATTATTTATCCTCGCAAGTGTGAATGCTGGATCATCACAGAGACGACAACTGAGTTTGTCATACTGTCCGACGGCATCAGGCGCCCATCGACACCACCAGAATCAATAAGTTTTCATGATTTTTGTGATCGTGACATAGATTTTCATGTTTCACTAACACTGCCTGCATCCTAGAGCGCTACCACGGAGTGGCCCTTGACAATGCGTGACGCAGGGGCAGAGGGGTCGTCACACGGCACTTCGGCATCCGCCACCACTCCCATCGACGTCAGCCACAGACATCGAGCCTGCGTCGGCCGCACAGCCTTCGGTGAAGGTGTTTGGTGCCCAAAGCGCCCACCGGTGACACTGGATGGGCGTCCTACCCCCAGTTTCTTCCTAACGTTTCGCAACCCAGATTTTGGGGCACGGCTCGGTTGACGCCATCCACCAAAACGGCAACCCCATCAGCAGCACAATGGCACAGACCTTCTCTACGTCATAAATCGTACCCACTCTATGCGACGACTGTGTGCACATTTTTTGTTTTTTTGTTTGTTTGTGGAAGGAATGGTTCAAATGGCTCTGAGCACTATGGGACTTAACAGCTGTGGTCATCAGTCCCCTAGAACTTAGAACTGCTTAAACCTAAGTAACCTAGGGACATCACACACATCCATGCCCGAGGCAGGATTCGAACCTGCGACCGTAGCAGTCGCACGGTTCCGGACTGCGCGCCTAGAACCGCGAGACCACCGCGGCCGGCTGGAAGGAATGGGGAGGGCAATGAAAGTGCCATCCAGGGTGTCTCCAGCATCAGCCTTCATGTCCCTTGAAGAAACTTTTAAATTTGCCGCCGTGGGCCACTGCTACAAAGGGTTTGCCAGACGCCGCCAGATGGCGCTTCAGTCGCCTCCAGAGAACGCCGAATTCACATCACCTCAATGCCTGCATCTGTGATTAGTTAGCGCGTCTTTTGAAGCCGCTGCACTGAGACTATATTCAAATTGTCCCCATATTATTGCCAGACTACTGTCAGATGACAACGAGGATACAGACGACAGTGCACTGAGAGGAGATTCTATGTTAGGACTGTTTTCAAAATGTCGGGAATCCAATTTACTGATATTTAAAAAGTACGATTAACAGTCCTCCACATGTATCAATAAATAGATGGAAAATATATCGGCATATCGGCCTACAAAAGTACTGACTTCACGTGGTAAATATACAGCCAGTTTTAGAGCTGTATATTTATGATTTGATTTATTATTACATATTCTGTACATTAACAAGCTAGAAGCCTGCATATCCCCAATAGAGCAAGAATTGAAAGAAAAACACACAATTTGAAAATTTATTAGTTAATAGTGGTACATTGTGCAAATGAAAAGGTTGTATTAGAATACGTTTTTGATCGAATGTTCTGTTGTTAATTAACAACTGTGCATTGTCATGCAATATTTCGTTCCAGTTACTCTCTCATACCTTACTTTCTTAATTTGTAATTACCTACATGTAAAAACAAACCTTTTTTCATGCTAATGTAAGAAAATTGCATGGTGAAGGTGAATGTTGCAGTTTCTGTTGGTAGTATTACGTCAGCATTCCCCCTCACAAGTCTCCACCCTCCGTAAAGTTCAATTTTGTCATTTAAGTTTTGTCCATCATTTCCAGCAAATGTTTTCGAAGAATGTTGATTTGAAGAAACTGCACACTAGTTGCATTAAAAATTGTTTTTAACGCAGCTGCAATTCTACTTATTCGCATCAGAACTCTTGTTATTTCATTCACACTGCTACCTCGCCCCCCCCCCCCCCCCCCCCCACCCTGTGCAATCGAACTTCTTCTCTTGTCCACATATAGTGGACATGATGAACGCTCAAAAAGCAGTAAACACTTCTTCAAAAGAAAAGTTTCAAATATTTACCAAAAATCGCAAGAAAAATAATATAAAACAAAAATATTGACACTTGATATTGATTGCATACATGGCTGGAATATGAGGAATCTGTGCTCTTGCTCTCTTCAAAACAGAACATCGAGCGAGACATCTGCTACGCTGTCACTGTGTAAGATGAGATTGAATGTAGAGGTCTCACCTTCAGACAGCTGTTTGCAAACGATCCACAAAGCCAGAAACTCTTTCAGTTTCCATATTTTGCAATGTCGTCCACATTTTTGTCAATAAGAAATGCCACATCTGTCTTCTTTCAGCCAACCTGTATGCTGTGGGAACAACATAGCTTACACTATGAAATGTCCATCTTTCTGTGGGAGCCAATGGATCAAAACGTGTTAACATCAGTTTAGTATTTGACGCAGATCTTAAACTCATGGTGGAAAACAAAAATATATACAAGGCTGTAGTCATGCACTGCTTGGATGTGTTACAGCAGAAAAACAATGCATGAAACTGCTTATGAAAGAATAACACAATAATCTTCTCCTTGTGACATAGTCGATATGACCCTCATCTAGTATGGGTGACAAAACTTTACAATGGTCTGCGCAAGCAACTTCGTCACTGACCACCTGCTCCATCGCCACATATGCTCGATGTCACCATGCAGACGGTACTAGATTTCGATATGTCGGAAGAGAAGGACACAGCAATATCTCATCAAATTCTCTACCAGATGACGTTAGTGACGTTTTTATAAAATGGTTCAAATGGCTCTGAGCACTACGCGACTTAACTTCTGAGGTCATCAGTCACCTAGAACTTAGAACTAATTGAACCTAACTAACCTAAGGACATCACACACATCCATGCCCGAGGCAGGATTCGAACCTGCGACCGGAGCTGTCGCTCGGCTCCAGACTGTAGCGCCCAGAACCACACGGCCACTCCGGCCGGCTGACGTTTTTATAGTTTGTAGTTTTACTCTCTTGTATTTTATAAAAATATCGAGGAGAGAAAGAGTCATTGTGTTGTCAAGGAAGTCTCTCATTCATTTACACTGTCATATTTGTAACATAGTAATCTTACGAATATGATAAAGGAAATAATGACATAAGCACTCCGTCTTCAGGCCATAACTGGATCATCGGGACCATCCGACCGCCTTGTCATCCTCAGATGAGGATGTGAATAGGAGGGGCGTGTGGTCAGCACACCGCTCTCCCAGCCGTTATTATGATTTTCTTCGACCGGAGCCACTACTATTCCGTCGAGTAGCTCGTCAATTGGTGTCACAAGCCGAGTGCACTCCAAAAAACGGCAATAGCGCATTGTGGCCCAGATGTTCACCTATCCAAGTGCCGGCTACGCCCGATAGTCCTTAACTTCAGTGATCTGACAGGAACCGTTGTATCCACTGTGGCAAGGCCATTGCCCAAATCATGACGTGGCTGGGTGAAGTTTAGAGGCCTCATTCAATATCGAAGAACTGTAGTTCTCATGCATCAGAATTTGCTTTGTAATTAGTAGGTGCTATTTTTCTCATGGTGGGACATCTCTTATTCATGGAAATAATGTCAATTCAAATACTATATACAAAGACTGGAAGATTCATGAGAATGCGGCAGGTAAGCGATACTCCAACGAAAGAGGATTTCAGAGATGAGCCGGACACTGCTTCTTCTACATTTATATGCTTACATCAAATGCCATCATGCAGTGTGTGGTGGGGGAGGTACCCTGTACAACTACTAGTCATTCCCTTTCCTATTCTACCCGCAAATAGTGTGAGGGATAAAGACTGCCTATATACCTCTTTATGAGCGCTAATTTCTGTTACCTTCGCGATCCTTAAGCGAAAAGTATGTTGGCAGGTCAGCGTCAAATATCAGGTCTGAATAGTGACTGGACATCGTCTTTCTTCCAAGGATTCCCATTTCAGCTACCTGGTGAATGTAATCACCTGATAAAACCAATTTATTGCCATGAAAAGTGACTCTCAGGGTCAATTTAATTAATTAGCCTCTAAATTTGGTATCAGAGTCATGCCCCTGGCGGTTGGAAGCGAGGGCTTGGGTACCACGGGTGTGATTTGGGAGTGGCAGCAGGAATCAGACATTTTCTTCTCATGGTAATATCTTTTAACGAAATATCAATCTCTCATCTACACAGAGAGAGATGACCATTGTAATAAAATCAGATGGATTACCGAATTAATAAAGTGATAAGTAGTATAAACCAGATGTTTTCAACTTCTCTGTGCTGTTACTTTAAGAGACTTCGTATGTGGCGAAGTGTTTGGTTACTTCAAAGGAATTCGAAAGTAAGAAGGCATTCTGAGACAAAGATAGATCTTAGCATTCTGTCATGAGCAAAATATGAATTTAATATTCTGCCCCTGTGATGTAGTATGTAGCAGATATTAAGCTGATCAGAACAGATGTTTTACTGGATGAGAGAATACTTAGAGGAAATATAGCCTGTGTCATGCCGTTAGAGGATTTTCACGAGTAACGATACATTAGCGACGTGGAAACGCGAATATACCTCGATTTCTTCTGTATTCGAAAATAGCTCGTATAAAAGGGAGAAACCTGCGATTTGCGTGAGAAATTCGGTGGTCAACAACCTTACTATATCGGATTGTGTAAAGGGGATTTATTAAACTGGCTGGTCTGTGACGGAGAGGAATTCGTTAGAACTGCTGTATACATACAAGCCGCAGCTTTTTGTCTCACAGTGCATTGCAGCTGGTGAGAGTTGGTCTCACGACACTTCGGCTACCAGAAGTCGCAGATTAGCCTGCCCCGATTAGTGCAATTAGGTACAAAGAATGCGCCAATCTGTCTGCTCTTGCCTGGCACTGGGAGCTGGCGAAGTGACCAGTGTGTTGGGTAAGTAGCGACAGAAGCGGACGTGCTTGTTGCGTGAGAAGACTCAATATGACGGGTGTTTGGACTGGACGACTATTCCTCCCATGTAATTTGATTGGTTGATCGATTGGTGACAGTCTCTCCGACGTCTGAGCGTTTGGTACGATGCGCGTGTGGATGCAGGGGGATGGCCTTCAGCTGCCGGCATGGCCGGCGCGGGTGCGGGTCTGTCCAAGGTGGCACGGACGGGGCTATCCTGCAGTCAGCGGATGACGCGCGCTTTGCGATCGCGAGTTTATGTGATAGCAAGGATGTTTTTCACCAAATATGTCCAGTGGAAACATTTTGGTGGAAGAGGGTGTTTTTGTTGTTAAATGTTGGTGCATACAAGACCTGATATATATATCAGCAAACATTCCTCACACACAAATAAAGAAAAGATGTTATGTGGACATGTGTCCGGAAACGCTTAATTTCCATGTTAGAGCTCATTTTAGTTTCGTCAGTATGTACTGAACTTCCTCGATTTACCGACAGTTGGCCCAATTGAAGGGAGGTAATGTTGACTTCGGTGCTTGTGTTGACATGCGACTCACTGCTCTACAGTACTAGCATCAAGCACACCAGTACGTAGCATCAACAGGTTAGTGTTCATCACGAACGTAGTTTTGCAGTCAGTGCAATGTTTACAAATGCGGAGTTGGCAGATGCCCATTTGATGTGTGGATTAGCACGGGGCAATAGCCGTGGCGCGGTACCTTTGTATCGAGACAGATTTCCAGAACGAAGGTGCCCCGACAGGAAGATGTTCGAAGCAATTGATCGGCGTTTTAAGGATCACGGAACATTCCAGCCTATGACTCGCGACTGTGGAAGACCTAGAACGACGAGGACACCTGCAATGGACGAGGCAATTCTTCGTGCAGTTGACGATAACCCTAATGTCAGCGTCAGAGAATTTGCTGCTGTACAAGGTAACGTTGACCACGTCACCGTATGGAGAGTGCTACGGGAGAACCAGTTGTTTCCGTACCATGTACCGCGTGTGCAGGCACTATCAGGAGCTGATTGGCCTCCACGGGTACACTTTTGCGAATGGTTCATCCAACAATGTCAATCTTCATTTCAGTGCAAATGTTCTCTTTACGGGTAAGGCTTCATTCCAACGTGACCAAATTGTAAATTTTCACAGTCAACATATGTGGGCTGACTAGAATCCGCACGCAATTGTGCAATCACGTCATCAACACAGATTTTCTGTGAACGTTTGGGCAAGCATTGTTGGTGATGTCTTGATTGTGCTGCTGGAACATGTGCCGTTACAAGTACGACACAACATGTTGTTCATGCACGATGGAGCTCCTGCACATTTCAGTCGAAGTGTTCGTACGCTTCTCAGCAACAGATTCGGTGACCGATGGATTGGTAGAGGCTGACCAATTCCATGGCCTCCACGCTCTCCTGACCACAACCCTCTTGACTTTCATTTATGGGGGCGTTTGAAAGCTCTTGTGTACGCTACCCCGGTACCAAATGTAGAGACTCTTCGTGCTCGTATTGTGTATTCTCCAGGGCTGCATCAGTGCATAAGGGATTCCATGCGACGGAGGGTGGATGCATGTATCCTCGCTAACGGAGGACATTTTGAACATTTCCTGTAACAAAGTGTTTGAAGCCACGCTGGTACGTTCTGTTGCTGTATGCTTCCATTCCATGATTAATGTGATTTGAAGAGAAGTAATAAAATGAGCTTTAACATGGAAAGTAAGCTTTTCCGGACATATGTGCACATAACATATTTTCTTTCTTTGTGTGTGAGGAATGTTTCCTGAAAGTTTGGCCGTACCTTTTTGTAACACCCTATATATCTGTTAAGATCTGTCTGTGGCGGAAATTTCCTTACTTGATTTGCATAATGTTTGAATGTAAAACTCAAAGTGAGTGTTTTAAGGAATCTATTTGACTACAGTAAATTGTTAATGAATTAATCTGATAGGGAAGTGCAAATGGATTATTTGACTCTGTTTGTGATATAGAAATTGCATCAGCTCTATGTTTGTCCCCAGTATTAGCCAACAGGAACACAGAGTTCTGAGGAGAGATGGAAACCTCCTTCTGCGTGTTTGGAGACGTTGGTTCACATATTCACAAACAGGAAGTAGGCTCTTGAGAGATACAGAAAAAGGAAGCAAGTCTGGAATTTACCGAGCAACACAATGCAGCCATTTGATGCTTTGTTTTGTGCTGTGAGATCAAACGAGGCCGACATCTGGTCGTGGTCGGCGATATTTATTATCGTCATCTGTAATTAGGACATTTGGCGGTTTTTGACATATGTGGCAGCGTTGGGACGACAGACACATGCACGGGACACCCCCAATTGTGGCCACTACTATACTGCACACCATTCCATTCCTCGGTGCTGACAGTTATTACGTCATGGGAAGCCGGGGTGGAGGGAGGCAGAAAAGACCTCTACTTAAGTGGGAGAGCCCTGCCCCCCGCAAACTGATTAAATAAAGAATATGCATCAATTTATTATTGTCATTGATTTAATTTAGTTTTGTGAGACCCTTTCCTCTCCAGCACAGAGTGAATCTTTTTCCCACCAATTTTTCTGGGAGGATTGGTGAGGGAGGCGGTGAGGGGTGGGACTTCCCCTCGTGGTGGCATTGTGCAGTAGCTCAGTCGATCACTGCACGTCATTGTGAGCATACACGAAAATCTTTTATAACAAGACAATATCTCCAATCTGCAGTCATCAAACACACCCACAATTTTCTTTTTCACTCCTCGGTATATTATTCTTGTCAGCAGGAATAGACAACTTACCATCAGAACTTGGTAAATATGATGGACCAAACATTAAGAACCCACTGTTTTGTTCTAATTTCAAAGACTTGGGAGTGCGAAATAATTCCACAAGATTGGAAAGATGTCTGAATTTGCAAGATTTACAAAGGTAAAAGTGACATTCCTGACTGCAGTTCTCACAGGGGAACCTCTCTTCTCTCAGCAGCAGTCGAAGTCCTGGCTTACATACTCAACAACCGGCTAACGCACCTTGCAGAAAAAATTGCTGCCAGAGACCCAGTGTGGCTTTCGCCCGAACAGAGGCACAGTGGATGCCATATTTATTGTCAAACAAATGCAAGAGAAAAGGTTAGAGCAACATCAGCCTCTGTTCATGTGCTTTGTAGATCTGAAAAAGCATTAGACAGAGTCTTGCGGGAAGCTCTCTGAATAATACTAAACAAAACCGGCTGCCCTGACAAAATCATTAACTTGATTAGACAGTTTCATGACAACATGATGGCAAAAATCTACCATGAAAACGAGCTTTCAGACCAGTCTCCCGAGACATGGGGTGTAAAATAAGACTGTGTACTGGCTCACATACTCTTCTCGCCTTATTTCGCAGCTGTTATGAGGCACGAAAGCAAAGCCTGCAGTGGTCAGATGGGTCTTGACTCGAGAACAGACAAAAGTGTCTTCAACATCTCTCACTTCAGTACAAAAAGTCGCGTAAATAAAATGTCTATCTTAGAAATTCTTTACGCAGACTCAGTATGCATGATGGCTAATCCTCCTGAATCTCTCAAAACACACATGAACCTGCTAAATGACTCCTGCAGAAAATTTGGTTAAGTCATAAGCATCAATAAGACGCAAGTCCTTCAGCAACCACTCAGGGGTTCCAATACAGACGACTGCAGTATTAAGTTGGACAACAAACATTTGGAAAACGTGTCACACTTGAAATATCTGGGTAACCAAATTAGAAGCGAAAAAAACCTGACAACAGAAATATCAGCTCGTATAGCCAATGCAGCCTCAGTTTTCGTCAAACTGAATCAGCGAGTATGGAAATCACATGATTTCAGATTACAAACTAAAATTGCGGTCTACCAAGCAATAATATTACCAACTGTAAACTACGCCTCGGAAACCTGATGCTGTTATAAAGCTGACATTAGGTGGCTCGACACCTTTCATCTTCGCTGTCTGAGATCAATTCTCCACAGGAAATGGGAAGATCGTGTTTGAAACACGGAGATTTTGCGTCGCGTGAAAGTGCCTGGCATTGAAGCTCTGTTAATGAAGCACCAACTGAGGTAGAGTGGCCATATCATACGCATGGACGACAGTAGATTTCCCAAAGCGGTGTTCTACTCAGAGCTCTCGTGTGGAAAGCGGCGGCAAAGTGGCCAACACCTGCGATATAAGACACCATCAAACGCCGCCTCATAGCCTGTGGCATTCCGAGCAAACGTTGGGAGGAGCTTGCATTGCACCGATCAGAGTGGCGCTCAACTGTACACAAGAGTGTGGAACAAGTGGAGCATATCCACCTAAAAAACCTGGACGGTAAACGAAAGCCCTGCAAATCTAAGCCCAAGCCTAATTACATCTATACGTATAGCTCCACTGGGCAACTGTATTGCACTACGTAGGATCAGATCTTCAAAGAAAAGCTCGGTTTAGCAGGCCACATCCGAGCCCGCTACAATACGAACTAAACGACTGATGGAGTCGCTGTCGCCGGACACAGCGAGGAGGACATGATGATGATGATTCTTGTCAGTAACTTGGATGCATGAGCTTTTAATCTAATTGTGCAATAATTCTCGTCACCGGCTCTTTCAGTTGGAATTAGGATAGGGAATAAAGTGGTAGAGTAGTAGATAACAGAAATAAGTGGAGGGAACCAGCTAGTAACTTAAGCGATCAATTTTGTAACAGGTAACATCAGATACTGAACTGCCCCTTTTTTACTGACCAGCTGATCATTTAGGACATTAGCATCATGAGAGTGATTTCCATTTCTTAAAGTAAATTCGGCTTTCCCCTTTGAAAACACTTAATTTGGAAAAAATGGGGAAAATTGAAGAAATCGGTGTTACACTACATTTAAGTAGTAATAATGGTAGGCTCCTGAGTGATAAGGTGGTCAATAAGAGCCGGGCCTTCTGTGAGCTCATATTGCCCGTTAAAAAATCGATGTCATAATTTAACAGGTGGTTCTCCTCCATAATACGTATCATATGCTTATCTGTTTCTTTATTCGTTAAACCTTTTTTGATTATATTTATTCGTGTATACGCAATTTGTAGCCTTTTATGACCTTCACTGCTCTTCTTAAACCAACATTTGTTTTGTCATGTTTGTGAATTTTAACTTTTCTAATACTGTGTACCTTCTGAAGTGGCACTATCCATTCATATATATTTAACTTACCTTGTGTGCTTTTTGCATATTTCTCGTTTTATGATGATTGTGTATTTTAATGAATTTTACTTTCACTTTTAGCCATCACTTTTAGCCACTTTCTTCTATAGCTCTATGCCCTGCTTCGGCGACGATATGCTGACGCTCACTTTCTCCGTGGTCGTTCCGCTCTACTGTCGCGATCGACATGTGCTTATTTCGTTTTTCAATTCCAATGTGGCCGCCTTGTAGAAGGTTTGCTTACCTGATCTACAGTTTTATGTGACGTACGACTGGTATTTAGAATTTACAAGGCAATTCTCCTTTAATCAGTTTGTTAAGACCTCTCCTCTACTTTCATACATTTATCTCTGGTTTATTCCTATTAGAGTCTTACGTATGCCCTTACTTTCTTTTGCTTTTTTGATAATATCTGATGAAGCCTTAACCAGGTGAAACACGTCATCTGTACAAAAATAGCTTTCAAACTGAGACTGTTCCATACACAGTGGTGTATAAGTTTTGTAAACGGGATTCTAGGTGTCATAACTTAGTACGGGTGCGTAAATGATACAGAAGGTTACGAAGAGGTCAATGTCTCGATCGTTCAAGGTAATAAGTCATAGTGATAGCTTTAATGTCGTTGTTAGGTAATGTTTAGTTACTGTATAACAGAATTTATACCGATGAAGCCCACAAAATAAATTTATCACGTAATGACATCTTAAATGTAACAACCGTAACAGTATCTAAAAGTATTATCCAAAAAATATTCAAATGTGTGTGAAATCTTATGGGACTTAACTGCTAAGGTCATCAGTCCCTAAGCTTACACACTACTTAACCTCAATTGTCCTAAGGACAAACACACACACCCATGCCCGGGGGAGGACTCCAACCTCCGCTGGAACCAGCCGCACAGTCCATGATTGCAGCGGCCAAGACCGCTCGGCTAGAACAGTGTTAGTACATTTTAATTTTGTAGTATGCAATGTTGAAGTTTGAACGCGTCTGTTGCCACTTGTGCTGTGTTATTGGTTGTAAGAGGTTACGGAAGAGTCTCTGTGCGAACAGGTGGCGTCCAAAAGGCAGGTATTCTCCAACGAGGAGGAGGAGCAGGAGCAGAGATCGTCTAGATGTACTGGGCTGGCGGAGATACTTAGTGAGCATCATGAAGGAGGTGGATTGTAGTCTATGATATTGTAGAGGGTTGTCTCGTGTTTTTGTAATGCCATGGTACTGTTAGGTTGCGGAGAAAAGGGCAGGAGCTAGAGTGTCGCTTTGAGGATATTAACAAGGAATCAGCCATACGTTGCTGTGGCGTTAAGGTGGAATTGTTTAGTATGATAACAGTACAAAGTTCAGGATGTGTAGGCGTTTTGGGTGCACGTTTCATGAAATTAATAACCTTGGTAATTGGCGGAAGAGCAAAATCTTTTGTTTGGGATGGAGTGGAGTATATTAAGATGGATGGGGACAGTCCTTTTAGTTGTTGTGAGAAACGATTTGGTTTTGTATGTCATCTGTTCTAGGAAGTATTGCAACTGGACATTTCCATTGAGACTGTTCGTTTGGATACTGCTTAAGGGCATCAAGATCTGCGCTGTGAACACAAACAGGTGAGGTTTCGCGTTGTGGAAAATTTAGATTGTACGGGTAAGACTGAGATACAGTGGTCTGAATCCGAGACTCTGCGTTGTAATATGGCCATCGGGAAAATTCTGTTAGTTATTTGGGCAAAGTAGATTTTAAAATATTTACATACTTATTTCCTAGTGCTCGCAACCTAGCTGTTGACTGCTCCAACGCACTATGACACTTGTATGTTTCGTTACATAACGGCATGCATAATTAAACAGAGTCGTTACGACTAGATCCGTGCAGTTTGGTACATAAGGTGTTAATTATTACTCTTCACAGCGTCTCGGCTAGCCAGGAGTATATTTTTAAGTTGGTGCTGAAAGTAAAGTCTCCCTCAAGCCATATGGTCCTTCCCCTACGAAACATACGATTGCTGGCTGAGTACGTATGCAGATGTAGATTCTATACATTCATAACAATAAAGTGTTTCTTCATATCAGCTAATAATAAATGTGGAGTGAATAATTGTAACAATATGAAACGACAACGAAAGCAGATAATATGTCACTCCAATCGATCAATAATTTCTCTGGAGACGTAATCAGTGCCAAAATAGGAATTCACGACAAAAATATCGTGCATGGGCCGCTAACAGCTTTGCCAAAATGCAATCGTTTCGGTCAGGCAAGATTATGTAATGGTCCTTTTTCTTTTGTGGGAACTAGAGGCCCGTTTACTGAATTATTTGTAATACTGGTGTAGCTAATGTTGCTTCCCCAATTAATAATAGTAGTCAATTGTGACAGTATTCCATTAGTGTGACTAAGAATTGAATAGCTAACCTTGTAGTACCTGAAGAATAGCGCCTACTAGCATGTTCACTATGTAATGAAATAAACAAACATACTTGTTTACCTGTTTTGTGCTGACTTTACCAGATATGACGTGTTAATTATCTAAGAACTTTTAGCACTGTACTTGGTAATGGAAGTCTAGATTGGACAGAAGAAAAATACAGTAATATGCAGTCAAATGGATGAGTATTCTTGAAGAGAAATACAGTAAAAAAAATGGCATCGCGCAAACTTTGCGCATGGTTGATTTTAGCTCATACATTGAATTAAATGAAATGCAGATATGGTATCGAAATTTGATTTAAAATTTAGAGCAGAACCATATATCATTTAGTTCTGGAGCTGTAGGGTTTTATATTGGAAGGTGCGTCACACGCGGCACATCCATTCACATCATTGAGCATCGTGAATCATGTGGTCATAACAATCGTCACATCTCACAAGGTATTCAAGATACCGAAATGAGATTTTTTGCACATGATAGCTCGTAATGAGGTAGAAGATACTGAAATCTTTGTTATTTACCGAGAAATGGAAATAACTCTTCCGCAGCAAAGAGAGGTCGGCGTCTCGCGACGCATACAGACCTCCATAGCACTGTAGAAAAACCCTAGTGGCGCAAGTAACCACAGCATCTCAGTGGTTGATTGTATGGGACAGTGCTTTTCGCTATAGTGAAGTTATTGTCGCAGAAACAAAGGTGATTGCTGTATCCAAAAGAGTAAATAATTGTTGCGTTATTACTCTGTGACGAGCTTACATAGACGTGTGTCCCTTGTGGCAAAACACTCAGACCGTTCCCTAGAACAACCTTTGCATGTTTGTCGATGAAATTCTGGTTGGGCCAATATATTATCTACATACAGATTCACGGTCGAATACAAAGCAACTAAGATATTTGGTAAGTGTTTGTTCCGGTTTGAGTGCTAATACTTGCGTTGCCATGCAGTCAGAAGGAAATTTCTAAAACCAGGAAACACTATCGTAACGTTAGTTTGCACCACTCAGTAACCTATCCCATACATTCATCTATCTTTGTGTGGTACATAGCACGTTTCTGGTATTGATAATGCATAAATGCGCAACGACGAAATAAAATGGTTCAAATGGCTCCGAGCACTATGGGACTTAACATCTAGGGTCATCAGTCCCCTAGAACTTAGAACTACTTAAACCTAACTAACCTAAGGACATCACACAACACCCAGTCATCACGAGGCAGAGAAAATCCTTGACCCCGCCGGGAAACGAACCCGGGAACCCGGGCGCGGGAAATGACGAAATGGATGTGGATGTATTTATATCTTTAATTCACATTTGATACACATAAATATCGTCGCAGGTAATGCAGTTTTCATAAACAGCATTCTAAAATTCACGTCCCAAAGAATGTGGACAGCGAGTGCCGTGAAGTTAGAATTATAACGACATTTCTCAGGCCGCCCAGTGAGGACGCTACAGAAGAGGTCTGCAGTTTAATAAACAGTGATAAATGAGAGAAGCCCTACACTTTGCGCAGCAAAATGGCATCTAAATGCAAATAAGGCTTGATTTCGTATTCTCAAGTCGGGAGACTGCGCTTCCAAGACTTATTGGTGTCACAATGTGGACATAAATCTTTATGGTCCTCCTAAACAACTATTCTGTACGGGAGCCCTTCTTATTGCCTTTGGTTCAGAGTCATAACACGGCAAGTATCTCTCTGTAGGCAAATAATTGGAGATGTTATCCTTTTCCAGTTTATAGGCAGCGCTATCGCAAGTTTGTAGCTCACTGCATCACGTCTTATCAGTAATATTAAGGAAATAATCTATTTGTTTCCATACACTCAAATTTTGTTCGTTTTCTGCGTAATCATGCACAGAGGAACTGTGCTGATGTAAGATGGTCTAAGGTATACAGGTATATGCAGCGAACTGAACTCGAATACCGACATTTCGAAAATAGCAGTTTCTTATCGACTACAGTAGCTACACTGTATCGCTCTGAATCCACAGTTACGCTGCCATATTTGCCTGAGACTTAAATCATCTGAAAGTCGACCAAGATGATTAGTTTTGTAAGTTGTGAACTTGACAAGACATTCTAAAAGCAGTTAACAGTAGCGACGCTGATTACCAAAGCGCAAAGAACTTGACAAGACATTCTAAAAGCAGTTAACAGTAGCGACGCTGATTACCAAAGCGCAAACGGCATCTGAAACAAATACTCGTTCTGGAAAGTAGATAAAGAACCAGTGGTGTAATAACACAAGCAGAAACATTTAATTATGGATAGGAGAATGTCGACGAAGAATAACACTCACCTTCAGAAGAATGATTGGCCAAACACTGGATAGGTATGCTCGCAGTAGAATAATTAGTGACGTGAGGGTCTCTCTATGATGCACAATCAACAAATTACCATGGGAACATAATCCATTGCACAGCAGATCTAAAAAAACCTACTGCTACAAATACATGATAAATAAAACGCGTTTTGCAGTTAGAAGGCCGATAACAGACGTAACACAAATTTATCGATAGATCTCTTACAAAACATATGGAAATTTAGGTCACATGTATACGCCGCCATTGGCACCAAAGCTACTGTCCACTCTCTCAAGAACTGAAACTGAGTGTTGCAAGGCAAAAACAGAAATGCTTAATTCTGTATCCTAATGTGTTTTACGAGGGAGGATACTGGAGCACAGTCAGATTAATTCCCCAAACATGAGTGATATACACACATCAAATAAACTTTGGCATCACGTCTGTTCCGAGAGTCCCGGAACCTGTACAGAAAATTGGAATAGAGATCAACATAAACATCATTTCAGCCCTTTTTATTGTTAAAGAAAAACATACATTGTATGTTATACACCTTACAGCGAGACTTTCAGAACTGGTGATCCAGATTGCTGTAAATACCGATACCTCTAATACCCAGCAGCACGCCCTCCTGCAATGATGCATGCCTGTATTCGTCGTGGCATTCTGTCCACAAGTTCTTCAAGGCACTGTTGGTCCACATTGTCCCACTCCTCAACGGGGATTCGGCTTAGAACCCTCAGAGTGGTTGATGGGTCACACCGTCCACAAACAGCTCTTTTCAATCTATCCCAGGCACGTTCGATAGGGTTAATGTCTGGAGAACATGCTGGCCACTCTAGTCGAGAAATGTTATACTGAAGGAAGTCATTCATAAGATATACACGATGTGGGCGCGAATTTTCGTCTATAAAGACGAATGCCTCGCTAATATGATGTCGATATGATTGCACTATCGGTCGGAGAAGGGCATTCACGTATAGTGCAGCCGTTACGCCGCCTTCCATGAAAACCAGCAACGTAAGTCGGTTCCACACAATGTCACCCCAAAACAGCAGGGAACCTCCACCTTGCTACACTCGCTGGACAGTGTGTCTAAGGCTTTCAGCCTAACCGGGTGGCCTCCAAACACGTCTCGGACGATTGTCTGGTTGAAGGCATATGCGACACTCATCGGTGATGAGAACATGATGCCAATCCTGAGCGGTCCATTCGGCATGTTGTTGGGCCCATCTGTACCGCGTTGCATGGTGTCGTGGTTGCAAAGATGGACCTCGCTATGGACGTCGGGAGTCAAGTTGCGCATCATTCAGTCAGCTGCGCATAGTTTGAGTCGTAACACGACGTCCTGTGACTGCACGGAAAGCATTATTCAACGTGGTGGCGTTGCTGTCAGGGTTCCCCCGAGCCATAACGCGTTGGTAGCGGTCATCCACTGTAGTAGTAGCATGTCATCGACAGTTTCTGTCTCTGTGTATCTCCTCCATGTTAGAACAACATCGCTTTGGTTCACTCTGAGACACCTGGACGCTTCCCTTGTTGAGAGCCCCTCCTGGCACAAAGTAAAATGCGGACACGATCGAACCGCGGTATTGATCGTCTAGGCGTGGTTGAACTACAGACAATACAGTCTGCGTCCCTCGGTCCTGGTGGAATAACTAGAACTGATCGGCTGTACGATCCCCTCCGTCTAACAGGCGTTGCTCATGCATCGTTGTTTACATCTTTGGGCGGGTTTAGTAAGTCTCTGAACATTCAAAGGGACTGTGTCTGTAGTACAATATCCACAGTCATCGTCTATCTTCAGGAGTTCTGGGAACCAGAATGATGCAAAACGTTTTTCGGATGTGTGTAGATAATATCCTGGCGTCGAGAGACAGCTGTAATTGGAGAAGATTGCAGTGCCCAACTGAATCCCTATTACATTCCAAATGGAATCTGGGGCTGAAATAGGTCATTTGTTAAACTATATTCTACCATAGATCCGTCGAACGGAAAACAGCACCCAGTAGTTGAAAGAAGGAACAAATCATAACCACCTCTTATGAAGGTAACACAAGTGAATCAGAGGATTATTGGCTCGTAGAGGTAAAATCCGACTGTTGTAGAATCTTTGATATTCATACCTCAGCCGTAATCAACTACCTAGCGAACCAAGGACGCTTTCGAAATCTAATCGAAAGCATATTGTAATCTCTCTGCCGGTCGCCTGGCAATGGTGTGCTCAGTGTCACATAAGAAGGCTCATACGCATTCTGGCGTGCTGACGTAATGCCTCACGGACCGGCTCTGTCTAAATCGCGGGTTACCGATAACAGGAGGAAGGCCGTCAAGCAGCTGCAACTGGCAGTCATGTCGGACCTGATGTCTGGAAGCACCTGCCAGAATCGAATCGTATTTTGAGCGAAAGTCTGGATTGTCAGATCCACATGGCTGGGAAACACAGCGGTCGAAATGTGAGACGGCCTTGGTTTCACCCTGCTGTTAGTTACCTGCAGCTACACAGGCAGATTGGTGCGGCAGACATATATGGACTTGTTTTGTGAGCATCTTATTCCGTACTGTGCGGCGCTTGTACTCTATGGTTCAAGTGACCTACATACTAACGTGTGCTTACTTTATGCCTATGTGCGCTTGTGGTCATTGCGCCTAGTACATTTGGATAATTTCTGAGGGTTGTGAATTGTGCTTGTAACACGCAGGTAGTGAGCAGAGGAGTTAAATTTCCTTATCTTAACTGAGTCTACTGTGGCGTTCTGGTTGTTATTGTATTCATATGTCTTTATTTAAATTACCAAAAGCGCGAGTGGTATATTTTTCTAAGAGTTCCATACGTGTATATTTGAAATTTTCCGTTAGTGGAAGTCGGGTGGACGTTTTCATGGATTTATTGATATAGCAGTATCTTTTATCATGGCTAGTTTATTTACTAATGTTTCTTCTTATTTGGAACTGCGTGAGTTTCTGGTTTTAGTTAATCCTGATTGCGTAGGACTTGCCATTAAGATCAGGTAGGCGTGAGTGTGGGCCTTCTTGCTCTACTTTGCTGTTGGTACCCACCTCCATATATTTTTTATCAATGTCCACTTCTCTTTGAGTGTGATGGTTCAGTTTTCAGTTATTTATTACAGGCCATTTGTTCATATTTTCGTTATTGACCCTATTCTCTTATAGTCTGAGCGCTCTGTTTTAACTCAATTATTAATCTCCGTGACTTTATCTGGAGATTGGTTGGGCAATGTGTCGTGAATTTTACTTGTTCTTATTTTAATCCTAGTCAACTGTTGAAACAGTGTTCTGTAAAATTTTCTGGAGATAATATAGTCCCGCAATCTAATCTCTGGGTGGGGACTGCAAAAGACACAGACAAGGTGAAGGAAAAGAATGCTAATTTTAACGTAGCAGCTTGGAATGTGAGACCACTGCTCCAGTGTAGCAAACTAGAAAACCTAGGCATATCGGAGATGAGATGGCCTCAACCAAGTGATTTCTTGTCTGAAGAACATAGTCATTCACACTGGAACTGACTAAAGTAGACCAGGAATGGGAGGAGTTGGAATAATTTTGAGGAAAAACTATGGCTCACGTCTAAAGGGATATGTGCAATATAGCTCTAGAATAATACTAATCAAACTTGAAACTAAACCGAAGGACACTGTGATAATACAAGTACACATGCCAACATCCAAAGAAGAAGATGCAGTAGTTAAGGAAACAAACGAAGAAATAAGTAATGCGATGAGAAATGATAAGGGAGGTGAAAATCTGATTGTCATGGGGGACCGGAATGCAATTGTGGGTGAAGAACCGGAAGAAGGAATTGTTGGCAAGTAAATGTTAGAGGAGATCAACTAAATGAGTACTGCTCGAGGCACCAGTTAGTTGTTGCAAACAGATTTTTCCAACATCACAAACGAAGAAGATACACATGGAAGGCCTCTCGAGACCTGAGGAGACAGCAGAATGATTAAATTCTAGTGAAAGCACGTTTTAGGAACCAGGTAAAAGATTGCAGGAGCTATCCATCTGCAAACAATGGCATTGACCACAGCCTGGTACTGATGAAAAGTTCACTCAGATTCAAATGTCTGAAGAGAGAAGACAGCAAAACTTAAATGGGAACTAGAATAACTGAAAGCCGAGGGAATGGCAAAGCGCTATGCTCACGAAACAGACAACGCAGCAAAAAATTTTCAGCATGGTAGAGTAAATGAAGACTGGGATCAAATTAAATCTACTATATGCAAAGCAGCATAAAAGGTAGTTGGAAAAACTAAACCAAAAAACAAGAAGACATGGATTAAGGCAGTTGTTATTGAGCTTATAGAAAACAGGAGATTATACAAAAATCCAACTGATGAACAAGCAAAAGCTGAATACTGAAGACTAAGGAAGTTAGTCAATAGAGAAGCTAGGAAAGCTCAAGAAAATTTTCTTGAGGGAATGTGCAGGGAATTGGAAAAAAACATATGCAAACTGGGAGAACTGATTTAGCCTACAGAACAGCAAATAAAATTTTTAACAAACGTAAAACAACACTGTTAGGCCAAATAAAAATAAAGACGGGAAAATGCTGTTTGGTGAAGAAATGGTGAAGAGATGGAAAGAATGCATTGAGGAATTGTATGCCAAAACACTTCTTTTGCAGGAAGTAACAGGAAGAGATCATCAAGTAGATGAAGATAGCAAGGGAGATGACACTCTGCAAGAAGAATTTGACAAAGCTGTAAAAGAACAATGGGACAATAAAGCAACGAGTATTGATGACATACCTGCAGCAATAATAAAGAATTCTGGTGACAGCATGAAAACGATGCCGCTTAAACTTATTAGGTCCATCTATAACACAAGAGAGATACTGACAGACTTCCAGAAATGCATCATTATTGCTATACCAAAGAAGGCAGCAGATACAAAATGTGATCAGTACCGAACTGTAACCTTATATCACAGGCATCAAAAATTCTTGCTGAGTGAAGATCAGCTTGGTTTCAGATGTGGACTGGGAACGAGAGAAGCGATTCTGGCACTGAGACTCCTTATCTAAAAGCAGTTACAGAAAAATAAACGAGCTTAAATTGCCTTGGAAAAGGCATTTTATAACGTTATCTGGCAAGAGATGTTAAGAGTGCTGAGGAAAAGATGAATGAATTACAAAGAGATCCGTGTGGTACTCAGTTTCTGTAAGACTGAGGTGGCAGTGATTAGGAACTGTCACTAGGCACAAGAAGCAAATATTAGAAAAGGGGACAGACAAGGATGTGCTCTCTTTCCCCTTAAATTCAACGCTTACATCCAGGAAACTATGGGCTAAGTTCGAGAAACTACTGAGGTGGGGATCAAAATTAATGGGCAGAAGATAGACATGCTACGTTATGCAGATGTTATTGCTATGGTCACGGAGACAAAAGAAGATCTAGAGGAAGTCCTCAGAACAATGGAAAGGATTCTATGCAATCAGTATGGAATGATAATAAATAAGAAAAAGACTAAAGTGATAGTATGCAGTACAGAAGCAGAATATGAACCTCTGAACTGGAAGTGCTAGAAGAATTTACCTACCTGGGAAGCAAAATCGCAAAGGTTGGTAGAAGCAGGAAAGAAATTGCGAGCAGAATTCAACAGGCCAAAATTGAATTTAATCTCAGGAGGAACTTACTCACCAGCAAGAACATCAGTCTGGAAATAAGGAAATGTATCATGAAAGCTTTCGTTTGCAGTGTGGACCTATATGGATGTTAAACTTGGACAATGGGAAGAGAAGAGAGAAGATGGCTAGAGGCACTGGAGATGATGATCAGCTGGAGAGACAAAGTAAAAAAATGAAATGTTTAGAAGAGTACAGAGAACCAGATCCTGTGGAAGCACCTCCATACAAGAAGAGACAAACTTAGGGCACCTCCTACGACACAACCACAACATTGGAACAATAGCAGAAGGAGTTATTGAGAGAAGGAATCGGCGGGGGCGACCTAGGATATCATACATGCAACAGATCATGAATGGCGTTGGATGTAACACATACGTGGAAATAAACTGGATAACTAACAACGATACCTTCCATCTAAAACACGTAACAATAAATACGGCAAGAAAAGCAATAATGAGAATCTCTTCTGATGCGATAGGCAATGACGGTATCAGTATAACCATGATTAAGAATGTTGCCGACATCTTAGTACCTGTCTTAACTGACGTATTTAATTTTTCCCTCATGAACGGAATATACCCCACTGCGTGGAAAAGAAGCATAATTCGACCCATCCCCAAGATCGAAAACCCGCAACTGCCTAGTGATTACCGACCAATTAGCATACTGCCTGCTGTTTCCAAAGCACTTGAATATATTGTTCATGATCAAACCACTGAACACCTGCATGAATTCAACCTATATGACAAATTGCAATCCGGTTTCCGTAAACATCACTGCACAAACACTGCTTTAATAAAAATAAATGATTACCTGAAATATGCCATCGACAGCCGAAAGGCAACAATATTGACGCTACTAGATTTTGACACTGTTAACTTTGAGATATTGCTCGTAAAAATGCAACAGCTTAATTTCTCAGATAGTGCAATGAGATGGTTTGAAAGCTACTTAAAAGACAGACAGCAATATGTTGCCTGCGTAAATGAAAAATCTTCCTGGACACATGTCTCCTCGGGAGTAACACAAGGGTCAGTCTTAGGACCACTTTTGTTTTCTTTATATGTCAACGATATTTAGTCGGTTCTGTCCTCCTGTAAATATCATTTCTATGCCGACGACCTCCAGCTCTACCTAAGCGTCAGACCTGAAGCTATAAGCACTGCAATCGCTCAGATGAATAATGATATGTCTTCAGTAAAGACATGGGCGAAAAACTTGGGGTTTAAACTAAGTGCAAAAAAGACACAAGTAATCTTAATAGCCCATCAGAAATTAATAAGTTCAGATTTACGCGAACGGCTGCCTCCTATTCTGCTCGACGGTATTCCAATGCCATATTAGAAAACAGTTAAGAACCTGGGTGTTACTTTGGATGAGCCTCTCAACTGGGCAGAGAATACAGTCGCAGTGTGCTGGAAGACGTCCGCTTGTCTCTATGCTCTCAAAAAGTTTCGGAACGTATTTCCACAGGATTTGAAACGTTAGCTCGTGCAATCACTCGTTCTACCGAACCTCCACTATTGTGATATAATTCAACAAGGCATGAACAGTGAAAACAAAAGACGGCTAGAACTAACCATGAATGCCTCTGTCCGTTACAACTGCAACATTCGCCGATATGACCATGTTAGTGCTTCATACTCCCAGCTAGGGTGGCTGCGGCCGGACAAATTGCGTGACTACCACACTCTATGTCTACCCCACTGGCTCCTCGTCGCGCAAGCACCCCAGTACCATGCTTCAGAGATTAAACACCTTTCATGCCATCATAATCGTAACACGAGGTCACTCTTATTTGGTTGCTAACTGTGCCCACTCACAAAACAAAAACTTTTGCAAACTCCTCAGTTGACGCTGTCCTCCTCTGGAACAAACTGCCCCTTACCTTGCGCAAAATTCAATCCACTGCTGCTTTTACGAAGAAGTTGAAGCATTTCCTGCTATCGTCCTCATAATGTTTTCCACTAAATTAATGTACATGGCCAATCCTCTCCTCTGTCAAATAGCAAAGCTAGTGTCTCCTATCTTGCACCTTTCTCTTCTTCCTCTTAGTCTATCTCTATTAGCCACGCAGTCTTCTTTTTCTTTATATTTCCTTAATTATGTTTCGTCATGTCCCTATTCTTCCCCTCCCTTCACCATCAGTCTCCCTCCTACTCCCTGCTGCTATCACTCCCATCCAAAATCTGTCTCTTTCATAATCTCTAATTATAACAGTACTTATCATCTACGAATATAAAATCTATATGTATGTATTTTTCCAAGTGTGCCTTTGTAAATTTTTTCACTTTTACTTGTACTAGATGTACATTAACATGCCTACTAAAACATTTGAATGTAAAATAAGCGGAATGCCTGGTTAGATGTAAGAGAGGACCTGATGGCCCTAATCTTGCCAGGTTAAATAAATCAATAAATAAAATAAATAAATAAATAAATAAAACAGAGGAGCGGAATGGCGCTCTGCTGCAAAGCAACCTCAGGAAGAAAGAAGAAACTCCACTCACGGTAGGATCACAAAGAAACTTTTTCATTTCACGCATGTCCATATACATCCAGTCCTCATAATCGATTCGAGCTTCCTTGTTGGTCCACTTACACGCTCTGTCAGTGAGGGGTACGCGAACAATATAAAACAAAATTCTTCATTATCACAGTTCCTAATCGAATAACTTGTAGGTCCCTGGTTCTTCTTTCTGTACATCCATTTTGCACCGCCTACAAAAAATTCCAGCTTGAAGACCTGTACCCCATATTTCTCCCATTACGAGAAAACAAAAACCAACACTAAAAAGAATTTACAATAAATTGATCTTCTTCATCTTCGTGAAAGGGATTTTTCATGACCATCATCTTCGTGGTTGCGAGTTACCTGCGACACCTATCCCTTTATCATTATCACTGGAAGCTTCATATTCACTCGGTAAGTTTTCAGAATCATAAGGTTGCTCCAATAATTTCCCTCTTTCCGTAACAATTTCAGTTTGTTGAACAGACAACTGCTATAAAATAATTTATAAAAATGAACATGAGCTTATCACAAGGAGGACTGTTGAACACTCAAAGAAAAACAACACGAGTCAACACTGGCAAATGACGTAACAGAAGCTATGCAGACAGACACCTGGTTTTGAAAAACTGCTTTTAAGCAGATAGGTCTGCTAGGACCGTACGGGAGGAAATGTGCACCAACACTTCAAAACCGTATGTAAATTTTTATATTTTTCCGAAATTATAACTAACGTGACAAATTAGGAAAAATCATAACATTTCATTAAAATAAAGTGTATATTTACTAATGGAGCAGATATTAAACATCAAGGACGGGCTTCTGAGGCCCGATGGTAGATAAAGTGTTAAATATTAATCTCTCTTTAAACAGTATAGACTATTATTATTATTCTCGTGTTAAAAATATACAGGTACATGTAGAAAAATTTTACACAGTTATGATTAAATTACTTTTGACCAAAACTTGGCCACTTCCAGTGCATTTTCTGTTGTTTGTTGATGATCGTCTTCTGTACAGGAGGCTGGGCACAATCGACGCCGAAGCATGTGCCGAACTGTCTGTTCTTTTCCACAGTCACACCGAATATCATTTGGATCAGTGTATTCCCATCTTGCCAAGTTAACTTCTGATCTTCCAACTCTGGATCTCAGTGTATTCAGGGACTTGAAAGTAAAGAGAACAAGTCAACGACAAATAAACGACATCTGCATTTTTTATATTATTTATGGTAGCAGTAAAGTCGGTAGTACACGTTGCTGAAAAAGCGTTATTATTGCTGAGAGTGTGGTAAAAGCTTCTGGACCGTAATTACGCATCACTGCCTGTAAAAAGTATGTTGTTAGCATGGTTCAAAAACATGTACTGGAGTTTTTTAAAAAAATATTTTTATGGTGGACACAAAGCATCTCTCCCCCCCCCCCTTTCCACCAGGTCCCACCCCTCGTCCTTGGTAACGTGCTTTCTGAAAAATGCTTTGATATTGCTAGGGTTAATTTCTCGTGCTACATTACATAAGCCCTAGCGTGTCCTGATAATTTGTCTAACTACGGTCAATAATTATTCCTATTTACAAACCTGGCAGCTGTATCCAAATTAACAAAAACACAAAGACAGTTTCGAAAATAACGAAAAAAGGGGGCTATCAAGGACGTGATGGTCCTATCATGGAAATTTACACTGGGATGTCATTAAGTAGCTTGGTGGATCCTTCCCACAAGCTATGTTCGTTTTTCTACTCAAAAAATAACCAATTTTTTTTGCTGCTCGATTTTATTTTATATTTAGTGTGTTGTTCTGTCATGATGTAACACTGACATGAAAATTTCAACATCTTATTTAGACTTTATTTCACTCAGTATTGCTGTTCAGGTTATCACTTTGGTTCTGTTTACGCCGCATGGGATTAGCCGGGCGGTCTAGGGCGCTGCAGTCATGGACTGTGCTGCTGGCCCCGGCGGAGGTTCGACTCCTCCCTCGGGCATGGGTGTGTGTGTGTGTTTGTCCGTAGGATAATTTAGTTTAAATAGTGCGTAAGCTTAGAGACTGATGACCTTAGCGGTTAAGTCCCATAAGATTTCGCACACATTGAACATTGAACATTGTTCTGTTTACATTGATGTAATTGGATTAAGGTACCCATAATTTCAAAATATAATTAGTTACATGAATGTGTGTTGTCTGTTCTTCGCGCTCATGTCAGAAAAAACAGACGCCACGCGTCTGATTCACCTCGATGGGCAATGAATCCACAATCTTCATTGCGGATGCACATTTCGTTCCACCCTCCGCGTGAAACTAAAATTAACGAGCATGGAGATATGGTCGGGGACTTCGAATTTGTGGCGCTAGGTGGGAATGAGAGTTGGCTGGGGAGTTTCCTGAGATATTCCGCGCATGGACGATGGACACTGTGTATGGCTGGCACAGTAGTTAACGGAATTTTCTAGTAGGTCGGATATCCTGGGTTCGAGTCCCAGTCCGGCAAAATTTTCACTCGTCGCCGCTGATATAATAATTTCCTTTCCTTTCTCCCCCCCCCCCCTCCAATTCAATTTACGTAACATATTGTTAATTGATGAAAGTACTTCAGTTCGCAGCAAGCAAAATCCTTATGTGCTAATCAGTATAGCTGGGTGAGGTGACTCAAAACATTAGAAAGTATGGTACTCCCCTTTTTCCTGTAATGCGTTTTGAGTCACCTGAAATTAACATATGCAATAAATAACATCAAAAATTGTTCAAATGGCTCTGAGCACTATGGGACTCAACTGCTGAGGTCATTAGTCTCCTAGAACTTAGAACTAGTTAAACCTAACTAACCTAAGGACATCACAAACATCCATGCCCGAGGCAGGAATCGAACCTGCGACCGTAGCGGTCTTGCAGTTCCAGACTGCAGCGCCTTTAACCGCACGTCCACTTCGGCCGGCGACAAGTAACATCAAAGCATCAGACTATTAACATTTTCCACGGAAAATTTTGTCATAACTACGGCCGCGCGGGGTAGCCTGGCGGTCTGGGACGCCTTGCTATGGTTCGTGCGGCTCCCGACGTCGGAGTTTCGAGTCCTCCCTTGGGCATGGGTGTGTGTGTGTGTGTGTGTGTGTTGTCCTTAGCGTAAGTTAGTTTAAATTAGACTAAATACTGTGAAAGCCTAGGGACCGATGACCTCAGCAGTTTGGTCCCCAAGGAAGTTACCACAAACTTAAAATTTTTTTCATAACTGTTGTTGTTTTGCGAAATGTGACAGTGTACCTTTGTAACTACAATTTTTCTGCAGAAAACATCATAACGATTTAATTAAGTTAATTGTATAAATAATTTCATGTAATTTATCCTATTTAGCAATATGGGAGTCATAAGCGAATGCAAGGAGATCAACATCGTAGAAGAATAATTATCAACATCTGTTCTTCTAAATTTCTAATCAGCAAAGTTATCTATAAGCCAAAATTACGTTAGTTCTAGTATTTCACCTAAAACAGTAAAATCCAGCCTAGCTGATTTTCAAAGCATAATACAGTTTAGATAACAACAATTTACTCTTACGATCATCTTTAAGCAGTCAAACGTTACCTAAAATTTGGAGTTCGTAGTTTGAAAGCCTACCAGTAGGACCCATTTCAGATGTGTTCCCAGTGTTAATACTACTACTATGCAGGTTCTGTACGCTCAAATATGTGCACCGACACCTACGAAACTCATAATGTTCAATAACTTTCGAGCGGTGTCTGTATGTCAGATGAATGATTATTTTAACTGAAATGTGTGATAATTAATATATACATATATATATATATATGAGTGTGTGTGTGTGTGTGTGAGAGAGCTAGTGTTGATCATGGTGATTGTCAGTATTGATTGACTTAGCTGAAGTACTACGGCCTGTTTTCTTTTCTCTGATAAATAATAACAGGATTGTGCTAAGTGTGAACTGTGACGTTTTTGTGCAGATGTCAACCTTTCTTGCTCCCAAAATGGAGTAATGATATTCGCCAATTAACTGTTGGTAGATAAATGTAGGTGCTGACCTCATTTAATGCGCTGATAGATATTCGTGGTACATAAAGTGGTGGTCGTCATTAATCATTGAACTGTGCCAAGAAAAATCTGTGCTCTTCCTTGAGCAAATACCTTCCTGCACTCATTTAGCATTTTAGCTTCGAGGTGACCAGAAGTTTGTATTACCAATGAGAGACAGCAAAAATCAGGTCAATAATGCTACAATATGATCGTTTCCTCCTTTTTGCCCTTATAATTTTCCTATTTATGCCTGTATTGAGCCAGCTGATCTAGTAGACGCTGAATACCATCCTGAGGCGAAAGCTGTTTATACATTTTGCTCATAAATTCACAGTATAAGAACTACTGCTCGGATGAAGAAATGATAGGAAAACACGCACAAAAAAGGAAAAAAACAACTCTAAATCCCGATACTAACACTGCTTCTTGGGATGTTCCTGCTGCAGAACAACTGGCTACGGTCTTCTGTCTGTGGTCTACCTTCATCCTCAGTAGCTCTTCTGACCCAGTAAAATATGGTGTCTATGATGGCTTGGTGAGGACGGGATTCTCTAGAGATGGATATGGGTGCAGCGTAAGGAGGCTCCTCATAGATATAAGAACCCTTAGGTGCGCTTCCCACCAGTGCAATACCATATGCAATACAATACTCGGATGTGATGGAACTCGCTTTGCTACGTAGAAATAACCATCTTTGGTGGAGCGCAAATAAAAGTAGTTGAACGTAAATGAAGCAAAATTTTATCCCTGCATCTACATATTATCTGAGTAAAGCTTTTACTTTTTGCATAGATTAGCATGTATTCTCCGCTATGCTGGTTTTCTCCTTTGATTCTAGCAAAACAATTCGCCGTAAAGCTGATTTTTTTCACATTTTTTAGGCTACACCACAGCCTGATGATAAACTGATTTTGATTTTGCTGTTGCCATAGTTATTATGATATTGTGCTACTAAGGGGATACTTTGAAAAATTTGGTGTGCAGAAAGTAGACGATGGCCAGTTTACAGTTGGTGCATTTTCGCTTATACATAGTTGCGTGTGAAATACAGCTAATGTACCGAAATTGTTTTTAACTGAGGGAGGGGAACGATACCTTTTTCCGTTTTGGAGACAGCACCTGGGATGTAACGGAGGCTGTCCGCGACAAGGTTGGGAGCTATGTGCCACGTGCGGCGGTAGTGCTGCTTGCTATGCAGAAGGCGGTGCAGCCTTCGGTTTCTCTTTTTCCTACGCTGCTGATATACGCTGACACTGGAGACGAAAAAAACCAACTTAAATGAAAAGACGCTGGGTTTTTCCCAGTTTATGTTATCCGAGTTCAGGAAACATTGTGACAAGGAATATGAGAGCTGAATTCCTGTCGCTTCAGAATGAGCAGCTGGATGAAGCCGAAATGGACACGTCATAGTTATCCTTATCATGAGCTTCTTCCATTTCTTCAGACATATTGTCTACACCTAAGCACTGTTTGCCACCAAGCTCTACGCCATCGATTGTGATTGATCTCACTTCAGATCAAGCAATATTTCTTTTGAATATTCCTCGAGGAGAATCATGCACCACACGGCAAAACTAAACAGTTGCAGAAATAATATTCTAGGTTTAATAATATATATCCATTATTTATATATGCAGCACACTGACTAAAAGTATCACGCTATGTGACCGTAGAAAAACAAACTTTTCATACTTGCATTTTTAATCTCATTCACAAAATTTGTCTATCTTACCTTATTGTAATGGGCAGCCGAGTGTGTTCGATATTTATAGATTTGTCAGTGTATACCCCGTACAGCCTTTTCCTTTGAGGTTATTTGAGTTTCAGACAACGGTAAGCTCAATAATGTCCTGTTCAGTAGAACTTATGATGGCAAGTAAAAGTGAAACAGAAACGTGGTTCGGCTTTCACGTTGCTTGACATATCATGATTCGCATCACAGATTGCATGGTATATTATATCAACCCAATGGGAATATGAGGCGTCATGTCGCGCAGCTGTTCTTGCAGCTTGTAGTACCACGTATCTTCCCAGTGAGAACCATATTGCTGGCCATTTACGTTCATCAGTCTTGAGGGTTGCTAGTGTAAGTTCGAGGAGATCGCAGTAGGTGTACCGACATGGTATCTACCGATATCTTAAACTTCCAGTCAGTGGAAGCACAGACTGTACCTCGACACTGCTACTGTAGTGTCAACGGATGTCTCGCATTACTGTCTCACTGTTGGCTGAACGCGCATTACAGCTGTCACTGAGAATACCACAGACTGTGACACACCTCTGTCAACATACTCCAGTGGCTCAGGGCGAAGGAGTCTTTAGTTTGAATCTTGGCATGTATGGAGATGGTTTGGACCCAACATTACAGGCCCATAAAGGTGGTAGAGCGCTGAACTGCCCAAGTTCCAAGTTGGTCAGGCAATGGTCGAAGGCTCGAGGTCCAACAACAGCTGCTTTCAGAGGGGCGTTGTGTGGCACACACTGAAAATCACATGTGTGCCTAGCTGTTTAATGATGACAAGTTGGCCTCAGCGGGTTGTAATATACACACATCAGCCAGAACATTATGACAATCCATCTAATAGATGTTATGTCCACTTTTGGCATGAATAAAACTGACGACCCGTCGTGACCTGGAAACAACGAAGCCTTGGAAGGTCGGTGGAGGGGGTTGGCACCATATCTGCGCACATGTCACCAAATTCGCAAAATTCTGTGGGGGAGGGTGGGGGGGCGGCGATGAGCTCTGATGTCACGTCCAGTCCCATCTCAGAAGTGCTCGATTGCGTTCAGATGAGTAACACACCAACTGCAACTTGCCACTGTGTTCTAAAGACTCCATCACACTCCTGGAATTGTGACATAGCGCATGTCTTGCTGAAAAATACCACTGCCGTTGACAAACATGATCGCCACGAAGAGGCGTACGTGGCTTACAACCAGTGATGGATGCTCCTTGGCCGTCATGGTGCCTTGCACGAGCTCCATTGGAACCTTGGTTGCCCATGTGAATGTTCTCCGAGCATAACTGAGCTGCCGTCAGAGTGTCTCCGTTCTGGAGTACAGATGTCAAGAAGCTTTCTCCCTGAAAGACGGCGGATTCACGCCCTCCCAAGGTGAAGATGGGATCGGGATTCATCAGACCATGCAACGCTCTGCCACTGCGCCAACGTCGAGGGCCGAGGGTGATCTGTTCGTTACAGTCGTAGTTACCGTTGTCGTGCAGTTAACATTGTCACATGCATGGGTCGTTAGCTGCAGAAGCACAACTTTAGGACTGTTCGGTCCACTGTGTGTTCAGACACAGTAGTACTCCTCTCAGCATTAAAGTTTGGTGTTAGTTCCACCACAGTTCGTCCCCTGTCCTGTTTAACCAGTTTGCCCAGCCAACGACTTCCGACACCTGCAATGAGGGGTGAGAGCTCGACACCGTGACGTCTGGTCGTGGTTTCGCCTTTGTTTGGCCATCCTCATCACAGAACACCTCGAACACGTGACAAGTCATGCATTTCCTGGGCCATCACAAACATCGCTCCTTCCCCATTCTACACATGTACAGCACACTCAGTGATTCTACGTGCACCGTGCGTGTGTTGACTAGCAGTCAGTCCTCGCTAGGTGACGCTACTATCGCCTGGAAGGGCGAATTTATATCGATAGTAGGTTGGTGGGAATAATGTTCGGGCTAATTGGAGTAGCTGTCTGGATCTGAGTGAGTCGTCGTATTCCTATGTCACGTGGAAAGTTCTCTAACATGGCCCAGTGTCTAGGAACCCTGCAGTCGTCATGCAAAAAGAGTTTAGTGTCTAAGAAGGCACGCAGGAATGGGTTGCTGTGTTCACAGGTTGCTGACGGGTAGTTGACTGGCTGCTGTAGGTAGTTGTTAATATCCTACTTACCACACCGTGCTATGGATGTGACCCATGGCGTTATAATATTAATAGAAACTTTAAATTCATTGCAGATGATGCAAGTATATGTAAAGAGATGCTATGAAAAAATTTTAAACTAACATCCAGTGTGTCGTTGATAAGATAAGTGGCGCGAAGATTGAAAACATGTTTTCAATGTCCAGAATTAAAAAACTGTGCACATCACTAAAATCACAAACTTACTAGCCTAGATCTACAGTATCACCCAGTCACAACCGTAATCAGTAAAGAGTTGCAATGTCTGAGTGCAATGATTTGTAGGGATATCAAACGGAATGAACACATAAGCACGCTTATAAATAAAGCAGGCAATATTGTACGTTTCGTTGGTAGGAAGATGCAGTGCACCAAAATGACCTGTTATACAACAGTGCTGAAGTCTGTAGGCCCAATGGCAATCACAAAAACTGAGGACAGTGAACGTGTAGAAATTTTGCAAGATAATCGGAACTGGTGTATCCAGTGCTGACGAAGGCCCCAGAAATTAAGGACCAGGTAGACAATGGACAATTGGTTTACTGAAATGTACAGACGTGCTCAAAAGTAGCCGAAATTGCATTTCGCCTGACTCGAATGCAACCCAAATAGCGCAGCTGTCTAGCAGGTCCTCTAATCGCCCCTCGGTACAGTCGTTTGACTATTCAAAATGCTTCCAACAAGTCACCACTAGAAAACACTACTCTGTATCGCAATAACTCAAGATGTAAAGTAATACCAAGGTACTACAAATATCAGGGAACATCTTATCACAGATAAGACGGTTCTTCAGGCTTGTAAGTTCACATTTATTACAGTAAATGACATACACGAAATGTTACCACTCTCATTATTACGTCAGATAGGTAATTCACGTAGTAAGCTCGTCTTATTCATGATTTCCTCTTCAAAATAACATACCGTACTTATTATTTAACACAAAATGACAATAAAAATTTTAGTTATTTACGAGCAGCTAGTTGAGAATATGTATGAACTTCAAATGACATGACGTACCGTCTCGTTCTGCATATGGATTCAAACCCAGGTCATGCAGACTAAGCAAAGACTTCGTGACTGACGGAAACTAACAGTCATTCCTGACTAGGCATACAAAGAGTGATATATCTCGATTTTAGACAGTATCAGTTAGCAAATATCAACTTTAAATTACATAACGTAAACATTGTTAACGGACGCGAATTCCAACCCTGCATCTATTGTCCTTGTTAACGAACTACGAGAGATGTTAAATATTGCTTCTTCACAAGTAACTTACTTGAAATGCCGTCAGGTAAAGCTTTGTGTTGGACAGGGATTCGAACCTAGAACCTAATTGGATTGTCATCGAAGCACAATCAACTGTGATATATCGGATTTTCTCGGCAGTAGCTAGACGTTTTAACTGAAATGACGAGACGAAAAATTAATTTTTTCTTTCTCAGGACTCCAACCTGGCACCTATCGCTGATATATTCTAGAGAAAACGAACGTTAAAAATGGGTTTGTTACACCAGCAGCGACATGTGAGCATGTTTGAACTAGAAATATGACGAAGAGTTCAGTGCTGACTGGGAATCGAGTCCCACACATATCGTTGTTGACTGCACACAAAGAGACGTCAGGTACCGAATTTTTCTCCACCGGCAGCTAGGAATAACATCCTTGAATTTACAATGATTTCGCAAACAGTTCTGTGTCTCACTGGGACTCAAAAACGACAGATACCGTTAGTGTTGACAACGAATGGAAATACATAAAAAACCACTATTATTACCCACCAACAGACAGGTGTTCTCATGCTACAGCTTGATAATACATAATGAAAGCTTTAGTGCCAGGCCAGGATTCGAACCCTTTCACGCTCAATATGTGGAGATGTTGAGGAATCTGCAGTTTTGAACAAACAACAAATTCCAGTCGAGCTGTATTGTCACGAAGGGACCAAATTCCGCGTTAAGGGCGGTATAAGTTGCATTCCCAGTTCAGAACCAATTTTATCGACATACAGAAACTCAAATAAAAGCTGGAATAAGTGTCCTGTGACCCTACATTGCGTTTGTTTCGTCACTAGAAATAAATAACTAGTATAAGAAAGGCTACTGCTGATAGAGTTTCTACGTGACGCGACTTCTGACTTGATTGTGGTTCAACGTAACATCTACTTGGTGGAGAAGTAATGTCATGTTTAACGTGAATTTCGGACCACAGCGCCATTGTACCTTCTTCACTTGGCGTAGCCATAAGAGAACAGAATCTGTCTCTCCTTATCAAAAATCGTCTGCAGAAGTTGGAGTCGATCCCAGACCATAAGTATATGAACCTAGCATCAATCCAAGAGACCACGAAATTCTCTGCCCTATGACTGATTATTCTATTATAACAATGTTGCGCCACACTGAATGATAATTCTGACACACTGACTCCCTGTAATGGTTTGCAGCATCTTCTTTACATTCATTTACTTGGTTGACCGAATCACCATGAACTAGCTGCCTCGGCTACCCAGTGCATACATTCGACTCTTTTGTAATCAACGAAATAAAATCACGTAACGGACACCTACGCAGAACTGCCAGCAGTGTAGGAAGCAGAAGTTTTAACAGCAAGTGTTCCTTTCGACTTGAGCTACTCTATTGCGCAATCTGTTAGTTAAAAACGTCGTGCAGTGCAAAAGAAAAGCTGTAACTGTTTGTCTCTCAGAAGTCTAGATCCGGCCATATGCCTTATCTCACAGCACTGTGCAATGTGCAAGTTCTGGAGGAATTGTTGTTGAGTTCTGGAGGTGTTGTAGCTATGTGTCAGCTAGTATCGTAACGGTAAGCGTTGCGCACTGTTGATAAGACGTCGCGAGTTTGGGTACATTCACTGGCACATTTTTTAAAATGCCATACTGCTGTCTGCTGAAGTTATCGATGTAATGGAACTTTGAACATAATTCCTTTCACTTCTCAATCCAAAATAGTCGCATGTGGAAAAAGGGCTAACTTCTGCGTCATTTTGTTCTTTTCAGATTTAATAGATGGCCAGTCTGCAGATGCATCTCGAAACTTTTGTATTAAGTATGGCGGGATCGCATCGTGCCAAAATACGTAAGAAAAGTACACTGCTGGTCACCGTAAATGCAACACCCTGAAGGAAGCATCCGAATCAAGGGAAAATTTACACCATGGGTTTGCAGCGATGAGATATGCAACTGATTAGAATTTCAGCGCAGACGCACATCACGCGCGCCTGTGGCGCCACCTCATAGCGCCATTTAAGGCTTGCCGATTTCGACGAGTGTACGTTCGGCACGTGTGTTTACCTTGTGGTTGTTTCACAAGACGATCAGTTATGCCTCGTAGACAACAGCGAACATCGTTTGATCAAGTATCCGAGTTCGACAGAGGAAGGATAGTGGCTTACCGAGGTTGTGGATTATCATACAGAGAAATCGTTGGTCGTGTTGGACGAAACCAAACAACTGTAATGCGGATATGTGACCGTTGGATGCAGGAGGGTACGACGGACCGACGTGGTCGATCGCATTCACCTCGGTGCACCACTGCACCTGCTGATAGGCAAATTGTGCGCATGGCAGTGACGGATCGCTCAGTGACATCCCGAACCATAGCACAGCACATTGCGTCTGTAACGCATCATCCAGTGTCTGCGCGTACCATTCGACGCCGTTTACAGCAGAGTGGTCTGTCCGCAAGTCGTCCATTGCTTCGTCTGCCATTGACGCAGAACCACAGACGTCTCCGTCGCCAATGGTGTGATGACAGACGGATGTGGACGGCAGAATGGAATGACGTTGTCTTTACTGACGGGGCACGCTTCTGTCTGCAGCACCACGATGGTCGGATTCGAGTGTGGAGACACCGTGGAGAGAGGATGCTGGACAGCTGCATTATGCACCGCCACACTGGTCCTGCACCGGGTATTATGGTATGGGGTGGTATTGGATATTACTCTCGCACGCCTCTAGTACGCATTGCCGGTACTTTAAATAGCCGGCGCTACATACCCGAGGTGCTGGAGCCAGTTGTCCTTCCTTACCTTCAGGGCTCGGCCACAGCCATATTTCAACAGGATATTGCGCGACAACACGTGGCACGCATTGTCCAAAGGTTCTTCGTCAATAACCAGATTGAATTGCTACCCTGGCCGGCTCGCTCTCCAGATCTTTCGCCGATAGAAAACATGTGGTCCTTGGTTGCTCAACGAGTGACCCAGATTACATCCCCAGCTGCCACACCAGATGATCTTTGGCAACGTGTGGAAGCTGCTAGGGCTGCTGTACCCCAGGAACACATCCAACGTCTCTTATGACTCAATGCCGAGACGTGTGGCAGCGGTGATCTCCAACAATGGCGGCTACTCTGGCTACTGATTCTGGCAGGAACCCCATGTCACAGACGTCTGTAAACGTAATCATTTGATACTTGGTCAACATGTTATCTACAAAATAAATTTTGTTGTGCTACCTCTTGTCTTTCTTGGTGTTGCATTTACGGTGGCCAGCAGTGTATTTTCTACATCAGCTGTCGTGTGGCAGTGGCATTTTATTCTTCATAAAACCTTGTTTGACAGCTTTAACTCAGAACAAGTTTTCTACATGCATGTAATCAATAAACTGCATGTGCATTGTTAGACTGTTATAAATAACATCAGAGAATTCGCATATATCGTTGATGATTAATTTCTCTCTCATGTTAACTAATGTTTTAACAACACTAAAAGAAACCATACCAAAATTGTGCACTGTATTATAAGAAATAAAATAAAACTACCCACGATAACCTTACGACGAAAGTCTGTTTCAATAAAACTGGGTATCTGTACACAAACGTGCCTCTATCGGCACGAATTAGTAAAATACGAGTCACTTGGATTTCGATTGGGGCTGTGTTTGTCTGGTATGCTGTGTCATACTCAAGTGGTATGCAAATGTGGCATTTCATAACTAAAGTTATGTATTCCTAGAAACCCAAAATTAGTTTGTCACCAGCGGAAAGAGGAGTTACCTGTTGTGCAGCATTATAAGTTTTTCGCCATTGCACTATGAGCAGAAGGTATTGTCTTGCGATTTCCTTATCGATGTGTGATCTGATTGCTTGTAGCTATTTCACAGTGGGGATAAAAACGTTACAGTCAGCAAGACTGGAACCGCAGACCACAACAGACGCTTTCTGTTAGGATAGCACGTTTCCACAGAGCTAGGGGAGAGGCATGCGTCTAGGTTTCCTCTTACGAGACCAGTAGTGCCTAGAACTCGTAAGCCGCTATGTAAAGGACGAGATTAGATGCGATTTTCATGTGCAACGACTTTCCTGGGCTGAAAACTGTAAATTTACAATCTTTTGTTACAGCTCAAGCGTTAATAATAACTCAGATTATTCAATGGAAATGACAAGAAAAATCAAGTGAACTTTGAGGCTTAATTCCGTGCACACCAGGAAGTAACTCGTCGATCACAGAGTTGCCAAATATACCTTGCCTTGTTGCCAAATCTCAGTTACATTACCAGCAGGAAGCAGACGAACCGATGTGATCATACAGCGGGCTGGGAAGTGACCATAGCTGGCGTCTCAAAGACGCGGCTGCTACGGCCTAAAATACGTAATCCGTCTGATTCACATGTCTGTAACTGGGTTTAGGGACTGGAGCGTAGTTATTAATAATGCTCAGAACTGACTGCAAACTAAGTTTCATAAATCAGTAACTCTCATAGTTGTTTTTATATATCTTTCGTAAGTGTACTCAAAACTAAGAAAATCATTGAAGAACGTTTTCATGCCTCGCCGATAGTCGAGCACAACAAACAAATAAAAATAAAAAAGGCTGTGTGTGTGTGTGTGTGTGTGTGTGTGTGTGTGTGTGTGTGTGTGAGAGAGAGAGAGAGAGAGAGAGAGAGAGAGAGAGAGAGAGAGAGAGAGAGAGAGAAAGAGAGAGAGAGAGAGAGAGGGAGAGAGAGAAGAGAGAGAGTGTGAGGGAGAGAGATAAAAATAAAAAGGAATGAGAGAGAGAGTAAAAAATAGTTGCAAAGAAACTGAATCACGGTATGTAAAGAAATCTTTCATTAACATGACACGTTCTACATCATCACGAAACGTCGTATTCATGATCTATGGAACAACTATTAATCTAATCTAATCTAATCATATCATATTGCTGACTAGTCACGAAGAGGCACGAATTATAGAAATTTTCGCCAATATCAGCAACGAAATCTAAACTTGAAAAAAAAAGATGACAGTTTTTGTAATAAACCGGGACTCCTTTAAAGACCCTTTCGTCCCTGTTAACTAACCACGAAAGATGTGTGATATACCTCAATTCAGAAGGAACAAAGTGTTCATGCATTTAAAGATGAAGCGCATGGTGAGAAGTTCTGTGACGGAGATACGAACCCAGCACGCAATCGGATTGTTAACTAAGTAAAATCAAATGTTAGGTATCTGTTTTTCTTACCAGCTGCTAGATGTTTGAATCTTAAATAAGGACACAAATTTTTGTGCCTGAGCGACAATCGAACCGCACACCTACCGTCCTCCTTTATCATCCACGAACATAGCTTAAGTAACACTTGCTTACTCACCAACAGTAAGATGTGTGCGTGTTTGACCAGAGATAACAACACCTATTGCGATTGTTGGCAACACATGCACACACATTAAAAATGCACGTTAATTTTCACTAGCAGATAGATATGCGCGTGATAGGACTTGAAATGAAATAAAATAAAATCTTCTAATTTAAGTAAGTTTACTGGAGACAGTATATCTGTTTTCCGTGACTTCCGCCTATATCATTTCCCAACGTAAACCGGCTCTGCCCAATTGGTAATGAAGGAACGTGATGTTTAATGCGGATTCTGGGTAATAACGTGTTTCTCTTGAGGTTACCAGAGGTAAAGTAAATCTGTTTGTGCCTCTTAAAAGTAAATGCCTGAACCCACGCATTGCACCTGTGATAGTTCGTTCCACCAGACAATTGTGGCCACATTTCACAGCCCCAGAAGTGTGCTGTAACGGAAGAAGTGCTTAGCTTACAAAATTAGTCACGGTGAAAAAATGCGAGTCTATTAAATGGTTAAGTAGAAGCAATCTTCTGACGTGGAGATTATGCTGTTCTCATGTCAGGTTGACAATCATTTTGAACGTTTAGCAGTAATCTACCCATTGTTGTTAAACTCGTTTTCAACCAATAATTCCCACTGGTACAGGAACACTACTGGTGATACCTCTTAGACAAAATACATATGCAGTGCTATAAGACGAATAGATCGACCTGACTCAAACTGTGGGAAGTTTTACAACTTTCGTACCTGGATAAAGAGCTTTTCCTGTTTGAGATATCTGCATAAGACAATTTAAGAAGAAACTAAATTGCTTCAGCTACGACAATGTTTAAAGAAATCGTCTTAACGGCACTAAATCGTGGTTTGTGAATCGTTTACTGGCCGTACTCTGCCGCTATTCGCTGGTTGGAAGGCAAAAAGCTTACTGACATATTTCACACAAGGAAAAGGGGGCGAAATGTCTCCCACTGGATGGTCATGTTGTTCTATTTAAATGATTACAAAATCTGCTAAAACGAACAGTGAGGCTGTCAGTATACGCACATTAATGTTGTCAGAATGATGTTACACTGTCCTGGGCCTGTAATGATAAAGGGCCCGTTTAGGTCAGGCATATTGTATACAGAAGTGGAAGAGAGAGAACCACTAAATTCTACAAACAGTATGCATTGCATACACACAGAAATTACTGTTACAATGTACTTATGGAGCCCAATGAGTGAATTGCATATTTTCCGGTGAAAAAGAGCACTGGCAAACAGTCTTCGCTACATTAGGTTACTTCAACTGGTGTCGCTCTGAGCTAGAATTTATGGTCAGCGACTAAGTATAAGGTCAATGAGTCGGATGCGTGTTTTGCAACTGTCAGCATGACGTAAAGACTCTTCTAGGCATCATAGCTTCGATGTAAAGCCATTTTGAAATATTAACTAATGCAGCAAATTTCATATTTCGAGAAAATCCACTGTGAAGTGTGAAGTTACTGGATAATTCGATTATCACCGTCATTGTTACTATCATTTTCTTCATACCGTTGCTGGAACACATGTGCTTGCAAATCATTTAATGCCTTTTGGTCATTATAGAAGTAGTTGCCCAAGAAGAGGTTCTTTCCCTGTCTACGGAGTCCTTTTCATGTTAATATCAAACATCATCAATTACTCGCAGATTACTTTAACACTACAGTAATTTATGAAGACGTTACTTGATAACAAAAACGCGCTGCCTTTCTTAATTTTCTTGCGCCTAGAAATGGCTGTCGAATACTGCCAAACCAAAAGCCAAGGGATCTTACTGCCTTCTGTTATACGTCGCTGTCAGTTCTTCCACAAGATTTGGTCGACGTGACCTGTTTAAAGTTGTGTATGGTAGAGAATGTTTCAGAAAATCTATTGTTTTCCTTTGCAATAAACAGAAAGATTTTCATTGTAAGCTATCCAAGTCGAAAATTTTCGCATTATTAGTTCAGATTTAGTATTCACTTCTATAATGTAGGAAAGTATTTCACAGTTGCAAAACCCGAATCCGACTCATTGACCTTATACTTAGTCGCTGACCATAAATTCTAGCTCAGAGCGACACCAGTTGAAGTAACCTAATGTAGCGAAGACTGTTTGCCAGTGCTCTTTTTCACCGGAAAATATGCAATTCACTCATTGGGCTCCATAAGTACATTGTAACAGTAATTTCTGTGTGTATGCAATGCATACTGTTTGTAGAATTTAGTGGTTCTCTCTCTTCCACTTCTGTATACAATATGCCTGACCTAAACGGGCCCTTTATCATTACAGGCCCAGGACAGTGTAACATCATTCTGACAACATTAATGTGCGTATACTGACAGCCTCACTGTTCGTTTTAGCAGATTTTGTAATCATTTAAATAGAACAACATGACCATCCAGTGGGAGACATTTCGCCCCCTTTTCCTTGTGTGAAATATGTCAGTAAGCTTTTTGCCTTCCAACCAGCGAATAGCGGCAGAGTACGGCCAGTAAACGATTCACAAACCACGATTTAGTGCCGTTAAGACGATTTCTTTAAACATTGTCGTAGCTGAAGCAATTTAGTTTCTTCTTAAATTGTCTTATGCAGATATCTCAAACAGGAAAAGCTCTTTATCCAGGTACGAAAGTTGTAAAACTTCCCACAGTTTGAGTCAGGTCGATCTATTCGTCTTATAGCACTGCATATGTATTTTGTCTAAGAGGTATCACCAGTAGTGTTCCTGTACCAGTGGGAATTATTGGTTGAAAACGAGTTTAACAACAATGGGTAGATTACTGCTAAACGTTCAAAATGATTGTCAACCTGACATGAGAACAGCATAATCTCCACGTCAGAAGATTGCTTCTACTTAACCATTTAATAGACTCGCATTTTTTCACCGTGACTAATTTTGTAAGCTAAGCACTTCTTCCGTTACAGCACACTTCTGGGGCTGTGAAATGTGGCCACAATTGTCTGGTGGAACGAACTATCACAGGTGCAATGCGTGGGTTCAGGCATTTACTTTTAAGAGGCACAAACAGATTTACTTTACCTCTGGTAACCTCAAGAGAAACACGTTATTACCCAGAATCCGCATTAAACATCACGTTCCTTCATTACCAATTGGGCAGAGCCGGTTTACGTTGGGAAATGATATAGGCGGAAGTCACGGAAAACAGATATACTGTCTCCAGTAAACTTACTTAAATTAGAAAATTTTATTTTATTGTATTTAAAGGGCTCTTATTTTTCTTGTACTTGATTGAACCAGAGACGTTGAAAAATTTGGTTCTGGACTGTGATTCGAATTCGTACCTCATCTTTCGAGGATCTGAGTCTCTCGGAACAGTATAGTTCAATCATTTCGTTCCTTTTCCCAAGACTGCAATCTTCTTTAGGTCTCCTCCAAAGGTAAGTATGTGGGCCCGAATCCTGATCCAGTACAAAAATATTCATTATTTCATTTCAAGTCCTATCACGTGCATTCCAATCTGCTAGTGAAAATTAACGTGCATTTTTAATGTCTGTGCATGTGTTGCCAACAATCGCAATAGGTGTTGTTATTTCTGGCCAAAACCGCACACATCTTACTGTTGGTGAGTAAGCAAGTGTTACTTAAGCTATGTTCGTGGATGATAGAGGAGGACGGTAGGTGTGCGGTTCGATTGTCGCTCAGGCACAAAAATTTGTATCCTTATTTAAGATTCAAACATCTAGCAGCTGGTAAGAAAAACCGATACCTAACATTTGATTTTACTTAGTTAACAATCCGATTGCATGCTGGGTTCGTATCTCCGTCACAGAACTTCACACCATGCGCTTCATCTTTAAATGCATGAACACTTTGTTCCTTCTGAATTGAGGTATATCACACATCTTTCGTGGTTAGTTAACAGGGACGAAAGGGTCTTTAAAGGAGTCCCGGTTTATTACAAAAACTGTCATCTTTTTTTTTTCAGGTTTAGATTTCGTTGCTGATATTGGCGAAAATTTCTATAATTCGTGCCTCTTCGTGACTAGTCAGCAATATGATATGATTAGATTAGATTAGATTAATACTTGTTTCATAGATCATGACTACGACGTTTCGTGATGATGTAGAACGTGTCATGTTAACGTAAGATATCTTAACATACCGTGATTCAGTGTCTTTGCAACAATTTTTTACTCTCTCTCATTCCTTTTTATTTTTATCGCTCTCCCTCACGCTCTCTATCTTCTCTCTCTCTCTCTCTCTCTCTCTCTCTCTCTCTCTCTCACACACACACACACACACACACACACACACACACACACACACACACACACAGCCCTTTTTATTTTTATTTGTTTATTGTGCTCGACTATCGGCGAGGCACGAAACCGTTCGGCAATGATTTTCTTAGTTTTGAGTACACTTACGAAAGATATATAAAAACAACTATGAGAGTTACTGATTTATGAAGCTTAGTTTGCAGTCAGTTCTGAGTATTATTAATAACTACGCTCCAGTCCCTAAACACAGTTACAGACATGTGAATCAGACGGATTACGTATTTTAGGCCGTAGCAGCCGCGTCTTTGAGACGCCAGCTATGGTCACATCCCAGCCTGCTGTAGGATCACATCGGTTCGTCTGCTTCCTGCTGGTAATGTAACTGAGATTTGGCAACAAGGCAAGGTATATTTGGCAACTCTGTGATCGACGAGTTACTTCCTGGTGTGCACGGAATTAAGCCTCAAAGTTCACTTGATTTTTCTTGTCATTTCCATTGAATAATCTGAGTTATTATTAACGCTTGTTTCGAGATGCATCTGCAGCCTGGCCATCTATTAAATTATAAAGAACAAAATGTCGCAGAAGTTAGCCCTTTTTCCACATGCGACTATTTTGGATTGAGAAGTGAAGGGAATTATGTTCAAAGTTCCATTAGATCGATAACTTCAGCAGACAGCAGTATGGCGTTTAAAAAAATGTGCCAGTGAATGTACCCAAACTCGCGACGTCTTATCAACAGTGCGCGACGCTTACCGTTACGATACTAGCTGACACATAGCTACAACACCTCCAGAACTCAACAACAATTCCTCCAGAACTTGCGCATTGCACAGTGCTGTGAGATAAAGCATATGGCCGGATCTAGGCTTCTGAGAGACAAACAGTTACAGCTTTTCTTTTGCACTGCACGACGTTTTTAACTAACAGATTGCGCAATAGAGTAGCTCAAGTCGAAAGGAACACTTGCTGTTAAAACTTCTGCTTCCTACACTGCTGGCAGTTCTGCGTAGGTGTCCGTTACGTGATTTTATTTCGTTGATTACAAAAGAGTCGAATGTATGCACTGGGTAGCCGAGGCAGCTAGTTCATGGTGATTCGGTCAACCAAGTAAATGAATGTAAAGAAGATGCTGCAAACCATTACAGGGAGTCAGTGTGTCAGAATTATCATTCAGTGTGGCGCAACATTGTTATAATAGAATAATCAGTCATAGGGCAGAGAATTTCATGGTCTCTTGGATTGATGCTAGGTTCATATACTTATGGTCTGGGTTCGACTCCAGCTTCTGCTGACGATTTTTGATAAGGAGAGACAGATTCTGTTCTCTTCTGGCTACGCCAAGTGAAGAAGGTACAATGGCGTTGTGGTCCGAAATTCACGTTAAACATGACATTACTTCTCCACCAAGTAGATGTTACGTTGAACCACAATCAAGTCAGAAGTCGCGTCACGTAGAAACTCTATCAGCAGTAGCCTTTCTTATACTAGTTATTTATTTCTAGTGACGAAACAAACGCAATGTAGGGTCACAGGACACTTATTCCAGCTTTTATTTGAGTTTCTGTATGTCGATAAAATTGGTTCTGAACTGGGAATGCAACTCATACCGCCCTTAACGCGGAATTTGGTCCCTTCGTGACAATACAGCTCGACTGGAATTTGTTGTTTGTTCAAAACTGCAGATTCCTCAACATCTCCACATATTGAGCGTGAAAGGGTTCGAATCCTGGCCTGGCACTAAAGCTTTCATTATGTATTATCAAGCTGTAGCATGAGAACACCTGTCTGTTGGTGGGTAATAATAGTGGTTTTTTATGTTTGTCCATTCGTTGTGAACACTAACGGTATCTGTCGTTTTTGAGTCCCAGTGAGACACAGAACTGTTTGCGAAATCATTATAAATTCAAGGATGTTATTCCTAGCTGCCGGTGGAGAAAAATTCGGTACCTGACGTCTCTTTGTGTGCAGTCAACAACGATATGTGTGGGACTCGATTCCCAGTCAGCACTGAACTCTTCGTCATATTTCTAGTTCAAACATGCTCACATGTCGCTGCTGGTGTAACAAACCCATTGTTAACGTTCGTTTTCTCTAGAATATAACAGCGATAGGTGCCAGGTTGGAGTCCTGGGAAAGAAAAAAATTAATTTTTCGTCTCGTCATTTCAGTTAAAACGTCTAGCTACTGCCGAGAAAATCCGATATATCACAGTTGATTGTGCTTCGATGACAATCCAATTAGGTTCTAGGTTCGAATCCCTGTCCAACACAAAGCTTTACCTGACGGCATATCAAGTAAGTTACTTGTGAAGAAGCAATATTTAACATCTCTCGTAGTTCGTTAACAAGGACAATAGATGCAGGGTTGGAATTCGCGTCCGTTAACAATGTTTACGTTATGTAATTTAAAGTTGATATTTGCTAACTGATACTGTCTAAAATCGAGATATATCACTCTTTGTATGCCTAGTCAGGAATGACTGTTAGTTTCCGTCAGTCACGAAGTCTTTGCTTAGTCTGCATGACCTGGGTTTGAATCCATTTGCAGAACGAGTCGGTACGTCGTGTCATTTGAATTCATACATATTCTCAACTAGCTGCTCGTGAATAACTTAATTTTATATTGTCATTTTGTGTTAAATAATAAGTACGGTATGTTATTTTGAAGAGGAAATCATGAATAAGACGAACTTACTACGTGAATTACCTATCTGACGTAATAATGAGAGTGGTAACATTTCGTGTATGTCATTTATTGTAATAAATGTGAACTTACAAGCCTGAAGAACCATCTTATCTGCGATAAGGTGTTCCCCGATATTTGTAGTACCTTGGTATTACTTTACATCTTGAGTTATTGCGATACAGAGCAGTGTTTTCTAGTGGTGACCTGTTGGAAGCATTTTGAATAGTCAAACGACTGTACCGAGGGGCGATTAGAGGACCTGCTAGACAGCTGCGCTATGTGGGTTGCATTCGAATCACGCGAAATGCAATTCAGGTCGTTCGGCTACTTTTGAGCACAACTGTACTACCGTTTGTGGAAACTGCAACATCCAGAAGAAACGCATGAATTTAATTAATTTAACAGCACAGTTTAGGTACATGAAAGGTGGCAAATGGTTGCCTTTTCAAATCTGTACATGTTTTTCGAACCGTACTATTCAGTACGTCGTGTGGCCAACACGCGCTGCAATTAGAGCTGGTATACGCCGTGGCATTGATCAATGAGGTTCTGAATACGCTCCTGAGGGATTTCCCTCTAAGCAGTTTGTATCCGAGCCCACAAATGATTGACACCAGTTACTGGAGGACCGTGACGCACCAGGTGCGGGCCAACCATATCCCAGACATGTTCGATGGGCGACATGTCTGGCGAACGTGCAGGCCAGGGAAGCAATGGTGCCCGTCGCTCATCGAAGACGGTCTGTACATTCGTCGCAATACGTGGCCGGGCATTGTTCTGTTGAAATGTTGCCTGTGGAGATGCCTGAAGCAGGGGCAGTACGTCAGACTCCAAAACCTTCGTTAGGTACCGGTTTCTGGTCAAAGTGCCCGCAATACGTACGAGGCGAGATCGGTTGTTGTAAAAAATGACGTCCCAAACCATCACACCTGGTGTTTGCCCGCTATGCTGCTCCCCAATGCAGCCCTCCAGGTTGCGCTCACCACGGTACCGCCGACCACGGAAGGTTTTTCAGATGTAAATAATGTGAATCACCTTCCGTTCGTATTGCGCCATGTTTGCTGTTATCCACATTGCATGTGGTTACGCTCTTTGTTATCGAGCAAGAGCTACGTGTGTAGCGCCTCAGAGGTTGTACATGGCGAGTTCAGACCCTCTCCCAGGCGCAGTAGGCTCTTTTGGAGACTTGGTCTGTCGGTGAAGAGGGAAGTCTCCGGTTGGTAAGGATAGCTCCTTCTCCACTCAAAGCGGAAAATCTGGGCCTTCAGAACAGTGAGTTACCAATTGCACGAAGTTGGTGTCGGGGCCTATATGAGCCAGTGGGTGAAGGAATCGTGGTGTCATGGGCAGCTGCCAAAAAAATATTGGTCTACCAGTTGCCTCTTGGGATATTCCCTGTTCAACCAAAATGAACTGAACTTGGTAAGCGTGTTTGAGAACATTGCCTGCTGCTGTAGACTAGTGCCACAAGGCTGACTTTAAGATACAGACCAAGCTGTTTACTGTTGTTGCTTAACCTCCCTTGACACTGAGTTGCGGACGGTTACGTTTGCTTGATGGTTGTTATTGGTTCCGACACATTTAAAAGCAGTGGATTATTTATTGTTATATGTTAAATGGCTTGCGTCCGTTTCATTGTTCTCGTGATCGCAGCTTCAAATTAAATATTTTTGTCTTAAGCTAAAAATTCCTTATTTATTAGTTTGAGTATTAGGGTGAAAGGGGAGAAAAGATTTGAATGATATAGTTGGTTTGATTTTTCTCAATGTCTTACCTTAAGATTTTTTTCCTAGCTCGACAAATTTGAACCTAGTTGTACTACATATGTGTTAGATTTAATAGGACCTATTGTTGGTGCTTTCTCATTGGAAGATAATAGCTCTTGCCATCAGATACAAGTACTGTTCCTTCAATTTCCTCTTATTCTGAACTGAAGAGTTTAGTTTGTTCGGCAATATCATGGAAGGTTGTTTTAAATATAATCCTGGTTGGTGGGCAAAGCAATGTGTAATTTGGGTAACTTCGAAGAGTTTCCCGCTTTGTGAATTTGTTATAGCGTAATTGTTACATGTATCTCATTTCTATGTATTAGAGGTATCATTGATTGTCCTATTTGGCCGGATCCTGCAGAACTGCGTGTCCAGTACTTTGAAATGGTACCAGGTCCTAGTCCAGATTACATTTGGATGCTTTTAAAAGGAAGCTAATTTGGCATCTGATGGACATTATAATCGTGCTGTAATCCTTTTCCCTATCTAGTATTTGTTATTCACGAGCACAGTGGTGGTTTGTTTTAATAAAATTGCTCTTATGTGAATGACGCTTATTTAACTACCTTGTCCTACCACTCCCAAAGCACTCTTCACCACAAAGATGATAATGAGGACTTCTTTCTTTATCTGACTTTAACTCCGTTGCTCTGGCGTCAGTGTCTTGGAAACGACTGTAACTGGACGTTCGACAGCACCGACTTTATGGGAAACATTTGCTCCCGATATGTAGTTGGTCGCATCTGCCGCCGCTATTACTTACTTGGAAGACTCATAGGCCATGAGACAAGTTGAGTGGAGAATAGCTTCTTTAAGATTGCAGAAAGGTTTGTCACACACAGCTGTCCAGTTTAACTTAACATTCTTATGCAGGAACTGACAGCTCAGCAATGGCTGAGACCTGACTAATAAATTTTCTATAAAAGTCAAGTAGGCCGAGTATGGATTGGTTAGTGACACTGGTGGCGGGGGGACTCTGAATGGTCTCTATATATTGTGGGATGGCCCATGTTCCTGATGTGCTCAACAAATGACATTCTACCTGAGGCACAAAGAAACAATACTTTCCCTTACTTTAATTTGGGTTTGACCATTCTAGCACACTGAACAAGGAATATAAGTTTTTGCCAAGATCTTGTACGTCCTTCCCAGTAACAACGATAACGTCCAAATAATTTAGTGTTCCTGTCAGATCCCTTCTAAGGTGCTGTAGGAAGCATTCGAATGGAGAATGCCAAAGGAGAATCGTTTATATCGGTATAAAGACCAAACCGTGTGTTGAGGATCAAATGTATGTTGTTGGTAAGCATTGCATAATTCAATGTTTGCAAAAACCTTTCCTCCAGCATGGAATGGCATACTGTCTTCTACTTAAGGAACGGAGTGGCATCGATGAGTGACTGGGTTGTGACGATGACCTGAAAATGTCTCTAAATCCTTAGGGATCCATCTGGTTTGTCATTGGTCACTGTAGGGGAAATGGTGGGTCAGGATGCCAGCATCATACAGGCATTGTATCTCGAGGGGAAGTGTGTCACTCAATGCAAAAGGAACTGGGCATTGCTGATGAAAGTAATGAGCCATGCAACTCATATCTGGTGACGACAGTTGATGGAGATGAATAAGTGAAGAATATATTGAACAAAGGTCCTTCTGATATGAGCTGGTCACAAATGGTCGGATACTGTTTGTAGAGTCGAGGACTTCCAACGCAAGGGCGTTGAACAGATCCAACCACAAAATATTTGTTGCCCCCATTAGATCGACAACGAAGATACTAATATTTTAGAGCGCTGCCTGGTACTGGGCTTGGGTGCTGAACTGCCCGTTGATCTCGATGGTATCGTTACTGTAGCTTTCTACCTGATTAACAAACGTTTGTAGATGAGGGCATCAAAGTTGGTGACATGTTTTCCAATCGACAAAGATTGCTGAGGATCCAAAGTTCGTAGTCCATCGGAGATTTAGAGAATGGCCTGAGCATAGAGGATGTTGGAACTGTAAATACGTCCTGTATCATCTGAACTGTAAACTTGAGGGTTCAAGTAGACACAAATGACATTCTTAATGGGTAAATGGCAAACTTCACCTTTGTGACCATTCTTGCCACAGACTGTGCATTTGGCAAGATGAAAGTTTTTCTGACGTGTGATACAGACCCCCACGAATTCCTGTCCTGTGTCAAACTTTACATCTCGTAACAGCACTTGCAACACACACCTTCAATTACTTGTTGGATTAATTCCAATGTCTTCCTCCGTAGTTTTCACCCTCTACAGCTCCTTTTAGTAGCATGCAGTTAGTCCCTGGTGCCATAATAGATGCACCATCATCCCATCTATTCCTTTTGTCAGTGTTTTCCATATATTCCTTTCCTCGCCGATTCTGCGGAGAATCTCCTCATTCATTTCCTTATCAGTCTATCTAATTTTGAACATTATTCTGTAGCGCCACATCTCAAATACTTCGATTCTCTTTCGTTCCGTACACTGTCAGAATTTTTTTCCTTAAGTGAAAGCCTATGTATGATACTAGTAAACTTCTATCGGCTGAGGACGCCCTACATGTCAGTGATAGTCTGCTTTTTATGTCGACCTTACTCTGTCCATCATGGATAACTTTGCTGCCTTGGTAGCAGAAATCCTTAACTTCATATACTTCGTGATCAACAATTCCGATGTTAAATGTATCGCTATTCTCGTTTCTACTATTTGTTATTACTTCCATTTGTCTTAGAGTTAATATACACTCCTGGAAATTGAAATAAGAACACCGTGAATTCATTGTCCCAGGAAGGGGAAACTTTATTGACACATTCCTGGGGTCAGATACATCACATGATCACATTGACAGAACCACAGGCACATAGACACAGGCAACAGAGCATGCACAATGTCGGCACTAGTACAGTGTATATCCACCTTTCGCAGCAATGCAGGCTGCTATTCTCCCATGGGGACGATCGTAGAGATGCTGGATGTAGTCCTGTGGAACGGCTTGCCATGTCATTTCCACCTGGCGCCTCAGTTGGACCAGCGATCGTGCTGGACGTGCAGACCGCGTGAGACGACGCTTCATCCAGTCCCAAACATGCTCAATGGGGGACAGATCCGGAGATCTTGCTGGCCAGGGTAGTTGACTTACACCTTCTAGAGCACGTTGGGTGGCACGGGATACATGCGGACGTGCATTGTCCTGTTGGAACAGCAAGTTCCCTTGCCGGTCTAGGAATGGTAGAACGATGGGTTCGATGACGGTTTGGATGTACCGTGCACTATTCAGTGTCCCCTCGACGATCACCAGTGGTGTACGGCCAATGTAGGAGATCGCTCCCCACACCATGATGCCGGGTGTTGGCCCTGTGTGCCTCGGTCGTATGCAGTCCTGATTGTGGCGCTCACCTGCACGGCGCCAAACACGCATACGACCATCATTGGCACCAAGGCAGAAGCGACTCTCATCGCTGAAGACGACACGTCTCCATTCGTCCCTCCATTCACGCCTGTCGCGGCACCACTGGAGGCGGGCTGCACGATGTTGGGGCGTGAGCGGAAGACGGCCTAACGGTGTGCGGGACCGTAGCCCAGCTTCATGGAGACGGTTGCGAATGGTCCTCGCCGATACCCCAGGAGCAACAGTGTCCCTAATTTGCTGGGAAGTGGCGGTGCGGTCCCCTACGGCACTGCGTAGGATCCTACGGTCTTGGCGTGCATCCGTGCGTCGCTGCGGTCCGGTCCCAGGTCGACGGGCACGTGCACCTTCCGCCGACCACTGGCGACAACATCGATGTACTGTGGAGACCTCACGCCCCACGTGTCGAGCAATTCGGCGGTACGTCCACCCGGCCTCCCGCATGCCCACTATACGCCCTCGCTCAAAGTCCGTCAACTGCACATACGGTTCACGTCCACGCTGTCGCGGCATGCTACCAGTGTTAAAGACTGCGATGGAGCTCCGTATGCCACGGCAAACTGGCTGACACCGACGGCGGCGGTGCACAAATGCTGCGCAGCTAGCGCCATTCGACGGCCAACACCGCGGTTCCTGGTGTGTCCGCTGTGCCGTGCGTGTGATCATTGCTTGTACAGCCCTCTCGCAGTGTCCGGAGCAAGTATGGTGGGTCTGACACACCGGTGTCAATGTGTTCTTTTTTCCATTTCCAGGAGTTTAGATCAATATTACGTACTCATTAGACCGTTCCATTCAACAGATCCTGATTTCTCTTTAATCTTGTTACCATTATCAACTGTAACATGAGAATTGCCTCTCTGATGCCTTTACCTTTCCTAAAGCTAAGCTGATTTACATCTAACATCCTCAATTTTGCTTTCCAATCTTCTATAAATTATATATTCCTGTCAGCAGCGTGGTTGCATGAGCTGTTAAGCTGACTGTGGGTAACTCTCGCACTTGTCGGCACTTGCAACCTTCAGAATAATGTGGATGATGTCTTTCCGATAGTCTGATGGTATACCGCCAGCCTCATACATTCTACACTCCTACGTGTATAGTAAATTTGTTACTACTTCCCCCAATGATTTTAGAAAATCTGACGGTATGTAATCTATTCCTTCTACTTATTTGATCTTAAGTGTTCCACAGTTCTTTTAAATTCTGATTCTAATATTGGATGGCCTACCTCTTCCCTGTGGACTCATGTTTCTTCTTCTATTACGTCTTCAGGCAAGTCTTCCCCCTCTAGAGACCTTCTGTGTACTCTTACCTCCTGTCCACCATGTCCCCAGTATTTAACAGTGGAAGTACGATTCCAGTCTTCATGTTACCGCCCTTGCTTTTAAATAAACCGAAGATTATTTTTATTTTCGTGTATACTGAATTAGTCCTTGCGGCAGTCGTTTATTTTTGGATTTCTTCGCATTTCCTATGCAGCCGTTTCACCTTTACTTCCCTACACTTATATTTACTTCATTCCTATGTGACTTGTATAACTGTATTTCTGACTTTCATTGAACATTTTTATACTTCCTTCTTTCGTCCATAACATCTTCGCATTTGCTTTCCTAGTACATATGTTTTTCTTTCCAACTTCCGTAATGCCCTTTTTAGAGGAGTCCATTCCCCATCAAGTGATCTGTCTTTTGAGTTATTCAACACCACCGTATCAATAGTCTCAGAGAAATTCAAGTGTATCTCTTCATTCCCTGGTCTTCTGTATCCAATTTCTTCGTGACTAGCCTCTTGAACTTCAGCATACTCTTCATCATTATTTAATTGTGTTCGGAGTCTATACTTACTTCGTGTAAACCTTAAAATCCAATATCCGATTTCCAAATCTCTGCCTGACCACGATGTAATCTTCCCTTATCTCTTGGCCTTTCCTAACTAGACCTCTTCCTCTTGTGATTCCTGAAAGGAGCATTCGCCATTACTAAGTGAAATTTATTGCAGAACTCAATCAGTTTCTCTCCTCTCTCATTCTTACTACCAAGCCCATATTCTCCTGTGATCCTTTCTTCTATACCTTCCCCTAGAACCACATTCTAATCACCCAAGAGTATTAGATTTTCACCTCCCTTAACATAATGAATTACCAGTGCAACATCACCATACGCTTCCAGTATCTCTTCAGCTTCTGCTTGCAACGTCGGTATGTATACCAGAACTATTGCTGTCGGAGATGTTTGCTTTTGTTTCTGATCAGAAAAACCCTCAAACTGAACTGTTCTCAGTTGCTGACTCTCTGCCCTACCTTTCCATTCGTAACGAATCCTACTCCATTATACCATTTTCTGCTGCTGTTAATATTACCCTATACTCATCTGATTAGAAATCCCTGTCATCTTTCCATTTCACTTCACTGGCGCCTACTGTATCTAGATTGTGCCTATGCATTTCCTTTTCCACATTTTCTAGCTTCCCTACCACTTTCCCGGCACATAGAACGCTTTCTCTTCATTGTTTCCATCTTTTTCTCATGGTCACTTTCCCCTTGCCAGTCCGTCAGGGAGATCCATATGGGTGAAATGTCCGTGATCTTTTGCCAATGGAGAGATCATCACGACACTTTTTCAGTTACAGCTTACATTTCCAGTGAATTCACGTCATGTGTCTTTAATGTAGTGGTTTTACATCGCTTTTTGCATCCTGATGCCGTTGATCTCTGCCCATTCTTACGCCTTTTGGGGCAATTTCCCACCACAAGGACAAGAGTGCTCTGAACTTCTTTCCGGTCCTCCGTCCTCTTCGAAAAGACCTTTGGCAGACTAAAGATGAGTTATTCCGCCGAAATCTTTTGGCAGAAGTTGTTGATGATGTTTCTTTTTCAAAGTAGTGGCGAGGTTCGAGTCAGGGAGCGAGGAAGTTTTGATTACTAGTCAGAGAGACTATCCATAGGCCAAGAGCTTGTGTGTTACAAAACATTCCTGCACGAGAGCAGCTGCTGGGATCGCTGTCTGCCCATATTGTCTTTGATGGTGGCCAGCAACTCGGGCCAGTGTTTTAGCTAGGGATGAGGTTTGGTTCGGCCAGTTGTACTGGTGGCAAACACTTTGGAAGTTAGCTTCAATGCTGCTTAAAAACTGATAAACTGTTCAGTCTGAAGAGGGTAGGATATTAAACGAACAATGTATCCTTGGACTTGAGGAAGTCTCCGGAAGTCTTCATCCAGATAGTGGATGAGGGTCATATCCCTAACGGGCGAATGTCAGGTAACACTGCTTGCCCTGAGGGTTTGTACGTCGAAAACGGCAATCTCTCGAAAGGCCTTGTAACCTTGCTATCCAATGCCTATATAACTGTCCATCTATGGCAGCTGAAAAATGCACTTGAGAGTCAAGTAGTTTCATGCGATTTGGCCTCTAGGTTGTGCTGCTGTACGAGGAGGAGCACTTCGAGACTTTTGTAGGCCTAAACGAAAGCGAGCTGCTGGACGTCACCTATACTGTCTTGTGTGCCATGAAGTCTTGTCAGATGTACTTGTCAAACAACCGTAATGGCAGGGACACCCTTCGGAATACTTCTACCAGCAGACCGATGAGTGACACGTAGTTGCAATATTCGCCACGGGTGATCATCTCTAATAACAATTTTCCAGCCTGTTGCGTCATTTGGAGAAGCAGCAAAACTTAGGTAGGAGCAGATGTGTTGGAATGAAAAATGAATGTCAGTTCACTCTATACTTGGAAAAGACATGAAGGAACACTGTCTATTTTGGCACAGCACACACGTGGAAGTGGAGTTCACAAACAACAAACACTTCATCACGACATCACTGTCCCGCGCTGATTGAGATGCCCAGAAGTAAAATCCGTGCCAGATAATGAATAGCCAGTTCATTAAAATAAATATAAACCCAAGTGTGCTTCCTGAGGTTTGATTTACATCACAAAATTAAAAGTTCGCTATTGAGCCTGACAATGAGTCACAGCAAAGAAATGCACAAATACGTTTACTTCGAAAAAGGCAAAAATAAATAAATAGAACGTCCTGTAGTCACTAAGAACTGAAAGTTTTATGACACGACACGGCGATGGCCAAACTACCAACGTCCACAACGGTCCCAACTGCAGAGACCAAGTCTCGGCATGGCTCGAAGATGGCTGCTGGCTGCTCCATGTAGCGAAGAGTCTCGGAAAGAAAAGCAGGTACTGAAGATCTTGCTGGAAGACAATTACAGGCGATTCTCAGAACAATGGTAATGGTAGACACTTGGCCTAGAGAGCACGTAAAGGATAACTGATCTAGCGCTTTTGGGCACTGTCTTAAATAAGGTGGAGGCCACAGCGTACTGCGAGACTAATTTGTGGAGACCTGACCCTGGAGGTCTGCGAGGACGGCGATCTCTTGTGGCGAGCCTGCTGTCACCTCTGGGCACCCGTGGACTTTAAGTTTCAGTGCTGGTGCTTGCACAAGTGGCCCCTGCAGCTAGCGGTATAGGCCACCTGTGATGCCAAGCTGATAATGCGGAAGGCTTAAGAGCCCCATCGCTGGAGTTATTACACTACTGGCCATTAAAATTGCTACCCCAAGAAGAAATGCAGATGATAAACGGGTATTCATTGGACAACTATATTATACTAGAACTGACATGTGATTACATTTTCACCCAATTTGGGTGCATAGATCCTGAAAAATCAGTAGGCAGAACAACCACCTCTGGCCGTAATAACGGCCTTGATACGCCTGGGCATTGAGTCAAACAGAGCTTGGATGGCATGTACAGGTACAGCTGCCGGAGCAGCTTCAACACGATATCACAGTTCATCAAGAGTAGTGACTGGCGTATTGTGACAAGCCATTTGCTCGGCCACCATTGACCAGACGTTTTCAATTGGTGAGAGATCAGGAGAATGTGCTTGCCAGGGCAGCAATCGAATATTTTCTGTATCCAGAACGGCCCATACAGGATATGCAACATGCGGTCGTTCAGTATCCTGCTGAAATGTAGGGTTTCACAGGGTTCGAATGACGGGTAGAGCCACGGGTCGTAACACATCTGAAATGTAACGTCCACTGTTCAAAGTGCCGTCAATAAGAACAAGAGGTGACCGAGACGTGTAACCAATGGCACCCCATACCAGCACTCCGGGTGATACGCCAGTATCTCGATGACGAATACATTCTTCCAATGCGCGTTCACCGCGATGTCGCCAAACACGGATGCGACCGTAATGATGCTGTAAGCAGAACCTGGATTCATCCGAAAAAATGACGTTTGCCATTCGTTCACCCAGGTTCGTCTGTGATGCAGCGTCAAGGGTAATCGCAACCATGGTCTCCGAGCTGATAGTCCATGCTGCTGCAAACGTCGTCGAACTGTTCGTGCAGATGGTTGTTGTCTTGGAAACGTCCCCATCTGTTGGCTCAGGGATCGATGGCTGCACGATCCGTTACAGCCATGCGGATAAGACGCCTGTCATCTCGACTGCTTGTGATACGAGGCCGTTGGGATCCAGAACGGCGTTCCTTATTACCCTCCTGAACCCACCGATTCCATATTCTGCTGACAGTCATTGGATCTCGACCAACGCGAGTAGCACTGCCGCGATACGATAAACCGCAATCGCGATAGGCTACAATCCGAACTTAATCAAATTCGGAAACGTGATGGTACGCATTTCTCCTCCTTACACGAGGCATCACAACAACGTTTCGCCGGGCAACACCGGTCAACTGCTGCTTGTGTATGAGAAATCGGTTGGAAACTTTCCTCATGCCAGCACGTTGTAGGTGTCGCCACCGGCGCCAAACTTGTGTGAGTGCTCTGAAAAGCTAATCATTTGCATATCACAGCATCTTCTTCCTGTCGGTTAAATTTCGCATCTGGGCACGTCTTCCTCGTGGTGTAGCAATTTTAATGGCCAGTAGCGTATTTATTCAGTCACTCAGGGAATGAGGTGACCACATTCTACTTGCAGCCTGGCTGCCCCTATCTCCGCTGCCAACATTAAAGCAGCTCAACTTGTCGCAACGGAGACGCAAGAGTTCAAGAGCACTGAAGCACAGTGGTTAAAGCACGCCAGCTTGAGTTTCCACAAACCTGGCAAGTTTCATGAGACCAGCCTGCTGCACCTGATAACAGATGCACTATCAATCCACCTTGTTCAGGCAGGTATATGTTTGGCTAAGTAGTTTCACTGCAGCTCATTTACCATAATGATTGAAGCTGGAATAAGAACGAACCACACTTAAACAAGATTGAGGAGAGATTACGACCCGGTAAATACATACCATTCCCAAAACAGGGCCGGAGTCTAGCAGGAGAAACGTTATCGTGTGTTTATGAGGCAGCTTCAAATAAATTGGTAGGTGTCTCGCTATGAAATTCAATAAATTGTTACTCAACACTGTAGCTGCCCTCCATCGATCTGCAGTCGTCGACTTGCCTGACGTAAGATATTGATATTGTCATCTGCTATATATGCCCGACTTTTCGTTATATCTACACATCAGACGGAGCAGCCACAAACATCTTCAATGTAACGGCGACCAAATTTCGGGTGTTCGTAATCATAATTAATGTTGACTTTTTGTACAGTCGATTACCCTTCATTTGTTGCTGCATTATCGAAGACAAGATAGATAATAACGTCTTTGGATGTTAGTTATTATTTCGGCTTCCTATTTACGTCACAATTTACGCTTCGTAATATTTCATAATCGAACCTTCCTTCATCCAGAGATACATTTTGCAGCTTGTCTATGATTACATGTGAACAATACACACGCTATTGTGGAAATCACTTTAGTTTTTTATTAAAAACACTTAATAATAATGAAATGATCATGAATGATTGTATTTTGTACATAGGGAAAAGGAAGGTCGATTCTACAATTACTCTCAGCTATTACGGTAACAAAAATGTCCTTCATTTTTATAGCTCGTCACACAAAGATATTATAGCAAGGACTATAGTCCATTACTATACTTCGCTACAGCCATTCAAACTTCGTACGTTTCTACTTTCAGAAAGCTAAGAGCATAATTCCATTCTTAAATTAAATTTAACGTCCCTTCGTATAGTTCACAGATCCTATTATCGGTTATTCTGCATGTAATCGATTTTAGTACTGAGCTCTACTTTTTCTCGCGCACACAATTTCTCAGATATTCTTAGTCCGTGGCCTTACGGCAAAAGTCTGTCCCATATTAATTAACTGTAGTCAGTTTTCTTGTAGTTTAACAAAAATGCCCTGACCCCTTCCGCAGCATATGACACGGAAATATCGCACGCCGCAGCTACGTAGACTTATTTAGAGCGCAGGAAACAAGAGAACTAACAACAACCGTGCAAGGTTTATATAGTAGAATTTAGAAACAAACCCTCTTTGATTTCCTGGAAGCATTACTTAGCTGCGGGCATTATTCTGATGAGAGATTATTTATCGATAATTTAAATTAAAACTTTTCCAGTGCTATCAGTTATTTCCGATATTATCGATCACCTCTCCGTTATATGAGAATAAGCCCGATAATTTTGTTCTCAATTAAAAGAGCGGTATAACACTAATTCAGGAACCTCGAGTACGTTTGTAAATTTGACCTGTAGTTTCCTCACTCCATAACTATTCTGAAACAGAAGATAGACTGAATGGCTGACAAGTGAGTGGAAATGTGAGCTAAGGACTTGTGGTCATTTGACAGTATAGAGGCTTTCCAAATTTAGGGCAAACATTGATTGAAATATGGCTCAGAGGATATTAAAGAAGACATTCCGGTTGTTCGCAACGTAGTGCGAAGAAACCTTAGTGTGAAAGAAAAGCTTCTTCTTTCAGACATGTAGTTTTCTTATTCACATAACGAACCACGTGTTTGCTAAAATGCTTCTGAAGAATTTACAGTGATCTAATTTTGCCACTTAGAATGAATTCAGCTAACCTGCAATACACATACTGCAAAAAATAATTAGAATTGGTATCATTTGGGTTATAATTTGCTGAAACTTACAAAAGTTACAGAAATTAGACTTCTGAAACCCTACTTTAGTTTAATATAGAATTGTGTGGTCTAGACGTATCCATGTTTCATAGTTGTGCCGAGTCTGAATAGTCGCCTGTCTCTGCTTTCAGAGATGATTCTGATACTGCAGCAAACATGTATTAGAAGTGACCTAAAGGGAAAAATGTATATTCGAAAATGTACGAAAAAAGGACAAATAAAATCCACAATATTCTATCCACAATTGTCTAAAATGAATACATATTCTATTTGAGCCTCGTCTTGTGATACTCGGATGAAGAAAGACTTTTTCATCAATTTCCGAACCCTACTCTTAACACTACAAAGAAAGTGTGCATAGTGAAGTACTACGTAGCGTAGCTCCGTGGGAACACGGGAAGGCAAGCAAAATTCCTTTAGACTGTTTTGGTTGGTTACAGCTCGGCTTTTATAGCAATAAAGCAGTGAAATCTGGATTCGCCGTACAGAGCGGATCTGGTTGTGGTTGTGGATAGGGGCCAAAATCAGTTACTGTTGGTTGCACAAAACACGCAAACTGTATTTTCCTGAAGACACTTAATCACACATGCCCTTAAAAGGATTCAGAACAATACGGCTGAAGACTCGAACACAAGTTATTAAAATTGCTTCAAGGAATACACACGGCGGAATGTCTTACTTAAAAAAAGGAAAAAAAATTACATAGAAGCCCGGATGAAGGCCACATAGTGAACATTGAAGAACTGAAGGCTTAAGGCCTGAATAAGAAAGAATTAAAATAGAGTAAAATATCCTTTTTAAAATAAGTTTTAAACAATTGAATCTTGAAACCTTAATTTAAGCCGGCTGAAGGTCTTATTTTAAAATTGAAGCAACTGAATCAATAGACGGCAACCCGACCCGGGCCTTGCACAGTACTTGAGATGAAGGAAAACCACAATTTAAAAAAATAAATAAAAAAATAAAAAAAACAGAACAATGGTGCTCAGGAGTGCTCCATGGGACGGTCTGAGGAGGTTGCTCTAACGTAAGGTTAGGTGAGATAGGTAGCCAGGAATATGATAAAGTAATAAGATGGCAACCCGACCCAGGGACGGCTGAAGAACCGACCAACAACCTAATCAATTCCCTTCCGCCCGACCAACGGCACGACGACGGAAATTGTCAGCGAGGACGAAGATACCAGCAACACTACGTCTTCAAATATTGGCGTCGAATTACACCCAAGGCGCAATAACCAGTCAAAAATATGAACAACAGTAAAGGCTGCCGAACTACACGCCATGCCGGACTCTGTTCCAACCGACACTGCGCAGACAGCATTAACGTAACTGCTCAGTCGACATCACACAAGCTAGACACAGCTGCACGAAAACACTTCTACAAGAACTCTATCAATCCTAAAAGCAATCACTGTGGAACAACAAGGACGAATCACAAGTCGAGAACCCATAAGGGGTAGGCCACCAAATACACGTCGTCCGATGAGAAGACCGACCGAACGACCAACCAATAACATCCCCACTCAAGTCATGTGTGTCGGCGACGGTCGGGCGAGTCTCGCTGCAGCTCCATCCCGACTCCTTGATGCCAGTTCGGAACTCAGTGACACGACGACCCGTTTCGGTCCCAACCGTGCAGAGGGAACACTTGCCCATTTTCGAACCGCCATCTCTGCACAAGGAAGGAACCGACCCACGTCCCGCAAGATGACCAACTGATGAGGCCCAGAAACGGCCAAACAACCAAATACACATCGCCCCATGAGACGACCGACCGAACGACCAACCAACGGTAGTCCCTACTCAAGTTTCCTTCCATCAACAGTGCATGTGTGTCCCCAAGGTCGAGCGAGTACTGGCTGTGCAGACCTCCCTGGAGCTCCATCCCGACTCCGTCCGGACGGACGACGTCCCGGAGACACTGGCTCTGACCCAACCATGCAGAGGGAACACCGGTACCTCGGCCACCCGACATCTCTGCACAAGGAAGGAACTGGCCAAAGTCCCGCAAGATGATCAATTGAAGGGACCCAGAAGCGATCGGAAGACCAAATACACGTCGTCCGATGAGACGACCGAACGACCGACCAACCAACGATCGTCCCTGCTCAAGTCTCCTGTCGGACAGTGTATGTGTGTCGCCAGGGGTCAGCGAGCACTGGCTGCCAAGACCTCCCTGGCGCTCCAACCCAACTGACTTCCTACACACGACGACCCGGAAATACTAGCGGTCGTTTCAAAGATGGTACGACAGAGCTCTTATCGATAAGCGCTGCTGCTGCCACTCACGGGCAGGCAAGCCAGCAAGTCAGTGACGCTAGTAAATGGAATAAGAAACGGGACGGCAGTACTGCAAAGACAAGATGTCAAGCAATAAATGGCACAAACACGAGCAGCGCACTGCTCAGACAGCATGCCCAAATGGCTGGTAAAGCGCAGAAGCTTGCCTGCCTGGCTAACAGAGATGCACGGGCGGGCTGAAAACGTAATACGTATACCTCTGCTCAGGGACCATAATGGTACCGAAACAGAAAATCTCAGAAGCAAGGTCGAAATACTGATTTTGGTCTTCCGAAATCGTTCAACCGCGGATGATCGTACCATTCCTTCTTTGAATTATCACAGGAACGTCAAAATGGAACGTATTTAGTTTAGTGATCACAGAATAGAAAATCAAGTGAAGTCGTTTATCAGTGGAAAGGCATCCGAAGTATACGAGATGGTTCAAATGGTTAAAATGGCTCTGAGCATTATGGGACTTCACATCTGTGGTCATCAGTCCCCTAGAACTTAGAACTACTTAACCCTAACTAACTTAAGGACATCTCACACATCCATGCCCGAGGCAGGATTCGAACCTGCGACCGTAGCGGTCACGAGGTTCCAGACTGAAGCGCCTAGAACCGCACGGCCACACCGGCCGGCAGTATACGAGATACTTGAGGTGCTCTACTGACGTAATACAAAAGAACTAACTCCACTCCTACCAGCAGTCAATCGAAGATCACTACTGCAAAGAAAGAATGCACGAATGTAAGGATCATTCTCGTTTTAAAGAAGGATCAGACAGATGCAAATAATTATAGGTTGGTATAGTTTTCGTCAATTTATTCTTATGTTATGGAAATGGTATTACACCTTGCGTATCTGAAGGATTATACATTCGTATCGATCTGTAGCTGTATTAATAATACGAAATTTATTCACCAATTGCGAATTCATTTTACATGAGTTGTATTTTTGTATGGAAATTATAACGGATGGCAGGGACAAAGACCCAGTGAAATTTTTTAAGTGAATTATCTGAAAACTACCTTGAGCAGTTAAACAGACTCCTGACGATAACATGTTAGACCTTCTGGTGACAAACAGACCCGAACAATTTGAAACAGTTAACGCAGAACATGGAATCAGCGATCATAAAGCGGTTACAGCATCGGTGATTTCAGCAGTGAATAGAGATATTAAAGAAGGTAGGAAGATTTTTCTGTTTAGCAAAAGTGACAAAAAGCAGATTTCAGAGTACTTGACGTCTCAAGGCGAAAGTTTTATCTCAAGTACAGATAGTGTTGAGGATCAGTGGACAAAGTTCGAAACCATCGTACAATATGCATTAGATGAGTATGTGCCAAGCAAGATCGTAAGAGATGTAAAAGAGCCACCGCGGTACAACAACCGTGTTATAAAACTGCTACGGAAGCAAAGGGAACTTCACAGCAAACGTAAACATAGCCAAAGCCTTGCAGACAAACAAAAATTACACGAAGCGAAATGTAGTGTGGGGAGGGCTATGCGAGAGACGTTCAACGAATTCGAAAGTAAAGTTCAATGTACTGACTTGGCAGAAAATCGTAAGAAATTTTGGTCTTATGTCGAAGCGGTAGGTGGATCAAAACAAAATCTCCAGACACTCTGTGACCAAATGATACTGAAACAGAGGATGACAGACTAAAGGCCGAAATACTAAGCTGTTCCACAGAGGAAGACTGCACTGTAGTTTCTCTTCTAGATTGTCGCACAGATGACAAAATGGTAGATATCGAAATAGAGGATAGAGGGATAGAAAAACAATTAAAATTGCTGAAAACAGGAAAGACCGCTGGACTTGATGGGATACCAGTTCGATTTGACACAGAGTACGCGAAGGAACCTACCCCCCCCCCCCCCCCCCCCTTTCTTGCAGCGGTGTACCGTAGGTCACTACAAGAGCGTAGCATTCCATAAGTTTGGAAAAGGGCACAGGTTATCCACGTTTTCAAGAATAGACATCAAACAGGTGTACAAAACTATAGATCTTTAACGTCGATCAGTTGTAGAATTTTGGAACACGTATTATGTTCGAGTATAATGACTTTTCCGGAGACTAGAAATCTACTCTGTAGGAATCAGCATGGGTTCCGAAAAAGACTACCTTGTGAAACCCAGTTCGCGCTATTCGTCCATGAGACTGAGAGGGCCATAGACACGGGTTCCCAGGTAGATGCCGGGTTTCTTGACTTCCGCAAGGCGTTTGATACAGTTCCCCACAGTCGTTTAATGAACAAAGTAAGAACATATGGACTGTCAGACCAATTGTGTGATTGGATTGAAGAGTTCCTAGATAACAGAACGCAGCATGTCATTCTAAACGGAGAGAAGTCTTCCATCGGAAAAATCGAAATAAAATGTTCAAACGTATCTACGTTCTGTATTTTAATTTAAAAAAACCTACTGTTACCAACTGTTCGCCTAAAATTGTGAGCCATATGTTTGTGACTATTACAGCGCCATCTATCACAAAGCGAAAAAAGTGGTCCAACTAAAACATTCATATTTCTTTACAGCGCCATCTGGTTTCCCCCTTCGATCTAGACAAGTTTCGTTCTTTGTATTTTGACGCTTATTTCGTGAGATATTTGTCCTGGTCACGATCAATGGACCACCCTGTATATAAATGACCCTGTGGATAACATCGGAAGTTCACTGAGGGTTTTAGCGGATGATGCTGTAGTATATCGATTGGTTGTAACAATGGAAAATTGTACTGAAATGCAGGAGGATCTGCAACGAATTGACGCATGGTGCCGGGAATGATAATTGAATCTCAATGTAGACAAGTTTAATGTGCTGTGAATAGATAGAAAGAAAGATCCATTATCATTTAGCTACAATATAGGAGGTCAGTAACTGGAAGTAGTTAATTCCATAAATTATCTGGGAGTTGGCATTAGGAGTGATTTAAAATGGAATGACCATATAAAATTAATCGTCGGTAAAGCAGATGCCAGACAGAGATTCATTGGAAAAATCCTAAGGAAATACAATCCGAAAACAAAGGAAGTAAGTTACAGTACAATTGTTCACCCACTGCTTGAATACTGCTCACCGGTGTGGGGTCCGTACCAGATAGCGTTGATTGAAGAGAAAGAGAAGATCCAACGGAGAGCAGCGCACTTCGTTAAAGGATCATTCAGTAATCGCGAAAGCGTTATGGAGATGATAGATAAACTCCAGTAGAATACTCTGCAAGAGAGACGCTCAGTAGCTCGGTAAGGGCTTTTGTTGAAGTTTCGTGAACATACTTTCACCGAGGAGTCAAGCGGTATATTGTACCCTCCTACGTATATCTCGCGATGAGACCATGAGGATAAAATCAGAGAGACTAGAGCCCACACGGAGGTATACAGACAATATTTCTTTCCGCCTACAATACGAGACTGGAATATAAGGGAGAACCGATAGGGGTACTCAAGGTACCCTCCGCCACAAACCGTCAGGTGGCTTGCGGAGTATGGATGTAGATGTAGATGTAGAAATATTGCCTACTGGTAACACTCGAAAGTGTGTGCCAGGTAAGGATCTCGAAGCCGTCGATTAAACCATCTCAGCTATGCATGCATGTCTTTTGTAACAGACATTGTTAAGTATGTATTACAAGCCTAGACGCGCGAAATGACGATAATAACACTAATTTTGAACACGTTTGTTTCATTAACATTGTTGTGGCAATCCACGTAATGTTACGTGCGTAGACAGTGTGGCATACGGAGGTGTGGATTAGTCTGGTAAGCGTGCACGGAGAGGAGAACTTGTTATGGCGACCGATTCCGGTAATTAAGATATCCGAGTTCGACTCTCGATGTGGCAATAAATTCCTGAGGATCGCCAATAGTAATATTTCCATATCTAATACAGTTAGCGTCAAAAAGAATTCTCAATAGGCGAAACTCCATAATTTATAAGTATGACTTAGTGTATAACTCAGCATTCTCCATGAAGCTATTCACAGATGATGTGGAAGGTCACAACGCCAGAATATTCCAGCGAAATGCAGGAAGACATCCAGGGTATCGATTATTACTGAAAGGCCTGGCAGTTTACAGTAAACGCAAATAAAATTATTGCCCAGAAATAGAGGAAGTTATCCATTAAAATTTTATTATGCTATCGTCTATAAAATACTGGAAACAATGACAACCGTAAAACGTTAAGACTTATCATCCAGGGCGACCTAAATTGGAACAGCACGTTTAAGTGCGACCAGAGCAGTTTCAGAGCCCAATAAGGATGAAAATTGTTGAGGCGTTCATGACCACTTGCTGGCTTTTGTTTACGTTTTTCCTGAGGTTTCTCTTGAACAATTGGCATTTGCAAAGGTTCGGCATCCATTGCTGGTGGCGAGACTTAATCAATCCTTGAGAAACATCATCAACGTTTTCTTCTGTTACTTTTTCTCTATCTACATGTATTATAACATCAGTAATTTTGGTAGCCTTCAGTGTGCAACCACGCGACCACTACGGTCGCGGTTTCGAATCCTGCCTCGAGCATGGATGTGTGTGATGTCCATAGGTTAGTTAGGTTTAAGTAGTTCTAAGTTCTAGGGGACTGAAGACCTCAGATGTTAAGTCCCATAGTGCTCAGAGCCATTTGAACCATTTGGCAGCCGGTTGGTGAATGCCTGACACTGCAGTGCAATTTCACCAAGCAGGTAATAAGGATTTTAAATAAGGAACATGACGATATCAGGGCACAAAGTACTGTAATCAGATGGACAGTAAGTATGCGTCGCAGAGAGGTGCGTGACCAATATATGCAGATGTCATCATTTGAGAGAGGACATGTGGTTGGATTCAAAGAAGCCGGTTGGAATAATTGGTGAATCGCTCCATATTTGAATAGGAGCAATACCACTATTCGATTATGTAGGCCACAAGGACCAGTAACAGGTGGCTAACAGAAATGGGACTGAGCTCACGGCGCCCCCTGTGCCGACTGCCATTGACCTCTGTACATCAACAAACTCGTTTGCACTGTCCTCGGGCACATTCAGCCTGTAATCTCATTGACTGCAGTTTGAGTCAGGCTTCGAACTGAGTCCCGGTGATCAGCGAAGAGTTGTCTAGAAACTCTCTGGACAGCAGTGGGAGACCAACCTGACTGTCTCACGAGATACGACCCGAGAATCAGGAGCGATGGTCTAGGGTGCCTTTTCTAACCACAACGCGACTCCTTTGGTTGTTATCCACGACACCCTTAGAACATAGAGGTAAACCCATGATACTCTACGCACTGGACTTACTTTTCAGCAGGACAATGCCCTCTAATCTCAAGAGTTTCTACCTTGTCACCGAGCTTGCCAAATCCTACCTTGGCCAGCAAGGTCGCCGAATCTCTCCCAAACTGAGAACGTTCAAAGCACCCATGGAAGGGCCCTCCAACTTGCTCGGGATTTTGACGATGTAACACGCCAATCGGACAGAATTTAACACAGTGTTCCTCAGGATGAAATCCAACAACCCTGTCAATCAATGTCAAGCAGAATAACTGCTTGCACAAAGGCCAGAGGTGGACAAGGGCGTTCTGACTTGCTCAGTTTATGAACCTATTTCCCTTAAAAAAAATCATCCAGTTTTTCTGAAATTGTAATCATTTGTTTGTCTGTACATGTGTAACATATCTACCGTCAATGTCCATCCCATTTCGCTAACTCCTTAGGGGTGCATCGTTTTTTGAGTATGTAAGGAATAGTAATGGACCTCCAGTTGGTCCCATCTCTTCAGTCACTAACATTCTCTCTTATTCCAACATTGACTGAATCATGCAGGACAGGATTTTACATTCTGTTTGCGAGTTATGAATCGAACTATCATTGGTAAAGCCATCATTTCCATAAAGCTTGAATTATTCTAGGAAAGTAACACGATCTACGCAATCAAACTCCTTGGTAAATACCAACCGTCGATATTTTGTTATTTAATGCTTGCAATATTTGGGGAATGAATTTACAAATAGCATTCCGAGTAGAGCAATATTTCTCGAATCCAAACTGCGATTTGTTAAGTTAATTGTTTCTACCTAAATACAAGGCTACCCTAGAGCAAATTAGTTTTCGAATATTTTGGGAAAAGACGTCAATAGAGGAAGTTTCAGTTCATCTTTGTTATAAAGAACGACTTATTTTAATTTCATCTGTTAACACACATCCTTTCATTCTAGGTGTACTTACACACTCAGCAATTAACCGCAACGTGTGTAGTGGAGGAACGCTTTATCATTACTAGACAATTCCTTTTCAGTTCCACTCGCGAATAGAGCGAAGGAAACGGGACTGTTTATATCCTTCCGTATGAGCCCTTGTTTCTCGTATATAGTCTTCTTTGTGCTTACGCGAAAAATGCGTTGATGGAAGTAGAATCGTTCAGCAGTCAGCTCCAAATGCCGATTCTCTAAATTTCATCAATATTGTTCCCCCAAAAGTACGTCGTCTTCCCTCCGGGGATGCCCATTTGAATTCACGAAGCTCCTCCATAACGCTTGCGTGTTGTTGGAACCTACCGGTAACACATCTACTAGCTCGTCTCTGAACTACTTCGATATCTTCCTTTAATCCGACCTGGTATTCATCCTAAACACTCGAGCAGTATTCACGAATAGGGCGGACTAACGTCCTCTCGTGTACAGATGGACCACACTTCCTCAAGGGTCTCCAAGTAAACCGAAGACGACCAATCACCTTCCCTGTCACCATCCTCAGAAGCTTATTTCGTCTGATATATCTTTATAACTATACCCCCAAACATTTAAACCCTCCGTTACTAGAGCGAAAATTCGTGACATCGTCACTCACGCGGATGACTGGTGTCATCCACAAAGCAAATGGTCTAGTTGTACACTTTGAACGGTCTTAATGACTGGTTTTATGATTTTTTATTAAATCTAAATACAATACATTTAATATTTGTAAACAGTATAATATATTCTAAATTGATGATCTAACTTGGAATGAAGTGGAAGAAGCCATAAAGAGGATGAAAGGGGGCAAGGCACCAGGTTGGGACGAAGTAACAGTGGATATGATACGAGCAGCAGGAGAAGTAGGAACCCAGTGGCTATACAGAGTGCTGAGGGTGGTGTGGAAGGAGAACAGAATTCCTGAGGATTGGAAGAAAGGAATTATAGTCCCGATCTTCAAGAAAGGGGATAAAAGGAGATGTGAGAACTACAGAGGAATCACCCTGCTATGCCACTGTGGAAAAATCTATGAAAAGATCCTGGAGAAGAGAATAAGAAGCAGTATTGAAAGTAGACTGCAAGAGGAGCAGTATGGTTTCAGACCGGGAAGATCAACAACGGACCTCATATTTGCGGTAAGGCAACTGCAGGAAAGGCACTATGAGTACGGGAAGGACTTAATCATGGCCTTTTTAGATATTGAGAAGGCGTATGACAGTATCTGTGGAGACAAGCTCTGGGCTGTGCTGAACGCAAAAGGGATAGATGAAGAGATAACACGGAAAGTCAGAAAAATGTATGAGGGAAGTGAGAGTTGTGTGAAAGTGGGGAGGGAACGTACTGTATGGTTCAAGCTGGAAAATGGGCTGCGACAGGGAAGTGCACTATCGCCTTTATTGTTTATTATTGTTATGGATGAAATCCTACAGCAAGTAGCAGATGCAATTGGAGATCATAAAATGTAAGCAGTGCTTTTTGCCGATGACCTGATGTTATGGGGAAATTGCGAGAAGGAGGTGCAAGAGCAGTTAGATGTGTGGGAGGCAACGGCAGCACAATATGGAATGCATTTCTCTGCAAAGAAAAGTGAAATAATTGTCACAACAAGGAAGAAGAATAGGCCAAATGTGGATATAACTTGTGGAGGGGAAAAACTACAAGTGGTAGAGAACTTCAAGCACCTGGGAAGCATGATTGAAAGTAAGGGGGGAAACGCAATGGAAATAAATGAAAGGTGCAGAAAAGCAGGGCAGTTCTACAAATGCATTAGGGGGCTTATTTGGAGCAAGGAGGTGCCACAGAAATCCAAGGGAATTATATACCGAACCTACTTTGTCCCCATATTGGCATACGGAAGTGAGACATGGGTAATGCACAAAAGCGACAAAAGTAGAATACAGGCTAGTGAAATGAAGTTCCAGAGGAGCAGGTTGAGTGTAACAAGAAAAGACAGATTGCGAAATGTGTATGTGAGGGAAAGACTAAAGGAGGAACCAGTACAGGACAGGATAGAAAAATCAAGACTGCAGTGGTATGGACACATGAAGAGAATGGATGAGGGAAGAATTCCAAAGAGGATGTTTGATCTGCAACTGGAGGGGAAGAGGCCCAGAGGAAGACCAAGAGATAGATGGGTGAAGGGAGTGAAGGAATGTGTGACGAGAAGAGGAGAGAACTGGACGAAGGTGGAAGAGGGGGAATGGTGGAAAGACAGAACACGATGGAGAGGTTTGTGTTCCCGACAGACCCAGCCAGTGGCTGGAAACTGTCCAAGATTATAATAATATATTCTAACGTTTGATACAGTTTGACCATTCGAAGACCATTATCTTCAGCTGAATTACTGACATAACATGGTCCCAGTCCTTGCTCCCCGACGTACGGTTCTAAGTTCAAAGTGTAAGCTGATTTTACATCAACCAAAGCAAACACTTTTAACCCATACTTTGCTGGTTTGCTAGGAATATATTGCCTGAACGGGCAGTTTCCTGTAAATGCGAAAAGCTGTTCGTCAATAGTAGGATATTCACAAGATGAAAAATATTATTGGCAATTGTTCGTTAATAGTTCAAGTACCTCTGTGATAGCTATGGTAGCAGCCAACTTGTCAATCTCTCTGCGAACACCTCTACCACGGCTTTATCAAACTTCCGACATCTCAACAGGAACCTGAATCGGTTTTCACTTATGCATAAATAACATGATTTAATTCCGTTTCCCTTTCAATTATCCCACAATTTCGATATACTCTTCCTAGAACATCACAAAGATCCACACAGATATAACAAGCCAATGAAAGCTCTGATCTCTATCGCATCTGTTTCTTTAGCACCCCTTTTCCTAGAGAAGTTACCACCAACTTAATTGATGTATATCTTAGTGCATGTTGCAATAGTGCTTATTATGTTTTCATCCAAGAACAGATTCAGAATTTCTATTTCTGTCTTTTTTACATGAGCTTGTTTTTGGGTCCAGGCAAATGCGTAATAAAATTACAAGATCTGCTTCTAACATTGGTAGGATATTTATTTTTCCTTCGTTTAGTTATTCCATCTTTCCGTAAAAAAGTGCATTCTCTTGGGTTACTTCTGCCTGTGTTTGATATTCATCATTTTGTGACACTTCTTGTTCTGTTCCTGAATCATGAACGCTTTCATGAAGAGAATCCTCAGCGCTATCACTGTGAGCATCTTCATCACTCAGCTCATTGAACCACTCCAGCCATACATTAGGATCTCTACTAAACTCTGTCCGAGGTTTATTGCCTTTGATATTACTTCCACAATTTAAAAATAAAGAGAATACTGGGTAACACGGAAGGTAGCTGCATTTACTTTCAATACGTCTAAATTTACGCACATGAAAGATCGACTGAATCTAGGAAAGCAGTAAAGTAATACAGACTTACTTTCTTTCAGATTGTGGCAACAGAGCTCGCGAGGATGACAAGTGTCCTCCAGACTATAATAATGTTTCATAAACAATGTATCTTTCGTAACTGAAAGGCAACAATGATTGGAGCTAACAGCCGGAGAGTTAACAGAAAGGTATTGAAAATGGCGCAACCTCAATCCAGCGCGGTAAGACAAAATTGAGCGGGAAAGTCAGGTGAATGACGAGTGTCATCCACGCGAGCAACGGTGGTTAAACGACATGACTGTGTCAAGCGGGGCACTGCTAATGCCACATCCAAGAAGAGTACTGGCCATTAAAACTGCTGCACCAAGAAGAAATGCAGATGATAAACGGGTATTCATTGGACAAATATATTATACTAGAACTGACATGTGATTACATTTTCACGCAATTTGCGGGCAAAGATCCTGAGAAATCAGAACCTAGAACAACCACCTCTGGCCGTAATAATGGCCTTAATACGTCTGGGCATTGGGCAGACAGAACCTGGATAGTGTGTACAGGTACAGCTGCCCATGCAGCTTCAACACGATACCACAGTTCATCAAGGGCAGTGACTGACGTATTGTGACGAGCCAGCTGCTCGGCCATCATTGACCAGACGTTTTCAATTGGTGAGATATCTGGAAAATGTGCTGGCCAGGACAGCAGTCTAACATTTTCTGTATCCAGAAAGGCCCGTAAAGGACCTGCAACATGCGGTCGTGCATTTTCCTACTGAGATGTAGGGTTTCGCAGCGATCGAATGAAGGGTAGAGCCACGGATCGTAACACATCTGAAATGTAACGTCCACTGTTCAAAGTGCTGTCAATGCGAACAAGAGGTGACTGAGACGTGTAATCAATGCACCCCACACCATCACGCCGGGTGATACGCCAGTATGGCGATGACGAATACACGCTTCCAATGTGTGTTCATGTCGCCAAACACGGGTGCGACCATCATGGTGCTGTAAACAGAACCTGGATTCATCGGAAAAAATGGCGTTTTGCCATTCATGCACCCAGGTTCGTCACTGAGTACACCATCGCAGGCGCTCCTGCCTGTGATGCAGCGTCAAGGGTAACCGCAGCCATGGTCTCCGAGCTGATAGTCCATGCTGCTGAAAACGTCGTCGAACTGTTCGTGCAGATGGTTGTTGTCTTGCAAACGCCCCCATCTGCAGACTCAGGGATCGAGACGTGACTGCACGATCCGTTACATCCATGCGGATAAGGTGCTTCTCATCCCTACTGCTAGTGATACGAGGCTGTTGGGATCCAGCACGGCGTTCCGTATTATCCTCCTGAACCCACCGATTCCATATTCAGCCAACAGTCATTGGATCTCGACCAACGCGAGCAGCAATGTCGCGACACGATAAACCGCAATCGCGATAGGCTACAATCTGACCTTTATCGAAGTCGGAAACGTGATGATACGCTTTTCTCCTCCTTACACGAGGAATTACAACGTTTCGCCAGGCAACGCCGGGCAACTGCTGTTTGTGTATACGAAATCGGTTGGAAACGTTTCTCATATCAGCATGTTGTATGTGTCGCCACTTGCGCGGATCTTGTGTGAATGCTCTGAAAAACTAATCATTTGCATATCACAGCATCTTCTTCCTGTCGGTTAAATTTCGCGTCTGTAGCACATCTTCGTGGTGTAGCAATTTCAATGACCAGTAGTGTATTACGCTAAGCGTGGTAGCCGCGCGGTCCGGGGCCTGCTTCGGGCATGGGTGTGTGTGTTGTCCTTAGCATAAGTTTAAGTTAGATTAAGTAGTGTGTAACCCTAGGCACCGATGACCTCAGCAGTTTCGTCCCATAGGAACAAATCCGAACATTACGGATTTGTTCAACAGTATTAACTTACACTTTTCTGCGTTGCAGCTAGCTGCCCTTCGTAACTCCAACTAGAAATTTTGTCTAAGACATGTTGTACCCTCCTACAGTGACTCATCGTCGATACCTTCTCGTAGACAAAAGCACCATCAGCAGACAACCACAGATTACGGCCAGTTCTTACAGTTACTGTTTTCCATAGAGTCCTTTCGTTACAGATTTTGAGAAGAACCTCGTTACTTGTGACGCCACTTAATATTCATCATCCCGCATGGAAGGTACCACATTAAGCTTCAGCAGGTCTCTGCAGAGACTGTAGTGCCTACGCCAGAGATAGTGTGCCTCACCTCAGAAAGTGAGGTGTGTAGGAGGCGGCGGCGTTAGGGAGTGGGAGCGGGTATCGACGTGGCTGGCTGCTGGTGGCTGAGGCCTCGGGCAGTGGAGGCGGCCAAAGCCAAGGCCCCGCGCGGCTTAAGCGGCCGCCAGCTCAGCACGAGTGCCCGGCCGCGCTGCCTACAGCCTCTCCACGCCAGCTCTGCCCTTCTCCAGTCGCCACCTGCCGGAGCGTATGCTGCCGACAGCGCGAGCTTCGGAACAGCGGGAACAATGAGTACACGAAAATGTGAGACGTAGCCTCCTAGCGGCAAATTGAAAGAGAGAGGAGAGAGAGAGAGAGAGAGAGAGAGAGAGAGAGGGACATACGAGCGTACTGTAAAACTCTTCCCCTGAAAGTTTTTCCCGTTCATACCTCCTCTGTGTTATCATAGACGACGTGTCACTGACCTCATTTGTATTAAGACTGCAGTAGAGTCGAGGAGCATTTCTGCTTCCACTGCCCTGAGTGGAATGCATAATGTTCAACAACCTGCATTCTTCTTTAGTTCTTCTTCTAGTTCTTCTCCTCGGAAAACAGCACGTAGGTCGTGAATTCGTTATATTGTGGCTTTTATAAACTCTTAGCGAGGAATTCATATTGTTGTCGATGTGGTCTTCAGTCCTGGTATGATGCAGCTCTCCATGCTACTCTATTCTGTGCAAGCTTCTTCATCTCTCAGTACCTACTGCAACCTACATCCTTCTGAATCTGCTTAGTGTGTTCATCTCTGGGTCTCCTTCTACGATTTTTACCCTCCACACTGCCCTCCAATACTAAATTGGTGATCCCTTGATGCCTCAGAACATGTCCTGCCAACCGATCGCTTCTTCTAGTCAAGTTGTGCCACAAACTCCTTTTCTCTCCGATTCTATTCAATACCTCCTCATTAATTATGTGATCTACCCATCTAATCTTCAGCATTCTGTGTAGCACCACATTTCGAAAGCTATTCTCTTCTTGACTGAACTATTTATCATCCACGTTTCACTTCCAGACATGGCTACACACCATACAAATACTTTCAGAAACCACTTCTTAACACTTAAATCTATACTCGATGTTAACAAATTTCTCTTCTTCAGAAAAGCTTTCCTTGCCATTGCCAGTCTACATGTTATATCCTCTCTACTTCGACCATCACCAGTTATTTTGCTCCCCACATAGCAAAAATCATTAACTACTGTAAGTGTCTCATTTCCTAATTCCCTCAGCATCATCCGAATTAATTCGACTACATTCCGTTATCCTCGTTTTGGTTTTGTTGATTTTCATCTTATATCCTCCTTTCAAGACACCGTCCATTCCGTTCAACTGCTCTTTCAAGTCCTTTGCTGTCTCTGATAGAATTACAATGTCATCGGCGAATCTCAAAATTTTTATTTCTTCTCCATTAATTTGAATACCTACTCCGAATTTTTCTTTTGTTTCCTTTACAGCTTGCTCAATATACAGATTGAATAACATCGGGGAGAGGCTTCAACCCTGTCCACTCCCTTCCCAACCACTGCTTCCTTTCATGTCCCTCGACTCTTATAACTGCCATCTGGTTTCTGTACATATTATAAACAGCCTTTCGCTCCCTGTATTTCACCCCTGCCACCTTCAGAATTTGAAAGAGAGTATTCCGGTCAACATTGTCAAAAGCTTTCTCTAAGTCTACAAATGCTATAAACATAGGTCTGCCACTCATATTGTGTATATAATTAAATGAATTAATTTGTTTATATGGGATGCCATTCGCTTTTTATTAGCAGAATACGAGCAACTGCACAATTAGATTCCACTTTACGAATCACAAATAACTAGCTTTCTTCCCACGTTCACAAACTATAAGCCGGCCGGAGTGGCCGAGCGGTTAAAGGCGCTACAGTCTGGAACCGCACGACCGCTACGGTCGCAGGTTCGAATCCTGCCTCGGACATGGATGTGTATGATGTCCTTAGGTTAGTTAGGTTTAAGTAGTTCTAAGTTCTAGGGGACTTATGACCACAGCAGTTGAGTCCCATAGTGCTCAGAGCCATTTGAACCATTTGAACCACAAACTATAAACAAAACAATGAACCGCGTATTTGCGTAGTTACAATCAAATTTTTGTCAGTTACTCATCCAAATAAGCAGCGATTGCTACTTGAGTCCTTAACCGATACCATATAAGGCAGACATTGTGTCTGTCTTCCGAGACTGCTGAACCAGCTCTGATTTACAACCTACACATTACTAATTAAATCGTAACTCATACCGAATGCTAAAGACAACACGTCTGTCCTCCGAGCCACAGTCGGCACGGTAGCACACCGTGCGCGGTCAGAGAGGTGACTGGTGTCTGTAGTAAAAAAACTGAGTGAAGGGATCAACAACGAACTTTACCAGATGTCATGTGGCGTCCGCTAAGAAAAATGCAACGAACAATAACGAACAAAACGCAAAAAAAGAGAGACAGCCGAACCAGATCTGATCTTAGAGCCGAACCTCTCTCCCGCCATCCAAGTTAGGCGTGATCCGATCTCCGAAGTGCTTCGTCTGCCTTTTAGTTTAGCAACTGTTTACTATTCTGCCGGTAATTAACACTTTTGAAATAATGGAATGATAGCCTGCTATTGAGAGATGATTTTACATGAAACGCAAGTAGATAAACTTTCAAATTTTTTCGTTTTAACAATAGAATATTATTACTTTGGCGCGCACCTTCAGAACCCAGGAGCCAATCACGGAGAAGGACCACAATTTAGACGATCGTTCTCACGATACTCCTGCTGAACAAACCATCTGTCATCGATACCTCACACCACATTACCTCACCTTGCACCGCAGCCTTCTTAACTCCTATAGGAAGAGCTGGTTGTAGAATATGATGGCTGTCAAGCTCTCTAGAAGTTGAATATGCCTAGTTGTGACTGCGGGCATCACTTTAGATTCATTAATCCTTGGACATACAAATGAGATCGATTTGTTGCCTCATCCACTTTCACGGTATCTGCCACTAAAAATGCAACATCAGGAATGATAGATAATCATGAAATTTTACGCTGGTAAGCAAGACTTAAGGTCGGAAGTAGCTGTTGCCTGTGTCTCACTCCCAAATAACATAGCTCGATGAATCTTGGACCACACATTGAAAGAACTGCTGCAGTACAGTACATAAGATAACCGAAGAAATAAGCAATGAGACGACCAGAAATGACAGGTACAGTGAAGTCACCATCATTCACGATGGTCTCCTGCACATTACAAAAAAACGGGACATGGTTCTTAACAGGAAGTGTGATGAACATGCTTACTCTGCAATATGGACCTTTGCTGGACACAAAGTTGGTGAGGAATTCTCCTCGTGGAGCGTTCCATACCGCCAACAGCGCGACTTAAAACTGGTGGATGATTCTTAATGTAGGTGGACGCGTTGCAAAACGTCTCCCCAACGCATACTCCACGTATTCGATGGGATTTTAGTCGCGGGAATAGACCGGCCAGCCCATTAGCCAAATACTCTCTCGTTCTGAGAAGTGCTCCACCTGCCCGGTTCGACGGGGTCACGCACAGTCATCCTTAAAAATGAAGTCGGGCCCAGTGCACCACCGAAGGAGTACAATGTAGTAATAACACTGACGCTGTTAGAGGTCAGTGTGCCCATGCAACGAGATGACTCCCCACGCAGTAACAGCGGCACCACCAGAACGATCATTTTCGACAATTTTCCAGCGAGGATTATTTGCTTCCACCTGTCACCATATAATGGTACGTCCACCAATGTCGAACATGATCGTTTTGGTGGTCTAGGTGTAATGGTGTGGGGAAGCAAAATGATGCGTTTGCATATTGATCACCAAATCTTTGAACACAGTGCACTAACCAGCCAATGTTATCGTGACACTGTAGTCCTTTTCCGTGGCGTCTTTTATAGAATGCATTGGGCCCTGATTTCATCTTTTGAATAACAATGAGTCACCTCGCTAGCGGAGAAGCACTTGCCACGATATGATGTTACGTGAATGGATTGGTCTGCCTATACTCCTGACTTAGATCCCATAGAGTACGTGTTGAGTGCGTTGGGTAGACATATTGCAACACATCCAAATGCACTATCTACTATCTAGGAGTTGTCAACCGCACTGGTGGCGGAACGGAACGCCGTACCAGAAGAATGGCTTACCACCCTTATGGCCATCATGGCAGCAAGTTTCAGGGCATACACTGTTCTGCGTGATGATACCATACCTAATTAAGAACTATGTTTTGCCTCTTGTAGTCTCTAGAGGACCATCATGAGTCGCCGTGCGTTCAATGCAGTTATTGTCTTTGAGTAGAATCCTGTTCGTCTCACCGAGTATTTGTTTCAGTTTTTTGCTGTGCTATACGTACTGCAGCAGTTCTTACCATCTGTAGCACAAGTTTCATCGAGGTATGTTACTCGACAGTGATACACCTTGCCAAAGTTTCTTTCGTCAAGCTTTCCACAGCAGTGTAGGTAGATATCATGCGTATAGAGTGTAAGACACTGTCTAGTCACAATAACGTGAACACTGCGTATATTCGACGTCAACGTGCAATAACTGCTCAGAGACGGCAGGTGGCAGCACTACCAGTGAAGGGTACTGAGCCGTGTGCAGCTCGCGTTGATGCCGTTCATAGCTTGGCATCTTGTAATAGCGATAGTGACGACTCGTTTCCTTAGTGTCTTCACTGGTGCCTCTACGTTTACTCGCCTTGTCTGTCCGTGAGTGGCAGCAGCAGCGCTTATCGATAGTGCGTACTGTGGTACCATCTCTGGAGTGACCTCTAGTATTTCCGGGTCGTCGTGTGTCAAGCTAGTTGAGTTGGGACGGAGCAGCAGTGAGGTCCGCACAGCCTGTATTCAACCGACGGCTGGCGACACACATGCTCTGTCCGACGGAAGGATGTGGTCGCGAGAGTGCACGACCACGTCAAGGACCAGATTCAGTGAGTTTTAGTTGAATGGGCCGTCATCTTCGTGTAGTGCAATTTTCAGCCGT